>NC_045706.1:74239995-75440020 GCF_009834535.1 Camelus ferus | reverse complement strand
TTTTATAAACAGGTTTTAATGCAGAACTTTAGTGTAACTGTCCCAACCTGGCTATGTGTAATAAGGCATTAGGAACATCCAAGGTCACCTAGCAATGGGTGGTTACCTGACACCCTGCAAAGGTGTATTTACACACGTAGCATAGTTGGAAACAGATGGTTAACGAGCTGCAGTGAATGGGAGTTTTATTTCTCAAGTCATCTTACGGTTTTGTTGCCGTGTGTGAATCCTATAAGACTCTCCATTCTGGATCAGTTTAATCAGATTCTTAACATCAAAAACCTGAAAAGTCGTCCCCACCGTGGTCAGGATGCCTGGTGAGAACTTGCACAGGGAAGCTCACCCACCTTCCTCTGCATCTCACGCTGTCTCTCGGGGGTCATGTCGGGGTTGCTCAGCCTCTTTGGGTGAGCCGCAACTGTGAACCAAGGCCCTGTCGAGGATTCAGAACAAAATTTGTGATTTCCTTTTTACTTTCTTTACTGAGCCTGGGAAGCACGTTTGCAGCGTGGCATTAGCGCTGGCTCAGCAGCACAGACTGGGGAACCGCAGTCCCGTCTGCACGCCGGACTGGGGGTGGGGGCCGTCCCCGGGACGGCTGGTCCTGCTCGCTGCTGGCCAGTGTGCGGCTGTGTGTTTGTGCCATTTCCACCTGAAGCCCGAATACCGTGGAGCATCGAACATCGCACTTTTATTTACTTTTTAGTGGGAGGGGTAGGCGACCGGGTTTGCTCATTATTTGCTTATTTCACGGGGCCCCGGGGATTGAGCCCAGGCCCTCGTGCGTGCTCAGCACGCGCTCTGCCCCTGAGCGACACCCTCCCCGCGTACACTGTGCTTCTAGGAAGGAAAATATTTGCAGACGAAGAAAATGGACTCATTAGCGCTCTGCAGCTTACAACGAATTAAGAGTTAAAGGGAAAAGCCGCGGTCCTCCGAGGAGGAGTCCGGGTTAGCGTGAAGCCGCTTTCTCCTCAGGAAATGAGTGCGCGGGTGCTTTGTTTTCTCGTCAGGTAAACGCATTTGACTAGAACCCTTGAAGGGCTGCGCTCATCGCTCTGGGCTCCCAAAGGGGAGCGAGAAGGTGCCGGCCGAAGCCCTGGGACCTGACGCGTGTGTCGTGGAGAAGACGGGCTGGTCCTTCTGAGGCACGGCAGCACGCCCCCTGCGACGCCCCCTGGCGAGTCCCTGCGGGGGGGCATCTGGCCGACTCCTGCCCGGACCCCTCTGCGGCTGGGGAAGTGCTCCGCACACAGCAGCCCTCAGGCCCGCACCTCGTGGCGCCGGCTGCCGAGGCCCCTGCTACAGGGGGCTCTGGGCCAGGGAGCCTGCGAGCCTCCACCAGCCCGGGACGCCGCAGCCAGCTCGAGCCCCGCCTGAATCAGTCAAGGCTCCCAGGTCTCTTACAGGAGTAGGTGTTAAAGATTCTCAAATTAGAATAATGTTTATCAAGTTCCCTTGTGAGCGTGGTGTTGCAACAGAGGTAAAACTGAATTCATAGCGGAGAATCCCAGTTCTTTGAGAACAGGATTTTCACGCCGCGTCCTTTAACTTACCCAGCAGCAATGAGACCGAGATGGCGCCGAGAGTCAGGCTTGAAAGCTGCTCTCTGCTCTGTACAGTTACAAGTTCACTTTTGAAAATCCCTGAGAGAGTGGCAGGCTCCGCCTTAAACCTGCTCTGTGACCCCTGCTCCCTGGGGTTCAGCCTCAGTTAACACCTGGGAGGTGTGGGCAGTGGGCTCACGAGAAGCACAGAACAGCACCAGTTCTCTCGCTGTCAGTATGAGAACAAACTCTCCTCAGTCTCTCAGCCAATCTATTCCTTTAGAGCTTCGGAAACTTCTCATTTCTGCCCCTTCCTCCTCCTCTCCCTTCTGTCTGGAGTGTCTGTCTCTCGCTCCTTCCCGTCACCTCTGCTGGATCCCCGCCCATCTAAGGAGACACTGGACCCTCCTGGCAAGGACAGGGCAGGGTCTCCACCCCCGCCCCCCATCAAGCTGCATTCTCTACGCCACGTGCTCTTCCCTCCTTAGGGTCCTCAAGGCACTGCAGACGCCCTTCATCAAAGCCTCCACCATCAGTCTTGTGCCAGAGCCCGGTTTGTGCTTGTCTCGGTGTTCTCACCCTCACGTGGAGAGAGACCGGTCCTGAGTCTTTACAAACCCCTGGAGAAATCTGGTGTCCTGCACGTATTTTCTAAATGCAACTTGTTGGATCAAGGTGCCCTGCCCAGCCTGGGGTCCCGCCGCACGTCAGCCACGTGGATGAAGCTCTCCGAGGGCACTGGAGAGGCAGCGTGCTTTGCGGAATCACAGTTCGCAGGGAGGAGGGAAGGTTCTGAATGGCGATACACGTGAGGAAGGAACTCCACTGCATTATTTGATAGCTCTGGGACCTTTGGCAAGTTCTTTACCCACCGTAATTGTCTGGAGGATTAAATGCATGTACGGGAGTCCTGCTGCCACCAGGTGACGTTACTAACTGCCAGGTACTAGTCTCTGTCATTGAACTAATTGGCATGTCACATGTCCCTCAACAAACCTACAAGGCAAATGACGTGTTTTCACTTTGTATATTCTAGTCCACGTATACGGCGCGAACTTGGCTATTACTGAGGATAGCTCATTGCTAGATGCTACGGGGCTAGGTGATGTAGTGAGAACTTGCTGGTGACATCTGAGAGGTGGGCAGACAAAGGAAAATTAAGAAAAAAGAGGCCTGGGACTGCGGTGTGCTTTCTGCTCATAAGGGTGGCAGGATTTTAAAACTCACAGGTATTTACTCAGACAACCTCCAAGCACTCTGCTAGGACTTTGAGTTACGAGAGTGAACGAGATACGCTGTCTGACCTGCGGGAATACGCAGTTCCTGTATAATTTGCTGCCCGCTAGTGTTCAAATTCTTCAGTCTGCTTTTAGAGGTAGCATTAAAAGGTGGCGGCCGTAACATACAGATGGATAGAATGCGGCACTCAAATCAGTGCATTGAAGTGAAAGTTTTTGCTAAGTGCAGAGGTCACATACGTGTTAGTGCGACGGGGTGAGAGAGGGAAGAAGAGCGTCTTTTCTGAGACAAGAACATTTGTGAGGGTATCTGAATGGAAGCCACAGAGGAAATTACCCAGAAAGATGCAGTGCAACTTGCTTCTATTTTGGGCTGGAAACAATTGTGTTCACAATGCTGTCTCTCCGAACATTGGCTGAATTATATAAATGGGACAGCTGCAGGGCACTGGCCGACAAGACAATGGATACCAAGGAGGCAGGCAGGGATAAAGACAATCAGTGCAATTAAAGGAAGGTCAAAGATTTGTGTCCAGAAAAAGGGAGCCACAAGCTTTTGCCTAAAAATAGTGGGAACCTCCTATTAGTATCTGTGTTTACCATATAATTTCTGGAAAATATCCTATAATCAGAGTCAAAGAAGTATTCAGAACCGGGAAAGACTTGAGTCATGAGAGACTAGAAACATGTAAGAAATATGAAAAGAATGGGAATATAAATGGTGAGGGAACCAGGGACCACTGCATTGCTGTTCCAGAGACGTTGGATCTGTATATATGTAACACCTGCTCCCAAGTCACAATGGATTCACCCCAATCCTTTCTTCATCCCGACCTGACTAGGTCTTCTTGGCTATGTTCCTTTTTCATTGCCTGCTTCTGTGCATTTCTATGAAAAGTTAATAGGTCATCCTTTCTCTAGGAAAAGCATTCAAATGATCATGTTCAAATGGTTTAAAACCAAAGGATCTTGCAAATCTAAAGACTTAAGTTATAACTGGTTATTTTGAGCATGATCATGAATAAAAAATAACATTAGATGTATGCCTTCAGTTTGTCTAAGAGACACAGCAAAATTCCCTAAGAAGTAAGTTGGCACACATTTTAGATTCTCTCTCCAGCATTAACTCAGGGTTAGCACTCAATAATCCTTAGTGAATCCATTTTAAATACTCAGAAAAGAAAGAAAAAACTGAGTATTTGTAGAAGTCTCTGTTTTTATCACCATCCAGGGGACAAAAAGTTCGGGAGGATTTTCTACAAAGTTCATGAAGTAGAAAGCTCTCAGTATTTATGTTTTCATGAAGTTATGCAGTAACATGGACTTAGATGATCGGACTTGGGACTGTCTAATGAACTAAGATCAGGACTCACCCTCAAGCCACTTAACTCTTCCTAGCACATTGTTTACACATGAACTAGATGTAAGTGTTCATCTTGGAGGTTACAGCTTTGGTACGAGGATAAAATAAGCCATCTGTGAAGCTGTTTGCAAATTGGCAAGGGCTCAATTAGCAGGTGTCAAGGAAAGAGACTAAACTTTTAGAGTCATGCTTTCAGCAAGTAATTTTGGGAACTGTTCTATGTTTTGGGGACTGCCCGTTTACAGAACGTGCTTTAAAACCCCGAGCGTAGACATGACCCCCAGGAGAGTGAGAGCCGAGCGACAACGACCAGAAATGCAAGGGCTGAGCTCTGACACACCTGAGTGTTTAGATCAGACGGGAAGTCTGCCAAGCCCAGCCAACAGCGACAACCCAGGAGAGCACGGTGTCCTGGAAGCCAAGTGAAGACGGTCTTTTAACGGGAGTTGTGAGGAGCGGTGTTGTGGGCGTAAGTGTTGTTGAACCTAAGCTCCTGTGCCCGACGCACAGTGAGGTCAAACAAACCGGGGCTTCAGATCTGGAGCAGAGAAAGGTTTACTGCAGGGCCAAGCAAGCAGAGTGGGCCACTCATGCCCAGAGGACACAAACTCCCCAAAGGTTTTCAGGGAAGTGTTTTTTTAAAGGCAACATTTGCGGGGGGGAGCTGCGAGATGCATGGCTTTCTTCTGATTGGTGTCTCTGGAATCTCAGTCATCAGCCTTCTGGTTCTAACCAGTCTGGGGTCTGCGTGCTTGCGGTCAGCACGTTGCACCCCCCGCACTGGGAGTCCCGCGGAAGAACTCCAAGCTCTGCTTCAGACTGCTGTGTGTGCCCTTCCGGGAGGACCTAGGGCTCTGCTCCACAGTCACGCCTGCTGCTCCTCGACCACCATCTTTTGTTTCTGCGTTCTGATAATCCCATCTGGTTTGTCTTCCTGACTAAGCTGCACCACCCTACAGGATAGAAGAGGAGAAGCTATATTCTATTTAAGGAGAAATAAAAGCTATGCCTAAATCTGTCTAAGGGAGATTTTGGTTATCTTTGAGATGAAAAAGTATTTTAAATTTGGTATTGGGAAAATACAATTTTACTGGTTGCACATTATCTCTAATATTTTTAAACAGAGAAGAGTTCAGTTCTCCTTCTTGGTCAGCCAGTAGCTGTATTTATTTAATTATTCAGTGTAGGGATTTTTAAGGAGACATGGTGGGGCAGAAAAACTTACTAGAAAATCACTTCTTAAATGGATCAGAAGAAACAGCCTAAAACAGGTGAGTAAAAAGACGCCTTGATTCAAGGGAGAACCGTCTAGGACTTCAGTTCCAGTGTGGAAGGAAGCTGTGACTGGGACGGTTCAGGGGGAACGCGGGACGGCTCCCAGGAACCGCGGGTTTCCAGCGGGCGAGCGCGGTTCCTGTCTCTTTCCTCTTGCTCCTGTTTGCTCGTCACTGTCTGATTTGCACTGTGATGACTCGGGAGGAGGAGAATCAGAGTCAAGCTCCTGAAGGCTGTTAATGAAAATGAGGTCTTTGATTATGATGACCTATTTGGTTTCTACAAAACTCAAAAAGAGAAGACTGAAAAATAAAAAAATTTTAAAAAAGAATTGGGATATCAACAGTGGCTAAGGAATAAATGAAGGGGAGGATTAATTTCTGCTTCAACAAGCAGAGCCATGCTTTCTAACTCTTGTTTAGCTTAGCGTATTATTCAGTATTCGGACAACTTTTTGGGTTGATTTTTAGTTGCTGGATGTTCCCCATGACTTATTTTTATCTTTAAAGGCATACATCAGTGGGAAACTACCTCATCAAGTAAGAATCTAGCTCTACATCAGACATATATTAGGATACTTGATGACTGGAAACATGATAGAAATTTAGATTTAACATGTAATAAAATAAATGTCAGGAACTATCATGAGACACTAAGGAGACACTTCTTTTGGACTAAATTTTTTAATGATTTTACCTAAGGAGTAAATATTTCAACAATCATATCACAAAAGAAACTGTAGAAAAATTAAAGGGACCAATACACAGGATTGGGTTGCAATATTAATATCAGAATATTAGAGAATTTATTAAAATGTCTGAATAGGTATGCCAGTAGCAATAATTTAAAAATAGTTTCTCTTCAGTTTTATCATAAAGTCCCAAGATAAACATTTCTGTTTACACCACAGTAACTTCCGTTTATCTTACAAGGTTCTAATCATGGTGACATAATTAGAACAAAAATGTTAAAATCTAAGTTATCATGATTGACTATTTTTGTGTGTATAAATATAATTAATTCCAGATGAGCCCTTGGACTTGCTAACACAAGCAACACTGGAAGCAGTACCGCAGTGTTGGTAGCCACTGCCAGTGTGCTCTGCCTCATCTGGAAGCGAGCACCCCAGCTGCACACAGTAAGGTCACGTGGGGGCCTCTGGGGCCTTAGACCTCTGGAGAGTTCCACGGTGCGCCCACCCTCACTCAGTTCACGCTCCTCACCATATTTTTATTTGCTTTTCTATAGTGCAAGATTTATTTTTTAATGTTCTTTTTAATTTTTTAAATTGAAGTGTAGCCCGTTGCCAATGCCGTGTCAGTTTCGGGTGTTCAGCATGTTTCCGTCGTCCACGTGCATACATATATTCCTTTTCATATTCCGCTTCTTACAGGTTACCACCAGATACTGAGTACAGTTCCCCGCGCTGCACAGAGGAAATTTGTTTGTCTTATTTTATATACAGTAGTTAGTATCTGCAGGTCTCCAACCCCCGATTTACCCCTTCCCACCCCCCTTCCCTTGTACCCGTAAGTTTGCTCTGTCTGTTCTTGCCATATTTTTATTCGCTGATTCTCAGAACTCATAATCACCTCCCTCCCACGAGGCCATGGGCTCTGTCATAGTGAGAGATTATGACGATATTAAAATTACAAAGGGCCACCTGGAGGCCACGGTCGCCCGTGGCTCAAGGTCAGCGGGGGCGGCGATGGCCCAGCGGCGCGCGCAGCCCCGGGAGCGCGCCTGGCCCCCGGCGCGGCTCGGGCAGGGCAGGTGGGCCGCGCCCAGGTGGATGCGGGCGCCAGGCGGGACGGCCGACCCTCCGGGCCGGTGCGGGCGCACCTGGTGGGCCTCGAGTGGCCGTCTCGGGCGGGGACCGAGGGCTTTCTGCACTGCTGCCCCACCGCCCTGGTCACGTCCCCCGGGCTCGCTCTGGGTGCTGGGGGGGCTACCTGGGCCCACGGGCAGCCCCCGGCTTTGGGCAGCCGTCTTCCGAGTGACTTCGGTGGCGGTGGTGCCGGGGTGGAGGCGGGCCTCGGACTTTCGGGGTCGACTGCGCACAGACGGGGTGGGCCTGGAGGAGGGCGTCGGCGGGTCGCGGCGAGGGACCCGGGAGCCCTCCGTGGGCTCGGCCGAGGCGGCGGGGGTCTGAGGCCGACAGGGTGGTCGGGCAGATGGCCGTGTCGCGGGCGGCGTCTCCGGGGACCTGGTGCTGCTGTCGCCGGAGACGCCGAGGGACACAAGTGCGGCGCCCTGGGCGCGCGGTGGATGCTCTGGGTACCTGCGCCGCGCGCGTGGACCACGCGGCCAGAGCTCAGCCGGGCGGGGCGGGGCGGGGGGCGCCGGGAGGGGCGGACGAGGACCCGCCGCGCTCCCCCGAGCGTGGGGAGCCCGCTCCTCCGCGGGAGGGCGGCGTGGTCGCCGGGGGAGCGGTCGGGTTGAGCTCCTACCAGTATTCGGCCCTGTGGCTAGAGTGCAACTTCTGTCTCGCCTCCTCGTCGGCGTCCATCCATTCCAGACTGAGTATTTCTCTTACTGTGTCTCGGCCCCAGACCAAGACATCTTGCATTTAAATAATCAGCTTTGCTTTTTATCATGAGCACCCAGAACGAGCAGTTCTTTTCCTCCAATAGGATATGGTGCCAGTTAATGCCGGAGTAAAGCAGCGGACTGATTACTTGTATTAACTCGGGGAGATAGTGGCCTGGAATGTTCCGTTTCCCGGTTCTCTCTGGAGAGCAGGTTGATTTTGACGACCTGGAATCATCGTGGGACAAAGGTTTACATTGACATCCTAACATGTGCCAGCTTTAGGATTTTAATTTATTTAACGGTATGAAGAATTAAAGTTCATCGGGCGCCAGTACGGTCCTGAAGAAGTCAGCTGAGGCTTTTGCAGTAACGGCCACCAGGACGGGAGTGCTGGCCTCTGGGAAGGGCCGGCGTCTCTCTGGTCCCGCCCCGCGCTCTCCTGCAGCCCGCCTGTCTCGGGACGACCCGCTGGCTGAAAGGCGGGTTCCTGTGCCCATCCTAGAGTTCGGGAATCCGAATACCCGGACAGGATATCATTGGGTCTGCTGAGGAGTTTGCTTCCTGGGTTCAGTCTGACAGTAGTTCTCAATCCCGGCTGTGTACTGGAATCACCTGTGAGTGGAAGGCCATTGCTAGAGAGAGAACACTGCAGAAGACCTAAATCAGCGCGTGAGCTGCCATCCCCAGGTGGCTCCAGGGTGCAGTTACAGTTGAAGTTTATGGATCAGGAAAGCAGTGCTGCCTGAATGGTGGACTCCTGCTTTGATTTTGGTTTCTTTCTGACCCCATGGGGTGGGATTTAATCAGCTGCACTTCCGTAGAATCAGTCCTGGAAGCACTTCCAACATGAAGAAAGATGAGATGCATTCAGAATCACTAACAGCACAACTAGAAGATTCGCGTGGAGTTACTAGCCTGTGAAACTTTGTTTTACATAAATTATAAAAATAAAAATATGGTCATATTAAAGTCAAGTTAGATAAATGTTATACTAAAAAAAATGGAGTAAGTTTTTAAACATATTTCACCAAAGACTGCCCCGTGAGCTTTAAAGATAATGATTAAAGTGTCACTTAAGGTGGAAAGAAAAATTCTTTCCGTCCGTCTTACCCAACTTGCAAGTGATGGAAATCTGATAGTAAAGGCTTAGTTCCTGCAGCTGATGCCGTGTTTTCTTATCACCCCGATGTCGCCAAGACGTAGTCAGTGCTCAGATGAATGTTCCAAGGCTGTGTATCAAGCAATCTCCTAAACGACTTCCTGGGCTTCTAAGGTATGGTGCATCGTATCTTAGGGAGTCCAGCTTCAGTCACTACACACACACACACTCAATGTGCTGAAGGAGGTGCATTTATCTGTACAGTTAGTGAGTTATCATTCGTGAATTTTAAACCCATGGTGATGATGATTTCCTTAAATCTGAGCATCCGTTTCATTGATGTGCTGTAGCTTTTCGATTTTGCAAACAATAATGGTCATTTAGAAAATTTAGAGGGAAAAAAATCAATAGTAGGTTCTGTAAAACAATTTTTGAATCAAATCGTCAAAACCAAGTCTCAGATTCCAACACATAGACTATAATTTCTGTATCACGGAGCTCAGTTTCCTAAGAATATTTTCCATAAAGGGAAGGGAAAATATATGTGCATCGATCTGTTTTCATTCTGCCTCCGTGGAAAAATACTGATAATCATGAAGATGTTCACTTATTTTATTCGACTATTTCATTGTCAGTAATCTATTAAATGCTTAAAAGGCTAGGATATAAGTCAGTGGGTAGGTGTGGTTTTTACAGTTAAGATGCTAAGCTTCATCAAAATTATGTGGGTTGAAACAATGCTAAATGTATTCAGAAATGATTTGCATAATATGGAAAATATTTACAAAATGCTATAAAAAGGGTATTTAAAATCTCAAAACATTTTGTGGGCTAAATATTATTTTAGGCTCATAAGAGACAATCATGTACAAATAAGGCAGAATTGAGAAATGAGGTTGGCTTAATGAGTGCCTGCAAATAAATTCTGAGGCTTTAAAACTAGATAAAGAGATTTTTGTTCTGATTTCAATTCCCATTTTCACGAATTGACCCCAATCCTGCATTGCTTTGATTCAATATCTGCCATTATCTCCAAATGTCCTTGGAAGTCATCTGCATTTCTTTTAATCCATGGACCATATTATCATCAAGCTAAAGAACCTGTCTGACATTGCTCCACACAAAGCCTTACATTGGCTCAGTATTTAATTTTGTTACTGATGCAGTAGGAGCTACTCTGAGTGCCAGTAAAGTCCCTCCCACCTCCCTCCCTCTCCCGACTAACCACTGACCGCCAAGTGCGCTGTCTTCACCGTGTCGAGAACACACCCTCGCATTCCTGACTGTTTGCCTTTGGTCACGGTGTAAATCTCATCCTCCACCCAGACACATTATGTGATGCATCTGCCCCAGATCTTTCACAGTTCCTAACTGGTCTCTGAACGTCTTGTCTACTAGAACACGTTGCATTCATTCTGTTGCATTCTTAGGATGGACTTAGGAATGCGTGGTATGCTTCAGGAAGCCTTCAGTAAGCCGATCTCCGTCAGCCTCTCCAGGTTCATCTCTCAGCTTTTCCCTTGTTCTCCACGTGCTCAGGCTCTGAATTCCTGGGACAGGACGCAGCTACTCTCCAGGCCTTCTGACACGGGACATTCTCTGCACCCCCAGTACCACAGCCTCGTGGGGTTTTCTCCAGTTCTCTGGGTAGGAAATAAATACAGAGACTGTATAGCTGACGGTCTCAAAAAAAAAAAAAAAAGAAAGAAGATAGGATTTTAAAACAATACCCAAGTCATTCTCTATCACACAACCTCTGATTTTAACTTTGGCCACCTAAGTAACCACCATGCTTTCCTTTGGTGATGCTACCGCGGTTAAGTTTAATTTTATGTATATTGAGATAAAATCAAATGCTCCTCAAAATAGACCTTAGGCAAAAAAAAAAAAAAAAAAAAAGACAAAAAACTTAGGCTTAAATGTAAAACCTGAAACTGTTTAGAAAAGAGAGAATCTTTGTGCTCGTGAGTTATGCAAAGATTTCTTAGATGTGACCCCAGAAGCATGATCTATACAAATATTTAATTGATAAGCTGGACTTTGTCAAAATCAAAACTCTTTTTTCAAAAGACTCTGTGAAGAGAAAGGAAAGAAGCCACAGATGAGGAGGAACTATTTGCAAATTGCACATCTGGATACACAGGGAGTGTATTTCAAATATACTAAAAATACTTTAAAAACTCACTAAGAAAACAAAAATAAAAAGCTGGGCAAGTTTTTGGACACGTTAGCAAAGAAAATACATTCCTGACAATCAGACCATGAAAAGAAGCTGAGCATCATTATTCATCAGGAAGACAAATTAAAACCACCACTCACAATGTTGTAAACTGACCATACTTCAATTAAAAAACAGTAACAACAACAAAAATAAATTAATTAATTAATTTAAAGGAAAAAAACATAACAAGATACTGCTACCACCTATCAGAATGGATAAATCAGAAAGACTGAGGATACTGTTTTGGGGAATATGTGGAGAACCTGGAACTCATGCTCTGGAATATAAAATGGTTGGAATGTAAAACAGTGTGTCTACTTTGGAAGACAGTTTAGCACTTTGTTAGAAAGTGAATCATACACTCACCCTGTGATCCAGGCATTCACTCTTAGGTATTGACCCAAGGGAAATGAAAGCTCACATGTTGTGCATGAACATTCGTAGCAGCTTTTCTGTAATAGCCCCAAATTGGAAACAGTTCAGATGTCCATCATTGGATGAATGGTTAAACAGTGGTATGCCCAATAATGGAATACTATACAGTAATGCAAAAAGAATGGACTGTTTATATATGCCACAGCATAGATGAATCTTAAAATAATTATGCTGAGCTAAGAAGATAGAGCAAAGAGAGCACATGTTTCGCGCTTCCCTTCACATAAAGCTCCGGAAGATGCAAGCTAACCTATAACAACTGAAAGCAGACCAGAGCTGCCAGTGAGTGGGGTCTGTAGTTGGGAGAGAGGGGTCACAGAGGGACTGTGGAGACTTGGTGCTGATGGAGATGCTCGTCATTTGTCCTGATGGTTTTACATGGTATATCTATGTGAAAATGCAGCAAATTGGACTTAACAGGTGCAACTTATTATATGTCAACTACCCATCAATAGAGCTGCTTAACCAAAAAAAAAAAAAAAAAGCTAATAGGCAAAACATAAAACATCCCTTGAGCCCCCTCTCCAGCTTCCCTGGGTTGATGAGAGGTGCGCTCAGAAGACTGGAGCAGTCACAGACGAGAATCACAGGCCAGGGGATTTGAAGACTGTGTCTCCTGGTGGCTTGAGAGTAGATCTGGATTCTTGAGGTCTAGACCTGGGAATTCTCAAAACCTTAAAAATCATCAGCTTAGAATTCCAGTCCATGATCCAATCATGCTTTTCTTGAATTCAGTCTCCCTGCTTTGTGCCACCATCAATTCAGTGAGAGGGCTTTGTACCCTATTTTTTAGGTTATATATTAACATTTAATTGATTTCAGTAACTCTGGGAAAAGCCTTCATATAATTTTATATCAGTTTTCTAGTGGCTCACACCTACTGAGCATGGTTTTAAAAATGTCTTTTTTATAATCAGTGTATAACCTAATGCAATTCTCATCCCAAACTTTGATGAAACAACGTAATTCTGTTACTGGGGAAAGGGAAATAAGAATTACCTCGGTTCTTAGTTACCCGAAAAAAAAAAAAGAATTTTTAATGAGAGACAGAAAGCGTGATATAAGCAAGATTTTTATGAGTGAAGTAAAAAGGCAGTGAAAGATGGTACGTTCCCAAGAACTGGGAGCCGGCCCATCCAAGAGAGAAAAAATGGCGTCGCTCCTTTGTGTTTCCGTGTCATATCCTGGCTTAGGGGCGGTTTTTTGTGATTGATTGATTAATGGCTCAGGTTCTGTGAGTGCTCAGGCTGCCTGACAGCTCAGGTTCCCTGTGCTGTGGCACGCCCATCCCCTCTGGGCAGGTTCTCCACGCAGAGCAGCCTACGGGAGGTGGGGGCTCAAACTGTAACTTACTTACATTATAATGAGCATTGGGTCAAGTTACACCAGGGCCTTCCTCATGCGCAGCTGCAGCGTGTTGATGTTAGCTGGCTGCTTTGGCCGATCCTCATTTAAAGAGAGTAAAAGTTTCTGGACTGCCTTAACCTGAGTGCAGAGGTACTGTTATTTCCTGGGTGGTTCCTGTCCTCTTCCTCTCCCCCTGCTCAGTGCTCATTTCTATCTAACTGCCTAGCAATTCTATTATTTTTGAAGCTTGGAAAGCCTCTCTGTGTGGTGAGCAATTAACTAGAGGACCAATGGTTTTAGTAAATAGACAAAAAAATATAAAAACCACACAACCCAAGTAGTTATATAATGCTAACAAACCTTCTGAGACACATTTTTCAGGGTATATCCGGTCCCCTGGACACGGAATCAGCAGTTAGCTCATGGATTACTTTTCAATAGCTTAATATCCTGGTCCTTGCATGACTGAATTTATAGTTGGAGTGCACTGAAACTTACACTGCAGTAAAATTCCCTTCCTGTGGGGTTCAGTGAGTACTGTTTTCGCCTGTTGGATGAGCATGACTCAAATGTGGAGGAGACTCGTGAGATCTCATTGCTGGTGGGTTCTACCCTGAGCCAGCGACCAGGGCTCCCAGGAGCTGATTTAAAAGCTAATGACAACCTACAGAATGGGAGAAAATTTTTGCAAATGAAACCGACAAAGGCTTGATCTCCAGAATATATAAGCAGCTCATACGACTCAATAAGAAAAAAATAAACAACCCAATCCAAAAATGGGCAGAAGACCTAAACAAGCAATTCTCCAAGGAAGACATACAAATGATCAATAGGCACATGAAAAAATGCTCAATATCACTAATTATCAGAGAAATGCAAATCAAAACTACAATGAGGTATCACCTCACACCAGTCAGAATGGCCATCATTCGAAAATCCACAAATGACAAATGCTGGAGAGGCTGTGGAGAAAGGGGAACCCTCCTACACTGCTGGTGGGAATGCAGTTTGGTGCAGCCACTGTGGAAAACAGTATGGAGATTCCTCAAAAGACTAGGAATAGACTTACCATATGACCCAGGAATCCTGCTCCTGGGCTTATATCCAGAAGGAACCCTACTTCAGGATGACACCTTGCACCCCAATGTTCATAGCAGGACTATTTACAATAGCCAAGACATGGAAACAGCCTAAATGTCCATCAACGGATGACTGGATAAAGAAGAAGTGGTATATTTACACAATGGAATACTATTCAGCCATAAAAACCGACAACAAAATGCCATTTGCAGCAACATGGATGCTCCTGGAGAATGTCATTCTAAGTGAAGTAAGCCAGAAAGAGAAAGAAAAATACCATATGAGATTGCTCATATGTGGAATCTAAAAACAAACAAACAAACAAAGCATAAATACAAAACAGAAACAGACTCATAGACATAGAACACAAACCTGTGGTTGCCAAGGGGGCGGAGAGTGGGAAGGGATAGACGGGATTTCAAAATTGTAGAACAGATAAACAAGATTATACTGTATAGCACAGGGAAATAGACACAAGATCTTGTGGTAGCTCACAGAGAAAAAAATGTGACAATGAATATATATATGTTCATGTATAACTGAAAAATTGTGCTCTACTCTGGAATTTGGACACAACATTGTAAAATGATTATAAATCAATAAAAAATGTTAAAAAAAAAAAAAAAAAAAAAAAGCTCAGGGTGAGAATGAAGAGCAGCAGGAATCATGGTGACCCCAGACTGTGAATTATGGACATCACACACCCTTTATGCTTTAGTCTCCTGGTGAGAAGCGAGGGAAAGTGAGGGCCATTTCCTGGTTCTAATCTTCCCAGTATTACTGTGCTGCTGCAGCTCTGAGGGCGTGCAGACTGCTGCCAGTGCCCCCCTCCCATCCACCCTGGGGTCCGCCTCCTCCCCCCAGAGGATCATCTTCCAGAGACGCGGCTCGGAGTGCTTGGGCTCTGTGGTGTGTCTTCCCCCCTCCCTGGATTCTGTCAGGTTCATGGTCACGTATCTGCTGCATCTACGTTTATCTGATCACTGCTCTCAATACCTAGTGTAGCAATGAGGACAAAAATGGGTGGGAAACACCAAAATCGCGTTGAATGATTTTTGACAGGCCTAACATCATAAGAAGACCTGACGGTAAAGTCAAAGTGAAAACTAGGTCTGTCTACCCTGTGGGTAGTGGCCACTGGAGGACCACGTGGGGATGACTGGTAAAACGATGCTAGTCTTTGGTGGAAAAGAGTTGAGCCGTCAGGCAGCCGTGCCTGCCGGGGGTGAGAGCGGGGCGGTCGGAGCACATGGGTCACAGGATGCACTACGAGTCCTGTACACTTGGTAAAATAAGGAGAATATTGCAGATTCGTGCTTAAAACGTAGGTTCTCATTTTTCTTCTTATTTGTTTCCAACATAAACCACCGTTGATATAAAGACTGACCCGATTCAGAGTCCCGAACGAACATCCCTAAGAAACCACATTTTTGGTGCACGATAACGTGTCGGCTGGAGCCACGTACAATGACGTGTTAGACCGAGTCTTGGCAAAACAGACCATCTGTTCTTTTACTCTTAATTCCCTACTGTGTAACACCCTCCTGAGACTGCTCAGTGGTGCAGGGCAGCATGGGGTGGTCATGACTAACTGCGGGGTTCGTCTGCAGAAAGGATTGTCTTCACTCCACATTATAGCTGCAGGGTTAAAAAAAAAATCAAATGCATGCCTGCCTCTGTTAGCTTTTTCTCTAATGTGTCAGTTGGATGGGCTTCATTGGTGAATGACCAATTCTGCACCTCAGTATCTGTCACCCCCTCCCCTCCCCCGGTTTCCCTTAACTGTCAAAAATATTAGATAGCTACTAATTTAAAAACTGATTAATTAAACTCGGATGAAGGACACTTGCTACCTAATGATAAAGAAGAAGTAACGAGGCTTCAGATCAAAACATCCAGCGTCAAGGGAGCCCACACAGCTTCCTGGGTGTTCACTGTTGTGGGAACCATGCTGTTGCTGGTGTTCATTCTCTGACCAAGACTTTGAGGAGCTACATCCACCTTCTACAGATTCAACAGGGATTTCCGTTAGATTAGTGATTAATTATGCTCACCTAGAAATTATTTAAATAATGGTGCTTACTATGAAAAAGTTATAAAAGCAACATGGGTGGACCTGAGATCATCATTCTAAGTGATGGAAGCCAGAAAGAGAAAGAAAAATACCATATGATATCACTCATATGTGGAATCTGAAAAAAGAAAAAGAAAGAGGACACTATGAACTCAGTCTACAAAACAGAAACAGAATCACAGACATAGTAAAGAATTTTAGGGTTACTGGGGGAAGGAGGTGGGAAGGGATAAATTTTGGAGTTTGAGATCTGCAAAGGTTAGCCACTATATATAAAAATAGATAAGAACTAAATTCCTTCTGTACAGCACAGGGAACTATATTCAATATCTTGTAATAACTTTTAATGAAAAACGATATGAAAACGAATATACATGTATGTATATGCATGGCTTGGACATGGTGCTGCACACCAGAAATTGACACATTGTAACTGACTGTTCTTCAATACAAAATAAATAAATAAATAAAATAAAAGTAAAACATAAAAACCCCATTAAGAGCGCAAGGACTTTGAATTACAAAGGAATAGCATACAGTCCTAAATACAGTTCAGCCTGGCTTCATCTCCAAGTTGGTAAATCCCCAATGCAGGTATGTTTGTTACTTTGACACTATCTCTGCCCTCTTACGTCTCCTTTTATTACTCACTCCTGGGTTTCTGTCGGTCCTCTTTTGTGTACCAAGATGACACATGCTTTTCAGCTTGAAATAGGCATAGTTTTGTGCCACAATTAATACGCCAACTGCAGGCAAGTATCAGTTACCTTCAGTGACTGAAAGTCAAGAAATTAAATGCAGGGTCTTCCAAGTCAAGTTCCTCCAGGGTACCCTCTGCTAGATTGTCTGGTGAGCATCCTTACTAACTTTTATTTCCCTTTTGTATTGTGGCTAAGGTGATGGGCAGATGTGGCACTTGCTAGGAATCTGTCTTCTAAATGAAATAACACTGCATGAAAATATCCTGTTAGTCCCCCAAATTATTGCAAAATCAAACATGTTACTTCAAAATTCTTCAGCCTAAGGATTTACCATTTGGCAGTTTCTTCTGGTTTTACAGGCATCCTTGCTAGGCTCTGCAGAGACTTGCGGAGGCTTCAGTGACAAGTCCTCTTGTGGCCCTGAAAATGCACTGGGGGAGAGACGTGCCCAAGCGGGAAGTTGTGCCAACCAGAAGAAAGTTATGAAAAATGTTGAATTATTAGCTACAATGACTCTTAAAATTTGGCTTAAGGAGTAATCACTTTGAGGGCCTCCTACAAAGGCAGCATCTAGATGCACCCAGAATTTGAATCCTGTACATTTGGATGCTGTCATCAGTCTTCCTAGAGCACACACAATCCAAATAATAACAATGACAATAAAAATAATAATTGATGTCAAACATGGCTCCTATGTCATGTCTGCATAAAATGCCATTTTTATTAAACTGTATCATCCAGTCCACATACAGCCTATAACATGTTGATGCCACACGAAGGCAGATCCTTCAGGCACTGTGACTCCCAGAAATCTTTTAAGAGGATGTCGTCTGTCAGCACTTTTTATATGTGTGCTGAAGCTGCCTCCAGGAATCTGTATTTTTAATAAACTCCTTCCTGCTCACTGCAGGTGAGTCTGGGAGACCCTAGGATAAGAGGACCAGCAAAATCTTTTTTTTTTTTTATTTTTTTTAATTGAAATACAGTCAGTTTACAATGTTGTGTCAATGTCTGGTGTGCAGCAGTGTTTCTGTCATCCACACACATACATATATTCCTTGTCACATTCTTTTTCACTATAGGTTACTACAAGATATTGAACCCAGTTCCCCTTGCTACGCAGAAGAAACTTGTTTTATCTATTTTACATATCGTAGTTAGTGTCTGCAAATGTCCAACTCCCAGTTTATCCTTTCCCACCCATTTCCCTCCGGTGACCACAAGTTTGTCCTCCATGTCTGTCCGTCTGTTTCCGTGTCTTCATAGACATGTAGGAAACGTCCAGTTGAGGAATTACATGGAAGTGACACCGTGCCAAACGTGTTCTTAAGAAGTTCACAGATAATTTATCTGGAGTGTAAGTCCAAGGCTATATGGTGAATGAGAAGCGAAAAGGTAAATTACGGACACAGGACAGATGATCTCGGGCCAAATTTACAGCCCGGACCCTGAGGAGCTGCGAGGTTCTGAGCAGGTGCGAGACACCACCAGAAGTACACGTTGGGAACGGTGGGTGGTGGGATCAGGGGAAAGGAAACAGACAGTTTCTGTCCCGCCTGGGCGAGAGCGAGGGCCTGGAGTCAGGGAGACACGTGAGACAGGGGTCCAGGCACCTGCGCGGGACCTGGCCGCCTCAGAGAGGAGCCATGCAGACGGGCCATCTCGTCTAGGTGTCCATCTGCTTTCTCTCTTGGATCGTGTAACAAGGTTCTCGTTATTGAAGTCTTAATCTGCAGAACAGCCAGGATTTACAGCCCAGGACACAAATGTTCTGGAAAGAACGCTCGTATCTGGTTCTGATGGTCAAAGAACAGGGCTTGCTGTCCATCTGCGGGCCGCGGACTGCTCACGTCACAGGTAACCTCAGAGACACGTTCTGAAATGCCCCCGAGGACAGATGGAAACATGCCTTAATCGTATTTGGTTCCACTTCACCACTTGGACCTGTTTTCAGCGCTCATTTTTAATGTCACATTTTCAATGTCACATTTTCATAAGATATGACAGATGGGAGAAAACTCTCCAGCAGAAGCCAGAGAATGAGAATGCGGGTTCTGATCCTTCATTCTTATTCAGTGCAGTGGCTTAAACTGTGCGAGGGTGTCTGGGGAAGAGGACAAAGGAGCCAGCCTTCGCCTTCGGGGGGCTCAGCGTCTGGAAAGGGGCGCCAACCAGCACGAAGGTGGACTCGCACCGGGACGCACGGGCCCGGAGCGTAGGCGCGCAGCCACCGCCCTGCGGGGAAGCCCGCGGCCGGAGCCGCGGGGCCGAGGCTGCAGGCGGGGAGGGGCGCAGGCGGCGCGGGGCGCAGGGGCGCGGGGCGCAGGCGGAGGGAGACCCGGCGCCCCCGCGGAGGCCGCAGGGAGCAGGGCTGACGCACGCGGTTTCGGCCTTGCTTTCGGGTAGCACACAGGTTCCTCGCAAAGCGGTCTCAGGCGCAGCTGACGGCCCAGGAAGGCGCAGGGCCTGGAGCGACCTCGAGGGCCCTGCTCGGGCCTCTGAATCCACCCTGGAGGCCCGGGGAGCCATGGAAGACCCTCACGCGGAGCAGTCGCGCCCCGCGATTTGTGTCTGAGAGGCGCCACCAGGCGAGGAGCGGGAGAGGCGCGCTGGGCGAAAGGAGGCGGACAGGCCGCGTGCGGCACAGGGCTCTGAAGGGAGGGGCCCGCTCAGTGGTGGAGCTGTGCTCGGCTTGCCGAGGTCCTGGGTTCAATCCCCAGTGCCTCCATTAAATAATAATAATAATCACAAAATAAATAAGTAAGCCTAATTACTTCCCCAAAATAATTAAAAATAAAGAAGACTTAAAAAAATAAATAAATAAAAGCAGATCTCTGACGCACAGCCTGCAGCATCCCGCCCAGACAAGCGGCCCCTTATGCACAAGGAAGAGGCCAGGAGGACCGCCGGCCACAAGGCAGACTGTGGAACGCCGGTCCGCCTCCTCTGGTAGGCGTCCAGGAAGCGGCGCGAAGACTGTGGCAAACACTGGCCCCAAGCAGTCAGGACTTGGTGAGAAGCTGGCAGCTTTCCTCCTGTGTGTCCGCTTGTCCGTCTTCGGACCAAGCGGACGAAGCCAAGCTGCTCCCCTAACCACAGGACGCCCCCCATCCCGTCGGCCTCTCTTCAGCCTCGCCGGGCCGGCAGCCTCCATCAGGGCAGCCTGGAACTCGCCGCTCCCCGCCGTAAAGCTTCCCCACGCCTCTGCCGGCCTGTGAGCCTCTGCCCCAAGGTGCGGGATGGTGGCTGCCGCCTTTGGTCTAGCAAGCCCCGACTTCGCTTGTCTCACGTGGCTGGTCTCCCCTTGTGTCCAGCAAGGCCAAGAAGAGGCCTAAGTGCTGCCGAGGAGCAAAACGGGGAGCAAGGTGGCCAGAGAAGGGTCGCCCCAACCAGCAGAGAGGTAGTAAGAGTGACTGTGTGCCTGCTCCGTGCTCGGCACCGGCCTCTGGGACTCTCAGCTCACAGACCCACCTTGGTAAATGTGCCGTGTGTTACCCACATTTTAAACCAGAGGAGAACGACACTGAAGCTGATAAATAACCAGTCCATCTCAGTTTGTACATCGAGTTTGTACCGACCACGCGGCTTCCTGGCAACAGGGGACGTGCCCCAGACCTCCTGAAAGCTGCCTCAAGATCAAAGTCAGCGTGGACTCAGAGCTGCAACTACCCCGTGCGCTCGAGTGCCTCCCTGTGGAGCAGGAACGCAGCTGTGAGATGCGAATGACAAAGTGGGAAAACACTGGGAGGCAAACATCAGAATTTGGAAACCGGCAGGATAGGGTTGGCGGCAGAGGGCTGGACGAGGAATCCCAGGTACTTCTGTGTCTTCAGTGACTGGTCGTCCCCTGCTTTGCCGTCCCCTGCTGACCCCCCCCCCCAGCAAGCTCAGACTGGGGGACGAGGCCTTCAGAGTTAACTCTCACGGGGGGCCTTGGGCCAGTCACCTGAGTTCTCTAAATACCAATTTCATCCGTAAAACGGGAAGAATGGCTGCCCCGCCACCTCTCGCGACTGTTCTCCACAGTGGGTATGAAAATTGTGAAAAGCTGTATGCAGACACTTACCTGGGGTCATGTCTGGTAATTTTTTTTAAATATCTGTAACCTATCTGATGATAAATTAGAAGGGTTCTTTTGTTTTTCAAACTTAAGATGGATTTTCCAAAAACTCCACATGCGTGTTCCTCACAAAGTGACGTGATTCAACTTTTCTTTCCCATGGCCACTCCTGTCTTTTGTTTTCATACTAAGGAGTTAAGAAATGGCCTGAAAATGTTGTTGCTTAGCGAGCAGGCAAACACAGCTGAGAATGCTTACGTGAGATTCTATGAGATGCCAAACCTCAGTGGGCCACTGCTGCTTGTGACATCAGGAAAATAAAGGAATCTGGAAGTTACACGCATGCCAGCCCCTGCCCCCAACCCCCGAACATAAGGCCTGGCCTCAAGGCGGCCACGGTACCCGACCTCTTTCCCCTTCTTGACCTTGTAGCTTGCCTGCCTTGTCACAATAAAATCCTTATTTTCCTAATAGTAAACATACATAGACATATAGTTGTGTATCTAAATGAAGGTATGTAGATACAGATACATAATATTTTCCAAACTCGGTAGAAAATATAAAAATAAATGATAGACGTACACACAGATCCTTTGTCGTTCAACATTCACTTCAAGACTACTCATAAAATCCAGTCCACAGCAGGCAGCTGGGGTGCAAAGGGACCGGACACTAAAATGACCTCTAGGAACTGCTCTGTAGGTAACTCGGACCCACTGAAGTATGCTGTGAATCCCTTCCCTTCTTGAATTGGCCAGACGCAAGGTCTCGGAGTCACACAGTAAGCGGGTGTCCAAGGACTGTGATGGTGACAGAGCAGCCACAGCCACCTCGAACCAAGGGCTGCACCAGCGAGATGCTTTATCGTGCCTTGTTAGGTCTCAGTATCCCTAAGAACCAGACACTGTGTCCCCCCCCCACCCCCCCGTGTAGTTAAGGAAACAGAATAAGAGCAGTTGAGTTCATGGAACTAATAACTTATGAAGCAGGTGTGTGAACCATTTATAAGTCAGGACACATAGATTACGTTGCAGAACAAAATTAAGACCCAAACTTCAGTGACTCAGAACAACAAAAGTTTATTTCGTTTTCATGCAGTGTGTCCATTATGGGCTGATGGCCAGGGTTTTCTCATCACATTTTTCAAGGATCCAGGCTCATGGAGCAACTACCATCTCCACGTCTACAATTTCTTATAATCGAGGAACAGAAAATCTTGAAACAACAGTTAAACGCTCCAGCCCAGAATAAACCAGGTCAGCTCACTGCCCGGAGCTCACCGCATGGTCCCATGACTTGAGTTACCGTCGGAGGCAACAATCATTCCATAAAGCACCCGAGGCTTCTGCAGCATCCGGACGCTGTGGATTTTGTTGGCCTGAAATAAACAGACTTCCAGATATTTCTCCAGCAGAGATGGGATTTGGGATCAGCAGGGAATTCACTCAGGATCTGCAACCACGGGGAGCCACGCAGAGGTCCCTCTGCGGCGAGGGAGAGAGCACACCTGATGGAGTAGGCAGAGGGCCCGGGGGCTTCACTGGCTGAGCCCCTGCCGGGCAGGAAGGTGAGTCTTTCTTCTTTACTGTAAGACACACCTGCAGCCGCCCCCGGGCCTCCTCCAGGGGAGTGAAAATGGTATAGGTGAGGGATTCAGATTTTACAGAAAGAAAAGAGGTGCAACAAACGTAGTAAGTGAAGGTAAAATAAGACATTTTCCTCATCCTTAACTTATCTAATATGCTTTTTTGTCTGAAGTGGTAAAAGTAACGCGGAAGCAGGTAATGACAGCGAATGGCACCCAGGTCCTAACGGCCGCGAGGGGGGCACCGGGGCCAGCCTGCGAGGACCGGCCAGCACCACACGGAGGGCCCTGCGTGTGACTGACAGAGGGCTGTGTTCGTCCACCTGTGACCATTCCAGCCCAGGGAATATTTTAAAGTATAGTTGATGCACTAGGAGAGGAAGTAAACTGAACCACATAAGCAGTCAGCGAAGTCCAGAGAAAGGAGGAAAGTGGGGGAAAAAGAGAAACAAAAAAATCCAATGGGTAGGAGACAGTTAAAACGTGGTAGATGTCGCTCCAGCAACAACAAAGCTCTCTTTAATAGGAATGGCAGCCTACAGCCGTGAGAGGACAGAGGTGGTCCAAGCAGCCGGGGAACAAGGCCCGACTACGTGTCGTCCACACAGAAAAACAAAACCCTTTAAATACAAAGGCTAAAAGGAAGGGTGCACTGTGCTGTCACTAAGCAGAGGAAAGCGGGAGTGGCTATATTCATTTCAGGCAAATCAGACTTCAGAATAAGGGAGATTATTAGCATTAAATAAAGGCATTATGTAATAATAAAGCAGTCCGTGTCATAAAAAGATAAAACAGCCCGGAACGTATAGGCGCATAATAACAACGTCAAAACACATGAGAGAAGAACTTACAGTATTGAAAGGAAAAACAGACAATTCCAGCTCCTGTAATGGGGGACTTCAGGACCCTCTGTCAGGAATAACAGATCAAGCAGAGAAAATCAGTGAGGGCGCAGAGGACTGGAGAAACACCATCAACGAACTCAGTCGAACTGACATTTGTAGGATATTCCATCCAACAAGAGCAGAGCATCACCTCTCCTCAGGTTGCCCGGAACACTCACCAACAGAGACACAGGACTTTCCAGATCATGAAACACGCCCTGGCCAATTAAACAATGGGCACCATGAAATCTTACTGTACAGTGAAGCTAAACTCGAAAGCCATCACAGAGGGAGAGCTGCAAAATTCTAAAGTGATTGTGGATTAAACAACATATTTCTAACACCTGGATCAAAGAATAAGTCTCAAGAGAAAGCAAGAAATATATTGAACCACGTGAAAATGAAAATGCAACTTTAACATTTGTTAAGCGAAAACAGGGCTTAGATGGAAATTCACACTGTTAAGGATATTAAAAATCATTACAGTCTGAAATCAATAGCTCACATCCTAGGAACCTAGAGAAAGAAGATCTAATCACGCCTGAAGGAAGCAGAAGAATTTTTTTCTAATTTAGGGCAATATTAATGAATCTAATACAGGAAAACAACAAAGAAAATCAAGGAAACCAACACATCATTCTTTGAAAAGATCAATAAAATTGATAAACGTCTATCCCGGCTGGCCTGACCAGGGGAAAAGAGAGAAAACACAGGTTATTTAAATCAGGAGTAAAAGAGAACTCATCATTACTAATCCCACGGACGTGAAGAGAATAGTAAAGGAACAGGGTGAACGATTACACGCTCGCCCAGTTGGTAGCTTAGAGGAGAGCACGTGGGTTGAGCGCAGCGAATGACAACCAAAAATTTGCACGACCAAAGCAGCCAAGCTTCGCACAAGGAGAAACAGATGACGTGAATGGCTCTATGTCTGTAAAGTTGAATCCGCAATTAATAATCAGCAGTTTGTAAAAAAGCATGAAGCTAGATGATTTCACTGGTGAATTCTATCAGATATTTAAGAAAGCAATAATTCCAATTAAAAAAAACAAACAAACAGCAAGAAACCTCTCTAACTCATCCCATGAGGCCAGCACTCCCATCATACCAAACCAGATAAAGACACTACAGGAGGATAGGACTACCGGCCAATGGCCCTCATGAATGTGGACACACAGACCCTCCATGAAAGGCCACCCACCCAAACGCAGTAACATGAGCATAACTGTACACCGTGGAGAATCAGCGTTTATTCCAGGGAGTCAGGGGGGCTCAACATGTGAAAATGACTAAGGGGGCCCACGCGATGAAGAAGAAAGCACCAAGGAGCAGAGAATCTGACGCAGGAAAGTCGTTGGACAGAGATCCAGCACCCACGCGCACCAGGAGCGGGGCGGCCCTCCACGTGACAGAGGGCGTCTGCAAAGCTCTGTAGTCAGCACCGTGCTTAATGGCACGAGACCCTTCCCCATCAGGATGGGGGCTAGAGCGCCGGTGCCCTCTCACCGGTTCTCCCCAGCATCTCACTGACGGGATCGTCTGCGTTAGAAATACCACAGTCTACCCTGCAGCCCCTCCCTGAGAAAATGAAACAAAACCTTAATTTGGGAGGAAACTTTCTTTGTTTTAATTTTTTTTTTTTACATGGAGGCACTGGGCGTTGAACCCAGGACCTGTGCATGCTAATGCACGCCCTACCACTGAGCTCTGCCCTCCCCCTCAAACCTTAGTTTTAATAAGGAAGGGTAGCAGGGTCCCAGGATACATGGTCAATATACGAAAGTCAATGGCTTCCTTACACACTATTAATAAATAACTGGAATTTTAAATTAAAAATATATATATAAAAAATGCAAAGGCATCAGGAAAATAGCACCAACAATATATTTGGAAACTGGAAAACACTGATCCAAAGAATAAAGTAAGAGACAAATGAAGTGACTGGAGTACAGAGCATGGCTCAAGTATCTTCATCTTGATCTGTAGGCTCAGTGCCGTCTCAGTCAAAATCCCAGCAAACGTGCGTGGGTGCAGATGGCATGAGTGGAAAGCGGGCACCCAGAGCCTGGCGCGGTCCGCGGGACCGTGGCAGCTGACAGAAGCTGAGCTGATGGTGCGTGCACTTGTTACAGAGGAGGAGAATGGCGCCCGCACCTGCCGTCTTTCTGCCAAAGACTCAGCACCTCAGTCTGACCTTGAGAAAAGCCGTCAGGCAAATGCCAGTTGAGGGTCATTCTCCAAAATACACGAACAGTACTCCTCAGAACTGTCAGGATCATCAAAAACAGGGATAGTCCAAGCAATTGTAACTAAATGTAACCTGAGGTTCAGGAACAGAGAAAAGGACGTTAGATAAAAGCTAGGGAAATCTGAACAATGTATGGACTTTTTAGTTAATAATAATCTATCAGTGTTCGTGCACTGATTGTGACAACTGTACTACAGTGACGTAAAGTGCTCACAGTAGGGGAGACGCTGTGAGGTATATGGTGGCTCTGCACTGTTTCAGCAACTTTTCTATAGATCTAAATGTTCTAAAACGTTCAAAAGTCCACGAATGATAAATGCCAGAGAGAAAAGGGAACCCTCCTCCACTGCTGGTGGGAAAGCAGTTTGGGGCAGCCATTATGGAAAACAGTATGGAGATTCCTTAAAAAACTAAAAATACACTTACCATATGATCCAGCAATCCCACTCGTGGGCATATATCCAGAGGAAGCTCTAATTCAAAAAGATACCTGCACCCCAGTGTTCACAGCAGCACTATTTACAACAGCCAAGATGTGGAAACAGCCTAAATGTCCATCAACAGATGACTGGATAAAGACATTGTGGTGTATTTATACAATGGAATAATACTCAGTCATAAAATGAATAAAATAATGCCATTTGCAGCAACATGGATGGACCTGGAGATTGTTAATCTAAGTGAAGTAAGCCAGAAAGAGAGAGACACATACCGTATGAGATCACTTATATATAGAATCTAAGAAAAATGACAGAAATCTTATTTACAAACCAAGAATAGACTCACAGACATAGAAAACAAACTATGGATACCAAAGTGGAAAGGGGAGGGGAGGGATAAATCAGGAGCTTGGGATTAACAGACGCACATTGCTATATATAAAATAAGTAAACAGCAAGGACCTACTGTATAGCACAGGGAACTATATTCAATTTCTCATAATAACATAATATAATAGAAAAGAATCTGAAATGGAAATAGATACAGATCTGTGTATATGTGTAACCAAATTGTTTGTTGTACACCTGAAACTAACACTGTAAATCAACTAAACTTTAATAAAAAACAAAATTTAAAAAAAAAAGATGCATAAACCTTAAAAATATGCTGTGAAAGAAGCTGGTCACAAAGAATTCCAGACTGCATGATGCCAATTGTATCCTCTGATTCCAGCTATACTGTCTGATTCCAGTTACAGGGGATGTTCAGAACAGGCAAGTCGATGGACGGAGGTGGCTCGGTGGCCTCATAAGGCTGAGAGTGACGGGGAGGTTGGAGCGGGGGTGGCAGCCAGGCTGTACAGGGCTTCTCTGGGGAGCTGCGACCATGGTCTGAAGTGGACTGTGTTAATGGAGGCACACGGCTATGAGGACACTAAGTCATGGAACTGTGCATTTAGAGAGTCAGTCAGACGTGTGAGCCATCCCTTGTGTCCCAGTACACACACCTGTTTGAACAAAAGCAACGCCATGACCCGTGTGCCCCATAAATATGCATAAAGTGCTTAGAACAGTGCCTGAAACAACGGTGCACGCTGTTCAAACTTGCTAATAGGTGCCTTTATGTTCACCGCACAGAAAAGGAACTGATGTTGGGCATTTAGAGAAATGTGGCTTGTCCTCCTCATCCGACACCTGGGAAGCTGAAGTGGCTTTCCTTCCCCCACGTCAGTAATGGAAACCCATCCCAGAGCTCAATCGCGACGTCCTGGGCTCTGCCCCGGCGTTCTTTGCTCTAGACCACCCGGCGCTGTTTTGTGAGTGGGGTGGGGGGCGGGTGGGGGGTGCTTTCAATCTGCTGCTCCCGCTATCACCAATAAGTTTATCTAGGACGTTCTTTAGTAAAACACTTTCTGTTTCCGGGTTTCATTTATTAGATACAGTTGTACATGGGTTGGTGCACCGAGGTATGTTTAGAGCTGTGCAAAATACGGAGTATTTATTCCATTGATTGTTTACCAGCGTCCTTTTTCAGTGCGCAGTGATTCGTGATGGATAGCATTGACGTGATACTGTTTAACGACGATTTTATGGATTTAGATGGTTTCATTTTAACGTGGGGTAGAGTAGCAATTTAAATCCGCCTTTCAAGTAACGACCTATGAAAAAACTATTTAACCCGAGCTTGCAAATTGCAACATGTGTCTAAAATGATGCTCCAGTTATTTCATTCTTGCCATAATTATCCTGTGGATCCTGGAGATGGAAGTCATAATGCAGAGTGATAAAGACCTCAGCAGACAGGAGGGAATTAATGTGAAACCTCGTGTTTTTTAATGTCATCTTTATGAAGCCGAAGAAGCTGTTTTGATGAAAAGGATTGAAACTGCTTCAGCTCTGAGGTGTCAAACTGAGAAAGGTCTTCTGATCTCTCTTTCTTTTTCTAGAAGTGTGAGTTTATATTAATTACTTCGCAGATTGCCTTAATTAGATCTCAAATGAGACATTCTGCTGTGTTTTTTTTAACAAATACTGCCATTAACAGTCTTTACATGGTCTACTCTAATCTTATAAATTCCTGGACATCACACTGTTACCCTAAACATTGCTTTCTTAATCTTTAAAGCTGAAACCTAGGCACATTAGTAATTATGAAATAGACAATTAAAGTTTAAAATTGACCAGTGAATACTAAAGGAATTTTCCTGTAGCAGTAATATTTGTCCCCTTGAAGCAATAATACTGAGTCATACGTGAAGCTGCCAATTCTGGAAGTTACCTGCTTCCTTTGTTCACAAATAGGAACCAGGCAGAATTATGCTGGAAAACAAGGACTTGAGCCTGTATTCTGATCTCTTAAGTGGCTTATGCATCACTCCTTGAAGGCAAAATCCATGTTTGACAACCACAAAGCCCCTTCATCTGTCAGATATTTTTCTACCTGCATCTTTATTTTTTTATGTTTTGTGTGATTTGTCTATGAGAAATATTGGGGAAAACTCTATCCAGCCTAAGAGCTTTTATAACTGAACCCACACAACTCCGTAAGTGAGGAGCAGCACATCTGAAGCACAGTGCTTCATTGCAAACATATACAACACTTCATAGACGGATAAGATTTCTTTGTGTGAAAGTGTGAAAATGTGTAGACTGTGTGGAAGTGCGCTTTTGGGGGGAAAAAAAGAAAACTTATGTGTTAACCCAGCCACTAACTAAACCCTTCGACAAGTCATTGCCAGTCAAAAACAAATATTTCTTCAAAAGTTTCTAAAGACAAAGGAAGGGTACTCAGAAAGCCCTATGAACCTCTGTAACGCTACGGTTTATAAGCACATTTGAAATCTTGGGTTAATAGTAGACTAAAAATAGTGGAGAAGTCCAAGTCAAAACAAAACAAACAAAACCCTTGTATTCAAATTCTGCCCATGTGTTTTATTTGCTGGCTGGCTTTTGGGTCCATTATAAAGTCTTTAAAATCCAATTTCCTCATGTGAAAATGATGCTAATACCCAAGCAGCAGGTATTAGAAGACTGTTAGTGTCGATGAGAACTTGGGGGGCAGCCCTGTTCCGGCGCCCTGGGAGCCTCCCGGAGCTCCCCTCTGCATAGCTGTCAGGACGGAGTCTGCGCATGCGGCCAAAGGCAGCCTCCTCTGCGCGGTGGCCCTGGGCGCTCTGCTGTTTGCCCTGTTCTGAGACGCCGTGTACACTCAGGGCTTCACAGCCGCCTCTAGGCTGATGACATCCGGAAACCCAACACTGAGCCCCCAAGTCGGGGGGGACGTGGCAATGCATGCATGTAGACACGGATAATAAAGATGTCACCTAATTAGTGGCATAAACAAGACATAGATGCCCACGAAGTCCTAACGGGGGAGAGACAACGTGTGGTAACAGCCTCTCCATCCTCAGGGACGTGTGTTCTGAGACACTCCGTCTACCACATTTTCTCTGATCCGAGAGTTTCATAAATCTTCCGTGTTGTGTTCCCTGACATCACCTCCCTTTCGAAAACCAAAGACTTGGATAAATGTTCCAAGATAGAAACATACTAGCTTTGTTTAACCCAGAATTTCCAAAACTATTTGGTAGCACAGCCCTTTTTTGTGTAGTATGTTGCACTGTACAATTTAAGACACGTTGTCAGGGAGGAAGGCCCCGGGAGAAACCCATCTTGCTGCCTTCTAGCCGCCAGAATGGTGAGAAGGTATTTTTGTTGTCATTTACTGCTGTCTGATCTGTGTTGTTTATGACTACGGCCACAGCGGGCTATTGCACTGTCCATGTGAAAATGATACTCTATCAGGTGGAGTTAACATAGTAACAGAATTTCAATCATTTAAAACACATAAAACACCTGTATCAGTGCCAAGGGTGCAACGCAAGCACACAGTTACCCCCGCAGAGGTGCCGCCCTGGTACCCGTCTTCTCCTGTCTGTGGAGACCGGCCTGTGCGGTACCCACCCTGGGATTTCAGTCTTTTTCAACCCTTTAGGCCCTGCACTGTGGTGCATCTTGGAATTGTCCTAGGCTATGGGAGAAAGTTATTTCTTTAAGCTATTCCACAAAAATCAATTTCAGTGCCATTCATTTTATAATTTATGGATGTTGGCTGAACCACGAATTACCTTTGTGCCATTCTGATAAGGCTGACATTCTCATCCACTTAGAGCAGAGCAATGCAAATGTCTCTAATGATGGCCTGAATTCGTAAAACAGATTTCAAAGGGCAGTGCAGTGTACTTAGGGGAAATGCAACAGCCAGCATCTTTGGCAGTCTAACCAGAATTAACCACAGGACCATTGCAACATGATTTAATTGATCACATTAAGCATACATTCCTAGAGCTCTTCAAGAATATGCCCTTTAAAGTCAAGGTCGACCTCCCCGACCAGAGTTTCGCCTCAGACTATAGGGCAGTTTAGCTTCCTCTGTCGCAGCTTCAGTTCCTCCCTCCTTGTTTTGATAACCACCTGCTTATACAATAACTTACTCCTTATTTAAGAGGCTTAATGTTGTGATCCCACCGATGTTCACGTGCATAGCGTGGCGATTTAAAAATGCATTTCGACACTTCGTCATTGTTCACGTTACCCTGAATCTGTAAAACTCGGAAAGCTTCTGTGTCAGCTTCCCAGGGCTGCTGTAATAAATGGCCACCAAAGGGATGGCTGGAAACGACAGAAGTTTATTCTGTCCCCATTCGGAATATCTTAAGTTCAAACGCGAGGTATCAGCAAGAACCACACTCCTGGAGGCTCCTGGGAAGAATCTATTCCTTGCCTCTTCCAGCTCCTGGGGGCTGTCAGCGTCCTCGGCTTACAGCCTCCTCCCTCCCGTCCCTGCCTTCTCTCCTGTCTGTGTTGCCTCCCTCTGCCTCTGTCCTACGAGGACGTGTGACTGCATCTGTGGCCACTTGACAACCCAGGATAATCTGTCCACCTCAAGATCTTTCTCTTCATTGCACCTGCAGACACCCCTTTTTTGCAAATAAAGCAACATCTCCACATTTGACGATCAGGACTTGATACCTTGGGGTGTCCATTATTCAAACTATTACAGCTTCATCCTTCACTTAAAAAAGTGATAATACTTCAGTGTTGATTACATTATTGTTCAAATTGTATGTATTATTGTATTCGATAAAATGCAGTCATTTTAGTGAAATTTTCATAATTTTTACTAATTGAAAAGATGATGAGTTAATTTTTTTAGCCTCATACATAATTTGCCTTCTCTGTTGGGACTCTGACCTGAAATTTCCCATTTTAAATTTATTCCTGTCATATTCTCCCTACACTCCGAGGTTTAGATAAATGGAAAGGCTGTAAGCATATTTTTCTCTCTGATTTTCCTCCTCCGAACTTTCTGGCAGATGCTGGAGAATCTTCCCAGCACATTTTCAGACCTTCTCACACCATAAAAAGGATTTATTTTTACAGAAAACATCTCCCATCAGTGATGCAGTTTAACATGAGTCAAACCTTGTTAAAACAAAGACGACAACGGTAAACATCTCTAGTGCAAAGATTGCCGACGTCTCCTGCCAGGGTGCTCATTTCGAGCAGTTCCTGATGTGACAGATACGGCGCAGCACAGATCACGTGGAAACAGCTCCATGCGTGTTGCGATGAGCTTTGACCTGTAACTTAGTGGCATCTGATGTTACCGACCTTTCCCGGCTCCTTCATCCCCTATTCAGTCTAACACCTGGCTTCCGCCTCATTTCATAAACACTTTCCCAGATTTTGCTGCATTTGGCTAGAAGGCAGAAGATTCCTTACTAAATCATGAGGACTTCAACTTGAAGGAGGCTGCTGCAGAGATGACTCATATCCGATTTGGTTCTTGCTCTCAAGGGCCCACTAGGTGGGAGCTGATACCGCCACCCGGCTACGCGCTATAAAGCAATCAGGGGTGACCGATACAATAAATCTGAAGACAAAGTACGTACGGAAGGGTGAGTAACACATTTGGACGGAAGAGACTCGAGAAGGCTTAACAGAAGACTCTCCATTTTCCTCCATCTCTTAAATGCTTTTCATACTTCAAGACCTGCATCAAATTATCACCTCCCTGTGAAGCCTTCTCTAATGTCTCCGATGAGAGTTAACTGATAGCACTGCGGCACTCACGTTGCAGACAATTTTAAAAGGTATCATGTGCCAGTTGGTACACAGTGCACAGCGAAAACATAGACCTGTTTGTCTTCTTTTGTTTCATTTGCCCTGAGATTGTAAGATCTTTGAAAGAAGAGATTCTACATTATTCGTATCCACTACCACGTTTGATAAGGAATTAAACACACATTTAATTTATTGGATAAATCACTAAAGAATGCCTGAGATTTCCAGTTGTGCCCATGAAAGATTAATAGTTGTCAGAATTTCTCTCCCAATGCTGTAAGCCACCAACCCAGAAAAATACAATGAAACAATGATTTAGAAAGGAAGCAAGGAATGTGATTCATATGGTCATCCCAGGTTGCTGCCTGGAGGAGGTGTCCACACAACGGTGCAAGGAGAGAGAAACCGTGGGAGAGCAGGAGCACTTGGTGGTCTCCGTGCTCTGTGAGGACAGGGGCCGCTGTTCCAGGAGGCAGAGGTGACCAGGGAAGCGCCTGAATGAGGGAGCACGTATTTGGCAGGATGAGAAAGACAAGCTTAGAGGAGCTACATGACTTGCCCAAGTCAACACACGTACGTCAGGCTGAACAGTTTCAAATACATTCTTTCATCAACCTTTCGAGTTTGGGACTTTTTAACTGTCGTTTTGCAAACCAGGAAAAGAAAGTTCAGAGAACAGAATCTGAACAAGTACTTAAACCCGGACGTTCCACCACCAAGTTTATCCTCAGGTGCTCAGGGCAACTTGGCCTCTAACTCCTCTTCGTATGACTGATCCTTAAATATTTGAAGACAAACTTCTGTCTCCACTTCTCCAGACGGATAGCCTCCATTACTCTCAGCGCATTACTTTCTTTGATAGCCACATCCAAATTCTGACTTTTATTAGGTTTTTGGCAGACTAATACGCTAAGTGCTTTTTACATATTGACTCAAGGGAAGTCAATAAATTCAGAGTTCAGCTGCAGAGCAGAGGATGAGCTGCTGAGCGGAGGCACTGCGTGGATCAGGCCTGAGGGCAGTAGGGAATCACTAAACACCAGCTCAGTCGGAGACGGCTCTGCTGCCCAGCTCCTGGAGTACCTGCTATAACCCTCAAGGGCATTGCAGGTGGAGGGCACAGTGTCCGAGGTGGCGTGGCAGCCTCACTGCCTCCGAGGAGGAACCGCCGCTCTGTGAGCTTGATTTCTAGACAACACACAGAGAAACCAAAATGTGCGCAGAGAGCATGTGCAGATGGGGGTGTAGGTCTCCTGGCAGGGACTACGGGGAAGGAATTCAGACACTTGACCTGGTAAATGAAGGGTCTGGAGAACGTTAGATGATGACGTTTTGTATTTGAAAGTAATTCTACAAAAGAAGTATCAAGCTTGCTTTGTGTGGTTCCTTGAGACAGATGTAAGTTCAGGGCATTAAAGGGAGAATTTGGGATCAATACGAAGAATAGTTTCCTAACAAAGAAGTAAAACCTGGTTTCCGTTTTGTCACTGGAAACAGCAAAACAGAGGCTGTGTGATTTTTCAGAAATGTAATGTAGTGAACCATTACATTTATTCACTCTTTCCCAAGGTTCCCTAAGTTTTTCCAAAACGTCCAGGGCCGCCACGTGCCCACTGGGCGACAGATGTGACCACGGAGCCAAGAAGACACGCTTTCTTCTCCTCCGTGTCAAATATGCCGCGTTTCTCACTCCAGGCTCCACCCCTGTTGAAAAAGCCTCCTGCCTTTCCGATTCCTTACTGATATCTGCGTTCTCAAGTTTGATTTCTTGTTCTTAAGTCTCTTGTCTTGGAGCTAGCCCCACTCACTCTTCCTTCTCTGGAAACTCCTTAATAAAATCCAATGCGTTCCAAGGAGCCAAAATGGAACGCGGGCTCGCGCGGACAGCGCAGCAGGGCAGGCTGATTCAGATGGCCTGCCGCGCCCCCTCGCAGTCTGAGCTGCCGCCGTGCCACAGCTAATGCTCCCCACTCTTAACTCAGCACTGGCTGCTGTCTCCTCTCTTTTCCTAATGTCTTCGCCGCCCATGTTTTGCGGTGAAACACTGGCTTTGGAAACCTTCAGTGGAAGCCCTGCCCTGGGTCCTGACTCTGGTTCTGCTGATGGGAGTTCCACGTCGTGCGTGTGCGTGCACGTGCGCCCACGCGTGTACATGACACTATTTACAATTCTTCAGCTTCAGTTTCTGAAGTACGGCGTAGGAAACGGGAGAGAAGTGTAGCGGTTTCTGGAGTCCTAGACGTTTGACGTGATTTCTATACCTAATTCGGTGCCACTGTTTTAGATACTGGCTTTTACTATTTTTCTAGAATCAATACCAATCTCTGTTGTTGCACTCCTATACCATTAGTTTATAAAAAAAGAGACTATATAATTAATTAGGATGCCTACAATAATAAAACAACCGGCACAAAGGAGTGGGAACAGCGAAGCTGGAGACCTGCTAGGGCGGCGGCCGAGAGCTGTCTGCTGGTGCTCAGATAGTAAATGCGTCTGGTTTGTGGCAGAGATGGTCCCTGTCACAACGGTTCAACTCCGCCGTCTTACTGCAGAGCAGTCACAGGAAGGGAAAGGGCCGAGCTCAGCGGCAGAGCGTGTGCCCAGCACGCTCGAGGTCCTGGGTTCAACCCCCAGCCCCTCCGTCAACTATATAAATAAGGGACCTAATTGCCTCCCCCTGGGGTCGGGGAAGGATGGGCATAGACAGTGAGCAAGTGAATGGCTGGATATGTGTTCCAGTCACACTTGACTTGCAAAACAGGCAGCAGGCTGGGCTTTGCTCATGGGCCGTATTTGCCGACCCTTGTTGTAGGGTGAAGTCCTCTGGTCACAAGCCTCATTGAGTCCTAGGTCCCAGTAGTTACATTTCAGAGAGGGACCCCCCCCAGCATCAAGTAATCCAGCGTGTAGATGAAGTGAAGCCCACTCAAGAGTTTCCCACCGTAGTTGGTATCAAGACACGGGGCTTTGTTGACATGACCTTGATGGTTAATCGTATCCATGCAAATCCGACGCCGTCCATAACTCACTCTTTTCCCGGACTGAGGTCTTTGACCCTTATCTTGACCTTGGCCCACAGCTGAATATACTTAAGCAAACACCTCACAAAGCTACGTTGTATTTAAACTTACTTTTATTTTTTCAAACAGAGGTTTTTAAAAAGTAGAACCACAAGTTTAACTTCCTTCAGGCACGAAGGGTGAAGTGTGAGAAATGGCCCTTCAGAGCTCTGGCGAGGAGGAGGTCCGGCTGCCACGCGGCGAGGAGCCTACGCCGCATCCGTCATCCGGCCGTTAGGACGGTGCTTAACCTTTAGGGGTGAGTCATCGCACACTCACAGCCTCCGGAAATCTTTCACAGAGACACACAGGAGAGGAAGCCGTTAGCTGAGGAACAGCAACTTTGAAATGACGCATCTGTGCGCCTGCCAGCTTCATTATTCTGCCTCTTGGCACCTGTCACAGAGACGTGTCCCCCTTCCGGTGCCCTCTGCAGTGCAAAACCTGTCCAGGCTGACGGAGCCCTGAGCTCACCCAGACTTCTGTGCTGTTTCATGCCGTCTGATGCAGCCTTCAGCACCCAGCCTTGCTGCTGGGATCCTCTCTCTTTTTCAACATACAGCTGGAACCTCCCACCTTAGCGTGAAGACCCTGCTCCTACGAAAATTTGCCTTAAGGTCTGAAGCTAAACCAAAATGCTGACGTCTTCAGAAATCAGGGTTGCCTTTATGAGGGCAAAACTCTAGGTTCACGGGCTATTCAGTCAGCAGATGTGTGCTTGTTGCCAACCACAGAGCAAGGTCTTTCCGGTGCTGAGGAGTCAGTAGATTGCGCCCCACCACGATGCACAGTTAAGATGTGAGTGTGTGAAATAAACATGTAAATCAGTTACTGCAGTAAAATTACAACATGACAGCACAGCACTGCACGGTGAGCAGGCAGAAGGAGTGCAGACAGCAAGCCAGTATCGTCCTGGCCCGGGGAGGGGTAGGTCTGAAGCCTCCCAAAGGAAGTGAAGTAGACGGAGTGAGATAAAATGTGGAGGAATTCAAAGAGAAAAGAGTGACTCATTATTCAGATAAGTGGATCATTCTGTGAGATGATTCAGCCTGAGATGGTACTGGACCAGTAGCAGATTGGCAGTGAGCAATGCCCTGGTTGGAACAGAGAGAGTTTTCAAATGTGTGGAGCTGGATGAATTATGCAAAATCCACTACACTAATGTGAGTAATTTCAAAAATAATAAAAAGACCTAGCAACTCATGTTTGATTAGTGAAAGAAAATAAACAAACAAAGAAACAAAGAAAAGAGTTACAGAGAGAAGGAGCAATGTGTATAGAGGCTCAGATGTGACACAGCTGTGTGACTTGATATAGAAAATGACTCTGTAATGTGTCAGCTAAGGGTAGAGGTAAAGAAGAGACAAGAAATAAAGCTGCAGAAGTCAGCAGGACTTAGAGTTAATGGGTTAATAACTTTTAGGCTAAAAGTAATAGAGAACTTTGAAAGATGGAGGCAAGGTGATGTGGTTAGTTTGCTGATTACCAAAGGCTCTCCCAATACATGTGTTGGACGTAAAACTCACCAGAGAGGGTTCTAGATGGGAGATTGGGGTTTGGGAGACACCTGCATGTGTATGACTTCTGTAAACATGGACTTGGAGAGTAAATAAATAAATGAACAAATAAATACTTACAGCAAGAAATGAAATTTCAAGGGATGCACACACCTCCAGCACGGACAGGGGTAATTGGTAAGCAGGGCCCATAAAACAAACAGAAAAAGAACACCAGGAAAGAACAGGTCTCGAACGTGGTCATTATTAACAGACATGTAAAACAAGGTGTGAAAGGATCGCACAACATGGACCGTTACTACCTTATCTAGAGAGGTACGTGCAGTGAGAACATAAATGTCAGACAGCAACCTTCTGGGAGGTGAATGGGAGGTCAGAAAATACAAACAGTAATTTTAAACTACCCTGCTTCGACTTTCACATCTCAGTGTAGTTTACCACATTAAAGCACTAATGATGAAAAAAACATACAACCTTCTCAATAGATACAGAGATATCATTTGACAAAAATTCAATGTCCATTGTTGACAAAACAAACAAAAACTGGACGCAGCCAAGGAACAGAAGGACACTTCCTAACCTGATAAAAGGTGTCCACAAAGGACTTCAGAGTTAACATTGTGCTTATTGGAAATACTGAGCTTTTCCTGTTAAGTTTAGGAGCAAGAGAGGGACGTCTTCTCTCACCACTCCTGTTTTACTTGGTACTGGAAGTTCTAGCCAATGCAATAAGACAAGACAACGCAGTCATACAGATAAAAAATAAAGTCATAAAAAAACTGTCTCTTTTTGATACAGAAAATCTGTATAACTACCTGAAGGCAGTCAGTGGTTGCTGAGCTTGGGAGTGAAGAGGAGGGGCTGCCTGTGAAGGGACAGCACAGAGAGTGTTGGTATTGTTTTATACGACGTGCAGTTGAAGATATATAATTCTGTGCACTAGTCTAAACTGAAATTTGTGGTGGGGGGGACCATTAAAGTTTTCCTCCCCGTGCACAAGAAACTGGTAATTAATATTTAACAATGAGCCACGTAATTTAAAGTCAGCTGACTTGCTGGCATTGGCATTAAGTCTCAAGGAGCTCCAAACAGCACAGATAAGATGTTTCTTAAAGTCCAGGACAACTTCTTAATATATCTCTGCAGCCTCCGCAAAACAACTAGCATGTGTTAGTCTCCAGTGTTCTGACAGGAAGTGCTCATTGGAGGGAATCAGGAATAAATGGTAACAGAAACATGAAAAGTAGCCTCTCCCCCGCCTCAGAGCCACCTGCAGCCCAGGCACAGGTTTCCGGCCACCCTGCCCAGGTCGACCCCGACCCACAGTCTTACCCCAGAAGGTTTGAGCGGTACCAGCTGTGTTGGTGCAAAGCCGAAGAGAAAGCAAAGCTGTCCATTCTACTCAGTGAGGCTCCAGGGAGATGCTAAGTAAATGTTAGACACTCTCTTTGGATTATTTTTCCACTCTGTAAAGAAAACCCAGTATTTATTTGAAGATTAGAGGATTGTTGTGGTGATTTCAAAGTTAGGATGGGAAGATGATTTGGATAAAAGATAACTCAACTCTGACCCTCAATATCTGCAATGTCTTTAATTTGGAGGACGGTCAGCGTTTTCCAAATTCCTTCTCTCCATTCTCTGGTTTTGTTTCTGTGTGGAGCTTTGGAGAATGTAGGCATGATACGTTTTCTTTCCTTATCCACAGTAGGTTCAGACGTTTTGGCTTCCTTCATGTTCTTCCTAAAGTCGTTTTGTTACCTGTTTGACCCCCGGGCACTGGCTGGCTGTGAGTAATCTGAAGAGCCGACAACAGTCTCGCTGCTGGGAGTGAAATTCCCGTGTGGTTCTCTGTGTCCCCTCCTAACGGGACGGGGCCCATAGGGATTGTCTGAGATGACTAGTCGTAAACAGACGATCAAGCAGTGAGAACTTTGTATCTGTTATCACACATAACGTTCCACAGAGTTGATGGCTTTTTGAAAAGCAGATGGACAGCAACAGGTGTCAACCGTGCAGCACAGGGAGCGATACTCAGTACCTTGTAGCAACCTGTAATGGAAGAGAGTATGAAAAAAATATGTATGTGTGTACATACGACTGAAACACTATGCCGCACACCAGAAACTGACACAACATTGTAAACTGACTAGACTTCAATTTTAAAAAATGAGACGAAAGTAAGTGTATATAATCTGGTCCCTGATATATGATAAGTGATCAGTTATTGATAAAGAAAAAAAATTAACCAGTAAATGAAAGAAAAGTGGCTGAAACTTGCCAAATGACCCAACTTAGAGGAACCTTCAGTTTCCTTTACCAGGACTGAGCAAGGTTTTGTCCCGTTGTCTGTCTCTGATGTTGACAGCAGGGCTCCTTAATAAAAAGACAAACCTGCAGTTTTCAAAACAGGACAGGAAGAACCTACAATGTCACACAGTCAGGGAGCCGAACTGGTCTATCAGCCATTTGAAATTCATTTTATCATGAAACTGGTGGTCATTTCATCCTCTGTCATGCCTTCGGGTAATGTTTACAGATAAGGCCGTATTATCACCTCTAACCATGCCAGGTTAGCCTGTTTATTGAGAATATTTCCCCCCAATTCTGAAGGCGTACAACGAATAGCAATGTAAGGTTTCCACGTCCCCGGACTGCAGTCTCTTACTTACAATTCATCCCTTCCCTCAACCAGCAGTTACTGAGCACCTAGCGTCTACGCAGCTCCACTGCAGGTGTCAAAGGTCTGTCAAAAAATAAAGTAAAACCCACTCCTCGCCCCAGGAAAGAGTCTCATTTAATTAGGAAGCCAGACACTGAAACAACCGGCAAGGTGTCCGTTGTTAGAGCAGGGCTTGATGTGCAGAGGAGGAGGAAAAGCAACTTTGCTGGGGGGAAGGGAAAGCTCACAGGAGAGGAGAATTAGGTCTGGTTCTTGAGTGAATGTTTGCACTGGTGTTCATTTTGCACTTGCCGACTCAAAAATGGGGTTTTGTGCTCCATAATTTTAATGCCAGAAGGTACCAGCAGAAAAGTTTTTTGTTTTTTTTTTTTGATAATGTCTTCCTCTTATATCTGGGCTGGGCAAAATATTTTTTCTAAAAATTAAAAAAAACCCACCTTTTCTCTGGAGACAAAAATAGTTTCTCTAAAAAGACAGTAAATATTTTGGGGGTTTTTAATTTGTTTTTTGCAGGGGGTTGTTAACTTGGTTTATTTATTTATTTCTGTAACGGAGGTGCTGAGGATTGAACCCAGGACCTCGTGCATGCTAAGCACACACTCTACCACTGAGCTACACCCTCCCCACTAAATACTTCTGACTTTGCAACAGCAAAGCCTCTGTCACAACTCTGCAGTCCCCGAGGAACAGCAGGCGTGGACAGTATTGAAGAGTAATAAGCAAGTCATTGGGTGTGGCTGTGTTCCAATAAAACTTTATTTACAAAAACAGGCAGCTAGTCAGATTTGGCCTGCAAGCTGCAGGGGGCCAACCCCTGTCTTAGATAAATAATATAAGCATTAAAATGATTAAGGGGTATTACACTGTGTGCCAAGGCTTGGGAACACACATAGAAAGGAAGTGACCGGCCCTTGCTTTTGAAAAGTTTGCTGTTGCACAATGTTCATGCTGGAGGAATTCTACAGAGATTGAAGTCTATGGTTTTAGCCTCAGACTCTCAGTAATCAAATTGAATTAAGAAGCCATACTCAATCTGGTTTCATCTAATTTTGATATATTGCTTCAGATGCTGGCCAGCATCAGGGATGGCTGGGCTGTTTGTCTGTTTCAGCGAAGCTCTGTCTGTTCTAGAGGCTTCAGCTTGTTGTGGTCACAGGAAAACATTCATACCCTCCTCCTGAGCCGTTACGCCCAAGATAATCACGTCAGGCGCGCTTTTGGATAAGGCTGTGTTTCTAGGTTAGAATCTGAAAGGAGAAACAAAAGGAGTTTCATTTTTTAAAATATTTACTTAATTTTTAATTGAAATCTAGCCAGTTTACAGGGTTGTATCAATGTCGGGTGTGCAGCACGATGTTTCAGTCAGACGTGGACATGCATACATTCCTCTTCGTGTTCTTCTCCATTGCAGGTCACTACAAGGTACTGAATACAGCTCCCTGTGCTCTGCAGTAGACACTTACGTATCTTTTTCATATTTAGCAGTCAGTATCCGCAGACCTTGAACTCCCAATTTATCCTTTGCTGTTCCCTTTCCTCTCTGGTAACTGTAAGTTTGTTTTCTGAGTCTGTGAGTCTGTTTCTGTTTGTAAATAAGTTCATTTGTGTCATTTTGGGGGGAGGATTTCACATATGAATGATCTCATATGGTATTTGTCCTTCTCTGTCTGACTGACTTCACTTAGCATGACATCTCCAGGTGCATCCACGTTGCTGCAAATGGCATGATTCTATTCTTTTTTATGGCTGAGTAGTCTTCCATTGTATAATATACCACAGCTTCTTTATCCAGGAGTTTCATTTTTACATGTAGTCAGATTTAGTAAAGGAAGGAGCAGCCTGTGGCAGAGAAGCCAGGATGGGGCTGGAGAGACAGGTCACCAGGCAGGAAGGTGCAGAGGCCTGAGGGCCGCTGGGGCCCGTGGACTCCAGGGTACCCGGCCCGGGCTCCGGCGGCCTCTCACGGTGGAACGCTGACACAGTCCCGGGACCGGATTCCGTGCCTGCTGAGAGCAGGGCTGGGGTTATTAGAAGAGTCAAGAGATGGGAGAGACCCTTGACAACCAGGTTGGTGGTCTAAGCTTCAGATCTGAGGTGGGACAGAACCAGGGCATCGAGGAATAAAAAAATTTAATGAAGAAGAAAGCACACCGCATTTAAGGAGAATAAAGATACGGACCCGGTCGGTGTGGAAGCGTCACATTGGAGAGGATCAGGACAGAAGTGGAAAACCAGGATGGAGACGTTTGCGAGAACCTTGATTTGAAAACATTCTGAAGGCAGGATGGAGGGTTTCAGCAGGAAAGGGGCGCGGTGCTCGAGAGACACTTACGTGGCGTCGCCATCAGACAGGTTTGACGAGGCGACGATGTTCTGGAAATCCAGCCGAAAGGTCTGCGGAGTGGAATGGAAAGGAGTCGCATCGGCCTGGATTGGGAAGTGTCAGCGGGGAGCAGAGAGAGGGTTTTAATTTCTGTCAGAGCGAGAGAAGGCGAGGGCGCTGTCCCAGAGAGCTCCAGGGGTCTGAGTGGGAGTAACTGGGAAAGCGGGGACGCCCTCGGAACAGGCAGGGACACTGCGGGGCGAGCCCGATTCGGCGCGTAGAAGGCAGGCGCCCAGAGAGCGGGCTGGAGGAGGGACGTGCTGCTAACTTCCAGTCCGGTGCACACGCGCAGGAGACTTTTTTTTTTAATAGAGAAGTAACCTTAGGGGGGGAAAGAAAGCGCTGGCTTTCCCGGCAGCCGCTCTGTCCCACGTCCAGAGCATTTGATTTCGGAAGGTGACTGGGTAACACTTCCCACGGGCGCGCTCAGCAGGAGGGGGACCAGTTACGGCTTCAGGGGACAGAGACCCCGTTGGGGGGCGGGGGGTGTGCAGCCAACCTCAGCATGAACGTCTCTCTCAGATTGTCCAGCCGTCCGGATGCAGCAAATGGTACCATTTATGATCGGAGGAAGCCTTTTAAATAAATGTCTGTGTGTCAGTGCTTTCATCATGGAATGTAATTCATTTTAGAACCCACTGTTAAAGGGACCGTGGGGATTAATTTCATGCATGTGGATTTTATTAGGAAAAATCATATGCAAGTGTAGAGGGTCAGTGTGTAGACTGAAACGCAAGTATGGATGTCTGCTGAGGTGGGAAGCCTAGAGTCACACACCTGGGAGCCATGGACTTGGAACCTATTGCAGCGGGCAAACCCTGGAAGTGTCCAGCGGGACGAGCAGAGCAGCAGGCCCTGCACTCAGGAAGCGGTTCCCTCCAAGCCATCTCTAAGTGGAACCTGCACACAAGGGGAATCCTAAGAGGAAGTTCCCACACAAAAATGGAAGCTAGTGTCATCCTGCCAAAAAAAAAAAAAGCTGTTGAAATGTGTCGAACGGCCTCTGCAAAGCCGTAACAAAATGACAGCACTGTTGCCTAAGGTAACACGACCTGTGTTATCTCACTGACGATTGTTTTCCAATGATTTTAATTATCTGAGTCACCTTTAAGGAAACAGACTGAGAAAACCACATCTATCTGTGGGAATCTTACTACCCTGATATGATGAGTTTGGGGGGCAACAAACAGTTTTCTTAAGGGGACCCTTCAAATCTTCGCTAACAGAATTAAGCAAGGAACAGGAGGCCTTCCTTAATGAGGAGGAGTAAAGGGAAGGTGGAGACGGTTAAAGAGAATGAAGGCTGAGACTGGGAGTCAGGGAGGGAGTCAGGAGATCCCCACCGACCTGCCGTTGCCTCCGCTCGACCTGCCGTCTTTATCCTGCCCAGGCTCTTCCCCGACTCAGACTCGGCAGAGAAGACCCTTGCACTGACCTTGGCCTCACGTGGAAACCCTCACGCTGTGCTCCAGACCGCTGTCTGTCTGTTCCACAGGCGGGCCCGACCTTCAGATACCGATTAGTGGTGCTGCTTTGCCTAAGTGGTAGTGAGACGGCCTTCCTTGGAACAGAATAGTCTGTTGAAAATACCTCTGCGCTGAGAGTAAATATATCTGCTCAAATGGTACTTTTTCCCAAGATGACTTAAAGGAGAACTGGCTTTGTCTTTTATAAAACCAGCTTCCACGGAGGAGAAACTGGCCCCTCCAGTGTGGCCCTGGTGTCCCCGAAACATGTGCGCCGCCAGCCACCCACACGTTTCCTTTCTCTTGAGCTTGAAGAGCATCTCCGTGGTCATAGTTTGTCACGAGGAATCTCACTTCAGTCAGGAGAGAGGCCAGAGCTTTCCCGAACACACGTCAAAGACAAATGGATAAAACACGAACGTCACTTACAGAGGAACCAGGGAAGCGCAGTTAAAAGCACTGAAATGTGGAAAGGTGGACATGTCAGCTGTTAGGCTGATTTGCTAAGGAAACAGAGGACCTGAAGAGAGGGATGATATATTGTCCTAAGAAAGTGGATGGTTAACAGGAAAGGAAGAAAAAGTGATGGTTAAGAATTAAAAGAGAAGCAGGGAAAGACGAAGGAGTTTTTTGTGCATACGTGTGAAAAAAAAAAATGAAGAGAAGGGAGAGAAGACTTGAATGGTCTAGCAAAGAGCCAGTCGTGAGGCTGAAGGTACAAGAGAAGAGGAAACGGAGGACGTTTGATGGATGGAGGCCCAGAGTAACGAGGGGAGGGGGCAGGTGCCTGAGCTCTTCTCTGGGAACCACGACTGTCTTTCTGTGACTCGACTTGGTTTGTTTTAATTACCCAGGCTCAGTAGTAACAGGCTATTTAGATACAAGCTGTCAAGTTAAATAAGGAGAATATATATATAGAGAGAAATATATATATATAAATATATAGAGAGAGAAATAATATAAATATAAATATAAATATAAATATAAATATAAATATAAATATAAATGCATATTAACCTTGAACAACTTGGGAGGAAGGGGCACAGACCTGCACAATTGAAAAGTCCGCATATAATTTATAGCGAGCCCTCTGTTTGTGTGTGTGTGTGTGTGTGTGTGTGGTTCTAAATTGGAGGATTCAACCAACCCCAGATCATGCAGTACTGTAGTGTTTACTACTGAAAAAGAGTCTGCATATTAGTGGACTTGCAGGTCAAAATATATATATATATAAAAAAATTGAGTTCATATATATTATATATATATATATATATCTCATCTATATCATTGTATATCTCATACATAATCGTGTTTATATCACATATGTATCATATATCTACCATATATATATATATAAACTTCCCTAACTCTGTGCTTTAAGTCAAATGTTGGAAAAAATAAACCCCAAAGTGTGATTGCACGCTTGTTAACGGGTTGATGAGATGTTCAATTTAATTGGCTTTCTTCATGCAGTGTTTCTGGTGTTGGGGGCAAAAGCAGTTCTCACTGTCAGTTGCTTCCTAATTTCCCTGGTGTTCCGTGCTCGCTGCCAGCTGAGCTGTTCAGCTACGGCGACACCCGTTTCTCTTGCTTACGGGGCTTGAGCTCTGGAATGACCTCATGTGAAAGAGATGACGGGGAGGCAGCTGTTACTCGCGGCCATGGGAGCTGGGATATTATGATAAATGACGCCCACTGGTAACCCAAAAACGCCCACCTAGGGAACTGCATCAGCACCCTACTCTAGCGACTTGTCTCAGCCTCGCCAGTGACAATCAAATAGTGCATTTCTTTCCTCAGTGTGTCACTTCCTGGCAGTTCAAGAGGGCAGCGTGTCGGCCAGTGGAGAACAGCAAGAAGAGGCAGAGAAGCCGCAGGTCCGGGGTGACGCAGACTCACCAAAGTCAGCTGGCGGAGAGATCAGTCAGCCGTGTATGTGTTTACTTCCCTGGACTTGCTTAAGTGAAAACAAATAAATAGGACATTTATTCTAGTAGAAATCTTGGAAGATGACTGAAAATATTTAATTTTCTTACTTTTTACAAGGTATAATTTTGTTATTAAGACAAACAATAGGCAGTCGTTAACTTTGTGTTTTTATAATTTATTTTTATTTTTTGGAAGGGAGGTAGTTAGGTTTGTTTGTTTGTTTATTATTTTTAGTGGAGGTACCGGGGCTTGAACCCAAGGTCTTATGCATGCTAAGCACACACTCTACCACTGAGCTACACCCTCCCGTACAGTCGTCCATTTTTATGGGTAAAGGAATTATAATCAATATCAGAGGCAACAAGACAAAAATGTAAGTCCTCAAGTACAAGCCCGAGAGTCAGGGGAAGAGCTCGAAGCCGACTGCTACCTCTCTCTACCTTTGTCTGTCTTTGTCGCCTTTTCCAAATCGCGACTATCTTGGTGCCTCCATGTACCCCTCTGTGAAGCAGGGAATGATACTGAACGCCTCTCCTAAAATCACGTCGCTGGGTGGGGCTCTATTAAGTAAAAAGAACAGATGTGAAAGATGAAAAACAGTCATTTTTAAAAATATTTGATTTAGGTATCAGGAAGCTGCATTTCGGACTAAAACAGAAGCTGATCTGTAATGGTCTCTTCTGACACTGGCTTTTCTGGTGCTACACCAGCTTCTTACAACACAAACAATGATTAACAGCACTGTGAATCCTTAAATCTATTTGAACTTAGGTCAGTTACCTGTGTGGCATCCATTATCCCCGAGTTTGCTTCATTGGTCGTGGAAAACATTTTAAACAAGGCTTGAAGACTGTGTTGATGTCAGGATATTTACCACCTTGTGTGAATTTATTTGAGTTTCACAAACGTGTATGTTGTACTTTCATTATTATTCACATGTTCCTGAGTGACTCACTTAGACTCATAATATTTTAAAATTCCATTTGTATATAAGTAAGTTTTGATTCTATTCTTCCTGATGCTGCACTAAAGAAACAATTCAGCTAGTCACTTGAAATTGTTCAAAAATCTGCTTTGTAAAAGTGGAAATGGGATGAGACAAGGAGACTTTTTAAAGAGGGAAAGGCGCACAATCGCAGGGGTGAGGGTAGGAGAGACCTTCAGAAAAGCGCTGTTCTCTTTGCAAACAGTCCACTTCTGGTCCAGGCTGGCACCACTGCATGTGTGCTGCATGGAAGGCTTAATAATTATGCACAGAATCACCAGAGCCCATCCTCAAGCGTCTTGGTTTACAGGCATGGGAGGAAGCTTTTTCTTTTCCAGTATGTTCAAGAATGTTCAAAAATAGCAAAGAGGACTTTCAGGAAAAGATGAGGTTGTAGGACACGCCTGGCCAGAATTCGAGACTTACTCCAAAATTACAGTAACTAAGACAGTGTGGTTCTGCTGCAGGTTTAGAAAAATCTATCACTGGAATCACACAGAGAATCCAGACACATGCTCATATGGAAAAGACGGATGTGATGGAGAAACAACAGCAGATCGGCGGAAAAAGAAAGGGCCCAAAACAGGCGATGTTTGGGTTATTATTTACCCCCAGGGAGACCGGAACCCTACTGCACCCTGCAGACAGCAAAATCAACTTTAAGTAGGTTGCAGATCTAATTATTTTTTAAAGTGTACATAAAAGTAAATAAAACAAGCCACAAGCAAACCAAAAAAATAAAATGCAACCTTCACTTTAAATGCTTAGAAGAAGACATGAGGATGTTTTGATGACTTTGAAGTAAGGAAGAAATTGTTCAGCAAGACACCAAAAGCACCGTGATGGTGTAACTGTTACAGTGATGAGCGTGACCGTGTCAAGTCGGTGCACAAAAAGGCACCGTAAGTAAAGTGGATAAACAGCCTTCAGACGAGGAGAACGTGTTTGCTGTGTCTGTAGACAACAAAGGTCAGGTATTCAAAACATGTAAATGAATCAGGGCCAAAAATAGAGAAATGAGCAGAGGCTGCAAAAGGGGGATTTACAGAAAAGAGAGACCACGGCCATGTGGCTAATGCCCAAACAGAAAGGTGTTCAATCTCACTAAAAATACATTCACACCTGTCATGGTAGAAAAAATATTAAAGTCAGAATGGCAAGCATTGATGAAGCCTGGAAATTAGCGCTTAACCTTGCTGCGGGGTTATCGGTCTGCGTGTTAACCGTGGCAGACAGCCTGACAAATCCTGTAAGTTGGTGTTGCCCTGAGGAAGTCATTCCATTTCTGAGTTCACGTTCTAGACTAGAGGAACTCTGGTATGTATGTGCAGAGAGACATTGACAAGGATGTTCCCTGAAGCATCTTTTTTTTTGTTGTTCTTTTTTTAAGCTTTTGGGGGGAGAGGTAACTAGGTTTGCTTACTGTTTATTCATTTATGTATTTAATGGAGGGACTGAGGACTGAACCCAGGACCTCGTGCATACTAAGCACGTGCTCTGCCACTGAGCTGTACCCTCCGCACCAAAGCCTTCTGTTTGGATGCGGTCACCAAGGGGGTGTATTGAGAGGACCTCTCAGGCACTCCAGGATTTAGAGGATAATTGTTCCCATAAAACAAAAACAGAGAAGTAATCGATGCCTGTGCCATCGTGGCAGGTCTCTGGCAATGCCTGTGGAGGGGAGACGAAGTTCTGCTGGATGGGATGGAGGAGAGAGTGAAAATGGGACTGCAGAGACGGGGTGTAAACCTCTTCAGCAAGTTTCAGATGGTATCAGAGGGTGGTTGAAAAGGAAAGTAGGGGTCAAAGAGAAATTCTGTCGTTGCTTTTGTTGTTTCAAGGTAGGAGTGACTGCCGGCCGTGATCTAGGGGAGGAGGGAGGGTCTGCCGATGCAGAAGAGGCAGCAGTTTCAGGGTGGGCTCTTCACGGCGTGCACGAAAACAGGCTTTCTTCCTCTGCCACAGGCTGCTGCGTTCGTGCTGAATCTCAGACTCAGGATTTTTATTTCTGAAATGCATCCATCCGCTGTTCTTTATTTCTCGATCACCATGGTGACAGTTGTAAGACCTGAGCGTCTGGCTTGAGTCTCCAAACCCAGGGTCTCCCTTCACTGGAAGCGTGTGTCAGGTAGCGTCCTGCCAGCAAACGGAAGGCACTCCGACGGGGGGCCCTCTGTGACGCCCGCGCGCTATCAGAACCTTGGGTGTAGTCAGAAAGCGGGGGCGAAGGCAGTGGGCTTTGACAGTTCCTTGTTCTTTACGACAGGCGATCCTGGGGGATGAGCGCGTGTCTGTGTACTAAAGGTAATGACCTAATGGAGAAGAGAAGCTGCTCAGGAGGGGGAAACAGCCACTTCACAGGTAGAGCTCCTGATACGCTGAGTTAGAACAGAACACGCGCGCAAGCGAAGGCAACGGGGATACGCCGTCCGTAACGTGGTCAGACACGCACCAGGCGGCTTCTTTCCGGTCACACAACTGTATTTTCCATTTGTGTTGCATGGAGGTAGGACCCTGTGATTGGTTTCCACAAAGGGGATCCTAGAAATAAATAAAAGGTCGCGGCTGAACTAAAGCAGTTGAGCCTTCTCGCCATCTTTTTTTTTTACCTCTGCCTCCGATGGGAAAGTGATCTGAGTCTCACACTTTGCTTGAAGGAAAGATGCCCAGGAAAGTCACGTGACTGGAAGAGCCTCGCTGGACTTCATCTGAATGACCCGGCACCTCTCACGTGGGAAACCACGGCAAGGCTGGGGCTCTTTGTCTCGGTTCTCAGCTGACCTTAGTGAATACTCGAAGGACGAGAGGACACAGGGCGTACCGAGGGACACCTGTGAACTGGTAGGCTTTGCAGAAGGCAGGTGGGGAGAGCTTCTGAATTTGTGTTATTGAGAAAGGAAGCAAGTTTAGAACTTAAGAAAGCGGGAAAGGAGAGTTGGTGTTGGATGTTTATGGGGGAGGGTAGGCATAAACACTTCATTTTGGTGAATGAGGAAGAGAACATACTTGAGTTGAATAGAATTGCTGGGCAGTGGCCAAAAACCATCTGAGATCTGGGTTCACAAATTTACTGTCTCTAGCATTGCTTGTAAGACATCCTTATTGGCCAAGCTTTACAGCAAATAAACAACCAAGCACAAGTTTGTCTTAGAATTAAGGAAAGAATTCAGACTTCATCTGCATACACTCTGAGGAAAAAGAGGCTGGTATAAGACAGAGGGTGGGATGATGCAGGTGGCCCTAAGGACAGACGAGGAAGGCAGGGCATGGGACCAGGGCCTTGGTTGCCGTGAGTAGCAGCCGGGCTACAAGGGAACCGTCCAAGACGAGGGAGCCTGGTGCAGCAAGCCTGAAACACCCACTGAAGACCTGCTCTCTTGAAACCAGGCATCTCCTGCCCCTGGTCGCTTCCCCCACTTGAAGCCTGGCAGCACCGCTCAGCCCTTTGCTGCTGTTTAACTTTCTCTCCATCCAGCTTCCCAAGATGCCTCGTAGCGCCTTGGCTGACGGAGATGACGGAGGAGGCTCCTCTGAGCTCCGCAGTGCCGACACCTGGCTTGTGAGGAAGTGCCCCGGGGGAGGGGCAGCCCCGTGGAGGGGCGCGCGCTCAGCACCCGCGGTTCCTGGGTTCGACCCCCAGCCCCGCCACTGAAGTAAACCAAGAAACCTAATTCCCCCTCAAAACAAAACAAAGCAAAACAGCCCCGGGGGGAGAGGTGCTCAGAAGCGCTATCTTGGGAGAAGATTTCCCGGGGAGTAATGGCAACTCTCCAGTTTCCTGAACTACAGCAACCCCACCCCGGGGGACACCTCAATCGGTTATGCGGTCGCTGCCAGCAGTCCCCGTGGTCAACTGTGAGGTTAGGCTTGATTTTAATGTCCTCATTGCAAATATAAGGAAACGAAGGCTCAGCGAGGTTGGGAGTTTTGCCCGGTGACGAACTCCTGGAAAGCGGCAGAGAGAGAAGCCTCTATGCAACGCGCCTGGGCCAGCTGGTTTCCAGAAGCTGGAACACCCACCGCCTCCCGCCGAGGCTTTCTGGTGAGATACTCAGCACTTACTTTTCTCATTATGTCACCGCTCTGAGCCCAGAAAGGGGGCTGAGGGAAGAGGGACCACGCAAGCAAACTTGTGCTTCCATCAGCATTTCCACAGAAATAAATGCAACTTTAACCTTGAAAGAATCATTAAAAAGCACGGAAAACGCTGACACCCTCTCTGCCTCCCTATCTCATTCTCCTGGCGAGAGCCCCTAACATTTCAGGGAGAAGGACTGCCTATGAAGCTTGCTTTTTTAGACAAGGAGGCTATATTTAACCCGCGTGGGCTTTCTCTTGAGTCAAAGCACACAGAATCTCCTACTCAGGCATCTTCTCGCTGCTTTGAAGCAGCTGACTTTGCCGTGTCAGTTCTAATGGGAAATGACTTGCTCCGGAATGGCTTTGTTTCTCGGCAGTCAGCCAGAACATCACCTGCACGCCTTCGGTCGAGCACACTTCCATGACGCGACACTCGCCAGGATTTTTGCTGAACAGAGTTCGCCAAAGTCAAAATTGACATCATGACCTTAATCACCGCCGATGTACGCAGTTCACACAGAAACACAGCTGTGCTGTCATTTAGCTTCCCCGGCTCTGGGACGGTCTTCATCAGGTGTTCCTCCTGGAGGTTCTAATCTGTTTCTCTGGCTTTTGCAGCTTCTAGAGGACACCGGCCTCCCTTGTGAGCTCCCCCTCCGCCCTGACAGCCCGCAGCTGGGTGTCCTCTCCGTCCTGGCTTCTGCTTCCATCCTAATGTCTTTTCCCTGTGGCTCTGACCCTCCTGCCTCTCTGCATAAGGACTCCTGTGATCATACTGGACCCGCCCACCCAGATAATCCAGGATGTTCGCTCCCATTTTAAGATCCTTCACTTAATCACATCTGAAAAATCTGCTTTGTCATGTAAAGTAACATGTTCCCAGGTTTCGGGGACTAGGGTGTGGGCATCGTGGAGGGACCGTGATTCCGCTGCTGTAGACAGAGGGCTGAGGGACCAGCTGCGGTCGGAAGGGCTGGGTTCTGCCCCTTTGCCAGGTGGGGAGGCAGGCATCGGAGCCGGGGGGGCTCAGACACGGTCTGGTCCACCATCACCACACCCTGCCGCCCCGTCACCCCCTTCACACCTGAGAGATCAGGCAGAGAGCGTCCCCGAACTGCTCAAAGCCAAACACCTAGAAGTGGCAGAAAACACAAGAAGCCCCTTCTGCTGCTTCCCCCTGACGTGCGACCTGGCCCCCCCAGGGACTGCTGAGGGACAGAAACAAGACAGACAAGTGAAGGTCTCGCCTCCATAAAATGCAGCACATAGGACGCAGTCTTACTGCCTCCACCGCAGAAGGGCAGCACTGCCAGACGCACGTCCGATCTCCGTCCTCCCAGGGAGCGGACACCAAAGGCGTGAGAGGCAGGAACGCAGACAGTGAGACTTCAGTGCATAAAGTAACGGCGGACAGACTTAAATGTCACGTTCTGCCCCGTGGTTTTGCTGAGGGCCGGTCACCATCTGTCCTCCCTCCGACAGAGAAATCTTAAACCCAGAATCAGATGGGTTATTTGCAAAATGCTTACGTATTTGGAGAGAGAAAAAAAAAAAAAAAAGCCAGGAGACATCAGCCGTCCACTCAGTACCTGCTTTGCTGGCTCGCAGTTCCACCTGCAGAGACGAAGATTCCAAGCTGAGCTTCAAGGGCAGTTAGGGTCTCGTCTCTTCCCAAAAGGAGACTGCTCCTGCAAGTCGCAAAACTGGATTGCAGGTTTGGTTGTTCCGAGTGAATTCGTTCATTACTTTGATAGTGGTGCCGGTTTCACGCATGTGTGCCTGTGTCCAAACGCATCAGACTGTGTGCGTTAAATGTGTGCCGTTTACATATATATATAGATATATATATATCTCTATAAAATCGATTATATACATGTATCAATTTTACCTCCATAAATCCGTTAAACATACACTTTCATTTGCTTGCTTATACCATGTCCTTACGGCTCTCGTTTTCTGACTGTAGCTAGCTAGATTTTTACCCTGTGTTTTCTTCTAAAATTGTTACGGTTTCAGGTTTTACATTTAAACCCTTCACCCATTTCAAGTGAATTTTTGTGACTGGGGGACGGTAGGGGTCCAGTTTCGTTCTTGCCTGTGGGGCTGTGATATCTTCTCAGCACCATTTACTGAAGAGACAGTCTTCTCCCAGTTAAGTATTCTTAGCCCCTCATCAAATATCAGTTGACCACGTATGTGTGGATTTCTGCCTGTGCATCCGTTTTCACGCCAGCAGCACAGTTTTGGCTACCACAGCTCACAGCACAGTGTGAAGCCAGGAAGTGTGGTGCCTCCGGCTTGTTCTTTCTCAAGATTGCTTTGGTGGTTTGGAGTCTTTTTTTTTTTTTTTTTGGTTCCATATGAATTTGAGGATCTTTTTTTATTTCTGCAAAAAAATGTCACTGGTATTTTGATAAGGAGTACATTGAATAAATGGCTTTGGGCAGTAGTACGGACATTTTAACAACCTTAGTTCTTCTAACCCGTAAATATGAGGTAACTTTCCATTGACTTGTGTCTTCTCCAGTTGCTCTCATCCGTGTCTGGTGGTTTTCAGGGCACAGGCTTTCTGACCTCCTTCATAAAATGCACTCCTGACTATTTTATTGTTTTTGATGCTATTGCGAATGGGGCTGTTTTCTTGATTTCTTTTTCAGGTACGTCATTGTTAGTGTATAAAACACAATTGATTTTGGTTGTTGATTTTGTATTCTGCAACTTTACTGAATTGATTAGTTCTAACAGTTTCTCTTTTTTTTTTTTGGTGGAGTCTTTAGGGTTTTCTAGACACAAAATATGTATCCTAGCTCAAGAGGCAAGTTACAAAATATTACAGAAGCTAATCTATATTATCTGGGTGCTCACGCACTGAAGGCAGAAATCTATATTTCAGTGTTGTTCTTAATACTACCAACAGCATGCCTGGTCTCCTGCAGGATGAGTGAAAGACAGCGAGTGAAAAATGGGCCAAGGTCAGGAGAACGCCGGACTATCGGTAGTGGAAGCCCATAATCTCAGCTTCTCAAAATGCCTCTCCGCTTGCAGCCTCGTCTCTCACCAGTCCCTTTCCAAGCACCCCATGCTTCTCCAAAAACGGACTCTTTCCTGACCCAGTGTGTCTCCTTCTGGTCTTCCTTCTGTTTGTATATCCACGTCTGTCTTTAGCATCTTAGATCTTATCCTTCAAAGGCCATCCAGAAATCCACCAGTTCCTTCTTCTTTACTCCGTTCCTCTCAAATCAATGCCCATCCCCCTTTAAACGCCTCGCGACTCTTTGTTAGCCATCATATGTGAATGTGGGTCTGGAGGGAAAATGGGATGGCAGTCTGTTTCTCTCCATGCCAAGCAGTTTTCATTAGCAAGTATTTATTAAAGCAAACTGCATGGAATGTACATCTCATAACATTTATCCTTGTAACTGTTTGAAAGTGCACAGTTCAGTGTGTCGGGGGAAGAAATTTTCCTCCACCCTCCAGGGTCTTCTGGTTGGTCTTAGAATCAAATTGGCACAAGACAGATTAACAGAAGGAAAATCAAACCGAAGTTTAAAAATACACGTGCACGGGAGAAACCCAGAGGAACTGGGTAACTCGCCGAAATGGCCAAAATCTTCACGCCAACTACCATCTCCCGCTAACGTCAAAGGAAGGAAGGGTCTGCATTAACCTGCCTCTCAGCCTGGCATCGGAATCACCAAGGATGAGCCCTGGGTCTCCACCGACGGCCCGTCGGGGGCTCCACGCTTCCCTGCGCCTGGCACGCTCGCTCTGGCAGCTCATGGGATTTCCTCCACTGAAAAGCCCTTCTGTGTTCCGTAACGCCTCGACGCTTGGCCCCGCTTCCTGCATGAAACCCTGTTTTGCTTGTGGTTTGAAAAGAGATGGAAAGATGGATAAACCGTTAGACTCGGTGTATGTAGTCGTTTCAACCATGCGGGTCTAGGATTTCCAGCTGCTCCCTTTGTTAACTTGATAAACTTCAAAGTGAGAATAATTCCCTCACATAAAGCCAAGGAGTTGACACTGACTGTGCCCTGACCAGTGAGCGTCCCCTTTAGAGCAACGTCTGAAAGGTCCCGTCTTGTCCGCCGGTTCGCTTTGTGGCACCTTCCACCTCCCCCTTGTGCACTCTCGGCACCGCTCCTCCCGCTGTGCTCCCGAGGACACGCTCAGGCTTCAGCCCCGGGGCTCCCTGGCCCCCTTGCTCTGACTGAGCTGGGCCAGCGGGAGCGCCTGCAGGGGACCGGGGCGGGGGGAGGCAGCATTCTGTCCGTTTCTTCCCAGCAAGGTCCCCCTTCCCGCATCGCGGCTCGGGAGGTGGCTGTATTCAAACGGCCCACGTGCTCGCTAGGGCGGCCGCTTCTCCAGGAGTTTCACCTCCGAGGGTCCAGGTGTGAAGACGGGTTCCCACTCTCCGCGGTCACTAGGCCCTGGAGGCCACAGCATCCCCTAACAAGATCCTAACCCCCGGACGTGCCTCACTCCTTCATTGAATCGTCTTCAGACCCTGATCTCCAAGTGTCCTGTGCCTCCTGTCAGAACTCTGAAAAATCTCCCAAAAGGTCTTTTTTCGAAGGGAGAACGTGGACTAGAAACTCAGGCCAGCTCTCTAAGGTCCTGTGTCTACATCCAGGACACGGAAGAGAGAAAACAGAAGGAGTCAGTGGGGAAGTTTCCAATGTAACATCGAGATCACATGCACCGCGAGGCACCGGACTGTGACAGCACACAGAATACTTGCTTGCACTCTGTGCGAAGCCCAGCCGACTGGAATGGAGAGAAAAGACAGCATGCTCATCAAACATCTCTCTCCTCCTGTCACTCCCAGCGTGTCAGGCTCTGACCTGCTGGCCCTGACAGGTTTCAAGTGGACAGCTGCGCCAACCTCGCTTGTCAACACTTTTGAACCACCTGTGACTATAACCCCTCCCAAAGCCCTTTTAATGAGAAACTCGCAACTCTTCTCTGTGTCTAAAAACCTGTTTTTCATCCTGGCTAAAGTAGGTCCTGCATTGTCAGTAACCTTACATTTCAGTCGCCCCCACCCCCTGACTTAATCATTTTGAACCTTTGACAGATGGTTAATGAGGATTTCGCGTCCCTCTCCCCGAAGAGCTCTTCTCAGTAATATGTGGTTAACTTACTCACCGGGTGTCAGTCGTGCAACGAAAGGAATCCAAATGATTTTTTTCATTATGCTAGTAATTTGAATCATAATTCGATTTCCCTTCCGTTTTTGGTGAAACAAAATCAGTGTCCTCTAGACAAAATAGCATTACAGTTGGAACTTAAAACAGACTCTCAGTTTCGCTGTGTTAATAAATTGCTTCATGGTTACTGTTGCCTGATCCTTCTGAAGGAATTATTAAGTGACGGGGCCTGGTGTGCAGTCCCCTGGTGATGTCAGCGCCTTACCTGCCAGTGATCAGGTACTGAATGAACATTTTGCACAAGACCAGTAAGGACCAAAAAGTGCACACGCCTTTACAAGGAGTGTGGAAGGGGTGAGTGTGCGTGTGTGTGTGTGTAGCTGGCGCACGGTGTTTCACTGCGAAGTCCGTCGAGATCCTCGTGCAGTTCACGTCAGCCAGTTCAGAGGGTACAGTACTTTATAAAAAGTAAAGAATAAAGGAAGCCTTGCACGTGGGATCAGGCAGCGGACCCAAACGAAAAGAAGGAGAGACAGGTTCATGTTCCACGGGGAGTCTTCCCAGCTCCAGTCCCCCCAGAGGTGCTAGTCTGGCGACTTTACTCCCAGGGCGCCCACGAGCCCAGCCGCTCAAGCCGAGCCACGGGGGAGCCTCCCGCAGAGGAACGGGAACTGCATCCTGAGCAGCTGAAGGGCTGTATTTTTAACCATCTGCTTTTGGTGTCCCGTGTTCCTCTCAAACTTTGCCCCTTGAAGCAATACTCCGGCTATGCCAGAGACACCGTTCTGCAGTCATTTTCCTACGAGAACCCACAAAGGCTTGGTGTGATTGTGAGAGAGTGTCTGGTTCATCAGAGACACTCTGCATCAGCGGTCAAATTTCTTATCATCCTGAACGCGACCACAACGAGTTCATATCCTTTCATCCCAAGTCAGACTAACTGGGTGGGTATTTTACTTAGCGGCACATTTTTAATACAGTTAAGTGAATAATGCCTATTAAGTTTTTTGACATAAATGAAAACAGCTTAAGTTTTAAGGACCCCTGAGCGGCTAATTAGCACAGATCAGAATTGTACCCACTGTTTCGTTTCTTAGCAGCTCTGGTTTTTTGGTATTCCTGGGTAATTTTGAGCAAGAAAAAGACCTGTTTGAGCAAAATATACTTGAAAATGTGACTAATCCTGGGCAATGCAGCACACTGCAAAGAACAGCCCGACAGTCTTCTGTGGGTCTCCTCTCAGCCCGCCACTTCCCCAGCACAGTGGCCAGGGAGCAGGTCTGTCCTGCTCTGAGCCTCCTGCCCGCAGAACCTTCCACGGCGAACACAGCCACCGTGGTGATTTGAGGTTGTCGATTCGCCTGAAGCCAGTGTGTCAGCACTACTGTGTTCCCATCAAGAGGACACGGGAAACAGTGGACGCCTTTGAAATAAATTAATTGGGGCACAAGAACGAGCAAAAAGAGTAACAGGAAAGTCAGTGGCAACACCATCCAAAGCCATTCTGACTTCTGAAGCAGGTGTGAGCGCCCCCTGCCTGCACTGTCTTCCCCGGCGGCGGTTAGCATCAGGCTGCTGCGGGGCCACTGATGTTCCTCCATAAACAGCACGAGCAGTGACACACTCGCCCCTGCCCCGCGTTCACGCCTGCCTCGGCCTTTTCTGCTGGTGTCTCAGCCCCACATCACCTTTGATCTCCTCTTATGCTTTCCTGCTGGACTAGGTGACCCTGCAGGAAGCAGGACTGCGTCTTCTGCTGACTTCAAATAACAAGATGCCGGCTGGATGGACTCTCAAGGAATAGTCGTATCAGTGAGATCTATTTAAACAAAGTAGTAACAACATGTTTGATTCCCAGAGAGAGCCTGGGTGGTACCCTCCAGCGCGGGATTCAAATCTAGAGTCGCGTTAAAACAGCAGTTTGAAAAAAAAGAATTTCTTTGTTATTAAATTATAGTTGAATTGCAATGTTGGGTTAGTTTCTGGTGTGCAGCACAGTGAATAAATCAGTGTTTGCAACTACCTGGTCCTGGACGAATTTCGAAAGAAAGTACCATTAAGCTGCCAAAATCATCACTAAACAATAATCATTAAAGTTGTACAGTAATCATTATGATTATTATATAATAACCATTAAAACAATATTAAATAAATAATATTTAAACTGTCGTAAATATTCTCCTATAATGTGGCTTTTTTACTTTATAAAAATTATAAATTTTATAAATACATTTTAAATAAAAATTTAAACGTGTAAATTGAATTTAAATTTAAAATTAAAATTTTATAAAATAAAAGTATAAAATTTATAAAACTTACTATACAAAATTTATAAAAATTTTATAAAGTAAAATTCAGATATGTCTCCTTAACTCCAACTGCAGACTCAAACTGTTAGAGCAATGAAAACAGCACGTAACCACACAGGGTTACCACGACCCTCGCCTGGCTTGGCTGTAGATGCCATTGTATAGTGAAGGTGGTTTGCTGCAACTGTTGTCATTATGCTACCAAATCAGAAATGTGTATCCTGTCTTATGCTTAAGTCTTTGATCCATTTTGAGTTGATTTTCATGTCTGGTGTAAGGGAGTGTTCTAGCTTCATTGTTTTACATGCTGCTGTCCAGTTTTCCCAACACCACTTGCTGAAGAGACTGTCTTTATTCCATTGTCTATTCTTGCCTCTTTTGTCAAAGATTAATTGACCAAAAGTTTGTGGGTTCATTTCTGGGCTCTCTGTTCTGTCCCATTGGTCTATATGTCTGTTTTTGTACCAATACCATGCCGTCTTGATGACTCTAGCTCTGTAGTACTGTCTGAAGGCTGGGAGAGTTATTCCTCCAGCCTTTTTCTTTTTCTTCAGTAATGCTTTGGCAATTCTAAGTCTTTTGTGGTTCCATATAAATTTTATTATGATTTGTTTTAGTTCTGTGAAATATGTCCTGGGTAATTTGCGTTAAATCTGTAGATTGCCTTGGGCAGTATGACCATATTAACAATATTGATTCTTCCAATCCAGGAGCATGGGATATCTTTCCATTTTTTTAAGTCTTCTTAAATCTCCTTAATCAATGTTTTATAGTTCTCGATGTATAAGTCTTTCACCTCCTTGGTTAGATTTACTCCTAGGTATTTTATTACTTTGGGTGCTATTTTAAAGGGGGTTATTTCTTTACTTTCTTTTCCTGTTGATTCATCATTAGTGTAAAGAAATGCAACTGATTTTTGTACATTAATCTTGTAACCTGCTACCTTGCTGAATTCTTCGATTAGTTCTCATAGTTTTTGCATGGATCTTTTAGGGTTTACTATATATAGCATCATGTCACCTACATATAGTGACACTTTTACCTCTTCTTTTCCAATTTGGATCCCTTTTATTTCTCTCTCTTGCCTGATTGCTGTGGCTAGGACTTCCAAGACTATGTTGAATAGGAGTGGTGAGAGTGGGCAGCCCTGTCTTGTCTCAGATTTTAGTGGGAAGCTTTTGAGTTTTTCACCATTGAGTACTATGCTGGCTGTAGGTTTGACATCTATAGCTTTTATTATGTCGAGATATGTTCTGTCTATACCCACTTTGGTGAGAGTTTTTATCATAAATGGGTGTTTAGTTTTATCAAATGCTTTTTCTGCATCTAGTGAGATGATCCTGTGGTTTTTGTCCTTTCTCTTGTTGATGTGATGTATTACATTGATCTCCAGAATATATAAGCAGCTCATGCAACTTAATAAGAAAAAACAAACAACCCAATCCAAAAATGGGCAGAAGACCTAAACAAGCAATTCTCCAAGGAAGACATACAAATGATCAATAGGCACATGAAAAACTGCTCAATATCACTAATTATCAGAGAAATGCAAATCAAAACTACAATGAGGTATCACCTCACACCAGTCAGAATGGCCATCATTCAAAAGTCCACAAATGACAAATGCTGGAGAGGCTGTGGAGAAAGGGGAACCCTCCTGCACTGCTGGTGGGAATGCAGTTTGGTGCAGCCACTGTGGAAAACAGTATGGAGATTCCTCCAAAGACTAGGAATAGGCTTACCATATGACCCAGGAATCCCACTCCTGGGCTTATATCCAGAAGGAACCTACTTCAAAAAGACACCTGCACCCCAATGTTCATAGCAGCACTATTTACAATAGCCAAGACATGGAAACAGCGTAAATGTCCATCAACAGATGACTGGATAGAGAAGATGTGGTATATTTATGCAATGGAATACTATTCAGCCTTTAAAAAGACAACAGAACAGCATTTGCCAGCAACATGGATGCTCCTGGAGAATGTCATTCTAAGTGAAGTAAGCCAGAAAGAGAAAGAAAAATACCATATGAGATCGCTCATATGTGGAATCTAACCAAAAAAAAGAAAGAAAGAAAGAAAGGAAATAAAAAGACAAATGAACATAAATACAAAACAGAAACAGACTCATAGACATAGAATACAAACTTGTGGTTGCCGGGGGGAGGGGGGTGGGAAGGGACAGACTGGGAGTTTGAAATTTGTAGATACTGACAGGCATACGTAGAATAGACAAACAAGATTATACTGTACAGCACAGGGAAATGTATACAAGATCTTGTGGTAGCTCACAGTGAAAAGTATGGGACCATGAATATATGTATGTTCATGCATAACTGAAAAACTGTGTTCTACACTGGAAATTGACACAACATTGTAAACTGACTATAACTCAATAAAATAATGTTAAAAAAATACATACATACATATATACAAGAAAAAAGAAAGGAAGGGAGGAAGAAAGAGAAAGAAAAGAAAGAAAGAGAAAGAAAAGAAAGAAAGAAAGAAAGAAAGAAAGAAAGAAAGAAAGAAAGAAAGAAAGAAAGAAAAGAAAGAAAAGAAAGAAAAGAAAGAAAAGAAAGTAAAGAAAGAAGGAAGGAAAGAAAGAAGGAAAGAGAAAGAAAGAAGGAAGGAAGGAAGGAAAGAAAGAGAAAGAAAGAAAGAAAGAAAGAAAAAGAAAACAGCACACGGTAACATGAGCCATGAATGGGTTTCCAGTGTGAAGGTGCTTTGGGGTTGGGGGTAGAGTTGGAGGTAAAACACACCCACTGAAAGTGACCGGCCCTATTTAGAAGGCTCCTGTTATAGGCAGTGTTGGTTTCCTCTCCCTGGACAGAGGGGTGGGAAACTGAGACCTCACTGTGTTCAGTCCCCTTGGTGGGTGGACAGCGCCCCCCAGAGGACCACTCACCCAGAGACAGGTCCTGCGAGCCCCCCACAAGCCTGCTGACAGGAGGGAAAACACATCAGTAAGCAGCGCAGAAAGCACGAAGCTCGTCACCTTGTCTGTATTTGAAATGACAGCTCTATGTTGTAAGAAAATATTAGTAGTTTTGTTCTTCACCAGCTATAAATAGTGCCACCCAGACTGCAAGAAGGACAAGATGAATATACATCCGTTGGGGTGATAATTCTCTCTGTTTCTGTCATGGAGAAAATGTATTTCTTCCAATTCACTCTAAAATATTACTTTTAAGGGGAGAGAAGGACAGACTCTGTCTTATTTAGAAACCGTCACAATTACTACAGTTGCAGAAACAGACACTCAACATATTTTTATGAGACTTCCTCGTTTTAGAAGCAGCATTGGTTATTCTGTCGTTCAGGGGATACGTTCTGCAAATCGGAAAGTTGGGAAGGTGCTGGTTATTTCCATTGTAAGAGTTTTATTAAGGTGCCACAGATCACAATATTGTTTTTATAGACTGCAGAAATATGAAAGAAGCCTGTAACAAGTTTATCACATAAAGGCAGAGACATTTTCAAAATGGCAGAGAAAGGATTAGAGCTATCTGATTTCCCTTTCATGCCTTTAAGTCTCTAACTATTTTGAAATGTGAAGAATGGAATATCACGGTTATTATGTAGAGCAGAAACCCAGTCAACTGATTTTTTTTTTTTTTTTACTTTTCTAAATCAAGATGATTTGGAATTGCATGAAAACAGCCTGTAAATATCTGATGCTTTTCAGAGCCCCTGGTTGTGTAGGAAATGGTTTTAAACAAATACACGAGGAAGCATGTGTTAGGACCCGAGCTTAGCGTGTGTGGGTGCGTCCATGCAAGCACGCCTTTCCGTGCTGTGCCATTACGTCCAGTAGACCTAAGAATGCGCCTCCAGTCCAGGAAGCAAGGAGTTCCAAATGGGATGAGCCCAGAGACCCACACCAAGATACATTATAATTAAAATGGCAACAGTTAAATACAAGCAGAATATTCAGATCAGCAAGAGAAAAACAACAGTTATGTGCAAGGAAACTTGAACAAGACGCTCAGCTGGCATTTCAGCAGAAATTTTCCAAGCCAGACAGAAGAGACTCGCACGATATACTCAAGTGCTGAAAGGGAAAAACCTAAACCAGGGAGGCTGTCCCCGGCAATGTTCAAGTCGTTCAGAATTGAAGGAGAGTAAAGAGCTTCCCAGACAAAAGCTAAAAGGATTTACTAAACTCTCCACCGAAAACTATTAGAACTAATAAATGAATTTGGTAAGGTTGTAAGATACATTAATACACAGAAAGATGTTGCTTTTCTGAACACTAATAAGGACCATCAGAAAGAGACAGCAGGGAAACCGTCCCGTCAGAAAACAAATTTATGGTTGCCACAGGGGAGGAGGTGGGGGGCGGCTAAGTCAGGAGTCTGGGGTTAGCAGGTACAAACTACTGTTTATAAAAGAGAGAAACAACAGGGTCCGCTGTACGACACAGGAGGTAAGCGGGACAAGGGCTTTGGACTGGTTAGTTTGCATGTGAAAATTGCGCTCACCCGGGAGCGGTCTGCTGTCTCTAGGCACTGGCTAACCCTGGGAGATGCAATCTCCCAGTCCCCAGATGCCGAAGAATCAGAAAAGACAGAAAATAAAAACATGGCTGATACAGAGACGCCCTGTATTTTTTCAGTATCATGTGTCATATCCACAATTAGACTGCACTGGTTATACACAGTTTATGCTCTGATATTAAGATAGTCGAATGGGTAATTTCACTCCAGCATTATCTAATTTGTAGCCTGTTCTACCCACAAGTGAGGAAAACAAACAAACAAACAGCCAATAATTCTCTTGGCATTTTAGTTGATTAATTTGGCAAGACCTACCACTGTCTGCTCTGATTTTTAGCTCATTTTTTTAAAAATACAATTCCACAAAATTAAGCTGAATATTTCTAATATGCTAGAGTTCTGCAGTCACATAGCAAAAGGAAAAGATTTCCAGAGGCCATTTTTAGTGAATTTCTGAATGACTTTGGAAGGTGTGAGAGCCTAATTTTATGTGTCAAGTTGCCTGGGCCACAAGACTCCCTAATATTTGGTCAGATCTTATCCTAGGTGAGGGTGTTTTTGGTAAGTTTAACATTTAAATAGATACACTGAATAAAACAGATTGCTCACCAGAATGTGGGTGGGCCTGGTCCAATCAGTTGAAGGGCTATACAAAACAAAAGGCTGACCATCCCCCAAATGAGAGAAGATCCTTCCTGTCTGATGGCTTATGAACTGAAACACTGATTCCTGGGTCTCTAGTCACATTTCAATTTCATATAATAAATCTATACTTATTATATTTATATATAAGCATAAATATATGTATATATAAAATATGTTTATGTTTTTTGGTTCTGTGTCTTTGGAGAACCCTGACTAACACACTAGTGCTAATGACTTATCCCTGATAAAACTGATAATGTCATAATGAGTAGACTTTCTGGCTTTTGTCATTTGTGAACTCAAATTTCCATTAAGATGTCTCCCCAGTCTGGGATTTGATGGCAATGAGTTCTATCACTGCCAAGTTAGAAGAGGCTTTTTTTTTTCAGTCTGTTGAATATTCCTTTAAAGAAACAACATAAATATTGATAAGTAAGTAAAATGATCGTGTTCCCACATTTTGGAACAAGAACATGTTAAGTCACACCTATGAATCCCCTCAAGGAAACACAAGTCGGTGATTTGGGTAATAAATAAGTTTACTTATATATTATAAATATAAGTACAGCATTTCAGATTTCTGATGGATAAAAGTATCTATTAAGCACAGCAGCAACAGATAGGCTGTGTAACTTACTTGCTCAGTGAGTGAGCATAAGTCAGTCCTCATTTTCACGAGGAACTCTCGTGACTGAACAAGTGAAAAGAGTAACCATCACAGAAATAAAAGCCGGAACTGAAAACACACAGAACGAACACCCCGAGGCACACGATAAGGCACAGGCAGAATGAAATTGAGAAGCAAGTAGCTTAACCTAGAAATGAAGAAATTATTTCAGCGTTAGAGCAAAAATTACAGCAGAGAGGACAGAAATGGAGAGCCCAAATACACGAAACTGAAGGTGCAAACAACTGAAAAAGCAAAAGAGAAAACATGCAAAGACACACCGGTCTCCTCAGGCATTTACCGATACCTTAGCTAACAAAAGCTTTGTACTTTTTGGGTTACGTGTTCCATCTAAATTACAGGCTCCGGTAGCAAACCTCAAGCTTGCACCCACCACACCCACCCAGGCCGTGCACATGAGAGGCACCCCATGAACACACTGGATTCATAGACTGTAGCCTGAAACTCAACCAATAATGTTTCAATTGTCTTTGTGAAAAGTCAGTAGATGATATTAAGCACATCCAGACATTTCTGAAATTAATCCGGTAACAGGGGAAGCATCGCAGGAGTTTATCATCTGAATCTACCGAGGTACAGAGCACCCTGTTACTGTGCTGCAGACACGCTCAGGCACCCAGCATCCTCCCCTCCCAGTTTAATGCTGGAAAGCAGGCCAACGTCCCATCTGTCCGGCAGCATTCAGCCTCTACGTGTGATCGGGGGCGGTTCTGAAAGAATTAGGTGCTGCATTGGGGGCAGATTTTTTTTTTGGACATGTAAATTGCTTTTTGTGAATATTCACTTGTGGATTCTTCACATGTTCCACTCCTATCTGTAGAAACCTCCTGGATTTCAACCTCTTAAATCTGAGGTGACTAGGAAAAGAGTCACATTTCTTTTTCAGTGAGGGTTGTTAGATTTAGCAAAGATAAATATAGGAGAAACAGTTAAATTTGATTATGAAATAAACAATAAATATTTTGTCAGGCTAAGTATGCCTTATACAATATTTAGGGTATAGTTAAGCTAAAAAAAAAAATGCTGTTTTACCAAAATTCAAGTTTACCTGGTAACCTGTGTTTTATTTAACAATTCTACTCATTGAATCAAGCCCCTTCCTTATGCGTGCTGTGATGTAATTTACTGCTTCCTAGAATGAAAAATATAAATCATGGCAACATCTTATTTTTGGTCAAGGACAAATGTGAAAGGAGTCCTTGTGGTGGGAAATACAGAATGAAAGAAGACACGGTGTGTGGCACCTGGCCCAGGGGCTCAGCTGCGGCCATCGGAGGACATCCGGCCGGACGGCCAGGAGTGGTGTCCAGGAGCGGAGACAGTGGAGGAAGGCAGGAGAAGCAACCTGGACTGAAGCAGAGACGTCACAGGGGGCCCGCACAGCAGGCGGAGGGGGACCGGGCAGTCGGGGCTCCCAGGCTGTTCCTGATGCCTGTGACTTCACCCAGGATGGAAGGCAGCACTTTAGTTAGTGGGGAAAGAAACCCTGCCCTCGACGGTCCCAGATTCACACGTGTGTCATTTCAGGCTCGTGTTTTACCGTCTCCCATCGTCAATCACGTTTATGTAATAAGAGGATAATATTATCTGCGCTGCCAGGGGCTGGGAGGACCAAATAAGACTGAAACTGTAATCCTTGTAATCCGCTCTACAAATACAATTTGTTATGCTTATTCCCGTATTACTGCGGGGTAAGTATGATGGCGTTACTGCGGCTAAGTTCTAAGCATACAGGACGGTAAAGGGAAAAGAGATTTATAATGTGACTTTTTCATTAGTAAATACAATTCCATATTCCAGTTCAAACTAGTGTATGTGGCTTGTGTTAGAACTGTTCAGGGAAATTCTTCCTTTCATTCTCTTAATTTATTACGTGGAGAGAATTTTTATTTCATCATCTTATTCCTTTCAGGCAGAACACCTAAAATACCTTTATCAGTGGCTCATAAACTTCCCAACCCAAATATTTCACTTCTATCAAATTTATACTCGTGTATCTGAGGAATTTAGTTTTCCCTTGCCATTATTAAAAAAAGATAGATGTTTCAGAAAGGAAAATTTTATTTTCCACTATCCCAAGAGATACAAAAAATACGGGGCTATGTACGGAGAATCGAAAGTACGTATCATCAAGCTGCCTCTATCGACACCAGTCTGTTCTGAATTTGAACATTATTCATGACCCTCATTTTCATTCAGTAAAGACTGACACATCCTCTTAAAAAGAACTGTCACAACGCAAACACTCTAAGCTCGTTTCACGCAGAAGCCAAGGCCCCATTTTCCTCAGTGCTCGTCTGCTGAACAAGGTCAGGAGGATGCTGAGAGTGATTTCACGTATATTTGTTCCAGGAAAATGGTGAAACGAACTGTGGCGGGACTGAAACAGACAGAACAGAGGAATCGGACAGAGCAGGGTGATCGAACCTTGGCTTTATTTCTTATTTTCAGAGTATCGTATAATTGTGGGGTTTTTTTTTCCTTTGACATTTAGCTCAGTGAAGTGTTTAGCTCAGTGAGTGTTTCTGATATTCAGGTGCAAACTTCTAATTCCTGAGAGAGTTTCTTTTCCTACATTGTTCACGCTTAAGGTGAGCTACATTGTACCTTCCATTCCACGTAACAGTCCCCCGCCTTGGAAGGATTCCTTTGCGTTTTTCAGAGCTGATAGTGGTAACTGCCAGTGAGGGTGGACTCAGGTGGGTAGAACAAAAATGCAAAGAGCACTGCCCTCCTGGTCTCAGCCCTGTGCCTGCGGTGAGCAAGGGTCCCTGTTGCGTAACTGCAGCCCCTACAAGTGAGCCTTGGTCCACTACCCACACGGCTGTGGTCAAGGGGGTCACACAGTGGGAAAGTGTGAGGGGTAACGCAGTGACTCACTGAGCGTCTCCTCCCAGACAGGCATCGCACTGAGGGCTGGAAATGCGCCCCTGGATAAGACAGATGGAAACCACTTTCTAGTAGGAGACAGGGGGGAAGGAGACAAGGGAGGGGGGCACAGAGAAATCACAAACCAAGTGCTACAGATTTAGAGGGAAAACTCTAACACGTGATAAAAACTTTAGTAACTGAAGGCTCAAATCTGGACATGAGGTAGCCATTGCCATTCATTGGACAGCAGTACAAATTTTATACCCAACGAGGCGTTCCCTACGTCTTATATCCATCACGTGTCTAGCATGTCACATTAAGCCAGATCTTGTCTGTTGGACAACACAAATCCGGAATCCGAGCCGAGACTGGACTTGAGATGGCGTTTAACTTCACCCGTTAAAAGGGGATTAGAAAATTAATATGATAAACAAGATAAAAGATGAAGAGCATACATCGCTTGGGGAGCAATGCATTTAGAACGCTGGTAAGAGCTAAGCAACTACACTGGAGGCTAACTACAAATATTTTCTACTCTGAATTGGGGCTCTTTTGTTTGAGCTGTCACTCGACCACCCTCTGTCTTCTCTCCTGCAGGAACCACCGGTTGCCTTCCTCAGCTATCCCCCCACACCATCAAGACAGCCCCAGGTTTTTATAGGGGGCTTCATAACATAAAGGAGAAATACAGATTTTCTTGATGTGGAACCCATTAACCTGGCGAGGCCAAATAGAATATTCCACTCCTCTAGACAAAAAATAAAGTAAGTTTAGAGTTGACAGTATGACCTAAATTGATCCACTGAGGAAACTGTGAAGCTTTTTCTGAAAAATTGGGGCCTGTATGCTCACTCTCCTTATCGACGCGGTGACGCTGGTCATGAAGACAGGAGTCACTAAAACTAATTACCCATGGAGAGGATGACACAGAACAAGGGAGGAGCTGGACGAGTCAGAGAAAAAACCTGGAACCTTAGTCAGATCACACCTGAAATTTACACAACTTCTGCCCTTTTCAGTGGCCTCTTAGCCGAGCCTCTGATTTCTCTCAATCACTGAATCCAGTTGAGTTGGGTTTTCAAATTCAAATATCTTCTGTCTATCCACGATGGAATCCTCTTCGTTCGGATTTTTATACAGATGTAAACTGTTCGTCCCCCTTAAGACTCTGGACTCCTGGGCAAATAATGCATTTCTTCTCTAGCCTTGAATGTTCTTTCCATCTCAGTGACCCCAGGCAGGCACTTGTGAGACCTGCATACCACAGGGGACTGCTCAACCATGCAGCTTAAGACCTTCCGTGAATCAATGGCCCAGCCCAGCACTCATGGGTTCACTCTGGCCTTGGTCTCTGACACTGTGAGGGAAGTAGCCACGAAATACCAAAATTCTCTCCTGGAATATAGCAGGGCTGACATCTGAATAAAGTGTCTTGGCCTATTGGTATATATTCTGAGTTTAAGATGATGGTTCATTAAGCAAGTTGTATTTTAAAAATGAACTTTTTTTACTTCAAGTTTGAAGATTTTAGTTATTTTTTGTGTATATATAATTCTTATTGAAGTACAGTTTACAATGTTTTGTCAATTTCTGGTTACAGCATAATGTTTGTCATACATGAACATACATATATTCCTTTTCATGTTCTTTTTCACCATAAGTTACTACAAGACACTGAATGTAGTTCACTGTGTTATTGTATTTTTATATATATCTATTTTATATATATTAGCTAGTATCTGCAAATCTCAAACTCCCAATTTATCCCTTCCCACCTTCTTCCCCCTGGTAACTGACTTTGTTTTCTATGTCTGTAAGTCTGTTTATGTTTTGTAAATAAGTTCATTAGTGCCCTTTTTTTAGATTCCATGTATAAGTAATATCATACGGTATTTTTCTTTCTCTTTCTGGCTTGCTTCACTTAGAATGACAATCTCCATGTCCATCCATGTTGCTGCAAATGGCATAATTTTATTCTTTTTTATGACTGAGTAGTATTCCATTGTATAAATATACCACAACTTTAGTCATCCGTTGATGGACATTTAGGTTGTTTCCATGTCATGGCTATGAAGATTTTAGTTATTGAAATTAAATGACTGCCAAAGTCCTGTGTGAACCCAAATCTAGCTTAAATAGCATGTCTCCAGATACATGAGACTTTCCTACAGCACCTGGTTGAAGGAACACTTCTGGATGAATGAAAAAACTCATGGATACTATATGAATAGTTATTCATGAAGCAGACATTTTTCAGTGTCCCACCTTGTATCACACACTACTCAAGCTCCTATGAAGTCCATAGTGGGAAAAATAAAAACTCGCCTCTACTCTCGAGGAACTCATATATGAACAACTAATAATGGTGCAGTGGGATAAAACTGTCACCATGATAGAGGCACCAGTTACATAAGTGATGGTTCCTACACATTAGCCTTCAGTAATTTATTTCTTTAGAGAAGTCTGAGACCCATTAGCTCAAAACCCAAGTGGCAAACTCAAATTTAAATATCACCCAATTAAGCAAGTTTTTAGCCATTTAGAATCTCTTTGCTTTGCATACCCTGCAAAACTGCACCCAACGCCAGCTAGCCAAAGACAAGACAAAACCACAAGATGACAAAAGAACACACAGTGGCTGTTTCCCCTGGGAAACGTTGCCACAAAACCAGCCTCTATATCGCAATAGCCAGATTCAGATTTGGAGGCAGAGTTTTGGGAGAATCAGAAAAGAACAGCGTTATTGCTTTGCTGGGCAAAAGGGGGGGTCCCAGCAGGATAATGCCTGAGAGACTGTGAATCCTTCTTGGGGTTGGGGTCGCGAGGTTTTATAGAAAAACTGGATGGGACAGAAAAGGTGGTGACCACCAGGGTGCGTTACAGGGTGCTGCTATGTTCCCGTTAACCTTGATGAATCTTCCTGGTGTCCTTGAGGAACTCCAGAGGGTCTGCCGCATCTGCTGAGATTATCGGTTCATTACCTCCTTCCTGGAGCACGGCCTCTGGGTTAAAGCTGTTCTCCGTAAAGCATGTACAGGGAGGGGAAGCTGTTTAGCACAAAAGCAGTAAGGGAGGAAAAGCGAGGTGCAGGATTTCCTCGTCAGAATGAACCGGCAGTTCTAGCGTCAGGGAAGCCGGTTTGTTAGTCTGTTTCCCCCTCCTTCACTGTCTCCCCGGGCGAGTCCTTGCCGGGCTGCTGAGCACACTGTCTGGATGCACAAGTCCTCTCTGAGCCCCTCCCCCTTGAAGCCAGCCCCCACACCCTAAGCCTCCAGACGTCTCCCGTCGTGAAGTGTGTCCCTGTAAGCATACCTGTCGACATAAAGCTTACGAGGACAGCGTCCAGGCCCCGTCCTTGTCCATGCTTATCCCTGAAGTCCTCAAACACTGCCCACAGCACGTTAATCAGGTTCAGGGAGAGGGAAGGATGAAGAAGGGGATGGGGGTGGTCCCAGTGATGGAGACAGGATGTGCGAAGCGCTGACATGCAGGGCCCTCTGGATGCAGCCTCTCAGGAACTCGGTGTGACTGGAGTGTCCCAAGGAGAAGGTGGGCAACGAGACCGGACAGGTAGACGGCAGGTCGACATGTCAAGCCAGGAGGTTTGTGCTGGTCCTGGCAGCAGTGGAGAGCTGTTAAGGAGTTTTAAGCAAGGGAATCAGGGATCAGACTCACATTTCAGAAAGGTCTGCCTGGCAGCAGTGTGGAGAATGGTTTTGAGGACAAACAGTACCAGAGAAAGTTTGCTAAATGAGAAGCTGTTACCATAACATCAAGAAGAGAAGATGAGCCTTGGACAAAGGTGCCATGGAGCTTCGGAAACAATGAGTGTTTTGTGTTTCCGATTTTTTTTTTTTAATAAACAAGAACTGAGAGAATTTTTTCTGATTGACTTGACATAAAGGGTGAGAGGCTCTGAAGAGAAAGAGAGAACTTCCTGGAATCTGGTTTGGGTGAACGGATGCACTCTGGTACATAAATTACAACTGAAACAGACAATTCAGAAGAAGGAATGGGTTTTTGCTGGCGGGCCAACATTAATGTCAACTTTGGGCAGGCTGAGTCTGAGGCCTTTGGAGTCGGGGACATTGAGATCATCACTAGAAAATGGAGAAGCGGGAGCCCAAAATTCAGAAAACATCTGGGTATAAGACACAAAGTTGGATCTAGCCTGTGAGCAGCGGTTTTTAATGATCAAAGTTAAGACCCATAAAGTGCCAATCTGTGTCATGATTAATTAACAGAAGGAAATGAGAGGTTCAGCTATAAGCTATTCCAGCTAAACCCATAAAGCTAAAAATGCACACCGACTTCTAAGTGGACAGAAACCTTCAAAATCTATCTCAGACTGTTCTCATCTACAAAACAGAAACAGACTCGCAAACACAGTGAGCAATCTTATGGTTACCAGGGAAAGGGGGTGGGAAGGGATAAATTTGGGAGTTTGGATTTGCAAATGTTAAACACTATATATAAAGATAGATAAAACCCAGTTTTTTTCTTTACAGCACAGGGAGCTATATTCAATACCTTGTAATAACCTTCAATGAAAAAGAATATGAAAACAAATATATGTATGGGACAGCATGCTGTACACCAGAAATTGACACATTATAACTGATTATACTTCAATTAAAAAAAATCTAATGGACAAAAAAAAAAAAAAGAAAGAAAGAAATCTCTCCTATAAAGCTAAAACGCCAATAGACAAGAAACAGCATGGAAAATACTCCTTGAAGCATTGTTTGTAGTGGGCAAAAAATAAATAAATAAAATATATATATAATGAGTAAGGAGTTGAATGACCAGCTCCTGTAATAGAAAGAATTACACGAGGAGCCTCATGAGAACAGGACAGCCATCTGGTTTGTCACAGGACACCAGTGCTTAACCCAGGGCCTGGTATGCAAGCTATTTAATAAATGTAACTTGAAGAAATAAGTTTGAGATTCAAACAGAACAGTGCTCCCGGGGGATGGTCCAGCTCAGTGGCAGCGTGTGTGCTTAGCATGCACAAGGCCCTGGGTTCAATCCCCAGTATCTCCGTTAAAATTAATTAATTAAGAAATAAACTGAATTGTCTCCCCCTCCAAAAACAATTGCTAAAAAGGAACAGTGTTCAAATACACATCTACCACATACAGTCCTTTGCTCTTGAAAAATACGTGTGACCTCTCTGTGTGACTCAGGGTTCTCTAGAGAAACAGAATGACCAGAATAGACACACAGAAAGAGAGTTACCATGAGGAGCTCGCTCAGCAGCAATGGAGACTGAGAAGTCCCTACCGTCCGCCACCTGCAGGCTGGAGGCCCAGGTGGTGTGTGTGGTTCCAGCCCAGACTCAAAGGCGGCATCAGTGCCAGGGGGCCAGCGGGGTAAGTCCCAGTCCGAGTCCGAAAGTGACTGACACAGCGCAGACAGGCAGCACTCGCAGCGGGGGACTGCACTGGACGCGAACAAAGCGTAAGTCAGGGCCTCTCACTCGCACAGGCCCCCTCCGGGGCCCCGCCGGGGGCTCCCCCACTGGGTGGGCATGGTCTGGTGTTTCCATAATGGTCGCAATAGTAATGTCATTTTTTACATTCTTTTATGAGAAAGGGTCCCCTACGTGAGCTTTAGGCCCCACAAAACTTGGTTTTGCCCATGAATATATAAGTATTATTATTATTTGAAAAAGAAATGACCTAAGGAGAATTCCTAGCGCGTTACTGGTGCTCAGTAAATGTAACCCTTTTAATGTATGTTTTAAATTCTTTATTTGTAACATAAACTATCCCAGCAAGATACATGGTGGTTAATACAAACATAAAATACATACAAATGAAAAGTGGAGGAAGACGCAAGAAGTCTTCTAACAGAACGGAGGTAAGAGGAAGCCACACACCTTCTAGCAGTCAAGGCGAAAAAGTGACATGAAGTCGGGTACTTGCTTCAGCGTGTGTGTGAGTCTAAAGCAGGCGACCTGCTAAGCAGACGCTCGGCTGATTCCACAAAGAAGTAGCGTGTTTATTCCAGAAAGGCTTTCTTTCTTCCTTTCTTTCTTTTTTTCTTTTACTAACAAGTGGCACAACTGCATTTAGATGCGTCTATTTGAGATCAGAGTCATTCTTCTTTATAGATCCTTAGCGTAATATCAGGATGAAGAAATTCTCTAGGAACCACATATAAATGGAATCACATAATATTTGTCTTTTTGTGACTGGCTCTTAGTATAATATTTTTAAGATTCACCTATGTTACACTATGTATCCGAATCTCCTTTCTTTTTAACGCCGAATAATATTCCATTGTATGTATATATCACAGTTAATGGACTCCTTCATTCATCATTGGACACTTGAGTTGCTTCCGCCTTTTTAGGAGGTTTTCATTAAAAGAAAACGGTAATGTAGTGAACCACATCTTCGGGGCGTCTTAAGAGCGCAACGGGCATCTGATAGCATATGTATTTTAAAGCCCCCCAAAGGAAGTGCTCATTCTTATAGCCCTACTTTTTAGATTTTATAAATTCTTAGGATGTGAAAAAAGGAATGCTTGTGCATTTATGAATGTAAGTTTGAGTTTGGCTGGTGAATAAAGACCTGATAGAGGAAACAGGAAAGGCTAGTTGATGAGAGATACTGCACTGTGAAATGGGGTCACGGTTTGACGTAATTATTTTAATTGAACTCTAGTTAGTTGCAATGCTGGTGTACAGCACAATGCTTTAGCCATACATATATACACATATATTCCTTTTCATATTCTTTTTCATTACAGGTTACTACAAGATATTGACTATAGTTCCCTGTGCTGTATAGTAGGACCTTGTTGTTAATCTGTTCTGTATATAGTAGTCAGTATCTGCAAACCTCAAACTCCCAATTTATCTCTTCCTACCCTCTTCCCCACCCCCTGGTAACCATAAGTTTGTTTTCTGTCTGTGATTCTGTTTCTGTTTTGTAAATAGTTCATTTGTGTCTTTTTTTTTAAGATTCCACATATAACTGATATCATATGATATTTTCCTTTTTCTTTCTGGCTGACTTCACTTAGAACGATGATCTCCAGGTCCATCCGTGTTGCAGCAAATAGCATTATGTAAAACCACTTTTAAATGGTGGAGTCTACAAAACAGTGGTTGCCAGCTGGCTTTCAGCATTAGGATGAAGTTTGCCGACCCCTGGGGTGGATGTTTTTCAGCAGGATTCCTCCCCCGCCACCAACGGTAGAATAACCTTGATTAGACATAATTTATAATAAACCTCAAAATAGATGGCTAGGAATACATTTCTCCCAAATTAAGTCTAAAGTGACATTCTGTCATTCTAAACAAAAATGGAGTATCCCAAAGTAAGAAAGAAGTTGTCCTATCTTGAGAAAACACTTTTTAATAACATGTTTTAACAACCTGAAGTCAATTTGTCATATTCCCTGTTGGAATTTTTGGAAAGAAGCACCAACATATCTTATATGTAAATAGGTCTTTGCCTTTTAAAAATCATTTGAAAATGTTTTAATTTTCCCTCATTTCAATCTGCATGTCTGATTTCAATGCCTAACAAATTCTGAGAATATTGATTGAGAGTAATTTAACTTTTTAAACCTTCTTAATTTTATAGATGGCTACATCTCATTAATATATAAACAGTTATAAAAGTTTGAGAGTAGAAGTCATGTGTCTCAGCTTTGTCGTTCCCCTTTCAGTACATAAAAGGACGTTTCAGTCTTGAGTATTTAGCTCTTCAACTTCTGTGCAAATAGTTTGTGGCTAGTTCATATTTTAAAATCTTAGTTCAAATGATATTCTTTGCAATGAACAAATTTAAATGGTTTCCCCTCACCTAAAAGTCTGCATTTGACTGAAACAAAATGCATCTATGTGTATTTCCTGATTTCTTCCTTCCCCATCAAGTATACTTCTGTTTGTGTGTGCACTGCTGTGTGCCTTTGGAGCGGTTAGACTCACGCCCGTGCACACAAACCAAATGCACACAAACTCCAGGTCACCTCAGTGACGTGAGGACTGAATTGTTAAGCAGCGGACATCCTAAATTTCCAGTCCGTGTAGCTGGCATCTAACTCTCCTGCCTCCTCCAGGATTTTACCTTAGACTTCCCCTCTACACTTCTCTGCACGTTCAAACTTGCAATCTCAATGGGCTCCTTCTAATCAGGGCTTGCCTTTTTTTCTTGTTGTTATTTTGGACGTTGATTAGGACAAAATTAGATTCATAGGCAAGAATGTCATTTTCATGTTTTAACTTCATAAAAAGGGTCTGGCTCCCTGTTCAAGCCTTTGGGACTATTCTCACAGACTACGACGGCACTAAGATGCACCGGGCATGGCATTTCACTGCAGCTTATCCACAGTGGGAATGTAACACAGCGTATTCTCCCATTTTCCCATTTAGAAGAAATAACTTTTTTCACTTCTATGGAAATCGCATTTCTCTGAATACTCTTACAAATGTCTCCTGTTGACGTATTCAAGAGTTCCCCTGAGCCGTGCATCTGGACGTTGAATGGCTAGATCATAGCACGTGTGAGTGTCTGACTTCGGGAGGAAATGTCAAAATGTTCTCACAGTGACTGCGTGGTGGTTTCAGACTTCTGTTTACTTCGCTAGCAGTGACTCTGTGCACCACATCTCCCCTACACTTGGTTTGAACAGAATTTTTCACTTTGCTAATAGAATGCCTATAAAATGCTCTTCAGTTGAGGTCTTGATCTGCGTTTCCCTGATGACCAATTATCTTGAACTTCTATTTCTTTGCCGATTTTTCTTTTAGTTTGTTTATGCGTCTATATTTTTGATAATGACCTAGTTGTGTGTATGGTGAATCTCTTTTTCCACGTAGTAACTTAGCTTTGAAATTTCTTTAAAAACTAATCTTTGATGAACAAAAATGATTAATCTTAGTATTTTAAGTTTAGTTAGCTTCTCTTTTATAGAAAATTGTTTTCATGCCTTACTGAAGATACCACACCTCTGCTGAGCTCTAAAAATATTCACTTATGATTTTTTTCAATGTTCAAATGTTATTTCTTTTTTAGATTTAGTCCTAAATTTATATGGAGGTGATTGTTTTATTTTATTCAGTTCTTTTTTATTGAAGTATAGTCATTTTACAATGTAGTGCTGGAGGTGATTGTTTTAAACGGTGTGAGGTAGAAATCCAACATTAACATTTTTCCATATAAAATATTTTTCCAACTCAATTTTTCAAACTGTCTGTTCATTCTCACTCACCTGTCACAACACCTCCAGCCTCGACTGGTACCTATACCTCCCTGGATCAGTTAGTTTCTGAAATGCATTCTGCTGGTTAATTTCTTTGTGAACAGAAACCACTGTCATATTTGCCGTTTCACAAAGAGCCACAGTAACTGTTCCACTTTGACAAACACATGCTCTTGTGCACTGGGACACACACACACACACAGTTCTTGGACATTTTAGAATTACCTCTCAAGTTCCCTGACAAATCCTATTTGAAAACTCGTTGAATCTAAAGAGTCATTTAGAGAGAAATGACATCTTTAAATATTAATTCTTTCTATATATGAGCACCATTTACCTGTCCATCTATTTAGTCTTCTTCAGTCTCTCAATAAAGTTTTTATAACTTTCCAAAGAAAGTTCTTAAACATATTTTTGTTAGCTTTATTTATGATTATCTCATATTTTCTGATAGTTTCATAAATGTTGTACTCTCTGTATTACATTTACTCTGCTGATATACAGAAATGCATTACTGTTTCTACATTAATTTTATATCCAGCTGATAATGCAAACTGTTACTATTTCAAGTAAATCATCCACTATTCTCAGGGGTTTTCAGTGTAAACTTAAGTACAGACACTGTCCATTAATTTTGGCTGTCTTCTTTATCAAGTATTTAGAGCATTAACTTTATATGTTCCAACCATTTTACAAAGCCCTTCCCAATTCTGATACAGTTTTCATAGGCTTTCAATTCTAAATAGTGTTTAAATTTTCATTTTGACTTCTTAAACCCATGCATCGCTCAGGAGGCTTCCACTTGTTTCCAAATGTTCAGGAATTTCTTTCTTTCTTTTTTTTTTTTTTTTTTTAGTTTCCTTTTTATTATTTAATTCTAAAGTAATTATTCTGTTATCAAAGATCTTGGTCTGTAATAACTCTATTTATTTAATAGATTGAGGGCTTTTTAAATTTCCTAATACTAATCAGTTCTATAAATGTTCCACATCATATGGGCTTAAAATAAAATATGTATTCTTTCAATGTTGAACACATAAATCTTTTTAATGTCATTTTAATTCTATTTTAAACACATGGCCCATCTGTTCTAATATTTCTGCTTCTGTTCAAATCTGTAATCCTGCCGGCTTTTTTTTTTTTTTTTTTTTTTTATGACTGTGCTCCTCCAATGTCTTTGTGAACTCATTTTATCCCAGAAGGAGAAGTTTATCTGTGGGATGGGGAGTAATTTGCTCTGCCTTTTTTGTAACCTGAGTCCCTGCAGCCAAGGACCAGCAATTTTAAATGATTTAAAATATTTGAAAAAGAGTGAAGGGAATTTGAAGCAAGAGAACAGAACAACCTGACTACTCTCTTAAGCATTTTGTGTGGGAGAAGGCTGGACCCTTGCTCAGAGGACAGAGAACAGATAAGCCAGAGGGTAGCCCTGTACTTGTGTACAGACCTAAGAACAGGTAAATTCTATTTATCAGAGAACTACAGGCAATTCCTTACTTCCCTAAAAGTAATTATTAGGCCTGACTTTCACCCTTCTCCTAGGACACTATGGTAAAATTCAGATTTTACTTGAGGAGGAGATTCTGCATTTGTAACACCCTCCCCGATGATGGTTATGCTTCTGGTCCTAGACAGCATTTCGAGTAGCTAGGCTGGATTAAAATTCAGTTTGGAGAAGGACTGAATCAGAAAGCAAGTGCCCAAAGGCCATGATGCCTACTGGTTTTCTGGTTTTTCTCATGTTCTCTCAATAAGAAACAAGGGCTTCTGCCTTGGACTGACTTCACGTGCCCCTAAGAACACCTGGACCACAATTCTTGCTCAGGGCAAATGTGGAGACCAGCATTATCTGTCCCAAGGCAAGGTCAGAGGAAAAACAAATGCTTTCAGCAATTCTCCTGTTGTACACAACACTGCTGTGCTGGGTTGACGCCTACCAGTTCCCTAAAAAGAAAACCTCTCTCTCAATCTTTCTCTCTCTCACCAAGCACACACACACACACACACACACACACCAAGGTTTCTAACACCCCCTCCCCACCCCGAATTTTTCTAGTTCCTCAAGGTAAATCTTGTGAAGGGGCAGCAGGCATACAAATTCAGCACCTTGGTCAGGGCCCACTGGCTAGAAAGCCCTGCCAACCCACAGTTGGGAAGCTGGCAAGTGAGTAACTCCCGTGTCCCTCCTGCTGGGGCTCAGTTCCCTCAACCCTTTCACACTTGGTCTTTACAAGAGGCGTCTGTATTACCTGGCTCACTTTGTAACCCACCTAAATTGGCTCTTAAAATCTATCACCTCGCTGAAACAGCTCCAGCAAAGATCACCGGTGCTCACTTTACAGTAAGAACGACAGGTCATGTCTTACTATCGTGATTAAACTGAGGACTGCTTAGACTGCTGGCTGTGGAGGATTTGTGGAGATTGAAAGAGTTAATGTTAAAGAAACTCTTAAAACAGTACTGCCAGGCACACAGTAAACACTCAGAAATATCAGCTATTATGAGCTGACTTGACTTTTTGTCACCATTCAACGTTTCCGATCATTATTTGAATCTTACAATGCTTCTTTTTGGCTTCTCGTAGCTCATTCATCTTGTCTTCTTTCCATTCTGTTGTTATTTCTTCTCTGTCTCTTTTGCAGGCTCTTCCTCTCTAACTGGCCATTAGATGTTAAGGGTCCCCAAGTCTCCATCCCATAGTCACTTTTTATCTCGCTTTGAACGTTTTCCCTAGATGTCCTGACCTGTAGCTGCAATGACCGCCTCTACACAAATGACTTATATTTATGTTTATTCCAAGCCCAGACCTTTCTTTTGGTCACGGGACACATGTACAACTGCATATTTGACGTGCTCTATTTGAAGTCACATGAGCATCTCAAAGTCAACATATCTGATACTAACTGTCTCATCACTCCTCATCACTTCCTCCAGACTTACTACATCAGTGAAAAAACATCCTTTGTGTAAGCTGGGAGCTCACCTCAACATACCACTCCCCACCACTCTCTACCGCTTTTACCTGTGGTGTCCCTTTAGCACCCATCCAGCTTTTTCCACTTGCACTCCACTTGGTCTAAGCTTCCGTGTCCGCTAGCTTCAGCTAACTAGGGAGCTTCTGCGTCTACACACAACCTGATGAGTGGGTTCCTGTAGAGTCTCAATTACTCTCATTGTTTCCCCTTGAGTATTTCCAGTGTTGTGTTTTGTATTTATTGTGGACAAAGCAATTCTAGACACTGTGGCTGGTTTAGAAATTGGATCCCACTCCAGAAATGTGTCCTATGGACACAATTTAAAATAAAATCTACTTGGGTGAAAAAAAAATCCTTCTAAATCGCATACCATGTTACAACCAGATCCATCTTTTAAAAACACCAATCTGACCGTGATAACGTCTCTCTTCAAATCGATCAATGGTTTTACACTGCACTTTGGAAAATAGAAATGACTTAACCTTATGTATGAGATTCTACATGATCTAACCTTTACTTTCTCTGCCAGCTTTGCCTGAAACCATGCAACTTTGTTCTCTTATTCAACCATACTGATTCCTTTCAAATCTCTTTCTTGCCATGTTCCTTCTCCCCACAAAATCATTGCATGTACTGTCCTCTCTGTCTGCAATGTTAATCTCTCGTCTCTTGACTCAGGTAACACCTACTCAGCCTTTTAAGCTGATCTCAATTCAAGTATCTCTTCCTCTGGAAATCCTTTCATAACCTCCCAGCTCATGCAAATCCCCCAATCTAAGTTTAAATTACTCCATGTGACCCTCAATATAATACATGTCACAAATGCAGTTTTATCTTTGCCTGCGTGATTATGTGGCTTGCATTATACTCTTTCTTAGAAAAACTTTCATTTGGACAGAAACCATGGATTCAGCAGCAAAACTGGCTATTAGTATGCACTTAATAAAAACACACAGAGTAAAACGTTATAAAATACAATGAAATTAATATATGTGCATTTCCAACAGCAGAACTCCAAGCAAGATTACAGAAATCTAGCAGGACTGGTTCTAGGGTTGACTTTGTCCCAAGTCCATGGCCTCCTGTGTTCTCCCCCACGTTGTGGTCTCACATTCCCCTTGGTGTGTATACAGACAGAGAGACAGATTATATGTGGATATACGAGAATCTCTACTCAAATCTTTTGTTTTCCCTTCCTCCTCCACCACCTTGTTTTTCCTTCCTCCTGTGCAAGAGATTGGTTTGGTGTTTGAAAAGTAATCAGTGTAATTTTACACAGTGCAATAAAAAAGACAAAAACCATATGATCGTTTCAACAGATGCATAAAATCTGATAAAATTCAACACCTCTTCGTAACGAAATGTTTGAACAAAGTTATGAATAAAAGGATCTTCGTTGTTATAAATGAACTACCACAAAATCTGTAGCAAACATTATGTCAATAAAGAAAGAAAGAAAGTTTTACTCAGTTAGGTTGGGAACGAGACATGGACATCTACTCTCACCAGTTCTGTTCAGCTCTATACAGGAAGTCCTAGCCAGCGCTACAGGAAGTCCTAGCCAGCGCTACAGGAAGTCCTAGCCAGCGCAACAGGAAGTCCTAGCCAGCGCAGCAGGAAGTCCTAGCCAGCGCAGCAGGAAGTCCTAGCCAGCGCAGCAGGAAGTCCTAGCCAGCGCAGCAGGAAGTCCTAGCCAGCGCAACAGGAAGTCCTAGCCAGCGCAGCAGGAAGTCCTAGCCAGCGCAGCAGGAAGTCCTAGCCAGCGCAGCAGGAAGTCCTAGCCAGCGCTACAGGAAGTCCTAGCCAGCGCAGCAGGAAGTCCTAGCCAGCGCACGGAAGTCCTAGCCAGCGCAGCAGGAAGCCTAGCCAGCGCTGCAGGAAGCCCTAGCCAGCGCACAGGAAGCCCTAGCCAGCGCACAGGAAGTCCTAGCCAGCGCTCAGGAAGTCCTAGCCAGCGCAGCAGGAAGTCCTAGCCAGCGCAGCAGGAAGTCCTAGCCAGCGCAGCAGGAAGTCCTAGCCAGCGCAGCAGGAAGTCCTAGCCAGCGCTACAGGAAGTCCTAGCCAGCGCAGCAGGAAGTCCTAGCCAGCGCAGCAGGAAGTCCTAGCCAGCGCTACAGGAAGTCCTAGCCAGCGCAACAGGAAGTCCTAGCCAGCGCAACAGGAAGTCCTAGCCAGCGCAGCAGGAAGTCCTAGCAGCGCTACAGGAAGTCCTAGCCATCGCAGCAGGAAGTCCCTAGCCAGCGCAGCAGGAGTCCTAGCCAGCGCAGCAGGAAGCCCTAGCCAGCGCAGCAGGAAGCCCTAGCCAGCGCAGCAGGAAGTCCTAGCCAGCGCATACAGGAAGTCCTAGCCAGCGCAGCAGGAAGTCCTAGCCAGCGCAGGCAGGAAGTCCTCGCCAGCGCTACAGGAAGTCCTAGCCAGCGCAGCAGGAAGTCCTAGCCAGCGCTACGGAAGTCCTAGCCAGCGCAAGCAGGAAGTCCTAGCCAGCGCAGCAGGAAGTCCTAGCCAGCGCAGCAGAAGTCCTAGCCAGCGCAGCAGGAAGTCCTAGCCAGCGCTACAGGAAGTCCTAGCCAGCGCAGCAGGAAGTCCTAGCCATCGCAGCAGGAAGTCCTAGCCAGCGCTACAGGAAGTCCTACCAGCGCAGCAGGAAGTCCTAGCCAGCGCAGCAGGAAGTCCTAGCCAGCGCTACAGGAAGTCCTAGCCAGCGCAGCAGGAAGTCCTAGCCAGCGCAGCAGGAAGTCCTAGCCAGCGCAGCAGGAAGTCCTAGCCAGCGCACAGGAAGTCCTAGCCAGCGCACAGGAAGTCCTAGCCAGCGCAAGGAAGTCCTAGCCAGCGCACAGGAAGTCCTAGCCAGCGCAACAGGAAGTCCTAGCCAGCGCACAGGAAGTCCTAGCCAGCGCAACAGGAAGTCCTAGCCAGCGCAACAGGAAGTCCTAGCCAGCGCTACAGGAAGTCCTAGCCAGCGCAACAGGAAGTCCTAGCCAGCGCAACAGGAAGTCCTAGCCAGCGCTACAGGAAGTCCTAGCCAGCGCAGGAAGTCCTAGCCAGCGCTACAGGAAGTCCTAGCCAGCGCACAGGAAGTCCTAGCCAGCGCACAGGAAGTCCTAGCCAGCGCTACAGGAAGTCCTAGCCAGCGCTACAGGAAGTCCTAGCCAGCGCAGCAGGAAGTCCTAGCCAGCGCAGCAGGAAGTCCTAGCCAGCGCTGCAGGAAGTCCTAGCCAGCGCAGCAGGAAGTCCTAGCCAGCGCAGCAGGAAGTCCTAGCCAGCGCTACAGGAAGTCCTAGCCAGCGCTACAGGAAGTCCTAGCCAGCGCAGCAGGAAGTCCTAGCCAGCGCAGCAGGAAGTCCTAGCCAGCGCTACAGGAAGTCCTAGCCAGCGCAGCAGGAAGTCCTAGCCAGCGCAGCAGGAAGTCCTAGCCAGCGCAGCAGGAAGTCCTAGCCAGCGCAGCAGGAAGTCCTAGCCAGCGCTACAGGAAGTCCTAGCCAGCGCTACAGGAAGTCCTAGCCAGTGCAACAGGAAGTCCTAGCCAGCGCTACAGGAAGTCCTAGCCAGAGCTACAGGAAGTCCTAGCCAGCGCAACAGGAAGTCCTAGCCAGCGCTACAGGAAGTCCTAGCCAGCGCTACAGGAAGTCCTAGCCAGCGCTACAGGAAGTCCTAGCCAGCGCAGCAGGAAGTCCTAGCCAGCGCAGCAGGAAGTCCTAGCCAGCGCAGCAGGAAGTCCTAGCCAGCGCAAGCAGGAAGTCCTAGCCAGCGCTACAGGAAGTCCTAGCCAGCGCAGCAGGAAGTCCTAGCCAGCGCTACAGGAAGTCCTAGCCAGCGCAGCAGGAAGTCCTAGCCAGCGCAGCAGGAAGTCCTAGCCAGCGCAGCAGGAAGTCCTAGCCAGCGCAGCAGGAAGTCCTAGCCAGCGCTAGCAGGAAGTCCTAGCCAGCGCAGCAGGAAGTCCTAGCCAGCGCAGCAGGAAGTCCTAGCCAGCGCAGCAGGAAGTCCTAGCCAGCGCAGCAGGAAGTCCTAGCCAGCGCTAGCAGGAAGTCCTAGCCAGCGCAGCAGGAAGTCCTAGCCAGCGCAGCAGGAAGTCCTAGCCAGCGCAGCAGGAAGTCCTAGCCAGCGCTAGCAGGAAGTCCTAGCCAGCGCAGCAGGAAGTCCTAGCCAGCGCTACAGGAAGTCCTAGCCAGCGCAGCAGGAAGTCCTAGCCAGCGCTAGCGGAAGGCAAGAGTCCTAGCGCTACAGGAGTCTAGCAGCGCAGCAGGAAGTCCTAGCCAGCGCTACAGGAAGTCCTAGGCCAGCGCTGCAGGAAGTCCTAGCCAGCGCAGCAGGAAGTCCTAGCCAGCGCTACAGGAAGTCCTAGCCAGCGCTACAGGAAGTCCTAGCCAGCGCTGCAGGAAGTCCTAGCCAGCGCAGCAGGAAGTCCTAGCCAGCGCTACAGGAAGTCCTAGCCAGCGCTGCAGGAAGTCCTAGCCAGCCGCAGCAGGAAGTCCTAGCCAGCGCAGCAGGAAGTCCTAGCCAGCGCAGCAGAAGTCCTAGCCAGCGCAGCAGGAAGTCCTAGCCAGCGCAGCAGGAAGTCCTAGCCAGCGCAGCAGGAAGTCCTAGCCAGCGCAGCAGGAAGTCCTAGCCAGCGCTACAGAAGTCCTAGCCAGCGCAGCAGGAAGTCCTAGCCAGCGCAGCAGGAAGTCCTAGCCAGCGCTACAGGAAGTCCTAGCCAGCGCTGCAGGAAGTCCTAGCCAGCAGCAGCAGGAAGTCCTAGCCAGCGCAGCAGGAAGTCCTAGCCCAGGAAGTCCTAGCCAGCGCGCAGGAAGTCCTAGCCAGCGCAGCAGGAAGTCCTAGCAGCGCAGCAGGAAGTCCTAGCCCAGCGCAGCAGGAAGTCCTAGCCAGCGCAGCAGGAAGTCCTAGCCAGCGCAGCAGGAAGTCCTAGCCAGCGCAGCAGAAGTCCTAGCCAGCGCAGGCAGGAAGTCCTAGCCAGCGCAGCAGGAAGTCCTAGCCAGCGCAGCAGGAAGTCCTAGCCAGCGCTACAGGAAGTCCTAGCCAGCGCTACAGGAAGTCCTAGCCAGCGCAGCAGGAAGTCCTAGCCAGCGCTACAGGAAGTCCTAGCCAGCGCAGCAGGAAGTCCTAGCCAGCGCAGCAGGAAGTCCTAGCCAGCGCAGCAGGAAGTCCTAGCCAGCGCAGCAGGAAGTCCTAGCCAGCGCAGCAGGAAGTCCTAGCCAGCGCAGCAGGAAGTCCTAGCCAGCGCAGCAGGAAGTCCTAGCCAGCGCAGCAGGAAGTCCTAGCCAGCGCAGCAGGAAGTCCTAGCCAGCGCTACAGGAAGTCCTAGCCAGCGCAGCAGGAAGTCCTAGCCAGCGCAGCAGGAAGTCCTAGCCAGCGCAGCAGGAAGTCCTAGCCAGCGCAGCAGGAAGTCCTAGCCAGCGCAGCAGGAAGTCCTAGCCAGCGCAGCAGGAAGTCCTAGCCAGCGCTACAGGAAGTCCTAGCCAGCGCTGCAGGAAGTCCTAGCCAGCGCAACAGGAAGTCCTAGCCAGCGCAGCAGGAAGTCCTAGCCAGCGCTACAGGAAGTCCTAGCCAGCGCAGCAGGAAGTCCTAGCCAGCGCAGCAGGAAGTCCTAGCCAGCGCAGCAGGAAGTCCTAGCCAGCGCAGCAGGAAGTCCTAGCCAGCGCAGCAGGAAGTCCTAGCCAGCGCAGCAGGAAGTCCTAGCCAGCGCTACAGGAAGTCCTAGCCAGCGCACAGGAAGTCCTAGCCAGCGCTACAGGAAGTCCTAGCCAGCGCTACAGGAAGTCCTAGCCAGCGCAGCAGGAAGTCCTAGCCAGCGCAGCAGGAAGTCCTAGCCAGCGCAGCAGGACAGAAATGGACATGAAATGTGAGAAGATTGGAAAATAAACTCCCCTTATTTGTCAGTGAGACGAATGTGTTTTGAGGAAATTAAGAATAACCTCTATTCTAAAACAAATGACTTCAGCAAAGTTGCTGAAACCAAAGTAAAGATGCAAAGAGTTAAAATATGTTTATGAATTGTAAGCCTCACTATTGTAAACGTATCGATTTATCTCCATCAAAATCCTTGCAGGAAATGCAGAATTTTACCCATAGCCATGACAATCTTCGAGAAGAAAAAAAAAATTAGGACTTACTGGTTTGCAACCTCAGAGCTGCCTGAGTCAAATCCAAAGCTGGCCCGCATATACAGAGGGCAACGGGAGAGCAGAAAGATGCCGATCGCTCCAGGTTGATAGGTGGCAGTTTCAATAAGCAAGAGGAATAGGTAGGAACTCCCACACAAGGCTCACAGATTTCTGCACGTACAGAGAGGACTTGCAGGGGTTCGTCCCGTGTCCAGTCCAGACGCTCTCAGTAACACATTTCTCTCTCAAGGCTGCATCCTTGAAGTTACTCCTAACGTGGAAACAGCAGGGCAGAACTGTACATCCTGAGGACAGGGTGGGCTTAAAAAGCCTCCCTCCCACTATCCAGGTCCAGCGTGCACATCACCTCGCAGCCCACATCCTCACAGTGACCTCCTCCACCACTCACGCTACCAAATAACAAACCTGATTGTAAAGCTGCAGAAATTAAAGTGTCTTCTTTTTGCAAAGACCAGTGGAAATTAATAGAGTTCAGAAGGAGACTCCGACACACTTAGTCGAGTGCTTTGTGCCTCATAACAAAGGTAACACTGCAGAACAGTGAAGAGGAGCCCTTTTAAGTAAATGGTAGTGGTTTGTCGGATACACGTGTAGAAGCAAAGGAAGATGAACCCTTGCCTCTCTGCACCCCCAAATCTCGTCCAGCTGGGTTATAAATCTAAAAGCATCTAGAATAAAAGAATAGACAAATAGGAAATGAAGCAGACTGATTGCTCTGCTGCTCCCCCCTGTCTGGAACGTGCCCCACAGGCACGGACAACTTCGGCCTCCCTGAATTCAGAGCACTGTCTCCTGAGTTAACGGGACCTTCCCCTCCCTGCGCTGTGACAGCTCAAGCAATGAGCTAGGACATCACAGAGCACACCTTATGCTTCCCTTCCTCAGGAATCACATCCTGTGTTTCCTGCTGTCCAGTGTGGAAGACCCGTTTCCTAGCCTTTGTTTGGTTTTCCAGTTGTTTAAGTGGGAAGGTAAATCCAAACCCTGTCAATCTGGCATTTCTGGAAGCAGAGTATTTCCAGATGCCTCGAGTGCTTTTCAGAAGGACGCTACAATAAATAAATAAAACTGGACCGTCTTGAGGTCCTTTACTCTCTGCCTTCTTAGACTAGCTTCCTTGTGACCTACAAGAGCTCGCCTTTCCTTGTTGAGACAAAGCACATGTGAAAAAGAGCTGCTGGACCCTTGGTCCACCCCTAATTTTCCGGATTCCCTCCAACTGGGGGTCTTGTGTATCGATGAGCATACACTGAGCAGACCTTCAGAGGTTTGCAGCTCTCACTTTGAAATTTTACCATGAGCCAGAATAAAATCTCCTTTCCCTCCTTTCCCTTTAGCACCACCACAACTGATGGGCGGCTTCAAAAGGAAGGCTCATAACCCACAATAAGAAAGACAACAGGGAATCATTACAAAGCTTACAAATACTTTACCAAGGCTTTCCTAACGGGATCTCTGCAAGTCTATACGTTGCCCACTCCGGCCACAGAAGGCTCATAAGTTGTGACCATGTGGTCTGCCTTCCCATTCTGTTCCTTTCTGGGAAGGAGGGGCTCAGAAACAGCCTGTGAACATTCCTAATGCCTTCCTTTTACTTCACCTACGGAACATTTTCAAACGGAGTTCCACTTCTCAAAGTTTCCACAGAAAGAAGCTGAATGGGACTGCAGTGCTTGATACAAAAAAAGCAACCATGTTTGCAGCTGACATACCATCTCTATGTGGTAGGGCACAGTCTGAAGTTCCCAGTGGACATTGCCCACTATAGGCTTAATGAGAACGTGTGCAGAAATTACACGCATTCACAACAGAGGGTTCATAGTCTCACAACACCTCTGGCCACGTTGCTTGGAAGTGGGATGTCACAACAGTGCACCCTGACTACCTTCACACTGCATAGTTATTTCTCCTCTTTCTAAATGTGCACAATGGTTCCTGAGAAGAGCCTAGTATTATTGTATCTAGCAATGAAAGCATAATTCCCAAAGGAAACCTGACTCCTAAGAGAAACCCCAGAGAACTGGAGGAAGCTCTTTATTTCTAGTGGCTCGTGTGATTAAATACGGCCCATCTGGATAATCCCCCATATCATAGGGTCTGGAACTTGAATTATATTTGCGAAGAACCTTTTGCCATGTAAGGCAAAAGAGATTACAGGTTCCAGAGATTAGGGTGTGAACTTTTTGGTTTTTGTTTTTGTTTATGGTTTTTTTTTTGGGGGGGGGTGCTGCATTTTGCCTACTGTATTGGATATATGCTATTTATCTGTTCAGAATGAACCCTCCCCATTCTGGAACTGTCTACCATTGGGCCTCACCTCCATTCCAGACAGGTAGGGCCTTAACCCAATGTCCAAAAGGACACTTGCCATTTTAAGCAGCTTTTTTACGTTAAGTAAAATGAAGTCTACTGTTACATTGTGCCAAGCAATCCAACCTAGAATATTGTGCGCTTGATAGAATTTGCAACTTAGAAGTATCTGTTGTGTACCTGCTAAGTGATAATGAACTACACTAGTTTCTCTCATGGGTTTCATCTCATTCCACAGGTCTTATCTAGTCTTATCATTTTGATAAAAAGTATGGTAGTCTTCTCTGCTAATTCTCGGACCCCAGGCTGATAACAAAATAGGTATTTTAAATGTCCAGCCTGATAACAAAATAACAGACATTTGTAACGTATCCTGAGTTAACAGAGCAGTGATCATCTGACAGAGGGTTGTTAGAGCGGGTTCTTGGGAACACAGTTCTGAAAGCGCACTTGCTTCATTTGAAGTAGGTTTTGTTCACTGCATGCTCTCAAGTACGTCTAGAGGCTACCACTGTATTGAATCTGAATTTCCAACATAACAAGAAAAGAGGCAGGGGCGTGGGGCAGCATACATCAGCTTTGCCCACTGATGTCCCCTTTGTTTTATGCAGAACACAACTGACTAATGGTGAATGAACATGGACTGTGCTAAACAATACGAAGTTGAAATCTTCTGCGTTTGACATAATCTTGCCCACTCCCCTTTTGTTTTGTCACTGTGCAGGATTTTTATGAATCTGAAGAATTAGAAGCTTATTTAAAGACCAAAAAAATCAGTGCAACCTCGTCACCTGGATACTTGTGTTTAAAGATATTTTGTGTAATAAACTCTACTTAGCTAAGCAAACATCATTTGTTTGACAAGAGAGCTGGTTTTACGTGGAGGAATCAGGGTGATGGCCAAAAACGGATTCTGACTTCTGGAACTATAAAATTAGCTAGGTAATGGCATTCTTGTCAGCTGATTAATTCTTTTCTAGCTGGGACATCTGCTGTCATTTGAAAACTGTCCAGCATGAGTATCTGAAGCAGATGGGAACAGCAGGGAAGACGTCAGATTGGCTTGTGGTTATCAGTAATACTTGCTTCTTTTGGAGAAGCCTCTCTACAGAGCAGGGCTTCTGCTATTTCCTCTCAGTCTCCGCCTTGGGCAGTGGTCAGCAGCCCCAGGTAAGAGCAGGCGTGGCCTCCCAGGAGAGGAGCTACCTTCCTTCCATGCGGCAGCGTCTTCTGGATGCTGCTTAACGTTGCCTTGATGCTCACACACTGTGTGATTAAACACTTGGTGAGATCTTGGGGTTGCCAGCTGGACCTGATTTGACACCCTTATTAATCTTGAGAAATGTTCTCACTTGCATCCAATTAGAAAAGTTCTGGAAAAGCCCTCGTGCCATGTGTCTCTGTTGCTCTCAGCAGATACTGCCAGCTGGAAGTTTTCTTCTCATTAGCCAGGCTGAGTCCTTCAGGATAACTTCTGTTGGTTGTAATTTCACGGGGAAAGGCGGTCTGCAGAGAGTGGGTATTGCCTTATAGAGGCACCTAAAAAATGCTGGAAGTCTCTGGAGCTCTGCAGACCCCTCAGGCCACAATTCGGTGTTTCTCCTCTTGACTGATTTCCCTTTGAAGCCTAGCACGGGCCCCAAGCCCTCGCACCCAGCCTTCTGGTAGACGTACTTGACTGCTGGCCGGTGTCATGGGCACCAGCTGGGCTCTGCGGCAGGAACACAAAAGAGCAGGAAGTTCTTGGGCCCCGAAATTCAGTCCTTCCAGAAGAAAGTTTGCATGAGTCCTTATGGTGGTTTTCATACACCATAAGGACCTTCTCTAGGTGCTGCTGCATTAATAACTAAAGGAAAGCGCCCACCCTTCAGGATCTCACAGACTAGGGACCCTTCAGACATGCAGAAGGGAATTTAATGCAGCACGTTCTGTAATAGAAATGTAGACCTAATTATATCTGTTAAGTATAAATAATTATATATATTGTATATTTAAATTGTATATATGAATATATGTATAAATAATATATAAACATATATAAAATAAAACAACATATGAAGTATATAAAAATGTTAAATATAAACATCTATATTTATATATAACATATAAATACAATATTCTGTAACTGTTCATACTTACAGGTATTATATACTTAAACTATATGAATAATATGTATAAATAATATAGAAACAAAATAAAACAAGATATCAAGTACATATACATATGTTATATAGAAATATCTGTAAGTATGAACAGTTATAGATATTATACATTTAAGTTATTTTACGAATAATATGTATAATATATAAACATATAAAATAAAACATATATAAAGCATATATAAACATTTTAAATATAACTAGCTATATATTATATATTTAAATTATATATGAATAAGATATAAATAATATATAAACATATAATGTATATTTATATATAATTTGTACATGTTTTATATGCTATACATAAATTATATAGCTGTAATATATAAATATCTATAAATATAAATAATTATGAAAGAAAATAGGGGAGAACAAGTGTCTATTTGATTTTTTAAAGATTAAAAGAATTCAGTAAGCTACAATAAGCAGGGAACTCTACCCCAGGCAGGAACAGACGTATTCAGGTGTGAAGACACATCTGCAGACATTAGACAGGCAGCAGAGGAATGAACAGACAGGGAAGGGACCGTGCAGGTCGGTGCTTCCCAAACTCTGTGGCCTCAGACACCTCTGCACTCCTGCACATCACTGGGAATCCTTTCACGTGAGGTTGTATCTGTCAGTATGTGTTTGCCACATTTGAAATCCAAACTGAGATATTTAAAAAAAATATTTGTCTTAATTCACATAAAGACCACACGCATACCATACTAATATAAGTAACATTTTCTGAATTAATTCTCTCTGTCAAACAAAAAAATAAAAAGAATGGTGTTATTTTATACTTTGGAAAATTCCTTGTATTCCTGGATGAATAGAACACGACTCGATTCTCGTATCTGCTTCTACATTCAGACAGTCGCACGGTGTTGTTTTGCCTGAAGTATATGAAAAAAGCCTGACTCGCCCAGATAGGTAACTGGAAAAAGGCGGAGCCTGCTAACGGCCTTTACAGAGAATTGTGGTTATTCTTCTTTAATACTACATAAAAATTCTCCAAGTGGCTTTCTTGAAGTTTTGTTGCAATGTCAAATCTGAAACTATACTGATAGATTTTTCATACTCAGTTGCCTTCAAATCCACTGATCAGTCTTGCACTGTGAAAGGACCTTTTATCCACACGAGGGGGAAGGTCTGCGGTGACACGCTGGTAGTTCAGTGCTCCAGAAGTGACACCTGGCTCTGAAATACCCAACTCCAGCCAGAACCAGTTCCACAGCCCCTCTCAACCCCAGCAGGTATAGAAAAACAAATCTATGATGTGCCTAGAAGAAAAGCCAAGACTACTTGACAGACAAAGACCTAATACCAGAAGTATCTCTTCCCACCTGCCCTGAAAGCACGGTGTCTATGACCTTCAGTGTTCACGTCTTCAGCCGAAGGCATCATTGTTCCGAAGTATAAATTGCCGGGAGGGAAAAGCACACTCGCCTGTCGTCTAGTTAGCAGTTAGGTCTAAATTTCCTGATAAGCTGCAGTATGATCTGACTGGGGATGACAATTATATTCATGTTATGAGGTGATGCTGCGGTGACAGGTCTGGCCGGTGATGACCCGTGAGCCACATGCATGCATAGACCCTTGGGCTGGATAACAGAATAGGGATGAGAATACAAATGGAATGTGGACTGATAACCAAGGACAAACTGTTTACTTTGCAATTTTTTCCTGCACAGGAAAACCTACAACTACCTTTTCCGTGACGTTCTTTTGAGCAGCCCTCGCGATTCTTCTCAAACTTAAACCTCAAGGTCAAGTCTCAGCAGATCTTTTGTGCACCAACATCCATCTGTCTGGTACCTCCAAGGACTCAGCTTCCCTACTCCTGCCCTGAACAGTTGCTCCCTCTAAGAGTTAGCTGCACATGAGATATGCTGTCTTTATCTTCTTTCAACTCCTTTTCTTGCTAATCACCAAAAAGAAGTCAGGGAAAACAGCATTTCTTGGCATGACTGTGTGACAGTAAGTGCTCAGCAGTGCCAACCAGGGAAGCTCATACAAGCCCCAGCGTCCAGAGACGTTACCGAGGCTCCGTCACGTAGGCATAGCTGACCACCCACATGGCTCACCGCAGAGTCCAGCCCCTCTACAGGTTAAGCTGATGCTGTGTGAACCAAAGCCCCCGCCCCAAATCACACTGTGGGACCATCTGTTGTGGGTGGTCAGCCCCTGTCCTAAATCATATTGTCACACTTGTGTCAGGAATGATGTTCCAAGGGCTCAGAGAGATTACCTCCCGGAGGACATGGCCAGAGGCCAAAGCTCTCCTTGGACGAGGTTAAATTCTTCACCACACACGCGCACGCGCATGTGCGCGCGCGCACACACACACACACACACACACACACAGAGCTATACCAGATCTTTCACCCTTGAAGCCCATTCATAAGCCATATATTGTACGCTGAAGGAGAAAATGGAATGAAAGGAAAATGCTATTTATTGTGGCCATTGATAACAAGGCCCATAAATACTTCCCTTTACTGAGAGGATTTTGCAAAGAAACAGCAACACTTCCAACTTTCTCAATAATGTGTCACGCAATCAATCCTACCAAATAAAACTAGGAAAAGCTCATAATTACCCTTAAAATAAGTGGGGTTAGGTATGAGCTTTCCACTATTTTAAAGGAGTTAGCACACTGAGCATTTCATGCTTTCCATCCGATTGACCTCATTAACTCAATCTCTAGAGGCCTTTGGCGTTACTCTGAAGTCCAGGGCATGTCACTGCTAATGAATAAATTAGTGGCATCGAGGAATCAAAGTCAAAATTACCATGAAATTAGCATCCCACTGCTCCCTGTCTTGAGGGAAAGCAAACTAAGTTTATTAGGAAATCTGTTGATGAGAGAATCAACTCTGACAAAAATTTTGGTTTGCACTGTAAACACCGCTGGTGAATATCATCATTAACCCCCGTGAGATGTCAAAAGCATGACAGAGCCCTTCCCAGAGAACGCTTAATGTATGGTGCCCTCAGTATTCATGGTCTTCACAAAATGACAACTTGACACAAAGGAAAGTTTTCATTGTGAAATTGTATCAGCTGCTTTTTAAGTTGATTTTATTAATTTTTACCTGTGGAGACGCTGGATAAGGAGCAGCGGGCTATTCCATCTTAATGCATCTTCTAAGGATGCACCCTAATGTAGGATTCCAGGAACCTAAAGAGAGAATATTCAACATCTAAATGGACTTCAGGTAATAGTGATGGTAAGAGCAAGGGTGGTCAGTAAGTGCCCACTCAGAAATAACCGACACATCCAAAATTATTAATAGTCTATTACTCGTATTATAATTAGTATACTCTGTATTATTAGGGTGTGCTATACCTGGAAGACTTCCAATAGGAAAACAGCAGACATCGAGAAAGGATATCATGCGACAACAAAAAATTTCATTGAAAATATTATCTGTCTCTTTCTCCCGTTTTCTCCAATATCTTTTTTTAATGTGTATTCATTTGTGTAATTAAGGAAACCTTTGTTCCCCAATTAATTTCTTTTGCATCTTGTAGACAGGTTATCTCAAAGGAGAGTGGAGATAATTAATATTTGAGAAAGACCGTTTAACACAAGCCTAGAGGAAAAGGTGACTTAAGTATCCAATAATCACAGAGCACGGAGTTCAGGAAATTATAACTTGTAGACTTCATTGTGTTTAAAACAAAAATAAGAACAGATGTTTGCATCTCCTACGAACCTACCTTTGGAGATATTGCCAATTTTGATATTTAGAATCCTTTTATAACGTTAATAAAATAGAAAGAAAATCCTTTTAGAACAGAGCGCCAAATAAAGATCTGCCTCCTCTAAAGTGGGGTGGGGTGCTGTATCAGATTACATAGCTCTTCAGCAAGTCATGCTTCTCTGTGCTGGTTGCCAGGAAATTCAGGCTGATAACCTTCTGTTATCAATCTCTTTGCGGTAGGCTTTCTCCCTCTGGGGGAATGTGACCTTCAGCAATAGAAGGAGATTCAGACCCTCTGGTTTTAAATCTGAAAATAGGCCCTGGAGATGGAAATGACTAGGCATTTCAGACTTTATCCTGCACCACTGCTATGCCCTTGGTTCACCGGGCCTGAGCCCAGAAGCGCAGAGTGTTTCCATTAAAAGAGGTAACTAAATACTAAGAGAGCGCAAAGAGAAAATAAGGAACGGGTGTACGCATTACTAGCTGTTTGTCTTACAACTTAATTATTTTGTTACCGAATGTCAAGTTCACGTGCCCAACGCACAGTGAGGCTAAAGAAACCAAAACGACGGAGTTTGGAACAGAGGAAGGTTTACTGCTGGCTGAGCCAGGAGAACGGGTGGCTTGTGCCCAAAATACCCCAGACTGCCAGAGGGGTTCAGCAAAACATTTTTAAAAGCCCGGTGAGGGAGGAGGGTGGCAGGGCAGGTGATCAGCTTGTGCACAATCCTCTGGTTGGTAGATGTTGAGGCACCAGGGCATCAACATGATCAATTTGTAGGCACCAGAAAGTCTGGGGGCTCATGGCCATCAAGCAGTCAATTTCTTCCATTTGGTGAGGGTTTTAGCATCTGTAGATCAACTCAGGATGTGCGCATCATGTCCTTCAGAGAGGGGCTACAGCAGAGGGTAGCGGGAGGGGTCCGTCTGTCCTGAGAAGGCCCCACAGGGTCTTGCTGGGTTACAGTTTCAGATCCCAGGAACTTTTAGCTGCTCCCAGGGTCTCTGAACTCCTCTCCCTTTTTGTGTCCTCTTCCAGGAGAGGAAGGATGATCCCTCACCCACACTCCCCATTTCCTGGTGACACTGTGGATGTCCTGGTGTTTCTTTCTTTCTTTTTTTTTTTTTTTAATTCAATAAAGTCTTTTTCTTTTTATTGAAGTATAGTCAGTTTACAATGTTGTGTCAACTTCTGGTATTTCTTTTTTATTACATTTTTTACCTTAATATTTTCTTGACTTCAGTCTTTATTTTTAACTTTCATATCTGTGTTTATGTTGTAAAATACTTCAAGTTACTTCTCAATGTAACGAGAGACTAAGATACAAGTAAATCAACACAGACTTTGAGAGCTTGTGATAAGGAAGAACAAATCTGACTCCATGTTAGATCTGTTCCTTTGGCTCTAACCCTGTGCTCTGTTTCCTGGGCTGAGTCCTGCTGGTTCTGCACCTTTTGTAAAAGAATGTTGTCTAGAGCCTGAAATACACAGGAAAGCCCAGTCACAAGGTTCTGACCTTTAAAAGTATAACACTTTTGCATTCATAAAGAGATAAATAGTTGCAGAATAGAAAATAACACTTGTCTTGCTAGAGGTTCACAAGGAAATCCTGACCTGACCTAACTGAACAGCTGCAAGAACAAAGGATTCTGACACTGAGAAGTTTGCAACAACCAACCACACCCTCCCCCCCTTTTTGGTATAGAAGGAGCCTGAGTTCTGACTTGGGGAAGATGGTTCTCCAGGACATTAGGCTCCCATCTTCTCTGGCAGCTGGCTTTCTGAATAAAGTTGTTATTCCTTGCTCCAACACCTTGTCTCCTGATTTATTGCCCTGTCATGCGGAGAGCAGAAAGATTTTGGACTCGGTAACAAGTCTGATTAATTTATAAAGCGAATAGATGCTTCCTGCAGAATGGAAGCCTCGGCAGCAGACTGGATTGGCAGAGCATGTAACGGTACCTTCTGGGTTACAAAATTCCACAGGCCCTCGGAGATCTGATCTAGACGAATGAAAGTTCACAGTTCATCTCCACATTACAGACTGCCAAATCTTTTTGCACCTCTGTAGAAGAGCAACTCAAAGTAAGGGTAAACTTGATCTGTTTCCTATTTCAGTGTTTCTTGATTTGCTTAATCACGACACACATTTGCTCTCTCACACAACCTGTTTGGTTATTTCAGGGCGGCTGTTTTCACACTGACAGGAGGAGAGAGGACACGGCACTCAGGAAAGGGAGTCATGTGTGTAACTCGATCTTCTAGGGCAAAGCCTGAGGTTTCGTGCTGCTGCTCATGCCACAGAGCTGAGGGAAAGTCTATATATCCACCTTCTTCCAACGTCTAACAGTGCTACTTCATTTTAATAACCTGGTCTGATCTCACTTTCCCCCTGGAAAGAGCTGGGTGACAGCACGACATTGCTCAGAAGAAGATTTTCTTTTTCTCATCGTAGGAGACAATCACTACATAGTAAACTGAATGGCAAATGGCAAAGGCAATAAACAAGGCTGTAAGCCCAGCTGTGGAAGGGGGACTTTGCTTTTGTTGTGACTCAAAACAACAACAATCTCTTGATATTTATTATACTGGAAGCGCATCACCTCCTGGACTATGACTGTCCCAATAGGCTATACATTTTGCTTCAACTTCACTTCCTTCGGTGACGCATCAGTATTTGCTACAGATGCTACACTTTCCACAAAGAGAGGGAAAAACTGATTAATACATGCGCCCTATCCCTAATCAAGATCCAGTGAGAGTGCAGTGACTCAGGGCGATGTGTTCTCAAGTCCAGTGCCTTCGGGTGTGATTCTTTATGTGTGTTTAAAAGAGACCATCAAGGGGAGGGCGAATCTCAGTGGTAGAGCTCATGCCTAACATGCACGGGGTCCTAGGTTCAATCCCTAGTAACTTCATTAAAAATAAATGTATAAACCTAATTACCCCCCCACAAAAAGTAAGCAAAACAAACAAAAAAACTTCTTAAAAAATAAAGATTAGGTGACAACCAAACAACCCAATCCAAAGATGGGCAAAAGACCTGAACAAGCAATTCTCCAAGGAAGACATACAAATGATCAATAGGCACATGAAAAAATGCTCAATATCACTAATTATCAGAGAAATGCAAATCAAAACTACAATGAGGTATCACCTCACACCAGTCAGAATGGCCATCATTGAAAAGTCCACAAATGACAAATGCTGGAGAGGCTGTGGAGAAAGGGGAACCCTCCTACACTGCTGGTGGGAATGCCGTTTGGTGCAGCCACTGTGGAAAACAGTGTGGAGATTCCTCAAAAGACTAGGAATAGACTTACCATATGACCCAGGAATCCCACTCCTGGGCTTATATCCAGAAGGAACCCTACTTCAGGATGACACCTGCACCCCAATGTTCATAGCAGCACTATTTACAATAGCCAAGACATGGAGACAGCCTAAATGTCCATCAACAGATGACTGGATAAAGAAGATATGGTATATTTATACAATGGAATACTATTCAGCCACAAACAATGACAACATAATGCCATTTGCAGCAACATGGATGCTCCTGGAGAATGTCATTCTAAGTGAAGTAAGTCAGAAAGAGAAAGAAAAATACCATATGAGATTGCTCATAATGTGGAATCTAAAAAACAAAAACAAAAAAACAAAGCATAAATACAAAACAGAAATAGACTCATAGACATAGAATACAAACTTGTGGTTGCCAAGGGGGTGGAGGGTGGGAAGGGATAGACGGGATTTCAAAATTGTAGAACAGATAAACAAGATTATACTGTATAGCACAGGGAAATATACACAAGATCTTGTGGTAGCTCACAGAGAAAAAAATGTGACAATGAATATATGTATGTTCATGTATAACTGAAAAATTGTGCTCTACACTGGAATTTGACACAACATTGTAAAATGATTATAAATCAATAAAAAATGTTAAAAAAAATAAAAATAAATAAAGATTTGGTGACTGAAGTATACTAAAAATAAATAAATAAATAAAGGAGACCATCCAAAAGGGAATAAACTTTTTAATATGTATACATATTTTTAGAATACCATATAAATAAATTTTACTAAAAATATAACATTACTAATATATAATGTTATTTTTAATATATAAGTTCTAAAAAAATCTGATCTTCCTCTATGCCTGTGATTTTAAAATTATGGATGTATATATATTATACATTATAATGTGTTCACATATACACATATTTAAAATTATAATGTCTTAGTGCATTTGAGAATCATAAAAATTGGCTGCTGATACAAATTTCCAGCCTTTACCAAATTCACTCAAATATTTGCTCATTTACTCATCCAACAACGAATTTCCTCAACAAATATTTATTAAGCCTTTTGTGCAAGCCATGTGGCTCACTGATGGATTTTAAAATGATTAAGACTGGGTGCTTGTCCAAAAAGGGGTTACAATCCACTAAAGGAGATAAGACAATTATACAAGCAATGATTACAGAAGCGAGAATAATTAAGAGCCAACTGACTGGTGCCAATGGAGCACAATTCTTCCCCATAAACAGAATTTGGAAAATTTTCACGTAGGATGTGACACCCAAGGAAGATCTTAAGCAATGAGGACACTTCCAAAGGCTAAAGGAGAAGATGAGGACATTTAATCAGAGTGAGTGACTTAAGAAAATGCAAGGAGGTAGAAAAGAAATTTTGGTTGAACTTGAATGTCATCAAATTTGGCGCAAAAATACCATATGAGATTGCTCATATGTGGAATCTAAAAAACAAAAACAAAAAAAAAAGCATAAATACAAAACAGAAATAGACTCATAGACATAGAATACAAACTCTATTTTAGGAACTATTGAGAAAGAAAGTTGGAAGAGGTAATGAGGTTCAGATGGTAAGGGATCTTAAATGTCTGACCAAAGGATTTAATCTTCAATCTATAAGCAGAAGGGAGTCACTGGAGTCTTTAGATCACTGAGTAAAATGGACACCAGCTAATGGTGGGGCAGACCACAGATGGTTATGAGGAGAAGCCATCAGGTCATGGGCTTGGGTCTGAGGCCACGGGAAAGTGATGATAAAGAGTTGGGTGATGATTTTTCTCCTATAAATTGTCTGTTCCTGTCCTATTGGTTTTCCTTGTGATTCACAGAAGTGCCTTGGAAATCGTAGATATTAATATCATGTCTAATTTAGACATGGAAAATATTTTCTCCAATTCTAGGAATTAACTCTGTTCATGGAATTATGATTAATATAAATCCTTAATTTTGTGGTAACCAGATTAATCAACTTTATACTTTTTTTTGTCTGAGCCTTTGAAATTTTGTGCATTTGTGTGTGTAAAATATTCACATGTAGAGAAAAATCTGTCAGAAAGTAGGCTAAAATAATCACAGTCATTACACCTGGGTGGTGCCATAAAATTTAATAGTGCCGCTCATTTGGAATTGGTGGCAACCTATTTTACTGTGTTTTACTAAGATGACTTTTTTTGAACAGTCTTAGGTCTACAGCAAAACTGAAGGGAAGGTGCAGAGATTGCTCCATATACTCCCTGCCCCCCGCCATACACACACACAGCCTCCCCCACGATCAACACAACGCACAGGAGTGGTGCATTAGTTATAACTGACGAACCTACACGGAAACATCACACTCATTCAAAGTCCATAATTTACATTATAGTTCATTCTTGGCAGTGTATAGTCCATGGATTTTGGACAAATACGTGATATCATGTATCTGTCATTATGGTATCAAAAAGAATATTTTAACTGCCCTAAAAATCCTCTGTAATTCACCTCTTCACCCCTCTCCCTCCACCCAACCCTTGGCAACCACTGATCTTTCTATCGTCTCCGTAGTTTTAGCTTTTCCAGAATGTCATACAGTTTGAATTGAATAGTATGCAACCTTTTCAGACTGGCTCCCTTCAATTAACATGCTTTTAAGATTCCTCCAAGTCTTTTAATGTCTTGAGAGCCTGTTTCTTTTTAGTCCTGAATAATACTCTACTGTCTGGATGTACCACAGTTTATTTATTCATTCTCCTAATGTCTTTTCTTGTCAACTTGAGGAAGATGCAACATTTATTTTACATTTAGTTTCAAATATAAATGACTCGATCTGTAAGCTATCAATTCTTCCATTTTGCCCATTTGTCTGTTCTTATGCCAACTCTATTCTACTGTACCTGCTTTGCTTTATAGAATTACTTAATATCTGGTAGGCTGGTTCCCTCTCCCACTCATCTTTTTTAAGATGCATTGAGTTATTCCCGGAATCATTCTTCAATAGAATTTTTTAAGTAAATTTATAAAATTCTGCAAAAATTTGGGGTTGAATTACATTTATAGATTTGGTCTTTTTATAGTACATAAATCTAAATATATATGTAATATAAATATCACATATGTGTGTGTGTGTGTGTATATATATATATATATATATATATATATATATATATATATATATATATAAAAATCTCATCCAAGGAAATAAACAGTTACTCCATTTATTCAAATTATCTGCTATGTATCTTATTAGTGATTAAGATTTTGTTCACAGAGATTCTATTTGCTACAGAGTAAGTCAATTCCTAGGCACTTTTTGTTGTTTCTTACTATTGTGAAAAATAACTTTGTTTTATTACAATTTTTAGTTGACTTTGCCAGTGTAAATATTGATTTTTATAGATTCAAAGCTGGCACCCTTACTGGCAGAACTCATTGATCAGTTCTATTGTTTTAACTGTTAATCCAGTTATATTTTTCCCCCTATTTAGGTAGTCCTATCAAATATAAATATATTTATTTTTATTCCTACCACCAGTGTCCAAGATATCTTGTAAATGTTTAATGGTGGGTAAAACAGTGGACACCCTAATGTTATTCCCAGTCTGAAAGGAAATGAGTCTAGCTAAATGTTTTCCATTAAGATGTTAATTAATTTCCATTAATATTGGATGTAGATTTTTGGCGCATAACATTAACCAGGCCAGGGAAGTTCTTTTATAAATAAACCAGGGTGGCTAAGAGGTTTTTGTTTAATCATAAGCATATGTTGAAACTTTCCAATTTTTTCCTTATAATTTTAGAGATACCTGCTGATTTGTACGCAGCAGTGACTAAGACGCTCACAGAAAGTGGAGCCTAGGGGGACAGTGTTTGGAGCTGAGCTTTGGGCAGTCCCACCTATCTGCGGAATCAACCAATTTTAAATTCAATAAAGTTAGATCCCAGAGACATGAGAAGAACATCGAGTTAAACCCATTATCCCACACGGCTCTTCCCCTGGAGGTAGTCTTGGCTTGGGACAAAGAATCTATGAGGCTGAGAAGTTGCTTCAGAGGACAGGGTAGGAAAACAAACAAGAAACAAACAAACAACAAACAAAAATAGAATTCCAGTTAGGAACTCTGATAGGGCTCCACTGTGGATGGATAAGGACTTTGAAATAGATAAGCCTTCCAAAAAACTGATATCCAGCATCAAGCAGCTCAGCCTCCACATTTGACACTCTTCCCTTACTCTGACTGCCAGAAATCTGTAAAACCTCATTGTAATATCATCCAAAGTCACAATATGTATATATATTTACAAATAGATAAACAAGATTATACTGTATAGCGTAAGGAAATATACACAAGATCTTATGGTAGCTCACACAGAAAAAAATGTGACAATGAATGTATATATATGTTCATGTATAACTGAAAAATTGTGCTCTACACTGGAATTTGACACAACATTGTAAAATGATTATAACTCAATAAAAAATGTTAAAAAAAAAAAAAGAAAAGCATTAAAAATTGCCAAGAGTGCCAGAAGATAGACTAAAATGACTGAAGACAACAAAGACAACAGACCCATAGATTATACACATGCTGGGGTTGTCACACACATCATTTAAGGTAAATATAATTAGTTTCCTGTGTTTAAAAAAAAAATGAAAAGATGGGGAAATTCACTAGAAGGCTGGAATCTTTAATAAAAAGAACTAAATAGTCATATACGTATTTTAGAACTAAAACACAATAACTGAAACTTAAAATGTAACTAGTGCTAAGAAAAGAATGATGAAAACCTCAATTTAAGTCTTGATGTAAAATGCTTTTTAAAAAATTATTTCCTGGTGGAGGAAAGCCAAGAAAAGCAAGTCAGCAGTTGAGTGTGCTCAGATGAAGGCTGAGCAAAACGGAGTCATTTCATTTATGTTATTTTTTTATTTTGAATACTCATCAAAGTGGCAACTTTTTAATACCCGAATCCTTTTATTTATTTATTTTAATTTTATTTCTTTCTTAAAGTGTAGTTGATTTACAGTGTTACTTTCAAGTATACAGCAAAGCAATTCAATTATACAAATACATTTTTTTCAGACTCTTTTCCATTATAGCTTATTACAAGAAATTGAATATAGCTCCTTGTGCTGTACAGTAGGTCCTTGTTGTTTATCTGTTTTGCATATAGTCACCTGTATCTGTTAATCCCAAACTTCTAATTTATCCCTCCCTCACAAGAGGAGTCATTTTAGGTATAAAATGAAGATAGGGAGATTAAAGATAAAATCACCAGGTCTTTAAGGCTCCACTTTTGATATTCAAATACTAAGCTTCTGGAACTCACAAATCTTTTATTTCAAGCAACTTCCTCTCTGTGGATTTCAAAGCTCTGTCTAAAGGTAGATGGGTTTCACGTCTCAAAACCTCCACTGTGCACATCTATTAAAACCATCCCACCTGCAAGAGGGCAAGTACAGAATACCTTGCTACGCTCGAACTAGGGAAAGGCCGAGCTAATAGGAAGTAACGCCAAACACACACGCACCCCAACCAAAAAAACCTAATATGTCAAAATACCATCTTGTCACGTGACCACCAGATGTGACAGTATGGAAACCACCGGGAGACCTTGACAAGACAGTTTTGCCAGGGGGGTGAGGACGCATGAAGCACGAGAGACGTGGACTGAAGCATGTGAGGACGGGCATGAGGAAGTTAGGACAGGGTGCACCCACCGTTCAGAAAACATGTGGAGATAAAAGCAGTGACAGGAGGGAGGAGGAAGGGCCGTTGACGATCACATAAAGAATGTCAATGTTCAGGAAGCTGGTAGGTGGTGGCGTTTTTTTTAAAGGATGGAAGTAGCAAAAAACCCAAGTGTAGAAATTGCTCACTTGGTCATATGGTAGTTACTGACGGAGCGTAACCAAGGTTACAAAATCGTTTCAGAGCTGTGCTTTAATCCTTGCCCAGAATTCCTCAGGGTTTGCTATGTATACAAGTAAGGAGGCGAAACTGAAGAAGATGCAAATCCTATCTTCCTAGAAATTAAATTTCAAAGGAAGAGGAAAGACAGGAACATAAAGAGAACAGACGATACACATTTAGGAAGAAAAACAAAAGAATGAGAAAATGACCCAAAATGGGCAATTCGACTAATAGGCTCATCTCCCTAATTTGTTCTGATAAGCTCATTTTCCTAATGCTGTTCATAATTATTAGGGATAAAAATGCCACCTTTGCTTAACTGATTACTGTTTTGAACATTTTTAACATTTATTCTTATCCAAATATTTTTAAAAAAATCACACGCCAGCCTCCATCACTCCAGGCTGTTAGGAACATACTCTCTTATATTTGGTAACATATGTTTTGCCACAACACGACGCCGATGCTGTTCACATCACTACCTATACCTGAGTAATGGATGGCAGCTTCAGAAACTTCAAAGCGAAAGTGTCATTTGTTACTTTAGATGAGTATTTGATGAGAGTTGATGTGACAAGTATTGGCCAATATTTTAGAATACTCGATTCAAAATGTTTACAACAGAAATTCTGATCCATCACTATACCTGTTGTCCTAGAGAAGAAAGATATATATCATTTCAACTTAAGAGAATTTAACTGCTATAATAGACCACACGCCAAAAACAAAAACAAAAACAAAAACAAAAAAACGCTAAGTCGCCTTTGGGAGCTAGGGAAGGTTTAAAAGCAAAAGGTCACACCTGATGTGATTCTTGAAGAATGCTACACCAGCCCCACAGGACTACAGTACTTTGACATCAGACATTTATAACATTCAGTATGGCTCACTCAGAGGAACTGTTCTTCTGTGTACTGGGATATGTACACCACCAACACATTAAAGTGATACTTCATTAACTAATTGACAGGTACTAAAGTCACTGGAGATAACATGTCCTGTATGATTACATTTATTGTCTTTGCCACGTTGCAACACCTTTTCTAAAATGGCATAAATTAAAATTTAAAAAATAATTATGACAATGAAAACCAATGTTACAATGCAGTTTAAGACATGCCCATTTTCTTTTTCTTTCTCTTTTTTTTTACTTGAAGTACAGTCAATTACAATGTGTCAGTCTCCGGTGTACAGCACAGTGTCCCAGCCCATTTTCAATCATTTGTTTTATCAGGACACGTATCACCCACTGTTAAAAGATCAACTGAGGCACATTAAAATTGTCAAGTCTTTCTGAATAAACATCTATTGAAACTGGGCAGTACTAGACCCAAAATGGTTAAGGGAGCTCCACCAGCGGGAGACAGGCGAGAGGTTTTTACAGGGAAAAGACAGACGCAAAGCAAGGAAATCATTTGATTGGCTCTCACTTTAGCAGTCGCCTCGTTCGGGGAAGCCTGTTGGCCGTGGCTGGTCGTCCGGAAGTTTCGTTTTCTTGTATTTAAGTGCATTGCCTCTGGCTGGAGTTTGGGTTACGTAGTCTGTGAAAGCGTCTCAGTGGAATATCCTCTTTGTTCAATTACTTAGCAGTGCTCACCATTGCTCCGCATTAAAACCTGGACTGACGAAAACAGTGGTCTTGGTATCTTTAAGTGATGGGTCTCTATGCTCAGTCTAAATGTTCTAAAAGCTCATTCCGAAAAGAGACACAGACAATGCTCCTTTATGTAGGTTGGGGGAGAGGGGACAGACGTTGAGCTCTGCCTAATTACCCATCCTTCCCAGGCTGCAGTTAAATTCACATAAAGAAGCAAAGTACATGAATCTACTTCTAAAAATCACATCATTTCTACGGGGAAACAAAGGCAAATGAAATCATTTGATGCAGGCATGAGGGCTATTTCCGTGACCTTGACAGAAACTGCAGTAAACCTTTAGCCAGGATATTAAGGGAGAGTTCCAGTAGCACTGGTTTAGCCCTAATGTTCCTGATTCTACCAGAAAAAAATCTGCCTAAAATATATGAACAAAAATCTCAAACTTACAGCGCCTCTAGTGTGCAGGCTCCTTGCAGGCAGGTGTACTGGTCTGTCTTGTCTCAGAGATCCTTGCAGTCCATACTGGGCTGCATGATACAGAATGTGTTAGAGACATTCTTTTAAATAGTTTTTCACTGTCCAGCCTGTAGATGTCAAAGTGAAAGCAAGTCTTCAAGTCAGTGAGCGCCTTTCGAGAAGAACTGTGTCACAGGTACATTCGATTCTCTAGCACAGAGCTGGAAAGAAGTTTTCACTAGTGAATAAATGAATGAATAAAAGTGTGCAGACGTCTAGAGATGTCTTCCCCCCAACTTCTATATTTTTGTTATATTTTGTTGTTGTTTTAGTATCTGGGCAATACTTTGGTTTCATTGAGTCCCAGATTTTTAAGATTTTTGTATTTTCTTTTTGTATCAGATGATCACTTCCTGGTAGCCAAGCTCCTTCACAATATACGTGAGGAAAATCGTCATGGCTCCGCCACTCACAGGCAAATTTCTTAATTGTTTTGTCTCATCAACTGTGCCATTCTGATTCCTTACTTTAAAAAAAAAAGGAAGTAGAGTTGAATATCAGTCTGACTGTTTCTCTGATAGTTTCTTCATGTGGTTGCCGACACGTTGTCTTTTTTAGCTCATTTAGGTGGGTGTAGCAATAATGGCTATTTGCATGGCAGTAACAGTGTCTTACAATATTCAGAAGGCTCTTGCATACATTTGTGCCTCGTTTGATACTTAAAAATAACTTTGTGAAGTATTTAGTATAATACAATGGTTATGCCCGCTTTATACTGTGGAGACGGAGGCCCCGGAAGCTCAGGTGTCTTGCGAGGTACAAAAGGCACTCAGGCCTGGCGCCCCAACTCCACCTGGATGCTCTTGTCTTAATGACACCACGGGATTCTTCAAAAATGAACTCTAGCAAAGTCACAAACAGTCGAGAAGGGTGCATCCTTTCCGCTTGAAATTATATAGAAAATGTTTATATCCTTGTCTTTAGAACTTGTGGGATAGTCAGGTCAGGCTATACATTACCTTGCCTTTCCTTATCAACTATGAAGAAACACACAGTGCATCGTAACAGATACAAGTAATCTCCAGGTCCCCATGAACCTTTTCAAGACTTACTTCATTTTATCTATTTTTTTTCTTGCATTTTTCCCCCTGTTTTACTAAGGTAATAATCTAAACAACAGTATACTAGACAGATCTTACATCAGAGGCTGGAAAATAATATAGAAAAGACTGGAGACAGATGGCTGCTTAGTTTGGTTTTTTTTTTTCCCCAAAAAAAGATTTTACGGATCTTCTAAATCAGAGATTTGCCTTATGTATTTGCCATTTTCTAAACGCTGGTTTTTCACACCAGTTCTTAAATAGTTTAAATATTGTCTACAGATTTTAATATAAGCTGTCAAAATAACTATAAAAGTTCACCTCAGGCCAGCAGCCCCAGAAGTATGAAACTGCTTGTTATGCTCATAACTGCTATTTTTAGCATTTGTTACCTAATGGGATATTTGTTATAGCTTGTCTTTGATGAATTTTACTGTCCTCGCGTTCTTTCACCAAGTTCACAAACACCTTTTATCACATATAAGATACACAAGCTTCTTAGAAAGCAGAAATAATTCAAGTGGCTGTTGGCCCCTGAAGAAGGGCAAAAAAAAAATGCATGCCTGTAAATGATGATATAAATTCTCAGGGCAAATCTGGAACGTCCAATCTAGGCCCAGTGCAGAGCATTATTTTTCTGGGCTAAAGGCTGGTCCTTGTGGATGTTAAATGGCAGGTTACTTTCCACATTTCATTAGACATTGGCGAGCCTTCTGCACCCCATGACCCCTGGTAACTTACATTTCCAGGCAAGGAGGAAAGAAGGCGATTAGCATGCATGAACGTCAGGGCAAAGCTGGAAAAGTTAAGGAACAGCGCTAGTCATGATCTGTAACATTTCCCCAAGTAAACCGTAGAATAAAATGAATTTCTCACAAGCATGAATCCAGATATCTGCTTAAAACAGATCTCTTACTGCACTGGAATACCTTACCAGCAGAGATTCGTCTGAACTACATTTTTGCTGCATCAAATCTTACTGCAGAAATTCTTAATTGATTCTGCTTTACCTATTTCTATGAATAAGTATGTTGCACAAAAACATTAATAGTTTCACTTTTTGGAAATCATATTTCTAACATCTTTCTATCATAAAATTCTGGGGCTCTATTAAGTATATATACCAGACAGATGTTGTTTTAAAGTATTTACGAAATGGTCTTTTTTTAATCATTATTTGGGGGGGAGGTAATTAGGTTTATTTATTAATTTAATAGCGGCACTGGGGAATGAACACCTCAGGGCCTCCTGTCTGCTAAGCACGTGCTCCACCACTGAGCTCTACCCTCTCTTGGAATGGCCTTCATAAAGATTCGTGTTGTATGACTTTCATCTCTATGCCTCACGAATTAATATTCTCAAGTTGGATACAGACGTTCTCAAATCACTTTTGCGGGCTGGACTTTGGATGTCTAATGCCTTAAATAAACAGATTACAAATCTTAGAAAATACATCATGGAACTTATCTGTTTGATAAATATCTTTCAGAAGCCTTTTTTTTTTTTTTTTTTTTTTGCCCATGTACTGAAATGAGCAAAAAACCTGGAAGGAAAACAAATACTCAAGAACCATTTCTGCCAAAAATTATTTAAAATTACATGACATGAAAACAGAATTATCTCTGAAGAGCTGCAGATGAGAAAAACAATTAAAACTAGAAATCTGAAGACAAAATGGACTTGAAGAAAAACACAAGTTTTCTCTTATTTTTAAGGCTACAAGGAAAGCAGCTGTTAAGAAACACAAAATGCTAATTATAATGTTTAGTTAAAAGGAATGATTATCAGCAAAAGTGAAAAAAGGGGGGAGGGGCAAGATTACAGCAATGTAAATTAAATCAATGTTGGCATTCAACAGAATCTATTTTATCTTGTTCAGAGCAATCAAAGAGGTAAACAGAAAAAAAAAAAAAAACCTCTTCAAGAGCTTGCAAACATACCGAATCAGAAAACAACACAGCCAGGGCTCAGCGCTGGCATGTACAAAGGTTGGATGTGGGATGCTGGGGAGATGCTGGCATGGAGAGAGCTCAGCTCTGCTCTCTGTCTTGTGGGTGTCCCTCTAGGTATTGGGAGCGGTAAGAACTCTGGGAGAACTTACCGAAAAGACATGAGAATAAGCCCATTAAACACATTTTCACTGAGATAATTACTCTGCGTATTGCTAAAGAGTTAATAATTGGAGATCCCATTTTACTCAGGATTTTCTACCCAAGGGCAAGCATGAATTTCCCTAAAACTTGAAATAACTGCTGCAGCCTCGCGAAAGTTGAGGAGGTCAAATGTCTACATCCCCTAAATTCCTTTTCTATATAGGAAGAAGGAAGCCACCTTCAGAAGGTGCTTACACACAGAGGATGCTGGTTCCTGTTAGGGCCCTTCTGGTATTTGTGGATAGACTTAATAAAGCATTTATGAAAATGACAAAAAAAAAAGAAATCAAAATCCCTTGAATAGGAAAAGGGGTGCCCCTACAGACCTCCTTCCCAGTTTTGAAGATTTGAGAGTTTTTGATTCAAACTATACTCATATAAAGAAGTTAGGAACATTGTGGGAGGGGTGTAGCTCAGTGGTAGAATGTGTGCTTAGCAAGCACACAGTCATGGATTCAGTCCTCAGTACCTCCATTAAGAAAGAAAGGAAAGAAGAAAGAAAGAAGAAAGAAAGAAAGAACGAACTAACAAACAAACAAACTTAATTACTCCCCCCAAAAAATTAAAAAATGAAAATAAAAAACACCACAAATTAAAAAAAAAAAAGAAGTTAGGAATATTAAACCTCTGTGTTCCCATGTCTTACACTTAAATCTGGTATACTTTTTCTTCAGTTTCTCAAGTAAGCCATCACTCTTGCATTTTTTTTCTTAAAAAAAAAAAAAAAAAAAGATTGGCGGGCACTCGAGGTGCATGGATGGCCTGAGTAGCACCTGAGCTCCAGGTCTTTACATTCTACTCCTGCAGACAAAGTCAGGTGGTGTCCCCCACCTCCGCGCCCTCTTTCCCCCGCCTCCTCCTTCCCCCACCCCCTTCCCTGGATCACACAGAATGTCCCAGCAGATGCACTGCCTTACCTGGTGAGGAGGTCAAACTACACCTGAGCATTCCAATGCACTAGACTCTCCTAAAAGCCTAAAAAGAAGATCCTACTCTCTCTCCTCATGGGTCCAGCAATGAGGAGAGCTTATCCAATAAAAAATGTTTCTTTTATGTCTAAACAAATCATACATTTACACATTGCATTTTTATTCAACTAGCACCTATTGATTTCTCATCGTGTGTCCCGCATTGAACTCACCGCTCTGTGGGATAAAAAGATTAGCGTGCACGACTCTTCACTTCCAGGATCTCATCATACATGGAAAGCATGGGGAAAACGGTAGCATATCAAGGATTGAAAACCGATGTGAGCTTAGCTCCAGGGGTCCCAGGACCCTGCAGCGTCGGCATCCTTTCCCCTACGTTAAAGGTGACGTCACTGAGGTATAGAAAGTAAACAGCTTTTGCAAGGTCACATGGTTAGCGCTCAGCTGGACGGCATTTCGGGTGGAAGTCTTCCTTCCACGCCCCACTTTGCGTAACAGTTTCTGCCATTTGCCTTGGTGCTCAGTCTCTTGCTCAGCCTTCTTCCTTGAAGCTGGGACGTCCTAGTCCTCTACCGTTTCCCCTGAATTGTTAACGCTGTCTGCAGCCTCTTGTGCTTTCGTGTAATCATTTCTGAGTGCCTGTACGACTGAGCAGTAATGCTGAGTTACACTCAGTGCCTTGGAGCTCTCCACCATTCCGATCTGGCGTCCCACGTTGACAGCAGAACAGAGAAGGCCTTCCTGAGTCCTTGGAGGATGCAGACCCTTCTCTGCACCTGGGACATACCACCTACGTGCTCTGCAGCTGAAACGTTCCAGGAAATGTTCAGGGACAAGGGGCTGAGGGAGGAGGAACTGAGATTTACAGACATTGGCATCATGGCTGGGAAACAGAACATTTTATTCGGAGAATTGTTGCTGCTGCTGTTGACGTTTTCAGGTGCAGCCTTAGGTACTGACAGTGACAAATGGTCTGTATTGTTAGTTCAGGCTATAAAGTCAACAGGAAAGCTGTGAACATTCATCAAAACTTTGACTTAACTGAAGCACTTTAGTATCCTCACCAGGCATGGTCTAACATGCACCACAGCATGAATTACCCTCTGGCTTTGCTTAAAATGTTATTTTCTACCCTGCTCTTAGGATTATTTTGACATATGGGTCACGACAATTGGGATAAAATTAGTCTTGACATTCTTGAGGAAGCATATTCGTTAGCATTCAACTTCATTCTCCATGGAGAACGGGGAAAAGACAAGCATGGGGAGGCAGTGTGTTATGAAATCGACAAACGTCGTGGATGGCTTTCACTGATCTAAACAACTAAAAATTATGTTTAAGGGAATTCTCAAATTGTATCAGTGATCCAACAGGAGACAGAGAAGAGGGCAAAGCTGATCCTGCCTATTCTGTCCCCCGATGAGGAAGGAACCGAAAGAGAGAAAAAGTGTGTCACTCTCACTGAAGCTATTCTACCAGATGCCTGACGCTGGGAGAAAGGGGGGGACTTCCCAAGGGGTGTTTCTGCCTGGCACCACCAGTCCCACAAGTCAATTCAAAATAAAATGAAATCAAAGAGTAAAGGCAAAATCGGTCTTCTGTGCAGTAGAAAATAACACCGCTGCCTGATGAAACCTTTCACGCCATAATGAGTTGTTTGCTGACTTCCCATCGCGTAAACACGGTCTCATTTGCTTTTCCATTTTATTCTTCTTTCTTAGAAACGTGCCACACATTTGGCTTTTCCAGCAAACTCAACTTCCCTTGAAAGACTTCACTTTGTGCTTTAATTACTTTAGATCACAAAATAGACCACTGCGCCTCTAGAAATAGCATGACGTCTTTCAAGGCTGTGGTTACTGAGCCGGAACATCAAGTTTGTAGTGCTTGCCAAACTGACAAGCCACTCCCCCCCCCCCCCACAACTTACAAATACTGCTCCTAACTTGACGAAATCCTTTGAAGAATTTATGTATTTGCTTAAAGAAAGCTACTCTAATTAGGTGTTGTTATTTCAACCAAAAGGAAGTATTTGAGTTTTTTCTTCCCAGGAGGAAAAGGAGAAAGATGTTAGATGAAATAAAAATTAGGCAGTGTATGCCTTAACAGAATTCTGTCACAATGAAACCTCGTCAGGTCCTCAGGACAGAAAAATATTTTATTTTATAATAAAAATATAAACATGGTTATTAATATATTAAAATATAAAATATTATGCTTATATTTTAAACTATTTTTCAATAAAATGCTAGTTTGCCATGTTACAAAGTTTTTTTTATTGTTACCAATATCTATTTTAATAGCTTTCCAGTGATAGTTTTTTGTTTGTTTCTTTCTTTCTTTTCGGTTTTTTGGGGGAGAGGTAATTAAGTTTATTTATTTATTTATTTATTTAACGGAGGGACTGGGGATTGAACCCAGGACCTCGTGCATGCTAAGCACGTGCTCTACCACTGAGCTATACCCTCCACCCTCTCATGACAGTTTTTTAATAGCTCTCAAACTGAATAGACTTTAAAACCTTCAGAACAGTTTTCTCTGAATTTTTTGATCACACAGCTTTGATGTAAAAAAGTAATTAAGTGCCTTTTTATGTGTAAGTATTCATATTCTATGATCCTATGTAATATATTATAAATCTAACACATTATGCCAGAAAGGAGCCTTAAAAAGTATGAGCTAAAATAAATATGAGTTGGAGACGTTTCAACACTTTGACTCCAACCCCCCACGATAATTCTGCTCACACCAGAATGGACGTAGCACTGGAGTGAAGCGGGGAGAACACCAGAGGAAGTTCAAAACGTCATGGAAGTGCTGACACTTCTGAAAGCCGTCCCCTATACTCCCTCCTCAGGAAACTCAGATCTTCAAATGTAATAGCAAAGGTGACTCGCTGAAATCTCGCCCCCTAGCCCTTCTGAACCAGAGGCAGCGAGGAGAGGTCTTCCGGCAGTGGTGCTACTGTCCGCACACTTTCCCAGCACAAACACTTGCACTAGATCTAATCCTCTGATGGCAGGGGTGAGCACTGGAGATTGACTCTCTGGGCCAATCAGCTCCTCTCCTAGCCCTGAACACACAGGGATGGGGGTAGTTGGAACTTCCCACTGAGGGCAGCACCTTAGAAGTTTCATGCACTTGCCTTGGTTGAATACTCAGAATTGCGTTGAGTACTGTCATCACGAAGCTGGGGGGTTCACCCCTTTTTTCTATCCCTGAGCTATCTTAGGAGCTTTCCAAATACCTTCTTCTTTCTCAGGCTAGACAGAGGCATTTTTTATATTTCCACTAAGTAACGGGTACAGATATTTGCTCCATCACCTACGGATGAGTTTTAAGGCGCTCAAAGTCTCATTCATTCTTTCAATCAGCCATTCGGTCTTTCTTTTCAACGAATACTTACCGAGTACTTGTTATGTGTTAGGTGTAGACTGTAGAATAAAAAGATGAGTAAAGCATGTTTGCTGTTCTTCAAAAGAACGTTATAGCTGGGGAAACAGAGCTAAGCAAAGAGCTGTGTTAAGAGTTCTGACCGTGACAGTTACAAGATGCTACGGACAGAGAAGAGGTACGAAGTCCAGGCATGAAAAGATGGAGCTGCTTTTCCAAGGAGTCAGTACAAATGCTGAGCCTTTAACCATATCTTTGAGAATGTGCATACAGCTTGGGGCAGTCCCAGCAGAGGGGCACCACCCTAGCACATGCCCAAGAAGAAAAATCAACATGGCGCATGGGGAGCCACCACATTTTGATGTTGCATATAAGTTATGGCCCCAGGGATGAAGCTAGAAACTAAGGAGTTTGAACACTGACTCATGGACAATTTTTTCAAATTACCTCATTTTTCAAATTTTTGGTAATTACCTCATTACCAAATTAGAACACTTAACTCATCTGCAATAAATCTGTTAAGTGTTCTGCAAATTCTGGCACCATCACTGCAACTCAATCATAATTGGATGATTCACTAGTGGGAAGTAATAGGTCACAAAGAGGGAGGCCAATATCATCATCAGTTGCTAATCTTCTTAAAGCAAAATCGGAAATGAGCACTGGTTCCATGATCGAGAGTTTTTTGATCTGTATTTAATCAACACAAGGATGTATCAAGCCACTGAAATATGGCAGTAAACATGTTGGCAGAAACGTGCCTGGTGAGATCATACAGAACCCTGACATTAAGGCCCAGAGGAGTAAGGCTGTGCTAAATCCCATAATTTGTTCTTAATGTCGGTGTCCTAGGCTGTCGAACTCTGCCTTCAGTTTATCACGTTTCAATGTAACCCAGATATGATGGGGGTGTGGCTCTTTTCTTTTTCTCCCGTTTTGAACCAACAGATTTTAAATATATGTGTTAAATTGATTATTGCTCATGTCACCCACCTCAGGCATTATCCGGCTGGCATTTTAACAACTGAGCATTCTGCCGAAATCAATTACAATATTTATTCCCTCTAGCAGGTGATGCTTAGCATTTTCATGCTCATTTGCAAGAGCTGAAGTTTTGCTTTTACAAAGCAGTTGTCTTTTCAAAATTGAAAGCCCTTTGATAAATGAAGTTCTATTGTGGAGGGAAAAAAAGAGAGAGAGATAAGACCACACACACAAAAATCAAATCATGGATTTTCACCTCTCATAACCTTTCCATTTTGGACCCGAGAAACAATTTTATCCAATGGCTTTGCAGATAACCTTCTGAGATGAGATTAAGTACGTATAGGTGCCAGGTAATTATTTTTCCCCACACCTGCTTTCTCTCCGTCTGATTCAGACACCTGCACATGTTTTTGGAAAATGAAAATTAATTCAGAGAAAGGCACATTTAGAGGTCCTGGTTCCTAATAAAGGACTCTAAACTGAGAGATGAAAAGGCATTTGATTTTCCTTTTGAGGTGCCTGATTCCGGGTCCCCGACAAGGGATGTAACCCCTCGACCACGGAACTCCAATCCCTAAAGAGAACAATGGAGATATGAAAACCCACATGAGATTATGCCGGAAACAGCTTCTCTGCATTAAATGTCGGTGTTCTCCTTTTTTAATCTCTTTGCCCTTCCAAATGTTTCTTCCTCTTATAAGGACACACCCAAAAGGACTTGGCTCTGTTATTTCACAGCTCTTCATGAGTAATAATCAGTTCTGTTCTCCCTCTGCAGCTCAGGAAAGCATTACAAGACTTCTTCAGAGTTTAGAGGAGACAATGTCTGGATAACATCTCCCTGTGACACATCTGCACACACAAAGGTCTGGGCTTAAGGACCTCTCCTCAAGGCCGCTATTGGCTTTGACTCTACAGATAAAAGCAAACTTCCTAAGACAGGGACAACAGCCACATAACTGATGGAGAAGTGACTCAGCTCCTCCGAAGTCTCTTAACCTTGGCCATGAGACAACTTTGGACTTAATGGCCCAACGGGATGGGACTGAGTCCTGGAACAATGGCATGCCTGGTGGCTTCTAAAGAGTGTTTCCTGTCCATGAGGACAAGGAAAGACCCAGCTGATCCACAAGCACTAGTGGAGAGGTTATCATTTGTTTGAGTCCCATCCTGAATTTTCAGTAAGATGCATCCTATATGTGACTTTTGTGAATGGACATTGTAATTGAGCTTCTTGTTACAAAGGGGGACATGTGCCAATGTCCACCAACTGCCATATCCAAGAAGCTGGTTCCAGAACAGACTGCTTTAGTGTTTGTTGGGCTGGAAGAGGATGTTGGAGACAGAAAGGCATGTTGGCCCTTCCCCATAACCTTGGTCATGAGTTTGTTTTTTCCTCTGCTAATATTCCCAATCTAGTAATTTACACCAAAATATTCAACTTTCTAAAAGGAAACTACTGGACTCAATTTGAAGGATAAGGAGAGAACATATACAGTCCATGTCTTCCATGTCTTCAGGCAGCTTAGAGTCTAACGGGAAGACAGGGTTGGTACAGGAGGTCTGGAGAATGGAGCCAGCCAAGCTTAACTGTAGGGTGAACTTTTTTAACATGAGTGTTTGCATGGTTTAATGAAGCAAGTGGTCATGTCAGAGAGGCTGTGTAGCCAGGACATTGTTGGTAGCCTGTGGCCAAAAAGCAATTAGGAACTGAGACCCTCAGGGCAACAGTCTGAAAACAACTAATCCTGTCAAGAGCCAGGTGAGCTGAGAAGCAGAGTTTTCCTTCACTGACTCTTGGGAGGAGACCCCAGGTATTGACACATTGAGTGCAGCCTTGTCAGAGTCCCAGGAGCAGAGGACACGGTGAAGCCAGGCCTGGTCTCCTTACCCACAGAAACTGTGAGATGATAAACGCGTGTTGTTTTAAGCCTCTAAATTTTTGGTAATTTATTATACAGCAATAGATAATAGAATCCCTGTGGCCGGTAGGCGCCCATAGCCTGGAATCCGTGAGAGGAGGCTGTGATTATCTCTGGGCAGGGGGGTTGGGGGGGGGGACCCTTAGCACTCAGGAAATAGTGTGGTGGTGAATTTTATGTGTCCATCTAGTTGGATCGCAGGGTGCCCAGGTATTTGGTTAAATATTTCTGGGTGTGTCTGGGAGGATGTTTCTGGATGAGATTAACATTCCAATCCTTAGTAAATAAAGCAGATTGTCCTCCACAAGGTGAATAGTTCTCACCCAAGCCACTGAAGATGTGAATAGAATAAAAGACTGAGTCAGAAAAAGTTCTTTCTCTCTGACTGACTGTCTTCGAACTGAAACATCCATCTTTTCCTGACTATGGGTTCAGACTCGGACTAGAACGAAATGCCATTGACTCTCCTGAGTCTTCAGCTTGCCAACTGCAGACGTTGAATGTCTCAGCCTCTGTAATTACATAAGCCAGTTCCTTATAGTAAAACGTGTGTGTGTGTGTGTATGTGCGTGTGTATACATACATACAATTTACTAAGTGCCCTTTTTCTTAGAAGGGAACTTGTCCATCTCATTTTTTTCTTCGCCCAAAGCCACACCCTCAAGAGAACGCCACCTGTAAACAATGATACTTTAGACCTGGGAAGAGAAGAGCCTTAGAGAGAGAAGACTTGATTAAGGTTTGTTGCAGGTCTAAGATACACTTTGGAACCCATGAAATATCATAGAAAGACCTGGTTCCTCTGTGTGAGGGCTGGAGGGGACGCAGTGAGCACAACTTAGAGCCTCTCTTCCCCTTGGATAAAGGAAGGCTCCCCTCCCCAGGGCCTCAGACCCGTCACCCACTTATTTTGGTCCCTCTCCCTAAGTTTCTGTTTCTAAACATACCCAGACGTGATAAACAAATACAGTGTGTATCTTTACACTAACTGTAGAAGTGACATTACATTTTAACTCTACTAAATGATATTTCATTTTTTGGACAAAAGTCGGGATAAGCGTTCAAGACATTGACTTAAGATGTTGAAGGAAACACACATTCTTAGAAGCAGAGATGCATCTAAAAAGCCACTTTTGAAGGGGAGGAACTAGGTAAACGGTAGAGTGCCTGCTTAGCATGCGTGAGGTCCTGAATTCAATCCCCAGTACCTCCATTAAAATAAATAAATAAATAAACCTAATTACCCCCCTCAAAATAAAATAATTTTTTTAAAAATAAAAAATTTTAAATAGATTAAAAATTAAAAATAAATAAAAATGCCACTTTCAGTAACACATTCTCTGAAGTACATACCCTGAGACCTATTTTTCTGGGGTCTTAGAAACTCCTCGGCATCATTAAGTTTACTCAGCGAGGCATCACCTCTATTAACGCTGTCATAGCCCCATTTGCAATATGCAGAAAAAGTCGGACGGAAAGTGTAACAGGGAGGCCGAGGTCACAGGCTTCTGTGCCTGGAACACAAAACCTGCAAGAGCCAGACACTGGGATGTTTTCTTTCCGCAGTGGACGAGAACCAGCCATGCAAGTGACAGCTTAGGAGCAGTGTCAACTCCCTCTCCTCCATCTTCTCCACGCCATTTACACAGAGGCCCGTGAATTATCTATCAATAGGATCTCTGCGTGCCCTTCATGCAGGCACCCTTCAGGTGGTTGTGTAATCTTGAATTCACCATTTTGAATTTTTCTCCTATGTGCTCCCTAGTTTCTGGCAAATACCTTTCCTGCTAGAGATACACTACCCTCTGCCACCGCCCCGAGAAGTCAGAGGGAGAGACGGTCCCACCCTTTCCCTGTTCTGTGTTTTATTATCCAAATTAAAGAACACCCTTCTGACTTCTGGCTGAGCAAGGAGGTTAGCAAATCCTCTCCCCAAAGAGCAACTAAAAAGCTGAGAAAAACCAACAAAGATAACCATTTTGAGGCTACAGAAATTGACCAAAGAATTACAGCAATGTGGAAAGGGCTCCTGCTGGAGGAACTGCTGAACTTCCAGGGAGGATCGTGGGAGTCCGTGGCTTTCGCGCCTCCAGCTGGTCCCATTTACCTCCGTCCCCCCACAGCTCAGCCAGCGTGGAGGCTCTGCCAGAGCAGATGGGCCACTAGGACCAGCCGCTTTGCGGCACCGGTCACAAGGGGCTCGCTCAGCTGAGAGTGTGGGAAGATGCGGATGCCTGCTGCTACCATCAGTGCAAGTGACAGCCTCGCCGCGGGTAAGCCAAGCGGGTCGACGGCTCGATCATCCTGGTGTTTTGGTCACAGCTGGGGCAAGCCTATCCTGGATAAAACTGTCTGCGTTATGGGGACCGAAGGAGGACTGAGGACGGCTTGGGCCTCCTTTCGTCCCCATGTATCTGTTCACTCTAAGACTATACACACGCACACAGGAGGTACAGGAGGCAGAAAAGAGCCCTAGGGAAGGTAAAAGTTGGGTGTGCTTGAAAACAGACCACCTTTGGAACACGCTCCCTTGCCCACATGTAGAGCTATTGGTGAGTAGGAAGCCCAACTGGCCTGAGGCATTTGAGCACAACCTCTATCTAGTAACTGGCTGGCAACCAGCTAAACAGACATAGGGGCAGCCTCTAAGGAGGCGAGCTGAAAACTAAAAAGAACAACCCGACAGAAAATCAGCAAAGACACAGATAAACAACAGAACTGACATATGTAGCATACTTAATGCCATGACTGTAGAATAAAAATTATTTTCAAGAGCAAATGGAGCATTCTCTAGAATAGACCATATGCTAGGCCATAAAACAAGTTTCAATCAATTTCAAAGAATTAAAATTGCATAAAATATGTTTTCTATTGACAGCAGAACTAAATTAGAAGTCAACAACATGCATTCTCCCTTTGTTCAACTTTTCGTTGTGTCCATCCATTCATCCACTCTTCTAAGTTTGTTGAGCTGCTTTATGACCATTATTTGAACTCCTTTTTTTTTTCAGTTGAGGTATAGTTGATTTACAATGTTCTGTTAGTTTCTGAGGTACAGCAAAGTGATTCAGTTATATATATAAAATTCCTTTTCATATTCTTTTTCATTATAGGCTATTACAAGGCATTGAATATACTTCCCTGTGCTGTACAGTAGGACTTTTTGTTTAGCTATTTTATATATAGTAGTTTGTATCTGCAAATCCCAAACTCCTAATTTATCCCTCCCCCTCCTCTTTCTCTCCTGGTAACCATAAGTTTGTTTTATATGTCTGGGAATCTGTCTCTGTTTTGTAAATAAATTTATTTGTGTCCTTTTTAAAAAAATATCTCACATATAAGTGACATTATATGGTGTTTTTCTTTCTCTTTCTGACTTACTTCACTTAGTATGATAATCTCTAGGTCCATCCATGTTGCTGCAAGTGGCATTATTTCCTTCTTTTTTATGGCTGAGTAGTAGTCCATTGTATATATATGCCACAACTTCCTTATCCACTCATCTGCTGATGGACATTCAGGCTGTTCCCATGTCTTGGCTGTTGTAAACAGTGCTGCTGTGAACATTGGGGTGCAGGTGTCTTTTCAAATTAGAGTTTCATCTGGATATATTATTTGAACTCTTTATTAGACAGAGTGCTAATCTCCACTTAGCTGAGTTATTTCTCTGGGGTTTTATCTTGTTCCTTCATTTGGAACATATTCCTCTGTCCCCTCATTTTGCTTAATTCTCTGTGTTTCTTTCTGTGTTTTACGTAAGTCAGTGGCACTTCCTGGCTTGGAGAAGTGGCCTTATGTAGGAGACGCCCTAGGGGGCCCAGCTGCATGCTCTCCTCTGTCCTCGGAGCTCGAAGCTCCAGGGGTGCCCCCTATGTGGACTGCATGAGCCATTCTGTTGTGGTGGCACCTATACTGGTAGGTGGAACTGGCCCCTGTCTGTGTCGCTGATGGGACCTGCCTCATGCAGAGGCTGCTGGCTCACTGGTGGGCAGGGCTGATTCCTAAGCAGCTGGTTGCTCTGCCTGGAAGGTCGCAGAACCAGGGCACATGGGTTGGTGGGGAAGGTAAGACTCTGGTGCTAATAGGCTAGAGAGGATCCAAATGGTGCTCACAGCCTCATGGTAGGATGAGCTCCCCAAAATGGCTGCTGTCAGCATCTCTGTCCCAGGGAAGGTGGTGGTCCTGGTTGTCTCCTGCCTCTCTGGGAGGCTCTCCGCTGTCAGCAGGTGGGTCTGACCCAGGCTTCTTCCAAACTGCTGCCTCCGTGCTGGGTCTCAGAGCAGGTGAAGTTTTGCATGAGCCCTTCAGCACCACAGTCGCTGTTTCCGCCAGTCCTCTGACTCTCTTGCACACAAGCCTCACTGGCCTTCGAAGCCAGGCATCCTGGCAGCTTCTCTTCCAGGGCAGGAGCCTGATATGGGGTTCAGACCCCTCACCCTTGGGGAGAACCTCTGAGATTGTGGTCATCCTCCCATCGGTGAGTCACCTGCCCGGGGCTTGAGTCCTGACTCTACACGTCTCTGCCCCTCCTGCCTGTCTCACTGTGGTCCCTTCTCTACACCTTGAGTTGTGGAAATTCTTTCCTGCTAGGCTTCCAGCTGTTCTCATGGATAGTTGCTCTGTAAATTGTCGTCATTCTGGCGCGCCCGTGTGCGGAGGTGAGCTCAGGGTCTTCCTCCCTCACCATCTTGGCCACAGAGCCTTGAGCTGATTCTTTATAGGGCAACAAAGTTAAGTTAATCTGAAGAGAAAAGCTGTATTTTAAAAAATACAATTTTACGGTGATCTGCATCCTTGTAACAGTAACTTGCATCCATGTAATTCACTTTTGTATGAGTAACAGCAGTCCTCCTTCAGGATTATGTCAAATAGAACTGCTTTCAATGAATCACGGCTGAAAACAGGATTGTTCCCAACATCAAAGTTTGTCAAGTGTACTATTAAAATGTCAGTTAGGCTCTTAGGTTTTTACTGCTAAAGGGTATGTTATTTGGGACAGAAGAGGTTTATAGACTGGCACAAATAAAACAGTGTACAGCTTTGTGAAGAAAACTGGTACTTAGTTTTAGCAATAGTGGCTTGGCATGAAAAGTTCATAAATTCCATTAAAACGCAGTCGATAAGAGAAAATCTTCCACAGTATGACTCTTGCTTTAATGAAGGACGCTCTCCTTATTAATAAATTATTTTATATTAACCTTTATTATTTAATTGTGGCAATGTAATCCACATTTGATTCAATTACTGTTTTCAGAGAATTTTAGAGCTTTGGAACTAAATTATTATACATGTAGGGATTTATTATGGTGATATTTCTGAAATACCTTTTCTAGATCACAATCTACACCGTCTGCAAAAGGGTGTTGTGGGAAAATGTGTTTGAAAACCAGTATTTCCTGTATCTTTTGCTTAGAGGTTTGGAATATATATAAGCACATTCAAAGCTCTGAGAAGCCCTTGAAAGACAGCATCCTGTTTTACTAGATTTTGGTACATCCCAGACCTCCCCCACGTGCAAAGTGCTTTCATCGACTTTGTTGACAACGGCTTCACTCTTTTCCAGCTCTTTTCAGCTGGTGCACGACCTGCTGATGTGAACTGGTCCTACGGCTGCCTGCCAGGGTGCTCTGAGGGTGGGAAGGAGGTGGGAGGGAAGCCAGTCAGGGAACTGGGTCTAGGAAAGAAATTCACCTGTGCTTACTAAGCGTATAACTGCCTGGAAGCAAATATACGAGAAGGCTTCCAAGTTTTCTCAGGGAATTATATCTTACGGGCAACCAGAAACTGGAGCAAAAGAAAACCAAAACCAAACAAACAAACAAAACAAAACAAAAAACTTCAGGCCACAAGCATCTTCATCTCTTGGGCTCCAACTTTCCACAAATGAGAAACAATCTTCAAACCCTGTGTAGTCCCTAAGAGGGGACGCTCACCGATCAGTGCCCATTTAATATGCGGCCAGATGACGATCAACAAGATGAAAACCTCATCCCCCCGCCAGATGGCTGAGACAGGAGCCACGGCAAAGCAAACAAACAAACAAGACAACAACAACAACAACAACAACAAAAGAAAGTAAACAAGGTCGGTTCACCCAAACCAGTGCCCAATCAGAGCAATGCTCCCATTTACGAGACCTGCCTCCCAGGACCGCAGGGATTCCAGCAGTACCCTGGACCAGAACGTCTTCGGAATGAGAGTTTTTATTAGCACCATCCTATACCTGCGATACCCACTACTGAGGGGACGCGGGCTGCAGGGGAGGGGACGATGACATCTTAATTTCTTGGCTTTGAACCGGCACATCAAGCAGCCGCCATCTGTATCGGATGGCGCGATCTCTGGATGATGGTCTACTTGGTTGACTTAAAGGGGTGCTGATTGTGTCCTCTGTGTGGGAAGAAGGATGGGAGAGAGAGCTGACGACCAGAGCGGCAGGAGACGGCAGCGCCGGGTGAAATGTTTACGAAACATATTTCCTCTCTTCCTTCAGTTCACAGTGAAACAGTGATCCTACATTTTCAGCTTCGCTGGCAAGTAGGAGGGCCACGTGTCTAGACTCTGGCTCGTGGCACCTGAGCAGAAGATATGCGTGCCCGTCCAAGTCTGCTCCATTAAAATTCTCTATCTTCTTACTTGTCTGCAGCAACCCTGAGGCACGCTCTACAGACAGAGGCATCAAAGGACAGAAGGGGATGATCTGAAAATTGCATAGAGCGCATTTATTTATCCACACTGGACTAACACCTGAGGAAACACAGTTATTATCTCTCGTTGCTAAACCTCTGAGATTTGTGAGTGTTCGCTGTGGAACTTAGTCCACCCGCACTAAGAGAGAAATTAGTGAGTGTTCAGAATCTTAAACAACAAGCAAGCATTTTCTGTTCCCTTTGTTTTAATAAATGTACTTACTTTCCTATAAAAGCTACAAACAGATCTTAGTGCGAATTATTTAAGAACAATAGACAACAGTAACAGTTTACTAATGTTATTTGTTTTCTGCCCAGAAAAAGGGAGGTGGGGGAAATCACTTGTGTGAAAAACATTTAGCTCATAAACAGGAACTGGACAAAAGTTCTTCCAGGACACGGTGACTGATGACTGCATTAGATCATGACTGATGACCGCCCCAGGCTGCTTCTCATCCCCAGGAGATCGGATTGATGGGCTGGAGGTAAGAAAGCGCCACCTCAGTACCACTCAGGCAGCATCCTTGTGCACACCACAGGTACATGGATCATTTAATGACGTGATTTATCCCTGCTACCATTGGGTAAGCCCTCTGATGAAGGAAACATCGGTTATTCTGTGTTGCTTCCTACTTCAGCCCTATTGAATGGCTTTCTCCTTATGTGAGCTTTTACAAATACCTGATCACTTTTCTCTAATAAAAGATACATCGTTCTGTAGAAATAATACCGTTATATTACCTGTCTCGTTCTGTTTATATTTGTTTTAAAATACTATACTTTTAAATATTCAGAAGAAAATTTTTCTGAAAATTCCATTTCAAGAATTTTTTTAGCAAAAAAGATAAAAGAAAAGAAAAAAATCTTATTCCATGAAAAGATCTGATTATTTCTACAGAAAGAGAAAATTAGAGGAAGCAAGTGTTAGAGATGATGTCTGTTGATCAAAATGGCACACATACAGGGTGAACATAATAAAAACTTAGCTAATAAAAACCTGTCCATTAAGGATAAATAATGGCAAGAAGAGTATTTCAGCACCAGGCATTGTCTCGTGGTTTCTTATTTGCTGTTCGGAGTTGCCGTGCAGACAAAGCAATGAGAAACCTGAATTTCCATGTGGATCTTCTGGTTTTAACACAGCACATCACTGATTAAGTGTCACTCTTTAGCCTTTCACACGTCAGCAACATTCTGGCAAGATAATATCATTCTTAATTTTAGAATGACTAATATTTATAGACACAATAAATGATTATTTTACCTTGAATCATTTATACCAGAACACTCAGGTACTCACAGATGATTTTAAACTAAGGCATATTTGAAAGAGATGTAGACTTTTTCAATCCCAGCAATCCGGAGAAACTTGTTTTCAAGGACAAATAAATTTTCTAGAAGGTTTCACATCAACATGAGCAATTGAGGTGGATTCCGTATTTAAATTTACACCTTGCACCTCGCCTCACTCCATTTCTACTTCCTAGTCACTACACTGCAACAAAGGCTTTTCAAGAGACTGACAATGCTGTGATATTCTGGGAATAGTGCTTTAGGGAGGATTCAGTGGAGGTAATTATTCTATCTTCTTGAGTTTACAGCTTAGCATTTCAAGTTGATATGTGAGCATATAATCCTGTAAATGTAATTAATTCAATAGCCCTACGATCAAAATTCTTCTAGCAAAAGCTGAACCGTTCTATTTTTGAACACCTTTCTTAACTCCTTTTTCATTTTTTTCACATCATAGCTTTCAAATTAAAGTTTAAATAAGGGTTCAGACTTTGTCCTGAGATATTCATTCACAGAATTGACCTGATTATCCAAGGGCAAAGATTGCACGTTACTTCCTGAGGGAATTACTCGTGCTAATTGAGGGTAGATATCAGACCTTGATTTTAATACAAGTTATTCATGCTCCTTGTGCATGTAATCTCATCATTGGAGCGTCTTTTATTACTGCATAGAAATAAGAAGACTGAGAAGCCATATTTTCCAACTTAAATGTTAGTGTTTGGTTAGGATCCTCCGTATAAAGCCATAGTTCTTAAACTCAGTTATGATGTGGTCTCTCTTTTCTCTACCTTACTCTCCTTTGTTAGTTATTTTTACCCTAGTAATTATTTGTAACCCTTTGACAAACATCTGATTGTCCTGGGTGGTACACCAGATGTCCACGTTAATACACTGCAAAAAGGAATTAAAAAAGGAGAATTTATATCTTTTTGCTAGATTAATATGTTGAAATTTAAACTTGTTTTGTATCTAAATCCTTTGGGAGTCCACTGAGATCTGGGCATTCTACAAACAGCACACAGTCGCAATACCTGTTTACAACCCAGAACTAAAAGAATGTGGTATTTTAACACTGTAATTTTTTAAAAAACAATTACAGACTATGTTGAGAAGGATAAACTATGTTTAAGGGCAGAGAATCTACAGAGAAAGTAGATTTAGTCACTGATGTTAAGAGTCAGAAATTCTAAGACCTATAGCTTAGTTTATTCTCTCACCCTTGATTTTAAGACGTTAATGTGCTCTGATCTGATCGGCAGTCTGAGTCCCCGGCACTTCTCCAATCCACAGGCTCACTCAAACATTGTGAGTTCCCTCCCCAAGCACATCTTCCTGACTGCCAGAGCAGAGCACCCAGTAGAACGGGCAAGACTCTCACAATCCAACCGCGTGACCCCCAGGACCTGGGCGAGGAGCTGAGTAAGTCGCCCTTGTGGACTAGACTCAGCCACTGTCCCTCACTGGACCTCGCTAAGCTGAACTTCCGGGATGCGTGGAAGGAACTTCCGTTACACAAGCATGGCTGTCGTTATCTTAAGGACTGTTTTACTAATAAAACAGAGTGTTATCAGAAAGGGGCGCCTACATAAATAATACACAGTGGGTCACACCAGTTCAACACAAGTAAGTAAAACAAACAACACAGGTTTTCTTTGCCCCATTTCACTAAAATGGATGTTGGACACAGATTGCTCAAAAAGTCAAAAGTGTTGAATCCTCCAAACTTAAGCAATAAATGCTTCAATGCTCTGATAAATATGAGTCTGCTTTATTTTAAAGCCTTTCCCACTCCCCCCACGAGCAAGCCCAGCAGCATTTGCATTCGTCACGTCCTGGACTGTTCAGCAAGTGAGGAAGTCGTGACTACATCCTAGTGCCCTTCTAGTCCCTCCTATTTGGCTGCTCTGATGGCCCCGAGAGTGACAGACAGACACACTTAGGAGCATATATTCAGTTTTTAAAAGCAACTCAATTTCAGTTTGAATGGGGAAAGAAGGGCACAACACAAAAACAGGCAGTCTAAGCCAGGCTTGAATAAATGGACTTCCTTTCAGACTGAATAGCGACTTCATACCTGTGCACTTTGTGTTCTGAAATCATAACGCACCATCCTTTGGTGTCTAGGGTATCAACTAACGAAATGGATGAGACTTTTCTCAAAAAGGAAAGGTGTCTGTGCTGTGTCAGTAGATGCCTGCTTCGGTCACTTTGTAACCTTGGAGGGCTCTGTCCAGCACAAGCCAGATCTGAAGCGTCCGAGCTGTCTTCGTTCCTGGAAGTCATCTGGGACGCAAGGTACCCTAACATGCCTCTGAGTGCGATGGGTGGGGGTAAAATGAGCTGAGAGCACTTTGGAAAGGATTAACCACACTTTGGGTGAAAAAAATGAAACTTTGCCATGCAGCCCGTTTTCCCCCAGCTTTAAGAATGACTCCATTTAGAATGTTAACTGTTTTGCTAAGAGCATTATCCAGAAATGCACTCACTGGTCGGAGACCCTCGATACACTCATGTATCTATGTCTGTTTTACACTGATCAGTGGGCCAGTCTGTGTATGTACAGGATCACCTCAATTTCGTGCATACAACCCACACAACAAAGCGCATGTCTAGGCGACACCAGTCCCTAGATTTTGTTCAGGTCTGCAGGTCTCTCTTTAACCATCACTGGACATTTAATTAAGGACTTCCTATATTTTGGGATTGTGGCAGGAGGAATGTGATTGGGACCCAAGAGCATGAAGTTCACTTCCTTCATGGCTGCAAGACACATACAGACCAATAAAGTGGAGGTAAGTGTTAAGCAGATTGCTTAAAAAATTAACACATTTCAAGTATGCAGTCAGGTTAGGGACTGAAACAACTAAAATAATTCTACATTGGAAGACATAAAATTAAGAGTTTAAGATTAACATTGTAAACCCAGAGACAAATAGACCACGAGTAGCATTTATAAAATGAGACATCACATGCCTTCAAATCTCAGATACTACTGTCTGTAAAAAAAATAATTTCACAGAGGATTCCTGTTTTAAAATGTAAAAATGTTTGCCTTAGAGTTTGTGAAATGTAGCATCTGATTGAGAAATAGAAACCAACTAACAGAGTCTTTCAGGATCACTTCACTTTTTTACAGTTTTACTGAAATATAATTGACATATAACATTGTGTAAGTTCAGGGTGCACCCAGGTGTGAACTGGATACACTTGTTTGCAAAATGATCAACACCGTGGCGGCGTTAGTTAACCCCTCCATCATCTCACATAATTCCCATTTCTTTTTTGTGGTGAGAACATTTCAGATTTACTGTCCTAGCCCCTTTCAAGTACGTAATACAGTGTTGGTAACTGTAATCAACATGGTGTACACGGGTCCCCAGAACTTACGCCTCTAACTGAAAGCTTGCACCCTTGGACTAATATTTCCCCACTTAGGGGCACTCTACCTGTCAAGTCCAGAAAGGCTACCTGGCTTTCTGGGGTCCCTAGTGGCTTGTGTGCTGAGGTTCAACTGTGAGGCACTAGAAAGATAAGTAAGAGAACAGGTCTTGAAAGACTGGTCAGAGTGGAGACCATCTGGAGACCACACGGGAAGGACTGAAACACCCTCTCCCGAGTGGATTTTGAGGGAGCCATGGAAAATGACTAGCATTGCAGAGTGTCAATCTGCACTAAGGTGACGAGGCTCTGACACCGCACTGCATTCTCATGAGAGTCAGCCTTGGCCAGGAGTTGGTGTTTCTTTTTCTGAAACACATTAACTCAAAATGTTTGGCTCCACAGAATCACCAGTTCCAGCACTTTCCTCTCTAAGAGCAGACCAACAATGGGCCATGCTGGTTCCCTGAGGTAAGTGGCTACCACGGACGAATTTTCTTGCAGGAACCCAGTCTGTCATCTTTTGTCACCAGTATGTGAAGTGAAACTTAAAAATCAAATTATAGATTTAGTCACTCACTTTAACATCCATCTTTATGGATTTCTTTGCCAAAAAGCTGCCTGAGAAGTTCCGGGTGAGCCTTCCTGCTCAAAAGTATCCCCCCCCCCAATTCTAGGCGTGTCCATCATGAAACTCCATTTTTTTAATTAAAAACAATGCTCGTCCATGTTTTCTGCTGCTAAAAGAAGCGCACAGAATAGGGGCTTTGTTCATACTGAGACAGAACTGTAAAGAGTAATAGAGAAGAGAGCAGCTTGCACAACCCCTGAAATAACACCATTCAATTATTTCGCCCTGGTTTTGAAAGAACCTTGCGCAAATGCAGTTCCTCCAGATGGGCAAACTATTTCCACTAATTCTACTTAAAAACTCCTCCGGGACTGCTGTTATCTAGGCAAAAGTAAGATGTATAGAAGATGAACCCAGGAAAACTGGCCTTAGGAAGTCAGGCGGCCCAACAGGGTGTTCAGAAGTGAAACAGGAAACTAACGTAGAAGGCGCAACAGCATCCAAACACCTGGCTCACTGCTGGGTGCGAAGCTGTCGCCTGGCAACCTGGCCCCCACGCACGGAGGCTGGAGAGACGGAGGGCAGAGGCAGACCTTCCAGATGCACGGGGGCAGGTTTCGTAAGAGAGAGAACTTACACCAGGCTTGTCTTCTGTGGCCACAGGTGGGTAGACCTCTGCACTTACCCACCAGAATCTTAGAAATTTACTTGCAAGTTTGTACAGAGTCCTTAGCTGGGTTGGGTCACGCGGGCCCTCCAGATGGTCTTTATACCTTACTCTCTCAAGGCCGCGACCTTGGAACAGCTCTGCTATGCAAACGGTGGGCAGGACGCTTATTCGAAGGGTGGGGACAGGACGCTTATTCGAAGGGTGGGGACAGGAGCCTCTGACTGTCCGGCTCCAGACCACGGGTCAGCCCGGGGTCATGTCCTCTCGATCACCTCCGAGGGAAGCAGATCTCAACATCTGTCTGCAGCATCAGCTGCAATGCTGATCCTGTATGCGTTTAGTGCACGAGTCTCAACAACAGAATAGACAAATAGTCATCGATTTTTAAATTATTTCCCAGTCGTTCTTAAGTCATGAAGAAAAATGGTATTAGTAACATTAAAACAGTGGAATGGCAACTTCTAACACCTAGTGTTTGGGGGGGAAATGCAAAACTGAATAAAATGATCTTGTTGGGAAGAATCATTGAATTTGAAATGCCTCATAGCGTCGTTTCTGTTATCTCCCACTTCAGCCATGATGCGTGCTTGGATCTTTGCAGAAGGGGTAAACAAAGAAGAGGTTACGTATAAACTGAGAATTATTTTCTGAAGGGGGGCAGGATATACCAGCTCAAAATACGCCGCATTGGCCTACTGATTCCCTTTAATAGAAGTCATGTGAGAAACAGCCAGTTCAAGAAGCACACTCTACTCTCTGCCTCCTGGAAGCAGAAGATAAATCTCCCATGTGAAATATACCGTCCTTGCACTGGAAGGGTAGAAGGCATCCTTATCATCAGAGACAGGGCACTCAGGGCCTAGGAGGCTACATAAACAAACCTTGTCACTCCTCACCAATGGACGACCCCATGCCCAAACCCCTTTTTCTTGTCAGTCTTCACAAATGTATTGTTTCCTTGTCTAAAAAGTTTCTGCTTTGGTCACTTCTTCAGCCTCGTTTTTAAGGGGCTCCCATATGCACAAAACTAAATTTGTTTTTCTCCTGTTAATCTGCCTAATGTCAATTTAATTATTAGACCAGCCAAAGAACCTACAAGAGAAGAGGGAACATTTTTTTCTGCCTCTACATCCCATTTAATTTTGGTAGATGATTGTTGAAAAATCTCAAGAAGGGATCTTTAACTAGACTGGAAATAACTTCATTTTAAAAATGTAAACAGGCTTTATTTAAAGTCTTAAACATTTGATAGATTTCTACTTCATTTTGTAACATTTCCAGATGCGATTTTAGTAGAGTAGTGCCTCTGATAAAGCATATTTTGGTTACGGAGTAAAAGGCGACATGATGGGATCTGTGCTGGTGCCGGGTCTTTCGGCCCATTTGATTCAGAAGTTGGGAACTCCTCTCTGTCTCCACGTTCCTTTCCTCAGTCCTCACATTTACCGCACACCCCTGAGCAGAAAGCTAAGCTAGACAGTTTGGGGGCCGAATTTACTTTTGAGGTTCCCGAACAGCAAAGCCACAAGATAAAGCATTTGAAACTGAATGTGAAGCTGCTTCTGTTGGTTTGAAAAGATTATGTTCCTGTCTCTGAACTGGCTTTATTTTCAGACACATCCCTGTGTTGACTGAAAAGAACTGCCCTCCTCCCTCACTCATTTTCGCAGCCATGTCCCGAATCCCTGCTGTGGTCCAGGGACGCAGGCAGTGAGGTCATCAGGTGCGGTCCCTGCCGTCTTGGGGTCAAACACACCGTCTTCTCAAAGTGTGGAGTCGAAGCCACCTCCTCCCCTCCAGTTCTGCCTCTCGGACTCCCACAACCCAGGGAAACCCCCATCCTGTGCTCCCTCAGGTGATTCCAGGTTGGAAGGACTCTGAGTGAGGTCTTGCTTCCGTCCGAGCCCTTCTGAACTGCAAAGGGTTATGAAAGTGAATGTAATCAGCACGCTCACAAGTCCCCATGATCTCGCTACGACGGGAGACGTTATTTCTCCAGCGGCGGGACTGCGGTGGAACAGAATCTTTGCTGCCGTGTGGCTCTCACTTGGCTTCAGAAGGAGATCTCATTTCACAGTTCCCTTGAGAGGCTTCCGGTTTTTCTGTTTCATGAGAAGTCATGATGAAGTGTCTTCCGGGGTTTTTCAAGATGAACTTCAGTTTTCAAATTAACAATTTCCCCTTAGAACACTGTGGCTTTGTTAAATTTTAGGTTGGTTGCTTTAAAATAGACCTACTCCTGTCAAAATGCCGCAGTGAGAGACAAGGAATAGCACTGAAGTGGGAAAGAGTGTATTTCACAGTGACAGCTCCCCCATTCCTCAATGTTTTAGCTGAAATAATTAAATTGAGACTCAAGCCTACTCACATCTAGGCATATTTTTGTGTAACTCACTCACTAAATTGCCCAAAGGCCCTGTGCCAGGGTCGTGAATACCTCCTGAGGTATGATTCAGATGGGGAAAACAAAACTCTGCACCATATGGCTAATAAATGAAAGATTTCTCTCTCTCTCTCTATTACATCAAAGTGAACATATTAGAAAATGGGCCTTCTGAGATAAGTGCATTGAAAAGGAAGCATGATGTGGTGGAAATAAAACTGGCCCAAGAGTCAGAGCAATGGATGTCAGTGTCAGCTCTGCCACGGACGCGTTTTTGACCTCGGCTAATTTGCTCAGTGTCTTTGAGTGCTGCTTCTAATCCATAGAAATAGCTTAGTGATACCTCCCTCTTGGGATTGTTAAAAGGATCAAAATGAGAAAAAAAGACCTAAGTACACAGCATAATGCCCGGCAAGTGGTTGGCCCTCGAGAAATACGTTTCTTTCCTCTTTTCTCTTTCCCTTCTGTTACCAAGTCCAAACTCGTTCTGCTCGCTGCACGACAGGCCAGTAAGTCGGGAGACGAGGTGTTGGGACAAGGAATAGAGGCTTTATTCGGAAAGCCAGCAGACCGAGGATAGCAGACTAAGGTCCTGGAGAATCATCTTCCCCAAGTCAGAATTCAGGCTCTTTTACGTTAAAAAGAGGAGGGAGTGTGGTTGGTTGTTGCAAACCTCTTGCTGTCAGAATTCTTTGTTCTTGCAGCTGTCCACGTGGGTCAGGTCGTGGTGTCCCTGTAAACCTCCAACAAAACAAGAGTTATTTTCTATTCTGCAAGATTTTATCTCGATATGAATGCAAGTGTTATTATGCCCTTAAAGGTCAGAGCCTTGAGAATGGGCTGTCCTGTCTCTTTCAAGCTCTAGGCAACATCCTTTTACAAAAGGTGCAGAACCAGCAGGACACAGAGCACAGGGTTAGAGCCAAAGGAACAGGTCTAATATGGAGTCAGGTTTGTTCTTCACTGCTGCACCTCCTTGCTGGAGAATCCTGTGTCTGGCGATGGGGAGCCCAGGTTTCATAGCTCACACCAGAAGGCTGCAGCCTGTATGTGAAACAGAGCAACATTGTAGAAAGTGGAGAAGCCACTGCCTTTTTGGTGTGGCTGGATGGCGGCCACTGCATCCACTGTGAGACGACAGGCACTTCACGGCTCGCACGTTATTACGCTGGAGGAACTGTGCGATGTTACCACATCACTCAGTTGTCGTCTTTGAATGCTGTGTGCCCAATGTGCGATTTAACCATTACTCTCTCTGCTGCTGAGTTTCCTCATTCCCTCTTACTCAGTGCTTAGAAACTACCTCTCGGGCTGCTTTCTCCTTGGCCCCATGCAGGCTCCCCCTTCCCTACTTGACTTATAAATCCTGGAGGGGCCCAGGGGACCATGAAGGCCCTGCCCTCTGCATCTAAACCCAGGGCCCACCCCCCTCATGGACTGGAAATTCCAACTATATTGCAATGACTCCCGTAAATACTTCCCCAAGCCTGCACCTCCTGCATAGACAGTAGAGGCACGAGACAGTAGAGGCAACTGCTCACTGCTTCTGTGTGCAGGGGAGGGAGTAACTGTCTCCCAGCCTTCTGAGGTCTGGGCTGAGACCCTTTAGATAAAAGACAGATTAACAAGAGAAAAGCAAACAGAAATTTATTACCAGGTATATACCCAAAGGAAAATGAGTAACTCCCCACCTTGGGGCTTAGAATCCCAGTTGAAGCGTCTTCAACAAAGAAGAGTAAATCTGTAGAGAAATGGCAGGACCCAGAATAGCAGTTTCAGGCCCCCCAGGAGGAGGCACAGGCGAGCTAGTAAAGCTATGTTACACAGACTCCTCTGGCGACCTCGCCAAACTGATGAGGGCCAGACGTGGCACCTAGTGATTAACTTCTGCCCGTCCTGGTCGAGAGGGGAGAAGGAACACCTTTGTAATAGTGTGTCCCACTCATAGGCACGTGGGGAGAGGACAGAGAGCTTTTCTTGTTTCTTTCTTTTTTTTTAAATTGAAGTACAGTCAGTTTACAATGTTGTGTCAGCTTCTGGTGCACAGCGTCGTGTTTCAGTCATCCACACACATACATACATTCCTCTTCATATTCTTTTTCATTATAGGTTACTACAAGGTATTGAATATAGTTCCCTGTGCTGTGCAGTAGGAACTTGTTGTTTATTGGCAAAACTTGAACTTCAAATTCTGGGGAGTCAACATTTTTTCCCCCAAAATTGTTAAGACATTTGCCAAAGCAGAACTTGCTTCACAAGCTAAATTAGTGATCTGAGGTTTGCACATCAGCCAGATCCCAAGAGCAAGGCATCTGTGGGGGCACACACGCTCCGTACCCCAGAGAGGACCCGTGGTGTTGAAACTCAACTCAAGATCTAGTGTACAGCTTTGAAGCTCTGTCATCAAGCCCTGGGGAGAGCACACTTTCAAAGTGATGGGAACGGGGCAGTTCCTGGCCAAAACAGAATTCGCTTTTCAATGCTTGCCTGGCCACAAAGACCACCAGAGCTGTCTACCCTTATAGACAGAGAGTGAAGCAGGCCTTGCAAAGTTCTTATTGCTTTGTGGGTAAAGAACCACATCAGCTAATGCAGGACTGTGTTCCTGCCAGGCAGGGTCCCCCCGGGGCTCTCAAAGCCTTCCCTTAAGGAGCTCTGCGTCTTTAATCCTACTTCAAATGAGCCAAGCTGGACCCTCTGTCCTCCTTCAGTACCAGTGTCCTGATGTAGATGCCTGTGTTGGGTCTTGCTTGGGGGGGATCTATACTTGCGGCACCGAGGAGTAGAGAGTGACATTCTAACGCTCTCACGGTGAGAATTGCAGTCATGTCAAGGTGTGCGGTGGTGAGAAGCCCCGGTTCTGGAGTCAGGCGCCTACACTCAAGCCCCTGCTCTGCCGCCTCCTGGCTGTGCGACTGTTTATAGCACCCTGCGTTCTATTAACCTGCAGCCCCTCGCTAACAAGCACGTGCCCAGCACGCACCGAGAGCCACGCCTGCTGCGGCAGAAAGTTCGGGACTGTCAGCATGCCTCATGCCCTACCTCATTTATTCTCAGTTATCCTCACGTAAGGCTCACAACCAGCCTCCTGAGGTCGATACCATTACTGCCATTATAATCCCAGCTTTATAGCCAAAGACGTGAGGCTCAGGAGGGTTAAGCTATTCACCCCGAGCTGCAGAGCTAGGACTCGGCAGAGGTAGACGTGATCCTGGGTCAGTCTGGCTCCAGTTAAGACACAAGCTGGGTCCGCCACAGCCCGTGTAACGCATGGTAGCCACTGCCTCAAAGGTGTGCTGGATGTCTCCACAGTGTTCCTGAGACACTGGATGTCAGCAGAGACGAGTGGACCATAAGTAGCAAAAAGAAACTCACCAAGCACACAGTCAGTTGAAGCCCTGTTATAGTTTATTAACTTGGGGGGAAATAACCCACCTCAAGTCTTGAGGACTCCCAGCAAAGCAAAGCTGAAGGAGTGAGAAAAGGCACTACTACAAGGACACAAGACCGAGTGGCCACTCTTCAGTACATGCTGACCTGGCTGCACAGATGAAACACTGCTCTCACATGTGCCAGATAATCCTTGCAAGTTCCCCACACACTCACCTGGGGATGCCGAGCATAGGGTTAATCAAGCAAGAATTTTAGAACAAATGATGAGCATGGACACTTGAAAAATGGAACAGAATTGTATGGTTCAGATATGAGATGCTATAGGGTTTCTGAGTTGGGGAGATAATGGTATTACCAGAGAGCTAAGATTTGAACTGAGTCTTAAAAGGAGAAGAGATCTGGAGAAATGCTCCGGAGACTGAAAGGCACTCCAGAAAAAGGGACAGCATAAGGGCCAGGAAAAGTGCCACACTGCTGGGGCAGGAAAGGAGAGAAAGGATAAAAAAGACTGATTCGAGAAGGGAGGACATACAGTTGTCAAGGTGACACAATGTATAAAGTGTTTTCACAAATGATCAGTTACTCGCCAACGCTCCAAAGCAGAGATATGTAGATATTAGTATTTCCATTGGAAAAAGCAAGCTGAGGGTTTAAATAACACGTACACAGATATGCATTAAATTAATGCTGTACTTGCCATAAAAATAGCGTATTTTAGCCTCTTTCATTTTCATTACATTATGTCTTCCCTGCAGTGCATGGGATAGAGAGGAATCTTCAAAGTCAGGAAGATGATTACATAAGCATCAGAGAGTCAAATGTAATACTAATAAACCAAATGGAATAGCGCCTAAGCACTCAGGACACAGATACTACAGGGTTCTGTCTTACAGAATATCTACGTCTATCTGTCTGTCTCCATTTACAAAGCTATCCATCTGAAGAATCACATCTCAGTGTTCTTCCCTTGAGTTCACTTATCTAAAAAGTAAGCTTTGTTCAACAACAACAACAAAAAAATCCAAAAAGCAGAACAAATTTTACTTTAAATTAGCACAACCCACTTTCCATTTCTTTCCCTCTCCTTAAAGTTTTAACTTATCTGCTAGTCTAGAATCTTTGAAGACTTCTTTTTTGAAAAAATATTCTTCATAAGCCAGTTGAGATGACAGACTTTTGAAAACATTCCTCTCCCACTCATATAAACCCACACAATAAAAGAAAGTGAGATTTTTATAACTTACATGGAAAGATTCTGACATAAGGTGGAAAGTTTACAGAGATTTTCTTTTAACCTTCCTCACGCATTTGTTAAGAGTCCAGATGATTTGTACACTGTGGTTTATGCTGAAAGTTGAAATCCAGCTGAACACTCCCCACCCCTGAAAAAGGTCAAGTGCTGGTAGGGTCTTTGTTATGTGCCTATAATGGATGGAGGTGGAGGTGGCTGGAGCTGGAAGTTGTTGCTTATACAGAAGTCGGGTAAAGCCAGGGTTCTAGAAGATAGTATTAACAGCGACAGCAGTCGTTGTTTGTTGATGAGTTATAATTTGTGGCAAGTGCTCCATACGCATCATTGTTTATTGATGTAGAATCAGTTCACAATGTTGTGTCAATCTCTGGTGTACTGCATAATGCTTCAGTCATACATGAACACACATATATTCTTTTTCATTATAGGTTACTACAGGACAGTGAATATAGTTCCCTGTGCTGTACAGAAGAAATGTGTTTTTTACCTGTTTTATATATAGTAGTTAATATTTGCAAATCTTGAACTCCCAATTTATCCCTTCCCACCCCCAGCACCCCAGGAACCATGATTTTGTTTTCTATGTCTGTGATTCTGTTTCTGTCTTGTAAATAAGTTCATTTGTGTCTTTTTATTTTAAGATTCCACATATAAGCAATATCATATGGTATTTGTCTTTCTCTGTCTGGGTGACTTCACTTGTAATGACCATCTCCAGTTCTAGCCATGTTGCTGCAAATGGCATTATTTTATTATTTTTTATGGCTGAGTAGTGTTCCGTTGTATAACTACACCACAGCTTCTTTATGCAGACACCTGTTGATGGACATTTGGGTATATACATCATTTTATCTTCACAGGATCCCTGTGTGGTAGGATTTTTTTTCTGCCATTTTATACCAAGGAAACAGGATCAGACAGGGTGGACAACATGCCCCCAACCATACAGAATATTAAGTGGCAGAACAAAGAATCTATGGTGGATGCCCCTATAAAGTAAACATGTGAGACACACACACACACTGCCTTATGTTCAAGGGTGATGTGTCCTGTATTGGTGGACTCCATAACTACCCCAAACCTCCTGACTGCAGAGTAACATGGTTGCATAAGAAATGTTAGCATCTCTGAGAAAGACGCTATCACGATCAGAAAAGGGAACTAGGTAAAAGCTTCACTTCTCGGGGAGCTGAAGGACCTGAGGCTTGCCTGAAGAAAGGAGCTCACATTCTGGGAGTGGGGGGGGGGGTGGTCAAATAGACGTCAGCAACTCACAAGAGCAAACAGGACAAGGCCAGCAGGCCAGCACACAGGGAGGGGAAGGGGCTGGAGGCTGAAGGGGCGGATGGAGTCCTGAAAGAATTCAGCAAGGAAGCCCAGAGCCTGCATGGGGAAGAGAGCACGGCCGGGATTCACGTGCTAAAGCTGTCAAGGCGCAGAAGTAGGACAGAGAGGAGGTGAGAGGCGGGGGTGCGTGATGCACTCAGCAGTGAGGCTACAGGGAATGGGGGAGCGAGGTGGGTACTGACATCGGCTCTCTGCTACCAGACAGGGCCTTAGCCAGTTAGCTTGGAAATGGTGTTGCTTCGGTCGGTTGCTTTGCTGACGTGGGGACCGTAGGAAGGCGATGGACACAAAGAAATAGGTACAGGTAGATGGGGCTTTACCGCTAGTTCTGTCTCTCAGGGACCAGGTCGCATTTAACCTGCTGTTTTCGCATCGCCAGGGTAATAGCATGTAACAAGAGGGTTCTTTCCGTGTGCCTTAAATGACACACTTAATGTAAATAACAGACTAATGGAGAGCCTGATGTTGAATAAGTGCCCTGAGAAAAGCTATTAAAAGATACAAAAATATTTGGAGTTTCCCTTTAAGCTGTGGGCCATTGACAGAGGTTATGGTTTCACCTGCTAATAGTTTATCTAAGAATATGAATTTTTCTGAGTGGGAAGAAAAGGGGAGGGGAAGTAAAGCAGAAAAGAAAAAAAGGCTGCAATTAATATGACAGTATCTGTTCCTCACAGCATCACTAAAATCTCTCTAACCTAGGCTTCACTGCAGAAGCAGCCAAGCCCCCACCAAGCATGAGGGCATCATGTCCTCCCAGAGTAACGGAGTGCAGTAATGCAGAGATGCAATACAATGCGACAGTGATGCAGTGCAGTAATGCAGTGATGAAATGACGCAGTGTGGTGATGCAGGGATGCAGTGCACTGACGCAGTGATTCAGCACAGGGACACAGAGCAGTGATGGAGTACAGGGATACCACGATGCAGTGATCTAATGCAGGGATGCAGTGATACGGTGCAGTGATGCAGTGATCTGATGCAGTGATCTAACGCAGGGATGCAATGATATGGCGCAGTGATGCAGTGATCTAATGCAGTGGCATAATGCAGTGATGCAGTGATCTAATGCAGGGATGCAGTGCGGTAGGGATGCTGGGGCTCACTAACACCTGTCTCCTTCCACTGCAGCCTGAAGAAGCAAATGTGCACTGTCACTAAAAATAATGACAAATGTCACTCCAGACTTGCAAAGCTTTTAGTATCGCTGCAGGAGAATCACACCCATAGTCCCACCCCAGTCACACAGGTCTCAAGTCAGCTGTCCACCTGAGAGAGGAACTCAGAACGGGCTGCTCAGCTTTTGGCTTTGTGTCCCATCTCACTCTTCTTACACCCTCTCCTTCCTGCCCGCGCCCCTGCTGCTGCCCTGGTCTGCGTCCCAGCCAGGCCCTCGTCCTGGGCCCCTACGTGCTGCCCTGGCACTCCCAGCCTTGGAGTCACTGTGCCTTGCTCCTGAGCTGCCCACGGAGCTGGCACCCCTGGCAAAGGCCGCCCCTCCGGGAGGAGAGGCACGAGGCTGGGGAGCACACGGCCTGGAAAAGCCCTCAGCGGCCTGTTCCCAGCGCATCGTTCCCAGGCAGCTCTGAACAGCTGCGGGCCTCCCGCACGGCTTGCTTCTCTGCTGATTTTTCTATTCTAATCACTCAAGGACAGAAAGGAGACATTCCCAGAAATATCCTAATTCAGCTACTATTTACTTTGTGTCACTGGGTCTTCAAAACCCCTGTACGTCCCTCCGCTCACTCACCCTCACACCGGATCTGTGGATCAGGGAGTCAGAGACTGGTCCATGGCCTCACAGCCACGCCACCCTGCGGTGGAGCTGACTTCAGTTCCACCCACTGGGCCTGTCTGTTCTGGTTGGCTCCTCATGCTACCAAACACCCCTCTTCACAAAGAGATTTCCTTTAGAATCAGTGCCCTGACCAAAGGTGTGTGTAGTCCATCTCCCAACTGGGAAATAGCCACTGTTCGGAAACACAAAGCCAGGTTATTTCAGCTGAAGTTTGGGTTGTCTGGGACTCTAGTGTGTAACTCCGTGGCAGGGTCCCCAGTACAAATACTGTTTTTATTTGTATGTAAAGTTCTAGGAGGAAAGAGAAAATCCTTTCACTCTGTGCTCAGCATGAATGACCCAGGAGACCAACTCTAAAATCCATAGCTGTCAGAAAACGAAACAAAACGCCTCTCTGTGCAGCCCACGCCTGGACTTTAGATGCTCATGCTGCAGTCAGCAGTGATGTTGTTTCACAGGGCTCAGCCAAAGTCGAAAGGCTTTTATTCCCAGAATATCTTAGCCCAAAGACATAGCATCCTTTTTGAGACAGAAACTTGTCTGCTTGACTGCTTGCTGGCAGCTGCATGTTCCTGACTAGAAAGCAACTTTTCTGCAAAAGCAGGCAGGAACTGGGCCAGGAAGTTTAAACCATGGTCCCTTGAGCAAAATACCATAGTGACTTTCTGATCCCTAACCATGAATTATTTATGGAAAATCAGAAGTAAGACCAAGTAAGCCTTATCAATGCATTCTGTGCACTATACAGTCCCATAGTATTTAGAGATGATTTTGCAATCTGGTCTGTGTTTGTAAATCTACATTATAGAACTTCACATCAGATCATACACTGTGTAATCCTATCTTCCTTGAGGATAAAAAAGGATTAATTACTCTCCTTTTACAGGCCTCTCCTCATAACGTGGGGCACTAGGGGTAAATGTGACTCAGAGCCTAAGATTCTGATCTCCAGTTACTTAAATGCCTCAAGGAAAGATGCCGTCTCTCTCTGACCATAGAGGTTCACTGCCTCTGTCTCCAAGTCTTACCCCAACAGACTGAAGGGTAACTGCATGTTGCTCTAAGTAAGAATGGACATTAGATCAGCCCCCCCACCTCCCACTCTGGGGTTTGTGAACACTTAGCCCTCAGTCAGCCCTGGAATTACCAACAAACATTGTGTGTATGCGCTTCGTGCAGGTTTTTCAGGGTCCTTAGGTTTCTCTAATTCTCAAAAGACTGTGGCAAGAGGATTACAAATATTCCGTGAGCCATAGAACACCCCTTAGAGATTTTTATCAGCGAGTCTTTCCCAGATTCCTTCTCCCCTCTGATTTGTGATATCCTGCCGTGTAGCAGCTTGATAACCTATGGCCCATTTTCCAAGGGTGTCTTCAATGACAGAGTGGTCATTCAACAGACATTGCTTTAATGCCAGCAAAATACTCTTCATTCCAGAATCTTTTTATTTCATTCAAGAATGACTGGTCACCATTTCTGAAGAAGCAGATGTTCTAAAATTGATCCACCTGGGAAAGGGTACCCTTCTCCATCATCTCTCTAAGATCGCAGGGATTGCTTTAAACCTAACTCTACCTTTCCCCAACATGAGGATTTCTCTCTAGTGGCCATGACCTCCTTGAAGGCATCAGGGTGACAAAAACCAAGTAGGTTTGTGGAATCTTGATGCTTCACTATTGATGTTGCCAGCAAGACAAGAAAAGAGAGCTCCCCACCATGAGGCATGTAATGCAGGCTCTGCTCACACAGGAACAGCGGTCACAGTCATCTTCTAGTTGGCCTACTGCCCACAGAATGGTCAGACTCTTAAGAACACATTATAAAAAGACAGAAGAAGGGAACCTACATATATGACCTTTGCCCCTTATTTGGAGAATCATACCTTCAGGGTTCTCATCCAGGGATTTCTGAAAGTTCACAGAACCATTTAAAATCCTCCTTCTGGATCAAGTCTCCCAAATTCTTGATGCTGGAGGTACTGTTCAGATCCACAGTGTTCTCCACGAGAATGAGCAGAATTATCTAGATCTGTGCCAATCAATATGGTAGCAACTGGTTACATGTGGCTTTTAGGCACTTGAGTGTGTCTAGTTCACACTGAGGTGGCTGTAAGTGTAACATACACAACAGATTTAGAAATCTTAGTAGGGAAAAAAGGTAGACAATTTCATAAAATATTTTATACTAATTCCATGTTGAAATGGTTATCTTTGGACATGTGGGTTACATTGAACATACTATTAAAATCAATGTTTCCTGTTTCTTTTGATTTTTAGTGTAGCTAGTAAAAAAATTTTTTAAGTACATGTGACTCATTATACTTCTGTTGGTTTGCACCAAGTGCACTGCTCTAAACAGCAAAATGAGAAGGTGAATACTTGAAGCTCTTTCTATAAACCAGGTTCCATCCTCAGCACAAAATGGAAACTAAAAACATGGTGGTGTAATAGGGAAGAACAAATCTGGCTCCATATTGGATCTGTTCCTTTGGCTTTAACCCTGTGCTCTGTTTCCTGTGTTGTTTTCTGGGCTGGTTCTGCACCTTCCGTAAAAGAATGTTGCCTAGAGCCTAAAATATACAGGAGAGAGCAGTCTCAGGGATCTGACCATTAAGGGTATAACACTTTCCCATTTACACAGAGATAAAAAGTTGAAGAACAGAAAATAATGTTCATCTTGTTGGAGGTTGACAGGGACACCATGACCTGACCTAAGTGAACAGCCTGCAAGAATGAAGGATTGCAACGCCAGGAAGTTTGCAACCATCAGCCACACCCCTCCCCTTTTTAGCATAAAAGGAGCCTGAGTTCTGACTTGGGGAGGATGGTAACTAGGGCATTAGGCCCCCATCTTCTTGGTCTGCCCGCTTTTCAAATAAAGTTGTTATTCCTTGCCCCAACACCACCTCATCTCCTGATTTATTGCCCTGTCGAGCAGAATGAGTTTGGACTCGGTAACACTATGATAAAAGGGAAATGAATAATGCCACCAAGAATGCAAGACGTTAGAAAGAAGAAGGGAAGAAGAATGTAAAGCAAATCAGTGAGATGCAATAGAGAAAAAAGAAATTCCATTCTAAGTCCCCAGTGACTCAGCAATCCAAAAGTGCTCAATGCAGTTACGTAAGTGTTAGAAGAAAACCGGGGTGAATTTCTCTACAGCCTGAGAGTAAGGGAAGGTTGTCTAAATATAACAGAAAGTCCAGACACACAAACACGCGCGCGTGCACACACACACACACACACACACACACACACAGAGAGAAAAGGTTAATAAATTGCCTCTATAAAAAGTTTTTAAGTACTTTATTTTGAATTAAAAAAACATAAACAAGGTCAAAAGGCAAATGACAAATTGGAAGCAAGTATTTTCAACACACAGGACAGACTAATATAATCCCTACTAAACACATAAGGACATTTAAAAATTGAAAAAACAAAGACAGCAAATTCTAGAGGAAAGTGAGAAAGACTGGGACAGAGAATTAACAAAAACTGTATAACGATGGCCCTCAGACATATGGAAAGGTATTTAAACTCATTCACAGTAAGAGAAATGCAGATTAAAACTATACCGAGATATTACTTCTCATCAGATTGACAAAAATTCAAAGTCTTGACAAGACCCTCTGTTGTCAGAGTGGAGAACAAGGCACTCCTGGCTGCCCATGGGGACTACGAGACAGTACAACCTCTATAGAGGGGATACATCAATAAATTTATCCAGAAATCTACATTAACATTTACTCTAGGACTCTCATTTATGTATCGTTTTTTGGGGATGGAATTAGGTAAATAAAGTTTATTTATTTAATGGAGGTATGGGGGTTAAACCCAGGTCCTCCTGCATGCAAAGCACGCTCTCTTTCCACTGAGCTGAACCCTCCCCCCAGACCCTCATTTCTTTGGCCCATGAACACTCATCAAGCTGGCCCTGGGCTTCCATCACTTTCAGAGCAGTCTCACTTTCTGTCACAAGATATTCAAAGATTCCAAAAATAAATGGACTATCTAGGCAGGGGCAGGGAGCTAATTTGGGAGATTTTTGAGACCCCTCTTGAAAACAGACTCAGCATGGATTCTTCAAGTGTCCAGGAGTGGCTGGGAAGAAGAAGATGGAGCTGTTCAACTGAAAGGGACTCAGGTCCCAGACAAGGAGATGCTCATCCCAGCAGATACCTAATTGGCCAGATGCATCAAGGACCAAATCTACCTCCTCTTCCCATCTCACCACTATCCCCAAAACAAGCCCATATCCAGGCAAAACACACGTCCCCTGAAGCTTAAAATTCAACATAGAACCCAAATCTACTGAGATGAAAAGTTGAATGTCAAAAGTATCCAAAAGAACTCCTGAGTTTTTAGACCTAATGAAATGTATTATTTACACTTAATAAATAACATCTACACCTCTCAGTTTGACTCTCAAAACCTGTATGTATGTATGTATTTTGCTTTTTTTAAATGGGAGGTACTGGGGATTGAACCCAGAACCTCACACATGCTAAGCACACGCTCTACCACTGGGCTATACCACTCCCCCACCCAAAACCTATACCTGAGTGATTTTTACCTAGATACAAGCAGCCTGAAAGAATATCTCCCTTCAAAAGGAGAATGTGTCTGCTGAAATTAGGTCTGATTTCAGATTAGACCTAAAAAAATCTAGACATATCAAAACACATCCATCCTGACAAAAACCAAAAAGTGATTAAGTTCACATTTAACTTCTGCATTTTCTGATGCATGAAAGACTACAAGAAAGACTCCATGGCCAGCAAAGCACTGTTGGCCGGACTTCTCGTTTCCACAATCCAATAGTGCCACATGCTGCCTCCTGTGAACAGAATTTCTATGTTCTCTGCCTCTTAAAATGATCCGGAAGCCAAGAAACTTCCTATGAGGCAATATCAAACAACCACTCTGTCCAGATCTTGCTGGAATGATGCCTGCTTATTCCCAGCTTCTCTGCCTGCTCTGCTCCTCACTCAAGACAGACGCAAAGCACTTTCTCTTCTCTGCTGTTCCCCCTTCAGGGATGCTCATGAATGCCGAGGGGCACCCAGAAAGTGGTTTAACGTCCTTTGCGAGACTGGCTTTCTTCTGCAGCGCAAGGAGGCTGCTGTCACACGCAAGGTTAAAAATTGCTAACTGTCCATTCTCAGGTTGGTGCTTCCAAAGGCTACCATCCTGATTGTAATACTAGAATCTTTTGTTTGTTTAGTGTTTTACAGCTTAGTAAACCACTTTATACATAATCTCATTTTACACTCATGCTTTTACTGTCCTCTTAGAAAATAAAGTGGCTAAACCCCCTGGCTGGTAATCAGTAGAGAGAAATTCAACACCTGACCTCCTTGTGCCCCGACTAGTATAATTTCTTCTCCTCCTAAATTTACATGCATAATGTGACAGTTAATTTTATGTATTCATTTGACCGGGTTATGGGACGCTCAGATATTTGGTAAAATATTATCCTGGCTGTGTCTAGGAGAGTAATTTTGAATAAATCTAATGTTTAAGGGAAGGGAGGCTTTCCTTCCCTTAAGTAACTAAGCAGTTGGTTCTAGGTTGGGCTCCAGCTTCCAGAACATGACAAGGCACAGTGACCTCTCTCCATCGGCTATCAGAAGCACGCCAGCAGTTCCTCACAAGTTACAGAGGTAGGGAAGCACGCAGATGATGGTTCACAAACTCCAAAAAAGGGGCTCTGTCAAACTGGTTAAACTTTCCCAACTCAGTTCCCATGTGTATGAGGGTTCTCAGGGGAAAAAGAACCCATAGGAGATATATGTACACATATATATATATATACACACACACACACATATATATACACACACACATAACCACATATATATGATTTATTGTAAGAAATTTGCTCCTGTGATTAGGAAGGTGACAAGTCCCAAAAACTATAGGGTAAGATGGAGGCTCAGGAGAGCCAATGGGATATGTTCTAGTCCAAGTCAAAAAGCATGAGGACCAAGAGTCAGTGGTGGAGTTGAAGACCAAAGTCTGGCCGAGAGACACAGGAAAAGCTCAAGTTTCAGTTGAGGCCAGAAGGCAGGGTAAAACCAGTGACCCAGCTCTAAAACAGTGCGGCAGGAGAGACTCCCCCTTACTGGGGAAGAGTCAGCCTTTATGGTCTATTCAGGCTTTCAACTGATTGGATGGGGCTTGCCGACATTACGGCGAGCAATTTGCTTGACTCTCGTCTACTTATGTGTTAAATTTATCCATGTTAATGCAAGAAATTAAATCCAGTTTCTTGGATTACACATCTGTATTAGCCTCACAGAACTCATGTCTATTGGAGGAGGTCTTTGAGAGTATGTAAGGACCAGCTGACCCACTAGCTGGACCCCAGCAATCAACGGCTCCTCGCTCTCCACCCCAGTGCTGGGAATGTAAGTTCTGCTCATGATCCATAGCTGGAGCTGATTCAAGGATGCAGCCTTGACAGGCTAAGGGGTTGCTTAAACCATCTGGACTGAATACATGGCTAAACCCAGTTAAGGCCGTTATGGGTACCAGTTTGCAACCAACAAGGGCACCTTGTAAATGTATTTGATTTTACCCTTGAACACTCCTTTCAGGAAAGGAAACACCTGACCACCACATAGGGCAACAGAGCCTGAGAAATCATAGTTTTAATACCAACCTCCTCCACTTGTCAGCTTTGTGAACTTGGTAAATGTCTCTAATTGATGTTCAGTTTCCTCATGTGTATGACAGTGATCAGAATGTCTCCTTTACAGAATTATTGCAAAAATTAAGTGGAATAACTGAGATAAAAGGCCTGGCACCCAAAAGAAACAAACTGAACATGAATTTTCTCTCCTCTCTTGTAATAGTTTTGGCCAAGTTTGAAGTAACCTTCTTGCCTTTAGAGACATTTAAAAGTTATCATTATTTTGGAATTCAGTTTTAACAGCATCTTAAGTTTGAAAATTGAGGGAAAAAAAGAGGCAAACTTGTCTAATAGGTAATTTTTGCCAGTATTATTGTTTCTTGTCAACTGCACTGCTGTACTCAGTGCAAACTAGAGAGAACTTACAGTTCTTTCCCACTCACTACTTGTCATTAAGAGATTTTACATTTATTGTTTCAACATGATGCAGAATTCAGTGGTGAACCACATTCAGTGTGGATAGTTTTGAATTTCTTTGGTATATAAAACAATGTGCACCCTTAGCCTTGTTAATGTTGACAGTTTCCTCTTCTTTACTCCTTCTTAGAACTCAGTTGGATTCAGTGTAAAACTTCTTTACAAAGAGATTACACTTCACGAAGGAAGTATAAAGAGAGTTCAGTTAAAAAAAAAAAAAAACCTGGGGGAGAGGAATTTGTAGTTGAGTTTTTGTGCCTAATGAAGGAATAATATATGTATGCTCCTATATGACTGAAGCAGTGTGCTGTACACCAGAAATTGACACAGCATTGTAAACTGACTAGACTTCAACAAAAATATTTTTTTTAAAAAGAAGAGATAGGAGTATCTACCCACACATACATGTTAAGGAACTTCTCCTTTCTCATTTCAAGGAGTATAACTGAACTCCTCACAAAAATTATTACAGGGACATGTTCTCATTTTGAATCAGTATTATTTGCTCAATGCACACACTTATTCCCATTTTCAACTTTTTCCCAGTGAATGTATTAAAAATCATGTCTCAGGATCTCCTTGACACCAGAGATATTCGTGTGGATGGGGGCTCTGAGACTCTGCTTTGTTATTTCTGAAGCCTGACCAGAAAGAAGGAAATGAAATGTTTATTTTTAAACTGCCAACCTTTGCTTCCAGGAGCATAAGGATGAGAATTAGATTTTCCTGGATTACCTGTAGTCTCTCTTGGTTCTGGGAAGGCCCCCTTGGCAGAGCCATCCTGATCATTAAGAAGTCAGGCCCAGTGTTTAATCACTGTCCATGGGGGAATCCCAAGCACTTATGAATTAATCCAAATGCAAATATTCCGACTTGAACAGAAGTATTCTGATTAATGATGCAAAATTATGTAAATTACCCAAGAAGGGTTTGGATAGATTTCTGCAGAAAAATTAATTGTACTTTAAGGTATTTTTCAGTCTATGTTCACTCCTGAGGACCAGAGAAGGAAGAGGATACAGAAAGAGAAGGGTGGCTGTGTACTGACAGATCCCAGCATCTTGGTAACAGAGAGGGAGTAAAAGCATTGCCATTAGACCTCGGGGATGTCTCATGTCCAGCAGAGAAATTCTCTCAATAATTATGTGATTAATTTCCAAGTGCTACTTCTTAATTTCATTCAGCCTACCTCAGCCTAGCTCTGATGTAGAAGAAAAGAAAAGGACTTCTGTTCTCTGGCAAGAAATGGAGACCAGGATAAGTGACTCAACAGATACGAGCTTCCTCTTTTGAGTAAAAAAGAGTGGTTAGGGTAGCTCCACCGGGCCATCCGAGCCATGGCCACTTCCATTTGTCTGTTCTGCCACCCGTCACCCTTGGCTTCCACTCAAGTTTGCCCCATCGTCACAGGAGGACTGCTGGTGTTCCAGGCATCACTTCTGTATTCCAGGTAAGAAGAGGAAAACCTCCCGGGTAAGTCAGTTGCCTTGACATCCCTCCTCACCAGCCCCACCCAAGGACATCTTACATCTCCTTGACCACCCCTGGGTAGGGGGTGCGGAGAGCGGGAGAGCCGAGACATACAGTGTTTTAGCTGGATAAACTGTTTTCCCAAATAAATCAGTCTTCTGTTAAAAAGGAAGAAGGGGAAATGGATACCGGGAAGGACACAGTTTCCTCCTGGGTGGCGCCCATTTCTCCAGAATGGAGGAACGAAGAGAAGAGCCTCCGACAGTGTTAGTGCTCATGGAACAAAGAAGGCAGAGCATTTCTCAAGGAGCAAACAAGCCCATCACCTTCCCCTGGCTCGTTTAGCTGAAAGCGGAATAAATCAGAATGGGACGACCAGATGGCATCCCTTTTCCGCAGCCGAGAACAGAGCACAGATTGGCACTGAGTCTACAAAGTCCCCTCTCTGTCACACAGCATCTCCCACAGGGTCCAGGTGACAGTGGTACTCCTAAGTGACTTGGAACCACTTCTAGTACTGGACTGTGTTTATCTGTGGTTCAGATAATGCCACAAAATGGATATTTTTACTTTAATTTAAAAAATTTTAACTGAAGTATAATCAGTTACAATGAATATATATGTATGTATAAATATTCAATTTCATAAAAGGTTATTCCAAGACACTGAATATTTACTTTTAGAAATCCCACATTATTCCCCACATGCAGTAGACACAAATCTCATTCACAAATCCAGGTGTGCAAGAAATCTAACTCCTTCCCCCCTCCTTATTTTTTTTTTAAACCAACTCCATTCTGTCCAGCAGGATAAACTTAATTGCAATCACTGTGTGCATGGTCTTCCTCCAGTTAATCTAACCTGGGCTTAATCTAATCCAGTTAATCTAGTTATGCCACTTGCTGTTTAAGTTTAAGACAGTAACAGTTCATTAAAATCCTGATGTATCTTTACAATATCAACGGAGAGAAGTCATGAATATTTATCGACGTGGTTGAAATAAAGAAATCTCCACTCATACTCAAGAAAAGTATAGGTAACCCTTCCCAGAAAAGTCATATAATTAATGATGTACATCCATGTTTACTAAATGCTTAGCCCCCGTTTTGTAAACCTTAGAAATCACAATTCTCAGATCATTATATCAGAGAAGCAAGAGAAGCAAGAAGCACTAAAACTCCAGTAGATCTAAGTTAACTCCAGTTAACTTCCTCCTCCAAGGTGGAGACACTCAGCACATGAGCATTTTCAGTAAAATGTGTTAACTGCTTTAATTAGGGTGACTGAAAGGTGCTAAGTGAGGAGTGAAGAACTTGACCCAGTTTGGGAGGTCACGTTGGCCATTCATTTTCTGTTCTATTTAATCTTCAATATTCCTTTCACCTATCAATATCCAAATCTATAATCTAACAATCCTCAATGCATGAGCATTTTAGAAATTTGAAAGATTCTTTTTCTTTGGCTGAGCAGTTGTTCTTGGTTGGCACATTACTTCAGAAAAGGCTGCCTCTACGTGGCTTCCACGGCCACCTGCTGCCAGGCTGGTCTTGCAGGCAAGCTCTGGTTCAGAGGACAGTTTTGACACACACCCTGCAACAGTGTCTCGTGTTTATTTGGTGCTTTTTTACATAGCTACGTATCTACAATCGCACCTCATTCACACCAAAACCGTGTTAAGGTGACCAGAAAAACACCCTCGACTCCATCTTACGCTTCTGCTAAATGCAACCAGCAAAGTTTGCTTAAGATCCAAGATTAAAAATCTGTGGTTTATAATACACTCAGATTATCAAGTCATTTAAGAAAGTCAAAGAGCCACAGAAACATAAAGGTGACAGAGCGCAGCCCTGAAGGGCAGACGCCCTGGAGCCAGGCTGCCTGGGTTCGTGGCGCAGCCCTCCCCCTGGCCAGCTGTGTGACTCTGTGCAAATCACGGAACCTCTCTGTGGTCAGTTTTCTCACCTGCGAAATCAGGACGATAAGAGCACCCTCCTCCTCCGACTGCATTATCAGCACTAAGCCTGTTTGTTTAGACGAGGGCCTGGCATGGAGCGCGGGTCGCCCACCGCTCCAGGCCCCCGGCAGGCCCCAGCCCGTCCTGCAGGCCTCCTCGGCGCGCCGCCGCCACCCCGGGTCTGACAACACGTGGGCCGCGCCCTGCCTGGAACTGCGGTCGGAAGCATGGTCGTCCGACAACGGCGTTTTTGTACTCACTGCACAGAGCTGTTTGTTTTCTGTAAAGTTGGACAATAAAAAGCAGTGCTGACCGGTCCCTGCCGTGCTGCGGCGGCCCTTGCGAGGGCAGGCCTCTCGGGACCTCCCGGCGGCCTGCCGCACCCCCGCCGGCTGCAGAGCCCCGATTCCTCCGAGACCGCAGTCACCCGGGGGCCGGGCCTCCCCGGGAGCCAAGGGGAAGGAGCACCAGGGCGGTTCCCTGAAGGGCTCTGTCTGCGCCAGCTCCGCGCCGGGACCGAGCGGGGCGCCTGGCCGACTAACACGGGAAGGGGACACCCCTGGAAGGATCCAAGCCCCGCGTCACGGGCGGAGTTCGGACAGCTCTGTCGGCGGCGGCAGGGACAACACAGAATCCCGCCTGTTCCGCGCGCCCTCGGCCTCCGGGCTCCCGCGGGTCAGCGGGGTCACGGTCCCTTCAGCTTCCTCCTCATGCCTTCCTGCGCTGCGCCTGAGGGCCGGACCCCCTCGAGGACTCCCGCGTTCCTGAGGAGCAGCCCGCTCCCCGCGCCTCCCCTCGCCTCCGCCTCCCCCTCGGCGCGCACCGCCTCGCTTCCCCGACTTCCGGTCCGGCTCCTGAGGGGGCTTCCGGCCAAGTGGCGGGAACGGCTCCCACGCAGCCCGCCGCGGCCCCGTTTTCCGCGCAGGCGGCGGCCGCACGTCCAGGGCAGACGAGGGACCGGGCTCTCCGGCCGCGGCGCGGGTGGGGCTGGAGGCCTCCTCCTCGTCCCCCTGGCCTCCCGCCTCCTTGGAGGTCCCCGGCTCCTGGGCGCCTGCCCATCGGCCTGACTAGCTTCCTGGCCTGAGGCTTCTCCTCAGGGCCGGCCGGGCCCTGCGGCCTCCTCTCCCGCCGCGCCTTCCCTCCGCGCCGTCTGCCCTTCGTCTCCGCGGCAGCCTCTGACGCTCGGGCTGGGCGGGGAGCGGACCTGCCTGGCCGGGCTCTGCAGGTAGGCGTCCGGCGCGGGCGGAGGAGGGGGGCGGCGGTGGGGCGGGGGCGGGGGGCCGCCTCCCTGTCGGCCTCACTTCCCGTGAGCGCATGCGACCTCGCCGACCGCCCCCGATGCGTGCGCCAGGCGGTTGGCTGTAGGCCTGCTAGCTCGTTTTGTGGGCCAGCCCCTCCTAGGGTCTAAGGGGCACATTTGCTCAGGACACCGGACTCCGTAGAGTGGCGCGGGCTTCCCACGCCGGGGCCGGGGCGGGGCGGGAGGGCTACTCCCCGGTCCGCGGTAGGCCGCCTGGGGTCGTGCGCGCAGAGCAGGAGAACGTTCAGGAGGGAGCAGCAGGGGAGCCCCCGCCGCCCCACTGTCACCGAGTCCAGACTCGCTCTGCCCGCCGCAGGCCAGGCCAGTAAACCAGGAGACGACGCGTTAGGGCAGGGAATAGCGATTTTGTTCGGAAAGCCGGTCGACTAATGTCTTGGAGAACCATCCTGCACAAGTCAGAATACAGGCTCCTTTTATACAAAAACAAAACAAAACAAAACAAACAAACAAACAAAAAAAAACCAGGAGAGGGAGTGTGGTTGGTTGTTGCAAACTTATTGGTGCAGGAATTCTTTGTTCCTGCAGCTGTCCAAGGGCCAGGCCATGGTGCTCCTGCAAAACCTCCAACAAAACAAATGTTATTCTCTATGCTGCAACTTGTTATCTTTATGTGAGTGTAGAGCGAGCAAGACTAAGCCTAGAAAACAGGGCACAGTGGTTAAAGCCAAAGGAACGGATGCAGTATGGAGTCAGATTTGTTCTCCTCTGTTACACCACGTCACCGGCCTCGGCGTCCTCTCCTGGCGAGCCTGCTTCTCCGCGCTCTTCTGAACTGCACTTTCTCGAGTCCCAAAGAAAGAAGACCCGATCCAGTTTATCAGTCACTTTCCAACAGAGAGCATCCTGCTGACAGGTGTCCCACCCCAGATGTCCTTGGGCCTCGTCTCAGCACCCTGCATGGTGACAGGGCCGGCCCCGAGTCTGACCCTGAGGGTCACGTCACCCAGCAGAGCAGATGTCGAGGAAAGATAAATTGCATCACCAGTGTGCACATTGAGAAGTCCTCATCCCCACGTACTCTCAGTAAAAGTTGGGTTTCTTCTTTGTTGTGATTTTGACCTGTTTCCCAATCTGTTCCAGTTAAGTATTTCATTGGGATATCAAAGAGCTAAGAAATACCATTCTCAAAAGCTCTAAATGGTTTTGAGAGAAAGCAAGAAGTTCACAAAAAAAGAGCTCTAAGGTGGGGCTTTCTGAGAATCAGAGCCCAGAGATTCACCATCTGTAGATTCTTCTCTTACGGGTCCTGTATTGTTCAGTCCTTTATGGCCAGACTTTGAAGGCATACAACAGACATTACAGCTTCTCACTTCCTATGTACAGACTGAAAAATATCCTCAAAATATTTTTTTTCAAGGGAAAAGAGGTCGTTTCTTTCTGGGGTGAAAAACACCATTCATTGTAAGAGCATTCATCTTAAAGTGACAGGGGTTGAGAAATATAGAGGCATTAGTTACCTATCAGCTGTTCAAAAACATTTTCAACATTTGGGGGCTATCAAAAATATCTTTACCTTGATGTGTAAATCTTGACACCCCCTCCCCCAATTGCTAGTATATAACAAAACTTGAGTGATTGTGTGAAAATATTAAATGACTTTGCTGCCTACCTTAGGAATGGGTTTTCCAAAACTTAATTCTCACCATTCTTAGAAACCAAACCAACAGAAATGGAACCTCACCTCCCACACCCCTCTACCTCCACTGTTCTTCCCACAAGACTGAAAGGACTGTCTCCAGTATGAGGGACCGCACCATGAGTTTGGATATCTGGCCAAAGGACGTATCAATTAGGAATGTTAGGACTTTCCAGGGATGGCCAATCATGGTACCAAAGGGAGGAGAATTCACTTACCTATCTGAGGAGGCTTCACCTCCAAATTAATCAAGGCTTCTAATTGCAAGTACCAGAAACAAGTCAGCTAAAATGCAGCTTAAGCAAAAATGGAATGAAATGGAAGGAAATTGGGCTGTCTCCTATAATCAGAGGAATGCTTTGGCCACTAAATGAGGAGGTGGATAGATGATGACTCGCGTGGCTGGATCTTGGGGCTCACAGGCCACCAGGACACTTTCTATATCTTCATTTATTGTCTTGGCTCTTCTTGGCTTCTGGGCTTTGTTCTCTCCCTCTGCAAAGAAGAAAGACAGGGTCACAAACATATCAAAGTTTTCCACTTCCACCATGCCCAGACATCCCACCTTCTGAGAAGACTGACTCTCTCTCCTAATCCCACAGAAAGATGCCAGGTTCCCTTGCCTAGCATGAACCAATAAGCTGTAGGTAAAATCCACTCTGGGCCAATTCACTGTGCTAAGGGAATTAAGGCTTGGAAGGACATGGCGACCTTCAATAAACTGGAGAGAGAGGATGTTTCTCAGAGAAGACAGGTTTCCAGATGAAGAGAGTGCACTGACTGGACAAAGCAGATTTCTGCTCCAACCTCAAAAATAAAAGACCAGGAATCTCACTGGGAAAGCAGTTTGACTCTGAGTGAGGACAGTTGACAATAGGGGGTAGGAGAAAATCTGTTCTCTCTTCCTGGTGCTGTTGGAAGCATTTCTTCTCTGGGTTGCCAGGGACTCAAAGATGCCCACCAACACAACACATATGAGAAATGCAATCTTAATATCAGCAACTCAATTTTAGTACTTTTCTCTCAGCAAGTAAAAAATATTACACCAATCAATGCCTATAAGCACTAACATGTTATGGTAATTTTAAAATAGCAACAAAATATTCCAATCCATATACAACCTTGGTCTTCTTGTAATTCTCCAGAATCCTCATCAGTTTAACCTGTTACTTGAACAGTAGTCACCTGATTTCATACATGAAGTTCATGGACATAGCAGTGTTTTAACCTCCACTATTTTTCCCACCCCCAGAGCATGCACTTGCTCTCCTGGAGTGAGAAGTAGGAAGGTGTTTCTCAATGGTTTTCCTTTGCAAGAAACAAAATGGGCCATTTTAGGTTCCTCTGCAAAAAGAAAAAATTCGTTGGGAGTTTTAATCTTTCTGATAACATGAAACCAAACATTGAAAGAGACATTAATCCCCAATTTTAAAAAAGTGAGATGCATAAAATTGTATTTTTGTAATTGTTAGCTTAAATACATAAGATGAATAAATAATGTTTATCTCTTGTGCTTCAAATCCATTTAACTTAACTCAGGTTTCATACATAGTTGCATTATTTTGCTGCTTGGGAAAAGGTATAGCAGAAAGAGAAAAATACTTTTGTTCTGGTAAAGTATACATAATGTAAACTTTTACATTTTAACATTTTTAAGTGTATGTGTCACTGGCATTAAGTACACTCACATTGTTGTGCAACCATCACTACTATCCGTCTGTCTCCAAGGAAAAGAAAGAACTCACATTTAGCAAAATTACCCCTTGCCAAAAAGACCTCTTACCAACACTGTGCTTATTGAAGGAAGTAATTGGCTTTGCCCCAGATCCTTCCAGGACAAGTCCAGCAAGGATCCCTTTCCCGCTCTTCTTCAAAGTGCTGTTTTGCACCAGGGACCAAAAACCATTCTGATCAGACCATTGTCCTGTCCCATCTTTAGACGGAAATCACACCTTTTGAAAGCTCCAAATACATGCATTCTCTGTTTGTTCAGGTTTCCACCAATACACAACAATTAATTACAATGTCATGTTGGCCTTAACGGTCTGCCCTATTGAGCAGGTCTACACACAAAATCTAGATGGGAACAGAAATGCAGCAAAGGCATCAATTACAAGGATAGATTGTGCCCCCTCCATACCATCAGAACTAACGCCAGACTCCTGAGTGGCACTCAGTGCAGAACCGTGAGGAATTACAAAGAGATAATTGATCTGTCTTTCCTCTGCATTTTAAAACATACATCCTTGTTTCCTGCTTGACTGAATTTTGCCATCTTTCCTGTCAAGTCAACGTCCGCGCTGTCTCTTAGAAATTACACTGAAGAAATTAACATTCCTTGAAGCTTTTCGTGTAATGTATGTCACACTCAATAGCCCACAGATTTAACCTGCTTGGGTGATGGCGATGTCTGGGCTCAGGGCTGACTGGAAATGATACATTACAATCGCAATCCTGCCAAGACACTAAAAGCCATATTGTGTAAATGCACTGCAGGTTTCCCTGATCACCTTCCTGAAAACATCCTGTTCTGTCATCCTGACCTCTTGTACCTGATATAAGAGATTAAGGTTCAGAAGAGGTGTGGACCCAAATGCTGAGTATAGTCAGCATTTTTAAATTCTGCCATCATCCCAGTTGCTTTTATTGCTTTCACAAGACAGGCAGCTGAAGCTACTGCAGCCTTCGATTTCAGCAAGGTGAACTTGCAGGAAAAAAAGGGAATAAGTCACATGCTTGTGGATGGACTCCCCCAGGAATACAGCACCTCACATGGAAAGCAGTACTCAGGAAGTGCCATTCTGAGGCTTAAACCTTGGGAGTTTCCTTTTCACCACGACAAGAACACACGTCTCGTGTTGCACTCCCGGCAGAAGCACCATAGGAGGAGAGAACGTTGGAGTCAGAAGGGTTCGTGCAGGTCATTCCCAAGCCCCTGTGTCCTGGTGAGGAAACAGACCCAGAGGGAAGTAGCCTGGCCGGGCGAGACCCCAGAGGGATTCTGAACAGAATTCTTTCCAGTGAGCCCTTCTACCATTTTGATTCCCAAGTTTGCACTGCTCCTCCTCAACTCCCAGCCTCCGGCGTGGGCCCTACTAATAAACAAGCTCCCCCAGGTCACCTGGAGCTGAGCTGAGACCATCACCCAGTCTCGTCTGTCACAGCCTATCCTTCTGCTCCCGCTGTGAAGCAGTGTGGGACCAAAGAGAGGCTTGGACATGGGGCTGATGGTGAAAGTGCGCCCAAGGACAGGATCATGGTGGCTCTGAGCCCCAGACCCGGGGTCCTGGGGGTCCTGATCTGACTCCAAAGGCTAGTTCTTTTGTAAATGAGCATTGCTTAATTTCACTGGGGCTTAATTTCATATAGACAGATGATAGACAGAAAGAGAGGTAGATCAATAGATACGTGAATGAAAAATACTGCAGCCACATGAGTAACAAAGGCTGCTGCAGCCATCAAGCCATCAGCCGCTACCACCGCCCCGACAGCCAGCGGGGGAACACAGGATGGACACAAGCAGGTGGCCCAGCCTCTGCAGTGCCCCTCCTTCCCAGCGGTGCCCCCTGACGGGACTCAGGATGGGAAAGAACAGAACACTGGTCCTAAAGAGCTAGGTGCACATTGAAGGAATGCTTTCAGTGAGCCCAGACCTTGCACCTTCCCACACATAGAAAAGCACTAAATTCCTTAACTTGAAATATCTGAAATATTATCTTGAAATATTTTTTAATTAACAGTAATTTTTGGATGTTCCGACTATCTGGTCTTTGTTGCATATATCCTAGCTTCTACCTTGCCACTTTGAAACAGCCCTTAGAGTGAACCGAGATGCTCTGCCCCCGGCTCCAGTCCTAAGGAAGTCCACCCAATACAACATAACTTGACTTTTAAGTTGTGCATTTTATTTCAGTCAGTATATCAATTCTGTTGATGACCTGACTTCGTTCTATTTTTTTGGCATTATGTATCTTTGAAAAAAGTGAGTGTTTCAACAGAAAACTGTAGTATCAATTATCCTGTGATGTTTTCTAACTGTATTCCAGATTTTCTAGGTAATATCTTTTTTTTTCTTCAACCGGATTATAAATTCCTTAAGGTCTTCTGACTCTTTATCTCCTAGAGACGTACTTTTCATTAACAAATCCTCCTGAGAAGTCTTAAGAAAGTAAGTGGAACTCTTTTTCTGGAATACAGTACATTCAGAGTGCAAAATTTTAAGATGAGAACCCGATACAAATATTTCAGCCTTGATCGCTCCTGAATTATTTATCCCAGACACATAGTTCGCTCCCTGGCCGACTTTGCTGGTGTCCTAGCAACCTAAACGGGCAGGGATTTAATGAATAAAAAGGAATTTGAAAGTACTTCATGGCTGGCAAGAATAAACAAATGCTAGATTATCTACTTCAGTTGATATAAATATACCTTTTTACACAGTCTTTAAAAGATGGCTGTGAACCTACTAGTATATTCCAGGGATTGACTGTCTCAACATTCTGTTGACTAAAGAAGGACAGTTGTATCAAAAGATACACACACAGATAAAAGGGTATTTTTTTAATAGACTTTATTTTTTTAGAGCAGTTTCAGGTTTACAGCAGAGTTGAGCAGAAAATACAGAGTTCCCACATAGCCCTCCCCACTCACCCATATATACTCCCCTGCCCTCAACATCCCTCATCAGTGTGGCGTATTTGGTGCAGTCAATGAACCCACATGGACACTATTATCAGCCAAAGTCCATAGTTTACATTAGGGCTCACTCTTGATGTTGTACATTCTACGGGCTTTGACAAATGCACAATGACACGTAGCCACACTATAATATAATACAGAATAATTTAATCACCCTAGAAATCCCTTGTGTTCCATCTGTTCACCCCTCCCTCCCTCCCTCTCCCCAAACCCCTGGAAACCACGATCTTTTTATTGTTTCTGTAGCTGAGCCTTTTCCAGAAGGTCCTTTGGTTGGAATCGTACAGTTTGTAGCCTTTTCGGACTGGCTTGTTTCATTTAGTAATAGGTCTTTTAAGTTTCTTCCATGTCTTTCATGGCTTGATAGCTATTTTTTTTCACTGCACATATATTTTTTAATTTACATATATGTACTGTTCGTTGTTTCTAAGAACATTTAGAGCTTTAGCTTTTTAAACTTACATAGTTATCAAAGGAATAAAGCCAACCACAAAATAAAAATTAATTCAAAAAGATACCTACACCTTGCTATTAGCAGCAACATTATTTATAATTGCCAAGATAAGGAAGCATCCTAAGTGCACATCAGTAGTTGAATAGATAATGAAGATGCAGCATATATATACTTATATGTAATGGAATACAACTCACCCATAAGAAAGAAGGATAAAAGGGTATTTCGAGTTAAATAATTGTCAAGAAATTTCACTCATTCCAAGATCCTCCAGGCCAAGGACCACATCCTGCGAGTCTCTGTAGTTCCCTTTAACATGGTGTCTGGCACAAAGGAAGTGTTCTGTTCTTGACGGTGTGGTTGTGATTGTGGTTGTTATCATTTGACAGACTGAAGTTGGCGTAGCAGTTAAAGGATGTCATGTCATCTCAAGTGTATATTTGCCTTCACTGGGAACCCCTCTTCTTATTATCTCAGTTCAGGTTCCCCCAGGGAAACGGTTGATGAAGAGTCAGGGGTTGGAGCTGTAACGCGGCTGGTATTCAGGACATCCACCCAGGAGGGGGATGTTGGGCAGAGGGGAACACTGAACTGAGAGGCAGGGCTCACCGAAGGCCTCCTCAGGGCCCAGGGCGAGCCCACCCGGAGCTGGGAAGGCCTCCCAGAGTTGATCATCCCTGAGGCTGGGGACCTGGCCTACCTGCACCAGGCAGCAGGATGCTGGCTGACCCAGGGAGGGGCCCCTCCAGGCAAGCAAGGCCCAGGGCGGACTTGGCTGGGAGACTGTTGCTACCTGGGTGTTAGCCATTTGGGTGCTGGGGATTCTGTCCCTGAATACTGTCAGTAAAGCTGGAATAAAGCGCCCATTGTGATGTCAGTAATCCCCTGGCCACAAGGAAGCCAGCATCTTTGCCCCAAAGGGAGACAAGGACAGGGCACAACACCCTCTGTCCCATTTTCTAGTTGAATTTTCCAAATAATTTCTTCAGCTGTTTTTCTGTTTTGTATGGTTGGAGGGTACCAGTATATAGTTTTGTGTTTTACATTTTCTAAATGAGCTGAGGTCTGTTTTTCCATTATTTTCATTTTGAGCTGAACAGAGGCATGTCACCTAGTAGGGTTAAGAAGCTCTTTTTTTTTTTGTATACATTTTTTTTTATTGAAGTATAGTCAGTTTACAATGTTGTGTCAATTTCTGGTGTACAGCACAATGCTTCAGTCATATATGAACATACTTATATTCGTTTTCATATTCTTTTCCACTGTAAGCTACTACAAGATATCAGTATGTTCCCTGTGCTAAACAGCATGAACTTGTTCTTTAAGATGCTCTTTAAATGTGATAAGTGATGAGTGTTAAACAGGTTGCGTGAATTGGAAAACGTAGCCACATGCCTAGAACGTGAGTGTGTCAGTAAGCGACAAACCCACTTCTCCTGAAGGAAAGGCTCGACCTTAGACTCGGCTATCTCCCTGATAGCCTTCCCTCTCCCTCTCAGTAATGCCTGAAAGAGGATTATTTGTGGTTTATTTCGCGTGAAGCAGACGGGCAGACAGAGCAAGGGAGCAGAGGCAGCGAATATTTACGGCCTTATTAACTGTTCAGTAAACTGCAGAATTCCACAGGGCATGTTTGGAGTCTTTCAACTCATCTTGTTCTGCAGAGAACTCACCAATGTGTTGCCACAAACCGTTCTTCCTTCCTTTTGTTTCCCATTGTGCCTCTTTCCTTTTTCTCTTTCTCCCTTCTGTTCTTTCTTTTGGCATCAGATACAGAAGTGGGAATAAATTATATTCCTCAGTTCACTGCAGATAATCATCATTCACTCATGCAAGATGGACTTCTGGCTTTAGAAATATGTTTTTATTTGTTCATTAAGTTTTCATTTATTCATGTCTCTGAAACCCTCCAGACAGACGTAAATGCTCAATACGTTTAATAGGTGCCACTGAATTTGTAAAAGATGTAGAGATTGTGTATGTTTTTGATTTATGCAGATTTGACTGTAGGTCTCTCTTTTTTTAAGGAAGAAAATGAGGGAAGTCTCAGCTTTAATTAATTCTCAACTCTGCGGGTTCATTGCTTGCTTTTTTTTTAATTGAAGTACAGTCAGTTAACAATGTGTCAATTTCTGGTGTACAGCATCGTGCCCCAGTCATGCATACACATACATATATTCGTTTTCAGATTATTTTTCATTAGGGATTACTACAAGATATTAAATATGTTCTCTGTGCTATACAGAAGGAATTTGTTTTTTATCTATTTATTCCCAAATTTATCCCTTCCCACCACCTTCCCCCCTAGTAACCATGATTGTTTACTATGTTTGCCAGTCACTTCTATTCAACTCTTTCTGCTTCTCTTATTTTTTTCTCACCCAGCACCATTTCCTGGGATCTAGCCTCTCCTCTCTACCACCACACACAATTCAGCAAGTGGCACGTGTTTCTTTATGGGTATGGGTGAGCAGTGGGGTTGCTGGATCTCAGCACTTTTGCCCCCAGCTGGACATTCCAAGCTACCTTTGGAGCACAAAACCCCCTGTCCATTTATCAGACGGGTCACAACTTACAATTTCAGTCAAAACTTTTGATACCCCGAGTACACACACACCAGGCAGGAAATGCCTTCAAGAAAAGCCTGATGTCATTGTATGTAAGCCTGAGATTTTGAAAGAGAGCTAGATTTAGTTCCATAAAAAAAACCTCCACACAACTCTTTGACTTTTGTTGAAAGTGGAGAAATTCTAACCTTAAAAGGGAATTGAATTTTCACTTAATTTTAATTTAAACTCAACTTAAATCCCTTCTTTTCTTCACATGGTTGGACAAACAGGGAACCCCCTTAACAAGAGGCAGAAACCTTTTCCAGTCACCCGCAGACACCCAGCAAGAAGGCTCTTCTGTTCTTTCACTGCATCCATCTCTCTGTCTGTTTTCCTGTCCCTGTAGCTTGTCCTGTGTTTTCCCTCTGGTTCTAAACCACCGCCTCCCCATCACCACCCACCGTCACTCCTGGAAGCATTAGACATATGTTATCTTCCTTAAGCCTCTTTCTCCTCCCGAAGAAAGCCACCGAAGCGTCCACTTCTGCAGCACAGGCTGCTGCCCTGCCCTGTACTCCTGCTGTGCTGCATGCCACTCGTTACCCTGGCTGAACGCACGAGCTGAGTCTTTCTAGCTCAGCGATACTTGCCCCATCTGCTGAAATGAGGAGCTTAGACTAGAAGAAGGCCAAGAGGTATTCTAACTCCAAAGTCGTCTCATTTTATACATTTGTAATAATTAAGGCCTCCTCACTATGAAGTCATTAGTTCTGTTGCAAAAGTAGCATATTGTTTACCTGTATCCAGTAACTGTTCTGTTGAGGAGAAGTATACGGAGAGCTTGAGAATTCTTAGTTTTCTTTGTGGTCTGGCTTGTAGTTCTCAAGTTTGGGATCTGCTTGAGCTTGAATGCTTTGTAGAGAGAGAAAAAAGTTATTTCTTAGGAGAGATGGAAATACACATACACTGAACTCTGGCTTCTGTTACAACAGAATAGACTGATGCATGTAAGGACCGGTGCACTTTTCTTCATTATTATAATAACCAAACTCCACTATGAACTAGAAAAAACCTGTTACAGTTAATATCTTCTAACATATTCAATTATTAAATATATTCATTTGTTTACTTATTACATGATTTATTAAATATTTGTTTATTTGTTTTAGCAAAAGATTTTAAAGGTTTTATTAGCAAAGGGAAAATACACCTCCAAGAACGGGAGGCAGGCTGATCCAGGGGCAGATAGCAGTGGTCTTTATTTACCCTCTTCTCTCACACCCTCGCTTAGAGGTGATCTCTTGATTGATTGATGGCTCCTTACCCTTGAAGAGCTTAGTCATGTTCGTCCCCTTTTGTGTATGTCTTTACCTGTGATGCACACAGAAAAACCCATATATTCATTTATTTGTATAATAAAATGATTTATAATGTTATCTATTTAAAATACTAAAGTTTTTAAAAATATTTTTAATAAAATTCATTTTTTCTTAAATGATTTATTATCCCTGATAAAGACAGAACAAGCCTTCCAAGTTCAGGCAATGGAGTGAAAAATTCCACAAGGCTTGGAGTAGAAGATGGAGAAAAACCATCTTCTTGGAATTATTTTTATTCATACTATAGAACATAAATAAAAATACTTAAAGCCATGAAATTGTGTTGAAATAGTAGAAATTGGCTCAGTGAAGACTGGACTCCAGGGAGAGTCCTCACAACTGGGCATTTTCTCCCTGAATACTGCCAGTAAGACTGGAATCAAGTGTTAATTGTGATTTTCATAATAAAGACATGTTTCAGTTCACACTGCCAAGATCCCAGCCCAGGAAGGAGGGCAGAGATAAACTGGTTTCCATAGACTCTGCAGAGTTGCGATGCAATTCAGGAGATGTTTATTTAAAGCCTATGAGGTTGCAAGGAGACCATTCATCCTGCAGAGATGTTGAGAGGCTGCCATGTAAGATCCTTTGTGCTAAGTGTTTTGGGAAGAGGCAGAAAAGAGAACTTTGTTTCCTCTGAAAATTTTCACTCATTTTGTGGGAGGAAATAAGGAGAAAAAAGTTCAGTAACAAAATACATTTAAACATTCTAAGAAGGAACTACATGAACAGTTATAAGCCAACCTAGAAAAATAGACATCATCACTCAATGCTAATTATCCAACACACATATCCGTCCCAGTATCTCACGGGTTTCTAGGGTGTTCTTTAGCCCTAATTTTTTTAAATACATGAGAAAATTGCCTTAAATGGAGGTAAACAGTTATTTTGAATAGGGAATCATTGATGGCATTAAGTATATGGAATTCACTGGTTTCATGGCAGGATTATAGGCATGGGGTCTACATTCAGACCACTTCCTTTTCTGTATTTCTGGGGTGCTTACTTGGTTTTGAGGAAAGAGAGAGTATAGTTCTCAGGACGGAATGAGAAGGAACAAAGACTTTTTAAAAATGTGTCTGCAAAGAGGAAGCCCATTGAGTAGGGCAGTACTTGTGTTGAAGTACATGTGGCCCCAGTATTTACTGCATATGAGCAGGAATCATGGTGTGCCTTTGTGGCAACTGACCACATGGTAGACTGATTAATTAACAATATTATCTGTTACTATTATCTGTTAATATTGTTTGCATGCATTAACAATATTATCTGTTACTATTATCTTTTAATATTGTATGCATGCAAATCCAGAGTTACTTGAAGTATTCTAGTTTCTTAAATGAAGTGTGAGGAATTCAAGGTCACATCTGGATAACTAAAATAAAAATTGAAAGACTGACTAGTTTTCTAATCTTTCCCTGTTTATCTAGTATTACTATACCTCTGAAACTAAAATTATACCCCAATCTATAATTCACGTGAAAATGATCGGATGGCTTCACAGAAATGAAGAAAATGTACCCAAAAGTGACTTTTGTTCTTTGTATCAAATATTCCATTGGAGAAAAAAAAAATAACGAGTTAAATGCATCTCATTAATAATCTAATGTTTTTCAACGATAGAGTCACTGAATTTTATATTATCAAAATAATATTGTGATCAGGAAGCTCACATTATTGAAAAGAATTTCCCAGGAAAGACTAACTCATGAGCAATTCTTTGTTCATTTAGAATGATGATCAGTAGTCATTAAGTGACATTAGGAGATTTCTCCATTTTACAAGGACATTGGTTAAAATCATATGTATACTGCTAAGTTTTAGGAAGGGAACATACATCCTGCAATTAGCAAGTTTTAAATTTTCCAGTAAACGTTCTTGAAAGCGTATAAGGATTCACAGTTTTCTTCTCTTAAAAAGACTAAAACAGTTGTTTAGAACTATTCAGAGTCTCTCTTCATTTTATGGTTTTGGCTAATTATTAGACTTTCCATTTGATTTATCTTTCATAGTATTTTCACAGTCAGCTCCTGAGCAAAGGACTCAAGTGTGAATGTTCACTGTTACAAAATTCGTAAACAGGGACTCTCATAAGGTATTATGGAGGGTTTTATTTTTAACTTTGGTTTTCATTATCAACTGTATTGTTTGCAGTTTTTGCTTTCATTATCAACTGCAAAAGCAAAGGGCAGATATCCTGCATGGCTTTCAGCTACAGCCTAAAAAGCCATTAGGAAATATAGATAAAAAGAATTTTATACTGGAAGAACTGTCTACCAAGTTCTTTTGGAAATAGACTTCCTACATTCTACTATCAAAGAGTCAGATATAAAATAATTAAGTTTCTTAATTTTGCAAATCCTTCTCTTTCCAACCAGAATTAGCTGTCAAACCATACCCATTAAAATGTCTTGTGTGCTGATCTCCAGCAAAGAATAATAGTGTCCTTCTCAGCCACTGGGCTGTAGCTCAGGAACACTCATTCTGAACTATGCCGGGCACTGTAGAAGCTGCAAAGAACATGACTGACGGCAGAGAGACAATGAGAGGAGAATACAGACCCATGTGGACATTCCATTCCATCACAGTCCAGTCATTGTTCCCTACGTGCATCTTCACTCAGGAGAGCAAGAATGATGAAGGTCTATCAAAGCAGATGCTCGAATCTTCCTAAGCCTCACACCAGCCCCATCCGAGTCTCCTTCTCAAAAACTTTGTGTAGCTATCTAATCACGTTCCCTTTGTTGTCAGCCCTTTTCAATTTCCATCATCCTTTTATCTTTCCACATAATTATTTTATCTATGAATATTTGATGACAGTTTGCAAGAAATCCATTTTCAAAAGCTCCTTTCAGAATATGCCTCTGAGTTTAATCATCTTAATGGGGTAAGCCTATTTTTAAGCTGAACAGCTCAAAGCCTTGTTATTAATTCAAGGATGCTTATTTATTTATTTAGAATCACAGTTGCAGCGAGAAGAGTCTCTTAAAGGCTCTTCCTCTTTTTCTTTCCCGAGCTGTAATAATTGCAATATCTCTGATTCAATTTGAAAACTAAAATCAAGTTTTTGAATAATTTTGGAACCTAAACTTTAATTTTAGCATACATTTTTATTCCATATCTTTATAAAGAATAACTACAAATGCTAAGACCTTATAGAGATAGAGAAATTGGTAGATGGAACATTGCTATTGTGTTTGAAAGAGATTATTTTTTAAATACAGATTTTTTAAGGGATAAATTATTCTTTTAAGAAAGCCACAGTTTTTTTTTAAGATGTAGTTAGTGGGCTGTAGTCAATTGAATTGAGTACAGTGTGCATTTTCTGACTGATAACAGGAAAAATGTGGGGTGAGAAGATGACCGTGTCCCAGGTCCCAGACGAGTCCCTGAGACACACCCCTGCCAAGTGAGGGTCCTTGGCTTCACAGAGAAAAGAATTCAAGAGAGAACCATAGTTGAGTAAAAGTAGATTTGTTCAGAGAGTTGTGCACTCCACAGACAGAGTGTGGACCATCTCAGTAGGCAAGAGAGAGAGTGACTGTGAGGTGCAGGATTGGTAGTTTTTATGGGCATGGTAATTTAATGTGCTAAATTAGTAGGAGGATTATTCCAAATACTTTGGGGAAGGGGCTGGCATTCCCAGAAGCTAGGCCACTGCCATCTCTTTGACTTTTTATGGCCAGCCTGGGAGCTGTCGTGGCGCCTGTGGGAGTGCCATTCACCTTCCTACTACATTACCACGAGTGTAATGAAACTCAAGGTCCACTGGAGGGCGAATCTCCCACCATCTGGGTGCTGATTGCTGTGTTACTCTTTATATGGTTGTGCCCTGCCCCCATCCCTCCTGTCTCATGACTGCTTTGTTCAATACTCTGTAAGAAATTCTGAGACAGAGAAGGGGTCTGGGTCAGGGGTGGAGGACAGAAGAATGGAGGATGGATGATGGGATGTTGGGGGGGGGGTAAGGACTGAAATCAAACCTAAACACTGACTCCTAGGAGCTCTCAGATAACTGTGGGGAACAAGCACATATTCTCTGTTATATGAGGCAGACGCCATGTGTATAATAGGGTCCTCTGTGCACTGAGGTGCATTGCATATTCCTCTTCTGGGCAAAGCTGCCTTCTCTACTTCCCAGTTGTGTTTGTTATGCTGATCCAGCATTACCATAAACTTTGCCTTCTTCCCCTCAGGACCTCACACTCATATTCCCAGTCATCCCAACTGTTCTTTAGATAGTTGCCCAATGTAGAGCCCCATAGCCCACTCCAGGTCTTTGTATTTATGTGTTTGCTCTGAGTTTTGACCTTTGCTACACGTCCAACCTTACAAAGAATTTTAGAACTACTATAAAAAAGAGTTAAGAAGGAAAAAAATGAGGACAAAATGGTGAGCAAAAAGCAGCATGACTGGAATTTACCTTGAAGAAATAAATGGTTGAGGAAAGGTAATGAGCAAAGAATGCATGGGATATGTGGAAAGGTCTCCATCCAGTGTCGGAAGATTGGTTACACAGGATCATGTGTCTTTATGGCCCCAGTCTCATCACCTAACCTTGCAATAGGGAAGACTTACACCATCCCAAGTCTCTAAATGCTACTTAATTGAGCTTAAGATTTTAGAATCAGCCTATAGACGATACTCAGACTGTTTCGTCATAGCCACATGGCAGGGAGTATCAAAAATAGACAGAGAGATAAAGAACTTCTCAGATGAGCAAAAACTAAAAGAACACAGCAATACCAAACTTATCCTAAAATATACCTTGAAAGCTGTTCTCTAAATAGAAAAGAAACAAGAATCCACATAAAAGAGGAAATCACAGTTGGAAATGTGACGATAGCTACAAAAGAATAAACGTGAAGATGCACAAGAGGATGTCAGAATGAGCTGGCTGGAGTCCCGCCAGGACAGTTCGAAGCTGCTGTGCAGGACAGGAATTCCTCCTCTCTCAGGAAAGCCTCCCTGCTGCTGGTAAAGTCTCCACCAGTTAAGTCAGGCCCAATCAGATTGCCCCAAAGCATCTCCTTCACTTAAAGTCAACCAGTTAGAGAACTTAATTCCATCTGCAAAATCCCATCACAAAAAAGTGTAGATGAGTGTGTCATGGAAACACAGAGCTACCAGCCAAGCCAAGTTGACCCGCTAAAAAAAACCCATCCCTGTCCCCCCGGCCAACTTCCCAGTCCCCCGGGAGTCCACGTTGGCCATCCCCCTGCGCGCACCACCATCACCACGCACGCTGCAAGACTGAAGCGCAAGAGGATTTTTCCAAATGACCCCAGAGGGTGGCTGATTCTGCCTTACCTGTAACACCTGGAGCCTGCCCAGACTCTCCCATTGTCTCAGACCAAGAAGGACAGTCAACCCTACCGTCCTCGTGGTAGAAAACATGGAAAGTTTTTTAATGATACTGATGATACTGTCTCATACCTATCCCCTTATTGCCAGGACTGACATTGAGAAACGGTAACTTATCTGCCCCACTCAGGTCCTATAAATAAATTAGAAAATGAACATTAAATTTAGGAGATACCTCTTTTTTTAGATTTTTTTGTTACTGAAATATAGTTGATTCACAATGTTGGGTTAGTTTCTGGTGTACAGGAGGGTGATTCAGTTATATATATATATATACACACACACACATATATATATATATATTCTTTTTCATATTCTTTATCATTACAGGTTCAGAAGATTTCTTTTGCTCTTTAAGGATGACATAGAAAACTTTCTCAAGAAAATTTCTCTGGAATTCTGTGCCAACCATGATACGAGTTTGAACCATCCAGTTTCTCTGCTGAAACTGCTCCAGGACTAAGCGTGCATCCAAAAATATCTGTATAACTCAAAACCAAAACTTTCAGAAGTCGGATTTCAAAAGTCATCCAAGGAAGAGACAGCTGAGGAGAACAGGGCTTGCCCCAGTCACCTTCTTTGGGAACATAAGCCCAGTATGGCAGTTTCACGCTGAATAACTCAGGCTGTGAGGTCCTGACCCCCAGCACCTCCTGAGATCAGTACACGTGGGAGGCTGGTGCGGTCACCAGTACATCGAGAGATGCTCTCAGCCATTGGCAAAGGAAATGACTCAGCTGAACAGCCCCAACAAACGGGGTAAGGAACACTGAAGCAGATAATGGACTGTCTGGCAGGACACGTGCAGTGTCACTGGGACACTCCCATCAGGAGTGCTTGAGGCCGTGGAGCTAGAGCAAGCGTGGTCCCTACAGAGCCAGCACCGTATCAGCCACGCCAGCAACTCTGCTTACCCCTGCAGCTGTGCACACTTCACTGACACAGGCTCCACAGGGCAGCCCAGCCTGCAGACCAGGACCTGGAGTCTCAGCCTCAGATCCTCCTTCGAGCCTCCTGCAGGATGTGCCTCCATGATCAAAAAGGAACAGGCACTGCATCCAACGCCCTAGCTTATCCCTCCCCACCACGAACCCCTGGGGTTGGCGTCCTCCAAAAGCACACACTTGTGAAGGGGGTGATTTGGACGAGCGCTTGGTTTCCTAGGTGCAGATGACTGAAGCATCTCCCCCTTACCTCTTGGAAGCAGCCCTCTTACTCGCTGTTGGAATCCTGAGGCTGACTCTAGCCAGGTAGGTGTGGCAGTCATGGTCGAACCCCTGGTTGCAATTGCTCTGATATTTTGGCAAATTTGTTTGGAGGAGGTGGTGGCACAGATAAGCCGCCTTCACCCTCACTGGGTCAGCACACCCTGGATCACCTGCTTCTAGAGAAAGGCAGCTTTTCAAGTAACCACGGGTTACCTCTCACAGTGGAGTTCCCGCAGAGGGGCCGTCGGGTGGTGGGAGCCCTGAGGAGCAGGCTGGACTATACTACCAGTAAGCAGTTGCTGTTCCCGACTGTACCCGCGGCTCTAACGTCAGCAGTCAGGGATGGGTTAAGGTAGGCTGGGGCGTGTCAGGGCGGCACACCTGGATAGTGATGGAGGGTCTGTTGGGCGAGGGCAAACCAAGACTCTGGAAATGCACAGAGACAGCCACAATGCCCAGCATGGCTGAGGAGAAACACTGAAGCAGCCAAGCTGGCCTAGAGCCACCACTGGCCCCGGGCGCCAGCCCCCAGCTCCACTGGCCAGAGTCCAAATCCATGGTATGTCCACCATGCCACATCTCCTAACAGCTCCATCCCTACCTGCCCCAGCACAGTCACAGAGGAGCTTCCTTCCTTAAAAAAAAAAAACTTTTGGGGGTAGGTAATTAGGTTTGTTTGTTTGTTTGTTTGTTTGTTTGTTTGTTTATTTATTTATTTATTTAATGGAGGTATCAGGGATTGAACCCAGGACCTTATGCATACTAAGCACACACTCTACCATTGAGCTACACCCTCCCCGCCTTTAAGTGCTTCCTTAAGGCCACTCCGATGTCCTAGGCACGTGTGGAACCTGCTCAGTCATGAGGGCATGTCTCACCATTATTTTGGTTCTTCCAAGACCCCATTTAAACCTCAAGTCCATTCTGGCCACCACTGTCAACTGTAACAGGTGAGTCTGGCCCAGAAACAGAGTTCATCCAGGTTCTAGGACATAACCACCAGCACATCAGACCCACCTAAGATGATTTTCACTGGAGACAGATGGTGCAGTGAACCCACTTTGTCGCCTGGTGACTTCCTTGTTCTTCTTGGAAATACATCCAAAAGTGGGTGGTCTCAGCAGCCCATGTGGAATGAGAACCCTTCCAGGTGAGAAAAGCCTGGAATCATGGACTAGTGGGCTCACTGACTCTACAGTATTTTAAACTTGGGTGGGAGAGATGGGTGAGACAGGACCCCCAAGAACCCCCCTGGTACCATATAAGAAATTTCTAGCTGCATCTTACTTCTTCTGAATTTTATTTCTTTATGTGTCATGGTTCACTTAAGAATTCAGTGTATCAGGACAGACCATGACTTACCTCTGCAGGTGATTCATTTTCTATTACTTTTCTCTATTTATGAATATTTTGAGTGCAAAAGAACATATAATGGGGAAAAAGTTATTATTTAAATTTTACCCTTGAGGGACATAAGGAAACCTTCCTGATAAAAATGTGAGTATCTTGAGAGAGATGCTGATTTTGCAGATACGTACTTTTATCAAAACCCATCAAGTTGTATACTTAAGATCTGTGCATTTCCAACAATGCGATGTACTTAAGGCTGGAGAATTGCACACTTAAAAAATGGTGCAAATGGTAAATTTTACGTTATGCATGTTTAACCACATTTTTAAAAAGATCTGGGCATTTCACAGTATGTATATCGTCTTTAAAAGAAGGAAATTTTACAATTCTACCCTTGTGTTGACCACCTGCAGAACATAAGGAATTAGATGTTATCTATGCCAACAGGCTAGTGGCTAATCCAGAGCTTCCGATTACTGAAGGGATAACATCGTGAAAAATACCTGACTTTTCTTTGTCTCACTTTCTCATTTGTAAAATGAGGATTCTTATGATAAATACCCGTTAAAGCAGTCGTGAGAATTACATGAGCTCACGTAAGGGAAGCGCTTAGCACAGCGATTAAGTATTGGCTATGGTTGTTGCTGTTAGTGGCATAATATTTCTACTCTCCCATTAAATCTACTGCTCCTGTTTGTACCAGCTGTCCTGACCCCTCTGCTACCAGTTATGCGTCCTCCTGGGTCTGAGCTTAGACTAAGGCGACTCAGACAGGGGCCCTGTTCTGTGGCGCTTCTCACCGATTTCAGGTAGGCAGGTACTGTGCAGATGTGTGGAAGGTACTATGCAGATCTTTTGCTCAGACCTTTTGTGGTCAGTAGCATGAAATGAGTTTTGAAGAGAGGAAACTGAGGTATCAGTAGGAGAAGCAAGGGGGGGCAATGTTACATAATACGCCCATAGTTGCAGAGCTAGTAAGTGGTGGTGCAGAGGCTGGAGCCCAGAACTCACTCTCATTCCCTCAGCAGCCTGCCAACATTCAGCAGACGGGTGGTACTGGACGGCGGGGTCACATGATCACAGCTGTGGCTTAGAGCATCCTCTGACAACCGTGTGGAGAATGACCCAGGAGGTCACTGGACTTACAGGAACAGCCTACCAAGGTCAGATCATTTCCCCTCAAAGGAGGAAGAGACTTCTGGAGTGTTCTTCCCCCATCCCCCCTCTTAGTTTGGGGCCATTTAAAATCCGCCTGCAGGTACTGGTGGGTCTCAGTCCTGCTCCACCTAATCTTCCTTCTTGTCTGTCCCACAAAACCAAGATCTGAGCACAGCCTCTTGATCCCACCGCTGTAGAAAATGCTGGTCTTCTAGGTGAAATTCTGAAGGCAAACCAAAGGCTGAAAATTCCGCCCAGGGGAAAATTTGAGCAAGTTCTGATGTTCATAGCTTGGGCCTCAAAGACCATAGCTTGTTTTCCGCTATCACCCATTGCCCATTTTATACCTGAGAAGGGAAGGAAATCATTGCAGTTACCGGGGCGTGTGTCCACGTCACTGCAGGTCTGGGTGAAAAACAAAGCAGCCAGCCTTCCACCGGGCTGCTTTCATGCAGGGGGAACAGATTTTGCAGGGACAGTTGTTCAGTATTAGCGAGACGTGGCCACTGTTGCTGGTGAGAGCTAGCTTACAAAACTGCAATAGACTCCACCACGTTCTTTTCTCCCTCTCTCTCAATTGTCATGTAAATAAGGATTTAAAAAAATTTTTTTTCAGTACAGGCTGTCCTCCTCAATTTATAAACTGGCTGTGTTTCCCATTTTATCTGTAAGTCAGTTGCCAGGAACTCGGAAGGCATTGTCTCAAACTTGCAATTAAGATGAATGGTGATCGAGTCCCAGGCCAGCCCACAAGGTTTAGCCCAGAGTGTGGCTGAGTCTGGTGCCCCACCCCCTTTCAGTCCCACAGGACCAGTGTCTCATCTCATCCCTGTCTCCCTACAGAATTGGCTCCTTGGTTCCCTGGAACATCGTCTTCTTTCTGGCACAAGGAGGAACATTTGTTACGTGTTACCATCCACTTTCGGGCAAAAGTAAGTCTTTTTCTATGTCTACTTAAGAAAAGATCCCTCTCCATTTCTAGTCAGAACCACCTAAGCAGCAGTCCCGCTTTATCTCGAGTCCCCTTGGCACTGGTTCTCAGCATTTAATACGCATTCAGATTATTCCTGAAGACTTTAAATTTGGAGCAGGGCCTAAGACTCTGTATCATAAACAGACTCTGATGAAACCATTTTTTAAAAATTGAGATACAACCTGCATAGAAGAATGAAGTGCACAGATTGTGTCAGTTTATGAGTTTTGACAGCGGTGTAACCACGACTGCAGACAAGATGTGGAACGCGTTCCCCCCTCACAAAGTTCCCGATCCTCCTCTCCATTCAGTCCCCCCACCACCCTGCATGAGGTGGGACACACTCTCTGATTTCCACCACCAGAGATTCGTTTTTACTGTATTAGAACTTTATATAAGTGGAATCCTACGCTGTATTCTCTCCTGTGTGTCTTACAAGGTTTCTGAGGTGCATGCACCTCATAGCATCTGTCACTGGGGTGTGTATGTTTTTAACTGGGTGGCATTTCTTTGCATGAATGCACTACCAGATAGTTACCCTCCTCCAGCTCATGAGCATTTCCAGCTTGAGGCTACGATGAGTAAGACAACTACAAACGCCTGTGTACACATCTTTATGTAAACGTATGTTCTCATTTATCTTGGTTTAAATACCTGGATGTAGGCTTGCCAAGTCCTAGGTAGATATGTTTTTGTACTTTATACTCTCAAAAAGTTCTCCAAGGTAGTTGCACCCTTTTGTACCAGTACCAGTAACACACAGGACCGTCCTGAACCTCCCCCAGCATCTGTATTAGCAGTCTTTTAAATTTTGGCCATTGTAATATGTGTAAAATAGTACTTTATTGTAATTTAATCTGCATATTCTGATAAGTGTGATTTGAGCACCTTTTTCACTTGCTGATGGGCCATTCTATTAACTTCTTTTGGAAAATACTGTTGAAGGCTTTGGCCCATCTTTTTATTGGCTTGGTTGTCTTCTGTGTGTAGGAGTTCTAAATCTATCCTAGATTTGGTTTCTCTGTCATATACACGGACTGTGACTATTTCTTCTTAGTCTGGGACTTGCCTATTGATTTTCTTAAGAGAGTCCTTGATGAGCAGAGATTTTTTTTTTTTTATTTTGATGATGCCTAGTTTACACTTTTTTTTTTTTTAATGATTTGTGCTTCTTGTGTCCTCTGTAATAAATCCTTATCTACTACGAGATCGCAAAGACACGCTCCTAGACGCTCTCCTCAAGAATTTTTAGGTTATAGTTACCACGTTTAGGTTTGTGAACCAACTCAAATCACTTTTTTGTGTGTTGAGTGAATTAGAATTTAAGATTTTTTTTAACATGTATAGCCTCGCATTCTAACACTGTCTGTTAAAAGTATATTCCTTTTCTTACTGAGTTGACTTAATAACTTTATCATCAACTGACAACATAGGTATATGTCTATGTCTGGATCCTCTGTTCCTTTCTGTTAGTCTGTTTATCTGTCTTTATACAGATTTCACACCATGATGATTACTGGGGCTTTATAGTAAATTGGCTAATTTTAATCCTCCAAGTTTTTCTTCTTTTTCAAGGTATTTGACTGTCGATTCTTTGCATTTCCATCTAAATTTTAGAATTAGCTGGTCAGTTTTTGCTAAAAGGTTTTTGCTAAAGATTTGATGGAGATTGCATTGAATCTTAGAAATACTGAGTATTACAGCTCATGAGTAATACAACTATGATGTATCTTTTTATTCATTTAAGTCATCTTTAATTATTTTCAACAATATTTTGTAGCTCTTAGTATAAAGGTCTTAGGTATATTGTGTTAGCTTTATAACTAGATACTAGATCTTTTTCTGTTACTGAAAATGATGTTTTTATTTTCAAAGTATTTATTGCTAGTATTTAGAAATATAATTGTTTTGTATTTTGATACTGTGGACCGTGACTTTGATCCATACGTCTATAAGAGCTTATGGAGGGTCCATAGGTGCAGTAGGCTGAATAATGAATGGCCCTCAAAGATACCAGATCATACTTCTCAGAACCTATGAATGTTACTTTAGATAGCAAAGGGGAAATAAGGGAACATTACAGATAAGGTTAAGTTGATTATCCTGGACTATCCAGTTGGGTACTGTATGCAATCATGTGCATCCATCCTTATAAAAGGGAGGTAGAGGGAAATTACACAGACACGGAGGGGAAGGCAATAAGAAGAAGACAGAGCAGAGGTAGACTGGAAGACATTGATGCTAAAGATGAGAATGATGCAGCCATAAGCCAAGGAATGCTGGCAGCCACCAGAAGCTGAAAGAGGCCAAAGGGATGGGTTTTCCCTACAGCCTCTGAGGGAGCATGGCCCCACTGACAATTTAATTTCAGCCCAGTAATTAATTACTAATCCATTACTAATGATTTCAGACTTCTGACCTACGGGGCTGTGAGACAAGAAATTTCTGTTGTTTTGAGCCAATAAATTATAGTCATTTGTCACGGCAGCCACGGGACAGACCTCAGATATATTTTGTTAGCTTCACTCCTAGGTCTCAAGTTTTTTACACTATTGTGAACAGCATTTTAAATTCCATTTTCAAATTGATTATTGCTAGTACTTGGAAATACAACTGATATTCTGAACTTGAATTCTGTGACCTTGTTAAATGCTTATTACTTGTGTGTGTGTGGCTTGTGTGTATTTATAGGTTCTATAGGGTTTTATAGGTGCACATCATATAATCTTCAAAGAAGAATGCTATTTGTTTTTTCTTTCCAAACTCTATGTCATTCATTTCCTTTTCTTGCCTACTGTCCAGGACTTCCAGCAGAATATTTAATAGGAGTGCTGAGAGCAGGTGTCTTCGTCTTATTCCTGACTTAAGGAGAAAAGAGTATAATGTTTCATACTTCAGTATGAAGTTGGCTTTTTTTTTTTTTTCGGTCAATGTCCTTTATTAGATTGAAGGAGCTCCTTTCAACCTCTAGTTTGCTGATAGGTTATTTTTTTCTTTTATGAGTGGACGTGAATTTTGTCAAATATTTCTTCCTCCATCTATTGAGAAAGTCATATATAGCTGTTTCCTTTATTGTGTTGATGTTGTGAGTTTCACTGCTGGACTTTCGAGTGGGAAACCAGTGTTGCACTGCAAGGGTCCGTCCCACCTAGTCATGGTGTATCCGTGTCGCTAATTTTGATTCGCTAAATAGTTTATTAAGGATTTTTGCATGTGTGTTCAAGGGGGGGTATTGGCCTAGGAGTGTCTTTCATTTTCTTTTAATATTTCTTTTATGTCTTAGCATCAGGATCATGATGGCCTCATAAAACAAGTTGAAAATTGTTTTACCCTCTTTTTTGCTGAAAGAATGTGTAAAATATTGGTAATGTTTCTTCCTAAAACATTTGCTAGAAGTCACCAGTGAGTCATCTGGGCTGGGAGTTTGTTTGAGGGAGGACTTTTATTACGATTACGTACAATGTTTCTGATGGACACATAGGTTTACTTAGATTTTCTCTTTTGTCTTCTGTCAGTTTTGATATGTTGTATTTTTTAGAGACCAGGTCAACTTCACCCAGTGTGTCGGATGTCTTGCATGAAGTCGCTCATAACACTCTCCTATCATCCTCTCAGCATCTATAGGGGTCTCCCCAAGGGTCTCTTGGAAGCTTTTGCGTCAGCATCTCCGCCTGCCTTCAGCCTTTGGCACCAAGCACTCAGTGCAAGGCGATGGGAACAGTCTGCACCTGCAGCTCCGTTTGTGGCTGGTTTTCTCCAGTTTTCTAATTTGTCTTACCGGCCTAAACACAGTCAACCAAAACTGTGTCGAGAGTTCTACTGGTTCCTCCCTGCCCTCATTAGTGGTGGGCTCCTCCCTCCCCCACCCCTCTGCCAGGCATGAAAGGAATACTGTGTCTCTTTGCTCCCAGGAAGGTCCTAGGACTCCTTAAAGTTTAGTTTATTTAGGTCTATCTCTGCTCTCAGCAACCTGGTGGGTTTTTTTTTTTTTTTTTTAAGTAGCTGGTAGCTTACCTGCCTTATGATCTAAAGGGTAGAAGCAACAGCTTTGTGAACTCTCTATATCCCCACAGTAAAAGAAGCCTCCCCAGGTGATCCTGACGCAGGGCCTCGTGACCAGCACGTGGGGAAGCCTTCCTTAGGTGCCCTGTGCAGGGACGTCCAGCTGGTCCGCTGGGGGTGCAGGTGAGGACTCCAGTTATAAGCTTCTCTGCCCCGTGAATGTTCGGGTGTCTTGTCAGGTAGTCTTGTTGCTTAGACATTGTCAACAGTCGCATGTGCTGCTTCCATCATGAAGGTAAATGGAACGCTAGGAAGTTTATACTGAGCACTTGAAGTGCCAGGCTTGAAATTCACTGCTTTGTCATGAAAATCTTGAAACCCTTTTCTTCTTTTTCTTAAGAATGAAACTCCAGAGTTAGCAATCTTCAGTCTAACTCTTCAGTCAGCAATAAAAAGTTTCCCTTGCGTTGCCTACCAGAACAAACTTTATTGCAGATAGTAATGCTTAAGCTAAGGAAACAGTCCTTTTAATGAAATTTAAAATTAAATCGGAGAGATGTGCTTTGGCAGTTGGAACAGGAGGATATAATACTAGATACGTACTTTCCCACCAGGAGTTTTTATTACTTATTCATAACTAGTGTTTACCATGTCAAACTTGTCTATTTTCCAAAGAGAAAAGCAACTTTCTCTCTCCCTTCTTGTGCCTGAGTGGTCTGAACTCCAACAATCACTGATGAGATTCACCTGCTTACAACTTCTAAAAAAAGTTTTTCAGGAGATAGTCAACATTACAGACACTTCCCGCCATAGCTTTAATTAAGAGTCCAGGCCTGTGAGGTTGTAAGGCATGCCTTCTGTTTGGGGCACACCAGTCTGTATTTTCACTCTTCCCTGTGACTCACCCCAACTTCTAAACCATCACAGAAGGGAAAGTCCGGGTTCAGGGGAGCAGATGGGCTATCTTTGCTAGTACTTCTGTTGGCTGGAACCCAGCCCTAGCACTCCACCATCTCACTAACGATGCGCGGATTTTATTCCTGTATCTCTAGGCACTTGATAACTGAGAACTAAGTACTCACGGGATGAACTAAATACATCCCAAAATGGTACATGAAGTCAAAGGCTAGTTGATAATTAGAACCCCTCACCTGTTATGAGCAGAACACTTCAGTTCCTATTTAAGCCCCCTGTCCTCACCAAACCAGGGCGGTAGTCATCGTAACTTGGCTCTGTGAGCTTGTCATTCCACCGACAGAGCTCTGGGAACGCACAGCCCGTGTACTGGTCGCATGAGAGGGAATCTGCATTGCACTTTGCACGGATGTACTGTCTCCAAGAGAATATTCTCAGTTTTCCTCCCAACTCTAAGCCATGGGTGTATTAATCATATTCCTTGTGACTGTGATTTTTCGTTTTCTCAGATGTGTTAGAACTAAAGAAACTACTGTTAAGGGTTATTTGCTTGAGCTTAGGAAAACTTTTGCGTGTATCAGTTAAGATTCTTTATGTTTCAAATTAACGAAACCCCATTAAGGTAGACTTAAGCCATGCTTTAAATAGAAAATATTTCAGTGCCTAATCCAGAGCTTGAGTCTGGCCACCATCCAGTTTACCATTGTTCGTTTTTTTGAGTCAGTGTTTTTGGATCTCATTTTAAGTAGAATCGTTCCTCATGGTCTCAGAGCAGCTGCCAATTATCCTCAATGCCAGCTTTCCTTATTCTCAAAGACTGGGAAAAGTCTCTTTGGATCAATTCCACAGGGGGAAAGAAAAGGAAATTCCCCAGGAAATGGTCTTCAGATCTGATCGGCTGTGACTGGATGGTGACTAGAGTGACCAGGAAAATACCAGCATCAGGTCACACACAGGGACAAGGACACACAGGTCACATGGGGACAGTGCTCACATGTGACAGCCGGGGCCCCACATCAAAGGCATGTGGCACAAGCTCTCTCTTCCTCGCCCCACCCTCTCCATCTCAAGGGGAGTTTTTGTCCCAAAGTCCCTTTTGTCCTTTTGGATGGAGCCATTTCAGTCTATTCCACACACGGCAGAAGCTTGGAAACTCACACTGCCCAATAGCACTGTTCTCAGAAGACCCCTGGGCAACTCTTATGGTCACCATCCTTTCTCAGCACTGCTAGGCTCCACGGATCAATAGACATGGAGACTAAAGTAACTTCAGTCCCAGTCACTCTCAGAACTGATACCGAGGCGCTGGGCACGGTGGGGGAAGAAAAATAACTCTGGGATTTGCCCCCACGCAAAAGCCATGTCTCCTCAAAGACAATTTCTCAGTCCAACTACTCAGAATTGAGATTGTCAGCATCTTGTAAATGGAAGTTATCACGGAAGAGGAGAAGACAAGAAATGAAGAGAAAAGAGAAGGGAGAAAAAATTCTACCTTGTGAGAAACCTCATTTTCACTAGTCGAAGTTGTAGAAATGAAATAAAAATCATCAGTATTTATCTGAATGGATTACTGTTCACATCGAATTACTGTACAGCATAGGAACCAATGTCATCATGAAAAACGGCCCAAACCTGCTTTGCAGCTGACCTTATTTGATGAGGATATTCGGTCATGTTCTCTCCTGTCCAGCCATCCCAGCAGGTTCAGTGAGTAACATGTTTATTCACTTAAAACTTGGACTCACTCAGTTTGTCTGTTGCTTTTATCTCATATGCAAGACAGTGATGTTCAGGGGTGGGAGAAGAGTCGTGGGGGAAGAGGGACATGGAAAAATAGACATGATCCTAATCTCTGGGTACCAAGAGCCCAAGGTTGCAGATCTACATTAAAATACAAATAAAATCTCAGAAATAAAAATATAGTCCAATTGTACCACATACGCACACGCGATACGCACGCACACACATGTATTTTGTGGATGGATGAAAACTGAGAAAATCCTCTTTGGTTCCATGTACCCGAATGTGACTTGTAAACAAAGTAAATTAGATGTAATACAAATGGTCCTTGTAGACAAGTTACAAAACCTGGCGTCACACGTTGAGATCCTTCTGTTTTCAGAACTCGTTACATTTCTGCTGCAAGCATCGTTTGTGCCAGCCAGCTTAAAGAAATGACAGGTGTAGTGGAATACTGGAGAGGAAGACAAAGAAACGTCTAGCGTTTGATCACATGTCTTTTCTTCTTTCTTTCTTTTTTTTTTTTTTAATTGAAGTCTAGTCAGTTTACAGGGTTGTGTCAATTTCTCGGGTACAGCACAGTGTTTCAGTCAGAGGTATACATACATATATTCCTTTTCGTATTCTTTTTCATTACAGGTTACTTCAGGCTATTAAATATAGCTCCCTGTGCTGTACAGAAGAAACTTGTTGTTTATCTGTTTTATATGTGGTAGTCAGTGTCTGCAAATCTCGAACTCCCAACTTACCCCTTCCTAACCTCTTTCTCCCCTGGTAACCATAAGTTTGTTTTCTATGTCTGTGAGTCTGTTTCTGTTTTGTAAATAAGTTCATTTGTCTCATTTTTTTTTTTTAGATTCCACATATAACCAATATCATACGGTATTTGTCTTTCTCTGTCTGACTTACTTCACTTACTATGATCATCTCTAGGTCCATTCATGTTGCTGCAAATGGTATTACTTCATTGCTTTTTTTGGCCGAGTGATTGTCTTGACAGTGACCATGTTAATTAGAGACCCTGCATCATTTGGGGAGACATCGTGATGAAAGGGCCTTTGTCCCAGGGCTTGAGTTTGCTGTGTGCAGAGGCTCAGCCCCCTCTTAGAGCAGTAGTTTGCCTGAGAACAGCTACAGGTCTCGCCACAGAGGAGCAGGGTCACTGGCCAGTCCCCCAAACTTTGAGGGACCACACCAGTCCCGGAGTTCAGTGCAGACTGCAGCTTAGGAGAACCCTGTGTTTTCAGCAGTGAACAAAGTCTCCCCCACTTCCTCACTGATCTCCACTGAGTCCAGACTGGACTTAGACCTTCTGTCCCACAATATGATAACATCGCCACCAGTATTACAGTAGTGAAAAACCACCACAACGACTAGTTGTCCCACTGGCCCATCCCGCCTCAGCCTGCACCCCAGACAGAGTTTGCTCAACCACCATTATCAACTCTGTGATCACGCTGCAGCTGGAACACGTTTGTTGGCTTGTTTTTTTCCTCTCTGCACATAAAAGTGAAATTGCACGTCTGCATAGAGACAGAATAAAGAGCCGTGTCTCACCTAAGTCATGCTGCTTGATTACATGTCAAAAAGTCATCAGCTCAGCTCTGAGTCCTTGAGTTGTTGCCTGTATTATGGCTTATGTTTTCTTCAAAACCCCAAATTTATTGCCTTATTTCCTCTGTATCCCTGCAAACCATTTGCATTCAAAATGCTGAATCAAGTACCACGAGCATCGGAAAACCGTATTTCAGTTTAACTCAGTTACGTCCCTGGAGAGAGACTGTATCTTGTCAGTCTGGGGAAGGATGTTTGGATTTAATGATTGTTATCTCTTTAAATTCTATTTTATTTTGGAAATTCTTGGGAGCAAATTATCAAGTGGTTTATTGACATGTCTGGGAAATCACGTCTAGGCAAGGAAAGCTCCTTCTTCTTTGCTGTAAATAACCCGCTTTATAATCATGACTGTCCAGTAGTCACTGACAGTGGAAATCTATGTGACAGTGGAAATAGATACAGGCTGTTTAACGTCTCGCCTAATCAGACAGTCGGTAAAACGTGGACTTTTCCCTCCTGACCAAATTGTTTCACTTCTGACCTCTACGCTATTGAAATTTCATGTACTGCAGCCACAGAAGAGATATTCTTATGGATTTTGGTGTTCAAGAAAATTAAATGAGTCCTCTGAGGCCACTAACTTAAAAGATAAAGTTTGGATTCTTAAGAATTACAATGAGGAAAAGACAAAACCCTACCTCAAGCCAGCCAGCAGAGCACTAGAAATACAGGGAAAGGGTTATTTCACTCTAGAAAGAGAGCTGTTCATAACCTCAGTCTGGTCCTGGGGAAAACATCAGACACACCTGGCTCTGAGGGGCTCTTCGAAACCGTCAGAGATTAAGGAAAGCTGAGAAACTGTCTCTGGAGGAAGCTGAAGAGACGTGACGACTAAGTACAAGGTCATTTTCTAAAAATTGGATTCGAGAACAGAAACAGGAAAGAGAAAGAGGGAGGAACTTGAATGACGTCTGAGGTTTAGTTGCTCACATTGCACCATTGTTAATTTCTCAGCTCTGATACCACGTGGACCACGGTCACGCACGGTGTTACTTACATTAAAGGGAGCTGCTGCAGGGAGGGTATTTGAGAATGCTCTACTGTCTTTGTAAGTATTCTGTAAATCTAATAATATTTCAAAATACACAGTTGAAGAAAAGCTACAGTGGTTAGGGCCTGACAGCACGTTCCCCCAGCAGCTGCAGTGTTCTGCTAAGGCCAGCTGAGTTTATTTAAGTTGAGACCAAAACACTTGATCCAGATTTATGAAGTTTTCTGTTTCCCTTAAGTTAATCTGGCCCCTACTCACACCCAAGGCAGTGATTTTAATTGCATTATATGTTTTTAATATCCTTTGCGGATTCCATACTTGACATGGCCTGTCCTCTTCAAACAAAATAGTTTGTTTAATCCATTTAGCTAATAGCATACCACTTCCCAGCCGAAGGTCTGTATTGCTTTCCTTGGCAAGGAGTATTTCTTTCTCCGCAATGTCTCCTTGAAAAGTCAGTTGTCATCCCCATGAGACTAATCTTACTGAGACTTCTTGCAAATTCTGAGCATGAATGACGCCCAGATGAGCTTGTGAAAGGGAGGCTGGCTGTCGGCCTTGTTAGCAACTGTAATGGTCACAATGCTCTAGCTCACCAGGAAAAAGCACTACGCAGAGGAGTCTTCTCCTCTAATTTGAAAAGACACACTCACCCCAGTGTTCACAGTGGCACTGTTTATAATAGCCAAGACATGGAAGCAACCTAAATGTCCATCAACAGATGGCTGGACGAAGAAGTTGTGTATCCAATGGAATACTACTCAGCCATAAAAAAGAATAAAATAATGCCATTTGCAGCAACATGGATGGACCTAGATTATCATACTAAGTGAAGTAAGTCAGACAGAGAAAGACAAATATCATATGATATCACTTATATGTGGAATCAAAAGAATGACACAAATGAACTTACTTACAAAACAGAAGCAGACTCACAGACATAGAGAACAAACTTATGGTTACCAGCAGGGAAATGGTGGGGAGGGATAAATTAGGAGATATGTAGGTACACACATATGTATATGACGTATTTTATGTGTCACTCCTTCCTCTACAGCTCATGGTTTTGTGTTCAGCAATTCATTCAAGGGCTCATGTATTTACTGAGCAATTAGCATATTCCAGACACCATTCTAGGTGCTGGGGATTAAAGTGTGACTAAAACCAAGTCCTGTTTTCCTGGTAACTGCATTCTAAAGTTGAACATGCCACACGTTTAGTCCTCTGGGATAGATGTACGAAAAGGAGAGAAGTTTTCATGACTGTGTATCGTTCAGGAATCTGGGACTCACATACATAGGGGAGCTCCAGCAGTGGGGTACCCCCTCATCTGTGATGCATCTGTGTATGTTTTCTACAGAACATTGGTCTCTTCACACGAGGCTCTCTTTCAGCAGGATGCTGTGAAAATAAATGCAGTCTGTGAGTTCCTGTAAACACACATTATTTCTGCCACCATGCCCAGGGAGACAGCCCTTTACTGCAGTACTCCAAGATGCTGCTTGAAAAGTGTGTTTGCTTCCAAGCAGGTCCCTTTTCACCTATAAGTAAACCCAGTCTCCGCTCTTCTGGCAGCGTTGCGTGTATGTCTGTCTGCCCAGTTTTCCGGACTTAAGGAATCTTTCCCTGAAGAGCCCTGAAGAACTCTTCTTCCTGCAGCGTTATTTAACGTGATGCACGCTAAGTTTCCTTCAGGCGTTTCTTGTGAGAAAGATACTTAGGAAGAAGAGAGATTCCTTCTGTGACTTTGAATTCCTTAACCTAAAGAAGAGATTTGTACATCTGAGTTTGTACACAGTCATATCCAGAATTATACTGCATTGTTTTATCACTTTACCGTTAAAATTCATCGGTGCTGGTTTCAGAAACACGTTATGGGTACCTCTATTTCTAAAGACTGCTTATTAGAAATATTTTCCTATTGAAGATGGCTTTCATTGTTCAAGGCACAACATGACCTTTCTTCCCTCCAGGCTGAAAAAAGTTTGAGATTTTGAGACAATTACGAAAGGATTTCTAAGAATATCTGTGGTTTTCAAATTCCATTTAAGACCATTTTGTCTAATGGCGATTTTGTTTTTCAGTTTATCTACTGTCCCAACAAGAAGTTCGCAGTTCTTTAGAGCAGTGTACTTCTAGGAAAGCAAACAGAACTGTGCCTCTCACAGGCTTTAGTAATATCTCAACTGCCTCTTCACATCCAATGTCAAGTTCACTTCATCTCCTCTCAACAGACGTTCTTTATGCTCTTTTCTATGAGCCAGAGAGTAACGTACAGCCACAGATGTTAAGAGCCACGCTGGCCTGGTGGGTGGGTTGTGAGATGTTCAGAGGTGGTTTTGACATTGAGGATTCCATCTCCCTTCAGACCAAGAGTGAATTGTATGGATTTTGAAAGTGAGATCCCCAGCCCCCAGCTGAAATGGTCTGTTGGGTTTGAGGGTCCACTCAGGGTTCCTTCCAGAGGAAATACTAAATGGAGCCACTTCCACAAAAGATGGGCTGGGAACTGACCACGTCAGAATTCCCTGAGGCGTTATTTTAAACTTCAGATTCTAAGACTTTACGTCCAATTAAGGAGAAGAAAATCCAAGATGCTCGCCCAGATCCCTGCCATTTGATGTGCACCGCGGGCGATTTTCATGAACACTCAATTTGAGAAAGAAACACACCAGAGGTGAGGAGTAAGGAGGACACGAACTAGACTTCGGAACGTTTATTTTCCTCTTCCATATTCCAGTCAGTACAAAAGGACTGCTTCTTAAACCTGTTGCTTCTTCTGATCTGTTAGCTGAGGGCAGAAATGATTAGTTAAGAACCAGCAGGTTTGGGAATGGAAAACAGAAATCACAGAAGAAATGGTTCACACCACACACACACACACACACACACACGCAAAGATAGACTTGGGTGCAATACTCTTGTTTGGAGATTGTTTTTTTAACAACTAAGTCACATCAAATCACTGGGAAGGCAATGGTTATAATTTGACGTTCAAACCAATGGCATTGAAATCTGTAATTAATACACATTTAACATCTGATTCTTTAAGATGTCACCACCCACAGACCAACCCACTGATGAGCCAATCAATCTACTCAGTGGCCACAGTATCAGGGAGACTTAACATAAACACATAAGCACAGGAGAGTATTAAAAATACCAATGAAAGTAAGTGCTGGTAGAAACAGAACGGTGAGCGTGCGGACCACCGGTAGCGACAGAGCCTTGCAGGTTAGATCTGAAACTTGACTGAGGACTTTCAGCACAAGTGGGATTTTCAGAGTAGAAGAGATTGCAGAAGGCATGCCTGAGTGAGGCGGTCAGTTGCTTAAATATTTTACAGACCTGCCTGTTGTTTACTGGAGGCAGCACGCAGAGGTGTCAGCTTAGTTCAAAAGTGTAAATGGAGTAGGTTTCTTGCTTCACCCAAGATAACAATTCTTCAGATCGCTTGCCAAGAGAAAAGATTACTCTCATTTCCCCTTCTTTTATCTTCTTTCTACTGTTCTTGGGCATAGATATTTTTTAAAGCATTTTTTAGAGTAATACCCAAATAGAGTTTGCATTTTGAGGTATCAAGGGGAAAGATGAATTAATACCTGACACGCAGGGCAGACTTCTTAACAGACTGATTACTCATGAGATTTCGGCTCTGTCCTTATATCTAGACATGCCCTCTTCATGTGCAGACTTACCCTTTAATTCTCGTTCAGACTTTACCTCCTTTGCAAATTATTTTGCACCATCAGAATCAATTGCATCTCCTCTGTGATTCCACAGCAATTTCTACTCTCTTTACAGCAATTATCACCCAGCTTGGTGATTGCTTTGTGTCTGTGTTTTTCCACTGAAGTCTAATGACTAAGTTGTGAACTTCTATGTGATTGGAGTCTTGACTTTAAAAAAAAATTATGACCAAAATAGCATATGACAGGGGCTTAATACACGTTTGATGGACAAATGAATAAATGATAGGATATGATACCACAGGGGCCGTGCTGGACCCGCCGTGCGGGGAGAGTGGGGTTCCTGACAGTACCCTCCAGGATCTCCAGTCCTACCCCATCCATGTCTCATTTTTCTAATTTCAGTTCTGATTCTCTTCTGGGCTTCTTTCCTCTGCTTAAAGTCTCTCCCATGCTTAAAAAATCAGAAGTAACAAAACATTTCCATTGTCTACACTCGCCGCCTCCACTTCCAGAGCTCCCATGTACAGTTAGCTGACATCGGGTTGATTTCTTCCACAGTCTAGCTTTCCATCAAAGTGGCAAAAATCATGGAAGGCTCACCAAATAAACGGTCAAATAAATTCTTACTTTCATATTCTTCCCTTTTAAGTGAATTAACTGCACCTTCTCCTTACAGTTCTCTCCTCCCTGGACATCTGCGATGCCCTCTTACTCTGCACTTGACTGGACAGCCTTAATCTCTGCCATGATCACCCCTTTGTTAACTCACCATTTAAGCACTCGTGTCCCTGAGGACTCCCTGAGGTGGTTCAAGGCACTCTTTGCTCCCCGCTCCCTTGAGCGATCGCATCTGCTGGCCACACCCAGATAGCCACCTGCTCCCCCCTCAATTCCAGGTGTTGTTATTTCTATGACCATCAGTCTGTCCTGCATTGGAGTCCTTGGAACCAGAACTTGAGATGGAGATTCTTGTTCAAGGGATTTTTTGAGGGAGCAATGAACGTAAGCTCTTTGGGCTCTGAGTCTAAGATGCCTGCCAGATCCCCATGTGAAGAGGACGCAGTGGCATCACCTCAAGTCAGTGTTCCAGTTCAGGACACTGCAATGTCCCACTCTGCACATTCAAGCAATGCCATTTTTTGTGCAGAGTATTTTTTTGAGTTGAGAGTCTTAACTTACCAAAACGAAATCTTGCTGACACCTCTGTGGTGCTAGAATGTGTTAGAAATACTAACAAAGATTTCTGTTCTTGGTATGTCCTTTGACCCCCGGTTCTTTGCCTAATGCATCCGGGCAATGCATGTTCATGACCTCAGAGGAGGGACAGCCAAACAGACACAGAGGAAACCATTCAGTTTTCAGAAGTCTAAGCTCTAGTAGGGAACTCAAGGCATAAAAAATAGACATAGAGAATATCTGATGAGCCTGAGAAAGCCTTCCATGTCTCAAGACTAGATAAAAAGTTCACCCAAGCTGGGGAAGACTGTGGGAAAGGATGGGTGGAGGGAGGGAGAAAGAGCTTGGACTTCGGGTTTTGAGCAGAGACCCAACACCTGCTTCCAAAATGTAAGGGCTGAAAGAAACCCCCAGAGTTGGAGGAACATATGACTGTGTGAATAGATGGCCCTGTGACGTGCCTTGAAGAGAATATGGCAACAGTGAAGGATGCAGGCACGTGGTCCTAAGACAGTCACACCAAATTTCCTAAGCCCCAGGGTGGAGGGAGGTGACACAGGGACACCAAGTGCCCTGGGAGGGGCCCTGAAGTCGCAGCGGGAACCTCAGCCCAGGAGTGAGGGTGACAGCCGACAGCCGTGATGCAGGGGAACGGAGGACCCGAGAGAAGAGAGGGTGTCTCAGAGGGTGCTTGTGCAGATCAAGATGGAGAAACAGACACCCTACAACGCCCAGAAAGGAGGGGAGCCCCGAGGGACGTGTCCCCTGCGCTGACTGGGACTGAGGCTCCACCACCCACCCACACAAGTATGGGGGGCACATTCGTCTTCCCAGCCAATCGGCTTCCCTCAGCATTTCATTCTGTGGACCCAGCATCCTTCCGGTTTACTCAAAGTCCCAAGACATCAGACAGCTGGTCTGAAGATGGTCTTGCCCTCATTCCCACCTTTTGGAAACTTATTTTAAAAAGCCAGAGTCCTTCAAAATCACATAGGGCTCCCAGCCTCTTCTTGTGTGTTGCACATGACTGAAATAGGACACTCCCCATGGCATTCAACAATGTCATGTTAACATTTGGCTTCAAACTTCTGAAAAAAGAAATGAATCAAAGAATCTTCTGTGGATCACCATTCTAAGTGAAGGGAAAGAAAAATACCATATGGTATCACTCATTTGAGGAATCTAAAAAAAAAAAAAAAACCACAAATGAACTTACTTACAAAACAGAAAAAGATTCAAAATGGAAAGTGGAGGGGAGGGATAAATTAGGAGTCTGGGATTAACAGATACAAACTACTGTATATAAAATAGATAAACAACAAGGTCCTACTGTACAGCACAGGGAACTATATTCAATACCTTGTAATAACCTATAATGAAAAGGAATATATTTATGTGTACGTCTGACTGAAGCATTATGCTGTACACCAGGAATTAACACATTGTAACTGACTAGACTTCAATTAAAAAGAATGCAAAAAATGAAAAAATAAAAATCCCTCCGTGCAGCTCTGTGCCTCTGCCGGTCCAGACTGATGGACCTTCCTCTTCTGAAGCCTCTGGAGAAGCAGAGCTTACCGCCTGTCTTCTTAACACTTATCAGTCTGCATTCAGTGTTCTCCCTGCAGGCTTGGATGACCACCGAAGCCTGTTATGCTCCCTACTCACGTGCCTGCAGTCTGCAAAGTGGGATCCCCAGGAAGGCATCTCCTGTCCCTTCCTCGACATGCCCTGTTCACACTTATTTCTAAAGCCATTGACAGACCATGAATAACAATCTGATGCCTCTCCTCATCTTCCTTCCCTCCCAGGGCTCCCTCTTCCAACTCAGAATCGATACATGCAGACATCCCACTTTTAATTCTGGACCACAGTCTTATAGAAAACATTGTTGGATTTTGCATTATTTATTGGAAAACAGATGGCGCACTCAAATTGAATAATTTGATGTTAGTTTAATAAAGCAACAAAGGAGGAAGCAGAGTTTAGGGAGAGCAGTGAGGTATGGAATAGTACGATGGAGCTTAGAAAAGAGGGGGCCGTCACCACCCCCAGGCTTAAGGGGCTAAGGGTTGGGGTGGTGACCTAACCCGAAGAGAAAGTTGTTTGGAAAGGTCACCTGAGAGGGGCTATGATTTTCATCAGAGGCTCACAACTAACCTGCTAAGACCTGTCAGGGAGGGAATAAAGGAAAACAGAATTCACTCTCCTCCCAGCCAACAGATCTTTTGCTGGTGCCCCCGTTACTTACATGGGACTTTACGCTGGGGCGTAAGGCAGAGTGGAGAAGTGTGGAGAGGAGCAGGGACAGTCGAAGGGGAAATGGTTGGTGTCTGGGTTACACACAGCAGAAAAGGCACAGGCAGGCTAGTTTTTGTGGGATGGCTCTGATTCCAAAATTTTCAGCATCCAAATTACATCAGCTCTTCTGCCTTTGAAGCGGGGAAACTGTGCATTTTGTTGTCTGTGGTGCAGAATGAATGACCACGTGTTTGATGGCTTTAAAGTGACACAATGTATCAAATGTATCACAGTAGACCCTCTGGGTCTGCAGTCCTGGCACAGCCCAACTGGGCTCTCGGCAAGGCCGCGCTCACGCTTGGAGCTCATCTGTGGCTTCAGCTGGGGAAGGAGTCATGTACTTCTCACTCAGATTGTTGACAGATTTTGTTTCTTTGAAGCTGTGGGAACAAGGGTCATGGCTCACTGTTGGCTTCATCTGCCCTCAGCTCCAGGAAGACATCCATAGTCTCTCATCATGTGGGACCAGCGTGGTCAGGTGCTTCATCAAAGCTGGCAACACAGAGTCCCTAAAGTGAGTCTTCCAGCAAGATAAACTTTCTTTTAACTTTGTTTTTTGTTGAAGTGTAGTTGACTTACAAAGTTAGTGTCAGGTGTACAGCAAAGCAATTCAGTTATACATTTAGTTACACATATTTTTTTCTTTTCTATTATATGTTGTTTACAAAAAATTGAATATAGTTCCCTGTGCTATACAGTAGGTCCTTGTTGTTTATTTTATATATAGTAGTGTGTATCGGTTAATTCCAAACTGTTATGTTTGTTATGCTATGTATGTATGTTATATTAATTCCAGAACACCCCTTTTGGTAACCATAGTTTATTTTCTATGTCCATGAGTTTGTTTTTGGTTTGTAAATAAGATTTGTATTAAAAAAAAAAAAGATTTGTATTTTTTTTTAGATTCCACATAGAAGTGATCTCATACAATATTTGTCTTTGTCTGTCTGACTTGCTTCCCTTGGAATCACAATCTCCAGGTCCATTCATATTGCAGCAAATGGCATTATTTCATTCTTTTTTATGGCTGAGTAGTATTCCATTGTGTAAATATACACACAACTTCTTTATCCAGTCATCTGTCGATGGACATTTAGGTTGTTTCCATGTCTTGGCTATTGTAAATAGTGCTGCTATGAACATTGGGGTACATGTGTCTTTCTGAAAAGACAATCTCTTCAATAAGTGGTGCTGGGAAAACTGGACAGCTACATGTAAAAGAATGAAATTAGAGCATTCTCTAACACCATATACAAAAATAAACTCAAAATGGATTAAAGACCTAAATGTAAAACTCCTAGAGGAAAATATAGGCAGAACACTCTTTGACATAAATTGCAGCAATATTTTTTTTTAACCAGCTCCTCATGTAATGGAAATAAAAGCAAAAATAAACAAATGGTCCTTAATTAAACCTAAAAGTTTTTGCATAGCAAAGCAAGTCATAAACAAAATGAAAAGAGAACCTATAGAATGGGAGAAAATATTTGCAAATGACGTGACCAATAAGGAACTAATTTCCAAAATATACAAACAGCTCATACAGCTTAAAGCCAAAAAAAAAAAAAAGCCCAATCAAAAACTGGGCAGAAAACCTAAATAGACTTTTCTCCAGAGAAGACATCCAGATGGCCAACAGGCACGTGAAAAGATGCTCAGTATTGCTAATTATTAGAGAAGTGCAAGTCACACGTTCAAGGGGAGGGAATTACACAATGGTGTGAATGCCAGGAGTTTGAGAGCACTGCGAGTCACCAGAATGTCTATCCAGGGCACAATACAAAACCAGCTAATTGACCGTGATATCATTTTTTTACATATATGGTAAATATAATGCACCTGATTTGGGGTATTTGCACTGACAAACCTGATTAGATTAGGAAAGTGATTACCATGTCTAAAGACAAAAGGATTAGATGACATTGCCTCTGGGGACTGGGGGTGAAGAGCCATGGGACAAGGGCCTGCTGCTTTACAGTATAAACTTTTCTGTTCTTTATTATTTTTTTAGCTATGTGATTTTAGAACTTTGATTGAAGTGAGGAGAACAAGGGCATGAAGCAGAGTGAGAGGACAAGGTTGTGTTCCTTAGACAAAACTGAGGAGAGGTAAACAGAGGAAACAGAAAGAAAGGTTAAAAAAAGTAACAAAAAAGGGATTGGCATTTGGAAAATTTTTATACCTGAACTTTGGTACCTGTGGTTTCCCTTCCAGGTAGATCCCTCTTTCAGTTATTGGGAGATAGGCTTTCTGTTTACTTACGGCTTATTATTTGCTCCTTAATCCTGGTCAGAGGTCTTGGCTACTGTTTAAATCATGAGCAAAGAGGGCCCAGTGTTTTCTTTGGGGAAACAATATTGCAGTTGAGCGTAGAATATTACTGGATTACATATAGCTCAGAGCATGTGGTCCTTAAACCTGTAGCTTTCTCAGGGTTACACAGTGAATCCATGTGAAGTTTTCAACCAAGTTTGAGGTTTTATTTTTTTTTCAATAATGAGGTTACTAATCAGCATTTGTGAAAAAAGCCCAATCGGTTGAAATAGCAGTGCATAAAATAACTCAGCCTTTATCCTGAGGATAAACCAAATCCTGTAATTCAAATTAGCACAACTAAGGAATATTGATAAGAAATCTTAATGCTAAGCTATTCACTGATATCACCACTGGGAACATTTTCTGAAAACGCCAAGATGATGAGATAATGTCACTAATAATAATGTGACAGCATGGAATTAATTGTAGTCAGGCAACAGCGTTAAATATAAATGTTAAATTGATAATACATTCATGATGACTTCAGTGACATAACCCTACATAGTGCTTTTCCAGCTATTTTAAAGCATTTCCTAACATTAAATGCTTCTAATTCTCTGGAAATCATCTAATGCAACATTTTTGGAAGGGGGTAGTATTTTTAAATTAATTTGCTTTTATTCTCTCCTGTATTGTTAATGCAAGACCCTTCAGAGGAGTGATAGTCATCTCTGGCTTTATAAATAGGATCTGCAACAAGAAAATACGATTGAGGGACACGCAGTCCTGAGAGAGAACTGGGTTTCTAAATTCCTTTATCCCCATGTCACCATCCACGCCTGGAGAACCTGGCACTTTCCTCCATAAGATATGTGTGTAGAGTTAACTTTTTTTTAGCCCACTGCACTCTGCACCACAAAGGGGAATGTGATTTTTTCTCAAGAAGTCATCAGTATGCAATCCCTGTTCAGCAACAAACCATAGCAGTTGTTACTTACAGTGCTTTGCTGCACACATGTAACAATGAACATTAGCCACGTATGTTGTCCAGAAAAAAAAACTGTAGAGCCTTTTAAGACCCCCTCAGCGCTGAATTTCTACCAGTTGTCCAGGTGAAGAAGATTAAAAAGGAAAGTTTGACTTTTGGTCATTCACAGGGAAAGTACACATCGTGGCCCCCAAGAGAGGCAGTTTGTGGAGGATTTTACTTGGATCCTAATTATAGGTGAGAACATCACGTCAATTTAATTTACAAAAGAAGGTACAGCACTAATTGTGAAATTCTGAAAACTAGCCGTTTCTCATCTTACGTTATGTTCCTGAAATAATCTTTGCTGGCTTTCCATTAGGGTTTACTTTTTAAATTAGTCGCTGAATTCAGCTAGTTTCTCTTTTTGTCTTTCTCTTCTTCCCTCCTCTTGGAATCAAGATCTGTATTTATTTCCCATCAACCATTCACGTAATGGATTTAACATCAATTTCTAACTTAAGAATTTCCTGAGAATTAAAGAAGAAAAAGATATCCTCTCTTATACATTTATTAATTAGAATTCTTCTAAAGAGCATTACTTTGTCAACAGGGGCATTTAAAATGGGTTGTCTTGGGTCATTCAATAATCGCTTACTGCTTTCCATTTAATTACCAATTTTCAGATTGAGGAGTTGGTTTAATAGCATTTTTAATGATGAAAAAAATGAGATTTTTCTGGCTTTTGTGAGTGTCATTACAAACTCCTGCGTGTCCACAGATTCAGTGGGTTAGACTCTACGCATCAGTTTTTTCACATGTAAATTGTCGTTACTTCAGCCACTGGGAGCCCCTTCGAGCTTGTCCTGTATTCTTTTGACACAGCACAGAATGCTTCACCGCCTGATGACCTGTTAAGTTGCCCTCAGCCCACCTTTGCCTTCCTTGTCCTCGCGTGAAATCTGCCACTTACCCAAGAAGCTTGTCTGGTTTCTTATGCTTATGCCTTTGTTATGAACCTGCACTGTAAGACATTGATTTTTCACTGTGGAAGATCAAGGCTTCGTGATTCACATGAATACGCTCCTTTCCCACCTCTCTTCCCAAATGTAGGTTATTGTATTGATTTGCTATACTCATTAACCTTCTGTTTCTTCATCCTTCACCTCTATCACCCTGTCACTAACCCATTTCCTACCCATTAGGTTTTTATTTTCATGTTGTTGAGGTTAACATTTACTCCTTATCTTTGACCATATCAAAATCTTTTGTGTTTGTTCTGTAGGTTTGGAATGGTTAATTTTGTGAGTCAATTTGCCTAGGCACAGTGCCCAGATATTTGGTCGAATGCCAGTCTGGATATTGTGGTGGTGTTTTTAAGTAGAGGAACATATAAGTCATTAGACTTTAAAGCAGATTACCTTCCATAATCGGGGTGGAACTTGTCTAATCAGTTGATGAGAAAAGACCAAGGTCCTTGTAGGAAGAGAAATTTCTCCTCCAGATTTCCTTTGGACTCAGTGCAACCTTGAATCTTCCCTGGGTCTTCAGCCTGCTCGCTTGCCCTGGGGATTTCTGAACTGCCAGCCCTCCACAATCATGTGAGCCAATTCTTTAAAGCAAATCAATTCACCTCTCTCTCTCTCTCCTGTATATGTGAAATATGTCCATCCTGTTGATTCTGCTTCTCTAGGAAGCCCTGACTAGTACAGGGTTGATTATAAGACAGTTAACAGCATTTCCATTGTCATGATCTCAGTTGTATTCCCATCAGTACAACTTCCACTGCTATGATTATGAAAACAGCATCCACTGCTGGACAGGTGAAACTCAAGACACCTTCTAACTCTGGGCACAGAGAAGTACGTCTTCATTATTACAGTAGCAAGAAGGGTTTGCACTGCAGGATGAACACACATATGAACTGGCTAAATCACGTCCTGCAGACAGCCCTGACCACAGGCCTGGGTGTGGGGTGCAGGACTGCACAAGCCTGCAGGAGGGCGAGCAGAATCCTAAAACAGCTAACGGCTCTAATGGTCATCAGTGAAAGCTTGCCTGAGTGTCACTTTAACTGTCACCAGGGTCCCCCCAAACCCCAACTATATCACACAAATAAAAAGAAGGATACAATAGCCAGGACATGGAAACAGCCTAAATGTCCATTGACAGATGACTGGATAAAGAAGCTGTGTACGTACATTTATACAATGGAATACTACTCAGCCATAAAAAGACAATAAATAATGCCACTTGCAGCAATGTGGATGGACCTGGAAACTGTCATACTGAGTGCAGTAAGTCAGACAAATACCATGTGATATCACTCATATGCGGAATCTAGAAAAGTAAAGACATCGATGAACATATTTACAAAACAGAAACAGACTCAAAGACATAGAAGACAAACTTCTGGTTACCAGGGGGAAAAGGGAGGCTGGAGGGATGAATTAGGAGTTTGAAATTTGCAGATACATGCCACTATATATAAAATAGGTAAACAATAAGTATCTACTGTACAGCACAGGGAACTATATTCAATATCTTGCAATAACCTATAATGAAAAAGAATCTGAAAATGAACACATATATATGTATAACTGAATCACTATGCTGTACACCTGAAGTTAATACAACATTGGAAACTGACTATATTTCAATACAAAAAAAAGTAATTCCTTCTGGGGTTAAAGCCCGTGGTCTTCTCACAGTCCCCCAAGCTCTTACTCTCAGTCCTGCTCTAAGGATGTGGGAAGGAGAGGGAATAAGGAGTGAAAACTTCTCTCTCCTCCACCTAACCAAAGCTTGTTCTCATCCTAAACTTGGAAGGTTGAATTTTGGAGGACATGAAATTAAAATATCTTAAGACAAGTTTAGGGAAATCAGCACTCATAGAGGAAGACAGGCTGGGTCCGCTGTGTGTTAACAGACCAGGGGAGGAGAATCAAGAACATTCTGTAAGTGTTCAGTTAATCACCCATACTGTGGTTCATCAGTGACGCATCACTGCCTCAATTCAGCAAATAAATCGCCAAGGCCAATAGCTATGATATTTGCCCCGAATCAGGAAATAACATACTCACCTCAAATCTGGGTCTGGGTCCCTGCATGTATTTCTCATCATGAAACATCAGTCCTCTTTGGCACCAGTGACCCCACATCCTGAGGAATGTTCCTGCAGGACATGTGCTTTCAGTGACATCTCCTGCCTCCTCAGCTAACGTCCTGCAAACAAAAGCACGTCTTAAGCACGGAGCTTCACGTAAGTCCAGTGCATTTCCGTTGGTCCGTGCTTGGATTTCAGAGCATCAAAGACGACCTGAAACTGTAGGGAACAATTGCTGTGTGTGCTTTTTTTTTTTTTTTTTTTTTCTTGTAAGAAGTTTTCTAGCTCTTATTTGATTCTAAAGGTAGTTCAAAACCAATAAGATTATAAAGATTTGGGGGAGAGAAAATATTCCTCATGGTTTTAAATTTCTACCTTTATTTCTCTGATGGTTATTTGAATTCTCATTTATCTTTTATGATCAGATAAAGTAGATTTTTGCTAGAAAGCCCAGACGTGAGCATTCAAAAAATATACATCAGTGTGTTTAAGTTAAAGCAGCAATGACACTGTGTGTGGCTGGCAGGGAGCCTGCCTGTGGGCACTGGTGAGAGGACTCAACTCAGAGCTCAGACTGTCTCTCCAGAGAAGGGGGACAAGGCGAAATGCAAGCACCTCCGTCATGGAAGTTCAAGTTTATGCAAGGCCTGCTACCAGGCACAGTCATAAAGACACCAAGGTCACTGCCGCTGAGGGAGCAGTTGCTGTCTTGGGAGGAGCACGAGCAGAGCCACGACGCAGCAGTTTACAGGGTTGGGCAGCCAGCACCGTGGAAGTGCAGGGCTGGGGACGAGGTCAGGGAGATCTCAGTTTCACACACTGCCACTTCCTAGCGTGCGTCCTAGCCGAGCATTAGCTCCTCATGCTGAGCAAAGTCCTGGGGAGTCATTAGCACCTGTTATTGCTGGCCCCCCGGACCAGTCTTTTGTGATTGCCACGTATAAACCCTGACTACGCCCGAGGAATGAACGCAACACGTTAAGGCGAGAGCGCGGCGGCGTGCAAGAGTCCCTGGAGAGATTCCATGATGTCACCGTCTGATTGTTTCAACGGAGGGTTAACTTCAGTTGTATTAAACAGCTGTACATTAAACACTCTCTGAGCAGATACCATCAGGACAAGAGTGCATTAGCCATGTCAGTCATCCAAAGCTAATGTTATAAGGTGTTGCATGGAAAAACTAGAGGGAGAATGATTATGAGTGAATCACCTTGCCAGACCCCTTGGTGATTTGAACTGAGTGGTCCCACTACCTCACAGCCTGCCCCGATTCTAACACTGAATAAACCAGAATGAAGATGAGTGATCTGTGCTAGTTGGTACACAAAGCTGTTGCTGTTAACTCACCCGTCCCAGGTGAGCTAGTAAATCTGTGGGGAGTACAAGATGCTGTTCGGGGAGGATTTGACCCCATGGATGTCACCTAGTTTTACCTAAGTCCACGGCCAAACAGGAAATGCTCAAGTCCCGACATCCTTGTAGCTGGTGAGCACCGGGGGCCCCAAGAGGAAAGGGCCCGACTCACACTACCAGTAAGTAAGGTCTGGGGTGGGGTGATGTCCACATTTTACACGATTCAGAACCAGTTGCACTGAGAAACAGCAACCCACTATGCCTCGTTGCAGCCTCTGTTGAAGGCAGAGAGGAGCACCATCTGGACAACTTAAGGCCTCTTTTGTAGCCCAGGGAATGTCACACGATGCTTGGGACACATTTATGGAGTTAGACTCATATGTAAATATCTGTATCTTTAATAATAGCAGAAAGTTTGCTCAGGAAAAAATAAGGCACAAATAACATCTCTATCCTGCCTTTTTCATATACGCATACAAGTGCACCCACACATACACACGTACACACAGAGAAATACAAGTATTTTACATACATACATATAAAATTGCATATAAAATATTTAAAATAAATAGTAAAGACATAAACATGTTTATTTTCCACAAAAGAGTCACACTACATCTATTTTGTTGCATGATTTTTCCCCTTAAAAATCAGCTCATTCAAGAACCGTAATTTTCTAAATATGCTTAATAGTATGTTGAATGAAATAACCTGAAACAGATGTCTTCAGTGGAAAGTCTTCTTGATCTTAGGTTGGGAAACCTAAAATCTGCAGTACTGACACGTCTGAGACTTTGGACCAAGCAGTGTCCCTGCCTTCACTCTCGCTCTTGTTTTTTTGTTTTCCAAATTTGTTTTGTGTGTGGGGAGGTAATTAGGTTTATTTATTTCACTTTTGCTAATGGAGGTCCAGGACCTCATGCATGTGCTCTGCCCCTGAGCTCCCCACCCCACTCCACTCTCGCTCTTGTGCTCCATCCAAACCCCTGGCCTTAACGGTGGGAAGCTCTGAGGCGCCTTCACTGCCAACTAGTGTGAATGTCAACCCTGGCCTGGGTTTCTGCTGTCTAAGTACAGGGACTGCATCTCTTTCAGAAACGTCTGGACAGGACTCTCCGGGCTCATCTAGGGCGGTGTCCTCAGATTCTAGGCCACCAGCATTTAGTGTACTGTGAACTCAATTTCATTCTTCTAAAGAACCTATTTAGAAGGGAAAGGCCTAGAACAACAGCAGGTTCCCACATCACATGAAGTAAACGCGGCCGTCAGGTAATGGACCTCTGCTTTTAGTTCTTTGTGCTTGTGTTTGCTTGGGTCAGCCACCAGGTAAAACAGACATGACTTTTAAAACTTGAAAACAACAAGGAATCGAGAGACAGGAGCCTTTAGAATAGCAGAATTCTGAAGTTCCCCTAGAATCCTTCTGTATCTAAAAAAAAAGTTTAATGCAGAAATCCATTAGTTCTGGAATCCCTCTGACAGCTGCAGGGCTCACAGGAGCTGGCCTCCATATTTGTTATAGGAAGCAAACTTTTGATGGTTTCTAACTCCTGTTTCTGGGTCTTAGAGAAAAAAAATAAATGAAATGTGTGCAGCCTGACTTATTTTAATCGTAAGATTAGACCTGTTTCTAGAATAATGAATCTTCTGATTAAAGACTGCCAAGTTCAAAGACTCATTTTGGCCTCAGGAAAGAAAGAAAATGATTTGGAATTAAAGACGAAGGCATGAAAGCAGGTTGAAAGGTTGAAACAGCTTAAACAGCTGCTCTGGTGCTGGTCTCTCTCCTCGAAGGAATCTCCACTGAGGAGATTATCAGGGGAGGCAATTTGCATGGGAACCATTACTCAGCCCTGCCCAGAATCGTAAATTTAGGACACGGTAAAAAGTTTCCATTTTGACTTTTGACAGTTAACAACTTTCTGAAATGACATAGACTGTAAAATATCCTACGAATCCCACTAACACGTTAACATAAAGCACAACTCAAGCATGCAGTCAGTCGTCAGGGAGGGTACAGCTCAGTGGTAGAGCACGTGCTTAGCTTGCACGGGGGTCCTGGGTTCAACCTCTGGTTCTTCCATTAAAAGAAACAAAAAACAAAAAACCTAACAATAAATAAATAAATTGACCTAATGTCCACCCCTCCAAAAAATATGGTCTCCCACTGGGTTTGAATTGATCCGCTGAAAGGTTGACTTTGGGAGTTGATTTGCAAGTTCTAGGCCTGTGCTTTTAAAATGGTCTGTATCTTGTGAGTAGCACGAAGAATGAAGTGTCTGTTAACTCAAGATCTACTACCTTTGCAAAGCCTTCCCTGACTTCTTTTCTTTCCTTTTTTTAACAGTAGTAACACATATTCTGAGCCATAAGGCTGCATGAAAATGCCTGTTACACTGGACTGTTCACTGTCTAATATGTGGTATTTTTAAGCTGACCCCTGACAGGTAAGGAGTACTTTGCACATCAGAAACCTCAGATTCTACAGGACAATACTGAGCATGAACTGGTCCCCCAATAAGTATTGATTAAATAGTAAAACGGAAAACAAAACCAGCCTTTATTGAATAACCAGAGCCAGGTCCTCGACGCGTATTATATCAGTTGAGGCCCCAGACATCCTGAGGCGCACGGACGGTTCCTCCTGTTCTACAGATGAAGACACCGAGCTCAGTAACGTGTAACCACCCACAGGCACTGCCCTGTCGTCTAGTAGATGGGCAAGAGCATTATGTCTTTAAACAGCACACACCTTAATTGAAAACTATTTTCTTGCTAAGCAGGGCCAACCAGCACCTGAGCCTTGAGTGAGCTGTAGTGGTGACATCAAAGGTCACTGACCACAGGTCCCCATAAAAGCAAGAGAACCTGGAAAAGCTTGAAACACGGTGAGAGTGACCAAAATGGGACACAGGGAGAGCCACTACTGTTGGAAAAACAGCACCAAGAGACTTGCTCAATGGAGGGTTGACAGACTTTTTCAGGTTTCAAGGTCAACAAACTTTCAGTTTGTAATTGCAGTGTCTGCTAAGCGCAATAAAATAAATGCCATGAAGGGAGGTACGCTTGTGTATTCAGTATGGTTGGGAATGTGTAAATTAACTATAAAAATTGAGCTTTTAATGTAAAAAGTTATTTTTTTTTCAGATAGACATTGATACAGTTAGCAATTTTAAAAAGTCTGTCCCTGAGGGAATGGGGACGGGAAGGGATAAATTTGGGAGTTGGCGATCTGCAAATGTTAACCACTATATATAAAAATAGATAAAGAACAGATTTCTTCTCTATAGCACAGGGAACTATATTCAATATCTTGTAATAACTCTTTTTATTCTTTTTTTAAGTAAAGGTAGATTTACTTACAGAGATACATACTGCATAGAGTGTAGGCTGTTTCAAAAGGCAAGAGAAAGGCCACGAGGTGTCGGGGTTGGGTGCTCAGATTAGAGTAGAAGTAGGTACACACTCCACAGACAGAGCGTGGGCCGTCTCCGAAGAGGAGGGAGCGAGAGGCGGCCTCGATACCCTGTAATAGCCTTTAATAAAAAAGAATATGAAAACGAATATATGTGTGTATATGCATGACAGGACACTGTGTTGTACACCAGAAACTGACACGTTGTAACTGACTGTACTTCAATTAAAAAAAAAAAATTTCTTTTGAACTTTAAAAAAATCTGTCCCTGAGTAACAAGTAGTTCCCTCTCCCAGTTCTGTTCCAGTCTCCACAGGAACAAGTGGGTCCTTCTACATCTTCTAAGGTCGTGAATAGTCACCAAACTACAGCGCTTATATGACTTGAACTGCACTTAACAGCTAGCTTAACACCCACCCTAGATAAGAGGCAGTCTAAGAAAACAGGAATCTGATGTTTAAGCGGGTACCCAGTGGAACGCATTCTTTTCCTCAAATGTACCAGAAACATGAGAGAAGAAAAGCAATTGTGACAAGCACCCTGCCGGCCACTCTAGGACCTCAGCTCGCCCGAGTTCTGGGAAGCGGCTCCCCACGTGCCCAGGGCCAGCAAGGCTGCCCTTCCCTACACCCTGACTCCTGGCCCTGCCACACACAAGACAGAACAAAAACCAGAAGCTCGCTTTGACTCCTCTGACATACGGGAAATTTGCAAAACCTTCTAGCACAAAGCAGGCGGCATGCAACGGAGTCTGAGTCAGCCCCAGGCAATCAGTGTGGTCCCGGGGTGCCTCCTGCAACAGCCAAGTGAAGCCAAAGGCCCTTTATTTCAACGGAGGAAAGTAAGCATCCATCCCCGTTCACATGAGCTAAGCTAAGCGCAAGTCAGGAAGCCCACGCTTTGACGAGGCACGTGAACAGGGGCTACGCCCAGCATTCATCCTCATCTCTGCGGAACACTGACTTGCTTACACTGTGGCTCTTCACAATAGTGACAGGCATTTATTATACATCAAAGCATTTTCAGTGTCTGCTTCTGACAGAATCATCATCAATTGTTTACAACGTGTGGCCAAGGAGACTTAATTCCAGTTCTCATTTCAGTATGTTTCACTGCCTGCTCCTGGCTGCAGAGCCTCCAAGCGTTTGCACGATCGCCTCCATCTCTTACCCCCAGGGAGTGAGGTGAGAGGCGGTGGCCAGCTTACACTCTAAGCACAATGCGAATCATCAAACATGCGCAGTGTTACCCGTTTCAAAGCTTAATTGTTTTCTCTTCATGTGTTCAGAGAACACAGTTGGAATCATTCTGGAAACAGAAGTGGTTTGCTGCCCCTGTTCCTATGCTGATACTTCATTCCCGAGTTTGCCAAAGGAAAGCCTTCCACATCCAGAACAGTATGTTCTGGGCGTGTGAGAACCCAGCTGTCCGTGTGCGGGCACCACAGGAAAAGACGGCATCCTGGGACGTGACTGCCGCTGCATCCGTGAGCATCAGGCTGCCGCGCTGCGGTCCCCGCCCGGGCTCCTCCATCCCTCAGCGGTGCCTGGTTACCCTCTGACGTGTCCTCTCCCGTTTCCAACTTGGTAATTTGTCACAACAAAAATAGCAGGTCATTACCTCCAGACCTCCCCACGTGGAGCAGCCCGTCACGTCAGGGCTGACGTGAGGTGGTGAGGAACGCTTCCCCGGGCTACACCTTGCTTCGGAGCTCCGTTAGTCGGTGTGGGAACAGGACGGAGCCCGGGTGCACGTGCGGCCTCGCCTGGTGCCCAGGAAGGTGCCACCACACTGCTTCCGACTCCGTGACCCGTCTGGGGCTCTTGTGACCCGGGGCCAGGCTGCTGTACTCTAAGCCAGCCTTACTATGATGTGTGTTCTTCGTAGAGACCATGTGGTGGCAAGTTCAGTGAAGATGATACAGGAAAACATGTGGGGCGAGAGGATGGCCATGCCCCAGGTTCCAGGCTGAGTCCTGGGCCCCACCAGGTGTCGGTCCTTGGCTTCATGCGGGGAAGAATTCAAGAGCGAGCCACAGCTGGGTAAAAGTTTCATTCAGAGAGATACATACTCCATAGACAGCACATGGTCCGTCTTACTTAGACGGGAGAGCAGCTGTGGCCTCAGAGGATGGGGGTCCACTAGGAAAAACGAGATCAACCATGAGGCATGGGGTGGTTAGTTTTTCTGGGATCAGTAACGTCATATGCTGACAAGTGGGAGGACTGTTCCCACTGCTTTGGGGCAGGGCTGGGGGTCCCCGGATGGGCCGTCACTCACCCTTTGACCTTCCGTGGGCAGCCTGGAAACTGCGCTGGCACCTGTGGGAGTGTCACTTGGCGGCCGCTGTGTCCAGTGAGCGTGCGTTGACGCACACAGTCTACTGGGAGCTGACCCTTCCACCACCTTGGTGCTAATGGCTGTGCCGTTCCTTTAACGGCTGCGCCCTGCCCCCTCCCTCCTGTCTCAAAACCAACTTGAGCTAATTTAAGCAATAAAGGTTTTATAGAAAAGAGTGATATTTCATGGAGCCACAGGAAGGTGCTGGAACCCAAAGCAGCAAAGCTCTCAGTGCTTTGGACCCATGTTTCTCTCTCTCTTCGCCTACATGCACATCTGCTCTCAGCAAACAGGGCAGGTTTTCTTTGCTTCAGCTCCTAGGATGGAATTCACCCACCCCAGCTCTCTGGACAAACTCACCAGGTGGCTCTAGGTCCCAGTTCCAAATTGCTGAGGACAAACGTCAGCGGCCCAGCCTGGGGTCGGTGTCCACCTGAGCCTGAACCATGCCCCCCAAAAGGGCAGTCGGTAAGTCCTGCACAAGCCAGACACCCCAAAGCGACATGCTCCGACAGGCAGGCAGAAGATGCAGGCAGTGAGGTTACTGCTTCCAGACCGTTCTCCCCTTAAGCACAGTGGTTTCACTTGATTAATTCAAAGGATATTCAGTTATCTTGATAAACGTGTCTCCTGTAAAATGTCATCAGTGAGTTTATAGGGACTCTGTCAGAGCAAACGGATGCAAAGACTATTGCTTGCAAAACTTTTTAAGGAGAAAATTGAGTAGCTGAGGTTTGGTGTGGAAATTGGTCTCATTTTGTCACCACACGTAGGCATGTGCTTATGCGAGCACAGCACGTGTCCCACTTTGTTGTGGCGTCCACGTGGGCTTTTTTAAGCCCCTCACATTAGTTCTGGAGATGGAAAGTCATAGACCTTGAGTTCAGACAGGCCTCGGTCTAGACCCCGCCTCTGGGACTTGAGAGCTTTGTGAACGTAGCCTGTGTGTCAGTCTTTCCTCTGTGAAGTGGAGATGCTAACTCCCTCAATAGGCTTTTATGAGGATTTTTGAAAGATGAAAAACAGAATATACAGCTTGGCCCATAGTAAGCACTTCATTAACGTCACTCCCTCCCTCTAGGATAACTGGAATATTGAGTGAACAGACTTTTTACTTCTCTCCGTTTTTTCACAACGCCTTTTTTTTGGAGGTCCTAGGGGTTGAGCTCAGGACATCGGGTGCGCTAAGCATGCACTCCACCCCTGAGCTGCCCCTACCCCCAGAGCCACATTTCTGATCTCCTACATTCACTTTACTCCTGAGAAGGAGGATTCAAAAGCCACCTTCTGCAAAACCTCCCAAAGGCTCCATTTTTCAAGGGCCTCCATCACCCAAACACAAGACGCTCCGGCAGGTTTCCCCGTCTTGCGTGACGTCGGGGCTCGAGCTAGGTCCTCGCGGCACCCTCTGAGTGTCACTCGGCCCTTCCCACCCCTGGGAGCCTCCCTGCACCCGCTCATCCTCATTCTCATCCCCCACTCTCTCTGCTTTTCCACTCCAAGTGTCTACATCCTTAAAAAGCCAAGTAAAGTGCCATCTTCTAAGCGAGGCGCTGCCTAAAACTCATCCCCCAGTGAGGTCCCGTTCATCCGAGCGTGTGGCCTTTAGTGTCTGTCACCTTTGTTTGGTGCTTCTTGCCGACCTACCCAGGACTCGTCTCCTCCAGTGCTGTCATGCTGGGCTTGTCACTCAGCCTAACCTCAGGTTATCCTGCAGTGTCACTGGCACATCAAAGCCTAAGACGTGCCCTGTTCCTCCCTCCCTTCAGCGGTCCCTGCTCCTGCGGGGACACGTGGGTAGAGGGAACCCAGGCCTGAAGTGTTCATTGCCTGTTTACCGAGTCTTACCTGTATGACCTTTGCTTTATTTTATTTAATTTTTAAAAAATTTATTTAAGATGTTCTATTCTCCCCAACATGTTGTGAAGCATGAAAAGCTGCTGTTAGCTTGTCCTGGGTGATACGGGGGAGCTGCATTTTCAGTATGTTAACTTCCATACCATCTCAGTATTTCTCATGCCAAAGCAGAAAATAAAGTCTCACGTGAAGCACACGATTTTTTATAGCTAGAAAAACCATCAGAGGGCTTTCCTGAACCTTCTGGTGCCTGTAACGCTCCATCGGGGTGCTCTAAGCAGAAATAAGGAGAGGAGATACTACACTTGAAGCCAGCAGCTCTCTCAGCTACTTCTGTGCAAGAGAGGTTTGAAACTGATGCTTTTGGAGACACCAGGGAGATAAATCAGAGCAGGGGGACTGGAAAGTTGACTTCGGATGCGTCTGTGGTTTTCACATTTGCGTGAGTGGGTAACGATGCTTTCCCGGTTCATGTTTATGTTGCCACTCAGAGGGCTGACGTCAGACCAGGCAGTTCAGAGCCACACCTCCAGGTCCCCCAAGCTCACGTCACTCCGCTCCTGGGATGTAATGCCCAAAATGGACCCTCTGGTGCTTTTTGTACAAGCACAGATTATCTGCTCTGAGCACAGTTCCCTTGCAGGAATCACGTTGCCTTAGCTTAAATTACCTGCCAAGGTGTGTCCTTGGCACGTTTCTTCCTGAGGGAATGGAGAAAAAAATTGTCAAGCATTTCAAATGTCTGGTCTTGGTTTTGAAAAAACCCAGTATTGAGTGTCTTTTTTTTTTAATTACATTGCGTGACTCTGAAAATATCTTATTTTCCTGGATCCAGTACAGTACGAAACTTGTTTTCTAAGTGTCAGATCCTTCATGGCCTCCTTCAAATAAGTAAATGTGAAAGCACTTTGATGAATTGGCTACAGAAATATTAAGAGTAGGTCACAGTCATGATCCCACTCGACTGTGTGATCCTGGAGAAATAAAATTTCTTACCAGCTGGAGCAGGAACAGAAACCTAAGTCCGACTGACATGTTGAGAAGAAACACTAATGTTAATTGAATGCTAATCTTTACTGACTATTTCCCAGGTGCCAGAGGTGGGTAATACTGTTACCCCCATTTTACAGGTGAGAAAACCAAGGTTAAGTGACTTGCCTGTAATTACATGCCCGGTATGGGGCGCAGCTGGGGCTGGGCCTGGCGGGCTGGCGCTGGGCTGTGCGCGGAACCGGCTGCTGTTCTGTAAGATCAGGACATGATTCTCCAGCGGTCCACAGGAACGCATTTCCCCATCGGGTGTCAGGTACGAACTAACCTACAGTAGAACGATCAGAAACACACCTGGCCTGGCACCCGGTTTCCCCCACAGGAAAATGAAGGAAAGAAAACTGTAGGGAGAACGTAGTAGGGATTTGGAAGACCAGTCATTATGGTCACCCAGTTTTCACAGACACCTGTAAACAGGATAACCGCCTGCTATGTAACACTTTATAAGTTGTAAATCTCTGGAAACTGATACTTCTGCCCCCACTGCCAGTATGTTAGATCTAGGAGCTGACACCAGTATACAGATGGCTGATCAGGCGGCAGGTAGTCTCTTTGTGAGGGGTTGTGAGGGGTGGTGAGGGTTTTCGAAAAGCTGTTACGTCTGTTTCACTGGCTGCACTTTAACGATGCTGATGATCTAGTAATAAAGAACCTTTGATTTCTTTGTTCATCTCATAAAAGACCACGTCGATGTTATAAAGAAGTGGCCTGCTGAGGCAATATTACTGCTCTGCAAATCTAAAGGGAAAACATTGTAAATAAAATGGGGTTTTATTTATTTGTTTTGGGGGGAGAGTAATTGGGTTTTTATTTTTAATGGAGGAACTGGGGATTGAACCCAGGACCTCATGCATCTATCTAAGCAAGCGCCCTACCACTGGGCTATACTCCCCCCCCCCCCGCTTAAATAAAATGTTTAAAATATTTTTTAAACCTCTATGTCTATGGGATATTGGTGAAGAGACCCGAGTCAGTGTGAAAGCACATGGAATTATAAATATACAGAGACCGAGTGCCGATTTGGGTGATAGACTGTGAAGAAGCAGCTTAATTTCCAGCGTAGAATTATCACTGAATCTTCATGTTTAAAGAAGACCAAGTGCGGTTACTCACCTTCTCCGAGAAAATTCTCTTTCCTCTTCTGAAGAAGAAAGATTTGGGGGTCGGGGGTAGGGTAGAGCTCAGTGGCAGAGCTCATGCTCAGCATACACAGGTTCTGGGTTCAATCCCCAGTCCCTCCTCTAAAAACCTAATTACCTTCCTCCCCCAAGATGTTTTTTAAAAAATAAAAACAGTAGAATTTTTTTTTTAAAGAAGAAAGATTTAGGGCTCAGCTAGCCGCTGTTGTTAATATTATAATCAGCCAGCAAGTGCTGCTCCCAACCAGAGGCTACGCCCCCAACGCAGGCACCTTCCAGAGGGTCCCTCCTGGGTGGGGACCACACGGATTCCAAAAAATATTTCACAGGCCCTAGTTTGATGAGAGGTGGCTGACAGAAGAAGCAGTTCTAACAGCTTAGATCCTCTCGACGACCCGGGAAGTGTCACAGAAGATGGCAGGGAAGTCTGGGACGACACAGCCGACTGATGATCCCTGTCAGATCAGAGCCCAGATTTTTACCCATTTCAGAGGATTTGCTGCGAGTCCTCGCAGGGCTCTAACCCCTCTAAATAATAGATCTGATCGATTCCTATCTCATTAGGCGAAATTAAAGCTTTTGGAAAAGTTCAAAGGATCTTCTGTTTGAGAAATCTTAGTCTGGAGGTTTTAATTTCTAAGGAAAAGCGGACGAGGCCTTTCTCAGAAAAAGCCATCATTCTGTTGTTTAAACCCTCCACCATTAACATCAAATAACCAGGGTGAGTGTCAGAGCTTTCGGGCTCAGGGCTGTGAAATCAGACTTGGTTAAAAGTTTGACTATTCCAGTGAGTGGCTGTGAGCTTCAGTCCTTACTCATTTCCTCTGAGTTTCCCTGTTTTCTGTCCAGTGTGCCTAATACCGCCTGCTTCTCAAGGCTGCTGCGAGGCTGGAAAGTGCTAAGTGTAGTGTGTGACGTGCGTGGAGATGTCAACATGCTGGACTTTACTTCCTTACCACACAGGGGTCCCCTCGCTGTCCCTCTCTCCTAACAGAATGAAGGGGGCCCAGCGAGGACAGGGACACCTTCTTGTCCAGTGCTGTGCCTGAAGCAGTGTGCCATTATATGATTATTATTATTAAAGGTGGAAGTTCTTGTTACTCTAAAGTCCATGCTTTTCATATTCTAATATGTCTAAAATACGAGAGGGGCCGTCCTACCAGTCCTGTGGACATTAAAGGGACAACCAAGAATTATTAAACTTTTCTCCAGATGTATGCCCAGGAGTGGGGTTTCTGGGTCGTGTGGTAACCCTGTTTTGAGGTTTTAAGGAATCTCCACACTGTTTTCCACAGTGGCTGCACCAAACTGCGTTCCCACCAGCAGTGGAGGAGGGCTCCCTTTTCTCCACAGCCTCTCCAGCATTTGTCATTTGTGGACTTTTGAATGATGGCCATTCTGATTGGTGTGAGGTGATACCTCACTGTAGTTTTGATTTGCATTTCTCTGATAATAAGCAATATTGAGCATTTTTTCATGTGCCTGTTGGCCATCTGGATGTCTTTTTTGGAGAAATGTCTATTTAGGTCTTCAGCCCATTTTTTTTCTTGTGTTTGTTTTTTTGATATTGAGCTGTATGAGCTGTTTGTATGTTTTAGAAATTAATCCCTGGTCGGTTGCATCATTTGCAGATTTTTTTCTCCCATTCTGTCTTTTCATTTTGCTTATGGTTTCCTTTGCTGTGTGAAAACTGTAATTTGAAAAGATAAAATTTGAAAAGATAAAACAGCAGCACTATTTACAAAAGCCAAGACATGGAAGCAACCTAAACGTCCATCAACATATGACTGGATAAAGAAGTTTTGTGTGTGTGTGTGTGTGTATTACTCAGCCACGAAAAAGAATGAAATAATGCCATTTGCAGGTACAGCCTAGTTCTACAGAATAAAACAGGATACAGAAGTGCCAGGAAGGTGTATGTCATGAGAGAAAGAGCTTGGATTCAAACCAGGCAGACTGACTCTGGAGCCAGCCCTGGGCTTTGGAGCCCACTGGCCAGAATCCTCCTTGTGCGGAGGTGCCTGGTTTCTGAGCCTGGTCTTCTCGTTTGACTGTGAGCCCAGGGGCAGGGGGCGGAAATGGGGGCAGAAAGGCATCACCTGGGTCTTCCTTGTGCCTCGCCCGCCTGGCACGACGCCTGGGACTTCCTGGTGCTCGGTTCACATTTGTGGAATTAAATTATCATCGTGTTCCTGTGGGCAGTTACAATAGCTTTAGGACGATGCTTCATGATCATCGTCCAGAAACTTGGGGGGAACGTCTGGACTGCAGGATGTGCCAGTCGCCCGCTCCTCATTGCCCAGAACGAGCTGCCCGGGCACCCAGGCCAGTTCCTGGGTCCCTTGTGGAAAGAGGCTCTAGGTCTGTCCAAGCGACAGACGGGAGGTAAGTGATGCCTGCACGGCTACCGGCATCATCGTCATCCCACATGTCGGTGCCGCGGGTGTCTCCTGATTACATTTTTAGATTTAGTTATTTATCTATTTATCCATCTGTTTATTTAATGGAGGGACTGCGGGTTGAACCCAGGACCTCGTGCATGCTAAGCATGCGCTCTACCACTGAGCTGTATCCTCTCCACTTTTATACCATTTTAAAGATGAGGAAACTGAGACGCAGACAGGTCGAGTCACCTGCCCGAGGTCACAGAGTTTGGAAGAGGACCCAGTCTAGCTGTCCCCCCGCAGGGCTCAGGCCCGGGAACAGCTCATCACATCGCACACCAGTCCCGTGTTGGTATAGGAGCTGGTGCCTGGGTCAGGATAGGCAGTGAGCAGCTCCCAGCAAGTGCCCTCTGTCTGCCCCTGAAACGCCTGTCCTCCGGGTTTGGGAAGCAGTCCCACAACATCCCCCGGCCTCTGCCAGCGACTTTTCATGTAAACATCCAGGACTCATGTGTAAACACAAAATACTATCTTGTTTTCTTAGTGGAATTTTTTGGTTTTTTTTTTTTTCTTTTTTGCCTTTTCTGTTGTTTGCTTTGACATCACCACAAAAATTGCTAGCTGCATCATGGTCAGATCAGTTCCATTTCAAAGAACTGACTCCCAGTTGCCTTTTGGGGTGTGGTCAGCCCACCTGCAGCCCCCTGCTCCTCGGGGACCCAGCAGTGGGCATGTTAGGCTGAAGGTTTTGCCCGGTCACCAGAGAAGGAGTTCACCATGTGGCTTTGGGTCGTGCCACGTCGTCTTGTCCCCTCCTGTCTTGTGTTACTGACATAATGAGAAACAGACTTACTGGTGATGAAATACATCTTCTGGGTCATTTCCAAGTGGTCACTGCGAACTCCCTTTCCAGCATGGAGGGAGAGGTGTGAGGTGCTGGCATCTGTGAAAACACAGGCTTCACGTGGTGTGGGAAGTGCTGATTTCCTTTCTCGTCCGTCCTTTTTGCTCCTCCTGCTTTTCGTCCTTGCTCAGGATGGCGTGAACTCACCCTGCACTGGCAAGATCACTTGCCGACATTCCCCAACAAAGCTGGAAAGTGAGACGCTGGGGGCAGGGGGTGGGGGTCTCTCAGGAACTCCTGTTTTCTGGGACCTTCTCCCCAGACCTGAAACAGCAGATCCCACCCATGCAATACGAAAGGAAAGTGCTTCTGCGAAGGCAAACACTTTATGGGTGTTCGTATCAAATAATCCCAACCGTGAGCTCTTAGTGGGGAGATATTCAGATGTATTAAATTTGCAACGTAAATCCTCTGGCCTTTCCATTAATTTGTTTAATAATTAGTCTGGCATTTTTGCTCCTTAATTTAATGGAAGAAAAGAGTCCGTTTCTTCTAAGGCTTGCCTGATCGATTTTAACTAACGTTTATATAAATTTGAAAGTCGTATTAAAGCGATTAATATAATGGGGATGATTCTTAAATTCAGGTGTGTGGATCTGGAAAAAGGTGGCTTGTCCGTTGTTGCCAGTCTGTTTCCTTTAGGATTCTGAAAACAGGCATCATTTATATTTTTGACCCAGTTTCCATTTCCTTGGTGACAAGCATCCTGCACATGCAGGACGGCAGCTTCCCAGAGGGTCAGGGACCACAGGCAGGGCCCACTCCAGCCTCTAGGAGCGCACTGAGAGGCCATGTCACTGCCAAGGAAACAAGGGAGACAGGGTCACCGGCCAAGGGTATTCAGCCAAGTCACTCTGCATGTCCTGTCCCCTTGCAGGTCCAACGTGTCACTTTACTCTCTGTTCCCATATTGTACGTAGTCATTGCTAAGATCCAGTGAAATTAAATAAACAAGCAAGTGTGGAATGAAACAAAAGACGGTAACAGAGGCCCAGCCACTCCGTTGATTTTTCAACTGTGAATCTGGGTGAGGCTCGTGGGCCTCCGGGGCTCAGCTGAGGGGTGGTGGCCAAGCAGGTGCGTGGGCCCATCTCTCTCCAAGTCCACACACAGGTGCTCAGCGCCCCCCGGCTCCCTGCGTCCCCACACCTGCCTCCACGGGCGCCTGGCTGACGGGCCAGCGCGCCCGACAGAAGCCTGCACGGGCTAACTGAGCAGGCAGAGTAGGGCCAGGGCTTCCCAGGTGCAAGTTCTCACTGGGAAGTGAGTGCTGAACTCCTGACCCACAAGGGTTAACAACGTGGGTGTCAAAGAGGAGGTTTTCCCCAAAGAATTAATAATAACAGTTAACACCTATTTTTTCAAAACCTTATATATAAATGTCCAGATATATATATAAGATTTTTAAATGGTCCAGTTATATAAGGTTTTGAAACAGCCCATTTATATACATATGTGGTTTTGAAAAAGTCCAGTCCTGTGACTTTTCCCTTTTAGGACAAAGTCTGGGACCCTGCAGCCTGGAGAGTCACGGGGAGCTCACTGACACGCCGTGTCTGGAGACCTGCTCCCATCGTGCTCCCCACGCAGCTTCTTCCACAGCGTTCAGGAAACAGGAAGAAGGGAGAGAGAAAATGGTTTCTTCTCTCCCACGCTTAAAACCTCTGTGCTTGCTTTCTTAACGTGTCTGCGTTCCGGTACATTCCGTTCTCTGAGCACTTGTGTAGGATGCCTGCTTTGTGTGAAAGCTCCTTGTCTGCGTGTGAAACCGGCCTTCCGTTCCTGAGCAGGTGGACCTTTCAGCCGGCGTGATGGCCACACAGGTGCGGGGCCTGGGGAGGAGCAGGGCGGTGCTGGGTTTGGACGTCTGTCACAGAGCCACGTCATCCAACGCTGACGCCGGAGATCTGGGGGGCGTCCTCACCTGTGCTGCACAGCCTTTCCTTTGCTCTGCATCTCTGTGTGGCCATGATACCAGCTTAGATTTCTAGCAGCTTCAAGTTTGTGAAATGCTATTTTGCTTTCTGTAACACTGGTATAAAATAGTTTACTCTCAAATATATGTATCTCTCATCATTTTGCTCTGCAAAATGCAACGACCCTGTGAGGTGCCTTGTGGTAACAGTCATGGCAGGAGCTGCCGTCCCTCTGGCAGAGGACACTGGGGCTGCCTTGGGAAAGGGGCACAGGCCGTCTCTCAAGGCCTCGGCACTAATTTATTGGCAACTGAGGCCCAAGTCAGTAACATCAAACTGGCGCCCTCCCCTGTCCCCGCCAGCAGGGCCACCCCGTGTGCCCAGGGGTCCTCGGATTTCACCGAACTTGTGGCAGCCTGCGCTGTGTACATTATCTATGCATTTCAGTCTTGGCCACTCTGTGGAGCCCGCTCACGGCGTGGCTGGGCCCTCTGATTTGGAGGCGCTGGTCTCCCTCCTCCTCCACCCTCACCTACACGTGTTCAGTCCCTTTTGGGGTCTAGCTCAGTAGTACTCACCCTAGTCTACCCGAGACAGCCCTTCCACTAGACCAGTGCACTTGGCTCCGATTCCTTCATCAGACACTCACCCGCAGCGCACCCTCCCCCACCGCTGCGTGCCCGCGGCGAGGGCAGACCTTGTTGGCGGGTAAGAACGTTACAGGTCTGCTCCTTTCTTCTGTTTCCACACTCTGGTGCCTGACAGGCTAAACAGCAACGATGATGATGATGTTCGAGCTGCCTGTTAGAGCCGCCCGCACACCAGGCACGGCTGAGAGCGTTTCACACGGATGGCCTCACCAACCCCGTGAAAAGCCTCTCTGCAGCAACACCGTTATTAGCTCCTCTTCATCAAGGGCCAGGACCCAGTGGAGGTGACCCGTCACACAGACGCTGCAGGGACGGAGCCAGGGGCCTTCCCGGTCACCGCACCAGACCACCTCCTGTGTTGGGCGGTGGTGCGTCCAGGATCAGAACCTGCTGAACGTGTGTTCAGACCCAAGCTCCCCCACGTTCACTGGTGTGGCCTCGCCAAGTTTTGTTATCCTCTGTAAAGTGGGGACAATTCCCGCACAGGAGTGTCAGAATAGTTAAAAGAGATCAAATATAAAAAACACTTAGAACATTGTCGAGAAAGTAGGAAGTGGCTACCAGGCGGGTCACGATTCTGACCCCTGTTCTGAACCTTAGCATAGTATCCGCATTGAATGCCCACTATTACTTGTGCATCTCCTGTGGCAGCGCCCACTGCTGCCTGTGCGTCTCCTGTGGCAGTGCACTGCATGTCCTACAGATAAAACACGCACGGGTATAGGCTTCACGCTCAAGTGTCTTGGAGTCAGAAACTTTGACTGCTGCTCCAAAGTCCAAAAAGACGAAGTAGAAATAACTCACGGCTGGTGAAATGTGATTGAGGAAGGAAGGGAGAGTTGTGTGGGGGCTGGTGAGAGAGGCACATATGGAACCAGGACCTCATCCAGGCTGGAGCTGAGAGAAACCCCAGAGGTGTGGGAGAGAACTGGGCAGCTTCTGGCGGGAGAGAAGCAGAGGAACTTTCCGCATGTCCTCGCGGAGGGCCAGAGGACTGGATTTCCTGAGTCTCTCACTGCATGATTGAGTTAACGTCATTTTTCCCTGCGTGTCTTCACAAGTGACCAGGATTTGATGAGCTGTCTGTTCTTACAAGCCATCTATCCCTTTTCCAGCTTTTTAAGGGCAAGATCTGTGTCCGTCTTCTTCTCCGTAGTCCCTAGCACAGGACCAGAATTGAGGGTGTCCTCAATGAACACTTACCTGATGAATCTTAGTGCCCATAGGCAGCTGAAAGGCCTGCGTTCGGACAGGGTCCTGCGTGCTTAAGTTGGTATCACTCATTTTCAGCATCTTTCTAACACCGTCACCTGGTTTGATGTGGTCCAGATTGCAAAGAGGCAGACTTGTTCCTCCTCCATACAGGAGCCTGCAGTGGCACAATTCATACAAGGTCATGAACACGTATGGCCAATGGCCTTGAATAAAAGCCTCTGAAAAAAGACATCAGAAGTTCAGAGGGGAAAAAATAATTGGCTCACAGATCTGAACAAACTAGCTGAACAAGTCTTTATGGAATTGTTTGGCCAAAAAGTGATTCTGTATTGAGACGAGTCTGGACAAGGTTGACAAAAGACATGTTCAGTCCCCAATTTGACTTTAGAGCATTTGCAGAAGACGAGTAGGCACCAGGACCTTTAAATATATTTAAAAATGCATGTATATATGTTCTGCATGAATGGCAAATTTTTAAATGAGGAGAAAAAAGCATTCTAACATAATTCCTGCTTTATTTAATTCAGAGTTCAAGAAAAATTAACATCTCTGAGATACTTTATTATTATTCAAGGAAGATTCAACTTTTACTGTTCCCTCAAATGTTAGTATTGATAATGACTTTTCTTTGTACTCTTAAAAGAGAGACATGATTTTAAGGGAAAACTCAAGATGGGTTAAATTTTGTTCTTTAACATCGAGCTTCCTACTTTTCACATCACGTACGCCACTGGAACGTTAACTCCAATTCAGTGGTTTCAGAAAAGAGTTTTTATTTTTGATAATACCTGCTCATCATCTTTAGGCATAAAAACGAAGGACATGCAGGCATTTTTTTAGACTGTCATAACGTTACATAATGGAAATAACTTTTCAAATCTACTTTTTTAGCTCTGTGATAAAATTAAGTACACTTGAGAAGAATTCTAGCTTTTTTTCTGTATTAGATGTATTGCTTACAGAAATAGATTATTACAGGCTAAAAAAATACTGGAAGCGAGAAAACAGATGGTGTCCATTGGGGTCAGAAAGGTTTTTAAAGGAAGCCCTTTGTACTGCCTCTGTTCTAATCATCCAGTCGTCCAACAAAAGAGCTTCAGCTCAGTGTGGGCTCTGGTTCCCCCTCCGATGGGACGCTCGTGGCGAACACCGGTGGAATTGGCTTAGGAGCCGGCACCGCCCAGTGCTTCCTACTCTGGGCGGACGGACAGCCTCACCCCCTACGTCACAAGGATGGAATTCCCCAGACCTCCACTCTGTCACACGGAGTCTGCCCACTTTCGGAGGAGAAACGTGTCTCTTTCTTCCTGACACCACAGAGGAAATGGCCCTCCGCTTATTTATTTCTTTAATGGAGGGACTGGGGACCGGACCCAGGACCTCGTGCACGCTCAGCTCGCGCTCTGCCCCCGAGCTGCACCCTCCCCGTTTAGATCAGTCCCTCCCCGATGGGTCCGGCTCCTTTCCGCCTGCTGTTGCCCGATCCTCACTTCCATTGTCAGCAACCCCTTCCTGCCCTGCATCCTCCTGCTCTGGCTAGTCAGTGCCTTCCCTGCGTCGGTTTCTAGACCATCTGAGTCTCCTTCATCCTACAGCGGGTCTCCTTCCGCCTTTGCCACTTCTCCAGCCACTGCCCTGCATCCTCTCCGCGAGACAGAAGGAGCAAAATCCCCGCGTGGCTGTCTCAGCGCCCTCTCCTCACCTCCCAGACTCGACTCTTCTCAGGCAGGCGCCATAGCTTCTCTGTCACATCCACCCTGCAGGCGTCGTGAGTGCCGTGGTGACAGCAGAGCCAACGGGGAGTTTTCAGTCCGCATCTCGCTGAACCTTTCAAGAGCCTCTGTGGACCTTCCTCCTGAAACTGTCCTCTCCTGTGGAGTCCACTGCCTTCCGCCCCCCGCCAGCCTCCGGGGCTACTTCATCCTTGTGTGCACACCCCCCTAAATGAGGGGGGTCCTCGGGATTAACGACAGGTACCCCCTCTGTCTTTACTCCACTCCTTGTTTAGGCAACTCACGGCTTCAGACGCCATCCAGATGTCAAGTTGGAGCTCCAGTGTGAACACATAGGTCAGTGGTGGAGCGTGTGTTCAGCATGCGTGAGGTCCTGGGTTCAATCCCAGTATCTCCATTAAAAAAAAAAGATTTAAATATGTAACCCAGCCCTTTTCTTGGAGTTCCAATCCCAAGGCATCCAACTGCCAGTCCAGCCTCATGATGTGACTGTAGCACGTCCCAAACCAGGCTCGAGACCTTCCCCTCGAGACCCGGCTTCCTCCCGGCCTCCACGTCTCAGTCGGCCGCGCCCACACCCCCAGGCTGCGCTCACCGGGAACCTGAGAGCCAGTCCTGACGCGCCCCCCCCCCCCCCCGCGCCCACTTAGCGCGTCACCAGATCTTGCCGCTTACCCCTTACCTAATTTCCACACCCTTCACTCCTCTCCAGCTCCGCCACCACCACCCCAGACCAGCCTACCGTCTTTTCTTACCGGGGCTACCGCTGAAGCCCCCCAGCCGACCCGCCACGCCGGCATGGCCCCTCAGCCTCTCCTCGCACGGCAGCCAGAGTAAGCTCTTCACAAGGTCAGTCTGCGCATTTCTTTCTCCAGCTTAAACCCCGGAGAGGGACTTCCCCTGCTCTCACGGTAAGAAACAGAGTACTGGCTGTGTTCTCCGAGGCTCCGGGTGGTCCAGCCCAGGCCTGTCTTCTCAGCATCCTCCCCCTGCCCCCACCCCAGACACACCCCCCTTCTTCCTTACCCTCGGCCGGTCTCCCAGCCCTCTCTGTCTGTTTATCATCGCACATATCGTCATTTTTTATCTATTTTTTCAAGTCCTTGATGACCTGTCTGCTCAAAAAGCCTGTTTTCAAAATCAGGGTCCAAGTCATGCATATTTTGCTCCATATTTGACCCCCAAGCATTTAGCTCCCACGCAGCACGTGTTCCTCACACGTCTGTCTATTGGATGATGGTCTGGCTGGAGATGTCAGATTTGTGATGAGCCAGTCAAACCCAGGGAGCGGACGAGAACGAGGAGGGAAGAGGGTCAGAGGAAGACTGGGAGCGTCCATCCGCGGGGCCCAGGAGGAGTGTGCCGGGCTGTGAGGCTGTGGGCAGTCAGACCACCAGGGAGCCGTGTAAGCGTCTCTGGAAAGGCCTCCCCTCAGCGCCAGTTACTTTCCGCGGTTGTACCTGCGTCTCCTGAGGAACTAACAGAACTGAGTATGGAATTTCCCGTCATCCTCTCCTTGTGGAACAGACACTTGCTTCACAGCCTGGGGTTGAATAAGGACCTGTGAGCAGTTGTCACTGAATTCTCTCCTTGGCCCCTCCCCAAGGAGACCCCAGTTCCCTGCAGGATGGAGCACAGGTGTGTCATGCACTATCTTCCAGGTGCAAAGGATCACTCTCCGAGAGGCTGGAGGAGAGCAGGTAAAGGGCCCACCTGGGTGAAGTGGCTGTGACAAGCCGCCTCCGACTTCTGAGAGCTGCCTGTCAGTCAGGCCCTCCTGCCCCTGAGAAGGATGGCGTCACTACCCCAGGGACAGGGAAGGCAGCACAACAGGAACACGGAGCCTCAGGAAAGTGATGCCAGATGCATGCAGGACGCCCGCCTGAGCTTGAATCTCAGATCAACAGCGGACTTTTAGTATCAGTATGTCCATGCAATGTTTAGACACATTTACACTAAAAAATTACCCATTGCTTCCTTTTTTATCTTTCTTTTTTTTTATTGAAGTCTGGTCAGTTTGCAATGTTGTGTCAGTTTCTAGTGTGCAGCACACTGTTTCAGTCACACAAGAACACACATACATGCCTTCTCATATTATTATGGGTCACTACAAGATAGTGAACGTTCTTCCCTGTGCTCTATAGTATGAATGTGTTTATATTATACCTAGTAGTCAGTATCTGCACGTCTCGAACTCAGTTTACCCCTTCCCCCCAGTAACCGTGGGTTTGTTCTCTGTGTCTGTGAGTCTGTTTCTGTTTTGTAAATAAGTTCACTTGTGTCTTTTTTTTAGATTCCACATATAAGTGATACCATGTGGTATTTTTCTTTCTCTTTCTGGCTGACTTCACTTAGACTTATGATCTCCAGGTCCATCCATGTTGCTGCAAATGGTACTATTTCATTCTTTTTTTATGGCTGAGTGATATTCTATTATATAAATATACCACATCAGAGCAGCACTATTTACAGTAGCCAAGACATGGAAACAGCCTAAATGTCCATCTGCAGGTGACTGGATACTCATTGCTTATTGAAAATTCAGATTTCCTAAGCATGCCGTGTATTTATGTGCTCAGCCTGGTAACCCTCACTGAAGTCTGCTCGTTCATGCTTTGATTCCTTCGTTCATCGGCCCTCCCATGAGTGCCAGCTGTGGGCCAGTCTCTGCTCCAGCTGCTGGCCCTGGGCAGTAAACAAGGCAAAATGCCTCCCGGGGCTCTCGGTCCATGATTAAGAACCAACCCAGGTGCCCGTGGCGTCTGGCAGCCGCCCCTCCGAGGGTGGGGCGACCTGCCTCTCTGCACAAGGTGTCCTCAGTCACTTACTGTTTAAAATTCCAGGTTTGCTCCTTTCGAGTGTTATTATTACTCTGTTCAATTCCCAGTACAACTGCGGTCTGTAACAGAGGCTTAATCAAGGAGGGGGTTTAAGGCAGGTCGGTGCAACCATTTCCCTGAAGGTCTGCAGTTCCAAGGGCCACCCTGAGGTGTCTTTGGAGGGGCCCCTCAAGTCCTGAGGCCTTTGCTGGTAAGCTGGAGCATCAGAATCCTTTCTTTCTCCCTCAAAGCAAGGGGGAGGATGTATAAACACAGCTCGGTGTTTCCTGGAAGCTAAAGCCTTCCTAAAAATCCATCTTCAAAGCTCATACTTTTCAACCAATGAGAAGCAATTCCTTCACCCCAAAAGCCAGGAGTCTTCTGCAGTCTCCAGTAAAGGGAAAAGCACGACCCGTCCCATGCAGGCTGACAGCGCCACCCAGTTCAGGAAGGAGGAAATGATCAACAGTTTCAGTCTGCAGTTTGGAAAGAGAGGGGTGAGATCAGATAATCCTGGCCTGTCCCTCATTTCTGCTCTGGGAAAAAATAAAGGGTGTTTATGAGAACTGTCCTCTGTTATTAAACTGAGATGATTGCTCCGGCCCTTCTCAAATGCTTTGCAATATTAATTTTTCACTAATGACATTTTTAATAGACTGTGTGATTCATCCCTGGCTGAGCCTTGCTCCAGCTGCGTCAGCGCGTGGGGCGGTAGCAGGCATGGCCCCAGTCTCTGATGCAGATGGGAGTCGCTCATTACCCGCTGCCGGGGCCAATTTGCATCTCTGATTTGTGAGCGGTCTTTCTCCAGCTGTTACCTCAATTTGTCCTTGCAGCCGCTTCCAGCAGTTCTGGAGAATTTTATGTAGTAAAACTTTGCAAGGTCCCTGGGAGCGGAGGTAAGGGGACACTGTGGGAGACCCCGGAAGCTAGTTTCCACGCTGTCACATCACCAGTGAGGAGTGCACACGTCACTCCTGAACCTCTGAGAAGCCCCGGAACCCGGCACCGTGACTTTAACTGAACAGCTGCCAGCACACGTCAATCACATCTTGTAAAGAGACCCATTTTCCACAAAAATGTGGAAAGCAAGCAAACAAGGACAGAAACACAGGTGAATGATAAGAGATTTCCCACTGTCCACAAGAGGCAGAATTAGCTTGAGGGGTCCATCTCAGAATCCAGCCGTTGACCTGTGTCCTCTAATGGGGACCCAGTAGGACAGCTGTGGAAAATAAAAGCTTTGGAATCTGTCAAGAAAAGACCCCTGTGGTGGAATTCTCCTTTAGGACCAGGGAAACTTTCTAGGCAGCTTTTCTCAAGAATCAGGTTTAAATTTTTCTGGGGTTTCAAGCCAGGCTCCAAAGGTGCAGGGACTTCTCTCCAAAGCTTAGGGCCAGTGGAGACGGTGACAAGGGTCCTTGAAGGCCCCGACGATGTTGACTGAGTCCCTTTTCTTGGTGAAGCCCCGGGCCAGACACTCAGTGTCTCACCTCGTCTCTCCTGCCGGGAGAGACCCTTCCCAGTTTACAGATGAGAAAACTGAGATTCCGAGAGGTAGTAACTGCCCCTGCTGGGTGAGCTGGTAAAGTACTGCCCTCAGCCACCCTGAGGAAGCCTCTCTCAGCTGAGACGCCGCATCCTCCCCGCCCACCTGCGGTGTTTGAGGGCTGCAGCTGTGCCTCAAGTGGCCGGAGCTGAGGAGTCACCTCTGGGAGGAGGCCCACCTGCGGCCACCCGACTGCACCTGAAGCCAGTTCTGTGTATATAAGGACGCCGAGCGCAGGCCCGCAGGCTCTCGGGAAGGAGGTGCAGGCTTCCGGCCGCGTCATGCGGTGGCTGCAGTCCGTCTGGCTCTGCCTCCCGCTGTCCCTGGCTCTGAGCGGCCAGCCTGAGCCCAGGGGGCCCGGTGACCCTGGTGCCCCCCACTGTGGGCCCGAGGGCTTCCTGTTCACAGGGAACTTGAGCCTGGAGGCGGCCGCTCCTCCCGCCCTGGTAGCTTGGGGTAAGCGACTGTAGCCAGCCCTGGCCTGGCTCCCGGGCCGCCTGAAACGGCCCGCCAGCTGCCCTCCCCCGGGAACCTCTGCTGAACCCTGCAGCCTCTCTCCCTAGAAGGAACCTTCCGAGACGCAGCTTGGCTTCTGAACCCGATTCCCCTCCTTTCCTGCCCTTACCTGGCGCTGACCCCGGCGCCAAGGCAAAGCTGGCCGTCCTGAGGGGCAGCCTGGGGACCACAGAGTCTGACCTTCGGTGTTTCCCGCTCCCAACCGCAGACCAGCGCGGGCTGCTGCACAGGCTGCGGAATGACTCTGACTGCGGCACCCGGGTCGGCACGGGCCCCGGCAGCTCTGTGCTGGTGGAGGCGGCCTACGGCGGCTGCTACGTCACCCAGTGGGTGAGTCCCCGGCCCGCGGGGGGCGCGGGCCCGAGCCCCGGCCGGCTGACCCGGGCCTGTCTCTCCAGGACACACACTACGTCATGCCGGTTGGAGTGGAAGAAGCGGATGCGGCCGGGCGCAGGGTGGTGACCAAGACACAGCTGTTCAAGTGCCCTGTGGCTCTCCCGGGTAAGGCAGGCGGAGGCCCCTGCCCGGAGGATGCCCTCTCCCGCCCTGCAGTGACGCTGGCGCCCGAGGGGGCCGTCGTCCGCCCCTCGCCTCCCCAGGGGGGCACCCGGGACACCCGGCTGCGAGCCTGACCTGCGCCCCCACCCGCCGGGGGGCCGACCGCGCACCCCTCCTGGCTCTGCCCCCAGGACCGGAGCTTCCCTCCAAGGTGGGGGAGGAGGCTGACAGTGCCCGGAGACAAATGCCCGGGAGAAGCAGACCGGGCGCTGAGGCCGGGGCTCAGGCCCTGCAGCTGGGGCTGCTTGACCCCTTAACCGGGGCATTAACGGGAATCAGATGCCGGCTGTCCCCGCGGACCTGGCTCCCCGCCCCCGGAGCCGCCGGCCCGAGGGTGAGGCTGATGAACCGCCGACCCTGCCCCCCCCACCCCGCCCCAGCTGCAGAACCAGAACACAGGGCATCGCGAAGTGGCGCCCACACCACTCACGGGCGCCAAGAGGGGTCGCCCCAAGCCCAGGAGGAGAATTCTTTGAGTAAAAGAGGAAAGGGCCTCACTGCTCCTCACTTCTACCAGTCTTGTTTGTATTTCCTTCTTCAGAACGACTCAGTTCAGGGGACCCTCATAAGGTGACTTAAGGCTGACTTTTCTGGTGGACACTTGCCCTCTAGTGCGTGTCGACCCCAGGCACTGGATACATGTGGGAATTCACAGTTAATGCTTTGTAACAAAGTGGTCTCTTTAAAAGCCAGACTTGTTACCTGGCTTGAGTTACTCTCCCCTTCCAAATCCAGCCCGAGACGTCCCTAACGCTGGCGTCTGTGACTCCATCCCAGCGTGGGACAGGCTGCCGTGCGCTCCCTCGCCCAGCACCCGAGGAGACTGCGAGCGGCTGGGATGCTGCTACGACGCTGAGGAGGAAAATCCCTGTTACTACGGAAACACAGGTGAGCCCCCGCGTGTTTGAGATCAGCTGAGGACAAGTGCCCGTTACCTGCACTCACCCAAAGGAGGGTGGTCTGCACCCCGCAGAAGGCAGACACTGAAGGGGACCAGAGGCTGAGGTACAAGCATGCATCCTGGTACACTGGGCCCCGAGAGACGGAGCTTTCTACGGCCTTCCATCATCCACTCCAGAATCCCACGCAAAGCAAGTCCCAGTCAATGAACCCAAGAAGCCAAGTCGATGGGCAAGATGCTAATTAACAGGAATTTAACCAGTTCCCAAGAAACAGCCCCTCTGGTGGCCGACAGTCTGTCTAGAGAGTTTTATTTCAAAAGCCTGTTTGTCCCAAATCACCCTCCCAAGTTTTTCTCGTGTAAAGTGATGCTCATTAAACAGCAGCTGCCACCCTCCCCTCCAGTCCTGGCTGATGAGTGAAGCAGGCAGGTTCTGCTCCTCCCGGCCTCAGGGGAGGCTGTGGGGAGGCTCCGTGCTGTGCTGGGTGCAGGACTCAGACTCCGGCGCTCATGCAGAGCCTTGGCGAGGCCTGGGTGGCTGAACTGCATCCAGGTCGCTAGGTCACCAGCAGGGCTGCCAGCTTCTCTAGGAGGCTGGGGCGAGGTAGAAGTCACTGGCCTAACTGTTAGGTCTTGTCTAGCCAGCCCCGTAACGAGAGGCCACCTGCCTTTAGCACCACTGCTCTGGTGTTTCAGTGACCTCACACTGTACCCAGGACGGCCACTTCTCCATCGCCGTGTCTCGGAATGTGACCTCGCCCCCGCTGCTCTTGAATTCTGTGCACTTGGCCTTCAGGAATGACAGCGAGTGTGAACCCGTGATGGTGACGCACACCTTTGTCCTGTTCCAGTTCCCCGTCACTGCCTGTGGCACCACCAAGCAGGTGAGTGGGCTGGCTGCGGGCCCTGGTCTGACTCAACGTCGGGCAGGGATGCCCGGGACCAGGGGAGGTCGGGGATCTCAGCCCTGCAGGTCACACGGACGGCAGCTGGGTTGGGTCAGACAGTCTCCTCATCCCAGAGGAAGGGATGGCCTCCCTCTCTGGGCCCGCAGCCAGGCCATCACGCCTGTGCCCCCGCGTGGGGCTGGCCTCTGACCGGGCTGCAGAGCAACTAACATGTCCCTGCTGCCCCCCTGGGACACAAGCAGGGAGGTCCATGGAGGTGGCTGGTGTCTCTGGCCGCCTCATCTGAGCACTCGGAGCCCCTTGCTGTCCCTCTGTCCTGAAAGCAAGGTGCAGTGACCACTTTCCTGGTTAGGGGAGGCCCTGCCTGTGGCTCCGTTCACGCTGCAGCATTTGTGCAGCATCAGAGGGCATCTGGGTGGCCGGGTGAGGCTGGGCCAGAGCGAGCTCCAGAGGCGGCGGCAGCACCGGGCTGTGGGGTGACGGCCGCCCTCGCCTGCCCCTGCAGGTCACCGGAAACCAAGCGGTGTATGAGAACGAGCTGGTGGCCACCAGGGATGTGCGAACTTGGAGCCAGGGTTCTATCACCCGAGACAGTGTCTTCAGGTAAAGGGCTCAGTTAACCCGACCCTGCTTGGCCAGGACGCCTGACTTCCCTTCCCCCACGAAGCGGGAGCTCTAGGGCGAGCCCACGAAAATGCCTGCCTCGTGCGGGAGACTGCGGCCTTGGCTGTCCGGTCTCGCTGACCGTCATTGGATCTGTAGCCCTGACACCGACTTGATCCCAGCCTCAGACTCGCCTGGACCTCTGGTTCATCTGACCGGCTCTCCTGTTTCTCATTTTGGCCTCCACTGTCTAAGCTGCAGCAAAAAGGATCCCTTTAAAACCCTAGACCAGGGGGAGGGACAGCTCGGTGGCAGAGCGCGTGCTCAGCACGCACGAGGCCCTGGGTTCCATCCCCAGTCCCTCCGCTGAGAGGAAAAGCTAAACAAAAACCTAATTATCCCCTCAAATGATAAAAGTAAACTTAAATTTTTTTTTTAAAAAACTCTTACATCAGAGAGCACAGAGAGCTCCTTATCTGGTTTCCCGTAGCTTCAAGGTAACATCCTGAGCATAACCTCGGGGCCCCGCACCAGGCAGCTTCTGCTTCTCCAGCCCCATCTGGTCCAACGTCCTCAGTCCTTCACCCACTGTCCCCTAGACTGTCCCTCCAGTGTCTTCAGAGGACCTCAGACTCCTCCTGCCTCCACACTGTTCTGTCCTCTCCCCCGACCTCCCCGTCACTCCTCTCCAGCCTCCTCTGGATCCCAGTGCCTGCGGCACCTTCCTGTCGGTGCCTCCCCCTCCCCCGCACCATGTCTCGTGCCTGTGCGGCTCTGCCCAGCTCCCGAGTGCTGGGAAGTCCAGTCTGCAGATCAGGTCCATGAACACGGCTCTCACAAGGCCGGAACCACCCCCAGCCTGGCTCTAACTCGCCCAGCGCGCAGCCGCAGCAGCCCCTCACCCCTGCAGAGAGGTGTCCCCCACACAAGCTCTTGTAGAGAGATGCCCCCCGCCCCACGAGCTCTCCGGCCAGTGTCCCGTTTTCCCCGCCAGGCTCCGCGTCGGCTGCAGCTACTCCGTGAGCAGCAGCGCTTTCCCGGCGAGCATCCAGGTCCTCACCCTCCCGCCCCCGCTGCCCGAGGCCCAGCCCGGACCCCTCACTATGGAACTTCGGATCGCCAAAGGTGAGGCCCTTTGGGAGGGGAAGTCCTGTCACTTTTCGGGGCAGGAAGACGCCCCTCTGTAACAGGAAGCTTGCCCGAGGTGTTCACAGGGCGACGGTCTGTCCCGGGCGGCCCGGTGCCCAGCCTCCCCCGTGTCATGGCCCCTGCAGACTCGCACTACGGCTCCTACTACGCAGCCGGTGACTACCCGGTGGTGAAGCTGCTCCGGGACCCCATACACGTGGAGGTCTCGCTCCGCGGCAGGGCGGACCCCTCCCTCGGGCTGCGCCTGCAGCAGTGCTGGGCCACCCCCGGCGCGAGCGCCCTGCTCCAGCCCCAGTGGCCCCTGCTGGTGAAGGGGTAAGTGCCGCCCTGCGCCCGCTCGCGGCCCCTCCAGGAAGCCCCCCTGACGGCCGGTGTCTTTGCTCAGATGCCCCTACGCGGGAGACAATTACCGGACCAGACTGGTCCCCGTGCGGGAGGCCCCGGGCCTGCCGCTCCCCTCCCACCACCAGCGTTTCAGCATCTCCACCTTCAGCTTTGTGGACTCGGTGTCGAAGCAGGCGCTCAAGGGACCGGTATGCCCCCCCCCCCGGCCCCCAGCTCAACTGTTCCCACGCTGCCCCCTCAGCCAGGGTGCTCCCGCAGAGCTGGGCTGTGGGTGCTGCTCCGAGCGGCTCTCGATGCCAGTGGCGCGAGTGGCGCTTGTCAACTAGCCCTAGTGTCCCGGGGCTTCTGTGAGATCAGCTTCATTCATCAGTCTTCCGATAACTTCCTCAGCTTCTTCCTGGGGGAGATGAAGCAGGTTTGGAGCCTCTCCCTCTGGGGCGGGGCCACACCGCGACCCCAGTTCTGTTCCCCCAGGTGTACCTGCACTGCAGCGCCGCCGTCTGCCAGCCCGCTGGGGCGGCACCCTGCCGGGTAACCTGTCCCGCTGCCAGGCGTGAGTACCCAGGCCGTCCTACACTGGAGGACAGGTCTGTGTGGAGGGGAGGCCCGGGGCTAGCCTGCAGCCTGTGGGCAAACGAATCAAACGGAAGGCTCGAATTACTAACGGGGCCCCTTTAAAGCACTGACAATGCGGAGACTCCCAGGCCCTCTAAGTGTAGGCTCTAAATTCTTAGCTCTCAGCCTTAGCTTCCTTCCATGTGAATCCTGACCTGAGGCAGGAGGCAGACTGGTTCGTGGCCTGTCCGTGGCTCAGTCTAGTAAAACACTTCTGGTCTAGCCAGACACAGACTGACTTCAAGTCTGCTGGAAGGCAGGTCTGGCCATGCCTGCAGGTGGAGCACGGCTGCAGCCCGAGTGTGCGCTCTCGCTGGTCAGGGTCGGTGCGCCCAGCGTGTGCACTTCCGCCAGATCCACTAACACCTACCCAGCCCCTGAACCAGATTCAGGACCCCCTGAAGCTTTAAGTCCTTCTGGCAAAAAAAAAAAAAAAAAAGGAAAGAAAAGAAAAAGAAAAACATAGTATTTCTCATAACTGTCATCACATGCTGGCTACTCCAGTGACACATAGGCACTCACACACGTGGGCCCTGGTCCTCCCCGAGCCACGCCTGTTTCTCGTGCGGCCCTCCCGTCCAGTCTAAGACGCACACTGGGAGCTCTGCGAGGCCCGACAGCCGGCACTAGAGACGGCGGGAGCGCAGCTGTCCCCGCCCTCCCGGTCTCCCTCGCGTCGCGGGGCCTCAGGATCAAGTGCCGCTGTGCCCCCACCTCCGTCAGGAGGGGTGACCGCTGGGGACAGTCTAGCTTCTCTGGTGAACCCGAGGCAACGGCGCTCCCCTGAGCGGCGCGTTTGTATGAGGCACTGAGGCAGGAGCGGAGCCACGCGTACCGGGGACCCGGCCCCACTTCGGACGCGTTCCTGACCACGCCCACCACGCGCACGGCTTCTACCGGATCCCTGCCGCGTCTCTCCAACAGGGAGAAGGCGCTCAGAGGGCCCCCTTCAGAACAGCACGGCCCTGCATTTCCAGCGAGGGCCCCATGATCCTGCTCCAGGCTACTCGGGACCCTGCAGAGGAGCTCAGGGAAATACTCAGGTGAGTGGAAGGGGACCCACCTCCGGTCCTGTACCTGAACCACTGGCCAAGCCGCAGCTGCTTCCTCACCCTGGCTTGCCCCTTGCTGATCTGGTCGACGGGAACCTCAAAGGGCCTGTCCAGCTTTCTCCCCAGTAGCTCGCGACTGGCAGCCTCCACCAGGCCCGGAGGCACCTGGCTTCACCCGCACTAGCCCGCCTTCCCCCGCAGGGTCTCCGGTGGACGCCCGCGCGCTGTGGGTGGCTGGCCTCTCTGGAACCGTGATCGTCGGAGCCGCCTTAGGGGCCCTGTCCGCGTCCTGCTTGGCCATCAGGAAGTGGAGATGAGTTACTGGGACCAAGCGTGTCAATAAAACCCGTTTGCACTCACGGCCTGTGCCCGCTTCTCATTGGAAAGGTAAAGAGCAATTTCTTGAGCTCACCCGTCGGCATCTCCTTTTTCCAGCCTGGAAGTCATTTTCTTTTTTATCTGAGAATAAAAAAAGATACCCTATTTTCTCCAGCCCTTCCATCTTAATAGAAAAACACTTCAGTAGAATTTCCTAGTCAGTGAATTAACAACTTCAAGCAGAATCGACAAGAACTAAAGGTCTCAGACTTAGCAAAGATCCCGGCGCGCTCCTGAGGGGCAGCAAGCAAAACTCTCCCACGAGAGGAACCGCTCGGGCAGAGTTCGCCTGCAGCTCCTCACGCGTCTTCCCGACGCCGGTCCTCGGGCTCCGGTGGGCGGCAGGGCCGAAGGAGGCTGAGGAAGCAGCCTGCCTGCCCCGCCCGGGGCTTCTGATGCAGTGGCTCTGGGCTGAGGCTCGGGGGCTTGGTTTCTCAGCATTTCTCGTGTGGTCCTGATCTTTCTATTCCAAGCATCACACTTCAGAAACTAACGTCCAGAACAAAGCCAAAAAGAGGTATCTGGTCATGGATGACCAGCTGGAAATGGCGTGATCAGAAGAGCTGCTGTTTCGAGCCAGAACCAAAGAGTCACTTCCTAGTTGTGTAGCTCTTAAGACTAGCAGAGAAATGGGACGTAGGCGTGGGGTGACGTCCCAAGGTGAACATTCCAGGCAAAGGACTCTAGTAACTCACAGTCCTGGCCGAGCTCCGGGGACGGGTGTCCTCTCTTCCCAGGGAGGGGAGTGGGCGGGGGGCTGGAGGAGGCTGGAAATGGCAGCTTGACGTCGGCCCCATGTGTGGAAATGCTTTACGGGGTCTTCGTGTTTGATGAAGTAACCACCCCTCACATCAGGGGGATGACATTAGAAGACTATTTCAGCCTCCAGCAGGGAAGTTACTCACGGGGCCTGGGCACAGGAGGAACAGGAAACCACAAGCTGCACCCGAGATCAGTGGCCATTCAGGAGGAATCCTACTGTTTTTAGTAGAAGCCAGCCCCTGCCACCTCCACCTCCACCTAGAATGTTCAGACCAGGGTCTGGTGTGACTGTCAGCCCAACATCTAACCTCTGCAGACCCAACCTTCTCCCTCCTGAAATAAGGACTAAATTGTCTCTACCTTTCTGTCTCTGCACTTTTGGCTCTTAGAACATTCTTAATCCCATCTCCCGTTGGTCCTGCTTCCTGGCTCTCCCTGGGAAATGCAACTTCCCTGATTCCTTGCTCAGAACCTCCATGCCGGGAGCTGCGGATGTGCTCTTGTGTCTCCACGACAGCACACTTCTGCCTCCTGAAAGCTAAAGACTAGCTTTTGTTTATTTTTACTTAATTTTTATACTTTTTGACAGTCAGTTTACAATGTGTGAATTTCTGGTGTTCAGCACACTGCTTCAGTCACACATGTACATACATATATGCCTTCTCATGTTACTGTGGGTTACTACAAGATACTGAACGCACTTCTTGTGCTCTACAGTATGAATATGTTTGTTTTATGTATACCAGTCAGTATCTGCACATCTTGCACTCCCAATTTATCCCTTCCCACCCCCTTAGCCCTCTGGTAACCATAAGTTTGTTTTCTATGTCTTGTGAGTCTGTTTTGTAAATAAGTTCACTTGTATCTTTTTTTATATTCCACGTATAAGTGATGTCACATGGTATTTTTCTTTCTCATTCTGGCTTCCTTCACTTAGAATAACAATCTCCAGGTCCATCCATACTGCTGCAAATGGCATTTTAAGATTCTTTTTTATGGCTGAATAGTATTCCATTGTATTAATATACCACAACTTCCATTCATCTGTCAGTGGACATTTAAGTTGCTTCCATGTGTTGACTGTTGTAAATAGTGCTGCTGTGAACACTGGGTGCATCTTTTCAAATTCGAGTTTTCCCCAGATACATGCACAGGAGTGGGATTGCGGATCACAGGGTAAGTCCATTTTTAGTTTTTTCAGGAATCTCCATACTGTTTTCCATAGTGGCTGCACCAAACTGCATTCCCACCAGCAGTGGAGGAGGGTTCCCTGTTCTCCACACCCTCTCCAGCATTTGCCATTTGTGGACTTTCTGACTAGCTTTTGTTTAATGAAAGTCTGAGCAAGCTTTTGCTGTAACAGCCACAGGCCGGGGGGAGCGGAAATTAGGCAGTCCTGCTACTCACCAGCCTCCTCTCACTTTTCCCAAAGAAGCAGTGCTCCTTCCATCCTTGCTGACGTGAAAGACTGAAGATGAGGCCACAGAGAAGTAAATCGCCTCCCCCAGGGCTCCCAAGTCGCCCAGCAACGGCCGAACCAGGCGAAGGCTGTCACCTCTGGAGGACAGAGCAGCAGACAGAGGGCTGCTTTACGGTCAGTCCAGAACAGGCTTCAGGGATATTGGGTACACCTGCCAGGTTTTGTCCCTTAGTCTCGTTGGAGGAGAAGGGTTGGAGCGTAACGGCTACTTCTCCAAGTGGGCAAAGCGTTCTTGCTCTGAGCCTGGTCCCTGGTCAGTACAGGAGCACTGCCCTCTGAAGGCTGTCAGAATGTGTCAAACATACCTGTGAGGTTATTCTTCCAATAAAGCACCTGCTTTCTTCCCCTGGGGGTTACTTGGCTGTATTGCGATCTGTGGGGCAAACGTTAGGGACACGGGGTGGGGTGGGGCGGGGAGAAGCACCAACCTGGGGACAGAGACCCAGGGACCTGTCTGCCAGACACCTCACCGTGGCAAAGCCACAGCCCGGAAGCGGCCCTGAGATGGAGGGGGTGGTGGCTGGGGGTCTGGTACCTGTGACAGCCGCCTTCACGGCCGGCTGCACCACCCAGACCTCGGCAAAGCCAGACTTTCATCCTGGGAGTTCCCTTGTCCTTGTGTAGGACAAAGGGCCTGGCCCAGACCAGGAGCTCAGGGAACTGCTGGGTGACGACACCAAGCTCTGACCCAATTTAACCAGCTTTCAAGGAGCCCAGAAAATCCCAGAGGACAACTGGCTGGCTTCTAACCAGATTCTCGCTCCTGACCAGGCAGGCATTTTAAGGCCGGCAGGCCGCCCGCCTCTGCCAGCAGCCCCCCTCCCGCCTGACTCCTGGGGCTGCCAGGAAAGGAAAAGCTTCACCATAACCACAGACTGTCCCTTCATCAGAAACCAGGCCCCCAACAAACAAATGTCTATCGTTTGACCGTCACGAAACCCAGACGTTAGAGTTCCTGTTAAAACACCACAGCTCACGTCTCCCCTGGGGGAAAAGTACTTAACCAAGGAATACAACTGCCATGAAGAAAGCTCACCAGCCAGTAGCAGCTGCAACACTGGCCCTTCAGAAAGCAGCCTTGGCTGGCCTAGCCGCACAGCTTTATTTAGGCATAACTTACATTGCGGGTAATTCACGCATTTAAAGTGAAAGCTGAGCGGTTTCCAGTAAATTCATAATTGTGCAACTGCCACTCGACTTTAGGACATTTTCACCATCCTCCAAGAAACCCCATTAGAAGTCACTCCCTATTTGCAACCCCCCCAGCCCCGGACAGTCACAAATTTGTCTATGTCATATAATAAATGAATAAGTGAATGAAGTCATTTAATTCGTGTGGCCTTCGTGACTCCCGTTTTCACTGCATAATGTTTTTGAGGTTCATTTTCATTGTGTACGGAGTCTGCACTTCAGTCCTCCTTACAGCGGGAAACGGTCCATTGTTGCATTTGTGTCCATTTATCAGCCAATGGGCATGTGGGTGGTTTCTGCCTTTTGTTATTACGACGAATGCTGCTCTGAACCAGAAACGGACCCACAGACAGAAAACAAATGGTTACCAAAGGCGGAAGGGGTGGGAGGGAGGAATAAATGAGGAATTTGGGTTTAACTTGTACACACCATGATATATAAAATAGATAAACAACGACCCGCTGTGGAGCACCAGGAAGTATGTTCAGTGTCCTGTAATAACCTGCAATGGGAAAGAACACGTACATACAACAGGGTTACTAGCTGCCCACCCACAACTAAGTAATCAGCTCCACTTCCATGAAAACACCGCGGCTGTGAATTCACGTGCACGTTCTCGTGTGGACCCGCGCTTTCTGCTCTTGGCGTTACACCTAGGAGCCGACCTTCTGGGTCGCGGGGTAGCACCGTGTCGACCATTCTGAGGAACTCCGTAACTGTAAGTGGCTTCACCATCTTCCACTCCCACCAGCAAGGTCCGAGAGCCCCGATTTCTCCACATCCTCACCAGCACTTGTGATCTTTTTGTCTCGTATCGCAAAGTAATGTTTATACACGATTTCTAAACAGAAAAAAGTGTAAAGACAATAAAAGGGCCCCTAATCCTACCGATAAGAATACCAACAGGTATGACCAAAGTAGAAAGAGAAAAACTCAAACCACATTGAAAAGCCCAAATAAGCAGAGAAGTGCTCCACCCCACTCCCAGCCGGCCTTCCTGAGGGTCAGTGTCCGGCAGCACCTGAGTCCGGGGAAGCCGTGCCTGGGTGAGCGGCCCTCGGCTGACACGAGGCGGCCCTCCCCTGCTCTCCTGTAACGTGGGGCCACCCTTACTCTTTCTGTGTGTGTTTGTCGTCTGTCTCTTGCCCGCAGAACAAGGGCCCGGAGGGCAGGGCCGCACCTGTTCCTGTGCGTCCCCCGTGGGCTCAGCAGAGCAGTCTGTTCGGGGAAGCGCCCTTCACGGGACGACTCTGACCCGACCACGAGGAAGAAGGACCGCGGGTGTGTGCTGGCTTTCGTGCTGAGCTCCCCAGAGCAGATCCGGGGGCGGGGGGGGGGCGGGGGCCGAGCCCGGGTCCACGCGCTTCTGTGCCCCTGCCTGGTGCTCTGCGCCTGGCCTGAGAGCAGTCTTCCTTGTCCCCTCCGGGGGCGAGCTGCAAGCCTCTGCCCAGGAAGCTGCGCGACAGGCGCTGGGAACACGACCATAAAGGAGGCCTTTCACAGCGACGGCCGCGAGGAAGCCGCTGCCAAAGTCCCACTTCAGGCCCGTGAGTCAGCCCTCCCTGCAGTTACCGTGCAGACACGCTTAGTGCTGGAGCGGCTCCTGTCGGGTGACGGGGAGCCCTGCGACGCCCCGGGGCTCGGTGCCCTTCCTTGGGGACCAATCGACTCGGCGCTCTGTGTCTCCTGGGAACGGGTCCTTTCCCTCGTTTGCCCCGCTGTCTACATGAAACGAGTCCCTCACTGTCACCTTCTTTAAATCTCTAGTCCCTCAGGTGCCATCTTGTTTTTGGCTAAAATATGGAAACTTTAACGACTGAAGTCGGGGCGCCCAATGAAAGGACTTACCCTGCTGAGGCCTGATGGAAATGTCCCAGAATTTGTTCCTGGAGCAGCGGACAGAGCACCAAAGCAGTGTTTTTACATATTGCAATTGTGATACATTGTTATTTTGAGGCGGGAAGCCCCATAAAAAAGACCGGCAGGACCCCCAGGCAGGGCCACTACTCCCCTGCCAGCACCATCTGGGTCCCTGGCCCAGCGGCTCTATCTCACTTTCTGCCCCTGAACTGGCTTACTTACCCTAAAATTCTATTGGTTCCCTGAGCTCACTCCTGATTGGCCCATTTGTAGTACTTCATTTGCATGGAGCTCACTCCTAATTGGTTATTTCTCTCACTCCTGATTGGCCCATTTCCTTCACTTTTGATTGGTTATTTCTCTCCCTCCTGATTGGTCCATTTCTACAAAGCTTGTTCCTAATTAGCCAACTTTTGTTATACTTATTTGCATATGATGTTGCAAAGTGTAAACTGGCAGCCTATAAAAGCCTGTGTAACCTTACAGATGGGGTTCAGAGCGTGGAGTGTTAACTCGTTTGGGCTTGCTGGTGTAATAAACCTGAGTTCTGCTGCTCTCCCAGTGCTGCTTGGTCTCTCGCCCGGATCCAGGCTGCTGCCACAACTGAGCTGTAACACCGAGCTGTATCACACTTTTCTGCAACAATTTCATGTTAACTATGTGCCGCAAAAAATTAAAAACAAAACGAGCTGTGGAATTAGCCACAAGTCTCCCCTGGTGAACTGATCTAGGTGAAATGTTCTTCTGTGAGACAGATGGCATCAAAAGGAAAAGATTACTGTGTGCATTTTATAACCCCTGCAATAAATGTTTAGGAAACACAAAATAGTCATTACCATTTTTTAGCATGTATCACATGTCAGACACTGTGTAAGCCATTTCCATAGATTATAATATATATTATATTATATTATTGTTATAATATAATACTACAATACTACCCACAACAGCCTGTGAAGTAGTAGTATTATCTGCCTTTTATATTATATTATTATAACTTTTAAAAAAGGCATTCCTGAGTCTTGCGATCAATGCTACATAGACGAATAGGTGTCTCGGGCAGACGGCCAGTAAACGCTCCAGGATTGAACGGGGAGTGAATCAGTGTTGCCCGCGGCCCACACCCAGCACCCAGCAGGCAGCCGCTGGGCTGCAACACCCCCCCCCCAAAGGTTCTAAGAACGGGGAGGGAGGAGGAGAAGTCCACACACCTGGTTTTCCAAGACACACAGTGTAGCCCACTGCAGATCTCAAACTGCTCTTTGAGTCGTTGCTTTGTGACGGTCCAGCTTGGTTGAGGCCTGGGAACCGGAGAATCCCAGCGCTCAGGAACCCACTTGCTGTTCCAAACTGGGATTTGGATGTTCTGACCTGGGAGACCACGTCCTTCCACGGTATCTCTCTCTCCTCCATCCTCCCCTGTTTGCTATTCCTGTTTATTTTCCCCACCTCCATTTGGAAATATCGAATAGCAGCTGCCTTTGCTTTGTGTCACATTCCAGGGGCTGGCAGGGCTGTGTAAGTAGGAAGGTGCCAGTGGCCTCGGCACGGGGCCCTGGAGCTCACAAGAGGGCTCGCTGCTCCGGCCCCTCCAGTTGGTTACTGTGTTTGAATAACAGCCTTTGCACTCTAGTCTTTGGCAGCCGGTGTGTCCAAACCATGGGTGGCCTAAGTCACTAACAGGAGATGACCTGGCATGAGTTTGTTTATCACAGTCCGGCTCTAGCTAATGCTTTGAGGATCTGAGCACCTTGCCTCAAAAACAGCTCTTCTATCACATTTCAGTCCCCAGTGGGACCTTCAAGACCCGCCAACTACCCCGTGACCCCTTCCCTGAACCGAGATCCTTGTCACCCGTGACCCCCAAGCCTTCTGCTGGCCCCGCCTGGTCGCTCGCTGGGACCATCACCCAGGACATCTGCTGCGGCCACGGCCCCCTCTTCCTTTCCTCCTTCAAACCGCTTTTCAACATTCACTCTTTCCGTGAAACTTCCGAGTATGCTTTGGGAAGATGGAAAAATCAAATTGGCATTAAAAGATAGAAAAGAGTTATGAGAATTAACCACGGTAGTACATTTAATGAGCTTGGCACAGGACACGTGAAACGCACCCCAGGAAATGACGAGACCTCAAGAGTTGTCACTGTTATTACTGCAGCCATCACCCTTTACTAAACATGTGCTTATCTGCAACCCCAAAACAGCCAAGTTCATGAGCTGTCCGGGACCCCCTCCCAGCCTCCCTTCCTGAGGGAGCTGTCATGAGAAGCAGGCACCTCCCCAAAGCCACCCCCAGACATTCTTGTCCTCGGGTGAAGGGGACCCTCCGGCTTGAGGAGGAGGCCTCTTTGGTCGCAGAGTAATCCCACCCCTTTGTTAGTAGCTGGTTCTGGGGGGCAGGTGGGGACACACCCTGGCCCTGAGGTTGGGGGACTCCTGCCGGGGGCCTTGGGGGAAGTCTCCTCGCCCCGAAGAGGCAGATGTGAGGGGCACCTCTTCATGCTCCAGGTATCTGGTGCACAGCGGGGACACCGAGCGCTGGTGCAGCCCGTGTGCTTTGTGCCCACAGGAAAGGAAGGTGACAGAGTGGAGACAGGGAGCAGCCCCTGGGGTCCTGAGGGCTTCCCTGAGCTGCCCAACCCACCCACCTCTGGACTTCTAGTTACCTGTGGTCATAAATGTCCTTCCTGTTCACACCAAGTACCCCTAAAAGACATCGCAGCTGTTACATCTACAGACCCAGAGACAGAAATAGCAAAACGCATTGATTATTTCCAGTGTGCCGCCTCCCAGCGAAGACACAGCAATCACAGGAAGTCGAACTCTTACTCATCTCCCCAAAGGTCTCCTTTGAGTTTGTCGTGGGAGAGGGAAGGGGGCTGCTCTGGTTTCCCTTCCATCTGGTACTTTCTTCACGCAGAACAGGGACGGACTCACTCGTGAAAGCAGCAGTAAGACCACTGCTCAGCGATGTCTCCGTAAACGCCGGCTCTCTGCCCAGCGCTGGGCGAGGGTCAGAACCCGGTCATCGCGACACAAGGGGTGCGGGCTAGGGCCGAGGTGCAGCGCGGGCTCCGGAGCGGGGGCTGGACTGGGGAGGGGGCTGGTGGGGGCTGGGAAAGAGGGAAAGGAGAACGCTCCAAGCAGAAGGAAACGCCAGCAAAGTCAGAGAGACGCGGTCTGGTGCGTCGAGCAGATGCCAAAGCCGGGGCGGAGCTCTCCGCCTGCGCACACCACGCCGCCTCTGGAGGGGACAGACCCGCGACAGGACAGCCGCGAGCTGGCGGGAAACCACGTGCGTCCTGACTTTAATGTGTAAAAAGGCAACATTTCCAATCACTGCAGAAATGAGGAGGGACTTCACTTCTCAGTCTATATTCAAACAATAGTTCCAATTGTTCACAGCAGACTTAACATATAGTTTTTCATGTTTGAGGAAAGCAGAAGTAGCCCCCTGCGTTTCAGGACCATAAACGGACACACACTCTGCGCAGCTGAGAAGTCACATGGCGTGAAGGACAACAAACATCAGGCTTTTGTACAGACTCTTCCAAACCTCTTAGAGGCATGTATTTACCAGCGCAGGATTATGCCTCGTGCCCTTGTGCGTTTGCTCTTGCCGGCTGTTTTGCTTTTAAACCATTCCTGCGAGTTCCTCGGCCTAAGAGGAAGGGCCTGTTCCCTCCCCCGAGTGTGCGCCGGGCTTGGCGACTGGCTTCCCGCCCGTGGAGTCAGTTGGAAGAGACGGGGTGTGTGCTCGGAGGCCGGGTCGTAGAAGGGGTACCACTGCTCCAGCCCCCGCCTCCTGGTCTCCCAGGGCAACTCCAGACGACGTGGAGCAGAAATAAGCCGTGTCCGCCCCGCCTGCCTGAACTCCCCACCTACGGAAATTGTAACGGATAATAAATGACTACGGTTGGTTTCAGCCACAAAGGTTTGGGGTAGTTTGTCGCACAGCAATAGATAACATACACACCGACACCACAGCACGCAGCGCAGAGATCTTCACGTCAGTGTGTATAAATCTGCACTATCGTTAAACAGGGCCAGGGCCAGGGCCAGGGCCAGAGCCAGATCGACTTCAGCAGATTGGACATGTACAAATCTGAAGTTCTTTTTGGTAAATCATGGTACAGGAAAGTCGGAGGTAACAGAGAGTTAGCTACTGCCCTCCGGGAACAAGAAAGTAAGGCTCAGCCCAAATTCACACACACACACGCACACACACATGCGCGCACACCAGCACAAAAACAGTCCCATTGTCTGTTCTGTGAGCAGGTGAGAGCCTGGCTCTGTGTCAGCTTACCATCTTGCAGAGGCTTAACTCAGGACGCAGAATATTGAGAATTCAGTCAGCCTGGGGGCATCCAGGCAACCAGAATCCAGGCCCAGTTCGAGCACTGTTTCAAGTCCAGTCTAGGGGGAGGGGACAGCTCAGGGGTAGAGCACATGCTTAGAATGCATGAGGTCCTGGGTTCAGTCCCCAGTCCCTCCTCTAGAAACAGATAAAATTGAATTACTCCCCAAAAATAAAAGTTAAATAATACAATAATAAATAAACGAAACTAACAAAATAAAGCCCAGTCTACATGGAAGCTGGCCCCTGGATCTTCGGGTTCAAGCCTCAGGCGTCACCCCTCAGGGTGTGGGCCATGGGCCCTGCTAAATGCTCCTATTCTCTTTTTAGGCAAAGATAAGGGACTGTTTCAAATAGATTATTCAATCCAGGGTTCTAAGAACCCCTGACGTCATGGCAGTCGCACTGATGGGGGGGGGGCCCTACTCAGGTCCGCGGAGCCCCCCTGCAGGGTGTGCCTCCTGAGGGAGTGAAGTCCACCCTGGGGGCACCACACCTGTCGACACACGTTGCAAAGCAGGCAACATACCACTGCAAGAGCAGTGCGGTGCCAACCCCAGGCTGTACTGAACCATCTCCATTTGACAAACACTTATGTTGTGGCCAGGTTTAAATGGTATTATGAATCACGAAATTAAAAAAAAATGGGGGGGGCAGAGTAACCAGGTATTTATGTACCTAATGGAGGTGCTGGGGATGGAACCCAGGCCCTCGTGCACGCTGAGCACGCGCTCTACCCCGGAGCTGTGCCCTCCCCTCAACTGTTAAATTGATCAAACGAGGAGGCCGACAGGCTGAGGCGGTTCCAACGTCTTGGCAACACACGTAAGCAAACACAAATTTCAGCCTGGAAGTGTCTCAGGGGTAGCCAGTCACCCACAGCCAACCAGGCCTTCCCAGACCGCACGGAGACCGCGAAGGCTGGAGCCAATCGAATCATGTCCTCGCTTTTCCTCCTGCGTCTTCTCAGTAAAAGCCTCGCCTCAGCTCCTGCCAGCAGCTGCGTTGGAACTGCCCACTGAGTCAGATTTTATTCAAATAAGCCCTTTAAAAATTCAAATGTGCCTCAGTTATGCTAAATGCCTCCCAGACAGGATGGCGGACGGACAAGAGCCGGGTCAGAGGCCCTCTGACCGTCCCTGCCGCCTGCTCCAGCCCCGGCGCGGGTCTGACCGGTGCCAGGTCGTCAGCAGACACGTAACGACTGGGCGGGTGAATGTCAAGCCAGCGTCCCTCACGGCGCTTGGTCCTGCCCGGGCCTCCTCCCCACGGGCAGGCAGCTGCCCGGGGGGAACCGGTGCTGCCAGCCTGCTCTCCGCCTCCCAGCACAGCGGCCCCGCACAGGTGCGCGCTGACAGCCGAGGGCTGCCAGGCGAGAACGCCCCCCACCGGCGGTCCCGCTCCCCGAGGGTCCCGCGCAGCCTTTAACCAAAATTACACACAAATGACGTGTCTTGGCATTAACGCCGTCAGGGAGAAAGAACGCTATGCCCTTCGGGTTCCTCCGGCTGAGCTGAGAATTAAACTGACAGGAGGCAGATTACCAGGAGAAAATCGAATTTAAGTTCGGAAGGACTGGAGCCCTGCATGTGGGAGCGGCTCAGAGACAGAAAGGAAAAGTGAGCCGCGTGCGACACCCTGAGCCAAGAAATGGGGCGGGGGGACCCGGGGTCTCCAAGGACAGCGCGGTCATTCACGGGACGAGAAGAAGTGAGCCGGGCAGGGAAGGGGCGGGCACGGCCGTTAAAGGGTGACAGCAACGGGCACCCAGACGGCGGAAGCGTCAGCTCCCCGCAGACCTTCGTCCCACGCCCACTGGACGCAGCCGCTGCTAAACGGCCTCCCACAGGCGCCACGACAGCGCCGAGGCTGCCCGCAGAAGGTCAAAAAGCGGGTGACGGCCAGTGCCCGGGGATCCCAGCCCCTGCCCCGAAGGAGCGGGGAGGCCTCCCACTTGTTAGCGTACGAAGTTACCGAGCCAGAAAAACCACCACCACCACCTCACGGCCTTTCTCTTCCTTCTGAAACAGCCCGCACTCTGTCCATGGAGTGTGTCTCTCTGAATACATCTCCCTTCACTCCGCCGTGGCTCACTCTGAATTCTTTCCCGCGTGAAGCTGAGGACCCTCACCTGGCGGGGCGCGTCCGGGGGGCTGGCCTGGGACCTGGGGCGCGGCCGTCCTCTCACGCCCCGTTGTTTCTCCTGCCTCAGAAGGCAGGCGTTTGCTCATTAGACGTCTGTCCTGCCCTGTAATTGCGGCCCCTTGGGTGACACTCATCTCCGGTGATAACTCTTTCTGGGAAAAGTCCTCAATTTGAGCTCTTCCAGGCAGTTAAGGGGAGGACAGGGGAGTGTCCTGAGTACATGGCGGCCGTGCAGGGAGGCCTGTGCTGAGCCCGAGCGTGCTCCCCACCCTCAGCCAGCGGGGGCATAAATCGGGCTCCTCTGCTGCATCTTCCAAGCCCCGGAGCGCCCTCAGAAACCCTCCTGACTCACTGGGCAAGTCCAGGCATAAATGAATAAAGAGATAAATACAGGAGCAAAAATACCGATCACGGTGGCGGGAGGCGGGAGGGGAGGAGCTTCTCGTCATCTGTTTGTTTAGGAACCCACGTTGGGCTGACTCACAGAGGAAACCCATTCTAATGCCTTCCTGTTAGAACCACGCTCTAGACTGGTTTACGGTACCGCTGGAACGTGCTCATCTCCAAACTGTAAAGGCTTTTAGGCCAGTGTCGTAAATGTCGCTGTTTGTTTGGTAAAAGGCAGGTGCACTTAACGATGCAGAGCACCAGGCTTCCCTGGTGCCCCGGGTCTGCCGACCTGTCAGAGTCCGACCCTGCGCCCCGGGGTCTCCAGGCAGAAGCACCAGGGATTCCGGGAAGGGAGCCCTGGCCTGGCCTGGCCCCACGAGGCCCTGATCACACGTGGTTTTATTTCATCCAGGACCACAACCGCAGAGAGGCCAGCACTCTGCTGGGGACAGGACAGGACAGTGGCCTCGGCCCAGAGGTCAAGGCAGTCGCCGCACAGGTGCAGGCCAGGCAGTGGGGGAAGCAGGAGACAGCACCTGGGAAGGTGGGAGGGAACCCTCTGAAAACACCCCGTGGCCCCAGAATCCCTCAGGTGGAGGAGGACACTTTACAGAAAACAGAGCCCTCCCCCACCCCATTCACGCACAGGCCAACTCCCAGGAAATGCAGGGTCACAACTGCTGAGGGAACAAGCAAGGCCCGAAAAGTCAGAGCAGGCTCAGCACGGCGTGCCCACACCGCTGTGGTTTTGCTCCCACTCGGCGCCAGGGGCAGGGGTTTTGTTTGTTTTGGTTTGGTTGGTTGTTTTTTTATAAACTTCCAGGAAGAAACAATACAAAATTTTCTCTGCATTTGTCTGAGGTCAAAGCAGCCGTGTGACCGCAGAGAGCAGCACCTCTTTAGAGTAAGACTGACCCTCGTGCCCCTCGTTTCCCTCCCAGCTCGGGGATCCTGCACTGGCTGCTGCGCTGCAGGAGTTGTCTGTCTCCGTGATGTGTCTTGTAACTTGTCCTAGAACTGTCACGATGTTACTACAGGTGGCTTGGGTGACAGGGAGCAGAGCTGTGTGCACGCTGGCTGGTGTGAGGGGCTTATTACCGGGAAGGAAGGGACAAGGGGGGAATGTCCTGAGGAGCCAGGGTCACAGGCCGAGACGCAGCCCTGCGGCAGAGAGGAAGCCGGGCCGGGGAGCTGCGCGCCCTCCTCACAGCCTCTCCCTCCCCAGCGCACGGCCCCCTCGGCACCCCCGAGCCTGCTCTCCTGGCCGAGCTGCACAGGAGCCCTGTTCTCCCAGAGTCAGCCTGCACGTGACTCGCAATGGCCACTGGACCCTGAGGCGACTTGGTGAACTTCATGCTCCGTCCCCATGGCCAGCCCCCTTTCCACGTCCCAGCTCCAAACTCAAGGAGGGAAAGAGGACGGAGGGGCTGCCGTGACCGGCTGTCCTCGGGGCGGGTAACCACAGCCGGTCCGTCAGCTGCGGTGAACAGGCAGGGTCACGTGACACAGACCCGGCCGGAACTGTGGGCAGCTTCCCTGGGCGTGGGCTAGCTGGGGTGCTGGTAGCCTGGGCTGTCTCACACGGTAGCCACCGGCCACGTGCAGCATTTAAATTCAAATTAATTAAAAATCTGGTTCCTCATGTGCACTGCTGGCCAAGTTTCCAGTTCTCAGTGGGCACGTGCGACCAGTGGCTACAGTGCTGAGCTGCACGCTGCGGGCCGTGTCCACTTTGCAGACAGCTCCGCTGGACAGCGCCGGCCTCCGGACGGTGGAATCCCTGGTGGGGAGGAAGTGTAGCGACCGCGGGGGCATAGAGGTCCTGTGCCATCTTGTCCGCCTTGCTGGACCACCTAGACTCTCAGACGGAGACTGGGGAGATGCCACAGGCAGGGGGACACCCAGCGTCCCTCTGGTCCCCCTGGGGAACCACCCCACCAGCAGTCAGTTCTCAACGGGTAGAGGCTGTTTCCCGGGCTGTGGTCACGTCAGTGCCCTGGGACTGGTGAGAAGATCCCCCCCCCACACACACACAGGGGGAGCAGGTGGGGCTGGGGGGTTAATTCGTCCCTGTCGGAAGGCCGCGGGCAGACTCGAGGCTGTGAGACCAGCGCCGTGCAAGCGGGCCCCCCGTCGGGTGTGCCAGGGCGACCTCACCGCGCGGCCCGAGCCTGAGCCGCGCACGCGCAGCTCCAGGGAAACGAGGGGACAAGGCGCTGCGTCCGGGCCTTGCTTGCCTCTCCCGCCCTTAGTCTTATTTTCCGGCCAGAAAAGAACCAGAGGCACCGTCTGGTCAGCACCTGCGGCGGCTCCTTCTGAGGGTGCTCTCGGGGGAAGCTGCGCACCGCGACGGCAGGGCAGCCTGGCCGCCTGGAGAGGCTCTGACGCCTTCACCACCACCGCGGAAACGCCCAAGTGCGTCGCAGCCGCTGGAGGAGGACGGGCCTGTGTGTCCGTCTCTGCCTTTTCTAACCCGGGACAGCGGGCTTTGGGCCGAGCCGGTCCCCCGGGCGCCACGCGGAGCACCGGCGGGGCCGCGACCAAGGCAGAAGGAGCCCGCGGAGCGCGCGGTTCCGGGACGGCGTGGGCGTGGGCGAGGCGGGGTGTGGGCGGGAGGACGGAGACAGGAGGCGCCTCCGCGGGGCGGGAAGCAGAGGCGGAAGCTGCAGCGCTGGAGACGGGCAGACAGATGCAGGCGTCGGAAACGAAGGCAGCCCGTCGAGCGTCTCCAGGGGCCGCCTGCGGCAGGTCGAGAGCAAGGTTAGGCCAGAGGCACACGGGCGTGCAGGGGGGCTCGGCTGCAGGCCTGGCATGTTCGGCCGCAACTCAACAAAAGTGATTACGGGTAAGAACAGAAAGCCGTGACCTGACACTCGTGCTCCAACAGTGACTGAGACGTTGAACCTTGGCCGTTCTGGAACCGAAGACACTGCGAACGAACGTTCAGGCTGAGCTGGACAGTAAGAGAGAGACTGCGGAGGGGGAGGGCGGCGGGGTCCCATTTAAGTCCCCTGACAAGGCGGCGAGGCAGCACATCGTGATCCTCACTCTACAGAGGAGGAAAACGGAGACGAGAAGGGTCAGGAGATGTGCCCAACGCGGTCTTGTACCCCGTGTTCACAGTCCCTCCTCACCTCATGTCTGGCGAATAGAGGCATTAGTGACCACCTGCCGAGTGAATGGTGAGCGACTGGATGAACAGATGAAGCGGTGGTGCCCAGGCTCCCACCTGGGCCACCGAATGCCTGGTGCTTAAAGGCCTGCTCTATGCTGAGCGCTAGCCAGACTAGGAAGGCCCCCTGCGTCCCGTGAACAACCGTCGGCACCACCCAGACAAGTAACCCTTTCTTTGGGGCTCTCCCCTGATGGGGTATCTACCAACACAACCCGAATACCTACGGGCAGAGGATAAGCCCTTCCCTCATTTTCCAAACCAAAAACTAGTCCCTAAATTCAAGATAGGCTAAAAAAAAATTTTTTTTTTGAAAAAAACGTACATGAAGCGAAGTAGCTGCAAAAACTCCATCCTTACAAATAAACCCCAAAATATTCAATGATCAGGCAGACATTGCAGTGTTTTTTTTAGAACAAAGAAAGAAGGAAAGAAAGGAAGGAAGGAAGGAGGAAAGGAAGGGAAATCATGCTTAGAGGAGAGAAAACCGCAGCCCCTTTAGAAGTTTCAAAGTATGCACTGAGAAAGAATAAAATCAAACTTGTGCATCATGGTGGTGCGTGCCGTTCTCACCGTAGCGAGGAGAAAGCTGCCCCACATTCGTTTACGTTTCTCCTTCAATCTAACGGTCGAGTTGTCTCAACCTGGTGCAATGTGATTATGTAATACTTGTATCAGGAGCAGAACACTCAGTGCTGATGCGGACGCCTTGCAAGACTGCCTTCTCGCTGCCCCCCGTTCCCTCTGCGAGGGACCGCCCCCCCCCCCCCCCGGGGACCTCCAGCCTGAAACTCGGTGCTAACACAGAAGCTGCGCGTCCTTAGCTCTGTTCGACCGCCTGTTCCTGGCTCTGGTTACGCCTTGCCTGCTCCGGTGGCATTCGTCAGGCTGCAAGGTTTCACTGGCACGACTGAAACAATCTCAGTGTGATGGAGCCCGACAGAACCTTAGCCAGGTCTGGACAACAAGGCCCATCCAACTGGGTGCTACACAGGAAAGTCAGGACCAAAGTCAAACAAAACGTATCTTCAGAAAGGTGGAGCTTACAGTTCCACGCCCAGCACAAACTCAAGTGGCAAAAGCCATGAGTTCATTCATTTAACAAACACTTACTGAACAGCCGTAAAGCACTGAGAATCATCTAGGTGGAAGTCAAGGCGGAAGTAAAGGCGGAAGTCAGCAGTGCTGCCTTTCAGGAGATGCCATCCAACAAAACAAACAGAAGAGATTTGCTTTTTTTAAAAGTGCTTCAGTAAAGCGATGTCTCAAAACCCACACAAAGTTCAGCGAGGCAGGACTCTGTCTCTTGCAGGGCAGCTATCTTCAGCATGCTCCCCCGTGGGAAACACATAAAAATGCTAAATAATTTATAAAAACCAACTTTGGCTTAAATAAACCCGATTTTTACTAGAGAACAACATGCACAGAGAAAAATGTGCCAATAGTTACATCGTTGAACAGCAGAAAGTGAACAGAGCAAGTGCCCAGATCCGCAAATGTTACCCCACGTGCATTTCAGAAGCCGGTTTGCGCCCTTTCTTGGCCACAAACCCCTCCTCCTCCCTCAAGTTGACTTTAAAACCATGGGTTACTTTTGCCTGATGGTTGTGACGCAACATTTATTGTTTTTGGATCTGACGTCGTTCACTCAACTGTGAGACTCACCCACACTGCCGCACGTGTGGCGGTTCGTTCCGTTGATTGGTGTGTAGTATTTCATTGTGCTAATGTGGCAGATAAATATAGAACTTGTCTGTTTACTGAATTGTTGAAGGACAATTTCCTACAGGGTTTAGCTACTGCGGACGACGCCTTTAGGAAGACTGTGGTGCATATTTTTGGGAGCACGTGTGTACAGCTGGGTAGCAGTGGGGTTTCTGGCTCACGTGGTATGCAAGGACCACCTTTAGCAGACGTCACCACACAGGAAATCAACGTATCAAACCCCTTGATGGATTAGCAAGACAGTAAGAAATCGTCCGAGGACAAAGATCTCTTCCTTCCGCAGTAATTCAGCATCAAGACCACGAGGAGGGGCGCCTAGGTGAGGCGGGGCGACGGCCCAGCCTGGTGTGGGGGTAGGAGCCCCAGAGGACCGAGGGGCACAGCTCCGGGGAAAGGGACTGTGAGCACGGTGGGGCAGCCCAGCAAGGGCAGCCGAGGGACGAGGAGGGTGTCCAGGTGGAGGAAGTTGACCGAGCTGGTGGCAAGAGTGACCGGACATGGGTGGCCGTGTAGCCAAGAGCAGTCCAGTGGGGACCCCAGAGCCTGAGCGACCACGTTGGGCGCGACCGTAGCAAAGGCGGTTTGGTTACGTGGACGGGGCGCGGATCCAGTGAGCAAACTTCCTCAGGGGACAGGGATCCGGGCTTCTAACCACAGGGAAGGAATTACAAAGCTGGAAGGGGACACACCAGGATGAAGTCTGCGGGGCTGAGCTGGAGTTGGAGACGCCGGTATAAGTGCGCGGTTTCGCACGCAGAACCAGAGCCACAGACACAGACGTGCGCGTGGGCAGAGCCCACGCTCCACAGGCCTGGCCCCGTGAGCGGGGACGGCCTCGCTCCTTCCTGCTCAACCTGGTGGCCTTTCGTCTCCTCTTCTCGCCTGGTTTCCCCGCCGTGGCCCCTGGTACGAAGCTGAACAGAAGCGGGGGAGCGGCGTCTGCCGCCCCTGCCGTCGGCGGTGGGGGATGCTCTGTCCTCCCCCATTAATGACGACGTCAGTGGGGGTATTTCTTGGAGACGCTGTTATCAGGCTGAGGAAATTCCTCTGCTGCTTGTGTGTCGTGTGTTTATCATGAAAGGGGTTGGATTTTGTTAAATGCTTTTCTGTATCTGTTGAGATGATGGTGTATCTTTTGTGCTTTATTCATTTTTAAAAGGAAGTCCCCCTCTGCCATCTGCTGTTCTCTGTGCTTACTTGGGGAGTTTGCTGCCATGTCTCCAAGTTCACACTCCCTCCCGCGGTGTGAGCCTCTGTGAACCCGTCCCTCGCTGTCACTGCGTCTCTGCTGGTTCGTGTCCTGCTCCTCTCGTCACAGGTGACCACGGATCTGGCTTCTGGAGGCAGCACTCACCCGCTACCTCCCGGCTCTGCAGGGCGGAGGGCTGGGCCCCACGGGACTCAGCGGAGTCTTTGCTCGGGCTGCACAAGGTAGAGGCAGGGCTGTGTCCCCTCCGGGCAGGCAGTCCACGCCAGGCGCAGCGGGTCGCTGGCAGGATCTGGCCCCGTGCGGCTGTGGGTCTGGCATCCCGCTCCCTTGCTGGCCCCGGCCAGGGTCATCCTCGGCCTCTGGAGTCTGCGCCGTGCCTCCTCTCCGCCAGGTTTAAGGCCAGCAACAGCGGTGCCAGCTCGTGTCACACTTCAGATCTCCCCAGAGCCCCCTTCCGACTCGCCGCTTTCCTGCCTTCGGCCTGAGGAAAGCTCTGGCGGGGCTCCTCTCCCGGTAGGTTCCGCGCGTGCTCCTGCCGAGCTTACTCAGCTGACCGGCCTCCGCACACCCGCAGGGCGCGCTCCCCCTGCTCCTCCTCTCCGCATCTGTCCTCGCCGGCTTCTCCTCCCACCAGACACTAACCACCTGGGGCTCCCCCAGACTCCTAGCAACATGTTGTTAACTTAGACAAGGGGGGGGTGGTTCAAGGAAGAGAAATTAAACCAGCATTAGCTTAAATAACAGGTGTATATTGGTTTTTACATGAAATACTAAATATTTAAATTCTTATGGAGAATTCACTGACACCAAAGATTAGATCTTAGCATCAGTTTAAGAAAGGCTGATCTATAAAGGAAAAGATTCAAAACCATTGCTTCAGAACTGTTAGGAGTTAAGCTGTGTCCTTCCAACAAGAGATAAGCTGGTGCCAGGCCCCCAGGACCTCAGAGGTGGGGAGGGTCCTTGGAGAGGCGCTTCACAGTGGTCAGTGAGGTAAAATGAGGTCACCGGGGCGGCCCTCGTCCGGTATGACTGCTGTCCTGATACAAGGGGCACCATGGGCAGACACACACAGGGACAGTGCCACGTACAGGTCAGAGTCGCGCGGCTGCAGTGAAGGGTCTCTGGAGACCACCGGCAAGCCAGCGGGAGCCAGGGGAGAGGCCTGGGGCAGAGTCCCCTCACAGCTTCAAGGAGAGGGGTGACCCCCGGCTTCTAGCCTCTAGAACAGAGACCACCCATTTCTGCTGAGGCCACTCTGCTGCTGGTACTTTGTCACAGAAAGTACTGTGAGTTCCACTAGCCATTCGACGTGTTTCTCAGTCAACAGACTATCAAGATGTCAATTTCAGTAGATCAATCGATAATTTAACAAAATTATAACCAAAACATCAACAGGAATTTTTTGGAACTCGAGAAAATGACTCAAAGTGTTACCGGAAAAGAATTAAAGCATTAGGAATGCAGAGTTTGGGGAAGAATTATAAATTCTGAGGGAGGACTTACTTAATATATTTATATGCACACTTATTTATAATTCACTTACATATAGTACATATTATATACTATGTACAGTTGTATATGTTATACATAACATAACATAAACTTATTATATTGTGTACTTCTGAATTTGCATATAAAATATTAGGCCTCCCTAATTCTAATACATTTTTGAACATTAGGTTCAAAACTGCAGTTCAAATTACAATGTGCCATAACCTTCAGGTTTGGTGGGCTTTTAAAAAATTATTAACCCTGGAGTTCCTGCTCTGTCGACAGACCACTGCTCATGTTAGGAGCACCGCACTTCACAACACTCAGTGGTGCTAACCAGGCCATAAAAAGTAAATTCTTTCTACGCACAGAATTCCAAGGCCTGCTCAGCGGTGCTTAATGGGAACAGAGTCCACGTTCATCACTGTCAGACTGCTTGGAAGAAACGCACAGAAACTGAACGACGTGCGGGAGGAACTGAAGCCAGCACAGGGGTGCAGACTAGGGGCAAAGAAGGCAGAGCGACGCTGCTTTGCCCCTATAGCACCAGGACCCTGCGGGCGTCCCCTGCAGCCCTGCCTCAGCTGATGACACCCCAAGTCTGAGAGGAGAAAGCAGGGACTCAGATTACGTTCGCCACGACGAGTGTAACATGGGAACTGGCTCTCCCTCACGGACGGTTACAGCACCACTGGGACAGGCCAGCGCTCCACAAGTCAGGCACGTCCCGAGATACGGCACCAGGATGACGCCCTCCCGACTCCGGGACTAACACTGGCAGCTGGTCCCTTCATTCCGAAACATTGGTGCTCCGTGGCGCATTTTCGGAGCCAGCTACTCACTTGAGAATCACTTCCGGAACTCCTCGTATCCCAGAAGCAGATCATCTTTCATCTGAAGTTCGGTCACTCTCTGCCTCCGTTTCATTTTTGCCAGGTCGTAAGGAACCTGTTAGGTGTCAAACCATTCTGGCCATAATAGGAAAAAAATGAGAGCGAAACCTGACTTCTTAGAGAAAGCTCCAGCCCCCCACTGAGCAGCGCGGTGGCTTCTGCCAAGCCATTTAACCCGCCTGGACTGCTTCACCGGAACGCGGCGCCAACGTTCCAGAAGGCCTCCCGCGCCATCTGCAAAGGAAGGCGTCACCACTGCTCTCTGCTCCCGTGCGGAGCTGGGACGTTGCCGGCACCCTGTGATTCGCGGAACACGGAACTTTAAGGACTTACTTAGCTACCTGTTTAGGAGTCTGGCCACACAGTTAAATATTCTGACAGAATTCTAGATGATGCGACAGGTTCGGACCTTGTCCTGCTAAGAAGTCCGTGCTATTAACGTTTACGGCTCCTAAAACCCCAGGCCGTCCATGCGTTTGTATCAGGACTGAGACACTCCTCTCCCCACTCCTGTCAGGCGCTTCAGCGTCGTGGGCAGAGGCGTCATCAACCACGTGACAGGGAGGTCACCCTCTTCACAACACGCAGACGCCTGTGAAATAATCGAGGGAACGCCTGACTGCCCAACCCATGTCCGTGTCAAGTGTACACGAATTCAACACTCGGGTAAATGTAATAAATATGTGCTTTAAAAGTTCTCTTTTACTACGTCTGGGGAAAACGAGGTAGTGACCACGCTGACGGCCGGCCCTCAAAGGCCTTTCAAACAAGGAGGGAAGGGGGTACACATTGATACAGGCACTCCGAGAATGGGAACTTAAAACAGGAACATTTCTCCAGTAAAGCAAGATAGTGAAAAAAGTACAATTTTCATGGACAGGCTCTTCCAGCCAAGCAGAAGGTATTCGCATCACAATCCAACTTTTAACTGCGTGTCTGTGGGGCTTAAGAACGAGCTGTCTCCCGCACATGAAAAATACTGTCCAGCCGTCCAGGGAATACGTACCATTCAGTGCATCTGCAAAACCTCAAACTCAGCAGAGACTCTAAGTCCATCCTATGGAGTAGAAGTCAGAGATGTTTCCAAGAAGAAAAGGGGGGAAGGGGTGGCAGGAATAAGAAGGGGGGGGGCGTCTGTCAGAGGGGAGGTGAAGGAATGAAGACACGACGGGAGGGTGTTCTTGGCGATGGAACTTTTGAAAATTTCTGAAGGGTTTGCAATTTCTGAGTCAGGCCGCCCTGAATTTAATCAGAGAAGTGCAGAGTCCCAGCGTGCTTGTCATCTGTGTGACATTTCCCGGGAGAATTAATAATGCTGATGAAAAAAAGCACCACCCCCCCCCGAGACGGGAACCGAGGTGTCCTTCCCTCTGACTGCGGGCCACTGGGGACACAGCGACAATTTCTAAAATGGCCAGCTCTGCCCCTTCACTCCTGCTCTAACCCTGATGCCCAAAGCCCACGAGTGGAGGGAAGCTGCCCTTCTGGAACCAGCCTTTTTCTCTGCTTCTCCCCGTGGGTTCCGTCTGTCCCCTCCCAGGGCTCCAAAGCCAGGAGCGTCCACAAGAACCTACGGACCCAGGTGACAGCTGGACACGTGCTGGCTCACCTCTCACGTGTGCTGGTGTCATAAACAGCAGGCCTGCATCTACCAGATCGACGTCCTGGAAGAGCATCGACTCCTCTCCACTGTGAGCTGCCTCTGCACCGCTGTGGGGCGACGGGAAGCGGGGCCTCTGACGTCTCGCGGAGCGGACCACATCTACGTTACTCAGACTCCGCAGAGCGTGCGGCCACCTCCCTGAGCCGCAGTGGGACTCCCAGGCTGCAGCCAAATGAATCCTCCCCCAGTAAAATGACGCTGGGAGGTTCGGAACCAGCCGCCCCAGGACGTGCCACTGGGGCACGTGGACGGCTCTGAGATGAAGACAGTCAGGGGCAACACACTCAGGAAGAGCTTTTTACCTCCCCTTTAAGCGCCTAAAGGAGTTTAGACAGAAGACCGGGTCCAGGAAGAGCACCACCACCAGAGATAACCAGAACGAGGAGGCCGGGGAGGGGCCGGGCAGGGCCTGCTGTTCAGAGCCCCCCGTGTCCCACTGCCTCCGCCCGGCGCCCACACACGCGCTCCTCTCTCCTTCCCGTGCACGGCCTTCCTTCCCTCTGAGCCCCAGACCCCACTCTCTCCTCCTGAGCTCAGGACGGCCCCTAAGCCTCAGTGGCCTCACCGTCTGGAGCCTCTCATGTCTTTGTGGGGCTCTCGTACGTACAAAATGTTTTTCTCCCGTGAACCTGTCTTATGTCCATTTAACCAGCCAACGGACCTAGAAGAGAAGAAGGGAAAAGTTTTCCTCACTTACACCACCAAGAGACAGACGCCACACCCAGGGAGCGCAGCTCTGCTGCCGTGCCCACGAGGTGACGGGTGACCGAGGACACCCCACACTGTCCCTGGGACGCGGCAGACGTCCCACTAGCGGTTGAGTGTTTGAGACGTCACTTACTAGTTGGTGTGCCAACCCTATTCCAGACTAAGACAGGAAATGAGTCCGTTATTACCGGGAAGCGAATTTGTGCTGAACGAGGAAGAGCTTGCTCAAATGAAAGCTGGGAGACAGCGGTTTCTCCGCTGCTGGTGGTCTCCAAGGAGCCTGGGTGCCCCCGGACAAGGAGCAACAGGGGCGGGGCCTAGGCCTGAGCTCCGCAGCCCTGAACGCAGAACAGCGGCTTACTCGTGGGACGTACGCAGGCCTGGGGGCCGCGTCTGGCTGCCCCAGACCCTCGAGTTCGGAGCTCAGGGTTCAGTGGTGCAGCCCAGGGATAAGCGAGATGAAGAAAGAAGAGGGTGAGAAAGTTAGTTAAGTGGTTTAATCAGAGCCGTTTTCCAATTAACAAGCAGACCTAGGACAAAAGAGCTCCGACGTCTGCAGAACGACCGCACTTCCACTCTGAATGTCTTTTTATTTGTCAAGGTTTGCATCACACTTAAAAGGACTCAAAATGGAGTGATCGCCACTGTCACCCGTGTTCTTTGATGCAACCGATGAAACCCCTGAATGGATGTCACTGCAGCTTTGACGTCAGAAGTGGCCTGACGGGAAGTCCTCAGTCAGCAGCTGATCACAGGTGGCCCGAAGAAGAGACCCAAGACTGCAGTCGCGTTCTCGATGCTGCCACACCGGCGGCGGAGGACACTGGCTCCAAGCACACGATTAAGCCCACGACACCTTCTCACTGTGCGTGTAATTATCACGAGAGTGCGCTCACGTTGACCAGCGTGCTCCTGAAGGTTCTCTTTGTTCACTTAACACTTGCATAATAAACATGCAATGGAGTATTTCTTTTGAAGGTGTGTTTTTTCTTTTTGCAGTCTCTTTGTTCTCATACAAAGATTTCGTAAAGTTGCAACGTGGCATCAGAGCATGACGGAAATCGGAGCAGGAGCCCGTGGCGGGGGGGGGGAGGTGAATGTGAGGAATGAGAAGAACCTCCTCTTGTCCTGAGACAGGCCACCTGCCTTTGCCAAAAGGTGCGCGCAAACTGCTTTTGTTACCCTCCCCCACTAAAGAAAAGCATGAAAGGAAAAAAACCCCAAAACCTCACCAAACCAGTCTAACTAAGGAAAAAGAAGGTGACATAAAGGAAATAAAGACGTTTTTCATGCACGTTTCTTCTGCATAGCTCAACCCACAGATAGTAAGGCACTATTTCTTTGTAACTGGTGTCCACGGCCATCTGTGATGGCCGGGGCTCCCTTCAGGATGGGGAAATAAAGAGGCTGGATGAGTGTGGCGACCCCGCTGCCCTTCCACGTCCCGCAGCTCAAGGAGGTTCCGGAGTCTCAGAAGCAGACCTGTCTGTCTGGGTGACGCCTGAGCGCGCCCAGAGCTCCTCGCCGGTCTGTGTGTGAGTCCAGATTCTTCTTCAGTCTTTGTTCGCAAAGGAAACAGGCTAGGTGGGGGGAGAAGCCCGGTCGGGTCTTCGGGAACAGCTTCTCGGCCCCCAGAGAGCGCATCACGCCAGCAATTCGCAGAATCAGCAGGACGCTCCAAGGGAGCGGAGAGACAGAGAGTCGGAGAGACAGAGGCCAAGACAGCGAGAGAGCGCGTGGGTTTTCCGAGGCGGTCTGGGTCGGCGCTCAGTTCAGCTGGTCTTCGTACTGTTTCCGGAAACAATCCCCGGCTGGGAAGAACTCCCAGCACCTTTCCTGGTACATCTTCCAGACGTAAGATTCCTGTGAACGTAAAGGAAGAGGGTTAACGTCGTGTCGTTGCCCAGAATCTGTGTGTTACCACAAAACAGAAGACAGAAAGAAACTGAGATTTGTTACTATACATACTGTGTATGTGTAGTTGTGTATTACACACAGCTATGTAACTGGGGAAGCCCAGGTTCATTTAGGTAGTTCCTAACTACACCCAGCCTTGTTTGATCCCACAAATGAACAAATAACTGGGGGGCACAGCTCAGTGGTGGAGCACGTGCCTAGCATGCACGAGGGTCCTGGGTTCAATCCCCAGTCCCTCCTCCAAACAAACAAATAAACCTAATTACCACCCCACCAAAAACAAATCGTTAGTCTTCACCCTGACCATCATGTAATACTGATTAAAAAACACCATTTGCGACATGTTTTTGAGGGCTCCTTAAAACTATTATTTTCATTAATTATATCCTTCAAATTCAAACTATTGACAACTGAAATCTTTGTGGAGAGAATTTCAAACAGTTCAAGGAGAACCTTAAACATTTAATATGCAATAATTTTTAAACGACCATAACACTGTGGGGTTGAAGTTCGTTTGAAATCACCGGCTCCCTGATTAAGCAACCAAGCACGTTGTAATTACCAAAGCCCAGACCCAGCGTCCTCAGCTAAGAACAGCTTCATTTTTCACACGCAATCATCACCTGACTTTTTCTCCTCAGGCCACCCTCGCACCCTCACGCAGGACCACAGGGAGTTTGTACTAAGACACCGTGACCACTAAGAGGCCTGAGAGCAAGTCCACCTCTTAACGCCCCGCGCCCTCCCTTGGTTCCAATGTGCAGAGACTCTCAGCATTTCTTCCAGAGGATGACACGCAGTCACTGTCTACCTACCTGTCCTGTGTGCTCTGTTTCGTCTTTGTTTATGAGATACATCAGGAAAAACCTGCAGATACAGAGGCAGGAGTCAGCAACGGGCTGTCTGGGAGGATCAGCAGGAGCAGGCCCTTCTGGTCCTGCTGCGGGCTCACTCCTCGTGGCAGAGCAAAGGCATGGGTCACACCTGCGGGGCAGGCAATGCCACGGGGACCAAAAGCTTAACCTTCTTTAACATAGGTTTTCAAAGGGGCTAAAACGTGTGCAGACCAAGCTCTGCCTCCCGGGAGCTGCGTGACGACAGGCCGGAGCCAGACCCGGCTGGGCTGCTGCTCTCGCGGGGCAGGGATCACAGTCCGCGTGTGGAAACAGAGACTAACGGGGTTACAGCCGCTCCTGAGGAAGAAAAACCACGAGCCTGGGGTCTCTGCCTCCAGGAGGTGCAAGAAGCCTGAGGCCAACGGTAAAGAGAGGGGCTCCCCGCTGCCCTCCAGTGCCGGGTGGGGGGCGCACTCACAGGTAATTGGCCAGGTTGTGCTCCTGCAGGGTGTGGGTCTCGAAGCCGTGCGGCACGGTGTCGAAGTAATCGTTGCCTATCCCACAGATGAAGCACTTGGTCTAGAAGACAAAGGCAAGCATGGGAAGGTCAGGGTTCGGACGGCAACGGAGAATGAAAACAGCGCTCACCACTCAGGGCAGCTGCTGGGCTTGGTCTGCGTGAAGCCATCCCAGGAGGCCAAGCCAAGCACGGAACACCGACTGGACTCCTGCGCCGCCAGCCCGGCGGGCCCTGCGTTTACAGGGCGTAGGGACCGGCGGCTCGCAGGGAGCACAGGGGCAGAGAGCGTCCAGGATGATGACGGCGGAAAAGCCACGCCTCCTCCCTCCCTTCTCCGGCCTAAGTGAGAACGCCTCAGCGTGGCAATCACTCTGGTCGGGATGCTGACTCCAGTCACAAGGCAGGACTGATGTGAACTTGGTACCCATCCTAGCCAAGTCTGGTGACCAAGAGGGTTGGGGGGCACCCACCCTTCCATCTGGGGAGGACCAGCCAATCCCAGCTGTGAGGAGTTGGGTCAACGACTCGAAGCACACAGCTCACCAGCAGACATGTATGCGCAGATGGCTTCCCCCCGACAGGAGCCGGGGGCCTGCTCCCCTCGCCTCCTCCCCATCCCAGCCCCGCCCTCTCCCCACCAGGTCTGCATCTGCAGCTGTACCAACACCTGGGAGGAGCCAGGCCCCCGTCCTGTCAGGAGCATTTCCTGTGGACCAATCCAGACAAACTCAAAGACTGTCCTCCAGCGGCCCCCGACGCTCACCTTCCCCGCCAAGGAGAAGCTGTTTAATGGCGTCAGAGGTAGGTTTATGGCCCTAGATACCAGGGTCCAGGGTCAAGGTGATGAAGAGAATTTAGCGCTCCCCTGCCTTCTTGATCGACAGCCGCCGACCCAGAAAGGCTCCACCCAGCAGTCTGGTCCTCACACCACTCAGTGTCCCAGAGAAACAGCGTCACGCCTGGCGGCTCTTCCCAGGAAACTGCCCTTCCCCGTGTGACCTCTCTCGGGTCCTCTGGGTGTAACAGGGCCGCCACGCTTCCCTCTGTCTAGGGACCCTCTGTCCCATCCCCACCGGCTCCACACTCGGCACCCTCTGCCTCTGGCCAGTTGCTACGCTCTTTTCATGCGGCTCTGAAGTACTGCTTGACTCCATCCGACTCCCGCATCCTCCTGAGTGAAGCCTCAAATCTCCTACCGGGAAAATGCTGACGGCCGCTTCCCTGCCCTGGTCAAGCCAGTGTCTAGCTCACGCCCGTGTTTCAACCTGCAGTTACCTTTTTAAAATGTAAATCTGATCACCTCACTGCCCTGCTTGAACCCTCTCCGGTGTCCTAGCCTCTTGGTCACGCTGTACATTTCTCAGATGGTGACAAGGCTCTCTGTTAGCTGGCCTCCCTCTCCAGCCCCACTATCAGAATGCAATGCTTCCAGGAGAGAATCTGCGCATCAAACTCCCTAAGATCAGGGCCTTGGTATACAGACCCTCAGGTGGTGACGCTCTCCCGGAACCCACATGAGCAGTGCCCTGGAGATGTGCATGGTAGGGCGCGGCGGGGCAGGGCGATGGCCCAAAGTGGCCTGCTGTGCCATCTCTCAAACCCACACTCTGCGAGCTCCAGGCCTCCGCGTGGGCCTGAGAACTCCCCTGGCCACCCCGGAGGAGACGAGCTGCCAGCCCCAGCCACCCTGGCACTCGGTGACCCTCCTCCGAGGGGCTCGTCGCGCTGCTACGTGACCGCCTGCTGACTCAGCTGTCGTTGGGGTGAAGCCCTCACTGTGAAGGGGTGCTCTTCCCGCTCCCTGAGCAACGAAGCACTGATGGTGCGTGTGGACCGGGCAGCACCGCTCACCGCCAGGTACTGGCCGAGCGAGAGCAGACCAGGGAAGCCCGCGTGCTCACGTCCCGCGCCCGTGTGCCCGGCCTGGTTCTCTGACAGAGGCAGCGGGACAGGGCGTGTGCACCGCCACCACGCAAGCGCAGACAAGCGGAGACTCACCTCCATGTCTTCCTTGACCTGCTCCTGCTGGTCTCTCAGTTCCCCGAACGCATCAATGATCAAACCTAGGGTTAAACAAAGGCAGGCTTTAATCTGCATCAAGCGGAGAACGATGAAGCTCACGGCCCCACGGCCAGACCCTCCAAGGAGCAGCCGCCGCCCAGCACAGCGAAGAGCTCAGGACGTCCGAGTCGTGGGGACAGACTGGGCCCCCGACCAGGGTGGCTGCAGCTCCTCTTTGGGGCAGACATACCAGCGGCTCCTGGGGCACAGGCTGCCTGATGGCGGGTTGACGTGTCGTGACAGAGCAGAAGGACCTTCGGGGGGTCACCCTGGCACCAACAGCCGGTGCGTTCGCACCTGCTTCGTGCCAAGAAGGAGCCGCTGAGATGTATGGTTGTCAGGAACAGAGAGCGCCACTAAGGACGTCTCCAAGTCCTTACTTGCAAATCCAGTGTGACCACATTAACCGTGTGGAATCTGCCTCCGATCATTCTTTTCTCAAGTCCCTCATGAATAAACCTTCCCTAACGTTACTAACAGTGTCAGTCGGCACCGAAAGGCTCGGGGCCTCTCTCTCCTGTGACCTGCCAGCTGAACGCTTTCTTCCAAGTGTTTTATGACTTTTCCCTCTTAGAAAACACATTATTGCTATGCTGAATACAGACATAAAGGGAGGATTATGGACCCTTTAAACCTGTTCACGTACTTTACTGAAAAAAAGTGCCATTTTATGCCCATGGGACTTAGAGGATAATGTCACGTTGGTAGATGTTTAAATCGTGCCAGGATAAATGTGCAGGCAGAAAAAAGACAACAGGAGTGATTTTTCTAAGGGAAAAGAGTTAACGTGGAATAAAAGGAGGGCGAACCCCTACCCGACTCCAAGTCACCCTGGAGTACAGGAAGCACCCTGGTCAGCGTGGCACCGGGGTGGCCGTGGGCCTGGGTGCGGACCTGAGGGCGTGGACCCCAGCACTGACGCTTCTCAGCTGGGAACATCGGCCACGTTCCTCAGACTTACCAGACTCGGCTTCCTCTAATGAGAGTACCACCACCAGCTCACAGGGCCCCTGACAGACGTCATTTTTAAAGAACTCCCTCCCACAGCCCACGGCTCAGAGATGTATGCACTTTCCACGTGGCAGACCCAGAGAGGTTAGGCGGCTCCCCACCCCGGGTTGTGAACAGTCAGCAGGGCTGGGATCAAGCCCCGGAAAGGGCTCTTTCCATGACGTCACTTGAAGGGCGGCCAAAGAAACTGTCCCCCGTCCCCTCTGAACCAGGGCCCCCTGCATCTTTGTTGTTCCTTCTTACACGTTTCAATCGAAGAAACACTGAAAGGAAATGCTCTCCTTGGCTTTTCGAGAGAACACTCGCCGCTCTGACCCTACCTTCAGTGTTGGCTCCAAGGCCAGACCGCCTTGAGCTCGGACGAGGATGCCGCTCACCTTGGATGATGGCCAAGAGGATGACGATCACGAAGAAGAAGAAGGTGATGTCGAAGATGATGCGGTAGATCTCGTACTCGTCGCCCGCGGGGTCCTCGATCTCGTCGCCGATGCCCCCGCCAGCACGCACCCCGACATACATGTGGAACATGTAGCACTGGGGAAGAGAGAGGTGGGGTCACTCCCGGGGGCCCACCGCCCCCATTCACGCTCAGCACACCTAAGACTCGCTCTGGTTCCGAATCTTCGCTCTGGATGATGCGAATCTCTCGTTCTGTACCACCCCTTTCTGTTTCAGTATCTGTAACTGTGATGCAAACGCTCGGCTCTTCCATTCTGCTGCCTTTTATAAACACAGCTCCACACGTACACTCGGCTTAGCGCCTTCTGTCACACTTGGCAGGAAATGAAGATCATCTCAGGAGCATCTGGCAGAAGGTAATCCCACTGCAGTCACAGGAGGGGCCACAGAACGGTACCGAATTGCATTGTTTACGTTTTTTTGAGCACAACAGACCAAGGAATGGGGAAGTAGACGCCCATCGTGTAACAAGACGGAAAGTTAGCAATTAAGCGAGAAAAAGCCAGACACACTAGCACTCGCTGTGCTCTCATCTGTCGTATGTGGAATGTGACGCCAATTTTTTTTTTTTTTTTTTTTACTTTAAGGTCTAGAACAAAGAAGAGAAAAGGGAGAGGCAGGGAGGAGATAGCAGCTCATTGCTTAAACTCTGAAACATTAAAGCGACCAATGAAATGTGCAGCCGCAAGTGTCCACAGCAGGAAAAAGGGGCTCAGTAAAGTGCGTCTGGGGCGGGTTCCTCTGCTCGTCACCAACCACGTTTCAGGCCAGACACTCCTTGCTGAGGGGGTCTGTCTCATGCATGCCACAGTATTGCAGGAGGACCTCTGGCCTCTGTGCCCCAGGTGCCGACAGCACCCTGCCCCGCAGACAATCAAACGTGTCTGTAGACACTGACAAGCGTCCTCTGGGGGACAGGATCACGACTGGTGGAGAACCACTGGCTTAAGCATATGGGGCTTTACCTTTATTCGAGATGAATCCACACTTCCCACACCAGGCCCCCTGACTTCCCCGCCTTTCCCCACCTAAGCTGATCCTTTACTGCCCCCCGAAGCATCCCTCCACCCTGCTCACGCCTCCTCCAAACACAGCACTCCTGATCTGAGACTTCTGCTTGCCTGCTCTGTCCCTGCAGACCTTCCCGTGCTCTTCCCTCTGGAACCTCAGCGAGGAACCCCCTCCGTGAGCTCTCCTTAGACCGTTCCAGACACTCGGATTCACCCCTCAGAAAAACAGAAGCTTGCCGTCTGCCATCACGAAGGCGCCACAGCCTCGAGACAGCATCTTCACTCAGAGACACCTCACCCCCCGCCGCCGGTTTTCTCCTCCATTTCTGGTCACCCCTTCTCAGCCCCCTCGGCCAGGGCATCCCCACCTCCCTGTTCCTTCAGGAACTCCTGCCCAGTGGGGTGCTTCAACTTTTACTTTCTTTTACGACACTTCCTCGGGGAACTTTTCCAGTCTCATACTAAAGTACCATCTGCGCTAATTGCCTCAAAACACCGCTCTTTACATCCTGGGTCTCTTCGCTGAATTCCGGCCAACTTACTTCTTACTTGATGCTTTGTGATCTATCTGACCCACCAGAACTGGTCCCATTAGGAGACGAAGCACTGGGGCCCCTGCTCTACCGTCAGTGCTGAGACAATGTCCAGCCCACGGCAGGTGCTCAAAAGCCACCTGTGGGATGAACCCGGGGGAAAAGCGACGACTGGTCAGCTGCTCTCATGGCGACTGGACGCCTCAACCCAGACCTCAGGTCCTCAGATCACGCTAAGAGCACAAAGTTCAGGCGAAGAACAGGCAGCAAGGTGAGACCAAAGTGCTCCTGGTTCAACAGCTAATTACTGACAGACGCAGAATACACAAAGTTTCCTAAGTCAGGCGCTGGGAATTTAATGTGCAGGATTAAATAAAGACTGGGTCACCCAGAAAAGAGGTTTGTCACTTTGGGATGTGATGGGCAAGAGCATCGAGAGGCACCCCAGCCATCGCCCACTCCAGGAGAGCCCGGGGCCCAGGGAAAGGCCTCTCCAGCAGAGGCCAGGACGGTCCTTCTGCGCAGACGGCCCGATGAGACAGATGCGGCCGGAACTGAACTCCGCACCTGCATCTCCCAGGGCTTCGACCCCTCTGGATTCCTGGTACCACCTACTGACTCCACCTCTGGAAGTGAAATTTTGAAGACAGTCTCCTAATAAAAAAGCCCCCAGGGCCCTGCGTTAACCTCTCAGAACCGTCTGTCTGCAGCAGTACTGGACACCATTCACAGTGGGTATCTGGGAAGAGAAAGTTCATTCTCACTGTATCCTCTGGCACACTGTTGGAATTATTTTTACCACATGCACTTCTTATCTTTAACAAGAACAACTGGGGGTTATAAGGTTCTCTCCAAATCGGTCTTCGTATGAGCTTCACTGCGGCCGCAGGGAGTAGAACTGTGACCGTGCCCACCTGGGCTCTCACGGATCAACAGAGGCTGGGCCTTCCCTGGCTCTCCTGCACTTGGCTCCGCCCACTGGGGGCAGGGCCTTGGCTTGGACAACCCACCTGGCTGTGGTCTGGCACACCTCTCGTCAAACTCTGGCCCTCTGACTCCCCACACCATACCCAGAGGGGCCCACGGTGGATCAGTGCAGCTCACGGTTCCGGTCCCGCAGTGACCTCGCCCTCCATACCCTGCTTATCTGACCTGCACGTGACTACGATCATCCAGCTAATTCTTCTTGCTAATTCCTGCTGACCAAGACTTCTGGATGACGGTTGGCCCCCAGACAGAGCTTCTCTACAGGGAGAGACCATCAACTTGTTGATAGACTCTTTTTAACTGAAGAATTGTTGACTTACAATGTTTGTTAGTTTCTGCTGTGCAGCACAGTGATTCAGTTATGCATGTATACACATCCTTCACATTCTTTCTCATTATAGGTTATTTGATACAAGATATTGAATATAGTTCCTTGTGCTGTACAGGAGAAACTTGTTGCTTATCTTTTATATATAGTAGTCAGTATCTGCAAATCCCAAACTCCTGATTTATCCCTCCCCCTGCCTTTCCTCTTTGGTAACCATAAGTTTGTTTTCTATGTCTGTGAGTCTCTTTCTGTTTTGTAAATAAATTCATTTGTATCATATTTTAGATTCCACATGTAAGTGATATCACATGGTATTTGTCTTTGTCTGGCTTACTTCACTTAGTGTGACGATCTCTAGGTCCACCATGTTGCTGCAAATGGCATTTTTCATTCTTTTTTATGGCCGAGTAGTATTCCATTGCATAAATATACCATAACTTCTTTATCCAGTCATCTGTCGAGGGACATTTAGGTTGCTTCCATGTCCTGGCTGTTGTATATATTGCTGCCATGAACATTGGGGTGCATGTATCTTTTCAAATTTCTCCAGATACATGCCCAGGAGTGGGATTGTTGGATCATAGGATTAGTCTATTTTTAGTTTTTTAAGGAATCTCCATACTGTTCTCCATAATGTCTGCACCAAACTATATTCCTACCAACAGTGTAGGAGGGTTCCCTTTTCTCTACGTCCTCTCCAGCATTTATCGTTTGTGGACTTTTGAATGATGGCCATTCTTACTGGTGTGAGGTGATACCTCAGTGTAGTTTTGATTTTCACTTTTCTGATAATTAACGATACTGAGCATCTTTTCACTTGCCTATTGGCCATCTGTATGTCTTCTTTGGAGAAATGTCTATTTCGGTCTTCTGCCCATTTTTGAATTGGGTTGTTTTTCTGTTACTGAGTTGTATGAGCTGTCTGTATATTCTGGAAATTGAGCCCTTGTCAGTTGCATCGTTCGCAAATATTTTCCCCCATTCTGTAAGCTGTCTTTTCATTTTGTTCATGGCTTCCTTTGCTGCGTCGAGAACTCTTAATGAGTAGAATGTTGCTATTCTGACTCATACGTCTGACTCCTAGGAGCCTGGTTAATGGGAGTCTGTCCTCAAGCGAATGATTCACTTTTAGCTTCTAGACATTAAAGTTGAAAACAAGACCATGGAATGACGCTAAATTACCAAAGTAAATGTCTCCTTCACTTCAGCTCTCTCATCTGCCTCCTAGCCTCTCCTGGCAATGCCCCTGTCTCACTGCCTGCCTTCATTCTATGACAGCAGTAAGAGTTTTGAGGAAGGGATTCCATCAGATTTCAGTAACAGACTTGTGGCCATGCAGAACAGACAGGGAAAGTTCTGTGGATTTGATGATTTAGGCTTAATAAGATAGCAAAGTTGAGAAAAGTAAAATGCACAATTCACCAGTGGGATTTTGATACTGATTTTCCCAAGCGGGTCCTTCATTATCAGAAGTTATCACTGGAGATAGCAGAGACGGCTGCTGTGGGGGTGGTGTCTTCTGGGGCTGCAGGCTCTCACCTCCCACATTAACCCTCTGTCCCTGAAAAGGGACATCTTTCACCCATCTTCCTTTTCAGAGAATTGGTTTCAACCTGACAATCTGAGCTGGAGCAGAAAGATACCCACTTTCTTCAGAGAATCTGAGTAATGAGGAGGGAAGGTGCCTGGTTCCACAAAAACGGGGACGAGGCAGTTGTTAAATCCTAAGAGTTAATATTGTGTGACTGTCCCCCGATCCATCTCCTAGATGGATACATTCTGGGGTCCATCACTGTTTATGCTGCCTTTAGGGAGCACTGGAGAGTAACAGTGTCTCGTGGATTGGTGAAGATCCTTATAAGATCTTTATCTTGACAGAAAAACCAGCCAGCCAACCAGCCAAACAAAACACCCAGCAGTGGGGAGAGACAGACACAGGGAGGGAGGAGGAGAATGAACTAGAGAGAAGATGACTCATTGAGAAGGGAGGGTAAAGTAAGTACCTAAGCAGGTGACTGCCCTAGGAGTATAGTTTCATCTCAATCACCTGGAAAGCTCTTCCCAAAATATTCCGAAGTACTTTCACTACTGTTTCTGACTCTGGGACCCGGGGTTGGTCTAGCAGATCTATGGATTTATGAAGAGTTTCCCCAGTGATTTCTCCGTGCATCTGAGGCTGAGAACCATGCCCTTTGACATGAATACCTGCACAGACACCAAGTCAGTCTCCTTGGCCCTCCACCTACGATCAACTTTTGCCCTGGACTTTACAGCTTCACCTTTCACTCTCTCCTGCATTCCTGGAGAAGAGGTTCAAGCTCTATCAGGTCACTGCTGGTTTAATTAGTTTCTCTGGCTCAAAACACCATGATCCTAAATAAAGAAAGAAAGAAGGAAGGAAGGAAAGAAATTGAAGTGAGTCATCACTGCATCTGTAAAACTGCAGCCACAGTGCCACCTGCCGTACGTGGTGAAACATTGGCGGTGCGTCCTGCCCCTCGGGAACCTAAAGTGCTCCTTTAGACCCGAAGAAACGGCTGGAAACAACAAAGGCGACGAAAACTAGAAAACTCGGGATGACACCAACACAATACGACGTGAACGAGGAAAGCCTGCTCCGACGGGAGCGCCAGGCGTCATACACGGGGAAGAAATGCCAAGGAGGTGGCGTCAAGGATTCTCTTTGGGAATTAAGGAAAAGAAATCTGACCACTTCCTCCTCCATACTTGTGTCTTGCCTGCTGTTTGGTTTCATTAAGCCTCTGCTTTTAAGAACACGACTGTCAGTGGTTAGTTACATTGTGAGTGTCGCTGGCTTCTTCAAAACCTCGCTGCACAAACATTAGTAAGAGGGTTTTTGGACCTAAACTAGGTAGTGTGACCTCAACATGGCAGCTCTGACGTCGATCACTGGACTGGTTGAAGTGACTGGCCGCAGCACGGAGTCCCCAAACAGGAAGAGAGGAGGCAGTTCGGATCCTGGAACTGAGTTTTCTCTTGCAGGAAACACACGCCTGCAATGCGCACTTAGGGTGCCTCCCAGCTCCCCGCAGCCAGATGCCTCTCCTGTTCCGTGAGAGCTGTGAACACCTACAACAGAGCTGGGCAGAGGTGGTCTCACCCATTTGGACAGAAATCCCTGGTGCTCAACACAATCCTGGCTGTAGCTATGACTAAAAGGCTGGCTGGCCACCAGGGTAACCCGAGTCCAGAGCTGAAAACATCAAGAAGCCTATGCATGCTAAAGTGAGGCAAACTTTGCCGCCCTCTTGACACAAATCACTGGGTGAAGCCGACCAGGGCAAGGCTGTGGTGTTCCTGGCCTGCCCCATGGATTCTTCTCATAATAAGCCCACAGACAAAATTAACAAAAGCAGCGGGAACTCATCCTGAGGGCAGAATTCAAAATGTAGTCGTCGAGGGTACCTCTGGCACAAGCTGCGTGGGGCCCAACACGACGCAGGACGTCGGAGGGAGGGGCCAGGGTGTGTGGGGTCGTATTGCCGTACTGAGGGGTCTGCGTCCCGTCTCATTCCCGCGTGTAACACAGGCCACTGCAGACCACAGTCTGATCTGAGATCAGCCCCACCTCCCACCGACCCTGAGCACGTCACCGAGCGCCGTGCCCTCCAGGAGTGGGTGAGCTCCCTAACGCTGCCAGGCCTGAGGCGGGCAGATGCGGCGCTGCCCCCGAGTGCAGACGAGGCTCCCTGCGTCAGTGTGGGACTAGTGGGTCTTACCCACCGTCCTCTGTGCCTCGTTGCCCCTCCAGCCCCACCTCTGGCCAGCCGCTACCCCAGGTCTTCAGGGTCATGGGACGGAGGGACAAGGCGGTGTCACGGGCAGCACACAGAAGAGACGGAGGGTCTGGAGTGGCAGGGGGGCCGCAGGGGGCGGTGAGGTGTCACCTGCTGGTGACTCTGGTGGAGGTGGCCCTGGTGAGCAGTCAGCCTCGTAGTCATGGGCCTTCCTCTCCCTCATGGGTGGTCCCACTTCCTGGGGGAACCTTGTGGCAGTTTCCTAGTCTCCTTCCAGAAACTTCGTACACACACTCTAGCATCTGTAACACACACGCTCGTGTGTGCGTGTGTGCACGCGTGTGTGTGCGCCATCTTACACAATTAGGAGCCCATCACAATGCTGTTCAGGATCTGGCTTTCCCCCCATTTGTATGTCATGTGTACGTCTTTCCACACCAGCAGGCACATACTTGTGTTACATACTTTCCTAGCACATGGATTCACCATATTGCTGTAATCAGGAACCTGTCGATGACAGTTTACACTGCTTCCAATTTATGACAGCAACACCCTTGAACACACAGAGGCACGTTTGTGAATAAACAGGCCAGTTACTGGCGGGGGAGGGATAGTCAGGGGGAGCGCATGTGCTTAGCAGGCACGAGGTCCTGGGTTCAACCCCTAGTGTCGCCAATAAAAAAACAAAACAAAACAAAACCCAAAAAACAAACAGGTCAATTACTAGCAGTGGAACTGACAGGTTAAAGAGTAAATATTCTTACAAATTTGACAGCTATCATAAAATTTCTCTAAAATCATTGTGTTAACTTAAAGTCCCAACAGTGTTCAGGAAGGTGCCAGTTTTTCAATTAATTCAGTAACTCCGGGTATTAACAGACTTGAATATTTTGCAAACCTGCTAGGTCAAAAGTGGCAACTGATTCTGATTTGCATTTCTTTAATTATGAAAGAGGCAAGGCATCTTTCCATTATAAGCTGATTCAATTTGTTTTACTGTGAGCTGTGTACTCATACAATGTCCTTATTTTTCTGTTGGTTTACTTCTGATGCGACAGAGGCCCTGTAAACTAAGGGACCTCGTCCGTTGCCACGGTGCTCGGTGTATCTTTTCTAGTTTGGCGCCTGCCTTTAACGTTTTCTCACAGTTAGTCTTTCCTTTTTAAAGTACTTTTCTATGCTTGCCTGGACCCTAGGTTTTATGTCACACAGAGGAAGACCTCTCCCCCATTTAAAAACTGTTATTATTTCCAAAGTTAAATTCTGTTCTAACTTTTGTCTTTCCTTTTTTTTTTTTTTTTTTGGCACTGAAATGTTTGTTTCATTTGGAATTTATTTTGATGTCAAGAATTTGGTTGGCATCCATTTTCATCAGTTTCCCCCAAATAGCATGTCCATGGTACTAATAACATTTATCAAGTTATTTTCCATTTTATGGTTTTTAAAGCCATTTTTTTAATCCTGCCTTTAATTTCCACGCGTATCGGAATTTCTTCCTGGACTCTAATCTGTTCTACTGATCTGCCGTTCTCTGGTACAAAAACCGTCTTAATCATTAGTCTTTTTAATATTAGTGTCTCTTTCTCATCACTCCTTCGAGATGTTTATTTTTTCTAGAGTAATTTTACTTATTTACTCATTTATTTATTTTTAATTGAAGTATAGTTGATTTACAGTTTGTGTTAGTCTCAGGTGTGCAGCATAGTGACTCAGTTATGTATATATTCTTTGTCATTGAAGGTTATTACAAGATATTGAATGTAGTTCCCTGTGCTGTACAGTAGGACCGTGTTGCTTATCTACTTTCTATATAGTAGTTTGTATCTGTTAATCCCAGACTCCCAATTTATCCCTCCCCTCCACTTTCCACTTTGAGTCTTTTTCTGTTTGGTAAATAAGTTCATCTGTGTCATATTTTAGATTCCATATATGATGTCTGTCTTCCTCTGTCTGGCTTACTGCACTCAGTATGATCATCTCTGGGTCCATCCACGTCGCTACAGATGGTATTATTCCGTTCTGTTCTATGGCTGAGTGTCCAGAATAACGTTAGCATGACGTCAGCCTCTGTTACTGACGCCTCAGCGATGTGGGCGCCTCGATGTGGCGCTCACTGAAGGGGTCTTCTCTTTCCAGCCAGATACTAAACATTCTGTCTAACACCCCCTCCGGGATCTCAGGTATGATAATTTCTGACTGGCCAATATCAGAGATGCAGATTGCAGAACAGTGATAAAGCAACAGGAAAGCTTCAACATCTGTTGGTTTTAAAACCAAGACTAGGGTAACAAACAAGGGTAATCCAAGCCAGGATACTCAGTATAAATGAGGTATTTTTGGATTTCATACTTTCAGGTAAAGTCATGAAGGAGAACAAACACCTAAGCCTCCGGCATGTTCTGCAAGGAAGCAGCTTCAGCTGCCATCCTGGGACGCACGGACCACAGCCTCGAGTGTCGCCACTGGCCCTTCGGGGCTAAGTACTCCACTCGGGGCTTCTACCGTCAGGCTGACGCAGCAGACGAGCAAAACCGGCAAAAACAGTCCTTCATGTCCCACGAGAAAGGAAACCCGTCAATTCTTTAAAAAGCCACACCGCTGTCTGCCGCGCACACGGCTTTCTGTTTTGCGCGGTTGAAGAACCACTACACAGTTACGTGGACTGAAGAAGCAGGGGGCTTCTTTAATCCATGTGAGACCCAAGTGCGTGACCTTACCGTCAGCATGTCGTCACACTTCATGTCTGGTGTGTCACCGTCTTCACTTTTGTTGTAGAATTTTCGGAAGAAGTTGAATGCCACCACAGTGTACAGGTACACGACGACGGCCAGTAAGCCGACGGTCAGCACAAGCTGCAGAGCAAGGTGCCGCGGAACGTACGTTAGAAACACGCGGCAGTGGACTCGCTGACTAGAAGCTACTGGCATCCACATCTCGTGCCAAACCTTTCCCACCCCCTCAGTGGGGAAATGTATTTTCATAGTCCCTTTATTTTATAAAATTGTCAGATTATTTTATGTGAAACCGGACCACTTAATTGGCTAATAAATGCCTACTATGACTGGAATATGAATAAACTCTTAGTTCCACATCCAAATTGATATTCATAATGTTAATAAGCAGCTTAAAATGTCCATTTTTCTATCATCTAAATATCTGGTAGTAGTTACTGTATTAAGTCCTTTCTCTCTTTTTATAAGGTCTTTAAATAATTTACATGTCTGGTAAGAACTATCTCACTCTTGTTACAGCAGTAAGAGGGATTAGAAACCATGCTTTCTTTCAGTCGCATCCTAAACCTAAATGGGAGTTTGTACGGCTGCTAACATCTGGACACGCACCACTGTTAACAGAGCCCAAAACAAGCGCTGAGAAAATAAACCTGGGAAGGCTGGCTTCGCTGAGGCAAAGCCGAGGTCAAAGGGAAAGACACTGTAACAGCTAGTGACTAACCCTATTCTGGTGGCAACTCTCCTCAGTGTAGAAACAAGCGTCCCAGTTTGAAAGGTCCTCCTTCAGCTCCAGGCAGCCTTTCAAGCATTCCAGACTGTGTTCTATATATACACGTGTTTACGTGTTATGTACATGTATGTATGTGTGTGTGTATAAGCACATTTTTACAGAATATATAGACAAATACACACAGAATTTGTAGTTGAATATGTGTATTTTTAAAATGTGACTTTCACCAAGTTGGTGAAAATATATTTCTGGTTATATCACAGGAATTTCATACACACTTAAGTGCACTAGTTTTTGTGTACGTGTCCTCTGATCACGACACATCCCGTGTTCTCGACTGTGGCAGCAGATACTAAGTCTTTTGAAAAATCACTTCATAATTGTCTGGAAAAAACATGTCTTCATAGAGGGCTTAATTCACTTCTGTAAATTAAGTGCAGAGCCACTATAAATTCCTGCATCTTTTACCTAAAAGGACTATTAAGCTGTGTATATTTCTGCAAATGAAAATTTGATGCCTCAAAAAGAGAAAGAATGATCACAACAAAAGTTGAGAAGCTGACTGCGAGTCGTGCCAGACGTCCTGTGTGAAAACAGCCCGTAGACTTGGCACCTCCAGTTGTCTGAACGAACTGGGAGCTCACAGCCAGTCTGCTGACGGACTGTCGCGTACGCGGCAGCGCATGTGTCTGTCCCCAGGCCCACGATGTGCCTCGCACTCACGTGCAGAGACCGGCCCGACATGTGAGAACAACCCGCGGAAATTCAGAGAACTGGAGGTCATCACAGTGTGAACTTACCCGTGGACACTGGCCAGATTTTCTGGAGGGGCAGTGACTGAAAAATATGCTGGATTATAAAGTTCTGGAAAAGAAGGATTCTGTAGTCTAAGTAACTAACATAAGAGGTGTCACCCCTAGGGGACACTGGATAAGTAGGGAGTGACTTGGTAACACACTATTCATAATGGAAGTTTTAATATTACAAATGGGCCGCATTAGAACGTAAATTGATTATGTGTAATTCTGCCAGCTTTCATGACCTCGTCCAGTATGAAACATTCTTACTCTTTTTGCCCAATTTAAAAGTGGAGAAAAAAGCACATGAATACCCAGGTTTAAAACAAAATATTCAGCCAGGAAGGTGGCATCTCATGTGCCATCACTAGTACAACTAGAGTGTCGGGATGTTGCCGCAGACGCTCTGGGCACCTTCACAGCCCACGGAGCAAATACCTGATTAGGAACCAAACGGGAACCGTTCTCCTGAGCGCTGCGTGTGCCGGGGCCTGTGCTAAGGCCTCCGCGTTTGCGTGTCTGTTTAATTCTCACAAACCCGGGTAAGGAAGGTGCTTTTTCTGTGTTCATTTTACACATAACGGTGCTGAGGTCTAAGAAGGTCAAACCATTTATCCAAGGTCATACGGCCGAGGCTTGAGGGGAGGCCTGGGCCCCTCTCCAACTACGAGTCCTCACGGCTTATAGGAGAAAAAGGACAGATCTTCCAATCACAAAGCTCCTGAAACCTGTGCCCTTGTCACTGAGGTTTGGTTTGACTCCTGCTGGAGCCGTCGTTCTTTGGCAGCTTCCGCAGGGGCAGCAAAGATACATCTTACCTGCTTGCCATTGTGCGTGACTGACGACAGGATGGTTCTTAGGGTCTTGAATCCCATGGCAATGTCCAGAAGATGAGCAGCGAAGAAGAAGTTGTTGTAGTGCCCAAGGACGGACATGGTCATGTACCAGGCCAGGTAGAGGAAGGACTAGGGACACGAGATGGCAGAGAGTGCGTCAGAAAGCGGAGGACGGACGGGCGTCAAAGGCTACTCTGATCTCACGCCAATACAACCGCTCCATTGACTTTACCCTCTTAAAACTATAAAGTTACTTAATTCTGAGTAGTCCTTTCAGTCTATTTGCACGTTTTACTTTGATCAGTTGGTTCTGCAGGGTTCAGTGCCATTCTCTCCTTCACATCGGGGGTGGCTGTTCCTGCTCTTCCCCCAGGAGTGAGCACGTCGAGAGAAACGTGCTGACCCTCAGCTCACCAGCAGCTTGCCAACACCCACCTCGGCCCTGCGACAGCCTGCCCAGACCACTCCTTGTGGGGCCGTCCTGTGCACCACAGCATGCCAGTTAGCAGCGTCCCCCTCCCTGGGCGTGACAACCAAAAGTGTCTCCAGGCTCTGCCAGATGCCACCTGGGGGACAAACTGCCCCAGGCGGGACGCCTGCTCTGCGGTGAGAGAACCAGCCAACCCCCCTCCCCCGCCCCTTCCCTCAGTCACTCATTTATTCACCCCCTGACCCGGGTCTATTACGACCTACTAGTTACACGGGAGTACAGGAGTGCTTCACTGACCAAGCAGCTCATTCTACGTGAGTCAAAGTCCGTCCGGGGGACACCCAGTACTGTCTGATGTGACAGAAGGCTGTAACGCGCCCACTAACACCATTGGTACTATTTGTAGAAATCTTCTTGATGACAGTCACTGTAAGGGATGAACTTCATATAGGTCAGAAAAATGTACGTGTTCTTTTGTGCGGTGGGAGGCAGTGAGTAAAGGAGGATGAGCCATACCGTGACCACTCTTACTGTTTGGATTGGAGTGTCTTCTGCATAAGGCACGCTTTGCCATTGGAGTCAGGAGCTGCCCATCTGGGGGAGGGTGGACACCTTCATTCTGACTAGAATATATCTTCATCTTTAACAACAGTGAACAAGACAGGGAGGCTGAGGCGGCACAAGAGATTTCCCGGGCACCATGGGGCTGAAGCCAGAGACGGAGTGGGAAACAGAAACCAGCGTGTAAAATCAGACACTGAGGTGGGACGGTGCAAGGCACCCTCAGGAAGGGCGGTTCGGTGTGATGGTGAGTTTCTGATTTGGGGGTTGAGGCTGGAAGGCACGGCAGGGCTGGAGGGCTCTGAGAGCAGGGCAGGAGTGTGGGTACACCCCGCAGGCTCGTGGGGGCCACTGGAGCACCCGGAGCAGAACAACAGTGCAGAAAAAGGCGCATCCTGTGAACACTTCTTGAGCACCTACCAGGCGCTGCTCACTGTCCCAAATACTCACACACAGCCTCTCACTGTCGTCTCGTAAGACCCTGACAAACAGGCCATGTTGGCCCCAGTTTAGCAATGGGGACAGTGAGCTTACTCCCTCAGGTTAAGCCACCTTCGAAAAGAAGTGACAATGGCGCAGCCATGAAACGAGGGGATGGCTGGACACGCACACAGGCCAGCTGATCAGAGCAGCGACCAGCTGCAAAACTGGTAAAGGTGGAAAGGAGAACCATATAAAAGACAGAAACGGGTGGAGGGAGGCACAGCATTAAACGCACTGATTGGAAGAAGGAAAAGGGGGAGGAGTCAGGTTAATGACTTGAGCTTGGGAGCCGGAAAAACTGGAAATACGAACAGAAAGGGAGCGCTGGGGACAGGGGCCTGGGCCTGGTGGGGAGGGGCGGGGACGTGCAAGGTGGCGAGGCTGCCGTGGGGCCTTCGGCCTGAGACCAGGCTGCTGAGCAGCGCACAGGCTGAGGGGACAGGAGCAGTCTGTGGGCAGACGATGAGTAGGGAGATGCCAGGACGCGTGTGTGGACTGTCCACAGGCCTACAGAGCACGACAGAGCAAATCAAAACGACAGGCTTCCCAGCTAAGCCTGAACATCAGAAAAGGATAAGCTGCACGTCTGTGCCGTGTGATGCTCGGGATGTGCTTACGCTGGAAGCTGCACAGGTAGATGCACTTCACAATCTGAAACGCAGACTTCACTGGGCGTCCCTGTTTCACCTGGTAACCCTGGCGCGTCGCAGAGACACTGCGCGCCGTGAGGCGACCGGCCCTGCACCTGCAGTCTAACAGTCCACACGGGTGGAGTCGGAGAAGCGCCTTCAGACTCCCTCCAGGATCCGTCCACGCCCCGTTCCCCGGAGAACGGAGAAGAGAACCACACAGCAGGAGGAGCATCGCGGGTTGCCCCTGGGCGGGAGGGGGGCCTGCAAGTGCGGAGTAGGAGGGCTGGCTCTGCAGGCAGAAGCCCGACGGGGCTGTTCGGGTGGGAAACGCCTGGCGTGGAGTCAGAGAGCCTCCTTTGTATTCAGGGGACTTGCTCCCATTGTCAGGTGAGCAGCGGCCCCGCAAGACACCTTCCTAACAGTTGACTGTCCTAAAAACAACACCTACAAGGCCTGAGTTTGAGCTCTCTGGAGGGGTCTCAGAGATGCCCGAGTTCCGGGCCCACAGCAGGTGAGGACAGAGGCGGGGGAGTCTGGGAGGGTGTCGCAGGTCTTGAGGAGAACGGGCTGAGGTGCACCACACAAGCCAGTGCCAAAATCAGCCTGAGCTTCTGAGACGAAGCGAGATGCGCGGGGGAGGAAGCTCAGCAGCAGGGCCGGCAGACGGCTCGGGGGTGCTCTGCGCCCCTTCTGCAGCAGCGAGGGGCGGGATGGGGTCCGGCAGCAAACAAGCGTAGCCCACCTATGCAGCCCCGTTTCCGGATCCTCCCTAGCATGTCCCCTCGCCGGCAGGTGAGAGCACACAACAACGGATAATTATTTACATTGAGAACTCTAAGAACCAGAAGTGCTATGGAGCAATGTGATTCTCTGCCTTGACAGCTGGTGGCTTTTAGTAACGGGCGATTTTTTCCTTACAGTTGGATATATGCTGGGGTCCCATGCTTAATTCACAGGGTCTTAGGCTCTTTGATAGAAAAGGGATCCGTGAAGTAAAAGAACACAACAATTTAATGACTTAATTTGGCGGAAACACACTGATTGCAATTACTGTTAAAGAAAAAATCTTTTAAAAATTTAGAACTTTCTTTTAAACATCTATAAAAATTTGAAAAATGTCATTGCTTAGCTAAAGCCTAAATGGAAATACAGATGGATTTGATTCTCAGTTTTGCTTTCCTGTATAAATATATTTTCATTTTAACCTTCCAGCAATTGAAAGCAGCACAATGAGAGATGGCGGATGAGTCACACATTTCTGTGAGTCCTTCTCAGATACGGTCAGTATTAAACTAACTGATACTTGGACACCTTCCTTCAGCAGCAGCCCTCCCACCTGCAGACGCCCGACCACTCGCCTCGCCAGCGTGTGCGTTACTTACGTTGTCAGTGAAAACGACTCCCAGCTTCCACATCTGATACTTCACATCGATGGAGCTCAGTCTGGAAAGAGAAAAGGAGAAGCTGTAGCTGTGCGCGTGAAGCCGGGACTCACTTTGTACGTAACAATTATTCCCGGTAACAGCCCTTTTCAAACAGGAAACATTCAAATAACATAGTCAAATATTGAGCTTTTGCATCTTTTATTTTAACTTAAGTGGTATCTAGGGATAAAAAGGTAAATCAAATTCAGAACATAAGTCTTTCTCTTTTCCTGCTTTGTATAAATAATGAAAAAGGCACCTTCAAAATCAATAGATTAAATCCAATGATTCCATAGCTCGAAACACCCAGGAGTGCAAAGCTGACTTCCCATGCGTCCTGCTCCCCTGCCCCCTCACCTCTTCCTCGGACACGGGAGGAGGGAGGCCAACGCACCAGCGAGCTCAGCGCGCGCCCACTTTCCCTCCTTTGCCCCCAGACCTGCCAGACGGGCGGCGGGAACACTCACACGGCCGACAGGGAGCTGTCTTTCTTCGGCTTCTTCTTTTCCCGGGCGTCGCTGAAGTCCAGGGCGGCTTTGTCCATGCCAAGCAGCTCGCTGATTCTGTCTCGGCCATAGAATTCCCCGTATTTATCCATAACCTGGGGCAAGAAGAGAAGCCCTGTGCTGGCCTTCACCATGACATAACCCCTCTACGTATGTACATTTGCACATCTGATTATTTTATACTTTCAAGTCTTACTTTCAAGTTCACTTAAAAATCTAGCTTACGGCTCATTTTCCGTGATCACTTAAGGTCTAAGAGAACTTATGGTGTCTTAAATAAAACCTAGCAGAAGAACAAGATTTCTTATTCCAGAGAGGAAGGCCTGCAAAAAGAGGGGAGGGCCTGAAATAAATGGGTACAGAGGTGGGAGAGAATGTAGTGAAAGAAATTTCTACCAAATTCATCCTTTGTGCCAGGAATTATGCTAAGAAGTCTGACTTGCTTTCTCTCCCGTGGCCATCACAAAATGTAAGCCTCCTGTTGCTAGCATCCTATTCTGTAGATAAAGAAACCGTGACTTAGAGAATGTAACATGCCCAAGGCTGCTAAGCTTGGCAAGAGGTGGGGTGAGGTTGCATCCAGGCAAGGCTGAGTCCCAGCAAAGATCTGCAGAGGCCGCTGGGCTAGCCAGGACAGGCTGGCATCCCCTCCGTGGTCTCCACGGCAACCACTCGACTACCCCCTCCCCCAGCATCCGACCCCAGCCCTTCTTCAACAGCACCGGGACCTGGAACCTCACCACCCACGTGTCCTCAGTTTGATTCTCATCTGGTATGGATTCCCTGCCCACCAACGGGATCACTTCTTAGCAACCCCTCTCTGCTGTCACATTTCCCTGGCCTCACCCAGGAGTCAGGTTTTTAGATCAGTGTATAGACGTGGGCTCAGGCACGTCCAGCTCTGTGATACAGCCACTCTCAGCCCAAAGTTTACGTGGGAGTCCCGCTCAGCAGCGCAATGGAGGCAACAGAAGAGGTAATGAACAAAACATGGGAGGAGAGAGAACTGGCAGAAAAAGAGGAAAAGAAGGATAAGAAAGCACGGACCAGGAACACGGGAGAAGCAAAGGAAATGAGAACCGGGGAAGAAGGAGGGCGGTTGTTGCAGTCAAAGATCAGAGTGAACGAAGGAAAAAGAAAGAGAAAGAAAAGGACGAGCAGGTACAAAAATGAGCCTCTTCTGAACGCATCCAACCAGGTCAAGTAATGGAAACAGAAGGTGGGAGCTGGGGAGCCCACGCGCGTGCGCTGTTTAGGTTAATTAGAGCCGTCGGTTCGCTCTGTTCCCGCAGCACTGACGATGGGCTGGGCTGACCTGCAGGGCCCCGGGCTGCGTCCTCGCCCGGGGACAGAGCGGGCCCTGCAGCAGCAGCGCCAGGAATCGCCCCAGCTGCAACTACAACCTGTCTATTTAATTTGACTGCAAATGCGTAGTTTCCTTCAGAGAAACTCTCGCTTTAATAACTGAGAAGTTTCTTCTTTATTCTGTTAAATAATGAATAAGAATAAAGTGTTCAAATTATCTAGCTGAAATTACTTAAAAATTATTGTCAAAGCTCTTGCCTAGTTTGGAGGCGCTCAGATGCATTAGCACAACCCTGCTTCTCCATGGCCCCCAGGAGGCCACAAACTCGCACCAAATGAAAATCCACACACACTCCTTCCAACCAGGGAGTCTTGTTTTGTTTTGTTTTTTTAAGGTGCTTCACTTTAAATGATGTACTTGGTTTAAATTATTGGCAAACTCTCTACTTCCCCTCAGCTGCTGGGTGCTAACCAGCCCCCGAGGAGCACTGCACCAGTGGAATCCAGGGAAAAGGCCACTCCACGTGGGGCCGTCCGCTCCAGACACAGGCCCTGGAGCTGGAACGCACGGTGGTGGAGGCGGTGCGCTGAGTCATTTTGGCAACTGGAGGGTTCAAGGAATAAGCAGGAGCTACAAAATGATTACTGTATTTTACAATGTACAAGTACTGGTAATACTTCTTATGTTTTTCCAAAGCGTGATCTGCATTCATTCCTGTGTGGCAGGAGGAGCAGAGATGGTCCCTGACCCTCAACACCGGAGCTCTGGCAGGTGCTGCCCCCGCAGCTGAACCCTTAACCTGCGTGCTCTCTGGGACCCTGTGATGCGGTGTGCACCAGAAGACCAAAACTGCACAAAAATAAAAAGGTCTTTAAAGCTTATATAAAGTAAATGAAGCCCAGTCCTTCGTCGTTATGCCACAGCTCCTCCTCTTTCCTGTGAAGGAGGAGCCCTGCCCTGGCGACTTAGCTGTCTCATCGGAAAAGAGCCTCCAGTCAATTTCAGGCACCCAAACGATCTCAGGGGAAATTCTGCCCAGCGCGTGCTCACGCACAGACTGAGCACTGTCCATTCACCGAGGCAGAGGACAGGTGAAGGAAGCCAGGGCCTATGGATTCTTTAGCTGCAGAGTCTGATTTCTCATGAAATTTTTGAAATTCACATTCAATCCTATTGCTGTTTTGAAATGACAGTAACAGAAAGATGAACCACACTGCAACATCTCATTCTACGTACGAGCTGCATCAAATCCAAATCTGAATTGCACTTAAAGGAAAAACAAAAACCAAAAAAACGGAAAACGTATGCCCGCTAAGAAGAATTACCTTTCTTTTAACAAATTTGTCCCAGTAGTTATTGGGAAATGACCTAAAAGATATAAAAGCAAGTAAGTAAAATAGTATTATTTTAAAAATGATAAATAATGACATTGTTTGGAATAAACAAAATACTTAGAATAATACATACATACATATATTCTTCCATTCACAAAAATGACAATGAATTTGTTTCCCTTCTTATCCCATAATTTTTCTATCCTGAGTATATTAAATATTATTTTAAATGTTAATATATACATATAAACACAAAAAAGACTATGGGCTACTATTTTAATGGTGAAGACCATGAGTACATTTATTAATAAGCAAATTTGTATTTTTATTTACTTACAATGTGTTGATATATACATTTCCTTGTCAATTGTCTTTAAAAATTAAAATATCTCAAAATCTGTCATTGTTTCTCCTATGAAGTAACAAAATCTCATTCCCACCAGCCATCCTCAAGGAAACTGAGCATAACATACTGTAACACGACTGGAATCTTCACCGATACAGAGCTGACTTAAAAGGATAGACCTGATTTGATTTGGCGTAAGCAGCTGGAGTTGCTAAGCAGAACACTGAGCATTTAGGGTAAACATTTATAATGCACAAATAAATCATCCCCACTAGAAAACCCAACCTATCAGAAACCATACTTTTTGTGAATAAGCAGAACTGCTCACAGTGAAAAGAAGCTATTTCACCCCTGAGTAGTACAAACTGCTGAAAAACACTGTATCACTGAGACCTCTCATGCTGGGAAATGAGATGGATTTGTACCTGAACCAGCAGCTAGGAGTCTGGATCCTGATCTCACAGGCTGAATATTTAGTGTGCAGAAAAGGTGTTTGTCTCCCTGTCTTGTATTTCACACGTCCTAATGCTTAGCTAGTTAAATGTTTAGCTGCTGGATGATATCAACTGAAATCTTCCAACTTTGATTAAAAGTGTGAAATTCAATAGTTTTGCCTTTAATGCTACAACTCTTTCCTTAATGAATGATTTTGCTTCTGGATGAGATAAGCCTGCACGGGAGGCCAGGCACCTCCAGCTGCACACCCCCCTGAGCACAGAGTAATGGATGCTAAATTCCATCAGTGCTGTGGAAATGGACTCACGGCCATTTCTGATGAAGGGATTCGGAACACAGAGGGCAAAAACCGATGGCATCCATGAAGAGGCTGCTGGAGCTGAGTCTACTGGTTTTCCTGGTTGAATATGTAACTCTTACGCACCTCTGCTAAACTTCTGACAAATCTGTAGGAACTCGGGCAAAGTTTTTTACGTCTTGAAATTTTTGAGCATGAAATGTCTCATGTAAGTCTTTACTCACTGTGTGTTGATTACGAGTCTATCCCACTGGCCTTTAATATCATCTTCCGAAGGCTGTTCTGTAATATAAAGCCCATCGAATTCCAATTTTCGAGCTACTTCCTTTTCTCGCTTAAAAATAACCAGTGGGACCTACATTTAAAAAGTAAACATGTGAAAATTAGTTTAGATTTACTAGCATCTCCTGTGGTCACTATCTTTACAAAACAGCTTTCAGAAAGAAATATTTCCCATGTTACTTCCAGGAAGGTAAAAATTGAGTGGAAATGAATTGGCAATATTTAGACAGAAGGAGGCATCTTGAGGTTTTGGGAAAAACAGAAGATGGAATGGATATTATGTATATGCATATATTTATAAACACAGAGGGTCACAGACAATTGTGCTAATGAAATCAATTTAAATGTTGAAGAGAAAAAGATTAGACAAAATTGTGTTTTTTGCATATTACATATACATATATAAATGGATGCAATGAAACAGAGCAATGTTACTAATGTTCCAAAATGCATGCTTCTAAAAAATGTAGAGTTTTATTTCAGAAATCTCTTTAATAATTCCATGCTTGCAAGCGTGCCCACTTGCTATTCTGAAATAAATTTTAATTTCAACATCAGCAAAAATCTTTGTCAATTTGTCAAAATGTGTCCAGAATTTTATTCTCTCCTCATATGGACAGACTTTACACAAGGCACAGATACAAAAGAGATGCAGACACTTGGAAAATATCCAAGAATGTCCTCCCCAAACAGCAAGGGAGGAAGAGGGGCAGCAGGGAGCTTCTGGGGAAAACTCTGCATTCTGGTCGTTTACCCTGGGTCTGGTTCTTCAAGGCCTCTAGAATCTTCACAGTCAGAAGCTGGGGACAGTGCAATAAAGACACTCCAGCAGAAAGGTGTCGTGCCAGGAAAAAAAAGGTCTGTGAAGGTCACGGGCAGTCCTGGGCACTCAGAAAGCCAGTCTCAAGTTCCGGGCCAGCCACCCTGTTCCCTTGGTGGGGCACTGTCCTCTGGGGAACGTGGGACAAACTGTGAAGCATTTCTGCCAAGGTCCCCAGTAGCAGAGCCATCTAAACGACGTGAGGGTTCAGCGTGACGTCCCCCAGAGTGCTGCTAGTGACACAGTGGGCGGATCACCACTGTGGGGTCACGTTATACGTGAGAGTGGCCATAGGTGAGTAACGACCAGTCTGGGAGGGGAAACTGCAAGAAGACAGCCACATCCTCGCCAGGGCAGCCACAGCCTGGCCTGGTTAACACGGAGCTTTAAGGCCAGGCTCCAACGCCCCAGAGCTTGGGACCTCCCTGAAGGGGCCTCTCCACTTCGGGAGGGAGGCCGGTGACGTGCCCCATGGGGTCTGCACCAGCCCCATGTCCCCTCTTCTCTGTGGGGACTGCTCCCTGGCCCGCAGGCATGGTTCCTGGGACGTTCCCTCACAAACCACGTGCGTGCACCTCCTGTGTCCGCGGCCGCCTCCCCAGGCCCGCGCCCACCGGGCACACGGCCGGCCCTCCCTTGCGCACCTTCAGGCAGTAGTACCCGATGATGCAGAAGAAGGCGATGACCGTGTGCAGCACGGCCAGGATGCGCAGCGTGGGCTCCATGTAGCCGCTGCTCTCCTCCAGCACGTAGTGCACGGCGATGACTCGCGGCGAGCCGCCGTCCAGGCTGCCGCCTCGGGTATTTTCGCCTGAGCTGCGAGGGGGCGGCTCCCTTCCTTCAACCACAGAAGAAGTGGAGACCTGATTCCAACCATTGAAAGGACAGTCAGTTCCTTCCTCTAAGACGCGCAGGTGAACAAGAAACAAGGGAACCCAGCCCTGTCAGCCAGGAGCTGGAGGTGCAGCCTCTGCACAGTGGAAGGACTAAAAGCCAAGGCTAAGAAGACAGCTTTTCAGGAACCAATGGCAAATCCCTCTCATCTAACCAGTTATGAGGATTCCAACGCGTGCAGGAAGAAATCGGATGGCTAAGCTGCCTTCTCAACGATCAAAAGAACTTCATACAGTACAGGCATGCCACACCCAGCTGTGGGGACAAGGGAGAAACTCAGCCAAATGGGGCTGTGAGCACCGTGGGCGAGCCCTTTGCCGAACTGAACATTCTCCAGCGGGGGCGTTTCTCAGGGCGAGGGGGCAAATCAAGCCTTTCTGTGCCAGAGAGTGACATGCCTGAGATTCAGGGTTTCTCTTGCATCAGAATATATTTTAGAATAGGTTTCGAGGTGCTCACTAGGGGATCTGTGAAATCTCTACATTCAATTCAGTCTATCTGTCGTTCACAAAACGGTTGTTGGAAGACGAAGACGTACGTACCTTGTAAAAGAGCAAGATGAAATTGATCGCAAACGCGACAAACAAGGCTAACATCCTCATGTTGTAAAAGTTGCGAGCGAAATAGTTCTGAAGGTAAAAAAAGAATTAAGAGGTCATTGAATCAAGAGACTTGAAATCCACAACTTAAATAAAGCATTCCTTCATTTACCCAAAACTATTTCTTGAGTGCCTACTATGTATCAAAAGTCCCGTTCCTGGAGCTGGAGACATAACCGTGAATAAGAAAATGCAAACCCCACGGAGAAGCACACTCACACGCACAGATGAGAAGCAATTTCAGAAGAACGTAATCACTCTTGTAGCATCGCTTTCCCGTCTGGCAGGGGGGCTGAACAACAGAACCTTTCTCATGAGTTTGCTCTGAGGATAAGTTACTACTGGGCAAGTCAGTCTCTCATCTTATTACAGCTGCAATTATCACTTTATTCTAGAGGGGACGGCAGGCTGCTGCAGGCTTGATGCACTCTGACTGTGATTTGGAAAGAACATTCCAGCTGCTGTGTATAAAACAGATTGGAGGCCCGCACGAAAGGAAGGGGACCAGTTAGGAAGCTACTGCAGGAAGAGACGGTGCGGCCTCAGGCACAGGGAAGGCGTGTCGAGGTTCTGGGTTGGACAGCGGGGAGCCGGGACCAAGGCATCCAGGGTAACACATCCACACTAAGACAGGCAAGTATCGCCCCCCCAAGGCCTGACCTGGCTCCCTGGTTGCTCCCCACCACCTCCCGGTCAGTGAGTATTTGCGGTGCCTGAACGAGCCTGGCCTACGACACGCCAGTAACGAAGCTCATTCTAAAACATCTTACGAGCAGCTTCTGCTGAGAGGCTATGATCTTCTTCCAGAAAGCCGACTCGGGAGCCTCGGGCTCCCCGTATCTGTGTGTGTGCGGCTGCCTCGGCCTCTGCTTGCCCTTGTCTTCTTTGGCTTTGTCTTCTTTTTCTCCGTCTTCTCCCCTGCGAACACAAGTGAACGAAATAGAAGGCATCCTGAAACTGAAGAACCGAACAGGTTTCGTGCCAAAATATACAAACAAATATTCAGATCATACAGTCTTAGCAACTGGTATCTCTTTCAATGAACAAGAATGGTCAGACTTGCAGAATTAGAGGCAGGACTTCTCGCTTATCATAGCCTCCTACAGATGGATAATTCTGCGAAGTTCAAATCTACAGGGCATTTCACAGGCTCGAAGTATCTTTGTATCTAAACACACCGTATTTCCTTCCAATCGGGCAATAAAATAACTGAAAAGAGAGTAACAACGGAGACTGTCTTTGGGCTGTGACTTTTCAACACACCTCATTTTTAAAGTATAATTTTAATGCTCTAAGTCATGAACACAGTGTTCTTTAACACTGACTAGTTCTTCGGACTTACAGTCAGAGGCGTGTGCTTCTGGCCGTTCACGCGTGTAAAGAACGTCAGTACCTTAAATCTGCAGACAGTAACGGGATCAGAAGCACTGAAGTTTGACACCTGAACCCCTCTAGGTGCAAAATACCAAGTCTTCACGGAGTGCTTCCGTGCACTCACTGCGCTGAACCCACAGGTCTATCTAACTCCATTTTTAACCTTGAAGACTTGCCGCTGAAATGACTGTTGTGCCATTATACACGGTCCGCATCTCACGGTAACAGTCATTTATGTGGCCGTGTTTACAAATGACCCGACAGTGCAGTATCTGTGACAACGAGTAGGGCTGACTGTAAGGGACAGGCGGTGAGGACAGGCCAGAGAAGAGGGTGACTGGAGGAGGGACGCAGAGGGCTGTGGAGAACAGGGGCCCTAAGGCACATAAAACCCTGATCTCCCCAACTGCTGAAAATGTGCATATAAAACTACGTACACCTGGGGGGAGGTGCAGGTTTCATTTGCTAACAGAAAGCCGTTGTGCTGAGGAAAGGACACGTTTTCACTCCTTCCCACCCAGCTCTCTACTTCTCACTGCTGCGTTTGCAACTGAGCTCCTAGGCCCAGGAGTAAGGTAAGTGGAGACCCCTGGGCCTCACACCAGATCTGCGGACTCAGGATCTTAGGTGGGGCCCAGGGGTCTGCGTCCTTAATAAACTCCAGGCAGCTTTTATGCAGGTGGCCCTGGGGCTGCACTCTGTGGAACACCACTCCCCAGAGGCTCCAGGCAAGGCATCGGGAACGTCTGTCCCCTCCCTTCACGAGAGGCTCGATTCTACGCAAAGGACTACAGCAGTCCGTCATCTTGTCGACAGCATCACTCAGAGCCACTGGAGGCTCTTCTGCTGAGAGAGGAACTCTCAGAACCAGAAAGGGCAGGGGTCGGAGGCCACCCCACCCACGGGCTGGTCCTCCGCCAGCCCCTCCACCCAGACGACAGGTGTCCTCCTGAGCAGGAGGGTCTCCCCGGCGTCCCCTGGAGACAGTGCGGCACGGAGGAAGGGCGCAGACACCACACGTACTCGGCTTTCTCGGGTTCTGATTTGCTCTCTTCTTTTTCTTCCTTCTCCTCTTCTTTGGGCACCTGTTCCTTGGATGAGCCCAAGGGGAAAAGAGAAGCAGGATTACACGTCACCTTTGCAGGAGTTCAGGGCACCCTGTGACCACGTGCCATAAATGGCACCCTCCTGTCTGCTCTGAGATGGAAGTGCAGGGCGGGCTCCTTGCTCCCCGGTCCACACCTTCCCCTCCCGCACCCACCGGACCTCCCCACACTCACCTGCCAGGCCGGCAGGAGGGTCCGACTTTCTGAGCTCCTTCCACTGTCCTTATTTCAGAACCACCTTCCTTCCTTCACCTACTCAAATCTCAAACCTCACCCTCCAACACCAACTTCAGCCCACTTAAGTCTCATCTCACTATCCCGAACCACAATGATGTTTCCTTTTTCTCAGCACAAGGGACCCCAACTGTCTGCTGCTTCCTTAACTCACAGGAATCTTCTTGTTTTTCATGAGTGTTGGTTCTATCTTTCTAATAAACTCCTTAAGGCAACTTGAAAGCAGCGACCACATCTTATGTTTCTCTGAATTCCCTATGGCAATCAGCGGGGTCGGTCACATGGCAAACACCCATAAAATACTGGTGGGCAGGATGGCTGTTCAGTCGCCTGGTGTCGCCGGGGTGGGGACTTGAGCTTACCTCTGCACGGTTCAACTCAATCACTCACAGAACCGTCACAGAAGCCTGGCTCTGCCTACCCAGGTCAAGTCGCACACTGACTGCCACTCTGGCACAAGCCAGACTAGCTGCTGTCAAGGTCACTTACAGGGCTGCCTGATGCCCAGAGGCCTGCTGGGGTTGGAGAGACGTTACCTGGAACTTCTCCTGCACCTCGGGGATGGGGACCGGGCTGCTCATGAGGTCGCTCAGGCCGGCGTTGGGATTATGCGGGATGAGCTTGTACTGTCCTCCTTCTCGCTTCAGGTCCAAGCCGAAGATGTCGGAGAGCAGGTCGCTCTCCTCCGTCAGTTCCTTCAGGTCTGTGAGGTCCTCGGAGGGCAGGGCAGCTTCCGTGGCCTTCCTCTCTGCATCCTCCCCGTCCCCCCTGACCTCGTCCTGCGTGGGGTCCGGCATGTTGGCCAAGAGCTCGGCCACTCGGATCTTCTTGGCACCTTCCACCAAGCTGCCCCCCAGCAGGAGGCTGCAGAGGATGCGGGAGAAGCCCCTGAACACGCTGGCCACGAAGTGCAGGAGGCTCAGGAAGACGGCCCAGTAGGATGTGAAGACGGCCGTGACCATGTCCTTGACCGTCATCTTCTTCACGCGCTTCACCTGCTTCCTCAGGCTCTTGAGGCTGAGCATCCGCATGAGGGCCAGGACGTTGTAGCGCAGGGCGAGCAGGGCCGCGCGCACCGTCCCCACGGAGAAGAAGCCCATCCTCGGGCCCGGCTCCTCCGGCCGCTCCTTCTCGCTCTCCTCCTTGCTCGCCGACCTCTCGTTCAGGTCCGACTCTGAGATCTGAGCCGCCAGCTGCATCTCGAAGATGGTGTCCTCACAGAAGTTCACGAACAGCTCCATCTTCTCCTTCTCACCCCCCTCGTTGACCACGTCGAATATGAACTGCCTCTTGGACTCCTTGACCTGTGGCTTCTCCCACTGGGTCCGGCTGGACTCGCTGATCTCAAAGTAGACCCTCTCGATGCGCTTGGCGCTGCCCATGACCTCGATGCGGCCCAGGAAGGGCTGGAAGTAGCTGAGCACGCTCTCGGCCAGCTCCAGGAAGGTCTGCAGCCGGCTGTCGTTGGGCATGTGCTCAGACAGGTTTGTCAGCAGCACCGCCACGTTGAAGCCGATGTCCTTGGCGGGCTCGTGGAACCGCTTGACGAACTCCTCGTAGTCCAGGGTTTCGTTCTCGTCCGTCTCGGCGCAGGACAGGAGGAACTCGGTCTCGGACGGCGTGTAGTGCTTGTGGCTCTCCATCGCCTTGTGGAAGTCTCTCTTGGAGATGACGCCCTTGCCGTCGGGGTCATACTCTTTGAAGGCGTCGGAAGACGTCAAGTCCTTCAGTTTCAGGAACATGTCGAAAAATTTGAGAATCATCTCCACGTTGTTGGAAGACTCCACGAGCATGTCCACCATCTGTTTGCCGATGGTGCCGTTCACAACATTACCTGGCGGTAAAGAAGCACGCTGGGTCAGCGGGGAGGGCACAGCTCAGCGGTGGAGCACGAGCCCACACGCACGAGGTCTGGGTTCAGCCCCCAGGCCCTCCATTAAATAAATAAATAAACCTAGGTACCCACCCCAAATAAATAATTAAAAAAAAAAGAATTGCATTGGTTCAAAATGAACATTCCTGAGAAAGCCAGTGTCTATGGAGAACGATAACAAAAAACAACGCAAATCTCAGACAACGTCTGCATCAAAGACATCTCCTTGTTTACCTTCCAGCGTACGAAGGAAAAGACTGGATAATTCTCTGTAAACTCTGCTTTGTGTGATTACATGAACACATGCAAAAGCGTATCTGCAAAGTAATTAGACTAACACACGTAAACAGTGCGTAAAGAAAAGCTGACTTTTCTCCCCCTCAGCTTGATCAAAGCAGCAACGTGTTTTAGAATTAAAAAAAAAAACGGAGCAAACGCTTCTATCCTGAAGCCAGAAACTGAAATCCAGTCTCACGTTAATAACAGAATGAGTGTCTGCACAGCCCTTTAGGGTTGAAACATCGCTCCTGCCGACATCACCTGACTTGATGTTCACGGCTGTGAGGCAGGTGTGCATATTAACTCTGGTTTCACTACTGGGGAAACCAAGGTTTAGCGCGGCGAGACGCGCCGCTGAGACGCGGCTTTGGAGGGGCAGTGCCAGGGCCTGCACCAGGTCCGCTGAGAGCAAGGTGTATGCTCTCCCTGATTTGAAGTGTAAAACGCCCCCCGCGTTTCTTTATGGCCCAGAACCTTTGCAGGGAGCAAAGGGCAGGTGACTGCCACGCTGGAGAGAGCCAGCTGCTCTCCAGCACTTCTGCTCCTTGAACAGAGCGGGGTACGGAGCACGGAGGTGGACGACAGGAGAAAAGACACCTGGGGAGGGGTGTGCTGGCCGCGTCTGGGAGGCAGGAGGCCCCAGGCTGAGCGCAGGCCCGGAGCCCTGCTGCTGGGCGTGAATCCCGGCCCCCCGCCGCCAGCTCAGCAACCGGGAGGTTCCCTAGCCCCCCACACTGCTTCCTCCTTCGCAGAACAGTGACAGTGACAGTCAAACTCGTAAACCTGGTACTAGGATGACACAAGCACTCAAACAGGCAGCCGCACGTTAAACGAGGGTAATTCCCAGCTGTCGGCCCCACGGCTGCTCAGTTACGTTGGTTGTGCTAATGTTATTTGACTAACATCTGCACTGAGGTCATGGGAAAAGGATCTCGCGCTCGGGGGCACAGAGTGGCCGCCCACTAAGGGTTTTAAGCTAAGGCTGCCTTTTTGAAGCCCCAGCACAAGCGTGATGACTGCCTTAATTAGTCAAAGTGCGGTCACGCAACTCAGGGCAGACTGAGAAACAGGGAAGGGAAGGCAGGAGCAAGGAAGAGAGGCTGCAAAGAGAAAGGGGGAGAATAGGAACGGAGAGGGGCGTGGGGTGGGGGGCCGGGCTGCCACCGGGGCCGCCCTGGGGGCTGGGGCGCTGTCCGCAGCCCCTCCTCCAGCGGGGCTGTCACGGCGCAGTCAGCTCAGAGCCTCGGCGGACTCGGTCGGCGTGTGTCCCAGCGTCTGTCACCCCACCGACCACAAACTACCAACCTACTAACTCTGCAGAGCACGCTCTTTGGAGGGGTATCCCTGGGACGTGAAAATAACCACTGTGAATAAAACATTACTGGCTTCACCCCACAGAAGTGTCAGCCGGGATCAGCAGGATTTCTCTTCTTTAAAAGCTAGCTCGAGAAAAGAGTCATCAAGCCAGCAGCAGATGCAGGTGCCTGCCCCACCCCCGTGGTGATGTCTGTCCTCCGCAGCAGGCTGACTCCGAAAGCAAGCGCGTGCTAGAAGATGCGGGCAACTGGAAAACACAAGCCGGTACCTTCCAGCATGGACAGCAGCATGACCACCATGTCCTTCTGGAGGTCCATCAGCTCTTTCAGGAGCTCGATCTGGCTGGAGTCCTGGGAGGATGAACACACTGCACGTGAGACAGCACGCGGGGGCCCTGCGGCAGGAGCGCCTGCGGGTCCCCACCGTCCAGCACTGCCCCGCCCCCGGTGGGCCCTTCGCAGCGGTACCGAGCTGAGGAGAGCCGAGCACAAGCGTGGCGCACTTCAGGACTAAAGAGTATTTATTATTGATGCCAACTCGTGTTTATTAAAGTATCTGTAAGGACAGGGAACACGTCTAACAGAGAACTGCCGTGGGGTGGAAGCTCTGGGCCAGGCAGGCCAGGCTCAGCCTGCTTCTGCACGCGGGCCCCCTTCCTTTCACTCAAGAAGACTGGACTGGTCTTTCCTTCCTTCTGACTTACTACACAAAGACGTTACATATTTTGTAAAGACTAAATTATTCTGGAAAAAAACAGGCATAACAGGGAACATGAAATAAACTTATTCACAGAAATCTAACCAAAAACGGACACAAGTATCATCTGCATTAATAGTGCACACCACGTCTTACTTACCAATTTTATTAAGCCCTCAGATATTTCTTCGGTCAAAATTTTCTGGGGTTTTTTGGCTTTGTTTTTGATTTTTTTGAAATGCTTTGAAAAAACATTATTTTGCATAGAGATGCGTCTAAACATCACTGTGCTGAGACTCAGGGCGCGGAAGCCGGGGCTGTGCTCACAGCTGCATCGCCACCTTGTGAAGCATCGGATTTTCTTCTTCTTGTAAACTACACCTCATTCTCCTTTTAAAAAATTAGACAAGGTCTCATTTCGTTCATTTGGATGTTGCTACACAGGCAGCTGAACTTCAGCACTGCTGGAGGGACAGAACTGTTTCTTTCTACCTGGTTGTCGCTCTGACTAGGTCTGCGTGCTGTGAACACCTGCCAGGCAGCTCCAGTGTTACTAAAAGGAGGGCAGCGCGGCAGCAGAACTCTTGTGAGCGCCCACGTGTGGTTCATGTTGACAGGTCTTTACCTACTCGGTGACCTTGCTCCTTTACTTACTGAAACGTCATCAGCAAGCAGCTGAAAGCACCATGGTTATCTCCCTACTGGGTTGAAGTCACCAGTGACTAGAACCTGACGAAGATTCTCTCCTTGACCAAGCCAGCCAGGCTCCTCGGGCCCCCTTCCCGGCCAGGCTTCAATCTTGGTCTATAAAGCCTGGAACAAAACACAACCCCAGTTTCTCATGACCCCAGCACCCTGGGGTGCCTGCCTGAGGAAACTCAGGGCTGCCAGAAAAATCTGCCGTTCGTTTCAGCCAACCCCTGAGGACAGGGCCTGTCCCCCAGGCTCTGCGGGAAGGTAGGACCCTGACCTCAGCAACCCTGCCAGCTGGCAGACAGCCGGCCCAATCTCATTCACCATGACCAACCCTCTCTAACTCTTCCCTTCGCTGACTCAGGAGACTCAGGGAAGACAGGGAGCTGGCTCACGCTCCTGGCACACGGGAATAAAACCGTGGGGGCTGGACTGGGGTCTCGTGGCGCTAAATCTAGCATTCTCTCCTCCACCTGACACTGGCAGGTACCCCGGCCATGACCGGTAGGTCAGACCTCAGGACGAACCACCAAAACTCACTGCGTCAAAGGGACGTATTTACTCCAGGTTTACACGAAGACTTTCTTTTCAAGTATCTCTGAGCTCCAAATGCAGCAGAGCAGTGAGAAAACAGTGCACTGATGTTTTCCCGACGTGCCCCCAATTAGCACCACGACGCGGTGAGGACTGCTGCTTCCTCTGCCTGTCGGCGTAGCTTTTTTCTCTTCCTCTTTGACTTTCACGAAGTTAAATTTCCTGTTTATGGGTGAATGTCACCTACTGAGAACAACTGCCTGTTTATCTCCCTGTAAGAAAACTGATTCCCCTTAACAAGGGATTTGTCACAAATCCTTTCTCAACTATCTGCAGGGAGGAGGATTCCAGTGCGTGACCATCGAGCTGTGGGTCTATGAAGGACTGTAAAATGTACAGTGTTTGCGGACTGCGCTGTTTTATTTCTCCAGTAACTTTTTATTTTAAAAAATGTGTTTTTTTAAATGGAGAGTAAAAGACGTACAGAGAAGTAACCTGAGAGAGAGACTAGCCAAACAAAACAAGTCTGCCAGCGACCACAGCCTGCAGCCCGCCAGCCGGGACACGGAGGGCGCGCACCTTACCTGGGACAGCTTCATCTGCATGTGGGCGAACACGTGGAGGAAGCCCACCACCGCGTCCCACAGCCGGCTGTGGGCCAGGCTCTGCTGGTTCCCCGTGCAAGGGCCCTGGAGCGGACAGACAACAGCCGTCACCCCATCGCGTAAGTGCCAACGCACACGTCACAGTGGCGGGGACAAAACGCACTTAGTGTTTACGTATTTGCCACCAGCACGTCATCTGAAAAGGCAGGAACCCGAGAGGAAAGACAGTGACGGTGCTGGGATAACTCTGTCACGAGCTAAGCGTACTCTCCTTTGAAATGTTTACTATAATGGAACTCTCTCCAGGACTTCCAGGTTCTCTTCCTGTATGAATAATTCAGCACTGGGGAAAAAACGGTGAATTATTTCATTTTTGTCCGACTTTGGTTTCTTCTGTTTAGAGGAAAAGGAGGATAAGGTCCAGTCGTTTTAGCTAAGTCAGCTCGACCGGCAGTTACGCCCCGTCTGAGAAGAAGCTGGGTGATGCTTCAGCTAAGAGTACTTACTTCTTACCGCTAGTGAAGACCCTGGACAAAGCACTCCTGACAGAGGACAAAAACCCCTCTTCAGAGCTTTCATGCTGGTATAACCGCACGACAGTGACCCGCCATGCAGCTGCGGAGGTTTTTAAAGATTACTACCTAGTCACTGACTTTATGAGCCCGGAACTGCAGGCAACGGGAAGCCAGCTTTGCCCCTCGGCTCACACTGCACGGTGGTCTCTGAGAGCCACCACGCGTGTGCTGTAGCAGGGAGACTGGATGGATGGAGACAATTTCTGCTGAAACTAGGGGGCCCCTCCCTGCCCGGCGAGGGGAGAGAAGGCGAGCCCCGCCCCCCGAGGTGCTACTGCAGAGGAGCGGGGGAGCGCGGGGCAGCTGACAATCGCCGTCCCGCAGGCTCTCCTCTGCAGCCCTGAGCCTCGGCCGGGAGTCCTGCGTCAGCTCAGTCTCCCCCCAAACTCCCGTCGGCGTGCGCTGCTCTGGGGACACAGTCTGTTACTTCTACACTGTGTTTAGTCTAACGAAGCCGACTGTAAGTTTCTTCCTCCTGTTTTATTCTGCACTTTAAACACTCTGAGTGACTGAGTCAGAGTAATATATTGGCCATGGAGGATACAGGAAGGAAAGGTGACTGGGCTTCTAGAAGACAGCCAAGTTTTGCTTGCTGAGAAAAGCAGGGCTGTGTAAAATCTTTTAAAAATCTGCAGGTTAAGACTAGAAGTCTGCCCCGAGAGGAATATAAAACAGATTAATGTGAAAAAAGGTATATTACTCATAACATTTGGTATTTTACCTATAATAGGTCACAGATTATCAAATATAATTCTTATGTATACTTATTATTATAATATATATTTAATTACTATGTAATTATATACATGGGGGTGTTGTGTGTACACTGTAGACAAAGAATGTCACCTGCCACATCAGAAAACAAAGGACGCTGCAGCCACCACGCCCTCAGCTCTGCAGCACCCCCCAGCCTGCTGGTGCCCCCGAGGGGACTCAGGACGGAGAACAGTGGACACTGGCCCTGGACAGCTAAGTGCACATCGAAGGAATGACTTCAGTGAGCCCAGACGCTTTCATCTTCCCACACACAGAAAAGTGCTAAATTCAGTAACTTGAGAGGTCTGGTTTTCTTTAATTAACAGTGATCTTTTCATGTTCTGATTCCCTGGTTTTTTGGGAAAAAAAACCTCCTATATATCCTTGTTTCTGCCTTAACTCTCGGGAGCAGTCCCTCAGAGCTGACAGGCTGTCTCCTGGGTGTACGTCCTCAGAAAGTCTGAGGAATAAAACATAATTCTCAGCTTTCAGGTTGTACATTTTTTTTTCAGCGGACAACACACACACAAATATATTAAAATGAAGCTTTACAATGCTCTTCCCTTTTTTATAAAGCTCCTGTGAAACTTCTTCCTCATTCTCACGGGAACACTCTGAAGAGTGGTTTACGGCTCGGCCCCTCATTCCTCTCTTCTCTCCTTCCTTAACGTTTACTGAGTGCTCAGCACACACACCAGGCCCGGGGGCGACGCGGTCAGCATCACCCTGGGGCACGCACGTCCTGAAGGAGCTCACGACACCTCAGGCTGCCAAGTGGTGACGCAAGTTCACTCCGCAGAAGTTCACATCTCAACTCCAGATTTTAAATGCCTAACTGGCTAAGGCTCCACGGCAGGAAAACACCCGACACGCTGCAGTGAGGAGTTCAGCGCTGGCCAGCTGACTCCTCCTCCTCTCCTTCTTCAGGTAGCAGAAACGTTCGAATGCTTACCTGAATATACTCTGTAAGAGTGTTGAAGACTTGCTTTGCTACTTGAATTGCTTTGGAGAAATTCCTTTGTCCTTGCTCATCGATGACGTCTTTCCCAGAGTAATACCAATAGAAATCACTGATTGATTCCTGGAAAGGAGGGACGACAGAGTTAAGGCACGTTCGGAAGCTATCAGAGACCTGGCCAGCATTAGCCTCTGCAAGAGGAAAGCATTTTAAGTAACAAATTAAAAGCAAACAAAAAACATCTGTGAAGTAAACACTATTCTCAATGATTTTCCTGAAAATAAAAGATGGCCACATCCTCCCTAGACATAAGTAACAACTGGAGAGAAGCAGCAGAAACTTAGCTTCAGAAATGACTTTCTGTCCGTGACGGCCATGAACTTCACAAACACAGGACTTCTAACACTAACGCTCACTTGCCCACAGGGGCAGCTGCTCACCACGTGAGCACAGCAGTCAGACAACGGCAGAGCAGCGTCTCTGCGCTCCCGACACCTGGTCTCCTTCTCTAGCAAAGCCGGAGACGCGTCTTTGATGAGAACGCCAGGAAGCCCCCTGCTCGTGTGGCTGCCCCTCAACAAAAACTGGCTGGACGCCTTACAGACACGGACAACTGTAAACAAACAAACATCTAAGCAAGACCAATCCTTCCACACAGAACATGTGCAGCAGCGGCTTGCATTCTGAAGGAATGTCTGCCGAGATGAATAATCTAGTTTGGGCCAGGCGTATCAACTACATTAGGGTTTTGAGACGTGATTTTGAAAGCCACAAATATACCTTCAGCAACACTTCTTGATACATTTGATTCAGAAATGGACTTTATTTTCTCCATCAAGCTTTAAGGAAGAGTGTTCTGCATCAGCATCGTCAAAGATTAAGGAAGAAACTGAGGGTTCGAATTTCCAATTTTTAAAAGTACTGAATCTGACTTTCTCATAAATAAAATGAGGGAAATAAAAGTTGTGCAGAATCTCATTACGTAAGAGGCCGACCCCTTCAGATTCAGTAACACGCAAAACATCACCACCACATCAAAGAGATTTTAAGCGATGGAGTGTTAAGATGAGTTTTTAAATCAATTCAAGTATTAGAACAGCTGAAAAGAGCGAACCGTAGGCTAATAGCCTGCAGCGCGTGGGAGGCAGTTTGAAAGCCTTTCTTACCCGTTTTCAGTCATGTTTCAAATGTCCTTCCCCCACCTCTCTATCAACTGTAAGACGGAACAGTGCATGCTCATGCTTCACCCACTGAAAAGGAACTTGAAATGCCATCAAGCTAAAGACTCGGGGGAAAACATTCCCACTTGCAGAAAGAAACCAATTAGCAAAGTGAGAGCCGGGATCAGAGGCTAAGACTTGGGGCAAGTCTGATCAAAGACAAAATATCTCAACAAATTCTGTCCTCATAAGTCAGACACCTCACAACACGTCAGTCCGACAGTTCCACGCGGCGTGTCAACTAGCCAGCGCCTTCTGCGTTACTCGTGCCAGGCGACGTACCTGGACTCGCAGCAGGTAGTCCACCGTGGAGATGATGATGTTGACAGTCGTATTGTTGCCCGTCTGGGTTCTCAGATAATTTTGAAAATCTGTAAGATCAAAAGATGTTATTAAAGCTCACTGAAAAATCAAAAAAAGAGTTATCTGAATAACTCTCAAATCAAATGATGTCTCCAGCCAGGTGTAGTGTTTGATCTGACAAAACTGAGTAATTTATATTTTCCATAAAAAGTAAGGGAGCACCTCAAACGCACAGCTGGGTGCTTTGCAGAACGTCAATACTCAAACTTCATCAAGAGGTTGCTAACGCCTGCTTCCTGATCTAGGGCCCTAGGGCTCGGGGCGCGCGCCTGACCGAAAAGGACGCCCGCCCTGTAGGAGAGAGTAACTACATGATTTATTCAGCAACCTCTTGCCCCTCGGGACGGAGCTAAGTGCGAGGGACCGGTGGAGGCCAGACAGGCAAACAAGGAAGGGAAACACGCCAGGCTGCGGCACAGTAAGGAAGGGGTGAAAAAGCAGTGCAGCTGCACGGCTCCCCACAGACACCCCTCTACCCTGCACCTTTCCTCCCCGTCCCCTGCCCTCTCTAATGTAAGGGTGACTGATGAGAACGGAGAGAAATGGCGAGCAAAGGACTCTGAAGGAGGCAACTCCACATATCAGCCACCCGGGGCCAGCGCCTCAGGCAACGCTCTCGGACCGTCGGCCTAAAGGAAGCCGTGTCACTGGAACGCACAGGCTCCTGCTCTTGCTGGCTGCAAAAGGCTCCTGCCTGGGTGCCACTCGACGGCCTGGGGTCTCACAAACCTGAGTTGTGTCCCTCACAGAGCAGCTGCAAGAAGCGGAAGAGGTCACAGGTGAACTCGTCATCCTGCAGAACCTTCTCTCCTGCAGGAAGTCCAGAGGGATCGCTGTCACCCACCACCTTCGCCTGCCCACCCTTTCCATCCCCACCTCCGAAAAACTCGCACTGTCCATCTAGCATCATCTGAACCAAAACCAGTCACGGATCATAGCCACTTTTCTATCTGAAGCTCACGAGGTCATGCACTTGGCAGGTAGATGCACTTTTTCTTTGTAAGAAAAGAACATTTGAATCTTAACAACTTAGGTATCTCTCTGTTAAAAATAGCAGCATGGGTTTGGCAACATTTTAGAAAGAACCTCAAGAGATTGAGAGATTTAAACTGAAATTTTTCTTTTTTGAGGGGGGGAGAGGGGGTGAGGTGTGTGTAGGGGTGATCTCTGCATCTCTTGCCAACGTGAAAGTCAAATCGTCTTTGTCCCCAGAGTGCAGCCACAGGATTCAACGCAAAGGCACTCCAGGTGCATAGAAAACAGGGCCTAGGGCTTCTTTTACTGAAGAATTAATGAAAGGACTTCTGTGAAAACTACATGATTAGAAAATGTTTAGGAACTCATTTCAATGGACTCTCTCACTACTTGTCTCACAGGGCTGTCCCTGGCTGGAGCCTTCCTTCCAGGGAAGGAAGCAGACCCATCTCTGAATGCCAAAGTGGGGAGAAGGGGTTCGGTGGCCCCGCTGGGCGCTGCATCTCACAGCGGGAGGTGCAAAGCAGGACATCTCGGGGCCCTGGGAGCTGGTCTGCACCCCGAAACACTGCCTGTGTGCGGGTGGCAGGGGAGAAGTCTCAGGAGAAGTTTCAGAAGCTCCACTCACATTTCAGTTTAAATGTATCTTGATCACAGGTGACTTTGAAAGCAAAAACACAAAGAAGGCAACAAACGAAAAACCGGCACCACACAAATGAAAATTGATTTTCAAAGCACAGAGTGTCCAAGGGAAAACAACAACAGCCATCGACATCATGAGTGTACACTCTGGGTTCGAAGTTTGTTTCAAAAACAAAATGACAACAACAGATGCTGCTGGGCAAGTGGACAAAGGCACTCATGTATTTAAAAAAAGAATAATAACTCTTCAGACTGGAAATACTTTGGGCTAAGAAAAAAAACTATGCAATGGTCATGTGTTTACTGTAACTAAAATCATGAATGATCAGCATGACAGAGAGTTGATGGACTTACCAGTCTGCAGTCTGTGACTTTCAAAGTGAGAGGCTTCATATAATGGGAGGGTTAGGAAGCAAAACCATTTTGAAAACTAATATAAACATTAAAAAAAAAGTACATAAAATCACTGTACTGGTTTCTCTGTTAGCCTGTGAGCTATGGTGTTTGGTGACCGAGCTAAAACCACCACGTCTACCAACAGCGACCGTGGCAGGTCTGCGTGACAGATGCACGTCGCTTCGACTCGCAGTGCGCGGCTGACGAGCCCGTTCCTCAGCGTCAACGGTCACGACAGGACAGGAAAGAAAGGGACAGTCTAGGCTAATAACCTAGCATCACTTCACGAGCTAAATTAATCAGGAGAGTCTTTCAAATGACATTTAAATCAAAATACTATGAGTTAGCTACAGAGACTTATCGATTCTTTGCTCATGAACCCATCTAAAATGTTTTTTTGGGGGGGGTTGTTTTTCAGAAAATTGAATCCATAAAGCCATGTACATACTTTCAATGTTCATATATTCAATGTGGAGTAAGTAACCCTTGATATAAAGTATTCAGAACAGTCAACACTGAAGTAAGGACCACAGCATCTACCGTGTACCTGAAGGTGCTGTAAGCGACGTACACTGACTTCCAACATAAGGGTTTGTGTTTTGTTGGCAGGCACAGTATTTTCTGGACTGTACACTGGAACACACACAAGGAGCCTGACTTACACAGGACACGCTGCACAGAGTGAGGAGGGAGGGGGCGGGGAGGGGGCAGGTCAAGGCTTCATTTTCCATCGGGTGACACCAGCTCTCAGCTAGGGTGCTGCTGCTTAAGAACACGCTACTATCGGATTAAAATGCTGCCACGGCCCATGCTGCGTGTAGGTGGTGCAGTAACAGAGATGGAGGATGGCTTTATGTCTGCAGAAGGTACAGGAGCCACAGTCTCTTGTGATGTTAGCAAAAGAAATCCCATTGTAAGATGGAAAGTAAGGCTAACAATAAATAACGAAATGGTGTAAAATGTAGTTGAAAGTGCTCTCACAGTCTTGAATTTTTTGCAACAGTTGTATGAGGGCCAAATGTAGATGTTGTGAGGGGCAATCCTTCGGTTCCGCTTTTTAATTGTAAGGGGCTTACAATTTCCAACACTGTGATAAAGGGAGAGAATGTCAATGCTGTTGCTGCTGCTGAGTTCACTCTCCGAGTCTGAGAGTTCTCACCTACGAAACGAGTGTACAACGCACGCCGACCGCCTCGCCAGCCGTGCGCAATCTGCGTGGCCATTTTTATCAGCCGTGGGGAGGCTAGTCTCCCCAGCAGCAGTGGCAATACCACCAAACAAAGAAGAGAACAGAATGCCGAGGGGATAGAGCTGTTTGAACATACGTATTGAATGTGTTTATATTTTCAAAAAGCCACTTTAATTTTAATGTGCCAAAATATTTTAAAAAATAAGTATTTTCACTTGGAACTAGTATTAGACAGACCTTATTTATTCAAGCTACAGATAAAAAGTAATTTCTGTTTTAGAGATCTCATGAAGTTAACACACTTTTAAAGGCTTTTCTACTCACAGTTGGTTTTTCCAATTAACAGGAAAGTACACGAGTGTTTGCTTAAGTTCAATGAAAATAAAGTTGTCCTGACCTGGAAGTTTTACTTAGAATATCCACAGATATAGCTCAAAGTTTGCAGGCTTATCGCCAGACAAAGCTTGACTTAATTGTTAATAATTAATCATCAAAGCTGTTACTAACATTAATGAAATAAATGGGAAGACTGCTATATATATAAACAGCTGAACCACACAAAGAGGCTCTAGAGGACTGAGCTCCCCGTGCTGCAGGGTCTTGTCACGTCAGTATCTCCGCGGGGCAGAGACGCAAGGGGGAGGAGCACCGGATGTGGGGCTGCCGCAGCGAACAGTCCCGTCATCTGCCGTTAAGTGGACCCCAAGACCCCCTTGGCCATGGAGGAAGTGCTTCTGATTGCTAATCTTTAGAGGACTCAACGTCTACTTTGTATACGGCAAAACTGAAGGATTAAAGCTAATAAAAACATCTTTAAATAGTGAGAAGTCGAGTATTTGATTCCACGTGGGTAGCTGTAATGCTGTTGCTGAAATGGCTATAAATACGGCAGCTTCAACAGCATTACAATTCAACTGACAAAGAGTAAACATGTTAAGTGGATTCACAGTGAACATTCAGTTGGCGACTCCAGCGTGCTAGGCACTGTGCTAGGTGCAGCTTCTCTCCCTTCACTGCAGATTTCCAATAACCTACAAACGAGGCGATGCACAGCCCATCTGGTGGTCTGATGAACAACTGAGAAATTAAGGAGCTCGACCGCAGTCCTACAGCCGTCCACAGGTGAAGGACCTGACTTCAGTAAAGCTCCATAAACAGTCTTCATGTGTCTCCGGTGCGCTAGGCACGCTGTGGAGCACTGCAGGTAGAAAGACTAACAGACACGATTCCTGCCCTCAGGAAGCTCACGGTCAGGCAGCACACAGATCGTGTCGGCCCCACGCGGCCTTTCTGAACCCTGTGAGCCTCATACTTCACAGAGTTCGTATCAGGCATCGATCTTTGACTCAGTCAGTACACTTACTGTACGTTATTTAAACTGTGAACTCAGAACTTGGTTCATCAGTTTTAGAACCCAAGGAGAGCCGTACTCTAGATGTGTGGCTTTGGAAACATCAGTTCACCTTCCTGAGCCTGTTTCATCATTTTGCTGTGGAAATTAACCATCCCTTGACTTCTTTACTTCACAGGGCTGTGGGGAGAATCAAACTGGTTCAGGCAAGTACAGCTGCTCTGGAACAGGCAGAGCATGGTGGGAAATAAATGTGAAGTCTTAACGGCATAAAGTCGTAAGTTTTAAAACCTAGATTTCTAAAATAGAGAATTCCAGTGGGTTGTGGATATGATAAATCATTTATAAATCCATTTCATACATGTATTTAAATTAAGGTAACAACCTGACACCAGGGCATAAAATGCATTCCTAGATAATAAAAATGACCACCATGGGAAACTTGTTAGTACGGCCCATGGATTAATGAACAGAATTCAACTTAGAGGTTGGCCGTGGAGGAAAAGCTTTTGCTTTCAAGCATGACTTGCAGGTTGTCTCTCCCATAGACTTGTCTCTCTCTCTCTCCCTCTTTTTAATGGAGGGACTGGGGACTGAACCCAGGGCCTTGTGCATGCTAAGCACACGCTCTACCACAGAGCGAGACCCTCCCCACCTCACAGCTGCCTCTTAATGCCTTTCAGTTGCCATTATTCTAGTTGAAATCCTGACTGTCCTTCACCCGTTCCTTCCACCGACACCCTAACCGACCTCCGTGCCTTCAGCCTGGACACCCCTCTTACACCCTGTTGCTGACGACCAGTAAGGACACTCTTCCTGATGAAAAGACTGACCCCCGTGACAGTGACTGTGAAGAGCACACTCTGAAGAAGGCCCTGCCGTCCAGCACCAACCAGAGCCCCCCAGCTGCCAGGGAGGAAGTCATGCTGGGCACCGCCTTTGGAGGACTCAGCGTCTAATTAGCCTCCTGGCATTACTGAGAAGTGAGGAATCCCCCCATTTCAATAGTAGTAGATTCTACTGGAAGCACCCGGAACAGAGAATGTAGGAATTTAATTCCAGTGGATCATCACACGAGACACAGTATCACCTCTGTGTTACTTAATGGCTCCCTGTGGTCTAGAAAGAAGGCGCACCCTCCTTGGCAGGGCAGGGAGGGCCTTCAGACTGTGCCTCCGTCCTCCAGTGGGCTCACTGGTCTTCAGCCCACCAGCTGAGTAACTGTCCTCTGACGTTCTCTGTACCTTAAGCTTTGCACCAGCGGACCCCTTCCTGGGAAGCCTTTCTTTGCCTTCCTCCTCCACCAGATACGGTCCGCCGCAGTGCTTCCCCCATCCCCGGCAGCTAAGTGTCAACTAGGTTCTCTCACTCATGCGGAGCACTGTTCGGTTCGTCGTTTACAAGTCTGTCTGCCCACTATCTGGCCCCTAAAGAACTCCAGTGCCTAGGACAGTGTCTAGCACATAACAGTCACTCAGGTTGAAATGGGCGCTTTGAAGTTTAAGAACTACGCAAGGTTGTGGAGAAACCCTGTTCAGTGTCATGAGCCACAGGCTTTCCCTGAAGAGAGTCTACCCACAGGAACGGCAGAGCGGTGTAGCCGAACCTAGGGGTCAGCACTGGACCGTGCTGGTGAGAGGGCTGTCACAGTCCGCGGTGGGAGACAGCCAACAGATAATTAAGCACTAAAAACACTAACCAAGATTTGGGGAGCCAATATTTAAAGGATGCTTTAATTATCCTTTTGATTAATTAATTCAAATCAGTCCTTGCAGCTTTAACTTGACCATCAACTTCATGAGGTCACTATAAATATAACAGCAAGAACCTCAGTGCAGCACCTGGTCAGACACAGGTGGAAATTTAAAAAGCTTAACTTGCAGTTAATGTGTCACATAATATTTTTCAAAATCAAACAGTTTCTGAGGAATTGGATTGGCTTCAAACTTCCATCTTGCTTATGAGTCTAGGACCATTGCAAAATGATTAAAAATAAAAGCCAGAATCTTGTACTACAGTATAAGCAGCAGTTTGAAAGAAGGAAAATTGCACTTTCAAGCTCAGAATGAATTAGTAATGAGGTTCAATGGTACGGAGAAAAAAACAAATTAAAAATCCAAGGATGAAATGAAATTTCAAATATTCATATAAGTTTTTGGTTTTGAACGTCATTATACGTTAAAGAAAACACGTATGACTAAAGAGTATACGGGAAGGACAACACTGAGCACGTCACAGTCTACACACACTTGCTGAAGAGCCTTTTTTCTGAAACAAGAGGGAGGTCCAGGCTTTTGCAGAAGTGGGGGAAATTCGCTAAGGTGGGTCAGGGACGCAGGGCAAGCTGCACGGCGGCAGCAGCAGCAGCAGGGGGATGCGCCATTCGTGTGAGCCCTCACACAGCCGTCCTCCCGCATCCGCAGGGCAGAGGCAGCACTGTGCCACGCCCGCCATTCACGGGAGGGGCCCGAGCGTCTGGGGGTTTCGGTATCTGCAGAACCAGCCCCTCACAGACACCAGGGCACAGTTCTATACGAACTTGGAGGGGCACATCTTTCCTAATGGTATCTCAATGCCACATGAGAAATACGTGTAACCATAAGACGTTTTAAAGTGACATGAAGGCTTCAACAGTGAATGCAGAAATTGGTAACAGACTGGTGTCTCTGAAGGGAGACACTATGTTAAGTAAAGGGGCTAAAACTTCTACGGCAGCCAACATGCTGGACACAAAATAAGCCCCCAGAGACACCTGTGGGTTGGGGGGAGGGAGCTGGCAGGCGGAACCGGCACATTAGAGAGCAGGAGGCAGACCGCCTGCACTGCAGTCTTGACTCCACCACCTCCCTGGGTGACCCTCACAAGCCAGGTAACCCTCTGCCCCTCTGTCTCCTGATTTATGTAACGGGCGAAAGGCCCCGTGGGGAAGTGGTGGGCATCAAAAAGCTCACGCGTTTTAAGTTGTCCATTTTCCATGGCTGTGTGATTTATGGTCATTCTGTCGTCAACAGGGAGAGACTCAGCTTCACAAAGACATTCGGCTAGAACAGCGGTTTAGGCCCATCAGACTGTTCTCTCAGCACTGAGTTTATGCAGCTCAGGCCTCAAGCTCTGAAGCCACGACATCACTAACAGATTCAGACTTTTTCAGCCTTTTCTGTGTTCCCCAAGAGGGATGGCTGATTTTCTTTCTTCTATGGGGGTACAGACTTTTCTTAACCTGTTGCAGGGTCTTAAACAAAAGAATGGCCACGTAATGGAGATTTAAAAATAACATGCCCAAGGTGGCGTCAGCAGAGGCGTGCTCAAGCTGGGACACAGCACACAACTCAGAGGGTTAATGGGCAGTCGTCACTGGCTCTCCTGTTAGGTCTCGATCAAGGCAACAGCGTGTCCTGGGGAAGCACTGCGCGCTCGCGGCAGCCGTGTGGCCACACTAGGGACCGGCCCGGCAGTGGCTTCCCTTCGTCATCACCGTTGGACGTAACGCCTATCAAAGACGACGTGGCGATGGCAGTGCTATCTGTGTTACTGTGTGCGTCTGTCTGCAGAGTAAATGTTTGCTTCTCTTTCTACTGTTCTTGCAATTCGGTCTTAAGAATGAGAATTTGTTTTTATGTTAGAGGGTTGTTAATGTGTGGTACTTTGAAAGCAATAGAGAAAAGCTCTGTAGCTCCCTCAGTACTTGGCAGGGGACCGGCCGAGCCCGACAGCCAGGAGGAGACCGGGCTGTTCCCGGGCCGCCTGGACCCCCACTGGTTTCCTGGCACCACTGGGTGCAGCCATAAAGCCACAGCATGTCCAGCACAGAAGGGCCACGGGGGACGACTGCACATGTCTGTGACTCACTTGTTTATACACAACCGCAAACACAGGGTCCACAGAAACGTTTTAAAATGAAAGAACAGAATGAAACAAATCCAAAAACATAATTTAAATGTTTGTGGCCCCTTCATGTCTCATCTGTTAATCACTGCACAACCTCACAGAAAGAAAAAAAAAAGGAAAGCTTGAAATAGAAATTAAAAAAAACCAGGATGCAGAACAATGGCAAGTAAACAATCTACTTGTTAAAACGGTCTATGAAAGGAAAAAAAAATGCACAAAACTGTCACTATTAAAGCTGTACACAAAGTTAACAAATCAAGGAGCAAAAAAAGAAAAGACAGCCCATTTTTAATAATTACCACGCTCATGAGTGATGACTGAGGAAGGGAGGGTGGTACATTTACAGTAGTCGAAAGAAAAGGAAATGAGGAGAAAGAAAGAAGTTGAGATTTTGTTTTTGTTTTGCTGTTTATAAGGAAATTAAATAGAAAACGTGTTAATCAACTTGGGCAATTACTTCTGTGTGTCTTTTACAAAGAATAAACCAACCAGACCGATCTCATGTTGGGAAGTGAACAAACCTCCCATCAGATGGTCACTCTCACCGAGTTATCTCTGACTTGGGACACACACAACGTTACTCCAGTCTTATCTGGCTGACAAAAAACAGGAGGCCCTAAAGCAAACCTGCGAGGCCGCTGATTCTCTGTGGGAGCTGCCGGGAACAATGACCGTGAACGACTGCTGGGACTGCGTCCACAGCCTCGGGAACACTAGGTAATTACTGTCAGGAAAAGGAAACTGATGTCTAATTCCGAGAGAGGGAAGGCAGACTCTGGACAGAGAATTCTTCCATTTTCAGTTACTTCACAGCTGGGCAGCGCCCAGGACTCCTGTGAGACATCAGAGGTGTGCAGACAATGGGACCTGAGATTTGCAGAGGCTCTGGGTTCCCCGGATGGGTCCCCCAGGCCAGGCGCTGTAACGTCGGCACAAGTGTTTGTCAGGAAGAGATTTGGCTTAATATACATTTTCAGAAAACCTAAATAAATCTGGAATACCACAGGTGGCTTCTCTTGAAGGAAGCCAATCCAATTAAGTAATGGTATGACTGATACTCAATGGCTGAACCTACACATTCAAATGCCAAGCAGAAAATAAAATCACAGGAGCAATCTCTACAGTAGCAGCAGGGTTAAAATACGTATAAAGGATCGTCTTTAGAATACAGGAAGAAAAATGCGGCTAATTCTTTGTCCTATTGTGAGAACAAAAATATACAGAGATAATTAGAGTGATTAGTTAATTCTAAAATATTTCAGAAAGCCAAGCCGACTACAGATGGCAGAGGGGAGAAAATTTATTTTTTGCAGTGAGATTAGTTTTATAGAAGACCCAATGTTCCAAAAACTAATACACTGATAAGGTGACAACTCCAAACCAGACCAAACGAGCAAAAACAGATAAACACACAGGGCCTTACTGCAACTAAATTAATTTAAAAATCAAACACAGAATAATAAAAACAAATCAAAACCAAAAATATTGAAGATTTTTGTCTTAATAAATATTGAAACGAATGTGCCACAATAGTTACTTCTGCTTTAAATGTGCTGCGTGCTGAACTGCCCAGTTTGTACGTGTATTTCTAGACGGCAAAGCTCTAAGATGATGTGAGTCGTTACTTTTGTGTGCACGTAAGTTCAGTGATCAGAGTTATTTATACACAAAAATCACTCCTTAATTTATTTCACTAAAGCACTTGGACTTGCAAAGACACGTGGGCATGTGAGACGAAAGGGTCCCTGTGCTAAGGAGGGCTGGCAGGGACACCGGGGGCGGAAGGCCCGAAAGCATCACTGCCCCAAGGAGACTGAAGCAGCCTGGCAGTTACTCACGGGGCCCAGGAAAATCAAACGTTTCCTGATTTGGGTCACCCATGTGTCCTGTAATTGTACTGGTAATTCTCTAGTAAGGGACCTGTATCTACTCCCAGCTCAGGGGAGGAAGGGCCACCGACAGCAGGTCTGGAACAAAAAGGAGTCAGCGACCATCACGGACGGGTGGGCTTGTGTGAGTGTCCTACCAGGGACTCTCAAGTGAGTCCCAGAAGCTCTTCATCCACTGAAGACAGCCCTGTGTCTCTCCGCACTGAAAAGGTACCGACAATGGACTCACTTCAGGAGAGAAGCGGGGACAGGTGATGCTACTGTAAGTCATAAGTGGTCAATACCTGATCCTTCTTCCGTCACCATCCCGAGTCCCTCGGCTTTGTTCTGTCGCTCAAATGCATTGAGGTCGAGGACGCTGCAACAGCAAGGAGAAAATGCTGAGAGGGCCCGCAGACAACCCCCTTCCTCAGGGGAGCAAGTGTCTGAAAAGGCGAACCAAACGTCACACACGCTGAGAGCACACCCCACTTCAGCGGCTGCCAACCACACTTCTAGACCAGCCTCTCTCGGGGGCCCGCACTGAACTGAGCCGCGGGAAAGTCAGGCACATGGCGTCAGAGGCTTCCAGCTTCGGGAGAACACTACAAAGTTAGCACACATACTGAAACGTAATTACAAAGATCATGTTTTTTCCAGTTGGAATAGCTTATCATGTTAAGCATGTGTCATGTTCCTTAGTCAAATGTTGCCCGAATGATTTTAAATACTGTAAAAAAAAAATGGAAAATGGTGACCATAAACCAGCTGGTTAAGGACCATTTATTTAGGGAAGATGAGAAGTGGTCTAAAAAGCTCCCAGATCAAATGAAAGGGCATTTTCTTTTTTGTCTTTTAAAAATCACACACGACTCATTTTCAAGGATGCAAAATTCATGTTAATTCTCCAAGGTCCGTACTTAAACCACGGGAAGACTAGTTTAAGACACTGTTAACATAGAGTAAGTTAGTAATTAAGACGTTACTAACATCTGACAAGACAGGCTGTAAGCCACCACCTTTTCGCCCCACTTTAAAGTGCGTTTAATCACTGAAAAATGCTTCTGTGCACAAGTACCGTCAGTAACGTGACGCCACGACCGTGAGAGACAACCACTGAGTGGACCCACGGCGAGGGAGGCGCGTCCTTACCTGCACGACTGCATCAGGCCCGCCAGGCTCTGAAAGAAGCCCACGTCCTTTTTCTCCTTGAGGTAGTCGAGCATTTTCTACAGCAAATACATAAACCAGATGGCCACTGAACACAGGCTTGTTTTTTGTTAAATAGGTAAAGAAATAAGAAGAACATCCTTTCTGCTCTGACATAAAGAGTCAAAACCCCAGTGCAGACAGACATGCCGGACACCGTCTTTACCAGGGAATGGCGACAAGCGTGCCACAGAGAGAAAGCTGCAGGACATAAGCACGGCTCGGGACGAGGGAGCTGCTTTGCAGAACACCGTCAGCAGCACACATGTCCGGGGGAAATACTGCTCTCAATCCTCCTCAAGTCACTGTGAGGGTTTGGAGGTTCAGATACTAAGTTCAAGCTTCCTGGGAAGAAGGCCCACCCGGACGCCCCTCACAGACCCCCACACAGAAGTGGGCTCCTCTGACGGCACTGCGGCCCGAGGGCTGTGACCACCACGTGCTAACGTTGCAGACAGAGATTCCGTTTCCATTACTAGGGTCTTGAAACCCCCGGAATCATTTTTCTCCTCTGTTCTCAGAGTGATGTCCAGATTCTGTGGTCAAAGCTCTGGTTAAATAAAAACGCAAAAAGTGCTAAAGCAATGGTGCTCCGTCTTGCTAGTGCATTGTTACCTGCCACAGCGAGACAGCCACTTCGAATGTGGATAAAACGAGCTGGAGGTTTACAGTAAGAAGCTCATACAAGATGATAGGAAGACAGAAGGCACACCAAAGGTTTTAAGAACACAAAGATGCTGCCCATCTCTGGATCTTGAGACAGTCTGGTTATCAGCGCTGTCTAGAGGGGGCTTAGCCAAGCAGTCAGAATTTGGCAGTCATCTATTTCCAGAATAATATAAAACCAAGTATGTGAAGGCTGCATATACCCTGCCACACGCATGGTGTGCACGTATGTGTGCATGTGTGTGTATACATACGCACACACCTACACATGCATAGATACACACACACACACACACACACACAGAGCCGTTTAGGGTATGTGTGTGACAATTTATTGGTCTAATAAAACACGAAGCATTTATTAATCATTGGTCTTTTAAAACAAACTGAATTCGGCTTACAGGGTGGAAGGGAAGCAGTGGACTGTACACCTGAAGGTTTGGAGCACAAAGAAGAGATCTGCACAGACAAGTACATTTACTACATGATCTCTCACGGCTCCTTCTGGCTCCGAGGATTTCTGAATATGTACACTATACAAACTAAGGTCTTTTGAAGCAATGCAGAATCAAGGGGAATTATTTCTTGATTAAGTCTTGTGGAGAGATTAGGCAGGTTCTTTATTTTTCCTTTTTTTTTAAGTCACGCAGTCACTGACTATGGGAATCAAAAAGAACACCTGTCAATTAGATGAGAAAAAAATTCACCTTTACTTTTACTAAATTCTAACTGAACTTCAGCATCACTTTCAACTAGAAACCTGACGACAAACACAAACAGGATCAGTAGTGACAATGATTCTGACCCCAGTGACAATTCAGACATTTTCATATTGCATGACAGCCGTCGGAGCTACTTAAAATCATTTACACTGACCCTTTCTTCTCAGCAATTATTAGAACAAGCACTAGGTCCTTTATTTAATGAGTTCATAAAGAAACACATAAGGCTTTATCAAAACCCTGTTTTATAATATTTTGATAACCACAATTCAATATATTTGGTTTTCTTTGTAAACCTGTGTCATTTACTTTGTGTGCTTAGAAACCGAGAGGAGGCCAGAAGTGTCAACCAACTGTCAGAGGCTTAGAAAAAAAAAAGGAGGAGCTTATTAGCGCTCTGGCCGAGATTACGTCTCCTATAGACTCTTCTACTTCTAACGTGTAATGATTACACTTACAGCAAAAAGTACACAATTTGAGAAAAAGGTAGAGAGGAATTTTTCAACTATTCTGAGTTACTACCTAACCCAGTCCAAATCTTTACCAGCCCCAAAGCAGCCTTCACCGTTTCCCTGCTTCCCTTTCCTTGGGCTCCAGGGTCTTCCAGAAGCACATGCATGGCCCTGTCCCACTGCAGCGACTCTGAGGTTCACAGCAACTTGAAGTCAAGCCTTCCAAGGCTCTCCGTGGCCTCCCTTTCCCTCAGTTAGCCCTTTCCCTGCCTCCCTAGAACTTTCCCAAGGAAGAATAGTATCAGCTTCCTGTTCATAAACTATTCTTCCTCAAACAGAAGCCAAGATACGAAAATAAGAGGAAGATTTTAGTTTTAGCAAAACACAACCTGATACTTAAATTATGTTGTGTTTTGCTGTTTTTCAAGGAGCATAAGAATTTTTTCCTAGCTTAGAGCCACACTTCTGCCCAGCAAATGGTGTCCCCAGAGGTATGCGGTACACCCTTGTGACAGTCTGTTCCTGACAGTCTACTCGAATGCTCTTTTTCTAACATACACACAGACCTTGGCTGTCAGCTGGGTATAGAGGTTGCATCCTTTGCCACAAATGGGTGAAGTATCCAAGTCCAGAAACTGTCTAACTTTTAAACGAGCATAGTTATAAAACTTGGTTGGGAAGTGATTTTCTCATATCTTCAGAGGACAGAAAGAATTATTAAGTAGAAAAATCCTTAACAGTGCGTTCTGCTTACCTGTTAACCTAGGAGCCAGCTTCATACGGCATACGTAACAAAATCTTTAGAGTCAATCAATGAATAAAATACGTTACCAAACTAGGCTCCCTAGGTAAAACTATTTTTCACTACTGAAACAAGCCAGCTGGTTTATGCTGACTTATTCACATAAAGTGCACCATATGACATGACTTCAGATTTCTAAAGAGAGTTCCTTTCCCACACAGGTGTTCACCGCGCTACCCAGAAGATATTCGGATACTGGGGACAAGATGACCTTAAAATAAAGGCACATTTTACACAGAAGATGCACAAGTGTACAACTAATAATTATTTCAGGATAAGTAAAACAGCCCAATAGGATGGCTACAGGGTCGTCTGTTTGCAAAGCACACTCTGTGGGCGGCTTATCGACATTACCTGCTGCACTGTGGAGTTCCCGCCATTTAAGACAGCAATCCCGAGTCTCAGAGTAGCAGCCACCATGGGTCCAGTCTCACCTAGAAAGCACAAGAAACAGTGCCCCTTGCAGCGCTTCGCCTGCTCCATCAACAGGTTCCATCTCAAAACGCGCACCTCACCAGTCATCATCACCCCACTGCTCATCTGTATGTGGTGGGGGGGACCGACTGACACTGCTCGTCTGCATATGGCTGGGGGGACAGACTGACACTGCTCGTCTGTATACGGTGGGGGGGACAGACTGACACTGCTCGTCTGTATACGGTGGGGGGGACAGACTGACACTGCTCGTCTGTATACGGTGGGGGGGACAGACTGACACTGCTCGTCTGTATACGGTGGGGGGGACAGACTGACACTGCTCATCTGTATATGGTGGAGGGGACAGACTGACACACTAAAAAGTACTAAAGGAGTATTAATGCATATTTTGCCATCAATGTTTTTACTACATTCTAGTGTAATATTTCCATGAATTGAAACTATCTGAGTGCAAAGGAAAAACAAATAGGAAGAAACAACTGACTTTGAAATACTGACACCTAAGATTCAAAACTAACCACATGTACTAAAATAATATTGAAGTGAGTATGAGCTACTTAAAATTTTCTAAAGAAAATTTCTTTCCCTTCTCCCTCAATACTATGTTTGAACAATTTTTATAATTTTCATTTCATCACTTTTACCTTACCATGTTTATAGTCTTGATTTATTAGGATGACTTGTTGCAATTTTAAGTTATTCAAATAATAATAAAAAAAATTTTAAATCCAACTAGTTGTCTATAATTTAGTGTATTATAGTCCACTTTTACGCTGGCCACCTCTACTTATCCTAGAAATGAAATAATCTCTGTATTTGGAGAGAGGCGCTTAATAACCACCAAAACTTTTCCACTCCATGACTAAGAGTGAAAAAAAAAAAAAAAGTCTTCACAGAGACAATATTACTGGCTATTGAAAAATAAAATAGTACTTTAATTGTGAAAAATGGCTCACTTAAAAAAATCTACGCATTTATACCCAGGGCCCTGAGGGCCAGGTCCACGTGGCCTGTCTCTGCGAACAGCTTTACTGGTACAGAGCCACACCACTTGTGTACCAATTGTCTCCAGCTGCAGCTCAGAGTTGCCACAGGGCCCTGGATGGCTCACCACGCAGGAAATCTTTACTCTCAGGTACCTCACAGGAAAACGTCTGCCCAGCCCCGATTTAGTTTGCTAGAGTTGTGTCCCAATATAACTTCAAAAACTGAATGAACAGAAATAAAATACACCTTTTAGTAAGTCTCTGATTAAAAAAAAAATCAACACTGGACACAGTCTAGGCTAGCTTGCCTTTTTAAGTCACCTGACCTAGTCACAAGTAAGAAAATCCAGGGACTAAATAAAGCAGGAGAATGTAAGTCAAGCCCGGGGCAGGAGCCCTCCGGGCAGGGCAGGGCAGGCAGGGCAGGGCAGGGCAGCTCACCTTTGCTGGCGCTGAGGGTCTGCAGCACCATCTCGGCAGCGCCGCGGTCATGCAGCCTGGCTTGCTGGTACAGAAGCTTCTGCTTCTCCATTTCCTTTTCCTGAACACAAATCCCAACCGTTTATGTTGCTGGCTGTCATTAAGCAGAGCGGCTTAATAAACTGTATTTTTCAGTCATCTCTTCATGTATGGGCTCTATGACAACATTATGGACCATTTCAACACCAACAATGTTATTCAACAGGTGGTAACGGATTCAACTCTTGGGTTTTTTTTTCCCCTTTATATTTCTCATGATATACTTTTGGTACTGGTTGATCAGGATGAATTTTCTCAATTGTAATTATTTGATTAGTCCAAAACCTGTATCAGAGTTTTGAAGGACTGTACTTCATCACTGAAACTTTCACTTTCTGAATTATGCATTTGTGCATAAGTTTGTCACGTTTTTAATCATCTCCCAAGTCATGGCCATAACTTGATACTGCTCAGCAAATGGCTCGAGTAGGAGGTTATCACGGAATGACAGAGAAACATTAACTGAGACGTGTTGGAGTATAAGCAAAATTGAAAGCTGATATGCAGAGAAGGGCAGGCTTCAGCTAAGTGGTGGACTTACGGCACACATCCCCCCAGGCCCGCCCCCCGAGGACAAAAGAAGCAGTGTGCCTTTATATTTTGTATCCTCCGGTGGTAACAAACGATACTGCACGGCACTGCTAGAGCGACGGCTGGACTTGGCTCTTTCCCACTTAAACTACCACTGAAAGCACACAGATGGGAATAGAAGTAAAATATAAAGGCACAGCAAGTTCAAGACGGGTAGGATCATTCACTTGAGCTATCCAGTTCGCTGGAATTAGACGGAACCAAGCAGTGTAAGTTGCAGGATGGAAGTTGCATAGAGCCCGAGGACAGCGAGTCCATCCCATGGCGTGGAGAGAAGCTGAGTCAACGGGACATGAAACAATTAGTATCATGTCCATAAACACAACGGCCAAACAGGTATGACCTAAGAGCAGGAAGAGCTGCAGCAGAAGTAGCCAGGGTGACAGCTTTGCTGCCGTAAACTTTCCATCCAAAGTACGGAAAATAGACACTGGAAGATGGAAGAGGTTTAAAAAATGAAGGCTTGCTAGTTACAGAATATGAAAAATAAAGGAAACTAAAAAGAGGGGGAAAAGAAATGGGCTCAAACAAATGAAAAAAAAAAAAAAAAAAGAAACCTTTAAATCAAAAGCAACCAACACAGACATTTATGCTGTTACCAGAGAGTTCTCGCCGAGGCTGGCAAATTTGTCTCTTAAATCTTTGATAATATCGTGCTGCGAAAACAAAATTGATCAGGGTTTTTTTCACACTATAGTTAGAGCTCCTGTGGTTAAATTTTTATTTTTTCTTAAATTATGTGATAGGCCTAAATGGATGCAGAGAAAAGAAAAAAAAAGGCAGCTTTGCTTTATACGTAGCCATGCTAACATCTAAAAGGTTTGCCTTCATGTTTAAACCTCTTCCTGTGAAGTCAAAAACAAAACGAAAACAAAACCACACGGACACACAAAACCATATTGTCATTACAACACGGCCTCAGGAAAACTGAAAGGAGCCCCTTGCGCCTGCTCTTCAGGTGTTGTTGAAAATTGGTGAGCAACATTTGATTCTTCCTTTTAGACCCAACAATCTTTCGCTTTCCTCCCATTTTCAGAGCTACTGGTGGAACTTTTATTTCCCAGCTTAACCCGCTCCCTCTTGTAAAGAGTGTTCCAGTAAAACAATGGTGAGAGATTACTGGCTTAAGGAACTGCACCATTATTTTCATCACCTAGAGAGGCAAGGGAGTTAGAAAGAGCAGCTCTGCTGGCTCAGTAGAACATACAAAGGTAGCCATCAGGAAACCCAAAGAAGATGCAAGAGGGCAGTATGCCACATAGCTTTGAGGAGAAACAAAAACCAACACTCTTTGCCATTTATGCTCCCAAAGAAGACAGACCAGCTCAAAGGTCTGCCACAGCAGCTTGTGGAACAGGATCTAAGGTCCTAGCAACCTCTTCGGGAACTGAGACCACTCATGATGGATGGACCTCTGGAGGGTCAAGAAAGACTGGACATCAAATCGCCTTCTTTAAAAAGTAAACTCCCTGAGCAAAGATCGCTCTCATTTTTCTTACGTAACGTCTACCTGTCAATAATAACAGTAAATATTTTAGGAGAGATGAGACTCATTTGAAAAAAAAATATTGAGCAAAAATAGATATACTGATTCAGAAGCAGGAAAGCCAGATTTCATAAAGACAGATGGGGCCAGCTACTCTTTTCAATTTCTTGTTAGACTGAGTTGGAAGCTCTCTCTTCAGAATATCTTTAATATTACTTCTTTTCGTACCTTGTGTTCCTTTGAGAACTGCTTCTGGGGATATAATTGAATCTCCTCACTGGAAATTTTATCACTACATAAAAAAATAAAACCTTGAAAGCTAAAGCTAAACTAGAAAATTTTTAGGCAATAGAATCATGGGTTATGTAGAAAGGAAAAAATTCTTTCATTCCAAATTTACTGCAGATCAGCTTTTCCAAGCGAACTGGAGACAGATCTTTTAAAAGTATCTTACTCAAGGAAATAGCACCTTAAAAGTACCTTTTTCAAAGTAGGGTTCCTCATCCCACCCCATTCCATATTCTGCTTAAACTGCCAAAGGGCCTTAAACACTATACCTTCAACCTGTAGTTTAGTCTTCAAATTTTTCCAACGTTACAAAGGGAGGTTAAGGGAAAGAAGATTTAAATTAAAAAGGAGCAGCTCCACAATTTAAATTTTCCCTTAGGCAAAAAGTTCTGATTGCCAAAAGCAACCAAGAATTACCAGCTGTTTTCTGAATAAGATTGTTGCGAGTCTTTCCAAGGTCAAGGGTGATCATATATCTGACCTATGATAAAATCAGTCATTGAATGGAAGCATTCAACATCATGATTTGCTTTTAGTATAACTGAAGTTTGTAATAAAATTGCTAAAAATCTTCCATTTTGTCTAAAAGTTTCTCAAGCTTTCAGCACTTGATGGGGGGGGCGGTAGGGAAAGGCTTGAAGAAAAACATCCATTCAATTCTTCAAAAACTTGCCTTATAAGAGAAAAAATGCTGAGATAAGACTAAATTATACCAGCCCTTGTTTCTTGGTGGAGAAAATAGTTTATCCCCATCAAATGAAGATGCAAATATGATTTAAACCAGGGCAGACTGATGACAGCAAAGAAATTCACTTTGTTTCTGAGGGACCTTTCTAGTTTATGGGCATTTAGGGCAGCACGGTACATCACAGGCTGAGGGTGCCAACCAAGTCTACACTCTGAGCATCACCCCAAAGGAGCCACTGGCTTGTGCTCTTTTGGTACTTCTAAGCCTTCAGCAACTATTGAAAAAGTTATCATAATCTTTTCCTCTTAAATTTCATGTGCAAGCTAGTTACAGTATAAGTGAACAGAAGTTTCCAGGAGCTGAACTCTTTCTGAAAGTATTTCCCATAATGTAGTAATGTTGTAAGTCAATATTAAATAATTTTATCTGGCATCTGAAATGTAGTCATAATCTACAAGGTGATGTTGAATCTTAACATTACCAAAAAAAAAAAGACTGGAATATAGAAGATTTAATTGGATAACTTAAGGACAAAGCTGAAAGACAGGGATATGGTACTAACAGTTTGGTTTAAAATACAAACAGGCCAACTCACACTAAGGAAAATCGAAAGTATAGACAGCAGTCACATCTCCAGAACTCCAACTAGTTCTGGTCTTTGTTCTAGCTTCCAAAACTAGAGGAGTCATACTCATAAAAAGATGACTCACGGCATCAGGGAAACACTTACAAGATTGTAACTTTACTCAATGATAGATGGTTCCACAAGTTTTTTTAAATTTAATTTTTAAAAATTAAATGAACATGGAGGTTTCTAGAAGTAAAGCTCCATGAGGAAAGGGGCCATAGCTGGTTTGCTTATTAAACACAGTACACATATACTGTGCATCCAGTACAGTTCCCTGCACATAAAAAATGTTCAAGAAAGTGTAAATGAATGAGAGAACTAGATAATGTGCTATCATGTAGTATGCAAAATTAATCCAAAGTTTTACAAATATTATCTTTCCTTTGAAGAGCTACAAAGCTAGTACAATGTGAAAATTTTATTTAGTTTACTTTTAGTATAGGGTCCAAAAAGTCTAGATTTATACACATACAAAAAATAACAATTCTCAAATTGTAGCTTTTGGCTTATTTTTCTGTCTGTACCTTTCATTACTGTCCATTCTCTTTGTTGTTGAACCGTCGCATAGTAAGTAACCTTCTAGAGTTCTACTTCTCAATAGGATGATCATGTTTCTAATGTTCTTTAAGTAAGAAAATTTTTAAAAATGTGGCTTACCCAAAGCAAACTTCATTTAAATGCCTAAGATTTACTAACATATAAGAGACAACAAAAACACTGAACCAGAGAAATGCAGCTCAGCTACCGCGCTGGAGGCTCTCAAAGTGGTCAGATGTGTTGCATAGTGTGACTTTACGGCTGACTTCTTCCTGTATCAGATACACTTCCATTTCGTTTGGAATTCTGTTTCCCCTGGATTCAGCATATTTAGAACTAATTAATACTATGCTAAAGCACTGAAACCAGCTGATCTGAAACGGTTTTCTATTTCAAGGTCCTGCTGACAAAACTTAGGCTACGCCACCAAAAGCTCCGTTAAGAAAGTACAACATGAAGGAATGAGTGACTCTAGAATCAGAGGTTATCAAATTAGCCAAGTGAGGCTGATCTGTCACAAGAGGGAGTGTGTTTATCCTGAGCACAGTACTGATTTTAAAAAGCCTTCACCTACCTATCTGTTTCTTTGTTTAAGCCGTAGAAGCCCTGGATACTGCCCCGAATGTGGAAAGTACGCGCCCTGCAGTCCTACTAGGATAGCCTGACAGAGGGGAGGATGAGAGCACTGGGTGACTGGCGACCTCCAGCCCCAGGGAGGAGCCGTTAGAGCAGAAGGCGCTAGGAAGCTGGAACAGTCTGTGCGAAGCAGCAGTCGGGGTAGATTTTATCACAGAACAGATCGCAGTAACGCATCGTTTGGATTTTCAGATCTCCCAGTTCTAGTAGTCCCAGTATCTGCAATTCTAAGTTTTCGCAAATGGTTATTAATCTCGCCCCAGATCAACTCCTGAGAAACTGCTGCACTCTAAGTAAGCACTCGATCCACTCTCGGATTCCTCGCCAAGGGCTACGTGTTCAGCTGGGAGGAGGGTTTTTCTGAAGACTGTCTTAAGGACGCAGAGCCCCCCATCCTCCCAGCCCCTCGGTGCTCATTCTGAGCTGAGCCATCCTCAGACGGCACCCGTATCCCTGGACTGCACCGTACAAATTCTCAAATAATTACTTTTACTGAACTGCTGGAGGCCTTCTTCATCGTATCACACGTTGTTTTCCCACAAAGACCCTCGGGGGGTGGGGGGAATGCTTCAGGAATTTCTGTTTCTCCCAAAGAAGGAGATTGTCTGTGTTTTACTGACAGAGTAAATTTTTACATTTATGTGATTTTATGTTGACTCCTAGGAGCTTGGGATTGGTAGTACTGACAACTTGCAGCAAATCAGCAAGATACTGTGGCAGAGGTTTCTGGATTAATCCCATTTCTGAGGGGCTCCTCTCTGTGTCCCTAAATGCTTTTTAGCCCTCAACACTTTTTTATTCATCTAACCATATTATGTATAATTATGTGATAGTTTAACTACCGATCTAGGAAAAGGTGGAGAAACACACACATGTACAGAAGCTGGATGTCATTTTCTATAAATCGTTTTTATTGTGACATTCCTGCACTAAGAGACACGGAGTTCATTTTCTTTTTTGCCCTTTCATGAAAGATCAGAAGAAAAGTAGTGAAAATTTGCATCCTTCTAATCAGTGTTTATGCATTTAGAAGAATTAGGAAATTGCCCTGAAAAATGAAAAGGACTTACTCAAAAACAGCACATCAGACAGCTCTAAAGGTGGATATTACCCCTGAGAACATCCAGTTCAAAGCTTTCAGTCCAAAGGGAAAAAGTACAGAGGAATTAAATGGGACCTGCTTAAGGGCACCCAGTTAGCACCGGATGAGAACTCAGGTCCCCTGCCTTGTTCGGTTCCAGGCTCACTGTGCTGAAAAATCTCCTCTGTGGGCTTCTCTGACCTGACTTTGGTAAGGAAGTGAAACTGATCAAGTAGAATGACACTAGAGAATACTTACAGAGCTCATTATGTGATAGGCAGTGTTCTGAGCGCGTTACATGTAACAACGAATTTAATTTTCACCACAGTCCTGTGACGTAGAGACCTTAATTAGGCCCATTTTATAGATAGGAACGTTGATGCTCGAGATCATACAGCCACACGGTGAAGCTGGGATTCAAACACAGGCGGCCTGTCCAAGTGCCTGCACTCTGAATGATTTTGCTGTACCCTGGTTACTGGACGTCATGAGGACGTGCCCGGTACTGGACACAGTGCAGTTTTATGCTTTAGTGTGTGCCTCCGTGTAGTTCGCTATTTAGGTCCACACGTTCATAGGCATAAATTTCCATATATAATATAAAGGACTGTGCTTTAAGTGGAATTTTCCTTGTATCAGGACTAGTACCCCAACCCACCCTAAGCCCCCTTCTCTCCAAGTCCTAGCAATCTGCCTTGCTTCTGAGGCACCGTGGCCCTAGAAATGGCTTGCACCATTAGTGTGGTGACATGCTGGCTCCTAACCACACCACTGTGTAAGACCACCTGCTGCTGACAGTGGAGAGACTGCAGTGCCTGGACCCTGGGCAGGCTGGGCCCGAGCTGGCTCTGGCTTCCCCAGGGGTCCCCCTGGAACAGCTGCTTAGTATCAGCAGGACGTAGGAAGAAATGAACTCCCTCAGACCAGTAAGAGACAGGAGATGGGATGGAACCAGCAGATAAAGTGCTCAGTCCTTCCTTCCCAGGAGGCACTGCTCCATGATGCGCACGGCCTCCCAGGGGCATCCGGTACAGCAGAGTAGCTGCTGTCCTGCTGGGAGCTGCGGTCAGCGGTCAGCTCAGGGAGGCATTACTGTGCTCTCCCAGCTTCCCTGCCTCAGTGCTCTTTGCCCCTCACTCTTACCTCCCTGAGACTGTAACACCTCCAGCCCCAACACAGTGTCAGCAAACAGCCTCTTTGCTCTGTCCTCCAGGGAACCTGGGCTAAGACTTGAGGGCGTTCCTTCAGATCACCAATTCCAGTATCTGAATATGCAGTGGGCAGACTGCAGCAACAGGCATGAGCACTGGAGAACACTGGCCGTCAGAACTCCCTCCCCCTCCCCTCTACGATTCAACAGTATGACAAGCAACTCAACACTCTAGTCCGTATCTTGATACCACAGATCTTCTGCAGTAGAAACTAAAGAAGTGTAAATGTTCTTGATGAAAGAGGTGACTGCTTCAGTGTTTTATATTTATAGCTGTATCTTTAGTTTTTAATATTTGATGGCTCTTTTAGGTAAGATTCAGGAAGCCCCTCTAACTTAACCTGCTGTGCTCCTATGAGTAGAAGTAAATAAGCCCATTCAGAGATCTGTTTAGGTAGCTACTGGAGAGGGATCTTCTCAGGGCCAACTCATTCTTAGAGAATTTTCAAAAAATTCAGTTCTATTCAAAAATTAGATCACTGGAGGGGTCAGACAAAGGTGGTCTTCTCACTGTGTAGAGCCATTGGCCCATAAGGCTCTCTGGACCTACGTGGATTCCTGCACTCAGTGGCGCCGACTGTGGGACACAAGTGGGGCGCCGGTCTGAGCTCTCAGCAGGAACACTGTCACTTCAGTTGTGACTGAGGCCCAGCTGGGAGAGAATTCAGGTCAGTCTCCTAAGTTCTTACTGCAGAGTATCAGCTCCTCCACAGGCGTATTTGGCATGTAAGACACAAGAAGTTCTCTTTAATCAGTACTGCAGAGTAAGAGGGCCTTGGGGACTCAGCGGAGAAGTCTCGTCTGTGGACCAGGAGTCGGGCACTTGCCAGCGGGTGACGCACCTTACTGCGTGCTTGAGAAGCATGGTCTAGAAGGCGCGTCAACGGTCAACCTCTGCTCGCTTACGCTCCATGGTCCTTCACTCAGGTTTTCCGTAAGTAGTAAGTCTATACTACGGTCCTTAACATCCCACAGAAATGCTGTCACTGCATCGACTGCATCGTCCTTAGTGCTGAGCCCTCAGACCTGAGAGCGCGGCAGGAGGAGAAGCAGCCATCTGGAGGATGTTTCCATGCATTCTGCCAAATCGTCATGTGACAATGCGGTCTACTCCGGCACCAAAGCTCCTCATTGTTCTAGGTGAGAAAAGCCCACCATGCTCAGAAAAATGAAGGCATTTGACTGGAAACATTACGGTTTGTTTGTTACGATTATCATTTGTTTGGGCTCATGAAAAACTGGAAGGTAAACAAAGCGCTCAAGTGCAGTAATTAACACTTCAGGGGACTGCTCAAACGCTTCTTCCCTTTCAGTTAGTATGGCCTCTTTTTAAGATTTAACTGTCCCTTTCTGTAGTTTTAATATTGAAGCAGTCTCAATAAAAAGACTACATATAATTACTAACTAAATATGCAATAAAATTTTAAATAAGTAGTTGTAGGAAAAGTATCCATAGATTATCGATGAAGTTGGGAATTAAATTATCAGCTTAAATCAGGCAAGTTTAACAGGATCATACCAGGAAACAAACATGTGATGGAAGGAGAGAGGAACTGGCCAATCTGCGGCATCTCAGCTTCCACCCCCTGTTCTCCACGTTTCCTGAGTTTTACTTTTACTCCTCATGGGAATTCTCCTTACAGCGCTGCCTTTTTATAGCTACTTCTTCCTCCTTCTCAGTATCTTTACAGATACCAGAGATTTAAGTAGGAGGTACAGCAAACGTTAATAACCAGCCAGCTACAGGGATAAAATTCAATTATCATACAATTTTGTTACTCCCAAATTCATGTAACATAATTTGTTTTAAGGATTATGAAACTGCCAAACAACCTTTCAAATTCACTACAGCTTAGATGAAAAATTCCACTATTAGACTGCATCTAAATGATGTTAAACAGCCAGACAACTCAATGTAAAAGTCTGGTACATTATTAAATTTATTAAGAGAAAGTAATAATCCAGTTGTCTGGTCAAATTTTTCAGTGGTTTTGTTGGTTTAGAGGGTCAACCTCAGACAAATTTATCTTCATAAGTGATCGATTGTCAACTTTGACAAACACGACTGTTTTTCAACTTGGGAAGGGTTCATATTGTTTACTTAGAGTATATATTTTGCAAATAGTAGACTGTTACACAGATTAGGCATAAATAATAAGTTACAGTCTGAAATTCACACGGAGGGTCAGTAAAACATCGGTTAAGAAGTGAAAATTTCCAAATCTTGTCTATTGTGTTACACATGTGAACACGTGACAATCACTGCAACTTCCAATTCCTGTCTTGTGCTGGGACAGTCACCCTTGCCGCTCTCTTGTCTCCTTTCTGGGACTAATCACCAGGTTTCACCTCCAAGGCATGCAGTCCTGCCAGGACGGCCCGGGTCCTGTGCTCTGCAGGCTGAGACTCCACGACTAGTTATTCCCAGACTTCCTGCCTCAAGAGGGGACCTTCTAACGTCACCAAATAGGATCCTATTTGCCAAATGGTATTTGCTCTTAGGTCTCCCTGAAACTGCAGTCCTCCTTCAAAGTAAAACGGTTTTCTTACCCAGCAACACCCCTCATCCTGGCCTTCCACATCCACCCCCTTCCGTGCACATCCTGGACGTGAACTTCAGTGCTATGCATGAGATCAAACCTCTGGTGGATGTTAGCGAGGTCTCTTCATGTTTTCAACCCTCACTAAGTCACAGGAATTCTGTCTGAGACAATTAGTGATGAAACTATAAAATCTACACATTAGGATCACGCTATCTATACCTATCGTTACAAACCCATAATATTACTAAGTGTTATGCCTGTTATGTGCCATTAAATTATGTCCATCTGATTAGAGCTAAATCCGATAGCCTCTGCATGAACTCAAATTTTAAAATCATGTAAGAACAATATATTCCCCCAAATATAATAGTGAGTAAAAATCATGACAATTTGTTTCTTCTAAGTAGATTCTTTGTGACATTCTAAATTCACCTTAACAGCAAATATTTCACTTTTTTAAAAATAGAAGGCAAAAAAGAAGACTGCACTTCCAAACTGAAAAGGCTTTTTTCTTTTTTTTAACTAAAGTCATAACGGGTATCTTCTTCCTGGGATATTTATGACTGATTTTTCTACTAAATAGTCTTACGAATGTAAAATGGAAGCTTAACAGGGTTCATATGGAAGTAAAACTTTCGTAATTCGAGATCAGAATGTTTTGTCCTACAGAATAGATGAACAAGATCATATTGTATAGCACAGGGAAATACATACAAGATCATGTGGTAGCTCACAGTGAAAAAAATGTGACAATGAATATATGTATCTTCAGGTATTAACTGAAAAATTGTGCTGTACACTGGAATTTGACACAACATTGTAAAATGACTATAACTCAATAAAAAATGTTAAAAAAAAAAAAAAAGAATGTTTTGTCCTAGCAAATTTCTCTGAGACGTAGCTGTTTAGAATCTTAAGAGCGAGGAAGGCTCCCCTAGTTCTCCCTATAAAGAGACACAGAGTCGACCCTGGAACCGTGAGCAGCGTCTCTAGACGCCAACTGCAGGTGTGCCGGGCTCGGCGGGAGAGCAGACTTACTGCCCCTCCCGAGCAGCGCCACATCGCAGCGCTCTCCAGGACATGAGCCCGGCAGGAGGACCCTTCAAGAGGGATGAGGCCGGAAGGCGGCACCGGGAAGTCAACAGCTAAAGCTAAATCACTGAAGGGTGGAATCTCATCCCAGGACCATGGGCAGCTCAGAGTTAGCACAGAGTTAGTGTCAGATCGGGAGTCAGGTAAACTGCAAGAACAACAAACCTGTGTCACGGAAGGGATACTGAAGAGACCAATTGCGCTGGAGCTACAAACTGGTAGAGAGATTGATTTTTTTTTTTTTTAAACAAAAGAATCAAAGATGTTGGGTCTAACAAAGGTAAATGTGACAAGAAGCTGAAACTCAGACCCAGACAAATACACACATACATATTGTTTTACCTTGCTGCGCTGCGATCCTGTGACCTTCAGAAAGAATGAGGACAAGAAGCAAAATAGCAATAAACAACTGCTCGGAACACAACCAACAGACCGTAAATGGTGTGCACTTCAGGAAGACAGTATCGCTTGCTGCTCACAGCTCATTCTAACTTGGCTGTTTCTCAGCAATAATGATGGATTTGAGAATAGAATACACATACATTAGAAAAGATTAGAGTGTCACACAGGAAATTAACCTCACGGCATTTTTCTCAGTCAGCGATACTCATGGGTTATTCTCAAATTAGTTCGTTTTGGGGTTTTTTCACACAGCGACTTCAGCGCTTCAGAGATGCTCACATCAGACTGTGCCTGAAAGGGGCCTGACTCCATGTCTACGCCTCACCTACGCTTCTCGGTGGGTCCACTGTGATTAAAGACCTACTGCTGCCTACTAATACATTTCTAGACTTCTAGCTTTCCAAAGCTGACATGGAAATTAACAGAAGAAAAAAAAGTCTAATCTATCTCCTTCCATTGAATTTCTTTCTGAAAAATTCAAAAAAAAAAAAAAAGAAAAAAGGAAAAAGAAAAGAAGAACCAATAAATATGGAGTAGTAATTAGAAACAACTTGTCTCTCATAAAAAGCAAGTCTAGTCTAATCAAAAGGGGAAAATAGTATTTACTTTCCCTTTGGCTAATTAATATTGAGCAGTATTTCAAATTACGTGGAAATTTAAACTGAGGCCACCTGAGGAAACACTGGTGCACTAGGAGACAGCCCTAGGTTACCGCGCCCTGCCTCATGCGAGCAGGCAGCCCTGGCGCCCGTCGACATATGTGCAGGAGATGAGTGGCCCAACCGGGCAGAAGGCAAGAGGCCAAATCGTTAAGACTTCTTCGAGTCAGGAAAAGATATCAGACCAAGGGTTTAATTAAACCCTGGTCGTCGTGTTGCTGTTCAGGAAACATTTTTCTCCCATGCCTGCTGGGAATTTCCGAGCACGACACGCACTGAGCTGAGGACAGAAGCAGCCTCGTCTCCGAGGCTCCCGGGAACACTCATCCTGAACATATGGGATTCACCTGCTTCTTTAACTACTCTACGTCCCTCGGTCTTAACTTCAGCAAACGTGAGGACTCAGATTTGTCCATCCAGCTTGTGACATGCAGTTCCTTGACACAATAAGCTGCGGTAAGCCATGAAGCAAGAAACATAAATGTCAGTTAGAAGCTATGAGACAATGTTTCCAGGTGGACAGGGACGGGCGTGGGAAAAGGCCATCTTACTTCAAAGCTCTTCACCTCCTCTTCGCCGTCATCCTCCTCCTCGTCATGACAGCTCTGATGCGCCAGGAACACAAGAAAGGTCAACAGGGTTAGGACAGGCTGAGGCAGGAAGTGCAAGGTCACTGAGCAAGGGACACCAATCACTTGTGCTAATTTCTCACCAATATTGTTTAAATACACACACAATAAGCTTAGACGACATGATCGACGAGGTCGTGACCGAAAGGAACCCTGTGCTGTGCTTATGCTAAGTTACCAGTTTCCGCACATCACGGGGACATCCACGAGGCCCGCGTCGTGCTGCGCATGCTGTTCACTCACGCGCTTTCCTTGCTCAAACCAAGTCACAAGCCTTAAAGACAAGGATCACTGTTTTCTCTTTTTTATGCTGCCTTTATAAGGCATTAATACAGATGCAATAAATAATCATGAATAAAATTAATGGAAAGCAGTGTCCATTAATTAAAGTGAATCTTGTCATCTTTTTTTTTTGGTAAGTTCCATTTTTTATTGTATTTGGTCTAAGGGAGGAAAGCGAACTCCCATCTGCTACGAATATTACTCTTTTCTACCAAAGTGATAACACTGACAATTTCATTATTTTGAGTCATTTTCCCAGACATGGCAAAGGTCTTGTGAGGCACTGTGATCTGATTCCCGCAGCTGAAGACCTTGCTGGGTGAAGCAGAGCTGAGTGGATGAGGAACACAGCCTGAGGCTGCAGAGTGCCTGCCAATTACTGGCTGTTTGGCCCAGGGCAAGTTCCTTTCTCTCTCCGGGTCTCCACGCCCTCGTATGTAAAATGGACAATACTAAGAAGGGAAGCCGGGTTCCTGAGAGGATCACATGAATTAATACATGTGAAGTGCTGGCCACTGAGACACAAGCGTCTGAGAAACAGTAACCTGTAACAAACCTCGACTGCTGTTCTCATTGTGGTTTCGGCACTAGAAGTGCCGTGCTGACCAAAGGAAGCTGGTCAGCGAGCGGTGCCTGTGGTAGGAAGAAGCCACTGCTCTGCAAAGTTCGATTATTCCAGCCCTTCTCAGGGAATGTTATGGCTGGTACACTCAGCGTAGCAATGAAGCTCACGGAGGAAGTGGTTAGATGTAAGTTACAAGTCAGGAAAGTACTTTTGACTCGATGATTCAGAGTACTTTGAAGTGGGAATGGGAGCGAGGGTACAAAATGTCATCCTTCCCCCAACTCAGTGATAAATTCTACAAGGTTTGTTCTGTTCTTTCATTCATTCAACAGATACGCACTGGGCATCACCCTTCCCACTTCAGGAGAATGTGCACATGGTTTGCGAAGGAGAAAACAGCCCCATGACAATTTCACTGCACTGGACAGGTTGCTAAAGAGTAGGTTCCACCACAGAAACCAAGATGTTAACTGTCCGTCAGACCACAGGAGCTTGTCTGCTATATGCCAAGGTCACCTTGACTCCCGTGTCGTCAGTTAACCAGCATTTTGAAAATAAAAACCCATGAGAACTTTAGCAAAACATATCTGGAAGGCAAGTCTGTAACCCTCCATGAATACCGTACACCTGATGTCGGGTATGGAGAAATTATGGCTGCCCTGCTCCTTAAGATTACCTGTGCAGTATTTCCCTCCATGCCAATTTCCGCAGAAGGAAATATCCTTCTTATTTCTCCATCCATGTTCTTTAAACTATGGGTTTCAACCCATTAACTGGACACGAAATCTGTTTAGTGAGTTATGATCTCAAGCAACTTTCTAACTTAGATAGAACAGACAGTATCAGCCCACACCGCCCATGGCGCAGGTGTGATTTCACAGGAGTTTTCTTCCCAGGGTATCTGCTTTGGTCTCTCTGTAAACACACTAGGCAAAGGCGTCTCTCACTGCGGGTCATGGTTTCAAAGGGGCTGGAGAGCCACGCCTTTCCTCTTACGCTCTGTAACCTGGCCAGCCCCTCTGTTCCCACCCACTCAAGGCTTCATTCCTCAAACTATTCCTTTGTCTGTTCTTTTGGGTCCTTCGGCCCAGAATAGAAGCATACTCAAGTCTTTAAAAAAAAAAAAAGGTAAAAAATGGCAAAGAAGCAAAAAACAATCTCCCGCCAACCTCACAACCCCATCTACACATGTCCCACCCCCGTCCCAGCCGCGCTCCGGGTCTTCTCAGTGGAGACGTCCAGGCCACACCGGCCCTGCCCACACCTGCACCTCCACTGCTCCCTCTCCCCACCCTCTGCCACTGTGCTCGCCACCGTCACCCGACAAATGAAATAAATCCTGGAGAGTTTTCAGTCCTTACTGTGTTCAGCCCCTCAGCAGAGTACGATTTTGTTGACCACACACTCCCAGAGGCCCTACATATGCTCACACATAAGGTTTCTCCTGTTTGTTGTGGAGAAGGGTCTTTTTCTTCTGACATCTCTTAGCATCCCCGTCTTTGGAGGCCTGGGAGGAACAGGCCCTGGGCCTCCTGCTCCCCACGCTGCCCTCCCTGCCTGGCCGAGCCATCTACTGGCTTCACTTCTCTCCTGTGCTGATGGATCCCAACCTATTCACAAGCCTGCCGGGAGGTGCGGGTGTCGGACACGACCCTCCTTTCACACGTCTGAGGTCTCCACCCAGCCACCTCACCGCCGTGTCCACAGCCTAACCTGCCACCCTTCCTCTTCACTCTAGGCGTGCGATTGTCCAGGGGTTCCCCGTCCCAGCCTCTGGTGCCACCGTGTGCCCTGTGCCCGAGCCAGCGGCCTCAGGGAGACCGGACTCCTCTTTCATCCTCCTCCCTCAAGCCTTCCTTCTGTTATGGGATTAAATGAAATAAGCACACAGTGAACACCAGCTCTTACAGTTTTCACATGGTCACCCTGCAACAGTCATTCCACAGCGGAGGACTCCCTTGAACCGAGACTAAGCCGGCTGTGCGACCTGCTCCCAGTATTCCTGACAGTTCCTCTGCCACTGGGCTTGTCAGGCAGGGCTTTCTAGGATCATCTGTCAAGATTCGTCTTCTCCATCAGATGACAGACTCCACGCAGGCAGCGTGTGTGTCTGTCTCACTCACCATGTGTCTCCAATACCGTGATTGATGCCCATGAGTATTTGTTGAATGAATGAATGTTTGGAAAATTAGTGAGTCCCCCATAAGTAAAATGCTAAAGGAAGAAAGAATAACCTGTCAAGAAAGTCAGAACAGATATTTATAAAACAAGGGGTGTTCAGATTAGTGTCCCTTAAGTTTCTAAAACTTAATATTTAATCTTAATCCAGAAATACATAGATTCTTATGCTTTGCCAGATGAAAATGATTTCCCTTTTTAAAAACTAAATATTAGAATCAAGATATTTATTTACCTTTGCCATAATATCTGCATAAGCCATATATAAAAAATCTTCTTCCAGTTTGCTATGAAAAACAAGAAAAAAAATCAGTTTTGAAGTAGAAGGCTAGTCATATGCAAAAGTACCATCACTGTATAAAATAATCTTTGTTTTTCAACAAGTATCTCTTTTTAAAGGAAAACAAACACAAACTTAGGCAAAGGAATCATTCAAGAATACTGCAGAATCAGAAGCAAAGACCTCTGGCTTCCTAAACAGCCGCCCCACTTTTCCTTACAGAAGAGGCCCAAGTCTCGAGAGACAGATGGTCTCTCCTGACTTACACACAAATGCGACAGCTGTCATTCTCTTGGAACTACAAAAGCTGAGACGAGCACATTTCAACGAGACAGAGGCTCCTGACAGCAGAAGTGATACCTGACATTTGCTGGAAAGACTCCCCAAACCACTGCGCTGCTCTGTAGTTAAACAATACAGCGGTCAGAGTGATTCTTAAAAACTAAGAAAGGTTAAAGTACGTTTGTTATCCTCTTTTTAAAAAGTGTGGAAACCGTTAACTCATGAAGAAAGGCTTCCATCAAAAAAATACCTGATGTTTGCCAAGTCATTTCAGCAGTTAAACTTCAGCCCTCGGAAAGACCACTTATGAGAAACACCTCATTATGTGGTCGTGCCAGACAGAGGGCTTCTCTCTGCTTAGGGGTGAGATGGCTTTGTAGTTAGGAAATAATAAGAGCAGGAGAGAGAGGGAGAGAAGGGTGAGCACGCTGGCTAAGAGGGAGACATGTACAAGCGCAGCACGTGCCTGGAGGTCAAGTGAGCTCTTCAACTCTCATGGATGCGGAATGACAATTAAATGTTCTCCCCGCTTCTGCAGAAGACGAGGGGGGCCTGGGGCAAAGCAGGCTTTCCTCCCACGGCAGGGAAGCAGATGGAGGCATCAGAGCCCCTGACATGTCTTCTTATCTGCAAAGTTAAGCTATGCGGTGCCCCTGGAAGCCGCAGGTGCTGAGCACAACTGGCTTATCGGTCTACGAGTGCATTTCTTATTTAACTCCAGAGAGGTTTGCCCTTTGTGGCTTTGGTGAATTCACGTGAGCCAGACCACAGGAGCCAAGAGAAACGGAGAATGCCCTTAGAATAGACACCCCCCACCCCGCCCACTGAGATGATGGCTCACTTGTCTCCTAAGGCTTCCCAAGACTCACTGCATAACAGAGACAGAGTCTACCAAGGAAATTTAGGGTCCCTCGTGTTCTCTCAGCATTTTTGGCACTGACATTGCTTTGGTTTTATTTTATCAAGACTGTTTGTGATAGAGGGGAAAAACATTTTATAAGAAGATTCAGAAACAACTCAGTCAGCTAATTACAGAGCTGTTAAGAAAGACCAGAGCTACATAACTACTTGATAGGTAAGTGTCAAAGCCGGAATGGAATGGTGCTGGTTCACAGGTGGATGCCAGGCTGGTCACGTCTTTGAACAACCCTCTCTCCTGCCAAGAACGAGATGCAATCGAGACGTGTGCGCGTGCGACACACAGGACACGCAGACGTGGGGGCTCTGTTCCTCCTACGCCTCCTGTGAACCCTCCCCGCCATACCATTTCTCCGTCAGAGCCGTTCGACTGAACAGAAGGATCAGCTGGTGCAGAGGATCGACCCTCTTAGTGCCTTCATCTTCCTCCGGAGGCTCTGCTCCAGGTTTCTACAAAGAAAGTCAAATTCATAAATTTCACATTTAGGCGAAATGCTCCCCCAAACCCAGGAGCAGCACGACGGCCAGGAACAACAAGTATTCAAAACCAGGCCCTTCTCTTCCTGCTGTGGCGCGTGTGTACGTATCATGTGTTGGACCTGCACATACGTGCGTGTTGTATTATCAATGCCAAAGCATGCAGCTTTTTTAAAAGAAGCAGTTTAATAACAGGACCAAAAAACACAACGGGCAAGAATGAGTTACATCATTTAAAAATTCTGAACGCTGCTCTTAGGAGCAGATTCGTAACTGGAAGTCCACCTGCTGCGCGGATGTCAGCTGCAGGGAGCGCTCGGTTTACAGAGCCCTGCAATAAAGGTGCATGTCACTCCGAGCATAAAGATTTAGCGCACATAGCAATGCAAACTGGTTATCCAATGAAACACTTTCTTTGCCTACACAGACAAAGATAAGCAAAAAATGCTGATGGAGTTAATGTTTGAACCACTCCACATTAATTTCCCTCATCTTTGGTTACTGTTAAAACTTAGAAAAGATTTCATTCTATTGGATAGAACATACACCATGAGGAAAATTATTCAGCATTTTTACTGACTGTAGAATTAACTAACCCTGACTTTCTGGTGAGTGATTTAATGAGTTCTGTGTCTCCATGAGACTCACCCATTCAGAGTGACTGTCCCTCTACAGAAACGGTCTCCTTTCCCAGATTTAAGGTTTAATGTTGCAGGTACTGGGAAGACGCCTACAAGGTATCTACTACTCTAGGGGCTGGTTGATTCTGAAGACAAGTGAAATTCATTTAAAATATATGGAGGTAACCAGCGTTAAGGTATTATGAACTAGATCTGTTTACCCCCTATGTTCCCTGATAATCTGTGAGTTAAAAAAAAAAAAAAAACCAGAAAATTTTAGACAAGAGGTCTTTGAGTTGGGAGTCATGAAGCCTTTAACTAGTCTGTAAGATTCTGCAGGACTGAGTGCTTGCAAACGTTCCTGAGCAGATGGCTTATTGTCAGGTTTTTAACAGGCCCACAGCTTGTGAAAACTTAGGACGAGGGCCCCCGAGCAAGGCGCTGCCAGGAACACAAGCCCCCTTGTCGGGGTGGCTGGGCCCAAGCCCAGCTGCCCCCTTGACGCACTCACCGCGACCTGGGCTCCTCCTGGGCCCGGTCTCGCGCTCTCTGCCCTGCATTGTTTAAAAACCAGCTCCTTCTCACTGGCTCTCGCAACCTGCAGCTTATTCTTTACGGTTCAGCTTTTAGAGTTCTATCCTGGTTCTGAGGTATTTGAAGGTGCTTTGAGCAAGAATTCGAAGAAAAGAGTCAAAGTTTAGTTAGCTCCTGAGCTGCCTGGCGTTGGTGAGAGCTCTCTGAAACAAGGAGAGTGAGAGCGGCCCTCCACCCTGAGCGCAGAAAGACCCGAGAATGAAGTCTCCTAGGGCCATCCACGCCCGGGGTCTCCCCCCGTGCTACAACTGCTCGCACCACCGTCACCCGCCAGGCCAGGCCCGCTTTCACCTCCAGACCCCACCAAGAACGCACCGCCAAGTCTTCTATCAGTTTATCTTCAAAGTAATGCTCTTCTGTTTCAATCCAAGACTTTTCATATCCCTGAAGAAAGAGATTGACAGCCCGATGCCTAAAAGATAAGCACAGATTCAAACAAAGAGTTTAAAAAAATTAACTGAAAGGGTTTTCAGTAGTGCTTTATCGCTGGATTACCTGTGCGCTAAAAGAATAAAATAAAACAGGCTTCCTACTCTCGACTGGGGAGGCAAGACTTGTCAGCCACACGCCGACCTGGATCTAGTAGTCATCCGACTCTGTCAGCTTTCACATCTGTCACTTACAGAATTAGGGTAACGCCCTCGAGTTTAAGTTCTGTGGGACTCAAACTGAGGTCAAGAATGGAGAGCACGTGGGACGGATGCTCACGAAGTGCCAGCTGTCACGGCATAAAGTTGACTCAGGATCAACCATGTGATAAACATCAAGAGAGGACGCGCCACCGTGTTCCAGCTCACGGCAGAGACAGGCCCCGAGGACTGCGGAGCACCGCGTGTGCCGCGGACTGCTGGGGGGGGTCTGCACCCCAAGACCACACCCTGCAGCACTGATGACGAGCGGCTGCCTGCAGGGAGAGACCAGCAAAGACCACGAGCACGTAACCCGACCGTGAGGCCGACGAGAGGCGGGCGAGGCTCCCCCTGAAGAGAGGGCAGAGGAAGTCGTGGCAAAAAGGGGACCTGATACGAGAAGGTCGGAGTGTTAGAAGCAGCTGGCATCGCAGGGCGAGGGGCCCTGAATGATTCCAAGGTGGGCCGAGGGCTCACGAGACGTCAGGTCAGGCAGGTTTACGAAGGGCCTTGACACCGGGGAGAGGAACTGACGATGCGGCTGGAGTGGCCAGAACCCACCAGAAATCCGCGTACGGGCAGAGGCTCGACCACACCGGTGCAGCAGAATCACCTGTGGGGCCCTGAAACAGGGCCCGTGCTAAGCCCTCGGAGAAAGTCCGATTCAATGGGCTGAGGCTTAGATATTTCTCAAATGATGCCTGAGTGTATTTCCTGAAAGCACTGGAACAAGGGATGCGATTTTGAGTATGTCACACTGGAGAGAGCGGGCCGCAGACTGTGACACGGTAGAAACACACTCACAATCCGCTGCACCCACGTGCCGTGAGCAGGCGGCACAGTGAGCGCGAGCGGGGACGGTGAGGGAAGGGCGGTGGTGCGGGACGGGTCAGAGCGCATCTGACGGCACCCGGAGGAGGGCTGGGTAGGAGGAACCAGAAGAAGACTGAGAACAGGAATTCAAGGCCAGTGTTCTACTTGAGTAAACTGTGATGCCATGATTGAGTCAGAGGACGGAGGAGCAGCACACGGGCTGAGGAGGAAGTTTAATGTATTTTCTACTCAGTGAGTGACGAGATGGCAAAGAACGCACCTACCTTAGGGGACGGGGAAGGTGTGACGTTTTGTTCATTTTGCTTTGTTGGTGGTGGGGGTGGGGTGGGGATTTTTTTGGTGTTCTGGTTTTGTTTTTTTACTCCCTGACATATTCTTCATTCATTCAAACACTTACTGAAAGGCAGTGAAGTTCTGGGTACTGAGAGTGTGAAACTGAACACAGCTCTGAAGGGTCTCGAAGTCTGAATCAGGGACACAAACAGCTCCAACCCTACAGGAAGTGCACACAACTAGAGGTGCATAAAAGTGTCCCAGGAACAGAGGAGGAAGCATTCCATGTGCAAGAAGTAGGAGGGCGTGGCCCGGTCAGAGATGTTCTAAAAGAGATGCAGCCGGGCTGAGCCGTGGACCAGACACGGGGCGGACGCCACGTGCATAAAGCTCAGAGCAGGAAGGCGCAGTCTCTCAGGAGCGCCACAGGCAGGCGGGGGCGGCGCTGCGGGCTGGACTTCGGTGCACCAGTCACTTCCCTGTTAACAAGCACGCCTGCTGCACATCTGGAAGGCCGGTGGGTCTCCCAAACGGACTGGCGTTATTCCCGTGACTTAGTTCCTTACCGGTTCTTTTCCCCAAAGGCTAATCCTCACAGAAATAACCAACGGTGAGGAACGTCTACTGCGTCGCGTTCCGCTGTAAGCTCGCTGTATACCTCAGCCCACTGAACATTCTGAACAACCTGAGGGGGCAGATCTTACGGTACAGAGAAACCTGTAACAAAGTCAGGCAAGAAGCTCGACCAAGCTGGGAGGTGAGGGGTCAAGTGGAGGCAGTGGCCCCCGAAGAATGTGTCCCTAGTTCCTCTCTCCGGCCTCACGTGTGTGTGCAGAGCTGCCTCAGCGTTTCAAAGGCATTTGGCAATGACATTACAGACCAACAAGAAGACCCAAGAAGAAAACCCAAGTGCCACACGGAAGAGCCAGCAGGCCTCCTCCACCTCTCGGACCGCTGTGCTCACGCTGAGGTGGGCCAGACTCCTGTCACTGGCTAGGGGCAGAGCAGCTGCACCACGAACAGCAGAGGGACTCTGACCTCGGCAGGTTGTACAACGGGGCCATCCGGAAGCAGGCCACCACCGCCCGCTTCCTCTGCTTGGAGAGCAGCTTGTGCCACACGGCCTTCTTGGATCTCTGCGGGTGCTCCACCTGAGGGAGGACACAAAGGCGCACACACTCAGACCCCAACTGCCCTCAGACACACAGTGTTCAACAGCTGCACCTTTTAGCTGAAGACTTCTAGAATTTCAATTCCAAAGGGACCCCACAATTCTTATAGACAAACCCACGTCCTAAAAGCTACCAAATGCTCAGTCTGAAATAGTTTCAAATGTTACATTATGTTCTTTAGTAAAAATATAGTATTTTCCCAATAATGTGCACTTTAGAAGCTATGTCATCTCTAAAATCAAAGAAATAGAAAACCACTCTATATAAAACCATTCTGCATCCTTTACAGAATTTGGATATGGTGCCAAAACATATTTTCTCTCTACTCAAAAAAAATTCACCTATTCTTGTTTATGTACTCAATTTTATTGTGAGTTAGAGCAGTAAACATGAATAGAGGCAGCTAAAGAAAATCCTAAAGAGAAGTCAACTGTTTTGTAATATAACAGGATGGAGAGATGACGAGTCTTCATGAACACATTACTAGGAGTGAGAAAAAGAATTCAATTTTGCAAAAATGTTAAAACATATAATTGTTTTGTTAGACAGGGACAAATGAGAATTCAAACGCTGTAGTAAACGTTGCAAGCAAGCTATCTGTTTAGCTAATGGTGCTTGGAATTTCAAGAAGAAAAAGAGATTAATTATAAGTATTAGAGAGGAAGAATTCCAACATGTAATTCTACATTAATTAGTAATTTCTAGGCAATTGAACACTGTACTTCCCAGATTGTAATATCTCCGGCGCATAGATGTAGATTTCTGGAAAAAACGAAAATGTTACGTTAGCTAAAAAAGAAAAACTAAATTTATTATCCTTTGCAGTAAAGGGTCAAAATACGAATGTAATCATGCTTGAAGAAAACATTAAGAATGTCTGGATGACAGTGGTTTGGAACCTTTAACAAAGCAGCCCCTGTCTCTGTAATCCTCTTCCCTCCACTGGATCAGGAGACACTTTTTGATGATTATCAACGTCGATTTTCTTCTTCGTTATGTTAAGCGAAACACAACATGTTTGAGACTTAACGTTGTAGGTGAAAACAGAATCGAGAGTAGTGCTGTTCAACTAGAACAGGGCAGTCTGATCAGCGAGGGTGACAGTCAACACAGTCAAGTTCGAGGCACTGAAGACACAGGCGTGAACACGGGAGAAAAGGCCTCTGCTTTCATGAAGTCTACCATTTCGCAGAGCATTCTATTACCCAAGGGAAGACCTTAAGTAAGTGATTTTCCCTGTACATCCAGTAAACAGATGTCAGTAAGATCTGTGAGCCAAGGGTAGACACCGAGATGTGTCCTATACCCGTCTGAATGCCTGGGTGTGCGGGCGTGTCAGCCTGCCTAGAGTGTGACGACCCGAAAATTCCAAGGAGACAGCTTACTCTCACGAGAAAAATTACCGGGTGTGCAGTGCAGAACGTTCATTTGCAAAGGTCGCTAATGCTGGAGATAAATTAAATGAACTACTTCCTGGGCACCCAAAAATATTCTTTACAAACTGTTCTATGGCTTAGTTACAAATTAACACGAGAATAGAGGTTTAAAGGCACAAATTCAACATACTTCCACTGTTTTCTATTCTTTGATAATCGACTAGTTCTTTTTACTCATATTCTTTGTTTTTTCCTCTTCACACGTGGGTATCCTTAACATTCTGAAGCATACATGGCCTTAACTAACATCTGACCCTCTTCCCTTTCCCTGGGTGATTCCTCTTTCTTTAGGATTTACACAGGGGTCCTGTCAGTCAAACTAGATCAAGCGTGGGCCCCTTTTATTCTCTTGTCAGTACATCTGGTATCCCAGCACATCTCCATCATTATATGTTTATCTACCTGTCCACACCCTCTGCTTGAGCAGAGGAACAGAAGTCAGTGCCCGCACTCCCAGGGGACAATGTTGCCGTATGGCAGTGCACAGATCAACTGCTTAGTAAGAGGAACCTCACTGCTTTACAGATGACATCATCACGATCGCACAGATCTATGCATATATAACGTATGACTATAGTAAAACACAGTCAGGTTTCAAGGAACCTCATTTAGTGTATCTAAAATCACTCAAGCAAATCCAGATACGTGCATGAAAACCAGGAAGAGTTAGAAACTGCTGACAGAGTCATGGGCTCAGAGATGGCTCTCCAGCAGCCGTTCAGTTAACACTGAGCAGTCTTCTTACATGTGCACAGCACTCTGGAGACAAACTCCATGACTTTATATATCACTTAACATTCCATTGTCTCAAACTTCGTCATCTGCTGACTGGATGCTAACTTGTATTTATTTAATATATCATGAAAACACTTAGAAGTATTAAGTTCTCTAAAGAATATTTTATTAATATTATGGTGTTACAGAATGTGGTTGAAGAGTCTCCTACTTTAATCTCATCAGCTCGAGTGATAAACTGCCTGGCACTGGAGAAGTGATTAGCATTTGGGGCATCTGAGTAAGCAAGAAGGAAATTAAGAGGATACTACATTAGATGTATCCTTAGCTTATTTAACTGGCCAGGCCAGGGATGGGAGATGATCAGATAATATAAAATAGGAACCAAAGAAACATGTTTATTATTGCTACGCTGAAATATTCTGCAAAACATTCAGATGACAGCGTTTCTGAGATGCCATGGGACACTTTGTTATTTTATGTTCAGCATGAACTAATTCGGCCAGTGACAGAGCACACTTTGGGGTCCACCCTGAGCACCCTCATGGTGTCATCTTCCTGAATGGACCTCATGGGAAACAGGGACTGTCTCCGCACTGCAGATAGTTTACCTAAGCCAGGAGATCCCTCACCCCAAAACATAACCCACCGTCTGATAATGTTCAGGAATTATTGTTTTGGGAACTCTTGAGCAGAGGTAATAAGTAAGAAAATCAAACATACAGTGAGCTTTGTAGATTAAAAATAGAATACAACTGGGAAACGATGTGGAAACGCTCTTCTCAGGTGGTTTTTAACAGCAATGCATTGCTCTTCTCCAAATATAATTTATTGCTGATCTTGTGGAAAAATTAGCTTCAAAATATTTAAAAGAAGGGTTAAGCAACTGACAAAAAAAATCAAACATTAAGCCAGGGAAAGAAAGCATCTCAACATTGATATGAGCAGCAGAGAAAAATGATCCAAGTATAAAACATTTGAAATCAGGTGTAACTCCTGACATTTTTGTTAGGGTGATTTAAAACTGAGTTTACAATCCTCATGATGTGTTTACTTTTGGAAATACTTTGAAAAAGACAATAAAACAGAGGCCTTGATCCACCAAAACACAGCATCGATCCTACTGCTACAAAAATCAAGGCTTGGAGACAACGCTGATTAGCGACCAAGCGCTCCTGAGTCACAGATTCTCTGTAATGAACATGCTGACCACATGTTTTCTGGCCCACAGTTCACAAGCTGCACACATCGGTTTTTAAAATGTTTCTATGCAGTTAAGGCAAATGTGAGTGAGCCACACAGAATCGAACCTGCTCAAGGTGGAAGAGCACGTTTGCTATGTCCAGTACCCTTTCAACTGTCCTCTCGGGGTCGGAAGTGTCTTCAGTCCTGTTTGGTAGGTCTTTGTAAAGGGCCATCTGCCACCGAATGGCAGGATCCTCCAACTGCAGGACAAAGAAAGGGAAGAGTTCAGAAAACACCAGGGTTACAACGTACAGAGCGAAGACCCACTTCTGAAGAGTCGATCCACAGCGATTTACCGAGCACGGCGCAGCGCCTGATCATCACCCAGAGACCAAACCCAGAAATGCCTTGGCCTTGTGAGGCCGGTCATCCCATGAGGAGGACAGATGTCAAACAAATGTCTGCCCTGGTGACAAGGGCTGCTAGACGGACACAGAAGGTACCTCGAGCTTTCACCTGATCTGTCGGTGGTTGAAAGATTTCCCTAAACAGGTGCAGTTTCAACCAGGATTTGAGGGTCGGGGAAAGGAAATGGGCAAAGCAGTCTTTTACCTCTCCCTTCTCCTTTCATAGTCAATTTACCTCTACAGACACAGGGATTCTGCAACAGAGACTCAGTCTCACTGAAACGAGGATATCAATTCAGTGGAGGCCTGTCAAATCATATTCCTAGAATCAAGGCATCTGAGGACTCTGATTTTTAACACTATCAAATTTCCCGAGTGAAAGATACAACTGAATTCTGACTATGTTTAGGAAAGATTATTTTCAATCACAGAAACTGACAATTACAAGCATCTTCAGAGGAAGAGAGCACCTCAAAGAAATAACATAGAATAACTGCCATTAGAAACAGGCAGAGCAGTACCTTACGTTTCTCCTCCCCTGAAATACTTCCATTAAAAATGGGAGGCCGAATGTAATGAAATGGAAGTGAATGGAAAACATCCAGAACTCCCCAGCTCCTAGCTGAGAGAGCACAGTTTGAAACGTTAGAAGTAGCTTTCACCTGGCAGCAGAGCGGGGGCTTGGTACAGCACTGGATGACTTGCAGACACCGTCTGTCCTCTGATAAAACAGAGTGCTTTTTCTCCATGTACCTTTTCTCATCTGAGGACTATGGTACTTCTAGATTCTGTTCCTTCCAATATAAAGTTACTCCCCCTTGGCCCTAGGATTACCATTCCTCCAATTTCAGGACAACGTACTGAAGAAGGAGCTGGGAACAAAAGAACTCACTCTCACAAGGGTGCATATTCCCACAGTCTGGTGCCTAATCTGGAGCATGGAAAGCACGGGAGGAAACGTCAGGGAGAGTGAGAGCTCACAGCCCCTCATCACAGGCTCACGTCTGGAGGCGAGATGCTGGTGTAAGTGCGTTTCCTTCTCTGCTCTTCTCTCTCCCATCTCCCCAATCCACAACGTCAACTGTCCAAGTGACCTCTAGAACGCAGTGGGAGGGGCTCCCTCTGCTTATCCAGGGTGCAGCTTTCCGTCTGACCATTTCCTGAGAGCAGCACAAGCTCCCTAAGAGGCACTCAGCACTCCCCTTCTCCGTTCAGGGTGTGGCCTCAAGTCCCCCGGGCTCGCGAGAGCCTGTAGGGGCACGTGACCTCCTCAGACACACTGTACGTGGTGTAAACCTGAGGGTCAGCTGGAGGCTCTACAAACATTCTAAAAAATGTTCAAAATCTTTCTGCCACCTGAAAAGAGACCATGTTCTAACAGGAATGAATCTCCTCCTCTGTTAAAGTTATTACTAAATCTAGGGCTGAGTACACAACAAAGCGCACATGAAACTTGTTCTACATAATACTCATGCGCCGTGCATAAATGAAAGCATGTTGCATTTTTATCATTTTATTCCAAAGTGTTAAAAGAAAAAAGTATGGTTTGGGTCTTTGGAAAGAAACATTTTAATACCCAGAAAGGTATACATTATACTGTAGTCAATACTTGTTGACATTTGGACATCTTCATAGTCCAAAAAAAAAAATCCTCAGAAGGGACACCAGAACAGAAGCAAACAGTTGCATCAAAACAATACATCGCTAGACTTCTCACATCACATAGCAGGTTCTGTAAACAAACCAACAGTTTATCCTCCAGTGCGAAAGCATTTCCAAACAATGGTAAATGCTGGGACTACAGAAGCCACCTCTGGCCAGTACTTTACCCACCATTGAAACGCAGGTGTTGCCCTGATCTCCACTCATGCTTCTCTGCAGAGCACAAGCAGACGCATACACGGGCTTTCCCGTTACAGTAACCCTTACTGTCTCCTGTGTACTAATGACTCGTAAGTACGCATATTTAATTTCTGAGCACTAGGTATAAAATTTCAAATTCTCATAGACACCTGTCTCCGTGCCCCAAAGGTTCTCAACTGCTATGTGAGGAAATAGTCAACCTTTATTTCAACTGGAGACATCTTTTTTTTTCAAAGTTTGACCGTCTCTGATGGTCTGTTTTAAAAATATACCATTTTGTGTCTTGCAAGTCTTTAATACAACAGTATTTGCAAGCAGGATAACAACTGATTAAAGTAATGTATTTCCACTGTCCTACCTGTTAAAGTGACATCAGTCTAGTACTATTCTCCCAGACTGACTGACTGACTGACAGGTACTGAGTGTGCTCTAGAGTGACATCTGGCTTACCTTGCCTTGAAGGTGAATATTACTGCGGATTATATCTCGTACTTCATCCTCAGTGTCTTTCTGTCAAGAAATAAGTGTTACCTAAAAGAAGTCTTACAAAGCACAACTGTCTCAAGTCAACAGAAACAACCCGAACCTCTTTTGCAATGGTACACGTCTGAACAAGCATCTTTATAGGATTAACACGTGCTCAGACAATCTCCCGATACTGTTGTGACTTGAAACAGAACAAGTGTCTACTTTAACTCCACAGAAGGTGCACTAGACTCAGTGGAGCTCGGTTCACAGCAGCAGCGGGCAGAAGCGCATTCCCCTGAGTTCAGACACAAGTATGTCTCCAGCCGTCTCTGGACCTCCACGAAGCCGCATAGCACCCAACACCACCCCCAAAGGCCCGGGAATAATGAGGAGCAGAGCCCGATAGTCAGCTATTAGGCAGTGGCCGGCGGGCCCACGTCCCTGCAGCCCAGCCTGCTGCAACCTGCCTTCAGCCCGCTCCTGCGGTCTGGGCGTGCAGGGAGGCGTCCCGTGTGGGCACGAGGTGGGGGGGGGGTGTCCTCCAGGCACGTGGACATAACAGAACCATTCCAATTGGTACTTTCCAAAAATTGCCTCCTCTCTGTGTAGCCATGAAGAATAAAAAGAGAGGCCACGAAGAAATCTTGAGAACATCAGCCTCACTGCTTGCAGGGGAAAGGCTGCTGATTTAAAAGTCAACATCCTATCCAGCCTCCGTCGGCACAGGACATCATCCTTCCAACACTGAAAAACCACCCTTCATAAATGTGCAGCCACCTCTCACGACAAATTTTATAGAGGAGTTCGGATGAAATCCATTTTTTTCCCACTACCAGTGACTCGTTGCCACTTTTTTTTATTGGTTTCTCAATACGCCCTGGAGGTGATCAACATAATTTAGAAATAAAAACAGCCTCCAAAAAAACATATAGGCAGTCATTGCATCTGAGCACTAGGGCCTGTGCAGAGAAACTGCTTATTAATAAAACAGTCGGAGCAAATGAGATGCTGTCAGAGAGCGTGTGGAGGGCGAGTGGTCACGTCCACCAGGAGGGACAGGACCCTTACCAGACTAAACCGATTTTTGGCCAGAGCGATGAGCTCCTGGTCCCCGGGCGCGCAGATGTTCAGGCCGATGGGCAGCAGCCGCTTCAGCGCCGCCACGATGAGCGACGTCTGCATGGAGTACCGGTCCCCTCTGCGCTTCATCTTCTTCCTCTCCTGGTCAGACACGGCTGCCTGCGGAGCGACGACACACATGTCACAGGGTGAGGGAGGGGCCTTCTGACTCGACTGTAGCCTCCCCTTCCTCGTTCTCTGCTGGTCCCTAGTTTGAAAATCCTGCTAGGAACACACCCCCTCTCCTTCTCGGCACCCTTGCCGACGTCAAGTCCTACTCGAAGAGTCCCCGGTCACTAGCCTGCACTGGGAACTATTTCTCTATGACTTGAGAAGGAAAACGCACATTGTAGTTTTAGAGAGGCAGGTGGACGTATGAAAAATCCATGGCAATTTCAGATATTGTATGCCTCATAATTTTCAGTGCTTAAGAGAAAACGTTTAAGAATAAATGGGGTCTGTTCTGACAAATGCTTGCTTTGCAATACACACGCACACAAGTGGTATATATCAAACTCTCATAAAGCACGCCTGCCTTTCATACAGGCTGAGGACTTGTCTCCCAAGGCCTTAACCCCCACTCGGTGGAAAGAGACATAATATGCTAACGGATGTGACTTAAATACTCAGGACGACCTCTGGACGACCTGTTCCCAGCTGAGCACAGCCACGACCCTGCAGAGCTCTCCTGTGATTCGCTGAGAATCACGCCTGCAGCAGGGCCACCTCAACCGACAGAGTCTAACCCTCCCCGGGTAGTGAGTATTCCTCCTCCTATTACGGAGGCACATTCCCAGGTTAAAATTAAAACTACTGCCCCGTCGCCACTTCTTGTGCATGTTAAATCTCTTCGTAGCAATAAATCAAACATTGAAGACAGTTTCACTATAATGACATATTGTAATAGTTTTGGGCTGAGAAAAAAGCAGAAGAGAATTTAACATACAAATGATTTGCTTTCCCCAAAGGAAGGCGAAATTTATCACAACGTGATGGTGAAAAGAAGTTCTTTGCATAGTCAAAGTACTGAAACAACTGAAATCATACAGTGATGGCAGCTGATGCATCATGTTGATAATGTAACATATGTAATAAATATGTCACTACATATGTCACGTATCTATTGATGCATCAAACCTTTAATATCAGAACCGTAGCAACAAGCATGCTTTTCTGCACGTTCCCAAGAGATGACTTATTGCGTGGATCCCACTTGTATCTGTATCAATTTGTAAGACATTATTCTCAGCAAGTAGAAGCAGAACAGTGTATAATAATTTGTACTATTAAATTAGTTAACCCATGAAAATAATGGATCAGTGGTTTTAAATGAGCTCTTTGCTAAAAGGAAACATAACCACAGTGACAAAAATACTTACCCAAACAAGGAATCACCATCCTAAAAATTAAACAAGCTGATACAAATTATGCAAACATATTTCTATCTAATACTGGTAATTTAGTTTTAGCAAAACAGCATTACTCAACACATTAAAGTCTAAATTTTATTGGTGTCTAAGTTTTCTTTGATTTTAACCTGTAAAGCTTTGTTTTTGGTTTTACGGTTATAGAAGGAGGAACTCTTTAAGTGACCTTATAATAAAAATAATTTAAACCAACCCTAAAGGAAACTATACATTGTTTGATTTTGAGAAACACTAGATAAATTAATTCCTACTTATGCTCAAAATAGAATCTTGTTTTCTATACCACACGAAGTCTGAAAACAGAAAAGAATAGTTAATAAATCTCTGAACAATATGGGTGACACAGTCCACCACAGGTATGAAAAAATTTAACAAGCCATCACAGAACCCCCTGCACCTCTCTGCCGGTCGGTCTGGCTCGCTCAGGGCCCGTTTCCTCCCTGGACTATGGAGCTCCATTAGGGAAGTGGCCAAAGCCATTTTGCTCCTTTTTGTATATGCAGAACCAAGCACTGCACGCACCTCACCCACAGGAGCTGCTCAATAATTGAGCAGAACTGCTAAAGCTATAGAATTTGGATTTCATTTTCCATCTATTCCCTAACATTTGAAGCTGATATGAATACACAACAACACAGTCAATATGTAGGCACTGATGGAGGAAACTGTCACATGTTGAGGTATGGGGAAGTCATTCTGGCTTATACACGATTTAACTTAAATTTTATGCTAAAACAGGCGAGAGTAGCCTATTTTGCGGCCTGTCAAGTGTGCATTGTACATCTGCTTTAACCATTAAAGACAATAATGCATTTAAAAAATTAAAATGGAGTAACTGTGGTTCAGGCATCCAAAGCAGTGCCAGGTGGCCACTGTGGATGTGGTTTCAGACACGTTCCTACAGCCCTGAGAACCTGAAAGTTCTGAGCTGTATCAGACTGAAGGACACTACCAGCCATTCTCAAAACAGTATCTGCCCGCCGCTGCCAGCTGCGACCTTACAGTCTCAAGGTCTCCCCCTGGTTACTATGCAACCATTTCAGATCCTAACCGATCTTACTTAACAAGCACCCTTACGTCTTGCCAGCTCCAATTATAATTGACAAACAACTTATGTAGCTTGCGATTTTTGCCTTTATAAGCCTCCCCTATGCCGTAGTCCAGCAGAACACAATTCAAGTGCTTCCTGAATCTGTGTCTCCCAGGCTACAGTCCTCAGTTTGGCTCAAATAAAACTCTTTCCTATTCCTATTACAGATTGCTCATTGATGGTTTCTGTCAGCAGCATGTTTAAGGAGGAAAGCAGGATAAATGACCTCTCTCTTAAATCAGTCCGTGTGTGTGTGTGTGTGTCTGTCTGTCTCTCTCTGACACACACACAAGCATGCGCCACAAATACAGCTCTAACAATTTCGTCTAAAATTTAGGGCGGGAGAAGACCAAGGAAAAGGGAAGCACTTTCTAATACTCCTGCAGTGAAATAGCCCACGACTCTCCACCAGACATAGATACCTGTGGTTTTTGAGAATTTGGACATACTAAGTATGGCAGTGAGCCTATTCATAAAAAAGATTAGAGATCACAAGTTTTGGTGAGAATGCGGAGGAAAGGGAACCCCTACACACTGTGGGTGGAAAGGCAAATTGGTTCAGCCACTCTTAACTGCATGGTGGTTCCTCAAAACAGAAGAAAAGTAGGACCACCAGAGCACCGTGGCCAGCCACACACGCACAGTCTCTCCGGGCTACACACACTCGGCTTGAAGCTGAAGGACTTCCCCGCCCCAGGCTCCCATATTCCAGACTGGTCAGCTGGCCCCCGTCGCCTGTTCTGTGTTCCCTCCCGATTTTGGACATGGCGCTCCAGAGAAACCTGGGTTATCCCTGCGTGGGGGACCAGCTGAAGACCTCTGCTCGGAAAACCTCTGATTCCTTGAGTGTGCTGACACCCTGCAGTCACTGTCATCCTCCCCCAGGAAGCGCTGACCTCTCACGTCCTCTCTCTGTGCCTCTGTTAACACCGGTCTGAGCTGGCAACATGCTGACCAGGCAGAGAAATTCACTAAGTCTTCAGTTCAAACCCTGTGTGAAGTGTGTGCTCTGAGCACAGCCCCTCCTGAAGGAGGTGTTCCCCACTCTTGAGGCGGACTGTCGGCCCAGAGAAAACTGTCTCATCTCTTACGAGTCTTTCAGGAGCACAGCCACACGAAGTGACAGCCGGCAGTGGTCGGACAAATGTTCCAGCACGCACCGCTTCAGCGGGCGTTAGCTTTGAGTTCATGGGCAACACATCAAGTACATGCATGTATACCTCCAAATAAGACAGGGTGTGGGTGACGACATGTTGTGGTCCTGGCGGTCACCAGTGAAGCAAGTCAGATGGACTCTAGGGGTTCAGGGGGTGGGCCTACCGCCCCAGCGTCTGTCTTCTCGGAACTGATTTCCTTGGCCAGGGTACCACACTGTTTTGCATCTTTGGCCATTTGGCAGCATATTTTGTGTTATTCCATGTAATATGTTCATTTCATATTTAGTGGCAATTCAAAAGATAAAGGCAAGGACTTTTTAGTGTTTTGAAAGGAAGTTCTTCTTTCCCAAACATGAGTGATTGAGAAGACAAAAATTTCCATTTCATATGTGAGAACCTGGAATCCATCCACGTGGTTCTTAAACAATTCAGCTAATTATTTTGAACGTATGTATCTGACACACATAAATGTACATATATTTACTCCTGATGCATACATGACATTAACTAATTATATGTATATTTCTACTGATTGGCAATTTTGCGAGTGTGTCTGTTAAGTGTGTCTTTTCATTCTGATGCTTTGACATTTTGGGGCCCTACTGGTCCTTGACTGTCTTTTCCAGGGCTGTCAAACCCTAGAGATAGAAAAACACTCGCCTGCAAACACGCCTTTCATATGCAAACCAATCAGTCCAGAGTTCATGTTCCCCAATCTCCTCCCTTACCCGAACCTCAAGCCACCTGCCCTAACATCGAGGCCAGGTACCAGACAACCGGGAACAGAGCCCAATCAAGTTATTCAGACTAGCCAACCCCAACCCTGCTTACCCTGTCTCTCCTGCCGTTCCCGTAGACACCACAGTGAAGGTGTTTGTCCATGGCCCCCTGGATCCCCCGCCTCGTGATGGACCCTGGTGCTTCCCCATGTGTCCCCATTCCATGCCGTGCCTTCCATTTCTAGGGAGCTGTGAGTACAAACTTCTCCCCCCGTGACCCTCATTTCTGTGTCTGCACGTCTTGCCACACCTGAGTAAAACAAGGCCCAGGCACCCTTAAAATGGTGTGTGTTTAACCAGCAGACACTATGATCAAATAACCAAATCCCAGTTGTAAACCTTCAAGAGATCTTGAAAAAATCAACTCATTCAACTAGTGAATGTTGCATTCAGACATCTGCTAGAAAATGAAACAGATCATAGTCGTACCTTCGACATCTTTGACTTGGTGTCTGTGATGAGAAAAGACATGTTGTTGATTTCATTCTGCACCACGAAGTTCTGCTCTTCCCTTTTGAAGTTCTGAGAAGTTCCAAAGGAAATGTCAATTAAAGTCACGCAGATAAGAAGTTGATGGAATTAGAGGTTACACAGGACCCCAAAGTTTCTACAAAGATAAGGACCCATTTGATGTATAAGACATGAAGAAGGGAGACACATAGTTGTGGAATATCCAATGAGGCTGCTTGGCCACGGGCAACAATTCTGGGAACTAGACATAAATATGTATGTTTCACAGATGGGAAAACTAAGGTGAGGAAAGTGTAAGTAACAAAGTCACACACCTACCAAGGGATGGAATGAATATTCAAACCCCAGCTACGGTGAAAAGCATATATTGCCTCTTGGGATAAAAACAGATTTCCTAAGGGCATGCACAACCATAACGCAAATTCCCGTTCAGTCAGCTATTCCACCTACATTTTCAAATACCATAACATTATCTTATTCACTTTTAATTTAGGAACATAAAAGCACTTGCAAAATTTGAGCAGTGGTAGGAGTGAAAGCAAATACAGAATAAAAGCAGAAATAATCACAGAGTTTTCAAAGAGAAAGAAACGATCTTCCTTTTTCAGATAAGCAAAACCCAAATAAAATAATTTTAAAGCATGTAAATATGTTAGTAATCGATGAGTAATAAAGGTTTGTATGAAGGACAGTGAGTAGACCATGCGTCAACTTTCACTCAGCTCATGTTAACATGCCAACTTACTATTAATAATACTATGGCTATTCACATAGTTAAGTATTTGCAGAAGAATATGCATGACACATATTAACAGATGTGTGTTCTAAATATACCCATGAGATTCAAATACACACATTCAGATTTTTTTCTTATTCTTGAAAGTATCATTAGGCATTCATCCAAAAACCTACTGATTATGACAAATACACTCATTTCAAAGTTCTGTGTTGCTTACAAATTTAAAGATACTTCTTTGGTGTTTTAGCTATTGATGAAGTTGAAGATTCTCAGTTCTTCAAGGAAAAATATGCTGTTTCTAGTTTTCTTAAGTGATTTACTCGGGGCTCTGGATTTCAAAATTCCCTTCGGAAGTACCCTGAATGATCTAATCCCCCTTAAGGTGAGTTACCAAGGATAAGAAATCATGTGCTTTTATGAGAGGCGCATAAAGAGTCTGAAAGAATCTCCCATGATGCCACAGAGAGTGAATGTCAGCGTGGAGAGACAAGTCGACATGTTAAAAAGCCATTATTTCCTTTATTATCTCTATGTGATTATATTTTTTAATGTACGTTTTTATGTACATCTTGGTATTAAGTTTGACAGACTCCTCAGAGGTAGGCAACAAATAATTATTATCCTAAATATTAAGTAGAAAAGTCTTATTTTTTAAAAATATTACATTTTCAAATTAATCAGACTTGTATAACAACATAATGAAATAAAGTGGGAAGCGACCTTTAATGACACCCTGAGGTTGAGGTGTTTATTTTTACTTTCTCAGTCTCCCTTTTACATAGCACCACAGAATAATAACCGACACAAAAACTCTAAGCTTTTGAAACAATCTGAGACACTAATGTTCATTTATCCATATTCTACTAGTCACTGGAAATAATTATAGGTCACTATAAAGTTCCTTCTTTATCTGTAAGTATTTATTTTTGTAATAGATTTTACTACAAAGTTCTTACAATTAAAATCTTTTTCAGATTTAGGAATATATAGTTCTACGTGTAGCATACAAAACAGTGCAAATTCACTAAAGATGTACTTGTAAATTCTACTGACAGGATTCCTAGGAGCTTTATTTTATTCTAATGAGTGAACAAAACTAAACTCCTAGGGAAATAAACGTGTGTGATGACAGAACGAATTTAAAGAAGCAGCACCTTCACAAGTGACCGGGGAAACAGGAGCCCATCCCAGGCCCTCAGACTCCCAGGGGCGAGGCGGCCAAACGCAGCAGAGGGAAGGTCGGGGGAGTACCACAGCTCTGTGGGCACACAGCCCTGAGATTTACGGGCGAGGGTACGGTGATGTTTATGGAGTGTGATTAAAACCTTCTGTGATTGTTGAAGGATAAACTACAGAACTCAAGCTCCCCAGGGGAACCTATTCTGTCTCCTCACCAGTTACGTGACACTCAGGAGACAAGCCTGAGACACACGCTGGTAGGTGTTTACTACGGGGGTTGGAAAGTTGATTAAATTTCGAAAGTCTTCGACACACACCAAAGAGTGAGCAGGGGCAACACGCTCCGACTTACGTGGGACTTTGACCAGTAGATAAACACCTCGGCCACCATGCGGAAAAGGTCCTCTGCTTCTGCGTTAGGCTCCTGGAGCCACTTTGCCCTGGGTCATGCAACACATAAAGCGGCTTCTCAGTTACTTGTTAAAGTCATGAAAGGAAAAACAAAAATCACCCTCTCAGGTTAAATTTGAAGCCAAGGAAACTAGAGGCAGGCACGCTCGCCCACAGAGCTCATAAGTGGCTTTAGCGCACAGCTGGAACATGTGAAATAATTTCAACGTTGTCAGCGTCAAACTGCTAACTTCCACATGCGTAAGGCAGACTGCGAAATTAACGTACCTACCCACCTCTGGTTAAGTCATAATCACAAGCAAGCTCATCGCTAAGCAGTAGTGAATGAGGCAGTTCAACTGGGACACGAGAACCCAGTGAGGTTACGACCGGATTAGAGAAGTGAAATGACTTTCGGACACTCTACCTGTTGTAGTCCACAAATCGAATCAGGAGCGGGTAGAAGGCGTAGAGGTCCCTGGCCAGCGTGGTGAACTCGTCCAGGATGAGCAGCTCCGCCTCGGACATGTCCCCCCTGGCCTCGGACTTCAGGTGGTCCTCCTCCGATACCACCATCGCCGCCTTTTTCTTGAGTTTCTCCATTAATGGCAGGAAATGAGTTTTCAAGAGCTGAGGTTTCACTTTGTTTATAATGGGCTGGGAAAACACTGTTTGAAGACAGACATTACCGTTCGGCTCTGCATAAACAGTCATTAAAGTGAGGCTCAGACGGTCACCAAAGTTGCAGCATGATTTCAGCCTCCCTCCCCTGCAGCCCACGGCTTCCGTTAGCACCCAGCTCACGCCTCGGTTGTCTTCCTGGCCCCAGACCTGATTACACAGCTGCTGTTCAAAACAGTTACTGAACGGAATTTGCTGTGCTTCCTTGTGTTTTAAAAAAGAAACTGGCAGCTAATTCAGAATTTAAAAAAAGACTTTCACCCACTTTGGAAATCAATTATTTTCACACAAAGAAGCAAGTCCCCAAATGGAAAAGGTCCCCCTGGCCCTCTTCCTAAAGCACAGGAGACTGCGTTTCTGCCACTGCTCATCCCCTTCGTCACCTGCCTGGGCGTTCCCGCCCCTGCCCCAGCGGAGGAGCCAGGTCACACACAGCGCTGCGCATGTGTTTCGTGATCACTGCAGTGGTCAGCAAGAGCTCTACACCTGGCTAGGCCTTTTTTAAAAGGCATTTTTTCTCCTAAGAGTAACATACATATAAACATTGGGGAAATGTATAAAAGGGAAATGTTAAAATCAACCATAATCACTCTACCCACATTAGTAAGACACTGGTGTATTTTTTTAGGGGAAATTTTATCAAAGAAAAAACTCATATGTATATTTCTGAACTTAAATTTTTAAAACTCTTATTTTAATCCTCCATGATATTCTGAACAGTTTCCTAAGTCATAAAGCATTGTCGAAACCTTAATGTTTGAAGGTGGCACAGCACTCTGCTGCACGGGTGCACACAATCAACGCGACCATCCTCCAGTGGCCGGGCATTCAAGCTGCTTCCAGTCACTCAGTACAGAGAGTGCAACAATCGATAAATGTGAGTATCTGACGGGGTCTTTTGATTGTCCTCCCCAAATCCCGGTAAGGCAGATTACTGTCAAAATTCAGTGTTATTTTTGTCTTTGTCTACAGAATCACCACTTTTTACTGCTGTGTTCACGGATTCTTCTTAGAGAGACTGTCAAATCAAGAAAATGTTTACTCACTTAAGAGTAGTAACCCTGTGGAAAGTTACCCAGTGTCTGATCAAACCTGCGTCTTTTAAAGAACAGCGTGACAGAAGTAATCAGGAATATTGTTTGCGGAAGAAAGTATTAAAAAAGACTAAGACGGGGGCGGCTCTAGTCCTCCGTATCCCGAATCCCCCAGGGAAGCGGTGCTCCGGCCCAGCCTCACCTGCCAGCCTCTTCATCCAGGCGCCCTCGTCCACCCCCAGGTTGTTGTATATGATCTTCAGGATGTTGCCCAGCAGCGTGTTCATGTGCTCCGAGCTCAGCGCCGTGCAGCACGTGTCTGCCCTCCCCGGGTGGTTCTCGGGGCCGTGCTCCCACCAGCGGGACATGTAGCTGCAGAGCATGGGCAAGATGACCTCCATCACATGTGGCATCTGAGTGTAGCGGATCCCAGACTCAGCCAGTTCCACAATTTCTTCCATGAGCTTCTCCAGAGATGGTATATTTGGACAAACGTCTTCCACATTAGCTGGCAAACTGAGAGCTAGAGAGGCACACATAAACATGAACAGTGTGCAGTGAGAGCAGACAGGGCGGTCACACGGCCACTGCGGACAGCAGCCCCCAGCTACAACGCCTCACGTGGGCACCCAAGCTCCGCCAGACCTGACGTGCCTGCAGCTGGATCCCTCTCCCTCTTCTCCCAGCAGCGACTTCAAACTCCTTTTCCCCAAGTCCTCACCCTACCCCCTGAAGACCAGCCGACGGCCGTCCCTTCTACTTCAGAGCTAATGGGGTATCCAAAGTCTCCTCCTCCAACTGCCTCTCGTGCCAACAAGCCTCCCGCCTCTGGTCCACAGCCAAGCTCGCTCCCCTTTCCGGAGGAAGGAGTCCTGAGGTCCCTGTTCATGGTCCCACCTGTGCTCCCAACACCGAACCAACCCGACAGCACGGCCTCACCCAGGCCTGGATTTTCAGCCCCTTCCTGCCCCACTTCAGAAGCTCAAGTCTCTCTAGACTGTTGACCTTTCCAAGTGCTCTCCCAGCCACAGAAATGACAGCCTCTGCCTTCCACCACCCAGCAAGTTTAGTCTTCCACAGTCCTATCTTACTAAGTGTTACAGTGGGACCTCTCATCACTCACCTAATTCCCTTTTCTTAAAAACCCCTTTTCCTTCACCTCAACGCATGGTCTTTCCTGACTCTCTTCTGAATTTAGCCTCTCTCCTTGACCAACTCTCTTCTTCTGGCTGAACTTGTAAATGTGGGTTTTCTAGGGGACTCACCCTTACCTCACCTCTTTTTTTCAGCTTCGGTGTTTGCCTAGGCCATTTTGGCCATTCCCATGGGCTTCTGCTATCAGCTAATAACTTGAAGCCATTATTTCCTACAGTTTTTTTGTGTCTCATAAGGAATGTCTCAAAAACAACTACAATACAATGGGTCTGAATTTGAACTTGGCCTTTCCTCTGCAATCTATCTTTTGAGCAGGCACCACGACCTCGGTGAGGACATTATTCAGTGAGTCACCTGGGCTAGACACCCGGGAGAAATTCTAGGCTCTGATGTCCCTTCATCTCCTGCAGGAGATGCTTCTACCTCTCAGATCTGTCACAATCTCCTCACTCCACTTGAGGGGCCTAGCCCCCATTAGAGCTCTTCTGAATCACCTACAATCATCTTCTGATTGGTGATGCTCGCTCATTCATCATGGCTACGATGGATTTCTAAAATGCAAATCTACTTTGGTACTCCCCTTTTCAAAGCCAATAAAAGGACCCTTTCTGCACTGGTACAGGCTCCACTCTTGACCCGACACAGAAGGCCTTCCTTGTCTCATCTTGCTTTTCCATCCTTGCCTCCTCTTTTCTCTTTCTTCCCCTAAAAGCTATCTCCATCTCAAAGTACCTGAAGTTTCTCCTAAAAGACCCAAGTCTCAGTGTTTCTAACTTCAAGGCTCATCTTGTGCCAACTCTGAATCTTCCCAGGTGCTCTCAGCTCTGACTGCGTTTTCTGTGTCCTCAGTGTCCTCTGTCAGAATTTTGTCACATGTTATTTATCACCCTGAATTCTGTCACATGTGTTTATCACCTAGAAACTCCCCAAGGAAAAGACTTAAATCTCATTCATCTCGGTATCATGTCCCTTCCATCCACCACGGGTGTACGTCACAAGTGGTTATATGTTGAATGACTTGCCTAAACAATGAGTGAAAGAGAATCATTAAATTCAATCCCTTTGCTTTGTTATGCAAATTTGCTATGGAAACATAAGCAGGTAAATGATCTGCTCTGTGCATATCCTCACTGTAATGAAAGAACAATCTGCTTCATTCTTGACTCATGGCAAAAATACAACGTATCAAAAATCCTTAGTAAGACAACTCAGTAAGACGCGCTTACACAGATAACTAATAATCCAAACTCAGTTGCGTCTCCCCGTTTACAAATACGTTGTGGAATTTACATAGAAAAATACCGCTAGGTCATACTCAGCATGTTCTTCTTTAGCTTCCTCTGCTATATGAAATTAGAATCATAAAATAGGCTAATTCAATAGTGACCTTTTTTTTTGAGTTTTTAAAAGGTTTTTACTTGAGAGAACTCACTATAAAATCAGTGTAACCAGTAGGTCCCATAAAAACATGAATTACACAAAGAAACGATCTCATTAACGGAGAGGAATGCGTTTGTGAACAGCAAATACTTCTTGTCTACGTTTGGGGAGCTCTTTAGGGCTTTTGGAAAACAACTAAAATACAAGAGACTTATCAGACTTAGGGGACCAAACCGCTAGGAAAAAATGCTTGGAATAAAGCTGTCCCAGTAAGGTAGACACAGCAGGTGAACCAAGAAAAATGACAGGTACAAACCCAGAAATACAATGAGCAAGAATGCTGTCTGCTCGCTGACCACCTGTACACGGCAACTGAGTCAGGAATCAGAATGACTGATTTTTTCCGTATCTGCTGATAACTTTGTCTTACTATCGAGAGTGTTAATTTGTGGCTCATTAACTTAGAAGAAATTAATTTTCTTTCAGAAACACCATGGGAATAGCATTCTGCATTCCAAAAAATGCCAAACAATAACTCTTAAGAACAAACAGCATTGGAGATCATGAATAAAAATGGCCCATTAAAAAATACAACAAATAACAAATGTCATGACATTTTAGCTTCAGATACGAAATGCCGCACGTGCTTCTGCGTTACCTGCTCTCTCTCGTGAAGACTTCGTATTGTAGATTGAGTAAACGTTGTGTTTGTCCAGATGAGTTTCCAAAAAGGCTACAGGAAACGCACCAGCAAAGGCAGCCAGGCATTCTCCTAATGCAGAACGTTGCCTGTAAGTGGAAAACGCTTGTATTTTTTAAGTCTTCTAAGTGAATAACTGAAGCAGTTACGTGAAAATTGACTAGTTCCACCTAAAAGGGCAATAACAGTGCTCCTGATAAAACTAACCTTTAAACCCAATTTCTATACTGCAAAACATCATACACTTTCAATGGCAAGTTCTCTACCACCAAAAAAAGCTAAATTATCTGTCAGCTAAAAAGAAACTAAAAACATTACATACTAAAATAACAAATAAAAACCTGTAAACTCCCCCACAAGCTTGGATATTTCACGTGCCGTCTTCTTTCTTTTTTAATATGATGATCTAAGGAAGAATTCTTGCCATGTGAACAAATGGATTTTGATAAAAAATTTAAAAATAAAGTACTAACACTAACAAGCAAACATTAGCATTTCTGAAATGTTACCTTGTATAAGTAACTTCAGGGCAGCTATGAAATACTAAGATATGACAAATGCTATAAACTATTGATAACACTCAAAATTGATTTATCATTTTCAAGGGAAGGAAGGTGCTTAGGGAATCAGACTGTGATCAATTTACTCAATTTACTCCCCTGCTCCTGATATAAATCCTCTCTCTCCCTTAGTTATCTACTTAATCCAAGGCTTTATGAGCACATTAAGTGTTTATTACATATAGAATAATAGGAGAGTGATTTCAGCAGTTTAAGAACTCCTTAAATGACTGTACACATTTTATTTGAAAGTCAATAAAATGGCTCTAATTAAGAAAAGATTACATAACTCTCTAGGTAGTTTTAAATTTCTCACTAGAAAAACACACTTAAACAATGTCTGACTATCTAATACTTTAATTAAAAGCTAGTAAATACCTGTCCAGCTAGGAGAAAATGGCCCTTCACAGAACGCCAATGAGTAAAATAAAGTTCTATTCAAACATCTAATAAAATCTCATTACTAAAAATAATCTAGTAAATTACAAAGACCAGGCTTAGATTCAGACAGACCCAAGTCCTGATCTTCATCCTAACACTGGTGTTACTCATTATAGGAAAGTTGCTTACTCTTTTCAAGTTTTTCTTTCCTTAACTAAAAATATGGAGACAGAATTGCAAAGTTTTTGGTACACAGTATAGGTTCAATAAATGTTTTAAAATAATGAGAAATAACTCAAGAACTTAGTAGCATAAAATGTTTCATGTATGATCCCAAAGAAGCTAATCTATTTCCTGACATTCAAATGGACTAGTCCTTTTACTTCATTAATAATTCATGTGAATTATTTAACAATTTACTTTAAAATACAAATTCAATTATGAATTCTCAGATTAACTTGGATCATTTGTGCTCGTATTCTGGAAATACTAATTTTTCTTTTAGATGACTTGTATTAAAATAACTTTTTTTAGTATAGTGTCATATTTTCCAAATCTTTTTACTCATCTTCAAATTTTTATTTTTATATTCTCTCTCACTTTATAATTGCAAAGTTAATTATATACATACATACATATATATATGTATGTATATACACACACACACACACACACACACATACACTTAGAAACTAACAGAATGATCCGAATCTTATCAAGAAAAATACCCCAGCAAGGCAGTAACAACAATAAACGGCAACTGCTGAGGTGGGAAAGAATCTGACTACCAGATACTCAGAAATGTTATAAAACACCAACAATTCAGGCTCCATGGTACTGTTCCAATTACTTAAAAATCAAGTAATAGAACAGAACAGAAATTCTAGACATATAACCTAGCAAATATATGTAGCATATGGTGAAGAGTTTATTTGAAATCAGTGAATAAAAGAAATATTTAATAAATTGTGACATCAGACATGGTGGGTGATTTAAAAAGTGAATTTGAATTCTACATAATCCCAGAGAGAAACGTGAAATTCAGACGCATGTCTAGTCTACGCCTGGCTTATCTTCGAGCCTTTTTCTGCTGAGCAGAGAAAGCTGAGTCTAAAGGACACGCTCCTGGCCGCCCCTCGTCACTCTCTGCATTGGGTTCTTACTCTCACAGGGACTCGCCTCTATTGTGTTCATCAGTTTGCCTGCTTGTTTTGTTTCTCCCACTTGACACAAGCTCTGTGAGAGCAGGGATCTATCTGTTCACTGTTATATGACGCTTAATAAATATTTACTGAATGAACAAAAGGATTAAAAAGTAAATCTAAACAACTGAAAGCATGGAAAACCTGGGAGAACAAATATTTGAATTTCTAGTTATTAATTAAGGGTGCAGTATAAACTTTTTAAAAAATTATGAAACTAAGGGGAAGAAACATATATGAAATAACTGGTAGATCTGATTACATAAAAACCCAAAATTCTCATGTCATAAACCACAATCTGCACATAATGTTTTATATATAAACACTATAAAGGAACAAAAATGCTAAAAGTCATAAAAACAGGAGAGATAAGCAAGGTTAATAGTTGACAAATATAATGGTTATTACTAATCAGTACAACAGCACTAATAGAAAAGTGGGCAAAAGATAGGAAAAAGCAGTTTATAAAATAAATACAAATGGCAAAGTAAGACACAAAAATCGCTAGTAACCGGTAATTAGGGAAATGCATTTGAAAATAAAAGTGGGATCTCATTTTTCACTATTAAATTTATAAATAGTAAAAAAGAATAATAATCAGAAATGAGAAACGTGAGGAAATGAGAATTCTCTTGTAAAACTCTGAAGTGCAAACTGAATCAATTTCGTATCAAAATCCTTTAATATATGCATACTCTTTAACCTAGGTTTCCAAATTCTCATAAAGGAAACAAAATAAAAATACACAGAAAACTATGAACATACATCTAGCATCCTTCATGTAAGTGAAAAAGAGAAAAGAGCCTATATGTGAAAAATAAAGGCACATTTCAATAAATCATAATACGTCCTTCAGATAAAATATTTTATAGTCATGAAAATCATAAGAAAACAGAGTTTAACCTAAAACACAGGTAAAACTTCAAAAATATTCAGAGTGAACCCAATTACCTTTTCCCATTAATCTGCTTTCCTATCCTTTTGCAACTGTCACTCTTAATTATTGCTTCTTTAGAAGTTTTAATATTTGGTAGACCACATGATTACCCTTTTATTACTCTTATTTCTCTCAAAATTTTATTGGCTAGTCTCATGCATTTATTCTTTTAAAGGAACTTTTGAATTATTTTTTCAAGTTCAATAAAAAGCAAATTTCTACTTGAAATTGTATTATAATTGAGATTAACCTGGGGGAGAATTTACACCTACGGAATGTTCTTCTCTCAGAACAACCTCCGACTCGCTTAGTTCACTGACCAGCCTCCCACCAGCGTGTCTTGTTATTTGTCCTAGCGTTTGAAAGCCCTCTTTCCCTTCTCCCTTCCACAGAAATCTTTGACTGAAGCTGCCAGTGATCTCCGTTGCCCAGGTCAAGGGGGGGCACTTTGCCCGACCTGACCTGTCCACACCGCCTCATCCTGCTAATCCTTCCCTCTGGACCTTGAGGACAGGACAGAAATTAAATGGGTCTTAACAGCTGCCTATATTCATGTTTATTTCGTATTTCTGATATATAACCAGAAACTGCACTAGCAGATTCCTTCATAAAATTCATTAACACTCTAAGGCTAAACTTTATGTTAATTATGGTCTTTACCATTATTGATTTACACCTTTTTTCATAATGCACTTGTTTTTATCATATCAGTTTAAATTTAACTTAAAGACTAATTACTCCCAAGGAACTCAATGTGTCAATCTGGTTGTTTTAGTTTATGACTAAGTAAAAAGTTATAAAGTGAAGACTCTTGAAATAAATAATCATAACACTTGAAATAACTATTAATATGAAGTCAAACTTTTAAAATCTTACCTTTCCACATAAATACTCTTGCTAGTTCCCAAAGCATACAAGCTAGTCAGAATTCTATAGCATGACACCTGCACATCTTCCACTAAGGAAAAAGAGAATCTCACTTAAAAAAAAAAATAAGCTTGTTATCAGTACATTGTCCTGAGAAAGTTTAGGCTAAAGACAAAATTCCAGATTAAAGGCACAATAACATTTTAATATTTGAAAAAAGCAATACAAGAACAAACATGCATAAAATAAAATTTTAAAACTTTTTCTCAAACAAAACTCTTTTCTTTCAGGAGCTGAAAGCATTCTAAAGAACTGTGCTCTGAGTATCAGACAGAATATTATCAGGAATGATTTATCATTTTTCTTCAGGTACAAGAATAAAGGATTTCTTCAAGAATAAAACTAAGACCAAAAACAGTTTTGACTCCTGCTCCAAAGGTACATAAAGACTGCCTTTTACTTTAAGTCTCTAATGAACAACAACGGTAATGCTGGAGAATGGGGTATGTCAATGATTTCTGAAACGACCTGAAATTCCAGGCGTAAGTGAAGTTTTTTAAAGCTGGAAAATCAAATAAACCTTATAGATGATCTTTGGTCCAATAAAATATGTTCAACAGGCAAAGGAACCTAAGAACTTTGGATTTCTAATTCAGCTGGGCCACCCCTCCCTGGAGGACACAGCATGATGTGAGTGGGGGAACCTCCCTCGTCCCCCACATTTGTCCCTACGTCCACGTGGGGCTGCGAGCAATGCTCCCACGGCTGAACCAAGGAGCGTCAGCACCAATGTCAGTGTTCTGCCGCTCGGGGTCGGGCCCCTCACTGAGTAACGCAGTGGTGCTCACACAGAGTGGCACTTGGCCCGGGAGACCTACAACACTGAGCGTGTGCGGGCCAGACGCACATGACTGCCCGGCACGGGCTCGTGTCCTCTCCTGCGTTCATACCAGCAGTAGCGCAGGAGACCAGGTCCTGCCGGTTTTCCCAGCTACCCTGGGCATCCTGCCAACATTCTTAATAGCTACAGAATCCCAGCCCCAAACAGCTGATTGAGACCCCCATGAAAACAGACAGAACCCTGCAAACACAGGATGTCCGAGCCATCCCAGGAGATCAGTTACTGAGACACAGATTTTGTCTCGAGTGTCTCTTCATACTTATCAGTGGGGTTGCTTGTGGAAACAATCTGCATCGACTCAGAAATGACCTGAAATCACTTAACGCTGCAGGTCGTATGGTGACACTGCATTAGAAAATGTCCATGGAAAGAGCCACCACAGAAATAGTAAAATCTGGAACTCGTATTTCAACAATGTGGAGGTGGCTGTCCATAACCACTACCTCCTGGTCCCTTCTGAGCCCACGTGACTCAGTAACTCAAATGCCTGTAACTCAAATGTCACCCTATGAAGTTCTGCAAAAACAAATAAAAAGCACATGAAGGTAAAAGCAGTGCCTGAGCAACCTAGATGCGCTGTTACAATTTCCGACTCTACTATTTAGATAATGAAACTCTGAGTAAAAGGTTTACATACATATCAGATCTTCTCCGAACTGATGCTGGCCAATATGCTCAAATAAGGACGACAGCATTGGCAGCAGCGCCACCGTGGTATAATTGATAATCTGAGTAACGCCTTTGGGCTGGTTTCGGGTGTGGGTGAACTGGCCCTGCTTGAGGTTCTCCATTGTCTTCTCCAGATCCTCGGCGGCGCTGTCCAGGAAAGCCCGCAGCGCGCTCTTGACAGTCTCCAGGCCAGTCTTCATCACGGTCCTAGGACGCAAATACCGAAGGGAGGACGCGGGCCTTGGCGGGGGGCAAGCAACATACAAACGAACCCGGCTTCTACACGACGTTTATTCGTCCACGACCGTATTCAGTCAACCAGATTTTTAAAACCCACTTTCTAATAAATTTTTCCTGTGTACTTGAGCTTACAGCAACATAACTGCAAACGCGTACCCTTTCCTAAACGCCTTCCCAGTCCATGTAATTAGGACCTCGGAGCAAAAGGCAGACCTGATGCTTTATGTGTTCCACCCGTGGTCTTAAATTCTGAGACTATTTTACAACTAACGAAACACAGCTCCTGAGCCAGTTTAGCTAATCCCAAATCCAACAAAACCAGAATGCTTTCTGAGGTAACGGGTGGGAAAGAAACATTTAGTGTCGGCTAAACCAAGTCACCAAATGACAGATGTTTTTCAATGTAAGGGCAGCAATCAAGTCTTTTCTATACAAGCCTCTGGAGACTGAGCCTGTGCAGAGGTGATGCGCTAAAGCCGCTACTTCTGGCAGAAAATGGAGGAGTGTAATAGCATCCCCTTTCTTCATTTATCATATAAAACACCTCAAATGAAATTTTAAACACAAAAATCAATCATCGAGAGCACCATGGAATATTCTCTGTAGAAGACTTTCAGGAACCTTTACTTATAGTAACTGAGTTACATGTGTGGCTTAAAGGCTGAAACAACTTTGCTAACCAAATGGGGTTCGCGTGTGGCTTTCCGGCCATGCTGGCGGCAGAGCAGGAAGCGCCCAGACCTGGAAACTGGTCTACCTCCACATCTACTGTGGGACCTCACACTGCTCTTTTCTCATCTGGAAACTCAGAACACAACCCTCGTGTCTCCTGTAAAGCTAAACGTTGTTCCCGACGCGGAGCACGACCACGCCTGGACGCGGACCTCTAGAGGTGGAGCTCCTCGTTTTTATTCCACACAGTATTGTCCCAATTCAACCCTCAATTACAGAACTTACTTGAAATTTAAATAACAATCTACAAATGACCATAAAAATAATAAAATGTTATTGTACTACTAATTTACAAAAAACTTTTTGTCTACACCAACATCTTTAATTCCAAAGAATAAAATCAAAGCACTCTTAATATTCCTATACATCATTATTACACTCACTGATTTAAATAAAAATACAGTCATTTACCTTGCATCCAAAGTCTGACCCAAAATATGAAGACAGTTGACAATTGATGTTGCATCATTTCCTAAAGAGGAAACGAAACGCTGTATAAATTGTCTTGAGAATTTCTCAACGTTTTTTTCTATTAATATTTGTGTTCCAAAAATTAGCCAATAACACAACTCAATAATGATAACTCAATTTAAAAGTTTTTTGATAATCAGGTTTGAAATCATGCAGTTTCTCTGCTTAAAAGTGGTTATGCGAATGTAAGTAGGAAAGCAGTAAAGCACGTCTCATCGAACAGCTGACACGCCCAACAAGCACTCGCAGCGCTGCACCAGGCTTGGGGGTTCCGGCTGGGCTCTTCAGGTGTGTCCCCCTCCCCGCTACCAGCTCTCCCTCTACCAGCTCGTCTGAGTTTTAAGTCATACTGCACGACAACTTGTCAGGTCAGTGACAGCCTTCACGAAACGAGGTGGGCTGTAAATCTAGTAAATGTGATTCCACTGATTACCCCAAGCAGGTCTGCTTCCTTATTGCATCAACTGCACTGGGATGAATTAATCTGCCTGAATTCAACTGCACTGAAATGAGCTAATCTGCCTGAATGTCGTTGCTCTTTGGTGGAAAAGAAGCACCAAACTGTTGTGTAAAAAGCATCAGAGGCTGAAGAAGCTAAATGTTACCTTTTTGAGGTATTTGAAACGGGGGTGACTCTTCTTAAAAATAAAACGAAGTTCAGTCATTTCGATTGGCACAGTTTATCATGAAGTACAGAAATGGGATTATATAACGAACACACATATTTTACTTTGCGATAAGGATACAGAAAATAAAACAAAACATGACTCTGAGGAAACAGAGTGACTGGACCACTCACAATGGTCTGACACCCTGACTGTCTCATCCCATACGTCCTGTGCGTTTCAGACACAGCCACTGCCTGAGTCCTTAGCTTAACAACCAGGATTTGCACGTCAGTTTTTAAAACACTTGAGCATGTTGTGTTCTTTACACACAAAAGTACCCTAAAGTGAATGAATTAAGTACACAGGGAAACGAATGACTGCCGTAGAACGTGGGCACACCAGTTCAGTGATGCGATGCAGGAAAGAAGAACATGAAGGCATTCCTTGTCGAGACTCTGAGTTCTCTCAGCACATGTCCCTTAATCTTGCTGCTTTAAATTTCAGAACCTCTGGTAACAATGAAGAGGAAGCCAGGTGAAATTTATGTCCCTGTCTACTGGCTGGTGGGAGTGCAAGGGCTTCTCCTGTAGCCTTTAGGAGTATTACTCATATGCTCATTCACTCAATACACACGTGTTAAACACCAGGCACTCTTAAGCTCCCAGAGTTCTCAGGGTACTTGCATTTTAATAGGGGATACAGACAATGAGCTATTAAGCAAAACAGAAATCAATATGTCACATAACATCAGGTCAAAGTAAAAATATACACAGCAAGGGAGAGGGATGAGAGCAACTGGACAGAACAGTAGGGTGAGTGGTCACGAGGCCCCCCCCCCCAAGAAGGTGACATCTGGGCAGAGACCCGAGGAAGCGTACGCGCAAACCGCGTGTACATCTGGGAGAAGGGCCCAGGCGGTGGAAACAGCACGCGCAAAGGCTCTGGGGCAGAAAATGCACCTGCCGTTCCAGGCAAGGACGGCTAGATGGCTGACGTGGGTAGGTTCGGGGGAAAGGAGGAGGGTGTGAGGTGGAGAGGATGGGAACCAGCTTCTAGAGCCTTGCAGCCAGAGCAAGTGCTTTGGATTTTTTTTCTTTCTTTCTTTCTTTTTTTTTTTTTTTTGAGTGCAGCAGGAGGACATTCTTAGGTTTTGAACAGGATGTGCACTTACTTATATTTTAAAAGGAGTAATTCCAATGTGCCCAATTCTGGAAGGGCGAGAGTGGAAGCTAGTGCAGGAGTCTAGAACGAATGGATGGATTGTGGTGAATTTGGGTTAGGATGTTAGCAGTGAAGAAATTAAGAATATATGTTAAGTTTTTGCTTATGGGTTGCAAGTTGGTGGGAGGGAGAGGAGACTAGGATAACTCTGTGACCGCTTGGGTGAGGAGCCGTGGGTGAGCAGGTAGGGGAATGTTGGTAGATTTAATGATGTGGAGAGAGCCCAGGGGGGGTCCAGAACGTGGAAGGAGGGGAGGCTGGGTCTTGTGCTTTCAACAGGCTAAGTGTGGTGGGCCTATTAATTCAGGCAGGGACGTGGCATAGACAACTGAGAAAAATCTAGAGTGCAGAGAAGAGATCTGAGTTAGAGCTACAAATGTGGGCTTTGTAAGCATACGGATAATTTAAAAATCACGGACCTGAATGAAATTAGCTAGCATGAGCATAAACACAGAGGCAGAAAGGTCCCAGAGTCTCCACTGTGTGGAGGTAGAACAGTTGAGGAGGATGCAGCACAGACAATGAAAGAGGAAAGGCCCAGGAGGAACAGGGGACACAGGAGTGCAAACGAGTCTCATGAAACCTGAGTTCAGCACCTAATCAGAGAGACTGGCTCCACACTCCTCCAAAAACTCACAGTGCCACTGTCCCTTCATATGGATGACCGGCGCTTGTACTTTGTACTGGGCCTACGCAGGCCTCTTCCCAAAGGAGGCGGGTGGTTTAAACTTCCATTTGTAGGAGCTCGTGAGGTGCAGCCCGGCACCCCGGAGAGTGCCTGGTACAAGCAGGCGCTCAGGGAAGTGTGCGTGGCTGACGGCGGGAGGTGAGTGAGACCAAGAGGAAGGGGCATCGGTGGCCAGACACGTTCTGTGGGTCAGATGAAAACGTGTCCGGTGCGTGTGAGACTTCTGTGAAGGCTCACGGCACACACCCATGAGCTCATTCATCTGCACACCTCGGCACACCCCAGGTCAGGTACAGGACAGCTCCAAATGGAGGCACCTCACTGTAAAAATGGTGCGAAAGGACCCTAAGGGGTGCAGAGAAAGTATTAACTGAATCCTCAGCATTCTCATGTGTAGGCCAAGCAAAAGCACCAGTGTTCTTGGCACGTGTAAAAGCCTGAACTGATGGCTAGTCTTGAAGAGACACAGCACGCAGTGAGGGAAAACCAGCATAGGACTATGAACACAGCCCTTCTCGAGGCCAGCCACAGCACACAACCGAAACACCAGTCCCCTGTCAGCGAGAGCAGGAAGGCCTGTCAGAGGGCAGAGAGATGGTAAAATTTTACAGTGATGACTGTATTTCCATGTTCTTTACTATATGTAACTTCTTAACTGCTCTGAGTAGCATAAAAACCAAAAGTTTGATACTTTCAACTTGGTTTTTTCAAGATTCAAGCTACTTCCTCTAAATGCTTAAGGAGTGCCTATTTAAGACCTGTGTGTTTGCATCAGTGTGTGTGTGCAAACATAAAAGGTACAGGATGAAAATCAGGTACAGCTCACACCTGAATCTAACAACACACAGCAAGCACTGGGTTTTTAAAACCATCGTTACCAACTCTCATACAATAGCACAACTCTCTAAATAACAACAACAAATCATACTCACCTTGGAGAAAAATAAGCATTTTAGCAAGACCTACTGCTTCATTTAAACACATGCTAACACTTGTCTCGTCCAACGTTCTGCAGCGAACACTGGAGCGGTCCGCACGAACGGTGTGGACCTGCTGAGCTCCGGGGACACTGAGGTCACCAAAAGGAACACGGACACTACATTCCTTGTGCTGCCAAAAGCTTGCTGTATTCCCCACGTTCCTACAAGTCTGTCACCAAATGTGGACATTCTCCAGTAAGTCTGGGGAGTCTCTGGACAATTAACCATCTTGCTAATTAACATTAACAACTCACCAGAAAACAGGAAGGTAGAAAAGGCCTTTAAATGATGGCTAGTTTGTGCCAGCCTCCTCCAATAGTTTCCTTAAACTGAAAGCATCACTGTTGGTAGAGTTTACGGATCTTTCTGTTTGAAGAGTCATTAATTATGTGTCACTTCCTTTTCAATGGAAGTGCCCTAAGTGTCTTCATGGACTGCTTAAGGAATTTTAAAAAAGTGATTCTCAAAATTGTAAGACAAGTGGATACTACATTTTTCTTGAATGTAAGAAAATCCCAAATTGACAGCTTATCTCACTGTAGGAAACATCTGCTGACTTATCTATCTTTTCTTAAAGGTAGGACCTGGTTGGTTGATTCATTCAGTCATCAGATATTTACAGAACAGCACTGTGTGTGCGCCAGACTTCTTGCTAGGTGCTGAGGATAACAAAATAATCTGCCCAAGAGCTGAGAGTTGTGTGCCAGAGAGAGACGTTACCAGGTGACCTGACCAGAGAGGTGAAGGACAGGTACGCAGAGCTATGAGGACGTATCACAGTAGTAGGAAAGAGTGTCCCCAGGGAGGTCAGGGATGGACTTCCCAAGACAGCAGCAATCCAGGCTGAAATCTGAAGGATGAGTAGTGAGCTCCATGCTGGGCGTGCAGGACGGGGGTGGGGGGCGGGTCTGGGATCCCGTTCCATGCAGCCATTGCAGCACGTGCAAAGACAAGAAGGAACAGGACACACTCAAGAAGCAGAGAGGCCATTTAAGCTGAGGTGTAATGAGGAAACGGGAGCATGCTGGGAAATGAGGATGCGTGGTACGTAGTGGGAGGCGATGGGACACCAGCGGGCCAGGTGAAGGGTCCTCACGTTTGCTCTACAGAAGGGGGAGGTCACTGGACACACAGGAGCCACGCGGTGATGGGGTGGGGGGATGGCCCTGGAGCACAGCCGAGAGGGGAGAAGGGTTAGTGCGTTCGTTCTCGGAGGAGGGCAGGTGGGAGACACCCGGGCATCAGCCTGCGGTGGTGGCGGTGAAGAGGGAGAGAAAGCTTCGTTTTTTCATCCTCACAGCCTAAGAGGATGCCTCACACACAGCAAACACAGATGTTTATTGACTGAGGGCCTAACCTGAATGTCATTACGGCAGGAGATTCATTCACACATGTGAAAATACAGCCCTGAAGAGGTCTTGACACACATGCACCTGTGCTATTCCTGCTGGAGCTCTGGTTACCAGATTCTCCTTCCTCTAAAAGTGACAAAGTCTTAAGTAAGCTGTAATAGTAGGACTTAAGTATTCTCTGATTGCCTTAAAATTAGAATTTCCATCTAGCAAAGGCAGGGGAAGTGGTGGAATTAAAAGCAGTATTTTGTCGCTCACAATGTGTCCCTGAAAAAGGTATGTCCTTCTCCTTCGTCAACCTGCCTGGGTCATCCAGTCCTAACTGACCTGCCAAAATACAGGCATGCACCGACTTGCGATCACCAGCAAACATTTCAGAATTCAGTGGGACGTTTACATATAACACAGACGCTATCTTCCTTACTATTTTTTCCCATAAAATGTTTTAATAGAGACACCAGAACTACTGTTCTCTAAGGAATGTGGCTCCTTCCTCATTTAAAAAAACCCACCTTTTTCCAATATAAAATGAAGCGATTTAAACAAACACCTTAAAAGGAATTCATGACGCATAAAAACATAATTAATCTCTTTAGTTCTTAGTGTGCTTCAATGTATAGAAAATAAAGTAGATAAAAGATAAATACAAATATAGAAGTCCACGTTTTGGGAATCCTTGCTTTACAGATTGGAAAAAATCTTGGAACTCGAGATGAGGTTTGGACATTCAACTGCAATCTGACAGCCACCTTGGAATAAACATTCCATTGCTGGTCGTCAGCTCACCACAATTACTGCCCCCAGGACAAGAATTCTGCCCGCCCCCCCCCCCCCCCCCCCCGTTGACTTCACTGCTCCTCCTGTCTGCGACCCCACCCTCCTGACATGCGGAAGGTCAGTGGGTCTCTTCCCGTATCTGTTACTTTCGCTCACCAACACGAAGCCCAAGTATTTCTTTGTTAACCTCAACCTTCACTTCTGTCTTAATTTATTCTTAGGTTAGGTCATGAGCAATTTTTTGAACTAAGTACAGGAAAAACATGTAATCATCAGTTAACTGTCTGCCAGAATATAGAAAAAAAATATAACGTAAAAGTAGGACGAAAGAGAAAATGAGAGATTAATATGCCTGTCTACAAAAGACCGCGGTATGCATGCTGTCAGGCCCCGCTAGGAACACCCAGCGGCAGCACTGGACCCTCAGAAGGGACGTGCTTGGACGGTACCACTCCTGCTTCCGTCTGGGAATGCTACATCATGAAGGCTTCACTGTGGTCGTGCTTTAAACAGCCAAGCCCCCTAGTGCAGTCGGTATGTCATCTGACTTATCTAAATAACAGCTTGCAAACAAGACCAGGAATACCTCAGATTTGAAAGCTGTGCGGTTACAGCTTACATAGCACTTCAGCATTCATCACCTCCCATGAGACTCGACACATGCAACAGATCTCTAAAGTTAGTAGTTACTTTAACCTATTTTAAAATTTTTTAAAAGGTTCAGAGAAGTTAAGTCCTTGTCCAAGTCATTCAGCTGGTTTAGTTACAGATCTAGGACTTACAAGTGGGCTTTTTCTGATCCAGGGCATCATGTGAACGTCTAAAGCCCAGTTATAACCGTAACATGTGAAGTTTACATGTTTAAGACTTAAATATGCTAATGCTCTGATGAATCTGTATTACAGTATGTTCGATTAATAAAGAATTCTTAAAGTTTTACAGGCAAATGCCAAAGCAAATTTGAAACAATAATAAGACACCAGAATAGAAAGAATGCATTAAAATACGCTTTTGAGACAAAGACACATAGTAGCTCTCCAATAAATTCCTGTTAAAAACAAAAATAATAGTATTTAAAGGCAAAGGGATTTAATATGCAGTGCCTAAGTGAAATATCAGAGTCACAGAGAGATGGAAAGAATGTTAAAACCCAGTTCTCCTCTGACCGGTATGACAAGTTATACTATGCATTTATCTTCAATTACTGAACCCTTAATATCGTCGGAGGGGAAAAAAGGAGATTAAACCCCAGGCAGGATGAATACAGGGTGATGGAAGTCTACGTTAGTAGCAGTAGGTCAGTGTGCACACAGTTCCTCTGCAGAGGGTCATACACTGCAAATGGCACAAGGCAGGCTCCTGGGATGCTGAAAATGTTCTGTCTTGACCTGAGAAAATGGGCACATGCATGTAAAAATTCATCAAGCCATGTCATCCAGCTGTCCTTAAGATCTGTGTACTTTGCTCAATATACAGAATATTTCAAAATTAAAAAAATGAAATTATAGTTAGATACATAACATAGGGAACTGATGAAGTTACAGTATGTAAGCTAGAGACACACAACAGAGTATTATTCTGGGGTCTCCAACAGAGCCAGATACAAGCAGACAGCACTCTCTGAAGACAAACAACGAATTTTTGAACCCACTGTCCTTATGAGAAGGTTAAAAAGTACATGAAAGTTCTGTCCAAACAGTTTTCATAGAAATTTTCCTATTTTGAAGAGAAGTCGAACAAGAACCAGTCAACTGGAAATCATCCTGAAGATAATTTCCACATGAAGTTAGGAAAACTGAAACAGTAATGCAAAAATTCAGGCAATTTATGGGAAACATACCTTAATATGTAATCATATATTAGAAACCAAATACAGCATTAAATAATCATACCCAGAAACTATCATTTCTCAAAAAAATGTAATGTTGTAAAGAACTTAAAAGCTACTTGCACACGTACACGTACGTGCACATACGCACACTGTGCACATCAACCTGTTCCTCAGTTTGTCCCTTGTGGCTTTCACAGAAGCAACTTAATCCTTAGTTTTTCCTGTGAGTGGATTAGAATTTACAGCATCTCTATCAATACACTGAATGTTTTCTTACTGAAGTCACCCCAACACTGTCTCAGAACCTACAGAGCACTGCGCTAAAATGTGCCTTGGCAGTTTATTAACGCTGATGCAGGAATGTGTAAAACAGAAATTCTGCCAATTGCTCTAAAGTCTTAATGCCCCAGAGCAAGGAGGGTCTGTGGAGAGTGCGTGACCGCCCCGGATGGCCGTTTGAAAGCAGGTGTTTGGGAACATGGACTTGAGCTACACAAATTCTCAGAAATGAACAAAAGCTGGCTTCGGGGTGAACGGTGCTGGAAAAGCCGCTTTTGCCCAACCCAGGCCTCCCTGTCTACCCTGAGGCTCCAGTGTCTGGTGCATAGGCGACATCAGGTCTGCAGTCAGGAGCACTAAAAAGAAGTGAGTGCAGTTAGAACCTGTTGATGTGTGACAGCTCATCATTCAGTCTCTCAGAAACAGCCACTCCAAACTCCAGGGCCCCGTTCTGCTCCTCCCCTCGGAAATAAAATATGGCGGAAGATGCCACGTTCATTCATTTGCTCTTTAATGACATAACCTTTTGATTTTCAAGTGTGCTTTGGATTAGTGTATAAAGTTACAGTCTTCAATTTCACCACAGATAATGCTACTTGCAGACAACCCTGAGGACCTTATCCTGGCCCATAACGACCATGCATGCAGCCGTGCAAACGTGCATCCATGCAACATCGCAGCACACAACACGGTGCAAAAATGGCAAAGAAAACCAAGTGATGGCCATGCTAGTATTTGTTCAAGGGGCTCCTTACCAAACAGTGAAATCCTATGCCTGACAAGAACTCCAAGTTTGCAGAATAGGCTGAAGACAAAAGAAAAACAAAAGAGAAAAGGGAAAAGGGGAAGGGAAGGTAGAAAAGACAGGGAGAAATTAAATTAAAACAAAATAAAACAAAAAAAAAAAAAAAGAAGAAAGAAAAAAGAAAAATAAACAGCTGATACATGAGCCGGAAAAAGCAACATGATGTCACGCAGAAAGAATCAATTCTCTGAGCAGAAGGTGGAGTAAAGGTATTAAAGAAAGTCTCTGAGTGCATATCTTTAACAAACATGGTTAAAAAAGCACATATTATAAGTAAAGAAACCAAAAAAAATCAAAAGCAAAGCTAATTAATATAAAAGCAACCTATATGAACCCCACAAGAATATAACTACTAGAAAACCATAAGAAAAAATTCAGTTTTATCTGCCCCAAAGCACCACTGAAGTTCTAGAATTCCCTTTTTGTTGTTGTTATGGGCAGCACTTTACAACAGAAGTGTAGTGCTTTGGGCATAAAGTGTTACTTTTAAGGTTTCATATGTCTTATCATTTGAACTGACCTTGACCACACTGTTTCACATATACCAGAGCATGCAGTGAATCTGAACACCACGAACTAGAGACAGAATTTAAACAACTGATAGTGATGACTCAGAGAAACCCTTACAGGTGGGGTATGAAAGGGCTTCTCGCGCTAATGCAGGAGCTGACGACCAGCGAGTTCCTGGGTCTTGGCGCCCTTCCTGGCGGTCACCAGCGGGCTACTTCCAGTATGGTGCCCAGTACGGTGCCCAGCGTCCCGCATCAGCAGGAGGGCACCAGGCGGGCACTGCTGCTCATGGCAGGACCCAGAGCCTGGGCGCCACCTGCTGCTGTCCTGTCCTGTCCGTCCCCAGGCCTGTCTGGCAGGTTCCTTGTCGGGCCCTATTTTCAGGAACACATGCCCCTCACTTCCTGCTCCAGTCCCTTCTACACTGCCCCTGCCGGTCCAGCTTAGGACATGTTTCTTCTGAGAAGCCTTTTCTAACTCCTGGTGCTCCTTCAGCGCTCCCAACCCAAGCTGAGAAAAGCCCCTCCCAGCCAGGCCCATGACAGGCAACCTCCCACGTCACCACTGACACCAGGCCCACAGCTACCCACACTCTTCCTAACACTTGGAGTGCACAGGACTCCAGTCAGAGCTCCCCCAAGTGCTAAATAACCCTGACAACCCACTTGTGTAGCAGCGCCCACGCTCAGCTCGGTTTTCCCACCGTGACGACAGCCACGTCCCGATGGCCCCACCCTCCCCTGCAAAGCTCACCGAGTCCCAGCAGTGGGCAGGTGTACACTCAGGACCGGGGACACGGGCTGGGCCTGTGGGAAAAAACTGACGGCAACTGCTCGCAGTAGCACAGGAGCAAGGAGACAGTGACATCTGTGATGCTGACCGCTCTTACAGTGAGCTCTGGCCATTACCTCTCACTTCAGTAACAGTGGGAGATAATCTATGGATGAAAATCAGTCATATAGGGCATTGCATGGCTTCTCCAAGAAAACATTCATCAGCAAGTGCTTAAGTGAATTCCAGGTCTTGGGAAATCTCTTATCACTGCTATTTTTTTTTTAAAAAAAAACAATAATCTATTCGAGTAGATGTTAGACATCAGATTAGACATTAGCCTCCGAGCTGCATATTTATCTTTCTGCTATCATTTAAACACTCAAAGACAATGAAACAAGCCAGGTTCTCCAGGGGCCCTCATCCACCGAGCTGCACGCACGTTAACTCAGCAAGGCCCTGTCTCCATCCACAGGGAGTCAGCCCATCTTGGAGCTGTGCCCTCTGGAGTCCTGGGCTCCTGTCTGTTTGAAGCAGCATCTTTTACTTCTGACTAATTGGCACCCTTCACCATCCAGGGTGCAACATTCTGAGATGATGCTGAATTTGTAATACTGGGATTATGTTTTAACCCAGTTAATCTAGACCTAGGATGTTCTGTGATGATAGAAAACGGAACTGCTCTGTGTCCCATTTTGTTGGATCACATTTATGTCTGAGAATCTGTCAGAGGAAATGACTTCTTACAACACCTAGCTGTTCCTAATTAGCAGCAGACGTGCCACCAGAGAGAAATGCAGACACACAGAAAGCTAGGTCCTCTCAGAAGAAACTGTGTCTCCCTCCTGCGCCATCTCCTTTCAGCTGCAGTTTCTGTACAGACTAGAAGGTTTGGTTATTATCAGCCTTGGTGCACAGTTTCTCTAAAAGTATCTTCCAGAACCCCATCATCCCTTCCTCTCTCCCTTCATGACTAACATGAAGAATTCATAACACATCTTCAGTTTCCTCAGCGCCTCCTTGCCTTGTGGGCTTGCCTTCCACCTCACTGCTCTGCTGAAACGCTCTCCCAAGTCCTCAAGACCCTCTGGACCCCACAGCTAATCACTGCTTTGCCAGCCTCCGTCCTGGAGAGCTCTCTACCACACTTGGCATCACTAACTACTTAAATCTGTGAAGCTGAAGCCCTGGATTCTGTTTCACAGTAATCTTTCCCCTTCCTCTCCAATTAACGTTCTCTAAATTCTTCAAAGATCCACTTCTGAAAGCCCTCCAAAAGTAGTAAGATTCTCCGAGTTTTGGTTCCCAGAAAGCTTTTTGCTTCCCTCGGCTTCTCCGTTGGCTCCATCTGCTTTCAGAGCTCTGAGCCTTAGACGGGCACAGGTCATCCCCAAATGTGCCATTTCTTGCCCTGATCTCTCCACCAACACCAAACACCTGCTTCCCACTGCCTGCTGGAGCTCTCCAGCTGAACGACCTGTCAGTTCTTACACTCCCATAAATACCTCTCGAGCCAAATGTAACCTCTTCTTCTCAAAGCGAGTCCTTTCGAAGTTTCCTGGCTTTGCCAGTGACACCAGCACTGTTTCAGCCACTCAGCACTGAAGCGTCAGCACGGGCTTGGCTGCCTCCTTCCTGTCTGGACAGGGCTCACCGCCCAGTTGAGCTGACTCCCCCGCGCTTCTCGCGCCCAGCCCCTCCGCGCGGGCACCTGCACTGCGCTCCCAGCACTTGTCCGCTCCCCCCACACTCATCGCAGTGCGGCATATGGTCAGTCTACACAGATGTGTCCCCTCAGCTGTCCGTCCAAGTCCACCAAAGTCAGGAACCGTGCTGCCGCGTGTGTGTTTACCCGCAGACCTGGGACAGCGCCTTGCACACGGCAGGCTCTCAGGACTTGAGCTGAACAAACCCCTGGGCAGCGCCCCCGAGGCAGTGCGTGGGTGACAGCAGCCGCACCGCATGTGGCCTCCGCGCCCTCCGACCCCCATCACCCATTCCTGCTGCCAGCCCGGCCCCCTCTTCTGTCTAAAGAGCTTCCATGGTGTCTTAGAGCTAATGAATTAAGTTGAAACAAACTTTTAAAAAGTAAGATGGAAAAAGATATTAAGACACTGTATTCTGGCAGTCACTATCAATCAGTGTTCCACGGTGAGCCCACAGAACCCGGGTTTCCCCTGAATCACCGGCTTCTACGCTTTACGCTGTTACTGACATCAGACAAGATCCGCCTTTCTTAATCTCTGACCTACACAGTCCTTAAGCTCCACTCTGCATGTCCCGACTCCTGTGACTCCCTGGCCCGTCCATACCCACCCGAGGTGGCCTTGCTTTACTGCGAATCACACAGCACTTGCCGGTTCTTTGCTGTTGGAACAGTATTCTCATAGACTGCGCCCTGCCGGGTACACTCCTGAGTGCGGAGACCCCCCGCACTCTTCTTTGTAGACACGAGCGCACTGACTTTAAGCACAGTGAATGCTCGAAACATAATTCCTGGTGCCCGAGAGAATCTAAACAACTAACAGGAGCAGCCTGGTTCTGCTGGTGGAGAAGTTAGCTCAGACCCACGACGGCTGCTACACACACGTAAAATACCACCGGTAACTGCTCACCACAGCGCTCAGCATGGGTACGGAGGTACGCTCGTCTGCTCAAGGCAGCAGGGCCAGTTTGGGTGGGCTTTTTAAAATTACCTATTTTACCCTATTTTTTACCTATTTTACTCACTGAAGTTATATTTAACTAAAAGTGCTAAGAAATCAGGGATTTATAAATTTCAGTGATTCCATATCAACATACCAAACAAATATTGGTTGTTCTGAAACACATTTTTTGGATTATAAAAGCAAGATTTTTGTTATTTAAAAAATTTGCGAAACACGTAAAATAGTAATACAAAATCTGTAATGCACTACCCAAAGGAAATGACTATTAAGTTTATTCCTTACCAGTATTTTTCTATACATACTAATTTAGGGTTTTTAAAAAATCCAGATTGATGCCATTTGAACATGTATTTTATTTCTTACATGATCATTTTCCTAAGATATTATGTATTTGTAGCCATCATTATTTTAATGACTGAACAACATGTACTGTAATTTATTTATCATCACCTTACTCATTTTATAAGTCCTGAATTTTTCTGAGGTTAAATTCTCCCTATGTTTGGCATTAAATTACTGTAAAGAAATGAGTTACTTCTGTTATTAGGCGTCTAATTCCCGTGTGCTGAAATTTTAATGGCATATCTTCCTTTTTTGAAAGTGCTCGTGGGAGAAGTAAAATTTACCAACCCCTTTCCAAGAGGTAAAAAAAACACTGAAGATGAAATCATTAAAAATGGGGGCAATGCTATCGGAGGGTGGAGAAGGCCCCAGACCACAGGCGGAGGCTAGCACAGAGTGGTGCCGGCTGACTCGCTCTGGGAGGGATACAGCTGGTAAGGGAAATTAGCTACATCTGCGGTTAGTTACTAGTTCTGAGGGTGAGCCTGAACGCTGAACGGTGACAACAAAGCACAACGGGAGGAGGGGGAGGAGCAGAATTGGCAGAGTTTTATTTGCATTTTTTCCTACATCCTGTACTTTCTCTTGATTTATGTAATTGTCATTCAATTGACAACACTCACTAGGAGCAAAGTTTCTGTTACAGAAGGCTAACCGGAGCCAGGGAAGACTCGGAGATGCTGCAGGCTCCCAAAGGTCTGACGGCAGCTTGGTGCCGTGGCACTGTCAGGCTACCGTGTGCGCTCCCAGGCCAGCCCACAGGGGCCACTGGGCAGCCACGTGGGTGAGTGCGCGTGTGGGACAAGAAGGGACGTGTGCTCTCTCCCCTGGGGAGAAGGAAAGAAGGCCTAGCCGAAGTGGGGAGGGGGAGGGGGTCTGCACCTTGGAAAGTAGCTCCTCCTTCCCTTTCCTTCTGGGAACGGAGTTTGTGGAAACAAAGTACGTCACTGCGATGGATTCTCTGGTATTTTTAACTATAATCAATTTTATCAGCTTCACAGGATGATGCTTATTTGAAGAAGCTTGGAAACATTTTTAACGCAGCTGCAGTCCTACATCACATGACTGGCTACTTACTGGCTGGTAAAAGAGTAAATCTCAGCAGAGATAAGCTGCACATCCTGTCCCCAGTGAACGTGGGGTCTTACTTTCCCTGTGGTCACAGACTGTCGGTCTCCTCTCCCCTGTCCAGCAGGTTGATCCTGCACCGCCCCTCCGCATATCATTAAAGTCAAGTCCATGCTATGAACCTAAAACGCGCTAAAAAAGGCCTTAAGAAAAAAAAAGTTTTGTTCTCCAGGCGAGAGACTGCTGATGACAGCTCAGGCCTGGTCAAGACCTTGACTGCAGCCTTAAAGAGGACCTGGTCAAACTGTGCCCAGGGTCCAGACCTACACACACTGTGAGATAATAAATGTAGGTCCTTTAAAGACACTGAACTTGTGGTAGTATTGTTAAATAGCAACAGATAACTAAAAAAAAGAAGAAAAAGGTAAGGTCATAGGAGAGCCTGCATTCTGCTTTATGACAGGGCATCACTGTTACAGAAACTCCTTTCAGATCCAGTCTAAAAGCTCGGTGTGAACTCCTGCCCAGTGCAACCCCAGAAGCGGACTTTCTCAGTCATTGATCCTCACGTACACGACGTTCTGGCAGAATTCTGAGGACTTAGGCTTGATAACCCCAGCACAATCACAGCTAAATCTCTAAAACACACTTGGGTTTAAACAGAAATGAGAAGGCGTCGGTAGGTTGCTGGCTTGAGTGGCGTGACGGGAGCCTCCAGAAGGCACGTAAGTTTACCGCATTTCATTCCAAGATTAGTCTTTTTTTTAAAGATTACAATTATAATTTCTGTAAATGAGATTTTGCCCTCCAGAAAAATACATGCTGGCAAAAATACCAGATTTGAATAAATTTTAAAGAGGCCAATTCTAAAAGCATCATTTATCAAACATACTAATACAGTGATGCATCTCCAGCCTCCACTTACGGATCCTGGATTGGGTGTCTTATTCCTTCTGTCCAGCATTACATTTAGCAGTCAAATTTAAGAAAACACAACACCTAGAACATGTATTTACTTGCCCAAACCGTCCTCCCCTAGTGTTTGACTCCACGGGGCCAGGGGCCGGGAGTAGGCTGCACCTACTCCAGGATCCTGAGATGCTCCTTCTCAAATGCAAAGACACTTCAGTCAAACCAGTCTTTATTTTTTAGAGCCGTTTACCTAGTCACCATTTCTTTCTCTTTGTTTGAAGCATGTCCTCCAGAACAGAGAGGTCTGCTTGCTGCAGATAAGAAGTATAAACGATGGTTTTTGAAATACTGATCAATTAAAGGAAGAACGACCTGAAAGAAAGGAAAAGAAAACAGATCTACACAGTGGAATCTTCCGGGGGATGGGTGAGTGCCGAGTCTTTGGAACAGCAGAGTTCTGGCCACATGCAACAAGTCCCCAACAGCCACAGCCATGCCATCAGCTCCACTCCAGTCTGCCTGCCTCTCAAGTTCCACTCTGCAGTACGTGTGTGTGTGTGTGAGTATGGAAAACACACCTAATTTTCAATGGTTTAGAATTAGTCTCAATACTTTCTCAAAATGAAATGCCCTTAAATTGTCATGTAATGCAGTTTGGTCCCCAGTAGGTTTCAAAATAAGCAATGATGACCATGTACTGAGTCTCCACTACACGTGAGTGACTGACACGGAGTCATTGCACGTGTCTCAGCAACCACTCTGTACGGGAGGCGCCACTGTCCCTGCTTTCTAGGCATGAAACTGAGATGTAAAAAGCAGCGACTGCAAACTCACACTCTGACTGAGCACGAAGTCCCACTGCCCCTTACCTACCTGCAAGAAGTCCTCCTGTCTGGCCTCCTCAAAGCCCACCTCCCAGTTCTGTCCCCTCAGCCTGCTGGCCTTCGGCAAGCTTCTCCTCTCACCCTGTCCACCCACACCACAGGCTTCGCCTGTGCCGTTCCCTCGGTCTGAGGTGCTCTTCCCACGCTCCTCCCGCAGGCCACAGGGCAGTGGCCCTTCATCAGGTCAGCCTTTGCGGCCTGTCAACTGGATAAACTCCCCGTATCCTCTGCTCTCCTTAATACCATTTGCAATTTTCTACTTCATACGAGTGATTTTGAGTTAGTCTCTCTCCCTAAGCATTTGAAGGCACTCAGAGAATACAGAAATAGAGAAAGAAACACTTCCGGGTTTGTTTCCCATTACAGCCCTCTCCTAGCCTCCACCACCACTGCGTCCTGTGTTCGGTTTACCACCGACTGACCAGGGCTTAGGACTTTGTTGGGCCTGGAGCAAGCACTAGATAAATATCTGTTGAATAAATAAATGAAAAGAGTAGTAACAACTGGCATTTCCAGTATTTAGACCCAAGTCTGTCTAAATACATTTTTTTCCCTACAATGTTGGCATAGTATGTTTTTTAACAATAGGAATACACAAAGTTTTAAGTCTCTTCCTAGAAAGTTGTGACATTACTTGAACTTAGTGACTGACATATTAGGTACTCAATAAATACGTGAATGAATGAATCTATAGACAGTAGAAATCAAGCCACAGTAGGCATCTGCAAACAAAGTCACTAGGGGATGCAGTAGGAGAGTATTTTAAACGTGTGACTGCAGGTCATGAGTACAGCACTTCTGATCACTGGCTATCAAAGGAGATTACATCCTAGTAGAACAGATAGCCAGCAATGTGCAGCCCCGGACAAGCTTCAGGTGACCGACACAGGTTCTGGGTGCTGCACAGAGTGGGAAGGAAAGAGAAGTCTCCCTTACAATAAAGGGATTCTGAATTCTGCAAACACAGCAGCCAAATCATAATGGATGGAAATAATATGTCATTTTGCAGATGATCTAAAACCACCAAATGCAAGTACTTTGAAAGGAAACTGACAGAAATCGTTAGGTCTTCAGGTTAACTAAAACATGTTGTAAACAGGAGAGCTTCCCAAAGGCCTTCTGTCCTTGTGGTGGTGAATACCAGGACGCAGCCCGATGCATGACGCAGACCAGGCACACAGCAAACACCGAGGGAGTGAGTGGACCCACCATGCGGACTCCGCAGCTCTCCACCTCCTTCCCTACTGGCTGAACGCACGGCAAATTCCTGATAAATTCTTATTCAATGGGATAAACACTAATCATGGGATATACTCCAAATATTGAACAATTTATCCTCTCTGAGCCTCAGTTTTCCTCTTCTGAGTAGGACTGAGTTTCCACAATGAAGAGTCTATAGTAGAGGTTCTCATAAAGTAGCCATTTATAAATTAACTGGTGCTTTTCTTCTTTAAAAAAGATACACTCATTTCAAATTTTTAAACCATAACAATATTCAAATGTCATGAAACAGATTTCTCTTCTATGTCATATGATAAAGCCAAAAAAGAGAACTTTGAATCAGACTTCACAGAGTATGAAGTCACTGTGAAGTCACTATGAGAAACATTTGAGAAATGAGTTACCCACATGATGCATGCAGTTATCTCCGTGCCACAGAGCGTTTACTCAGAGTGGAACTCACACCTGGAGACAAGCACATCCTGCAAAGGGCAATGGTCTAGAGAGCACATTCTGGGAACAAACACATTGAAGCAAAAACAAGATGGATTGTATACTGTACTTTAGCAAAGAACTTGATTTCTTGCTCATAAGGGAAATGTTCTCCTTTGCTTCTGCTGCCACCATCTGTGGACATGAAGAGTTTTAGGATCACGTTGCACTTCAAAAATCACAAGACATTCACTCACCCCAATGCACCGCTTAGGGCACACCGCTATGCGTGCTATCCCACTAAACTGAACATAAAAACACAGAGGTTAACTTCAGCAGTGTGATTAAAGAAAGATTACAAAATACCCAAATCAAAATAAAAAAGCTCTTGAGACAGCCCACACGTGGCTGTGAGCACAACCGTCCTGTGTAGCTCTGAGATCTGACTGACACGCAGGGGGAAAACTGGCATAAAGCAAAATCCCACCTTCTCCGCAGTCAAATCCCACACCGTCTTTCAGTTAGAAAGGAGCCCACTGGGCTGGGAAAGGTGAGTGTAAGATAAGTAAGCATAATTTTAGATTTGCACACTGGCCTCTAATAAAGACAGTTACTTCTTGGTGTGACTGAAAGTTCAAGCTTTCAGTATTAATAGACCAACGGAAAAATTGCAGGAAGCCAGCGCCTGTGGCAAGAGCAAGGCTCACAACTGTGACACTAGGTTGGAAAATTAACATTCTGCTAAAGAACAGAGAAGTTCAGCGGTGTCAAAAGAGAATTTCCCTAAGCAAAGCACAAACACCTGCATTTTCCCTGTGGCGCAGACAATGAATTCAAGGTTAAGAACTGACTGACCTAATGCGTTTAGCTTAGAAGGCGGCCTTTCTTAGCGCCCTCATGCATACAGAGGAGGTTTCATGCATACAGAAGAGGGAGCAAACCATAATAACCATGAAGAGATGCAGAACAGACTGGAGAGCTAAAAATTTCAGAACTGGATACAAAGTTTTAGAAAAATGTGTAAGCAGAGCTTTCGTATCTTTTAAGAATCAAACTGACTTTTGTTTGAATAAGTTCTACAGCAAACAGAAATAAAAACAACTTGAAATACGCTTTATGAAGCCTCAGATATAAATTTAGGGTAATTTTTAGAGAACTTAGGTAATATTTTATAAATTCAGACAGCGCTCTTCCCATGAATAAGCAGAAGAGAGTAATGGCTTTTGAACTCTGGCACATTTCATTTTTCAACATTTGGGCATTAACCTCTCTCAAGCATCGTCATGCGAAACGCCTGGATCCATCTAAGGGGCTTTCTCGTATACATTCTATCCAGACAGAACTTTGTACCTAGCTAAGGCTGCTAAAATGCTAAAGAATTACGTAGGAAATATCTTTCCCTTCTTTATACATTTTAAGAATAATGCTTATGTGGAAAATGTGAGAACTTTCGGAGAGAATATGGTCTATGATAAAACACAAAAATTATAAAGAGGCGCATGCCTACCTTCACTGTCACCATTAGCCTGCGTCTAAAAATAAATACACTAAAGATGAGCTGTAAAGGCGATAAAGTAAAAGATGAAAGAAGGAGGTGTTGTAGAGGTTTTATTTTTTAGTAACAGTGAAAAATGAAAACTAAAGTAAATGGCGGTTAAACAGCCTCAGCTGTACTTGCTTCTCTAGTTGATGTCAAGTACACCCTTAACTGCCCGTCAAAACCACCTGAAAAACGCACAGGGAACATCAGCAGCTGTTTGGAAAAAACAGCTAATTTTGTTGGGCTCTATATTAATCTAGCCTTCCTTTCTCCCCAGAATTTGTTTGTAAGATCTTCTCTACGCTGTAGAAAGCCAATGTGTGAAGCGGGTGCAAGCTGCCTGTAGTGAGCTTCTCGCCACTCCCTGTGCACCGACACTGTCCCGGGAGGTTTATTCAGAAACTTAAATACAGGGTGATTAAGGCCTAACCACATTTTCCCCTTCAAAGTTGTGTCTCTGCCATCCAAACAAAGGTTAAAGAAAAATGTTTTTCTTTTCCTTGTTCCCTTCTCCAAATGATCACTTTTTCCCTCTTCTCCTCTCTCTTGCCAAAAAGAAGGCTGAACCCCAGAGTTGCTATGCATTCAGATACTTACAATGGGGATTTGAAATTTCAATATTTAACTTTGTACATAAAAGCTTCAAAAACTCACCAGGGCCTCATTCTTCTTTTTTGTTCAAATTCCATTCGGACTAATTTGGCTACAAGTCAGGATGACTACCATATTTTTAAAAAAATATTGTGGGATGAGTTACAAAGAGACTGCATATGATAAATTAGTTTGTATCATTGGCCTTTGTGGAAAAGACAGTTAAGAAGAGAGTAAAAACACAGCATTTGGACTGTAGATAAAGGGGCAGGTTGAAAGAGGGAGGTTTAAGAGCACGACACTCAACTAGAAAATCGTTAACATATTTGGGATACGAGGGGCCAAGAACAGGCAAATACAAGAGCTTGAATTTCCATAAACTTTAATCTGATGCTGCGCTGAAAACTATAAATCCGAAGAAAACTGCAGCACAAAGAGCCTTGGCTGGGATGGGGAGGGGGGGGGCGGGAGTTGCTGCTGATGTGTTGCTAAGGGACCTAGGACTATGGGCCCTGAGGGAAGGGGCTGAAAGCAGAAAGCATGAAGGTTAAAAAACAAAAAACAAAACCAGAAACAGAACCTCCAAGTGGAAAAGAAAGGAAGAAGCTCACCACCTGCGGAGCACACTGGTTTTCAAAAAGGATCAAACTCTCTTTCAAAAAGGATCAAAGTTTACATCTGAACACCAACCAGTGGCTGCAAGGTGACTTGACAGGAAGGTGAGGAATTAACAACTTGAATTTTAATTCAGAGATGCTGAGGACAATTACAAAGTAAGAGAAGTGAGAGGAGGCTGCTTTGATGATCTGTTCTGAATCTAAGGCTTGAAATAAAGAGTCCTTTTTGTACTTGATTGGCGCTGAGCCGCCGGGGATGAGGTCTTCCCTTTGACCCTAAGAGGACAATAAAGTATTCCGCACTGCAGACACTCCAATACAAATGTGTGTCCCTACACAGACTAACCTCAAGGCCTTTACAGTGTCTAGAAATCTGGGAAACCACAGAGTTTGAGTTTAGGTTTTTTTGTCTGTTTGTTTTGTTTTTAAGAGCAGAGCAATTAATTTCATAAGGAAAGATTTAACTGTACCTTAAATGTTGATGTCCATCCAATGTCTCTTTCAAAATGAAAAAAATCAATGCCAATAAACATTTTAAGGAGAAAAAAGTTATGTTAGATTTTCTTTTAGAGTTCTAAAAATCTACTCATCCTTAAAAATGAGTCTGCCTCTTGACTTCCATACTGAAGTCAGCACTGGGACGACAGAGAGGGTGCACACCGTGTGGGGACACAACATAAGCGGCCCCGGGTCTATGCTGTTCTATACCCTGAGGCTGTACGTGTCAAGAATCACAAAACTGGGCTGTCAGCCATAGCACTATGGCACCTACCGAACTCCAGGATATACTGATGGGCCTCATCCACATAGCGAATGAGCTGCTGAAGGAAACTATAGGCAAATCGTTTCTCAATAGAAGGTGTGTCCAATTCCAGGTCCTTGAAGCCTCTAGAACAGCAAAAATGAAAAATGGAAACCAACGTCTACAAAGACTATGGGAAGTCTTGTTGAATATCTGTATATGGAGGTGTATTTAACATTTTATATACAGCAATATAAATACAGATAAATTTGGAAGGCTAGATATTCTTGTTGCTAAAAACAAAAACGAGATTTAATTTTTAAGGAACACTTTGCATCTGACATAAAACTGTGCTAAGTAACTCACTATGCAATAAGATGTGTGTTTAGAAAAGCAGTGAGTCATTTTTGCCTAGGGAGTTTCCTGAGTGATGGACGGGGGCTTAGCATAAGGAGTGTAAGGAACTCAGTCGTGTATTCTGAACATACTAAACAGTAGCTCTAAGACTTAAAACAGATGAGTGAGTGCACTCGCAGCATTACATCTGACAGGATGTTTAAATATTCAGGCTCATAACAGAACGTGTACCTGGAGCAGGTGTGCCTTACCTGGACACAGCATACCCGCTGATCTGCAGGAACTTGAGGATGTCCTGTGCTTTCTCCCTGTCCTTGGCTTTCTCTTTGGCTGTCAGTGTGTCATAGGGAACCAGCAGTGGATGATTTCCACCTCCTAAGAGGACGTCAAGACGAAAATACAGCATAGCAATTACAAAGTTAAATTAGAAATTTAATTTAGTAATTAGAAACTTAAAGAATGATCTGAAATGAGAAACGGCTGCATGTAGAATAGGACCGCGCTGCAGAACTTCTGGTTCCTCTAATCAGACACAGAGCACAGAGGACGCTTCCCTCTCTAGTGAGTTTACTGCTCCAGTTAATCTAGGAAACCTGTTCAAAGACTGTGTACATGCCTTTCAAGAGGCAATTAAAACGTGAACATACAAGCGTTTGTAACATTGAGTGCCAATGACTCTGCTATCACACAAGAAAGGAACCCAGCACAGAGTGTAAATCGGCACTGAAACACGCACAGCTGGATCTAATAAAATTATAAGGCATGTTTCACGCAACATGCTTCATTTTTCTACCCCACAGAGAGAAGAGAAAAAAATGTCTTAAGTCTGGAAGTTTTACTGTGTCTAACAGATCACAGAGTACTCTGTAGTCACATTATTTCTAAATACACAAAACTCATACTCAGGCTGCCAAATTTTTTAATCAATCAAGTACATGCATTACTTTTATTAGATATTTGACAGAGTTCTATTTTGTCTTCTTTAAGAGTTAGTTCTCTTAAATATCTAATAGAAGTAACATATGTACTTAATTGATTTAAAAATCTGGCAAGAATCTAGGTTTCTAGTAAGAAGTATTTAAAATATGCTTTAGATTTAAAAATTATAGAAAGTATTTAGATTTTTAAAAACTAATAAAGATAAAAGCATTTATAAAATAATAAATTTTGTAAAAGCTTTTATAAAAATTATAAAAATTTCCAAAAAAAATGCACTGGTAATTCCAGATATAAAGATCTGATACAAAGAATCCTATTAAAGCGGCAGCAAAATGAATAGCTTGGTAGGCCCCAAATTTAGAGTTTATAAAACATGCACAGGAATATATTTCACATGGGATGCTGAAATTCCCTGAAATAAAACTACTAAGGGAACTCTAGAAAAAAAAAAATGGAAAATAACTGTTTTGTTTGAATTATTATGACAGCATAGACCCTGTTAAATCCATGTCCAACGGGGTTAAGCCACGGGCTCCCAAAACAATCATAAACGTTGAATCCGGCCTGCATAGGGAGTAAGCAAACAAAAAGACAAAGGAGAAAATGCCATGTTTTCCTAGTGCTTGCCTTGACTGAGTGCCATCTACAGAGATGCAATCAGGCACTGAATCTCACGGCCGTTAGGTGACACTATTCCATCACAAACACACAGGGACAGTCAGGAGCTCCCACACCGACAGGGCACCCTGAGGAGCCATCAGTTATTTTTGATACAAAAACACAATTAGAACAGAACACAACTGTCAGTATAACCCAACTGCCAGAAGGTAATACTAATAGTCTGTGAGCTGCAAGGAGGACAGAGACTATATTACTAAATCCGCTGGGAATAAAGCTGACTTTTTTCATAATCACAGGTATAATTTAACAGCATAGTTCATGAAAAAAAATTATAAAACACATAATCACCTTGCAATCATTACCCATTTTGAATTCCACTATGGCGTTTAGTCCTAGAGAAACGGGCAACTAAATTTGTAACCCACGATGATTCGGGGTCAGACACTAATAGGTAAAGGGCGGCGGGGAGAGTGAGAAAGAGACAGAGAGAGGATAAAGTCTAAACTTCAAAAATCCTAAGAACGCAAAGTACCCTCTGAGTTTAAAGCCCTTCTGAACAAGACAGGTGGGCACCTGGAAGTCAGCCAGCAGACTGGAAAAAGATGTCCTTAGCTGTGCCACCTAACAGCAGGGTGACGACCTTGATCTCAACCCTCACCTAGCTCATTTATAATCTGATTGCGGATGACATACGCATGGGAGGGCGGTAAGGAGCCAACCCAACCTGAGAGGAGATGAATTTGCAGTAATTCCTGGGATGCTTGCTGCCTCAAATGTACAGCTCTGCCTTGTGAATTCACTCATGCAAAAGGGTCAAACTGCTGGATACCAGAACCATCCTAGGCTTCATGACAGATCATCACAGCCTAAAGTACGTGGTGTGATCACGGGAAAAATGGACAAAAGGACGGCTAGGTCTTCACATCCCTCACTCACCGGGGAGCATGGGTAATATTTTCTGGACTTTCACTCCTCTATTCTATTAATGATATACTCCTTAAACTGCCTGATTTCCCCCAAGCTCTTCCAGATTCCTAAAGCGGATGGACAGGGCATGGGAGGGCAGACAACCTGGGAGAGCAGAGGAGGAGATTTTCTCCAGACGTTTCTAAAGCAGAGACATCTTCTGCACACAGATGTCGGGGTGACAGAAGAGCCTGGAGGGGCTGGAGCCTAAGTGGGCAGCCTTAGCAGGATGCTCTTGTCTGTCGAGGCGTCAGAGTGGCTCAAGGGCTCTAAGTTGTGTCCTTTTCCTGCTCCCCGGCTTCTCTCCTGCCATTCTCATCTCTCCCCTCCCACCACACACAACCCCCACCAGTACCAAGACATGCGGTAGGCGGCAGGTACCTCCCACACTCCCACCCAGATCGTTTTTGGAAGCAGGAACAGAGACGTAAGGACATAAGGTGGCTGCCAAAGCCTTCAGGGAGAGAACACAGGGGAGAAAAGACACCTGTGGTTTCTGTCCTGAAACCGTCCACCGTCTCCAGCCTGTCTCTGACTCCAAGACTCATTTCTCTCCTCTGCTGGTCCCAGTAATGTAAAAGCCGAGATTCAGGGTTGTATATTTCAACACCTTCCTTAGGGGCCAGCTGTTTTAGTGCCAAACAACTCAGTCTCTCATTTCACCACCTCACTGTTCAGCCTGCTGCGACTGTGCTGTCCCCCCACGATGAACATGCTATGAACTTGGACCAACGCAAGCCGGATGCAGGGGTGTGGATGCCGCATTGACGAGCCATGTGCTTTACTGGAAACTCTGACTGCAGGTCACCTAAAGGCTGGCCCAGAAATTAAAGAATAATGATGATTTTCTAGCACACTTATTTACAAGAGAAGTAGTAGGGTAACTGCTTCTTACCTTTAATTTTACCCAAACCACAGTGCCTAAAACATACTTGGAGGAAAAGAACAGGATTTCCTCATGCAGTCTGCTCACGTAACCAACAGTGACTGTCTACTAACCACGCGGACAATGCCCCTTCGACAACGTCACTAAGCAAAGAACCTACGACTCCATGACTCAGCTACCCACCCACCCTCCCACCCATGCATCCATCCGTCAGCTGGCCAAACAATTGATCACTCATTTCCCAAACGTTTATGGAATGTGTCTAGAAAAACAGGCCTAGCCCTGAGCCAAATTCAGGAATAGGCAGTCTTGGTACATGGAACCCCCTCTGTTTCTGTGACCAGTTCTAATTTGTGTTACTCTGTTTCCTAGTGCTTGCTGTCTGGTACCATCCTCCAACACTACAGCTATTCCTTTCATTATGAAATATCCCCACCCTTCAAAATTACCTCCCTCTACATTCTTACCTGTATCAATAAGTAAGAAAGAGAGAGCTTCCTGGTGTCCAGAACCGTACAATAAGGATGACAAAATTAATAGGATCTGTGGCCCTGAACTCGTTACATTCTAATGGGGGGAAAGAAACCCACATAGGAAGTACTAACTAAAGAGCGCCCACACTCTCACACACACACACACGCGCACACACACTATAAACAACATGTGTATAAACTAATGCTGAATACGTAACAACGGAGATCATCAGTACAGGATGCATTAAATTGAAGAAACTATGCAAACATGTATTTATATTCATAAAAATACTTTTCTTAATAAATTAAGAAAAGATTTAAGAAATGACTAAGAATATTAGGTCATTTTAGTATTAAAAACAGCAGAAAAGAGCAAGCAAAAGCATGTAAGAGACAATAACATAATTGGACTAAATAATAAAACAAAGCGCCTGGGGCCTGAGATTGAAGGAAATGAGTAAGAGAAGTATTTCAGCAGGGCTGGAAATCAGTGAGGGAGGGTCCAGGTAATGAACAGGACACCTCAGGTACGAGGAAAAGAAGTACAGACACCTACACGCTACAATGGGCAAGAGGGCGCCATCAAGATCCTGAGGCATGAGGAAATATACACCAGCAGTCAGGAAACTGGACTTTCCACCCTGAGACCCGTCACAGCCATAGCTGAACCGCTCCAAGAACGGCAGGAAGAGGTCTCACGCTAAAAAGACCACTGTATCCTCAGCATGTATTCATGTTGTCAAACTTGTGCTGTTTTTTAATGAAGATTTTTAGAAAATCTTACCTTTGGCCTCCAGCTCCAGCTTCTTTTTCTTTGCCCATATATTATGGTAGTTTTCAGCCATCATTTCTGCCATCGCCTTAAATTAACAAAATATGTAGCAACTGAGTAACTTTAAAAGGATACTAGAAAAGGATAACTTCATTTTCCAACAGACTAACATCAAAACATGCTTGAAAAGAATAAATCTGAGTGTTAGTGCTAAAATACATCAGAAGATCACTAAACACAGCTACTTCTTATTTGGAATCTGAATTTCAGGGGGTTCTAATGATTTGTGAAATTACAGAGTAGTAAACAGCAGGGGTGATTTCATGGGAATGGTCATTGTTTACAATGTGTAAAGACACATATTTTACTGATTTAATAATTAAACTTCAAATCAGCTATGGATTTTGAAAATATTTTTATTCACAAGTTCTTATTTTAGTTTCCAAAGCTTTAAAGGATGACATAATCCTTACTGAACAATGAATGCAAAGAACACCAGAGGAATAGGCTACACCAAGGTCTGCCCCAAACAAGGTGAGGAGCCTGGGAGGAGACCTCACCAATGCTTGTGGCCTTTGGATTTTGATAGGAGTGTCTTTAAGATTCCTTTCACTGGTGACTTTCAAGTTTACTGTGTCATTTTAATACATTCATCCCAGAGCAATGACAAAGGGCAAGCCACACAGTTTAATAACCCACAGATTGTTATCTTCATATACTTAGTTCTCTTGGAACAATATACTAACACTGCCAGTGTCACAGTCTGCTTTTTCTACTGACCCACTGACTCATGTTCCATGCCAATACGTTTTATCCTTCACTCAAGTCAGTTTCAAAGTGGGCTCCTTCGTGACAAAGGGGAATGGATAAAACTAGGGCTGGAGGAAGCAAAATGCCATTGGTTTCCCTGGATAGACAACTTAAAATACATCTTATTTAAGGAGTCATTAAGGTGATCCAGGCAGAGCATAACAAGTTACTGGTCCAGCCTCTTCTCACATACAGATACTTGATCACATGGGGACTTTTACACAGGTATGATCTTTAAAGAAAATGTTATTTGGAGGAAACACCCCAGAAAAAGTTCTATCACCTTTCACAGAATTAAGGGACTAGGGTTCATAGTCTGTAAATTCCATGGACCCTTTATAGGGTCACCACATTCAAACAATTCATGCTGTTACATCTATGCAGGGAAGTGTTACAGCATAATTTTTTTTTAATGAAATTTGCCGAATATTTTTAAAAGTTAAAAGTACTTACATGTAGATCTCGAGATAGTGTAACATTGCTCATGTCAATGGCTCGGGGGCTGTACCCATGGGCGGCATCCACAGAAACCTAAATAATTTGTGGGAAAAAAAGCATCTCATTACACAACCCAGTGGAGAGGGATTCAAGAAATACTCTGGAAATATAAGCCATACTTCCAAATGTAACATTTCTTTAGATAAGACTGGCAAGTAGCTACACAGACTGATTTGCAAGCACATCTAGCAGATTAAATTGTATTTGGGCATCTGACAATTATTTATGATTGACTAACACATCCCAATATCTTAGGGCTTGCCAATCCTGAAAGCTAATGATCAGAATTCAACAAATTATGCAGTGAGTCCACGATTCCGAAATATTAGCTTAGTCAAAGGATAACTGAATTCTTGAGTTTCTTACAAATTCTAATTGGCTGCAATGAAATTTACTTCTCCTCACACAAACAGTAGTTAATCTAAGAGGTCGGTATTTATAAACGTCTTTAAGAGCCAAACAGTAAGATAAAATATAACCAACTTCTTATCTTTAAGAGCACATCATAGAGTACTCAGTGATTTACAATGACAGCCTCGATAACCAGAGGGCTTCCTTAGCATGTCAACTTCGGCATTTCAAGAATGCAACCTGTCTTCCCACAACTGTGAGAAGGATTCACTTACTGTCCGGAGCTCTGACCTCGCTTCTCCCGTGGCTTAGTACGTGAAAGTGTACGACAGAAACGAACTCTGGCTCATGCTTTCAAGTCTGAAATTCTATCTTGATATATTTCGTAATTGTGTATATTCTCTTGTTAGACATGGGTAAGCAAAAAACCAAAATAAAATGTACAAATGGGAGGGTACAGCTCAGGGGTAGAGCACATGCCTAGCATGCATGAGGTCCTGGGTTCAATCCCCAGCACCTCCATTAAATACATACATACATACATACACCTAATTACCTGCCCCCCACCAAAAAGAACAAAACCAAAACCCAAATCAAAGGTACCAAATGGCTCAGATCCGGGCCTATAGAACACAGAGGGGTTGTCCTATATGCTACCATAATGTTCTCATGGGCTACACGCAACAGACTGGTCAGTTTTGACTGAACCTTGGCTTCTGTGCCAGTACTGAGAATAGAATGTGTAATAAAATCACATTTTCTCTCCTTTAAGTGCCCTTGTAAGAAAACTGAGACTCACCCAAGGCCACAGAGCTAAAGCTCTGAGCAGGCAGGGCTCCAACTCAGGCTGTCTTCTCTCGTTCCTCCTTCCCTCAACATAGCGCAGCACAGCTCTTACCTCAGCACTCGCCGGCCCACAACTGCCCTCTCTCATGTTATCAGTTTGCAAGGTGCTCAATTCAAGTCCTCTTTCCAGCTGCCATCAAACTGGTCCTTCTAGGCTGGACACTGCTGACCACTGCTGGCCAGCCGCCTCGTTAATTCCACAAATGCCGGGAACCGCCCCTCCCACCCCCGTTCTCCTCTTCCACCTCTTTTTTCTCCGGTCCCTTCTCTGCCTCCTCTTCCATAAATTGCCTTTCACTACTTGTGGCTTTCTGCTTCACTCTTCAGCTGTAAACAGCCTTTTCGGTGTCCACATCTACTTTAAATATTTCATTCATCAACCACGTTTTAAAAACTAAAAATTAACTGATCTAGCCTAGTATTGTTCCTGTGCTCTAGATGTCAATTTTCAACCATTCATCACCATCTCCATCTGGGGACTCCATACGTGTATTAATCTACTGCTGCTGGAAGCAATCGTGGGAAATTGGCTGAAAACATCATAAACTAGGAGACGTCTGACTCGGCTCAATTAGCTAAACTCGAGGTATCAGCAGGGCTATGTCCTTTCTAGAAGTTGTAAGGACGAATGTTTTCCCTGTCTTTTCTAACCCACATTAAGAATCCTTCTGATTACACTGGACCCACCAATAATTCAGTACAACCTCTCCCCTCTCAGGGTCATTAACTTTGATCACACTGGCAAATGCAATCACACTGACAAAGCCCAAGGAAAGCGACATATATGAAGTATACGAAGATTCCAGCCACTGGGAATCCTGTTTGGAAGCCAGAACTCTGCCTAACACAATGGCTAAAATCAAAAGCATTATTTTCTCCTTGTCTCCCTCCTGCCCCCGGCACGGCTGTGCTCCTACCTCACCTAACACGCCCCTCCCACCTGGCGGCCCAGTCCAGGTCCACGGCAACCACCTCTGAACACATCTCCTCACCCGCCTCCTCCATCAGTCAGTCCTGTCTCTTCCGCAAAGTCTCTCTGGGGTACACCACCTCCCTCCATCGCCATGGTCTTTGCCCTAACTCAGGTATTCAAGGTTTTTGTTTTGTTCTGTGGGATGTATACAATCTCCTCCTGAGGAGTCTGTATGTCTGCCTTCAGTCTCCTCCTCTGATTCATTCTCTACTCAGTTGTTGGAATTATATTTCCAAATACTCATTATGTTATTCCCTGAGTTATAAACCTTTCCACTGTAAAATCTGCAGGCCTATTCATCTCAGTATTCTCAGAGTCAGGCCCCAGCCATCTCTCATCAACTTTAGGATTACAAACTGATTCCCAATCTCATCGATAATGAAATACGGCAAACATGCCTTAAAACTAATTTAAAAAGTATTAGACTCCATGCAAATTTTGTTGAATGAATGAATAGAACAGAGCTGATAGCGATACCTTTATTTGTCCTTAAAATAAAATTTTCAGTATTTAATACCTTCTTTGACCTTGTTCCTTATATGACAGAAATTTATGTCCTTTTAGCTTTGGAGTAAGTTATTGAAGCTGGTTTAAAGAACACAAGTAAATATTTGTTTATTCAGAGATAGATTATTTTCGTGTTTTGCATGACCCATTTCTTTCCTTTACATACACAGAAATCAGAAGACTGGCCAGTCTTGTAGAATTTCAAGTTAACCTGGAATACATACCATCTCTGAATTTAATTAACTCTCACCTTACTGGCAATAATAACATAACAAACATCAACCACCATGTGAATGGTTATTTTCAAGGGACATAGATTATCTCATTTAATCTTTACAACTCTGAAAAGTAGATATTCCTTTTTGCCATTTTAAACTGAGAAAAAAAAGGTTCAGAATTAAATACCTCTAACAGTCATATCGTGTAGTCAACAGTAGAAACAAGGTTTTAAAGTAATTCCTTCTGACTCCAAAGCACTTATCAAATGTCTTAAAATGTCCCCCGAGTGCTACCTGATTGGCTCCTGAGACCCCCTCCTCCCATCTCCCCGTCTCCTTGTCACTCACTCAGCTCCAACCTCCCTGGCTTCCTTGACCCTCATGTCCCAGGCCACACTTCCAACTCAGAGCATTCATGTGCATGACTTGGAACATTCTTCCCCCAAATACGTGTAACTCCCTCACCACTTTCAAGTCTGTTCAATTTATCAGCTCAATGAAATCTACTGATAACCCTGTATAAAACTGCAGCTCACCCCCAAATACCGTCCAATTCCCCCGCCCATGCACGCACAACCTGCTTTTCCACGCCGTCTTCTCTTTCCATAACATTTAATATATTTTGACCTAGTATGTCATTTACTTCTATCACTTACTTTCCCCATTGGCATGTCAGCTCCATGAGAGCAGAGGTTTTGGTCTATTCTGTTCACTGACCCATCTGAAAAGCTGACAGAGTGCACAGAACACAGCAGGTGCTCAGTAAACGTCTGCTTAAAGAAGAAATGAGTCATGCCTCTGTCCTGGCCTGCCTTTCAGTTCAAGATGGAAAACACGTTCCAGAGTTTCACTCCCATCTTCCTTTCCTTCTCAGGTTATAGGCTAATTTTAAAATCTGTTAAATAGTTTATACCATACGTATGTAATAAAAGCCAGATATAAGAAAATAAATTAAAATTGGGGAGTAAGTAAGGAATTACTCAGAACCTGTGGAATATGCTTGAAGTTGTGAGAAACGTTCTCCTTTTAGGCTGACTTGAGAGATGACCACCAAGAAGTCGAAACACAGCCACTCAGCCCCTCTCTAACGAGCATCTTGTCACTGCTGACCCCACCGGTATCTGTGCTCTCTAGTCTACACCCTACCAGGCCGTCACTGGCTTCACCCATGCCCACATGCTATCTTCACACGCAGATTACAAGGGCCTAATCGAGTGGTAAATTCCCTGGAATCATGATTCATGTGCTGTTCACGGCAAACAAAAGACATTCATAATGCTACTGAGCCACAAAAGATAACAATGATCATAATTAGGTCTAACATCGTCATTCTTTTAAGTGATTTATAAGCATTACAACATTTAATCCTCACAGCCATCTTTTAAATTAGATGCTCTTGTCTGCTTCATTTTAAAAAAGCGAAAACTGCAGCACAGAGAGGTTGAGCAGCTTGCCCAAGCTCACAAAGAAGCTGGTGACTCCGTGGTGAGGCCAGGGTCTGACCCAGACAGGCCGTGCCCGGCCTCGCTGGGTTGTGCAGTGGCACTTACACCTGACCGAGGGCGGGCTGAGCGCAGAGGGAGGAAGCGGAGTAGATCTAGCTCCAGAGCCACATCCACACGCCATCTCAGCACCTCCACTGACGGTCCCCGCTACACAGGGATGCCGCAAAAAGTGCTCCCCCATTTACCCAAGTAAAGGAGTGTACCTGTTACACCATGGAAAGCATCTTTGTAATCACTTGGGCAATCAGTAATGCAGAGTGGAAAAGACACTGAGAAGTCTGGCGAAATTATTATCAAACAATATAATTAAGGTTAGCAATTAAGAAATGATTTTAACATTTCAGATAATGTTGGTTTATGTTTAAAGAACAGTGGAGTGAAAATAACAAGGATTGTAAGTGTATTTGTGGCGTTTGTTACTCTGCATTTCTGACACTGATACCAATATTCCTATTTTTTTCACTACTAAAAGGTCAATGTACTACAAACTAAATAAAGGCTTTATCTACCTTTGAAGAAATGCTCTCTGGCATTAAAAATGTTTAAATAATGGTGATAATAATAAGAGTTGCCGTCACTGAGGCAAACAGATGAAGTACATTTCTAGGAAGCAGTGGTCCCAGGACTGAAGTCCAGCGGTCCCCCTCCAGAGCCGTCCCTCTGAATCTGTACACTCTGCCTCGGTGCCTTGGGCATAAGCACCTCCTCGCATTGTGAAGTGATGGAGGGGCCTTAACAGTGTGTGTCGTACATCACACTTATCTCTACAGATCAGTAAGACTTAAGAGATGGTTACACAGGTATCGGTTAATAGTGCTCACTGAGGGTTTAATGGGCACTGAGAGCTACCTTAGGAGCTAAGGGGGAGTAAGGAAGAGAGGAAATACACAGTTTTTTTAAGCAATCTTGAGAAAGGTCGATTGAAATTCAGCAAAACATAATTATGATTTTGCTGGGGTTTTAAAGAAAAGGTAATCCTTTTCTGAAGATGGATTGGTTATAGCTTATGCATTACAATTTACAGAGTCTGTAAGAATTTTCGATGTTTTAGAATCACTTTATTAAATCTGTAATGAAATTCTCTATCTGACGTGACCCCACACCACTGTGGAGCTCGTGAAGTTTCCATATGGGTTACCTGCAAAAGCGTGAACTCTACCAGTTATTTCCTCTCCAGGTGAGCATGGCTAGAACGGTGGTTTGGCCCTTGGCTCTCTCACCTCCCTGGCATTCTAGAAGAAGTCTAGAGCTAGGACAGGCGGAGGCACGCTCAGCAGGCCGCCCTGCCCGCCCGCGCTGACAGCAGGGCCAGGGAAGAGGTGTGGGGAGGCAGGAACAGGAAGATGGAGCCCCCACCCCCACCCCGCTGCTGCCCTTCCCCGCCCCCCCACACCCCCACACCCCGGGCTGTGCTCCTGCCGGGGTACACAGGCCCGGTTTTTCCGGCTAATAGACGACCTCTTTTCTGGTCTGCCTCCTACTATTTCTAGCCTTCAGTGCTGGCTGAGAGGACTGGCACCAGTATTGTCTCACTGGGTAAGCTCTCATTCAATACACGCAACTTTAAATTAGAGCACATGGTTTTGCTGTCAAGGGGAGTGGGAAAATCGACCCCATGTTTCCTAGCAAAGCTTCAAGCTACTTCCATATCTGATAATTTCCTTATTTCCTATATAACCTATAGGAAAAAAAGAGATCGTAACATTCTCTGCACTCCGCGTATCTTGCGCAGACCACCAGCCTAAACCGTACTGCTGTAGGAGGTCTGTCTCTAAGACCAAACTGTGAGTGGTTAGGACTGGCTCTTGTTATCTTTGTATTCCTACTGCCTGGAACTCAGTTTGTGCTCAATCTTTGCTCAAACAGATTAAAGCAGAGTATAATTTAGCGAGAAATGTGTGCACACATGATAAAAAGGTAAAATGTGCTTTTATAGCTTCCACCTTCATGATACTTGAGAGAATTTAACGTAAAATATCTGCAAATCGTATTTAGCTTATGTACCACACTTAATCTATTTAACAGTATATACCAAATACAAAGCAGGTGGAGCACAGACTTTCAGTCCCTTCATTTTCTTTTTTCAAAAATGTTATCTGTAAAATGGCAATAATCAATCTACTCCTTTGGTTAAACCAAACACAGTGACCCAAGCAGTCTGAAAAGGGACAATGGCAAGTTTAGCTCCCAGGGGAAATGAAAGGGCCAGCTGGTATCTGGTCCCCACCTTGACCCCTAGGTCCTCTGGGTCAAGGCTGTCCTCTCTCTCCCATCAGAGCACTGAGCCCCACAGCCAGGCCGAGCTGGGACCTGGCTGGCAGGACCTCCCTGAAGTGACCAGGGATGTGCCCTATGACGGCGGCTCTGCCTGGCCGGCTGCACATCCTCTCTGCGTCGGTGGGCAGGTGCCCGGGCTCACTCAAATGGAACATCCATGAAGGTTTCAGATCCAGATCCTAAGAACCAAGCTTAGGAAAGGAGACCAGCTCTCCAGACGACCTAATTGGAGGTGAGGAACACATGCTACACCCTTCATGAGTGCAACTTCAAGACTCTGTCACTGGGGACTTCTTTATACACTGTCAGACGCACGACATGATATACAAAATTCCAGTGCGTTAACCAAGACTTAAATGCACGTAAAAGTAAAGACAAAGGAACAGAATTTTCCCCTCTTCTAAATTTTATGTTTATCCTCAGAATTTTCAAATGAGCTGTTTTGGAAAACATAGTAATCAAATGAACTATTGGAATTACTTCAAAAGAACATGAACAATGCAGCCAACACCGTGACCCTCACCTGGCTTGTCTGAGAAATGCGACGAGTCCGGTTGTAAAGGGCCATGCTGTCTCCCTCCCGTGTCCTTTCAATCCTCCACCCCCAAGCCAGCATAGTTTTTAAAGATTCTTTGATTGGCCAGCGATAAATTTCTTTTTCCTAGAAACAAAAACAAAAACAAAAAAGAAAAGAACAGAAAAAGAAAGAAAAAGCAAAAGAAGAAAAAAAAAGAGAAAGAAAAGGGTGGGGCATTATGAACCTAAATAAAAGAAGTATTTAATGCTTTGTTCTGAAATACTCCGCCTTCACTTAAAATTTTTTGATTGTCATCATTTAAAAATAAAAAAGGAAAGTAAAAATTCTGAAGAGCAGAGTGTGAGCTGAGATGGAGTCTGGCTTCTAAGAGGGATCCTAGCTTATTAAACATGAGGTTAATTCCCTTTAGTTTCCCAGCTCCTGGTTCTTCAGACAGAAACTAGAAAGGAGAAACACAATTAGGAAAAAGTGCCAGATTGTATGGCACGTGCTTGAAGGCTTCTCTACCATCTGAATAAACAGAGAAGTAACTTCCTTCCTAAGCACCAAGCTAGAAAATTCTTTTCACTAGATTTACTGAGATCTTGATTTCTCTCCAAAGAAGTAAGATACATGAAAAACAAGTAATAAGTGTATCAAAATAGATTACCTCATTATTCCTCATCAAAAAACTCTTAAGAAAATTTTCTAAAGTTCTTAAAAATATAGGAGAGGAATAAAAATCTAAAAGAAACAGAAAAATATTAAATAGGGAAGAAAATAACCAATTAAATACTGACAAAAAAGGGGACTGCAGAGAAAAAGACAAAGGATAAAAAATAAAAACTGGGACCTTTGAGAAAAGGTAAAAACAGTATATTCAAAGTAAGGAAGACATTTTAGTAAGAAATTTCCATAGCAAAGAAAAGACTCTCCCCCTCGAATTAAAACTGTATAGCCCAAAATATAATAAAACAAAATAAACACCTCACCTTTTCAGATAACAGCTTATATGGCTTCATTAATGGCTGAACTTTAGATGAGTCTGAATATATTTCTCCATAAATCCATCCATTTGCCAACTAAAAAAATTCAAAATCATTTTATAGGCATTAATTTTAGAGGGTGTAGGTGTGCATGTGTTTAAGTGTGTACTTGACAAAATAAATCTAAAATGAACCAAGACAAGGATTGCTTGGGATTTTATCCAGCATAAGTCAGTGTACAGACTTCCTCCCTAGTCAATATGATATCGAGCAATCACCTGGAGCAACTCTTTCCTCCAGAGACGAAAGCGCCCAGTCCTCCTTAGTCAGGTCTGAGACCAGATCACAGACCCAGAGGAAGCTCAGGCTGCAGCGTCCTGTGACACGCGGATGTGAGAGCTCATTTGAAACAGAAGATTCGGGGCAGCTGCTTTATTTGGAAGCCTCCCTGAATAACGCTACCTGTTTTGCCAATCCTACATTCAGTCACCTTCAGTACATTCGTCTCCATTACTGCCCATGTAATTTTGCACATATCACCGTTTCCCTGTCTTGTTTCACGTCTGTCTATGCGGTAACGAGACTGGAAGAGCTCAGGACGGTCTTCCTGTAAATTTCCTCTCCCTCACCACCCCCGCCAGCTCAGTACCTACTGGAATCTTTTTATAAAACAGGCACTTAACTCCTACTGACTAACCTAGTAAATCCACTAAATTACTGAACAAAGAGACACAGGCTCAACAAAACAAAAAGGGGGTTTCTGAGAGGGAGTGAGGGCTGGCTGGCCAGGGCAAGAACGTGAAGCTTGACAGGGTGACGCTGGGTCGCTACGTAACACAGGCAGCTTTTGGACCCTCTGCTGTTTGATTCTCACTTCGCCAAATCAGTACATGCTTATTTTAGATTCCTGCATCGTCTCAGCTTAATCCCTCTGACAAGTCTATTTTCACCATCCTCTCTCAAGTTTAACGAGGTTCAACTTAAATGTAACTGCTCTGGTATGACATCTCCTCCAGAAAAGCGTCTTGATATGCAGGCAGGACTTGTGTCACAGATCGCGTCTGCTTCAGTTCTCTCATTCGGGTTGGTTTCCTTTTTTTTTTACATCGGAGTCTAGTTGATTTACCACGTTGTGTTGTTAGTTCCTAGTGATACAGTTATACGCATATATTCTTTTTCAGGTTCTTTTCCATTGTAGGTTATTACAAGATACTGAATACAGTTCCCTGTGCTGCATAGTAGGACCTCGTTGTTTATCTATTTTATACACAGTAGTTTAGAAAACGAACTTACACTTACAAAAGGGGAAAGGCGAAGAGGGATAAATTACAAGTTTGGAATTAACAGATACAAACTACTATATATAAAATGGTTTTCTTTTCTTGACAAAACAAATAAAACCTGCCATCTTCCCAGGTAAGTGAACCACAGACCTACTTAGTAGTAAGAAGTAAGTCAGAAGAGCAGAAGGTGCAAATAATCACTAAACCCTGATAAGTGATTTTCAAGACTTTATCTAATATAAAATTACACATAAAGCTAAAGTTCCCTTAAAAGATTTCTGGACCCAGACTCTCCATTTCTTACTGAAGCCCTTGATGATTATTACTTTTTACTCCCACAAAAAGATGTATGTTTAGAAACATACATGATTTAGCTAATATATTTTTTGAACTTTTAGCACTGTGCTTTTTTATGAACTCAAATATTCTTATCTGTGTATGTGTAATATGTGTATCAGTGGCAGAACTAAATATTATATTAGGCTAAATATTATTTTAACATATCATAATTAAACATTCTTTCCAAATCTGAAGCTCTCACTTTTCAGTGGAAAACTGTCATGGTCAGAAATGTCTGAGCCATGGCCAGTCATTAGGTACGTTCACTACTGAATAAAAGGGACATTCTGACTTTTACCTTGTCCATCGACCATTTGTCATGGGAATGCTCTGCATATTTGCTAATGAAGTACTCCAACTTCTCAGGAATTGTGATACTATGAGAAAAACAAACAAAGAAAGGCTTGATTTTCACAGGACTTACAAGGAATCATATTAATAATTTACTCACAGCTTATGATTGCTTAAATCCCATTCAATGCATGACTTAAACTGTTTTAACAAGGTCTAACTTTTCCATATTGTAGGAACAATATAAGAAAAATCAAGCAGATAATGTTCTATCTGCCCATCTTATATTTGATTCATCCTTGATGTCTTCATGTAAGTTATATACAAGAACAATTACACAAAGAATAAGTAAAAATAATTAAAATGTATTCAAAGACGAGGACAATACATTATACCAAAAGTTTTAAAAAATCTGAATGAAGATAAAGTTAGATTCAACAAGCTTAGACATACTTCTTTCCCACATTCGTTATTCTTGTGAAGTTATTTTTCCTTTTTGACTTAAGTCTCTTCTGCTACAACTATAAATGGGTAAAAGACTGCTGAAATCTCACCAGTTACATTTTGTAAATTTTACATTAATTTCATACAACTAGTGGTGTGTTAATGATTTTAAATGTTAATGGTCGATACATAAATTCTAAATGTTACTAGTGTGCACTAGAGGGAAAAAAGTAATTGACCGATTCATGCTTTATGATTTTGTAACACTTCTTCTTGATTTCTTTCCTGTTTAAATGAATACTTAATCCCTTGAACAAATGCTGAGTCCATGCAACTGGTGACCAGGTCTGATGGTAAATCCGATGGTAAATCTAAGACTTGGGAATATCACATAGGTCTATGAATGGAAAATTAAATATGCATGTAATTCCATTCACGAATGAAAATATGTGAATGCAATTAACTTTGAGAATAGAATGGCAAGGGAAACCTAGAATAATGAGATGGTTTACTATTCTTTTCCACCAATGTTATCAGTTAGTAACTGAACGACAGGACATACACATACTTAAAACACAGTACGTAAAAATCACAGAAATGTAGAAATTACTGACATTACTATGCAAACCTAACCTGTTAAGAGGCCCCCAAAGGGGCACGCTTAGGTAAATTAGGGTACATGCCCAACGTTTATTAACTAATAGGATGTTATTAATCAACACCGAAGTCATGACATTGTTCTGATGTTATTTTAAAATCCTGGATGACATGGTATGTGAGCAAACCACAAACTTACCCATGTAGCAATGTGCACATGTGATATTCTGGTTTACTTACTTTAGAAGAGACACAAAGGATCAATCACATAAGCCAAACCCTGGGTGGGTGGAGTCTTTCTCACAGGACTGTCATCAAATACCAAACATGCAAATTTATGGCATTATCAAACTAATGGCATACCACTTGGGTTGAATTTTGATCCGGTAGAAAGCTAAACCAGCTGGGGGGCCACCCAGAGGCCTGGAAGCTGAACTCCCCAGCACATTCAGACTCCCAGGACGGTTCACTATCAAGTGACTACCAGGCTAATCCTGATCTCACGGAGTCACCAAGGAACGGGCAAGACAAGGTGGCGTGAACAGCCGCTTCTCTGCAAGTGGGAGACCAGGGTCCTACTTGAAGACGGTAACAACAACAACGGAAGTGCTGAGACTCCAAACCCTGCCGTGCCCAGACGCCCTATCTGTAGAACAACTTGTGCAAGTAGGTACGTGGAAGAAGCTTCCTGACGTTAAGCAACGTGTGATCTGTGGTTGAGGCTGTCACACTGCCTTCTGACCGCATGCTGAACTGTCCGCAAATGTTCTCACTTCACGTTCCCTGCACTCTCATGCTGCGCTTGACGATGCTGAACGTTGGCTGCTAACCCTAGGCCTTGCTAAGGCCTTGATGTAGTGACGGTGAAGTGATGTCCTGCGGCTCACGGAAACAGCTTTGCGCTGCGTGCTGGGAGCACCCCGAGCCACAGACTCTACACGGGTTGGCTGCAATGATTAATAAACATTTAGGGCAAAATTTCAACTAAAAATGTAACTGATATACTTCCTTGACTCTCATTATTACAGAGCTTACCACGTGGTTACACACAGAGAATCCTGATTGCGTTAAGAGGGGATCCCTTAGACGATACATCTTATCTACCTCTGATATTTGTATAACCATTATTATTGCTACCATCATTGCATCAAGTCCAGGGACCCCTATTAAAAGGATACCAATTCAAAGGGGGCATGGATTAGAGAAAGTTCACTTTAGTACCTTATTCAATTTCAGACTTCACACATCATTTACAATAAAAATCTGCTGCAATAGAAAGAGTCCATACTTTGAGGTATCAACAGGTTGTGGGTTAAAGTTCCCTTCAGAATCCATTGATGACTGTTTTTCCATCATACTGACATAATTTGACTCCATGTAGTCTGGGGGCAAAGCTCCTGCAACTGCGCTCAGGCAAGGCAGTGCCAGTTTGAAAAGTTCTTGTTCATATTTCTGGGAAGAAACGGAGGACCGAAAAAATAAATACTCCATGACTACGTAGCAAAAGTTGTCAGCCTGATCCCTGCAGCTGATATGATGTTGTAGGAGAAAATATGAATTATCCTGGGCTAACTCAACTCCCCAACAGTATCTTTTTCTGGAAAATGGAAAATACAGCCTGAAATCCCATCAAACATAGGAGAAATGGAAGCTTTTTATTGCCATTGTACCATAAGAAGAATCAAATCTTTGCTTCTCTAAAAGTTTATTCTCCAATATTTGAAATGAAGTGACCTTGACTATTGTTAAGTGTATAACATGTCCTTACAACATAAACATAATTTCAACGATATGATCCTTCCAGGTAGCTACAGATCATTGCTGCACCATGTTATAAAGCCTATACATGAAAAATACCTAAAGCGTAACATCCCAGAGAGTAAGAAATTTTAACAATCTGTAGCGTAACATCCCAGAGAGTAAGAAATTTTAACAATCTGTACTGTGTTACAAAGGTATGAAAAATAAAACTCTGAACTGAGAAAGAAATTCTATAGGAAACATGCATAATCAAAACTTTCGCAAAGTATTTGTATATTAGTTACATAATTAGTTAAATTTGTATTTGTAGATTTTTAAAAAATCAAAAATAGTAATTATTTAAGTTATCTCACTTCAAAGGATCAGTTTTCAATTAAAGTTGCTAATTCATCTAAAATTACCTTCTACATGTTATTTTAAAAGGGCTCTTGGTTTACCAAAGGCAATTCAGCAAGAAAAAGCAGCAAAAAGTATCTACCAAATGTAATCACAGATAAAACTCCCTCATCATGTAACGGACTTCTGGTTACACTATTTCGGTCATCTGACAATGCCTGCTTGCAAATTCAAATTGATTTTGGTTACTAACTTAAGCGTAAGCATACAAAGCACGCTGTCCTGCTTCTCTCTGAAATACTACGCTCCCATCGTCTGAAAGTGTATGAACTGTTCATTCATACACATGGCAACTGAAAGGGAACGCCACGTGCATTGAGCATCACTGAGTGCAGGCACTTCAATCTCCACAGCAGCGAAGCACGAAGTCAGTAAGGCCACTGGAATATGGTACTTTTATGAGACTCAGTATTTCATATTTTTACGTTTGATAGGATTTCTTCAGGCTTTATGAGATTGGAGAGGCGACTAACTAGGGAGGGTTTGAGTCCAAGTAAGTCCAAGTGCACCAGAAATTTATCAACCCATGTACCTCATTTTCCAAAATGCTTAGCCATCTTAAAACCAGAAAGTATTACAATCACAAGGGACATGTTACCATAATGTTATGCAAAGTCAATATAAATTGCATTTTCAACATGTGTTATAAATTAAGAGGAAAATTAAAACTATGTCAATCTTGAAAAGCAAAGATAGCATCCCACCATTCCACTAGGAATACTCTCTTATGAAGAGCCTACGACTTTTACATTATTTTATTACACAAATAAACCCACAAAATATTAAATTACCTTTTGAGACAGTGCATCAAAAATGCCCCAGAACAACTTTCTTGATAAATGAAGTTCTTCTTCTGAGGCAGCTCCAAAGTTTCCCCACCCTCCAGGCAGGCAGTAATATTTCCAGCATCTTTCATAATGATTTGTCAGCAGCTGGGTGGGAAAACAATTATAAAAGCACTGAGCTAAGGACACCTCTTAGATTTTTCTCATTTCCTCCCAAACGACATTCTAAGGTCCTGCAATAAGGCCAACTGAAACGAAGCCATTCGAGCCCACAGGAACTCTCTGGGTTGGAATAGTATTCCCTTGCATATGATGTCTCTTTAAAATTTAACTCTGATCACAGTATGAAGACCACGCATTCAATTTCACAAATAACTCTATCTTGAACAGCATTCTTTATGAGGTTGTTTAGTTATCTGTGTATTCCTGGGTTCTACTTCAGTTGCTATCATATGCTCAGAAGTCTATGAACTGTTATCCCCTGGAATCCATGCAGGTAACGAAGGGATTGAAGTCAGGGTGACCCAAAGGCACATGTAAGTATCTCTAGCATACAGCAGCTAAAATGTGCATTCTCAGGGAACAACAGTGCTGAATATTTTTGCTTCTTCTCTGCCTGTCCTTAATCTCCACACTTTATTATTTGCTTCAGAACTGACATTTCTAAGTAAACTTCCCAAACTGCTCTACTCCAAAAATTTCTTAATCTACATATCTTGGGTGGTTCTGGATGTAATTTATTATCTTACTGAATGTCTATGTTGTTTAAGCTTTTATTTATAAATATTTTGTAGGACTAAATTGGAAATTCAAAGGCAACAATAGAATGTTTCAATCTCTTGGTAGCTCTTTGGATAATTTATTCATGATTTATAAACCAAGAAATATTCACAACTATTTGCCAAATTAATACAGTGATCTTTGAATCAACTATAAATTTTTGAACTCTCTTTCCTATATCTAAGAAGGAAAATAAATTAATAAGGATTACTCTTATTAAAGCTAACTAATCTCTTATTGTAGAAATATTTCTTCTTGTTTGGTTTCCCTCTCAGTTACAAAACACACATACACACAAAATTTAGGAATCTCAAATGATGAAATACAGGGAACTAATTTGCTTGGAGTAACATGGAAATATCTATAATGCAAAAAAGACCTTTATCACATAAAATGCTACTGTATCTTTTTATAGGGTCCAGTTTATTTGTATCAAGAAAATTTTGCATGACAAGCACTATCCTAGGTGATAAAAACTGTAAAAATGGGACATTCAGCAAGGGTATAATATACTTTGCGTAATTCATTAATTTATCTAAATTTATTAAAGCAAAATCAATTTTTATAGAGAAAGACTGTTTTTGTTAAATATCCAGGTGTGCTTAGTTTAATAGCAGCTCACTTTTACCTCAGGCCTCCTTTTGCAGCATTACTCCTGGGTGGCCAAGAGGGAAAAATGAAGCTCAACAGTCGGCAGAGCTGGGCGGCCGCCTTTAAAAATCCGCAACCGTACAATGGCCTCCACGCACAGACCGCACTGCCAGATGTATTAGCAGACACCTAATACCTTAACCCTGAGTCTGGAGCGGGGTGTCAGGTGATGGGAAAATATCCCCAAGTCAGTAAGACAGCATGAGACGAGACTGTTCACGAACAGAACGACGAGGCCGGGTGGAGAAAATGCAGTGACCTTCCTACCTTCTCTGACAGAGTGTAACAGCATATACAGACAGACCACCTTTGAACCTCATGAAACGGTGTTTGGAGGCTGTCATCTGATTACCAACTTGGGAAGCGCCGTTAAAGCCTGCACTTAATCTCTGGAGGCGGCGGCCACAGGAGGCCAGGCCTCGCGCCACGTGTGACAGCCTGAGAATGTCCTGGCTCACCTTTCCCCTGTGGCCCGTTTTTTCCCATTGGTTTCCATTTCCACTGACTTACAGTAAATCAGCCTGAGCCTTTCTCTGGTCTTTCACTGTTTATTTTCAGTTGAGGTACACGTATCCATAACTTACATGCCCATTTCAATAACTGGGGTTTTTCCAGCATCAAAATACGATATATGTACGTATTATAACAGGAAGCAAAGTCGGAGGATCCAGTAAGCAAATCACGACAAACGTTTCCTGCACTTACCTTAAGAGGCATCTTTGCATGTTCATTTAATAGTGGAACATCAAACACTAATCTTCTGAGTAAGTGCTGCATCATAGAAGGTCTCAGTTGGCTGGGGGAACAGAGCTAGCTTTAACAACGGGCATTTGATGATGTTTAAGCTAAGGAGACAATTCATTTGATTATACACGCCAAGAACCTGGACCTATGTGTCTCTTCAGATGATGCTAATTTTAGGGGTTTCTAATCCGAAGGTTAACCAATAGTTATTACAGAACCTTATAAAAGGCTCCGGATCACCTCAAGCCCCCGATCTGCAGACCAGTCCTCATTTGCTACAGGAGCTGCTTTCCCTCTGCGCCTGCCCTGCCCACCACTCCCAGCTACAGACCCCACTGCTCCTGTTAATTTAGTAAGTGCTTCTTCCCTGACTGCAGTGGGTGCGAAGGGTCTGCAGGGACCAGATGAGGAGCAGAAAGAAGGAGAGAAACAGACTGAGACAGAAACCTTGCCAGAGAGGAAGGAAAGAAAATGAACACACAGTGAACATCCACTGTGTTGGGCAACCCTAAGTGCTTCATCTTACCTAATATTTAGAAAAAAAATCCGCAAAATCAGTATTTTGATTCCATTTTACAGAAATGTAGGGTCAGGGAAGTTATAAAGTAATTTCCCTTTTTTTTTTTTTTAATCTCTCTCAGCCCCATCTGGCTTCTAAATCCATCACTCACTCCATCATGAGTGAGAGAGACCTTCCCTTCACAACGTGCTGGCTGGCAGCAAGCGTTCACCCCACAAGGGCTCCTGTCAACTAGAAAGAAACCGCTACCCTAGCAACGGTCTGAGAAATGGCCACTTGCACTGCCAGAACTTCAAAAGGAGAGGACATGCTTCTGGTTTTCACCGGAAGACCTCCGAACACCTCTGTCTCCAGGAGGTGGCTTTCCAGGCTGGAGGAAGGAGTCTTCATCACTGTCACACACAGGTAATGCTTTAATATTATACTGTATCTTTATTAAGTCTCCCTTCTCCTCTTCTCTTCTGGAAGAGGAGTTAAAACCATCACACACGGTCAAAAGGGGAGAGTCTACAATCTTACACTAAGGTGGCCAGGGACTCCTCACATCATCACCTCCCCACCAGCACCCAGAAGCGCATCCTCGTCCAACACGGCATCCAATGGCCGGATGCCCAGAAAGTCGTGGAGGAGTCTTCCTGACCCTGACCAGGAGCGAGGGTGCACCGGCAAGTATCAAGCCTCAGGACACAAAAGTCCATAGAATGAATTCATTTTTTTGTCCAGAAATTGTTGCCAAAATTCATGACAATTTGTCAAGGGTGCAGAGTAAATTTTCTTCCTTAAAGAAGGAGAAACTTGGTATAGACGTCACTGCCCACTCACTTACCCACAAATGGAGAGCAGACACACTTCAATGGAGTCCCGCTGAGCTTTGGTAAGTGAACAGCCCTTAGAGAGTCTGTACACCGTGTGAAGTAAGGAGTCGATGAGCGAAGCGTGGTGCTCGGTGCCCGCAAACAGAGGAGCGCACCGGGTCAACAAGGGCAGCACAGCTGTGCAGAGGTACCGATTGAGGGCCAGGGCCATGTCTGTGGCGCTCAGGGCAGCCTGCAGGGAATGGGAGAGGAGACCGTCATCTGTGCCGCGCGGGATCAAAGGGATCAACGTGCTGACACGTAATTTCATGATCTAGAAAATAAAGATATGCCATATGGAAACGTACTCCTGTTATGGCATTTACTGTGGTTCATGTGCTTTTTTACTACTGAAAACAATCAATTTTCCATGGCTCATAAATAGATAAAAACAAATGAAAAATACCACAGGATATCACTTACATGTGAAAACTTAAAAAATGCCACAAATGAACTTATTTACAAAAGACAAAGAGACTCAGACATAGAAAACGAACTTATGGTTACCGAAGGGGAGGCGGGTGGAGGGATAAACTGGGAGTTTGGGATTAGCAGATACTAACTACTATATATAAAATAGGTAAACTACAGGGTCCTGCTGTACAGCACAGGGAATTACATTCAATAACCTGTAGTAACCTATAATGAAAACAAACATGAAAAGGAATATATACGCGTGCGTGTATAACTGAATCACTATGCTGTACACCAGAAATTAACACACTGTAAATCAACTATACCTCAATTAAAAAAACGAATGAAGTAATACCTATCTCTTCAAAAAGGCCAAGAGGTTCATGTTCTAGAATAAACTATTAAGGGGAGGACGGATGAAAGATGAAGACACCCATGAGTTCAAAGAATGTGAGTGCCTTCCTTTCCCGGAGAGGCAAGAGAAAGAAGTTTATTCTCACAACAGATCTCAAATTCGTAAGTTCTTTCTGAAACCTATTTATCAATATTATTTGTATTTCTGTTCACGTCCATCAGCATCAATAATCAAAGGCTGACTGTCTTACTATGGCATCAACTATACTAACTGGGTTTAGAATTTCACACAAACACAACCAAAAAAGGAAAAATAAATTCAGTTTTATTTTGACTTCTCCTCTCATAGCTTTCATGAGGGAGCTATTGCCAACTCAAGATCTGATTTCCTCTGCCATTAAAAAGACTCATTTAACTGCAAATAAAAGGCGGTTTGATGATACCTCCCAGAATAACATTCAGAACTTCAGCTTGTTTTACAACGTCTCACATAGCAGAACAGTTACATGGATAATGGCAGATTCTCAATATGGGCCACTGGGTCCACTGGACAAATTTCAACCTATGTGCATGTTAACCCATGATGACACCAGGATGACACTGTAACTGGTATGACTCAGCAATTCCCAATAAACTTTCTTAATACTGTTCACTGCTTTTACTGAGAAGCACAATAGTTTATGTCGACGCAGAGGTGGACAGGAGCCTCTGTGACCTCCCACATTAGGGTGATATGAACATCTTATTGTCTTCCCTGGCACCTGGTCAGAATTCTCGTCTTACTCCTGAGATGGTCCATTTTCTCCACGATTCAGTGAATTCCTTGAGGATTTAGTCTATTTTATTTTCTGTTTACCCATTGCGTGCCTCAAAACGTAACAGTAAGTCAACAAACATTAGGTGACAATACATGAATGAACAAGTCGGTCGAGGCAAGGATATCATAAAGCAGAGATTGAAGAGTCAAAAGTTGTGGAAGTCATTACCGTGTCTAAAGAAGCAGCAGCCCGGAGATCTGGCAGAAAGCCAACCTCAAGAAGGTGGAGGAGGAAGTCTTGAACCTCAATTCCATAGACCCTGTCAAGGAACAAAACCATGGCTGCCTTGTGATCTGGGCAAAACCCCGCAGACATGTCAGGCTCCACCACATTCCCATCTAAAAGAGAGAAGGTGACATGCTGTTACTGGTCATGCCACTCATGACACTGATTACAAATGGCTACTTTCCAGCCCTCATGTTTTAAATACAGTCATCCCTTGAATGAGTTTCTGCCCTCCTACTACCCACAAACAAGTGCTGAAAATTGGCTGAGGAAATACGGCACTGTCGCTTAAACCCAAGGTCATTTAAATGTCACGTGGGCATCCATCTGTTACCTGTGTCCGTGCTAAGGACACAGCACTGTGCCAGACAGCGAGGAGGAAACAAAAGGGCATCCCAAGTCCACGTGGTGGAAGTAGGAGTGAATACTGCAAAGCTCAAATGTAACGCAAGGTTTCACTCTTTTCAAAATGAGAGCCTCTTTAAGACCCTAATAAAACGCACGGACCCTGTTGGTAATTGTGGCCCATTTACACAAATATGGTTTAGACAGTTACAAAATGATGAAAAAGACTTTATGAACCAGTTTGACTTTCAAATGAAACACATTTCATTAGTCATAATAGCATTTAGCAACATATCAAACACATCCGGGAGTCGTACTATTTTCTCTATGAATAGTCAGTGCTTGCTGGTTATAGAGGTAAGAGACTTCCTTTGTGCAACCACAGAGTCACGTGGGGATCACGGACATGAAGAATTAGGAAATCACATGCCAATTTAAAATGCTGGGGAACGCACTTGTTTTCTGTCTGATCATGTGATAATTATGCCAACTGCCGCTGCTAACGCACTGGGAGAGTCTGCAAATACATCACAACATCTTTAACACTGATGTAATGTTAAGAAGGAAGGACCCAGGGAGAGGGGATACATGACCACACCCATCCTGAGAGAACAAATTCACATTCTTGTTTTCATTCCTAGTCAATGATTCAATTTGATATCTGAATCACAAAAATGAACGAATAACAATGTTTTAAAGGAAATTAAAGACTAATACTGAGTCACTTCCATTCCTTATAATTGTAACGAATACACCTAATGTCGTCCTCCCTTTAACTGCAATGACAAGAACAATAACGCCTGTCACTTGTGCTGCTGTCAGGCACTGTGCTAGGCATGGAACAGACACACTCTCCCAGGCGTTCACAAGCACACTGTGCAGGTGGTATTATTATCCTCCTTTAACAGAAGATGACAACCGACCGTTAGGGAAGTTAAAGAACTTGTCCAAGTTGTATATCTAGTCATTGGCACAGTTAGATTTAAACTAAGTAAAACTGGATTTAAAATCCATCCAAAGGTAATTTAATTCTCAGATTAAATCAGCATGCTCCACTTTTCAACTAAAAATCTCTATGAAGTTCCAGCTCAATTTTCCTAAAAACCACATTATAGGTCATTTACAGTTGTAAGATTCTATTGTTTGAATACAGAGTGGGCCTAAGGGAATGATGAGCAACTCATCGATCTTAAAATACAGTTTGCTTTGTAGACACTTGTTCGTTTTAAGGGGGCCTGTGACCAGGGCTCCTGGATGTGCTGCTCCATCTCCACTCTGTCCTCAGGTGCACGGGGGCAGTAAAGCCAGGCACTGCCTCCTCTCAGACTTCGGGAGACTGGACTGAGTCGAGGGGGTAGCTGCATGGGCTTTACCCTGTGGTCCCCAAACTACGCATCCGTCCGCCTGAAACCACTGCCTCCAGCAGTCTGCCCAACCTGTCCGGGCCAAGAGCTGCAGGAGCAGGACACCTGCTTTCACACTAGATACCTGCCCCTTCAGCTTTCTCAGCTCCACCTTCTTTCATTATTATTTTGGGCTACCCTCTATTTCTGGGACAAGTATGATAAAAACATCTGAGAATGACCTTAGCTAGGAACGAGGGGCAGGGTACAAAATATTTAGAGACGAACTTCACATACTGAAATACAGGACATATCACAGCAATTATCACTGCTAACTGGTGATGCTTACAGGACCCAATGACCCGTCATTAAAACAAGAGGAGAAATATTTATGGTTTGAGTTTTAAAGCTGGTTTAACTGCATATCACAGCAAAATAAAAACATACGGGTTTCTGCCTACATTCTCCATAAACAGAAAAAGGTTAAAAAAATGCAGCAACTGCAGGAGGTCAGGGCTAGGAATAGTTCAGTGTAGAGTGCATGTTTAGCACTGGGTTCAATCCCCAGTACCACCGTTAAAAATAAATTAAAAAATAAATAAATTTTTTAATGCAGTAATTTAACAATGACCAATAGATTGCATTTAAAAAATTAACTTTAATTGTGATTGTGATAGTTCACCAAAAAAAAAAAAAAATCCTTTAAATCCCAGGGTAGACAATATACTGCATATTTATGACAAAAATATCATATGTTATTACAACACAATTAATTAGAACAGGAAAGAAACTAACTTGGAAAATCTAAAAGGCCAGTGAAGACAGACAGTTGCAGGAGGATGAGGTACACTGAGACTCTGGGGGCAATTCTGACAGGGACGTCTAAACACCCTTCTAGTCCTTGCTCTTGGTTCTCTGTTGTTACTAATTTTAACTGCAAAACTCAGCATTTATTTATTCCCTAATCTACATGTCACTGGCATGATTCTTATCTCTTTCCTTCGACTGTGAATTTTATGGCTCAGAATGTAGGGAAAGACAAGACATTCTAGTTCAGTAAATGAACATGAGTTAGAAGAGAGGTTTAGGGAGGTACATGAGGACAGTCTGCATTCACACAAGGAAAAGAAACTGTTTCTGGTGGGGAAGACGAAAAGCCAAGGGGCAGGTTTAACTCCAGCTTTCCCCAAACTGAGGACGAGCGCTGGGTTACGCTGGCTGCTCACGTGCCCTGCAGACATGGCTGCGCGGGCGGCACTCCTGAAACGGCACTGCATCCCGCCGGGCGAGCAGAGTCAGCCACTTCCGCTTACACAGCGGAAGCCCCCTGCTCAAGACTTGAGGTTTTCAGAGCTAGTCTCCTCTGGGGCATAATTAACAGATGCAAACAGTCATAACACGCACTCCCTATCTAATCATGTTCTCTCCTAAAACCAGAAGGTTATATAAAAATGGATGTATGTAACAATATCCAATGAAGTCTTGAAAAGGGAACAAAAGTGACTGTGAAAGCTATCAGGAAGAGAGAACTGAGGCACTGCAGTCAAGAAGGACCGAGAAGACCAGGGAGCAAAGAACACTGGGAGAGAGACCGTAAGACAGCCGAAGTGCCTATTTCCTCTTCTCTGGAAACCGCCCGAAACGTCATGTGAAAAGAATTAAAATCTCATTGGAAACATAGCTGTTTGAAAACAATGAAAAAAAAAGCGTTTTATAAAATAATGTACTTTTATAGTTCATTTTTAAAAAGAAACTTCCGTAGTGTAACTGCGCGGCAGGGAAAGACAGCGTGAGTGCTGACGGCATTGTTTACAGCGTCCCTCACCCACGTCCTGACAGAGAACACAAGTTCGCCTTACCTTTGGCTACGGTCGGCATCTGGAAAGCGATGCTGATCACGCCCACCAAGTCTCCCAGTGGAATCAGGGATCTCAAAATAGACCTGATCCTGATGGCCTCTCCCTTCGCAGCGTGGATCAGCTGCAGGCAGAAAGGCAAAGGAACACAGAGTAACTCTGAGAAACCAATGTTCTGATTCCTTCTAGAAAACAAAGACAGTAATCCAAGTCTACAATAATCTCCTGTTAATTATACATATAAAGTTAGACCTCTTTCATAATAGAGCCACCAAATGACCCAGCAATTCCATTCCTGGGTATAAATCCAAAGAAAACAAACAAACAAAAAAACTAATCCGAAAAGACACCTGCACCCCAACGTGCACAGCAGCACTATGTACAGCAGCCAAGACAGCGGGGCAAGCTCAGCGTCCATCTACAGGTAAAGAGCACACCCCTCCACAGGAATGCTGCTCTACTATTAAACAAAGAATGTAATTTTGCAATTTGCAACAACATGGACAGACCTGGAGGGCATTATCCTTAATGAAATAAGTCAGAGAAGGACAAATACTATATGATATCACTTCTATGTGGAATTCAAAAAATAAAACGAATGAATATAACACAAACAGAAACAGACTCACAGCTGCAGAGAACAAACCAGTGGCTTTCAGTGGAGAGAGGAAAGGTGGGAGCAGGAGAAGCGTAGGGAGCTAAGAGGTACAAACTATGATATACGAAATAAATGAGACGCAAGGATGTATTGTATGGCACAGGGAACACAGCCAGCGTTCTATACTAACTGTAAACGGGTGTGATCTATAACAGCGCTGAATCACCACGTCGTACACGTGAAACTAACGTAATATTGGAAGTCAGTTATACTTTAATTTAAAAATTTTAAACTAAAAATAAAAAAATAAAGTTGAGCCTCTCTCAGAAATGGCTGTTTCAGGCTTACAGATGTTCACTGGCCCGCACAGCTCTCACTGACTTTGGCAAACGCCGAGGGGTTACAGGCTGCAGCCCAGGGCAGCGGGCGCACCCGTGAGCGCCGTAGTTTTATCCTCTTTGGGGTGTTGAAGTCCCTGAAGACTGTGATAAGTGTGTGAATGCTTGCCCCTCAAAATTCTACTTAAATACAATATAAGCTATTATTACAGTTGTCCATAACATGAACAGTAATGTGAAGGAAAAATTCTTATTTTTAGGCTCAGAATATACACTACTATTTATGACTGATTCAGCCTCTTCCTCGTTTTGTAATGAAATGTAACCGTGTCCATCTGTATCCCACCCCGAGGGTGGGTCTGTAACGCGGGGAGACGGTGAAGCCGAGTCCTAACGGCCTTTTGGACCGTCCCGGGCTAATGCAGGACCTGCCACAGTTAAGGGTCTCAACCAGCCTCTGGACCACACGGGAGACTTCCTTCATCACAGGGCGTGAGACATAAGCAGCTTCTGAAACCTGGGAGGTCCTCAGTCAATGGCTGCTGAAGATGAATACATTTCAGAAGAGGCAAGGTGGTCCTTATTAAGTCACATAGTTGTTTTGCCCCTTAATACAACATAACAAAAATCTTCGATTTGTTAGCGTAATTTCTCTGTTGATTCCTTTGACCTTCCACTTTAACGGGAAAAGAACAAATACTGTGAGTTTTTGTCTGCCATCACCTCCAGCACACGCATTTCTGATAATATTCTCATCTATTGTGAAAACCTCACTGGCAGCAAGCTAGGTTGTTCTAAGAATCAGACTCCAGGTTTTCTAACATTCTAGTATTTCTTCATCCTCTGATTTCTCTCTGTTCACAACAAAAGATTACATCCAGAAAGGGGGAAAGGTGTGAGAGAAAAAGACAGAAACAAAGAAACAAAAAATCCCCAAAAACCCACACAGTCAAGGACAGGAGAAAGGTGGTAAGTTGTCACAGTCACCCTGGCTTCCCGCTCAGCGCTCAGCGCAGTTCAGAGGGTATTCTGCCTTCTCCCCCAGCTCTGGTCCCTGTGCTCCAGGCTCTGTTGCTTCCCAACAGAAGCTAATTGATCGTGGAGCTAATTTTACGGGCCCTGGCTATCAAGTTTTGAATGCACATAACAGAAGAAAAGAGAACAAAAGACAACAAAGAAGTAGAACGTCCCAGAATGCACGACAGAGTGAAAGTAAGTACTGCTCCACGAACTTCAACTTCATTCTGGTCAGAAAGTTTACAAAACGCGAACCAATAGGGTCTCAATAGCTCTTTCCCTTCCCCTAACCTGCTCCCCACTCCCACTCCCCCAAACAGGGGCCAGCCTGCAACAGCTCCCGCACTAGGACGAAGCACTGCCCAGGAAGGACTTCACTCCCGGCAGGGGCGGGGCTTTCCGCGTGCACTGGACAGGACAGGGCGTTGTCGAGGGAAACGATGTTCTTTCCTTCTTCAAGTGTGGGGAGGCTCATACGAGTGTCAGAGATATATTTGTACTGAACAGACTATTCCATTAATGACTCATACCGAAATCTCATTTCCAGATAAACAACACATTTCCAGACAAACACTTGTTCAGCAATTAGGTTGCAGAGTTACTGTTTTAATGGAGCGTGAAGATGATCAGTTTTGGACGCTTTTGTGATCTCTGCCAGCCACGGACATCTTAACAGAGACAGAAGCCAGGGCCCTTGTTTCGGCCCTGGGGCACTCACGTGCATCTCCGGGGCACAACGCCCCAGCAGGTCGATCAGAGCCGAGTAGAAGGTCATGACGGCATTCCCCGTGTGGATTGTGTCCTCCTCCTCCTCTGGGTCACTTTCATGGGTTTTTCAAGAGAAACAGAAAAACAAACAGGGCAATAAAATGACATCAGCTTCATTACATACTTCTCAGAGGAAAGGGACCAGTATGGCAATGAATTCTGCTTCTTCCGACATGTTTCATATATGCGCTTAAATTATAGCCTGACATTTCTAAAAGAAAAGAAAAGCAGGTTAAAATGCGATTTGAGACTCTATCGCCAAGAACACATTAGTGGGAACTTTCACATTAAAATTCCTTCCGAAGGAAAAAAGGGAATTGCTAATTTGATGGAGTCTGCTCATTTCTACTGACAGACAGGATATTAACAAAGAAAAACACTGATGGAAGGACTTGGTAAGTTGAGACTTCTTTCGCAAACAGCACACCTTCAGAGCCAGGGTGGCAAGGCTCTGTCATATAAGGTGACACATACAAGGCACCCAGGGCGGTGATTTGCCCAGAGTACTTCATACACGTGATTTCATTCACTCACCTCCCTCTCTACTCTACCCAACCTGCCCCCTCCCGAGTAATCGGATGTCTCCCTTCCCATCTCTAAGAAAAACCCAAGTATTCCATCATCTCCTTGATGAGAGACAAATCTGGGTGGCCGAGGACGATTGTCATGCCTCCTTTGGTGGCCCGGCAGACAGCACCTCCACAGGACTCAGCTGTCTGCAGAGTGACAGCACAGCCTGGGGACAGTATTGTTCCTAGCATGTAAGGCTGTCCCCCAGGCCTTCAGATGCACACCGGCCCCTGTGGTACCTGACCAGCAATCTCTTGATGCATTTTCTACTACTTAGGGACACTAAGACATCCCTAGCTCCTGCGCGGCTGACTGACAAGTACGTAACATGCTCTAGGAGTGCTCCCAGCCTGGAACCCTGGCTCTGGCGTGGACAGAACATTTATACCTGGACTATCTGTGGAAGACCAAGGATTTGCAGGAGCTCATCTTTGCTTGGATTCTGTTATATCTTCACTAGTGGTGCTAGCAGTGTGGTCACAACGCCCCTAGCAGGACATTCACCTCCACCAATTTAAAAAAGTAAGAAGCAACTCGCCTGGATTAACTTACTGCTGGAAACGCGTATAACAACCACTCTATGGAGGAACGCAAGGCAGCGGCTGCCTCCCGTCACCAATACCTGGACAAAGCATTTTCCTCTACAGAATAACAACATCCCCTTTCCTGAGCTCCGCCAACACAGCAGTTTAGTTAAGACCCCATCCTCTTGCCAAGTCTCTTTCTCTCTGACTGTGGTCATGAGAACTCGTTCTAGTCAGCCTCCGGGCAAACGCTACTGCAACTTCAAAGGCCCACCTGCCACCGCCAGCAGTAACTCCCTCTGTTCACACAGCACGTCCCCTACAGCCTGCACTTCTTCCCACTAAATCCGCGCCATCTTCCCGAGGGCTCTCTGTTCATCCAGTGTCATCACCATAGCAACCTCCACCCATTCTTCCAAAACACATCTGATTTTCAAGGGGAGAAACCATGAGCACCGGAGGGTCACGCTGCAGTTAGGAGACTGCAAACTGTATCCTGCAAAACTTCAAGTCAAGCAGTGCGCTTTACTCCTAGGAGGGTATGTATTCAACCTACAGGGTTTTGCCGGAGCCGCTGGTCGGGGAGGGACCGTCACGAGAAGGGTCTCCGGCTATCTTGATGGCCTCTTCCATGGCTGCGAGCAGACCGTCCCCACCTTCCCCCCGCAGGGCGGGACCGAAGCACTCAGGCCTCCGGATGAGCAGTCTGACCACGACGTTGGCGTTCTCCTCCACACTCTCCCCTGACAGCAGACGGGGCAGGAGGAGACAAACGCTGATTACATGAAGACCTAAGCACACAGACGTGACACGAACTGCTTTGTGTTTAAAGGAAAATAACTAAAACCAAATAAGGTAGCAGCAGAGTCGGAGCTGAATCCAAATGACCAGCTTCTGTAAGACAACTAGTGAGACAGTGCATTTCTTTCTGTACACTTGAAATTTTCAAAGTAAAGAAAAGCATGACGGAGGCATGAATTATTCATTTCTGTCAACTTGTTATAGGAAATGAAGGTGTGATCCTAGCTATTATTAGAATCTAATTATAAAACAGCAAGAATGCAAGTGCCTAAAAATTTTAATTTAATAGTGAAAGCCCAGCATCACGATCAAAATAAATATTATCAAATATTTTATTACTGTGAAAAAAACTACTGGTTACAAAATGTTCAATTTCTTTACCCCCGTTTACTCCTCCACGGAAACGCTGGGACGCCTCACTATTTTACACGTCTGTTTTTATGCAGTTTCAGTAAGGACCTTAAAGACCCAAAGCAACCCATCCTACCGTTACAGAACACAGCAAATCTGAGAAAGTCGAGGTATCTCTCTCCTTCAACAGGATTCCAGCCGATGTCTGGATAGCCCTTCGACACCAACATCTGGCAGCTCTGCAGTCCACAGCCAGCCAGATAGCGGACCACCTACAACAAAGGGGGTGAGCGAAAGCATTACCGCCTTGTGAGAACTTAGATGCTGGCGCTAGACGTGCTAAATGGTATCCTCAAAGGATGGTTTAAAACAAATGCATCTATGCAAGTTCTTTTTAATATCATGACAATCGACAGGAACTTCCATTAGTAACACCTTAGAATTAAGAAATACTGATAAATCATAACCAAGTACTATCATAGTAAAAATGTATGTGGACGAACTCCATGAAAGAAAACTATTCCTAAATTTCACATCACTTGAGACTTTTACCCACAGAAGTCATACTTGGTAAACCTCAAAAATGCTTAATGACCTCTGGCCCAGCATAAAACCTGAATCTGTCTGAGACAAAAGGGTATTTTAAAGAAGTGAATTACTTCCAAATTTTCGGATAATACTACCTTTCTGTATTCTTGAACACATTAAAATTTCTGCTTAGCTTTGCCTTTGAAAATATTCTGTCTTACGAGAATGCTGGTCCTTGGCAAGATTTCACAACAGAACCAGTTTTAAAAGAGATCCCTCACGGAGCCACTCCTGACGGCAGCGGGTCATTAGAGGAGCAACTTACCGAAGTTATACCCGGCTCAGTCCCAAGCTAGGTCAGTCTTAAAAACAAACAAATAATACAGCTAAAAATCTTTTACATCATCCTTACTGAGGTGTAATTTTTGTGTGATCAACTCAGTGAGCTCTGAGAGAGTCATCCCCCTGTAAGAGGGCCCGTAACCAAGCTGAGAACATGCCCCTCAGGCCCCGTGCCCTCTGCAGTCCACCCGTCCCTGCAAGCCTCAGCCGTGACAACCTGCCTCCTGCCACGACCAGCTAGCTTGTGTGTTCTAGGACACTGACACGTGCAGCTACCCAGTCTGGGTCTTTCCGGGCCTGCCTTCTTTAACTAGAATAATGATTTTGAGATTCATTTGCGCTGTAGCATGTGTCAGGACTACATTCATTTTTATAGCCTAAGAACAGTGTTCTTCTGCATCAGGAAATACCCCAGTTTTATTTATTCACCAGCTGATAAACATGTGAGTTGTCTCCAGTTTTTGGCTCAGATGAATAAAGCCATTAATCAGCATTCATGTACATGTCTTTGTGTGGACATTTAAGAGTGGAAAGGCTAGGTGTACACTGATGACAGATGCATGTTTAACTTATTGAAAAACTGCCAAACTATTTTCCAACTGACTTAACCACTTGTTATGCCGACAGCAGTAAGCAAGGGTTCTAGGTGCTCCACACCCTGCTCAGCGTTTGGCATTGTCTGCCTCTCAATATCAGCTGCCTTATCAGTGTGTAGATAATGAGCTCTCTGATTGTGTATGGGAGGAAGTCCCCTGGAGGTCAGGCAAAGATGCAGGGCTTCACAGTCCTTGACCAGCAGGTCAGAGGATTTGGGGAAGAGCTCACTTTTTCATGACTTCAGCAGCCATGCATTGAGTGCCCACCCAGTGCCAATGCTATTCTCGAGATGGGGACAAAGCAGTGAGCAACAGAGAAAACAATGCCCTGAACTCACTGGCCTTACATTACGGTAAGGAGTACGTTTTGAAAAATACATAAACATATAATGATTTTAGTAAAACATATTTATATTAAAATATAATTTTAAACCATAAATATTTAAACTATAGTATGGCCATGGAGGAGCTAAAAAGAAGGCGGCTGTGGAGCAATGACTGGAAGGATGTCTGGAGAAGAGCCGGGGGCTGTCTGACAGAATAATACTGCAAATAGAGAGAACAGCAAGTGCAAAGGCCCTGGGGCAGGAGCATACCCAGTAAGCTCCAGCGACAGCAAGCAAGGGGTCCAGTGTGGCTGGAGCAAAAAGAGAGACCAGGAGAGTTGCAGGACATGAAATAAGACTGATTATGTGAAATCGTATGGGGTATGAGCTATTACAATGCCTTTAGTTTTTGCTCAAAGTGAGATAGGAAGCCTTTGGAGAGTTGTGAGCAGAGGATTAATATGATCCTTTCAAGAGGTTCCCTCTGGCTGCTAAGTGGGGGAGCAAGGGAGAGATCCAGAAGACCACTTAGAATGCAACTGCAATTAAAATGTGGGGAAACACCTATATTTTGGCCAACATATATGTGGTTTAATATACTTAGAGTGCATGGCCTTTTGTATGTCACTGATACCTTGCACTGTAATATGCAAACTTCTGAGTAATATAAATTGTACATATAAGATGCTGAAACAACCTTTTAACAAACTGAAACTGGTATAATTAAAGCAACAGTGACAGCAGATTACAATGAGAAGACAAAAACACAAGTATGGAGAGAGCTGATTCTCTTTCTGAAAAATAACTCGTGATCAGAGGAAATACCTTATCTCCTATTTCTTGTTCTTTGCAGCTTACAACTATAACGTTATGCATGTGACAAATGTGTAACACACAGTGTATGTTGTAATTGTAGCAGTGTAACAGCAACCACAGTACAGTTATATTTAAATACCGTGAGAAACAGCTATGAACAAGTGTGACCCACACGAACACCCGGGGCAGCAGTGCCGCTACCTTTTCCAGATCTGGCTCCCGCAGAGCCAGGGCGAGCTCATTATTATCCATCACCGAGGCTGCGGCCACATCCAGCGGCGTTGACCCTCTCATAGCTGGTGAGGCTGTTAGTTGAAACAAAGATGAATCAAAACTTGACTCGTGCTGCCATCTATGAATTCCAGCTAAGAGCACACTCTCACTGGAATTTACTTCCTAAATGCAGTGCATAGTGCACTGCTCCAAATGCATTTACGTTAACGTTTAATTTTTAAGTGTAATACGTGTATTTCTTTTATCTTAAAGATTGAATGAAGAAGTTCACTCACCGAGACCAACACTGCTGTTCTCCAGTAAGTAACTGAGATGATCAAACATGGCTTTCTGATTCTGCCTGCTTATACGACAGAAGTAACAGAGAAAACGGCAGCAGTTGGCCACCATCTTGGGAAAAGTGATTTCCTACAGAAAGAGCACTTAGTTAGCTGTGAAAGCAAACGACCTTCAGAAAATTGAGTCCAGAAGTTGAAGTCCCGATCACATTGCCAATCCACATGTGCCCATGTCTGCCAAGCCTTGGGTATGGGAGACCTCCAAATGTCCAGACTTTGATTCACCCAGTCCTGGAGCGACCAAGAATCAAGCGTGGCACTGTTTTAGAAACCTCACTGCCATGGATGGGTTGATCTGGAATTAATCTGCAGCCCCAGGTCTCAAAGGGGCATGAGCCTGGTTTAGGAATGAGGTAGGCTCCATTGTGGCTTCTGACTACCACTACCACTACACCACTCCTGACTAACACTACCACTGTGCTTCCTTGGGAAATGATGCAGCCACACTGACTATGCTCTGTAGACTTGGAATAAGATGGATAGCACTGACTCCAGGTAAAGGAGAGAGAGTTCAGTGAAACAGTTTGTGAAAAATACCCAGCTTACTATTTGGAACCACCTAATCTGATGTTCTTCTCGTCAGTGTTGTTGTTAAGACTGCAGGAACTGACATCTTCCCTGACTGGCACGTGACCTGTCTCCTGTGATGAACACCCTCACCGGAAGGTCTGCCTGGTGGCCCCACCAAACACAACTTCCCTGAGACCCAAATCTTATCTGAGTATGTCGCAGATGATCCCCAAGGACTCCAAGTCCTTCTTAAACAGAATATTTTATAAATATCTTTGTAAGTCTCACTGGTAAACTGAACATGAGAAATATGGACTCATTTCTGTTCTGAAAAATATATTTAAAAATTTCCAAAAAAAAGGGAAACATTTTGAAAATAAGAGGTCATGAAATTATACTGTTTTACATGAAGTTATTTGTTATATTACTCTATTCATCTGGTCTTGAAGAACTTTATTTTAAATTTTAATCACTTAAAAATTCACTTTAGACTCTTAGAATAAATACTATAGAGCATCTCCTTAAAATCTTGGTCTAGATCAAGAATTTAGCAGAACCAACTGTCGTCTGAAACAAGAGAGTGTTTAGATCTGAGGGGCATTGTTTGTGTTAAGGACTTCTAATATGATGGAAGTGGATTTATAATTCAAAATTTTACAAAATTAGCATAGTATTAACTTTAAAAGTTTCTCAACATCCGCTAAATATAAATAATTTAGGAGATAGCAAATTTCATGGCATAAGAAAAACTATTATCAGTATCAAAGAGAAAAACAGTCAGCCCTCTGTATCTGTGGGTGCCACATCTGCAGATTCAACAAAAAAACAATTGCAGAAACTTCTGAAAGGCAAAACCTGGATTCGCTATGTGCCAGCGACAGTTTACAGAGCATTTACATTGTATTAGGTATCGTAAGTGGTCTAGTGACGATTTAAAGTGTATGGGCGGGTGTGCATAGGTTATATGCAAATACTCCACCATTTTATCTAAGGGACTTGAGCATCCTTGGATTTCAGTTTCTGCAGGAAGATCTGCACCCAGCCTCCTGCGGATACTGGTGGATGACTGCAGAAACATTTCCACCTCTCAATTTGTAAGATTTTATTTGTTTTTTTTTCAAAGGGTGTTCTTTAAAACATAGTCCTATGAGGACTTAAGAAATTCTCATTAAGAACATGCAGTGCATTTGCTCCAGGAAGTTACAATAAACAGCATCCCAAGAGTCAAAGGGCCTCCCTTACCTTGGACTCTCCGCCTCCAAGGACGTTCACCATGACCTCCATCACTGTCTCGTGCATCCCAAGCGCCCTCATGAGATTAGGGTGCTGGTAGAATACTTTATTATTCATGATATCCCTAGAAAGGACAGCACAGGTATGAGTGGGACACAGAAGCCAGAGGAAAATTTAAATAAGAATTTGTCTGAGATCATGATGAATCTTCTGGAAATAATTACTGGCATGTATGGGAAAGTAAGAGCAGTCAAGTTATGGCATAAAAGTTAATAAGCACAATTGAGTTCTCCTCAGAAATACTGACAGCCAAAAATAGTATACAAGTTGTCTATTCTTTTCAATTGTAAGAAATACACTAAATATGTAAACATTCATTTTTATGAAATAGAGTTTTGGACGCATCATTCCTAATTTTATGGATATTAAAATTCTACCTTATTTTGTTCAACCTTATTTTGTATAGAAATATGAAGCAGTGTTACACCATGTTTTTATGAAAATTCCTATATAAATAATTGTATCAGTATCTCTGCTTTTCATATATGCTGTTTTAGTACAATAGTCATTATTTGTATATTTAATAATAGTAGTGTTATTTCCTGCTACATTTATGTTATCATTCTGGTGAAATGCTTTTAAAGGATACATATTCTTCAAGAGGAACTGAATACATATGAAGTCCAGGTACAAGTAATCCAATGCATTAAACTGAACATTTAATTTAAAGAAACAGCAGCAGATGATACCCAGAGTGTTTTATATTATTATTATTGCATTACATATTATCACATGTATGTAAAAGTACCCCTAAGGATTTTTTTAAAAAAGATTTTTAGTTGGTTGCGGTTTTATCATTGTTTTAATTTTTCCCCTTAACGAAGGCACTGAGGATTGAACCCAAGACCTCATGCAAGCCAAGCACACACTACCACCGAGCTATACCCCCCACCCCCGAATAAGGATCTTAATGTTTAGCAGTCATTGCAAATAAAGAGCTCTGTGGATTTTTATTTTAGCAAACCATGCAGAACCATAGCACGACTATAATGTAAAACCTGCAAGAAACCTGAGACTTCCTCTTTGGATCTGACTACCTTGAGTCACTTACCTATTCATTCAGTCATATGCTAACTTTTACTTGCTCCAGCCATATCAAGAAAGTGTAATATGATTCTTGTATAATTTTTTCTTCTCTTTTTTTAGTTTTAATTTAGTTTAAATATTTAATTTTCCACTTTTAATTTAGTTCAGTTTGGTTCTGTAGTAATGAAGAGAGCTTTCACGTAGCACAACTCAGAAAAATGACATGGGGGCCCAGGGCTAATACAGGTCTCATCTACTTCATGCAAGGACAGAGAAGGTAAAGAAAGGCGTCCTCTGGTTCCTGTCAGACAGCAGCATGTTCAGCAAGAGAACCTCCAACTCTCAAACCACAGATGTAATCATGAGATTTGTTCTCCTGTTAATGCAAATCCTTTTGCATGACCTAACTTTGGAAAGCATTTAATTGAAAAATCTCGTTTGCCTTTAGTTCTAGGTCAATTAAGTGGATTTATAATTCTACCAACCAAAGGCAGGCTGTCACTTACTAAATGTGTCATTTGGGGACATTGCTAATACCACAAAAAAGTAACATTTTATCTTGTTTCATAATCACTTTGAGTTTCACCCCCTCTGTGCAATTTAGATGTCAGCAGCACGTATTGCTGTTGTACGGTCATTTAAGAAGGAAAGCGTTCGCCATCTCCCGGAAGCCTTCCTTTCTCATTCGATTAATTAAGATCACTTCTCATGAGAGGCCTCCTTGGGTTAGAGTTAAGAGCTGGTATTCCAGAACCAGGCTCACGCCAAGACAATTAAGTGAAGGACACAAAGCGAGCACTGCTGTCTGTGCAGGCTTTCTGCTGTCCCTCTCCGTCCCGTCAGCATGCTGGTTTTTACTGTGCAATCACTGTGATGATGTTTGGAATATAACCTTCCAGCTTATTTGTATGGTTTCAAATACATAACAGGCCCACGGACAATACGTAGTATTGTGTTCTGAATTTAAAATATGCATAAACGATACCACACAATCTGAGTCTTTAAATGCTTTGCTTTTTTCGTCTCAGATTTTTTTTTTTTTTTTTTTTTTTTGCCAAAGAAAACACTGAATTGTTTTTCAAAGAACCAACTCTGGACTCTGGGTTTCTTCAACCCTTTTTATGGTTTCTTTGTGTTTTACTTTATCTATGTTATCTTCATTGTCTCCTCTTTTATCTGTTATTTATATAAGTATATTAGCTTCTGTGGGGGAGCTGAATATTTCTCTTTTACATCACTTTTCAACATTCTACATTTCAAATTTTTACATCCTTATGTTTAGGTATTTTTTCTTGCAAATATCATGTAGCCTAATTTAAGCTTTTATATTTCTCTGGTATATTAATTCCCTCATGTTTTCATATCCCCCGATCGTGAAAGCTGGTTGATGATTGCTTAGGTACACGCATATGTGCACCAGTAATACACTCACTAAAACTAACCACTCCCATTCTTTTGAATTCCATTTTCTTTTTCCGAATGTACAGCCTTTAGAAGGTCTTTCTGTGAGACACTGTAAATGAACATGCTGAGATATCTTCGCTTTGCCCTCACCCTTGAATACAGGATATAAACCCCAATATTCAAACCCACATAAAGCAGAAGCTCATTTCACTGAAATCTCAGCTGAGTAACATGTTCTGAATTGACGGGCATTTTCTGTTAGAACTCTGTGAGAGCTCACTGAGTTACGATCTCTAGTTCTGCTGCTGAGAATTCTTAATATTGCTTCTTTGCAAGTATGCTGGCTTCTCTCTCTACCTGCTTTCAAAACATTCTATTTATCCTTGGTTTTATGCAGTTTCAATACAGTATATCCAGTGGTGATATGAAACTGTTTTTAGGAATCTGTGAATTCATGTTTTTCTTCAATTCTGAAAAACTCAAGCCAATTGCTCTTCAAAGCCCCCATTCTGTAGGTCAGCTACTCCGTCCTCCACTGGCCCTTCTCAGGCCGGCGACCAGGCCCCCGACCTCCTTCCCTCTCAGGGCCCCGTCACTACTTCCTCAGACCCGGGCTTCAGTCTGTTACCCTCCTCAGCAATTATCTAGCTATACTCCAATGCATTCACTGCTTTTAATGTCAATGATTATATTTTTCATTTCTGGAACTACTATCTGGATATTTTTCAAATCCTCATGGACTTTTTGTGTGTCTTATTTTTGGGGATTTGATTTATTCCTTTAAGTACAGCAACTTTACATTCTCCCTCTGGCATCCTGTTATCTTACATTCCTGGGGGAGGTGCTCTAACTCCACTGTTTATTGGACCCGCAGACCTTTGCCTAGGGTGGGTCGTGTCCTTACGTGCTTTACGATTGTTGACTGTGGGCTGATCTTGGGGTAGCATGTAGGTTTTTCCTGCAAGAATTCAGTGACTTGAGTTGAGAAAGCATATGTTAATTTCTCAGCTTGGGGATCCTCAGACGACGTAGGAAGCATAAATGTTAGCTGTGGAATCCCCTAGAACCACAGCCTTGGATGCTGAACTCTCAGAACAGTTGTTTTCTCCCCCATTCTTTTCTCAAGGCCCAGGAGATACAGACAAATTTCCTTATTATTTCCTGCTGGTGAATGTTTGTCCCCCCATGAATTTTCATGTGTTTTTATTCATCTGTATTTTTATACGTGATCGCACATTACTGAGAAATTAATTTAAAAAACAAAATCTAAGACATTTGCTGTGAATCATAGCCACCTTAGCACCTAATTGTAGTATCAGTCAAGTTTTGTCATTGAGCCATTTTTCTATTTAGCTTTACAGCATAATCTCTAGAAAAACGACAAACTAATTGAATGACCATACAGTCTAGACCGTGTATCTGTGCTAACGCCCCTAACTGTCACAGGGACAAATCATCAGAGAGGAGACGCTTAGAAGGCAGTGGTTGCAGCAGGTAAACAACTTACCCCAATCCGCGGATCATGAGCTTCTCTTCTTCTTTTCCCATTCTCACGCTCAGCAGAGAGCGAATCTGACCAAGAGATGCCAGCAGGTTGATGGTGTCCTCGACGGAAACGCTGTTGATAGTGTAGGTCTTGGGCAGAGCACGAACCAGACCCCCAATGCCGTCATACTGTCGGTGGAGCAGCACAAACATGGCCCTCACCAGCTCAGGGTCTTCGATGACAGACTCTTGGGCCCAGCGGACCATGGTCTCGGATATCAGCTGCTGCAGAGTGGCTGCAAAGGAATCACGGACACTTCTTTAAAAAGGAAGTAACAGGACAAAGCAGTTGGGCATTTCGAATGCCCATCTCAGACCTCCAAACTGGTCTCTACGTTTGCACTGGAACTGAAAAGACTAGGGGTAGTTTTGGGAAAAAAACACAAAAACCTTCATTTAAACTTTTGTCTGTCAAAAAAAGATGAGTTACAGACGTGCAAGGATAAAAATAAGCAAACTTTTCTCTAAAAACTATTGTTATAATTAAGGAATTTAGGCTGCTTCAAAATTGTAGCCACTTCTGCAAAACTACCGCTGGCAGTCCAGAGGGCAATCGGCGAGCTGTCCTGCTCCTTTTACTTTTACTTACTTTGTTCCCTTATTTTTGTCCCAGGAGACCTGACATAATTCACCCTTATAAAGGTCAGCCACGGGATAGGCACTCAAGGGGCCATCTCTTTATCCAACTGTCTCCTCATCTGAGTCATCTGTAGCAGTGACTTCAGGAAATTATATTTTTACTTCAATTTGGACCCCTAACTGTCACTTAAATGACCTCAAAAGGATCTGACTGTGAAGCGGTATTAAGCTGGAAAGTTATCCCAGACAGAGGCGGTGGCTAGCAACATGACACGTGGTGTACACTGCCGTACGCTTAAAAGCAACAAAACTTCCAAACCTCATAAAACACAAGGTAAAGTTATCACAGCTCAGCAGGGGTGATGGGGTGACGGGCCCAGGGGCTTCGTTCCTGTCACTAATACACTGGCTGATTTCCGAAAGGACTATTCAACCTGTTTTAATCTACACATTATTAAAGGAAAAATAAAAACTACCAGTTTTAACCAAATACAAAATTTAGATAAGATGTCAATATACTTCCACATGTCTCAAAGCCATGTTGTCATTTTCAACAGGTCAAAATCATAAACCTGATGATGGTAAAAAGTGATTCGCAAGAAAGTCTGAACTCTGGTTGTGGAGAAGATCTGACTCAAATTTGGTTGTGATACTGAAGAATTAGCTTAGAAGTAACTGTAAGTAAGTGGGAAAAAACCCACAAAATGTTTGTGAGTTTATTTTTTTTCTTTCATTAAAAGCTGTTAATAAACCAACACTGCATCTTGAATGAACAGTCTCAGAAGTGAGACAGGAGGTCAGCTGGCCTCCAGACCTACTTCGAGGCCCCTCTGGAGGAGCGCGCTGTCTGAGAGGCCCAGCGCCCCTGTGTGCTTATTTGGTTTCAGAGAATCAACTGTTACCTTTCAGTTAAACAGGACACAGATGAATCAGAAATGCTTAAGACTTGAGAAAATGTTTCACAACCAAAATATAGTTACAGACAATATCTAAATTTTTAGGGAAGGTTTAACTTGATCGCAAGAACATTTGAAAATCAAGAGCATAACATTTAGACATGAAGGCTCAGTTACTTGCTTCGTGCTTTCTCCTGACAGACTTTGATCCAGTACCTAAAGTTTTAGTTCTCTCGGGGCCTGTCCACCCTTCCAATGCAGCCATCCCTCAGCCTGCTCCTACAGTCTGACACTGTCTCCTTCTGGTGGCTATAGGCCTCTCCCTAAGAGTCTGATTCTTGGAAGCTGCAAACTCAGTTCTCTCACTGGCTCATCTAGTACAATACTCATTCAAACGATGAACTGCTGTCTGCGGCTGGGTCACTTTGGCAGTGCCCTTCACAGCTTACACGACTTCTTGGCGGCACTCTCAACTGGCTTTTCGGCTTGCTTCTTCTTCAGGTATGTCACCTTTTCCACCAAGGACAGCAGGCGTCCTCTAATCGTTAAATCACTGTTTCCATCCAGAGACCCGTCTTCATCCAGCTCAATTCCTAGTTGAAGAAAACAGAGGGAAAGAAAAGAAGGAAAAATAATATTGAGAGAAATATATTTAGGAGAAATAATTCTCGGGTTTTGCAATGTTTTCCATTCACAGCTTAAAGCAAGGCCGCCATGTCTAAAACAGCAGATGACGCTGAGTGAAGCAATCTTGCCCCCTGGCCTCACAGGCAAGAGTCACTCATTGCTGCCTTTTCCTTCTTTCTCTGTTTCCCCTGTCCTTGTGGGATCAGGGCTCTCAGCAGGTGGTACAAAACATAAAGCCAAGCAGAGGGTGAAAAGACTCTCTTAAGAGTCAAAATCAGTTCTGCTACTGGGGCTGACCCTCCGGCCTCTCTGGCTTTGTGTGCTGTCTGGACCTACAGCTCTGCCCTGCCTAAAACCCCCCTGGTCTTTTATCCTCCTCACTTGCCTCCAAGAGCGTCAGTGGTATTCTAGTAAGTTGAGAGACAGAGAGAACAGGTATAATTAGGTACCCTAAAGGAAGGCTTTATGTTTGAAGCAATAATTCTACCATTTTAGAGTATCCTTTTATTTATAGAATACATATTAATGTATGTATACATATACATACAAATACGTACATATGGTATCTATCTATATATAGACACATGTGTAGTGCAACTCCCTGGCAGTCATTTAGTGGTCCCTCATTTGTAAATTGGATTAATATACTTTACTACTCATTAAAATAAAGTAAAAATAATATCATTAGTGCCATACATATACACCACTTAAGGAACAGGTGATTCGTTTTCTTTCACTGAAACACAGACTCATCCACACCACTGTGTAAAGAGAGGAAGAGTCACACATTCAGAACATTCAATCAATTCCATTTTAAAAGTTCTTAGACTGAAAAGAAGGGAGAATCCCCTTAACAGATTTGGGCTCCTGACATATGACTTAATACAGGAGTTCCCTGGGCATCAATTAATTTCAAAAGACACAGGCTGGATTTCCTAGGCCGGTCCAAAAAGGTGGCCCCCAACCGGTTTACATACAACTGTTCTGTGATCAAATTTCTTTAGGCTAAATCAACTTAACACTCCCCTCTCTTCCCAAAGCCCTTGGTAACATGTCCCCATTCCCCCTGCTACTGAGAGAAGGAGGAAAAGAGAGAAAGGATCCTGGTCGTCTTCTGCTTGGTCTTAATGCCTTTCTGCTCTCTCTAGCCTCACGCCTTCCCACATTGGGTCAGTTAACCATTTGCCATAATAAATATTCTTAGATGAGCTCCCAACAGGCACTGTGTATATTTGTGAACTTGTTTACATATACACTCACTTTTGTACCAGTATGTGTACTAAAAATATGCATTTAGTAAGGGTTGTAAGTCAAGAAGACCTTACCACAATGCGTCATCAAATCTTCATGAAAATCCAAGAGCTGGTCTCGGATTTCTTCAGGACATGGACATTCGCTTTTGTCATCCTTAAAATTGAGAAGCATATTGATCTGAAAGTTTGGAAAAACAAAAGAAGAAGAACTAGAGTAAAAGAAAAGTGAATTCAGGAACAGCAAAAAAGATCATAAAAACCAAAGATGTTCAAAATCTCTTTCTGAGTGTCCACAGAGTGTTGCCCACTGGATGAAAAATCATTATCCCTCAATCCAACAAATACCCCAAAATAAATCAAATCATTCCAAGCACAGCTGAGAAAGTCACATCATTTGCTTCTTCGTTCTCAATTCCACAACATGTCAAATCTTTGTACACTCAGCCTTCTTAAATCAACCAAGATCTAAATCTTATTTTTAAAATTTTACTATGCTTCTCCTAGATTTTCATTTTTCCTTAGCTAATTTCCATGCTTTATTGAACATTTTAAAGAACTATTTTTTTAGAAGGATACAGCAAAGAAGAAAAACCAAACATAATTAAAGACTAAATAATGGATAACTATACTTTTTCTAACATTAATGGTTCAATTAAACAAACTGCAAGAAACTTTCTTCCACATGTTTCAGTTTTAGATACAATAATATTAAGTTTATGAATGAAGAAAAGCCTGTTCCATAATTTTCTTTTAAGAAACAATTCTAAGCTTTCTTTTTAGAGAACTGTATGTGAAACTTCGTTAAACTAGTATTTTAAGAAAACTGTAGATTCATATTCTATTGTAAGGAATAACACAAAGAGATTCGGGTGTACCCTTTACCCAGTTTCCCCCAATGGTGACACCTTGCAAAACAGTAGCACAGAATCACAGCCAGGGTATGGACAGTGACACAGTCAAAACAGGGAACGACTCCAGCACCCAGGACCCTCCTGCTACCCTTTTACAACCACAGCCACTTCCCTCTTGCCTGCCCTTCATCCCTAACTCCTGTCAGCCACTAATCTGTTCTGTTTCTCTATTACTGGCATTTCAAGACCACTATACGAACAGAATCATGCAGTAAACACAAATGCACTCCCTTATGATCCTTCTGACAACTGCAGGATCTGTAGTGTAGCTCGTTTTATTCCTGATTTGGTAATTTGTGTCTTCTCTCCTTTTTCCTTTGTCAGTCTCTTTAGAGTTTTGTTGATTTTACCAGTATTTTTAAATAAGCAGCTTTTGGAGTCACTGATTTTTTAAATTGCCCTGTTTCAGGCTGCACTTATTTCTGCTCTGTTCTGTGCTACTGGTTTCCTTCTGCTTGTTTTGGGTTTATTTTGCTCCTTTTCTAAATCCTTGTGACGGCAGCTTAGATCATCGCTTTGAGTCTTGTTCTCTTTTTAAACATAAGTATTCAATGCAATAAATTTCCCTCTCACACAGCTTTGGCTGTTTCCACAAATTCTGATATGTGATATTTTCATTTTCTTTCAATTCAGTGTATTTTCAATTTCTCTTGCGACCCCTCCTGGAACGGTGTATAACACAGACGTACACTACTTGGTCTCCAAGTACTTGGAGATTTTCCTGTTATCTTTCTGTTACTGATTTCTAATCTGACTCCACTGTGGTCAGAAAAAACATTATGTATGAAAAAACTCAATCTTTTACATTTGTTGAGGTTGTTTTATGACTCAGGATATAGTTCATCTTTGTACATGTTCCACGGGCACTTGGAAAAAGTGTGTGTTCTGTTACTGGGAGGTGTGTCCCACAAACATCCGAAGATTCTGCTTGCTGATGACAGTTCTGTGTTCTCCTACATGCGTGCTGATCCTGTCCAGCTTTTCTTTCAAATATTGAGAGAGGGGTGTTGAAGCCTCCGACTATGACTGTGCGTTCGTCTCTTCCTCCTTTCGGTTCTATCTGTGTTGAGCTCACATGCTTGCAGCTCCCTCGTCTGGCACATCCACATTTGTCTCTTTGGTGGATTCACCTTGTACCCCTGTGTAATGTTCCTGTCTGTCTCTGACAATTTTCTTTGCTCTGATACAGTCACTCTTACTTTCTTTTGATTAATTTTTCATGACACATCTTTTATCATCCTTCTACTTTCAACGTGTCTACAGCATTACATTTTTAAGTGAGTTTCCTGTAGAGAGCATATAGTTAGGTCAACTTTTTAAAACTCAGCCTGTCAATCTCTGTCTTTTACTTGGTGTATCTGGATTATTTATCTTCATGAATTTACTGTTTAACGCTATGATTTAAGTCTACCATTTTACTCGTTTTCTGTTTGTTCTCTCTGATTTATTTTTCACAATGCACTGTGAGTTCCTTGAACTGTTTTTAGGATTCCATTTTGAATTATCCATGGTATTTTCAGTGGACCTCTTTGCACAGCTGTTTCAGCGGTTGCCCTGGATATTATATATACTTAATTTTCATCTCAGTCTACTGGTATCAACATTTTACCAGTTTAAATGAAGTATAGAAACAGTAGCTTCCTTTATGTCCCTTATTCTCCATTTAAAACACAGCTGCCTTACATATTTGCTATGCATACATTTAGAACACATTAGACAGTTACTATTTTTGCTTTGTCCACCAAACAGAATTTAGAAAACTCAAGAGGAGAAGGAAATTGCATTAAGTAGAGTCGTATTTTATACTTTGTGTTGTCCTTTCTTCCTTCCTGATCTTCGAAATGTTCTTCTTTTGTCATTTTCTTTCTATTTAAAGAACTTCCTTTAGGCATTCTTTCGGAGTGATCAAATTCTGGTAGCTTTCCTTCATTTGAGAAAGTGCTGGTGTTCCCGTCATTCGTGAAGGGCATTTTCACTGCATGTGGAATGCAGGCTGGACAGGGCCTTCCCTTCAGCACCTGAAGGGCGCTGTGCCGCCTCCTTCTGGCTTCTGTCTTTCTGAGGAGAACCCTTGCCACTCACATTGTCTTTCCTGCATGGGTGTCATTTCTGTCTCAGTGATTTCAAGACTTCTTTCTGTATCTTTAGGTTTCACAAGTTTGACTGTGATACGTCTTGATTTAGATTTTGAGGGTATCCTGTTCAGGGTTTACTCAGTTTTTAGAATCTCTTTCTTTACATCTTTTGTCAAAATTCAAAGGTTTTCAGCCATTATTTTTTCAGTTCACTCCCTCTCCTATCCCTCTGGAAATCCAAGACCACGAATGTTAGCTCTTTTGCTGTATTTGCACTGGTCCCTGAGGCACTTTTTGTTTCACTCTGTTTTCTGTTTTTTAGGCTGGGTAATTTCTACTGTTCTCTCTTCAGTTCAGTGATTCTCTTCTCTGTCCCCACCATTCTGCTGTTAAATCCATCCATGGGAGGTTTTTATTCTGGATACTATATTTTCAGTTCTAAAATCTCCATTTGGTTCTTCTTTATGTCATAGATAGATAGATAAGATAGTTTTGTTTTGCTGCAACTCTCTCTCTCTCTCTGTCTTTTTTTGTCATCTCAGAGTTGGTATCTTTTGGTTACCTGGACATTTTCGATATTATGTTATGAGACTTTGGTTCTTATTTAAACTTCTGGCTTCTTCTGACACCACCAAGCCAGAGAGGGGCTTGGGTGCCTCCTTATCGCCAGGTGGAGTGGAAGTCCATTTCTCCACCTGATGTCTGTGAAGGAGAGAGAAGACCTTGTTCCTGCTGGGAGAGGCTGGGAGATCCAGTTCCCCACAGGACGTGAACTCATATACAGCCCGGACTGGGAAGGGTAAGAGTGCCTTGGTACTTACCCCACCCTGGCCTCTACTGACACTTTGGAGGCGGTAGGCCTCATTCGCACCAGTGGGGACAGAGCCCCAGCTCCCTCCAGTCCCAGCCTGGTCAGAGTAGAGGTCTAAGCTCCCCATTCAGTGTCTGCTGGTTTGAGAAGGGAGTAGGGCACAGGGTTACTGTGGCGTTGGTTGGAGTCCTATGGTCAATACCTAAAAGTTTTGTCTTGCTAGAAAAACAGACAGCTTTTCCACTCCTTTGGCTGGATGGAGAAGGCGCTTGGAGAGCTTTTTTTGTCTATGCCCATTGGCATTTCTGGCGTTTCTGGGTTGCCGGCTTTGTTAGCTCCAAGTCTGCGACAGATGAGGCAAAAAGAAAACCCGGGAACTCACCACCGCATCATCCCTTGGGTGCTGAGTCCCGCAGCCAGTCTTCCTTCTCCCTATCTTTCAGTCTTCTGCTGTTGTCTTTTATGTAATGTCCCGGGTTACAGGTGGACTTAGAAGGAACAACAGGAAAGGCACATGTACTCCACCTTTCCAGAAGCAGAAGTCTCCCAAGAGCAGTTTAACAAATGGAGTTCACCTGGGAGAGGCTGGACTTATTCTCTGCTCAATAAATGTTTGTATCAGTAAACAAAATTCCATGTCCCTTCCCTCAAAGCAATTACACTCTGGTGAGAAAAAAATAAATTCTGCAATTAGTTCCTAAATGCTTTCATTCAAAGGCATCTTGGATACGGAGGGAAGGCACAGTCAGATACTGAAGACGAGCTCCGTCAGTCAGACCTCTGATACCACAGCTGCATTTGATGGTCCCCCCACAAGAGACCCATCCCGGAGCAGGTGCCAGAAAGCTCACTGTCCTGGACTTGCTCATGCTTGGGTTTAGGCATACGCTTTTGGTTTTGCCGCACCCTAGGGAGACCTGGGTTTGGAGATGAGCAATCAGAGGAAGAACCACAAACAGGTGATGAGTATTCCTGCAAGACTGCTGGCAGTGACACTGGGTTCTTCCTAGAGGAACAAAAGGAAAAGCATCCAGCACTGAGTCCTAGGAGTCAGGGTTCCACGAGGTGGGTGGTGCTGCGCCTGCACAGACGACCCACCTGTGCTGGGATATTATTCCTATTTAAGAACCTCCGCATCTGGCCCACTGGTTTCCTCACAGAGACCAGAATACCCCGATACCTCTTAACAAGTTGCTCGTTTGTTTAAACCAACCAAGTGGATTCTTTTGGTAAAACCACAAACACTGACTAAATGAACTTATTTAGCTAGCTTAAAGAGAACAGGAAAAAAATACACTTGCAACTTGTGCTATAATTTTGCAACGTTTGGAACCTGAATGGACCGAAATCCAAAGTGAATAGAAAGGATTTTCAGTTCGCTCCTGTACCTGTTCTTGAGGTGGTGATCGAAACTCCTTTGTCTTCCTGGCTGTGAGGGCAGCCGACATGTTTAAGGCTTGCATGACCTCGTTGTAGCGGAACCGCTGGTTGTCCTGGAGCTTGGCTACAAAGTCATCAGAAAAGGCCACAATGGCTTCTATCCGGTGCCGGACCTGGCAGTCACAGAGGTACTGAAGTAGGAGGCACATCTAAAAAGACAAAAAGGCATCACATTTAATTTCTGAATCTTTAACTAGTGAATGTGCATCAAATCCAAGCTCGTGGCAGACACGCTCAGTTGTCAACTCTTCTCCTTTATTAACAGAACCCTGACTTTATGAAGACAGCAGTGTGCTCAGTCCCAGGGAATGAAGTGTCATCTGTCTAAGCCAGAATGGCAAGTTCCCGCTGATGTCCCTTTGATGAGCACTTACTGTCCCAGCCTCCTCTGCAGCTACAGGCGCTTTAGAGAATGAGATGAGGAGGAGAAGTCTGCAAGGGGTCTTCTGCGAAAGAGTCTGCATCATTAATAACAGACTAGAACATCCTCTTTTCAAAATGGCTAGTGACATGATCACTAGAGGAAGAATGACGTAACATAGTTTAGTATAAAAACCATAAACTGAAGATCACAGAAAGACACTAAGATCTGAGTTCCTGAAGACACTCCTGAGCTACTGTATTAATTCCAGAACTGTCTACCTCCAGACTTTGCAAGTAAGTTGATTAAGTGGTTTTCTTGCTTATTCATTAAATGGTTAGCTGGGTATTGTCTTACCAGAAGCCAAAAGGATTTTTAACAGACACAGTGCATCGGTAGAAACATGCCTTCCAGAGAAGGTTCTGCCCAAGTTAGGAAAACGTTGAAGTACCCTTTATACCAATGGTGCTATCAATACACAGCAGTGTTTAGGAGGACTTCAAAAGCCCGGATGTCACCACCCACGACATTGCCGTTTCTGTGGGCGCCGGCTCCGAGGGAGCCCAGGGTGCACATCCCCCTCCACCTGCTCTGTCCCACCCCAGTGTATGCAGCGGCCCCTCAGGGGGACCAGGTGGCAGTCTCCCAACCACGTGGGCTCTGGACCACCCCATCATCCTCCCCTTACCCATCTTCCTCGCAGCAGCTACACTGAGATCTTAGAACAAAATCATCCTGCTAAAATTCCTCCATGGTTTTAACTGAACTGAGAATAAAATTCAAAATTCGTCGTATGGCTGGTTTTAGCAAAGAGCCAGACTCTGTAAGAAGTGCCTTCTGCCCGTCCTCCACCCCGCCCCTCCAGCTGATGTGCGGAAAGGTCCTGGGACACCCCTCCCTCCTCTCCACGGGTGCAGAGCTACACTCAGCAGCCAGACCTCGGCTTGCAAGTCTCCAGCTTGGACCCCTAACTGTATTCCAGGTGAGATTTTCTCTCTTCTAGAAACCCATTATTTGCCTTCAGTGCATTTAATGCGATTAGCAAGAAGATATTTTACCATAAATATATAAATAAGCGTCTGTTTCCGCGAGACTGTGAGCTGCTTTTAGCCGGCACCCAGTGCCTGGTCAGAGGAAGCCCTCAACCGAGGCTGCCGGAGGAATGAAGAGGAAAATAGGCGTCAGAGACACGAGCGTCGAAGTGATGCTGATGAACAACAGAGGCCTCGGGGCCGAGTCCCCACTCCCTCAGAAACGGGCACAGCCAGTACAGCCCTGCGGTATGAGCCTGGGCGCACCTGCTGGTGAGCAGGTGTCCTGAGGTGGGAGGGGGCGGAGGGGAGAGAGGCGGGGAAAGCCTTGCATTTCAAGCGTCCCAGCAAAATGTAGGTGGCATGCAGCCTCGGAAAGAAGGGGCGACACCAGGAAACTGCTGAGGAACAGGAGGGCGGAGGAGGACAGCTGGCAGGACAAAACCCATCTCCTGTGCTCCTTCCAGACACACACACACACACACACACACACAGAAAGGAACAGCGCCACACACACTTGCACAGGTGCAGGACAGGCAGACATGCTTGACCAAGGAAACCACCTTGACAAAAGTATGAAATGTATCTTTCATGCACGACAGCCAATTGAATCAATTGGAAAATTCATTAATTCCATTCCCAATGCAAGAAAATTGGAGGGCATGCCCCCAAGCCCAACAGGAGGTTAGTTAATTTTATGAAGAGCGACCCTCACACAGGAGCAGAGACACACATACACAGAGAAAGAGAGCAAGGCCCATGTTAACAGGTTCTGAAATTCACTGCAATCTTTTTCTCTGATTACCTGCAATTTAACTGGCTCGGGCAGTTTCATTTGGAGCAGACCTTCCTTGGGCCTCTTACCCCCTTTGGCTTCTTCCTCCGTGGCTCCGTCGGGCTTGGGGTCTTCGGCGCAGGGCTCCCCCTCCAGCACCTCGTTCTCCTCGTCAGGGGCAGCAGCTTCCTTGAACACGCTGGGCTCGATGAGCTGCAGGACGTGCTTGAGGTCCCGGCTGTGGAAGACACCCATGATGAGCAGGGTGTAGAAGAGCTTGATGAGGGGCACGAGGAGGAACTCAGTGGTGCCCCCCACGGGGTCCCGGGCGTGCAGGCTGCCCTCTCGCACTGCCTCTGTCAGCATCTGGATGGTCTTGGCCTTGAGGATGTCCAGCGGGAACTCAGGGCTGTACTGGTAGCTCTCGTGACTGATGCTCACGAAGCTGGGGGAGGACACCTGCATCCGCGGCCTGAGCGAGGTGCTGAGGCCAATGCCCGGGAGGCCGTGCTTCTTGTTCTCGTCCGGGAACAGCGTGATGCTCTTGGTCTCCTCCGTCATGGGGACGATGAACTCGCTGTTCATCATGAGCCTGGCGGTGGCGTAGGAGCTGAGGTGGATGTCAATCAGCAGGTCGTAGTAGCCGGCGCGCAGCAGGCCGGGCATATACTTGCTCTCGATGGCGTAGAGCAGCTGCGGCTCATCCACGTGGCTGCACAGGGCATGGGCCACGCGGTGGTTCCCCAGCGCACACACCGCCGAGTACAGCCGGAGCGTGTGGTAGTGGAACTTCAGCAGGTCCTCCTGCTCGGTCAACTCCAGGATGTCCACAGACCTGGGGACGGAGACGTAGCACCGATATTTACAATAACCTCAATCGGAGGAGAAATCTATGTGCCTGGTTGACCTCAAACATTACTATATATAAAATAGATAATCAACAAGGACCTACTGTACAGCATAGGGGACTATACCCAATATCTTGTAATAAGCTACAATGGAAAAGAATCAGAAAAAGAATAGATCTCTCTCTATATATATGAAACTGAATCACTTTGCTGTGCACCAGAAACTAACACAACATTGTAAATCAACTACACTTCATTAAATAAATAACAAAACAAAAACACTAAAAAAAAATTATGGAAACACTTTTTCAAATTAGTTGTATGACATGTTTAAGGATAGCATAGATTTATTTCTAAAAAAAATCATCTTTAGATGTTTTATAAACTTCCTTCCACATAGAGTTTTATGTTGAAAATGTCCAACCACTGGTGCTTTTAAAACATTGGACCTGGGACCTGGTGCTACAGAGCTTGCATCCGCACAAATGCCTCCTCCTCGAGCAACAGAACACAAAGAAACTATAAAATAAAATTATACTCCATGTATGCCTATTTGGGGTGAATTATGAACAAGATACAAAAAGACGAAAAACCCAACTGCCACTTCTAGGTGCCGGGAGCAAAAGCGGAGTACCACGTATGATCCCTGCACACAGCACCACCAAGGGGGTGAGCAGACCACCGAAGCCGCCCCTCCGGCCCCACCCACCGACCCACCCTCACTCCATTTAGGGACCAGCTCCCCCCGCTCAGGGAGTGAGCAACGGCACCTGTTTCTTGTTTTCACTCCCTTGTGCTACAGCATGAGTCTCAGCAAAGCCCTGCCCGAATTTCTTCTCTGGCCCCTTATTAGTTTCTGTTGACTAAGGACACCAAGGACACTGGTCGGTACCACTGTGACCTTCTACATCTTCCATCACTAATTAACATAAATGATAAATTACCATGGCAAGCATATGTCGGGTTTCTGACTACAGCATGCCAACGTATTACATCACAACCTTAAAATTCTCTGCTTAATATAATATTTTCCCTCACAAAGAAAAATTCCTCCCCAAATGTAATGTTTCTTTTGGTTGCTGAGTAATTTTATTTTAAAAAACATCAGATGCAAAACTCCAGTAAGACTTTTCTCATGTGAAATTTACATAAAATGGAATTATCTAAAGATTCACCTGGCCAGATTAATTTTTCTTTGGCTTTCTTTTGTTTTGAAACATCTTTATTGAGATATAATTCACATACTACATCCTTTACCTATTTAGAACAAATCATGCAATAGTTTCAGTATATTAAGGGAACTGTGCAACCACTTCCACAGCCTAAGTTTGGAATATTTTCATCCCCCAGGGACAGCCCAGTAGTACCCACCAGCAGTCGGCCCTCCGGTCCACGCCCTTGCCTCCCCCTAAGCACACGTGATTCTACTTTCTCTGTCTACAGACTTGCTTCTGGGGGCTTCTCATGTAGACGGAGCCCCGTGCTGCGTGGCAGCAGTGTAACTACTGACACCACAGGCTCTTGTTCTGGAGCACCGTCCACGCTGCAGCCCGTACCAGGACGCCACTCCTTTTCATTGCCAAACAATAACGGTGCGGATCTACCACATTTTATTTAGCCTTGAATCAGCTGCTGGGCATTTGAGCTGTTTCCCTTTTTGGCTACTGGGAATAACGCTGCGATGAAGTTCACGTACACATTTTTGTGTGGGCAGGTCTTCATTTCTCTTGGGTATATACCAAGGAGTGGAACTGCTGGGTCGTACGGTAACTCGGTATTTAACTTTTTGAGGAACTAACTGTTTTCCAAAACACAGGGTAAACTTTAAAGGAATTAAAAGAAAAGAAAAATGCCAAGCATTTCAAAATATATAAAAGTGAGCGTAGCTCCTACAACAATTTTAAGATTAAAGACTTAAAATATAAGAAGGACAACAAATATGTGTATCTTTCCATTGTTTTCATGCCGTGTTTTCACTTAGTGACTTAACTTCCGCATGATATTTTGGGAGGGAAATCTCGGTCCCAAACTTAGGAACTCACCCCTTACTGATAATGAAACTGCTAAAACGAAGTATCTGCAGCTTGACTGGCTACCATGTAGAAAAACTGAAAATCACAGACAAAGCTCCTTTTGGGTATTTCTCCTACTTTACGTGATCACTGTACTGCCTGGAATGCGTACAGACCTGTCTCCCAGGCCCTCGTGGTGTCTGCACTTTCACTAACGATTCTTAGTCTCAGCTCCTCACACCTGTCAAAGGAGGGTCTGAACTAACTGACTTGCGTGATTCCATCTCCACTGTGGTACAGTCCCGAGGTGCTGTCTCCACTGTGGTACAGTCCCGAGGTGCTGTCTCCACTGCGGTACAGTCCCGAGGTGCTGTCTTACTCAGCTAAGTCATAGGTCAGACTGCCGTTGGACTTACCGGAATTTTTACTTGCTGTTGTCCTCACGAGTAAAACAAAAGTCAGGAAAGAAACAAAACATCAGATCGCCTTTGCAACTGCAGTGTAATTTGCTTCAGTGACGAAGTGGCTAAGACACAGGTTTAAACGTGGAATGTGCAAAATAATGTCTCTGCGGCCACAAGAGCTCAGGTATGTTTCAAACCTAGCTGTGCTTCCCCGGCACCAGCCCGGGGCCCCTGGGCAGCGGTCTGAGGGGGAGGGTCCCCAGCAGACAGGAAGGATGCTCGGGCTGACCTGTTCTCCTCCGGGATGTGAAGAGACATGAACTGCAAGGGTTCCACACACTGCACCAGCCAGCCCTGGCGCTCGCTGATTCGAGAGACGTCGACCTTTAAGAACTGGTTGGGCATCCTGCTCCAGAGGACGTGGGACAGGAACTGCACATGGAGGCGTGGGGGGCACTGCGGCAGCGGGTTTTTGTGCTCACTCTTGAACAGTCCCGCTGAGAGAGGCATCACGTTCTAGGAGGTGGAGAAGCGGAGAAAGAATTAACTGAGAACACTCCTTGGGGTTAGGAGAGCAAGCACCAGAGTTCTGTACAGGAAAGAGATGGTGAAAGTAAGAGACACTGCACGTGGGGCAAAGTCCATACGAAAACAAGAGAAACTGGGTGGAACGGTTCCTGAGAGGACAAGCGTTAGGGCAGGCACACCCGCGGCGGTTTCCTGCCCACACACCCGACAGCGCCCTGAGAACGTGAGAGCAAGTGAGCACGACCATGTGCCCTTCTTATTTCTCTACCAAGCCAGGCCCTCAAGGACACTGGCAAGTCTTAGCTACCTTCAGGGCCAGACCTCCCTAAAGAGAGGTGACATCCTCTTGGCTTTCTCCCTCTCTCGCTGTCTGTCCTGTCACCCACCTCATCCTTACACCACCTACCCACTCACTCCTCGTCAGTTTGCCGGGTTTTAGTAACCAGCAGTACACCAGAAACAGCTCAGCAGATAATCCCGACTATCAAACGCGAAAGCAGAATCAATCAGGGTTAACGCACACCACTCCTTCCCCTGCACCTTCCTCTGCCTCCAACACGTATCTTCAGCCATCTAACTCCTTCAGTCTGGTCTCAGGGAAGGAGAAGTCTCTGCCTGCCAAAGCTGATTCATTCATTTATGATCAAGATGCCACCCCTGCCCGCCTCTCCTGGACCAAAAAATCAACTGTCTCCTCTTCCTGCATGACCGCCAGTCTCTCCCTCTCTAGAACCTTCTCTGTCACATGATTTAGACTGCCTCGTCCTCAAGCTATTTTCCTGCTCTCTTCTTCTACTGGGGGAAAAACCCTAGGCACCGTACCAGACACTGAGAATATATCGGTGAACAAAACAGACAAAATCCCTACCCTCATGTGGCTTCCATTCCTTTTTTTGGGAGACATAAAATAAAAACCAGTAAGTAAATAAAACAGCGTATTAGAAAAGAGGTCATGGAGGGGAAAAAAACAAAAAAACAGGATAGGGGAATCACAATGCAGGACAGTAGTAATAACCAGGGTGCTCAGAATGGGTGTCACTGAGCAGATGACATCCAAAGAAGGACCCAAAGGGGAAGAACCATGTGGATATGCGGGGGAAGAAGTTTCCATGCAGGGGGACTGTCCATGCAGAGAACCCAAGGAAGGAGCCTGCCTGCGAGTCTGAGAAAGAGCTGGAGGCCAGTGTGGCTGTGCCACAGTGGAGGTGGGGCAGGATGAGCTGAAGCCACAGGGGAACAAGATGTCCCATCGTTCAGAACTTGAGAACCATTCAGAGACCTCTGATTCTTCTTCCCAGGGAAACAGGGTTTCGAGCAGTGAAAGGACACAATCTGAAACAATGATGGTCACTCTGATTGTTCTCTGATGAGCAGATGGGTGAGGACCAATCAGAGGCTCCTGGAGGGTCTGACCAGCCAGATGGCGGGGAGGCAGGTCAAAGGTGGAGGATTTGCTGGGGAGGGAACTGGGGCGCGGGATGTAAAGGAGTCACCAAGGATGACTGCAAGGCTTTGGGTCTGAGGACTAGGGAAGATCCCGGGAGACGGGATAAAGCAGGTCAGGAGGAGTGGGGAGGGGTGGTCAGCAGTCCAGTTTTGGACATACCCAGTTTGCAATAAGACACCCAAATGGAAAAGTCAAATAGACCAGTATTAGAGTTTGGGTTCGGAGAAGCTACCACTTTTTCTGTCAAATTTTCATTTTTTTTTAAGTTGCCAACCTTGCTGCCTCCTTTCTCTCACTTTCTATCTTGAATACTAATAGGAACTTCATAATCTGGCTTCTCCATCGTTGTGCTGGTGTTTTTCTGGCAAGGTCACTAAAGCCCTCCTTCTTAAGTCACGGGTGCCTTTAGTCCATATCACACTGGCTTTCCTGTGGCTGCCAGAATCTCACTGTACAAAGGTAGAAACGAGCTCACGCGGTGTAAGGAACATGTCCAGGGTCCCCGATATGCACCCTGAGTTGTGCCCGATGGCTCAGTGTTCAAAATCGCAAATTTCAGTTCAACTCCTTTTCCTGAATTTCAGCCAGCTCTTCTGCTCATTGATGTTAGTCTCCCTTCACTGGCCAAACTAATAATATTTAAATGAATCCCTGACTCTTCTCCGTGAGCACTGAATCCAATTCCTCAACAAATCCTATTAACCCAATTCACTGACAAGTTCTGTTAATTTCTCCCTAAAGCATCTCCTCACTCACCACTCTGTCTGTTACAACTGCCACCAATCTCCCCATCTCCTCCCCTGGAGACAGTGTCAAATTGTTGGCACCTGATTATTACTGCTGCTCTCATTCTTGCGAGAGCAGGTACTTCTCCACTTCATGACCAACATATTCTTCCCAAACAGGTTTGCTTATCCTCAACCCCCGACTTCAAGTTTCCAGCGGATCAGCACCGTCTATGGAGTCAGTATCTTTAAAGCCTCTCCAGCTCGGTCGTGGTCCACCCTCCGCCCCATGAACCTCCAGCCAAGCCCAGAGGGCTTCCCGTGCCACACGACACTGAGCTCCCTCACCCTCAGCACCCTCTCCCCTGTGTGTGGGCACTCTCTCGCCCCCTGTCTGGAATGCCCTCTTCTAGCAAAGGCACCTTGAGATTTGCTCTTTTAAGAATCGACCTGAATGTCACCCCTGTTTCAGCTCTGCCTGACCATCCCATCCTGCCTAGCTGCTCCCTCACTTCTGTTCCCAGAGTGTCAGTGGTGCCACCCCGGCAGCGCCCACCACCGCACAGCAGTCTCAGCCCTTGACGATCACTTCCAGCTCGCCTGTGAGTCCAGTGGTCTCTCAGCTGTGTGAAATTTGGCATTTTTGTTCTGTCTAAGCCTAGTTTTATTGAGTAACATTTATGATGACCAATGAGACCCTTTTAATTAATTATGTTACCCTGGTGACCTGAAAGAGAGTACAGAATTTTCAAACACGGCAACTCTCCTCTTAAAGAATCATTCATGTGATTAATACCAGTACTAATGAAATGCTGAATTCATTTAAGAAGTGCGTGCTATTTCCTAACAGAAAACAACCCAAATATGATACCAGGAGGGAGTCTCTCTTACCTTTATTCTTCCCAACTCAAACTGAAAGACATGAGGACTTGTAGCTTGTGCAAAAACGGCAGGAAATAACTTTGTACTTGGCTCCACCTTAAATAAACAAGCGAATTTAATAATATTAGTACAGCAGGAACACTAAGAAGCTGTATTTTCTCCACAGCACCCAAAGAACACTTTCAGAAGAAGACTTCCTGTCACAGGGAGACCCCCTCTCAGCTGTTACTGGGAGTGGCCCCTTCCGTTACCACGCAAGCACCTCTGGAGCCGTGATTGTTGGCTCTGAGGGGCTGGTGCTGTTATTATTTGAACAGAAGTAAAACTCCATCACGAACTCATTTGTTTTCCTCTCCTTCTATCGTACGCGCCGGCGCATACCTGGTAGTAGGTGCTCAGCTCCTTGCCGTTGGCGGTGAAGGTGAGCAGCCCGCTGGCCGCGTCCACCACGCAGCCGATCTCCAGGCCATTACTGTTGCGCCCCTGCCCCGGGCTCATGCTCTCGCCTGCACACACCATGTAGCAGTTGCTGCGTTTGATGCTGAATTTCAGGAAAAAACCAAAAACAAAAAATCACATTTCTCTTTGTACGACCAGGGATCTACCGGAAAGCATGTGCATCCTGCAAACTAAACCTAAGGTGTGCTGTGCAGGCAACAAGCTCCTGCCAACGTGGGGGAGGTGCACAGTGCGCCCAGGTCTGCGATTCTTGAGCAAAACTCCATTGACGTGAGGGGGCTTTCTGAATCAGGTCTCCTGAGCCTCTCAGCTCCACCCGGGGCAGGACAGGCCCACAGGCTGGAACCGAGGAAGAACTGACCTGCACCCTCCCTCCAAAAACTCAGACCACACTGGACCTTTTTTTGAGGTTCTGACAAGCTTAACTATTTAATAATTATCCAAATTGGTAATTTTCTTTCTCATAGGTTTTTTCCCTGAACCACTCGTTCTGAGATGAGAAGCATTCATTCCCGACACTGTCAGAGTCCTCAGTCAAATTCCACACGAGCCACTCAGCACTGAGGAAGTCTGGCTAATGTGATGCCCCTTTATGGAGAATTCCTGGCGATCCGTTATGAGAGACAGACTTCACCAGGATGTGCACAAAATCTGCGATATTAGCACAGAGCCCCACCTCGGTTTCACCCTCACCAGAGACAGCGGCAAGCTGACGTGACCTGAGTTTGGCCTGCTACTCCTTCTCTGCCACCACCCAGCGCACGTACTCACAAGGCTGGCAAAAAAGCCAAATCCAAGAAAACAGGAGGAAAAGAGCAAGAAGGCTGAGGTAGAGTCAGTTTCCGTATCGTCACATGTTGGATGCGTTTCCGCACACCACTTACAGGAGCCTCAGCGACCTCCCCCAGCCTGTATTTCCTGCACCAAAACCATCAGTCAGATATCCCAGCCCTAGACTGAGTTACCTCCTAACACTGCCGCCACCTCAAGTTCATGGCGGTTCAGGTGTCAAAGTCTGAAGGCAGGAGGAGACCGAGCTTCCGGTCACCAAGAGTGATGGTGCAGGAACAAAAGAAAAGCAAGCCTAGGAGGGGCTCGTCCTGTGAGACCTGTCCCAGCAGATCAGAGAGGGTGCACGGGCACAAAGGCTGATGTAGGAGGCCGGGTCTTCTCTTGTTCTGCAAGGAAGATGGCCTTCGTCTCTGTTTTGAAGGTTGGGTTTGAATTTGGTTTGTTTTACAAAATAAAAAAAGGATGGCACAGAAAGTGGAAGTGACTTACCCTAAGCCACACAGCGAGTCAACGGCAAAGCTGAGGAAAGAACCCACTGCCCCTCGGTCCACCTGGCCTGAACCACCAGCCCACACTGTCTTCGCCGTTTTCTTCCCACCACAAAACCAGTGCCCCGGATGCACATCGGGCCATGGGCTGAACACCTCACACTCACCCCATCTGCAATCCCCAAACAAAGGCTAAGTGGCGGTGGCCCACGTCATTGGTTGTGCAGTGTCACCTGCGGGGACATATGGTTACCACCCCCAAAAGATGCACTGCTCTTTCTTCGAGAGGTTTTCACTTTTAACACATTCAGATTCTTTACCGGCTTGTATGAGTAACAGAAAAGGACACCGACATTAATGATTACATTGTTCCTATAGACAGAGTATTATCTTGGACATGAAGTCCAAGAGGAAAAAAAAAAAGCCTAGGTTTATCAACATTTCTGTCAGATGTCATTCCTGTAAAACATTGAGGAAAACCAACCTTTCGTGCACCTTTCCTTTTTCATCTCCTAGAGTCACGGTCACTGTGCGAACTCTGTCCAGGTCAAAGGCGGTATCGTACTGATGGAAATCTGATGTAATCCAGCCCACCCAGACGTTAGTGGGGTCTTGTCCAGGAAAGATTCTCACTGAGTAATAGTACTGTTGAGAAAGCAACACCAGGTGTTGGCAAAACAAAGAGACAAAACTTTGACTTGCAAGGTCTTAAAATTGCCTAAGAATATGTCTTTAAAATCGTGTGGCCTAATGAAAATGACCACAGTGTGTAATAAATGTTTTCAGCAGCGATACACATTGTCTTTCAAAGAGTGATTCAAAGCCAGTGCTTTAACATAATTGAAAGAACTCCACACACTTCTAATGTTTTCTGCATACATTACTTGGCTTGGCACAATACATATCAAATAAATGGATTCTGTCTTTGTTAAAAAAAACCATTTTGCCTAAATTAAAATGTTATAGGCACAAAAGACTGACACTGCAAAAGAAGGAAAGTCTTAAGACAGAGCTCCTGAAGTATTTCAGACATAACTGGAGAAAGAAAACAGGCTCTCTGAGCACAGCGTGACCTGAGGCTTCTTAAACTTCCAGGTACGTACGTATGGGCGGGCACTCACACAGCACGCTTACGTAACAAATCATCAACTCCCGAGGCAGGCAGGCTTCAAATTCTTCAAGCTTGCACGAAGGCACTCCCCTAGGCTAGAGTTTTTATACCTGTCACCCACCTCTCTGAATAGGCTCTGCTCTTCCTATCACTAACATATACTATTTTGACTCCTTAAAAGCAACTTAAAATCTGAAATTAGTTCAGATCTAATATGTGGAAGTCAACTTCAAACATGGGCAACTCTTCAAGAGACAAAGCTATATATTTTTTCCTATTTGGCATTTTATGAGGAGTGTTTTGAAAATTTTAAATGGCAGACATTAATCCTTGACCGTTCACAAAGTATGATCAATGACCTTTCAGGCACATCACTGAGATGAAGGAAATCACAAAATGTACCTGGAAGAATTAAGTGGCCAATTAAAACGTTGCCCAGAAAGCAGAGAGCAAGGTCAGGAGTAAGGTGCCACTCGGGCGTATTGTTCCTAACGTGGCTCTTACTGCACAATATCCATCAGAACATGTATACGCTTTCCAACTTCTCAGTCCCCAAAATACAAGTGAGTTGTTATTTTTATCATCAGCTTGCTAAGTATTATGTACCAAAGTTAACTATTTGAAACGCAAAGCGCAATGACAGACACACAGAGTCGGATGACAGGGCTGCAGCTCATACCGTGGACGTCTGCATCAAGTAGTCGTAGTCATCCCTGTCATCGGCAAGGACGTCCTCAGTGAGTCTTGCGGAATGGCTTGTGCTGTAATCTGGCTTTGTCCTCCTGAGCAGAAATCTGAAATGTACAGAAGATCAGGGAGCGACATTACCACCTTCCGGCTATCTCAAACACACACATACGATTAACTCAGCAAAGTGGCTGTCAGCTCTGCTGAGCTCCCAAGAGAGCATCTGGAAATATCCAGAATGTTTTCAATTGTCACAACTCAGGTAGGGGGCACTGGTGTCTAGTGTGTGGAGGCCAGGGACCTGCGAACAAAACTTTAATGCACAAGGCAGACTCTTACAACTAATAATTATTTGTTCGAGGGTAATAGGGCTGAAGTTGAGAAATTCAGATTGAGTGTAAGAAAAGATGCTAAAATAAGTAGCCTTCTTATTCTACTTAGAAACTCTTTAAGTTTCAACCAATAATGTAAAAATAAGTACCTTAAAAACCGACCCTTGGGAGAAAATACAAATTATATGTCTCATTAGGGGTTAATATCCAGAATACATAAAGAATTCCTACAACTCAGCAACAAAAAAGTAAATAACTCAATCAAAAGACAGGCAAAGAACCTGAATAGACATCTCTCTAACAATGATTCACAAGTGACCAACAAGCCGTGTAAAGATCTCAACTGCACTAATCATCAGAGAAATGCAAATCAAAACCACAGTGAAGTATCACCTCACAACCACGAGAATGGCAGCTGTCAGAAAACCAGAAAGTAACATGGTTGACAAGAATGTGGAGAAATCGGGACCCTTGAGCAGTGTTGAGGAGACTGTGAAATGGTGCAACTGCTAGGGAAAACAACACGAAGGTTCCTCAAAAATTCAAACAGACAACTACCAGCAACCCCACTTCTGGGTATGTAACCAGAAGAACCGAAAGTGGGGTTCTGGAAAGATATTTGTACAACCATGTTCATAACAGTGCTGTTCACCATAGCCAAGAGGTGGAGTCACCCTAAATGTCCATCAATGGATGAATGGACAAAAAATGTGGTGTATATACATACAGTGGAATATTATTCAGCCTTAAAAAGGAAGAGAATTCTGACACCTGCTACAACACACGTGAATCTTGAGGACACTATGCTACCTGAGACAAGTCAGTCACAAAAAGACAAATACTGTGTGATTCCATGTACAGAGATATCTAAAGCAGTCAAATTCATAGAAACAAAAAGTAAAATGATTACTGGGGGTAGGGTAGGGGGAGGTGGTGGAAGAAGAAAGTAGTTTCATGGGCGTAGAGTTTCAGTTTTGCAAAACGAAAAAGTTCTGGAGATCCGTTTTACAACAATGTGAATATACTCAGCACTATTGAACTGTACACTTAAAAATGGTTAAAATGGTAAATTCTATGGTTTTTAACCACAATAAAAAATTCATTAAAAAGTAACTTAGGATAGATTGTCACTGGTAACAAACTGGATGGCAAACAGGCTGCTTTACTGTTTTCTATGGAATCCTTTGTCCAGAAGGGAGGAGGAAGAGGAAGAAGGAACTGAACTTGGAAATCTCTCACCCACTGTTATACTCTGCTGTGACCCCGCATGACAACCATGTATTTAAAATCATTTTGCTCATATCAGTGACCTTTGTTTCAGACGAGAGGGCTTTTCCTGAGCGTAATCCTTGTGGTTGTTACACTCCGGTTTTGCAGCTTCTTTGTCTTTGTCCACTCGATCTGGCACCAGATGGCCATGAGCTGTCTTCATGAGAACCTCGAAGTCCGAATCTGCATCATAATCCTCCAAATCGTTCTTGGGCCCAAAGAGGCCGGCGCCCGGGATGCCGCCCGCCGCAGTCTTGGAGAAGACCTCCGCGCACTCGACGGGCATGCTCAGGCGGTAGAACATGATGTCCGTGCTGCTGTTCTGGGAGCCAAATGACTTCTGAGTGACCTTTAAACACGGGGAGCTGTCTATGGTGCCGTCTATCCTGGTCACCTAGCAAATGAAGATGCCATCGTTCAAATCTAATCACTGTCGATTCCTGACTCTGAAACCCCTAATGTGCATCACCTCTTGAAGAATCCAAACATGGCCCACCCATGGCACAATTTCGCAAATGAGACCATTACGCATGAGGGTTACCATGTCCCAGATACACTCGGAGCCTCTGCTTCTAACTCAGAAGATGGTTTGGGAAATTCATATCATAACCGCATAAATTCAAAGTGAACCTGACATTCTATACATACATATATATACATTCTATTCTATATATGTATATATACACACACATATATATGTGTGTGGGTGTATATGTATATACATATAAACAATTAAGTACAGTTGACCCTTGAACCGGGTAGGTTTGAACTGTGTGGACCCACTTACACACAGGGATTTTCAGTACTAGATACTACAGCACTACATAAGCCATGACTGGTTGAATCCATGGATACAGAGGCCTATACATTATATGCAGATTAGCCCCAAAGTTGTTCAAGGTGAACTGCAGGTAGTCAGCCTCATCAGCCTCTCATAAAGTACCTGTCCTGAGAGTCCACCACAGTGTGGCACACCAGAGCCATCATTTACGTGAGAGACAATAACTGTCAACAAGGAGGAACTCCCTCTCCTGGTTTTGGGCAACGGTCTGATCTTTAAAGAACAAGCAAACCTCAATGTGTTCGTGGTTCGATGGAACCTGGAGAAACTGAGGGAGCCTCTTGCTCAGCCACATGGTAACCTCCCTGTTTGTATTAACGGCAAATGGCTCATAGCCCTCCTGTAAGCCGCAGATGGTGAAGTATTTCAAGGTGCTGACATCCTTTCCGAAGTTCATCCTGCCCACCTGAGCCACTCCGAGGCTACACACTGGTATGAACCCTGGGAAGAAGGGAAAAAAACAGTATCGTTAGCATAAGAGCCTTCTGGTATGGAATTATCAAAAGTGTTGCTCCAGAAGTCTTCCCTTTGTGAGAGCCGTCACCCTGAGGCAAAAGCAAGGATAAAGAGACCACTAACAGTAAGTATTCAACGCCAGGCTCCGAAGACCGGGATGTGCCCTTGGCATCAGAATTCATTAAATGTGGCCCAGGGGCCCCTTCTTTCCCCTTGGACTTCTGTGAGGTAGCTGCTAGGCAGCCCCTAGTCCTCCAGGGTCTCAGGGTGCATGGCCACAGGAGGAGGTCCCCACTCCGCAGCCTGCGCAGAAGTGCGCGTGCCTCTCTCGGAGGGGGAAAATGAGATAGAAGAGGGCTTGAAATTGCAAACACCAACACCGCTGAGCTAGATTTCTTTGCATGTACCTCAAAGAAAAAAGGATTGGAGGCAATATTTATAAAGGTTTTAATTCACTTATAGTTGCTTTTGATCTTTGAAGAGAGTTTTGCTCTTTTCTCCCTGGGGAACCCTACAGCTAAGCTTCGGGAAAAAAAATTGAAATATTTGGAAGTCGTTGCCAACATCCCACTGAATCTCCTCCGTCTGTCCCTTCCCCTTCAATGTCATTGACACTACAGATTACGCAGGACAATGCACGATTAACATAAATAGTTACGATGAAATCAAAGAGTAAGTTAAATAAGAAACTAAGTCAAAAGCAACAGCAATGAGCAATAAAGAAGAAACAAAATATTTCAGTGTGTAGCAGGGCTAGTTGACCTTTCCACTGTTAAAGAACAAGGGGAAACTACATTCACTCTGTTAATTGTCTGGCAAGGGGATGAGATGACATTTTTCAGCAGAGGGTGTATCTATGTAATCTTCATTTCCTTCTATACTATTTTACAGGAAAGTTCAAGTACTCAATGCAATAACCAAGGTCAGTGTTGGAATGCAGACCACAAATCAGAGGATCTAACTTGTAGATTAAAAAAGCAAGGGATCCTGAGAATAAGCTGACAAATTTCTCCCATTACGATTTCTATTTCTTCCACTGTTGAAATCAGTGGCAGTAAAAGCAATGTATAACCCTCAAAACAGCACAAGACGATACAAATTACACCTGATAACTCATGATGGTCTCACGCAGCTCGTGTCATCAGCATATATTTAAAGAAACAGTCGTGTAACTATGCTACCAACCCGGAAGCACGAACACATCCCGCCGGGTTCAAGGAAGTGCGAGGGATGAGTTTCTAGCTAAAATGAAAGAGCCACAGCTGTGTCTGCAGCTGCGCCAGCTCTGGGCGTAGCAGTCAAGGAAAGCTGTCTTAAGTGTCCCCGAAGGAATCAGAGAGAAGGACTGGATAAACTCAATAGACCTGAGACAGCTGGAACTGCATGTGCACAAACTGGCAAATGTCGCACTCATGTGACACGAACTAGGGGATACCAAGATAGAAACATCTCCTCAGAGGCTGAACAGTTATTTCTTTTACCACTTTAGATGTAGAAGGAGTTCCTACCCTAAAAGCAAACTTATTGGATCCCTAAAAAATCTCTACAGTAGACCTGTGGGTGTTTGTTATATTAGTATCTGGAAATTTTGTGTATGTTTGATATATTTTCATCTAAAAAATCAAGTATTTAGTGTTGTGCACAAGATTTATGTCCTAAACTGTTCACTCTGGCTATGTTTACAATCACAGAATATTGTTGGGACAATAAATGTATGTTTTTCTGTTCCTTGAGATGGTATACTATTTAGCTTTTGAGAATCTGGCTTTCAAAGGTTCATTAATACATAGGAAAATATTGACAGCAAACAGTATTTCAAGAAAGAAAGATGTAACATATGGTTTATTTTTAAACATGTGAAAACACCAGAAGGTTTTTTTTAATCAAAAAAAGTTTCAGAGTAGTGGGATTTTTAATACTTTTTTTCCTCTCTTTTTATGTCTCTCAAGCTAACAATTTTTTTCAACGAATCTTTATTTTATTATGAAAACAAGTGACAGTCTTTGTAAAAATACTCATTTAATAAGTTGGGATATACCTACATCTTTCTCAGATAGAAATGTGTAAGAGTGACGTGGATACGAAATGGTCCAGACCACATGTTCCTCAAGTTGTGGAAGTTCTTGGCTAGTGAGTGTGCAGTGAGCTCGGGACCAGAAGTCTTGCTAATAAAATTAGCAAGGACTGAGGATGAGCAATTAAGTCATTTGCATTAAGACACTTTCAACTATTCACTTCTTTATCCAACAGATATTTAGAAAGCAGCTACTGTGTGCCAGACACTCGGGACACTGGGTGAGGAACACACAGACCTCAGCCAAGAGGTTCTCACAGTCTAACGAGCTGGGAAGACAAGTGGTAAAGTCATACCCAAGTCACCTACTGACCTATCTGAGAAAACGGAGTACCAAGAACAGAGGAAGAGCAGAGAGATGGGAGTGGGAAGATTCTGCAGAAGAAGAGGGCAGGCAGGTACTTCTACGAAACGCCCAAGGACAGAGAGTTTGAGATCCAAGAGACTTGGATTCAAGTCTTAGCTCCGCCACTTTCTGGCAAGTCACTTAAATTCTCTAAGCTTTAATCCTTTCTTCTTTAATCTCTACCCCATGGAGCCATGGTTTTAAAAATGAGATCCTGTATATACAGTGCTTGACAGGGATGCTCACTAAACTAAATTTAAAACGGAAAAAAAAAAGGTAGAAGAAATTAAATATCCAGAATAAGAGAATGGTTAATTATGATACATACACAAGGCTAAGTATGTGCAGGCATTAAAAATCATGTTTGGGGCTCACCAAAATAAACCTGTAGAGGGAGACAGAACTAATATGGTGAAATTTAAAAACTGGTGATTCCAGGTGAAGAGTATCAGGTGTTCATGGTACTTTTCTTGCACTTTTCTGAAAGACTAACACTTCTCAAAATGTAAAATTGATACAAATATCAAAAGTTATGTTTAAAATGTTTTATGACTTAGGACAACATAATATTAAGTTACAAAGATGGCAACAGAAAATTATCTCTACATCTCAATCCTGTAGATGAGACAAAAACACATTAAAAGTCCAATTTTTCTCTGGGTAGTGGGAATATATATATAATTTCAATCAATTCATTATATTCTTGTATTTTCCAAATGTTCAAAAAGAATTGATTAGTTTTCTGAAAAATAATGGGTATAATTTTTCCATTAGCTTACAGCCGTAGGTGGTATTCTCACTGCTTTATTGTTTTGGTGCCTTTTAAAGGGAAGTATTTATGAAAGTACAATCATAAGTAGAAATTATGCTATTTTTTCTCTTTTTAATTTAAATGAAGTAGAATCCCCCCAAATTAAACTGTGTTCTGACGTCTGGAAATGCAGCTTTCGTAGCTGCTATGATAATAACACAATGAGTATTTCTGAAATCCGTATTTTAAATGCAGGGGTCACAGTAGGAAGGACTAGATGGAGGTGCAGAGCACACAGAGAAGAGGAAACGCCAGGTACTTTCCAGTCTACACGGGGAAGGCTGGGCCTCAGTCACCTCCAAATACAGGTGCTGACAACAGGTGACATGCTGTCAAACACACAAGGCTCGTGACAGCAGCGAATGTCCTGAGTGTTTATCTGGGGCTTCATCTCAGTGAATGTTAAGGACCGTTCATTGAGACAGGAATCAGCTATCTTTTTTCCAGTGAGTCAAGTCCAGTCTCAGCTTAAATCACAGCTAAGTGGCCAGAAAAGACAGCCGGGTCTGCAGATCTCAAGGTCCACGCTAAAGCCAGCCCTGTGTGTCACCAGAGAGTAGATTTTAGGCTTCCTGGACTGTGTGGTCTAGGTCAAAACTGCTCAAGCCTGAGTTACAGGGCAAAGCGGCCACAAAGAATATGAAGACGGGGGAGCGTGGCTGTGTTCCGACAAAACCTGATTCACGAAAACTGGCGGCTGGCTGGATTTGGCCCTCGAGCCTGATTCCTGCTCTAAGTTTTCAACATTCAAAGACTGTCTCCTACAGTATCAGGTCCCTCCAAGCAGCAAACACCTGATCCACACTGACCACGTGCCAAACACTGCCGGAGACACTGGAAACACAGCTGCAAACAGGATGGGAGGGCTCCCTTCCCAGAGTTTACCTTCACGCACGGAAGGGAGCTAATGAGTAAGGAAAGAGTTATCAATATACAGAATAGAGGGTCAGAGAATCATAAATGCTGTCAAGACTGACAGAAGGGTTTGCCATAAATTACACAAGATGAGTTGATAAATGACCTCCCTCTTAGTAACTGTCCACAGCAAAACATGATAATTGAGGCTCAGATCTTTCTGAGTTTGAGGCAGGCTGAGCACAAAAATATTCCAGCCCACTAAAACTGGTTTCCACACGTTTATGCACACACCTGGCACAGGTAAGTGTCAGTCCCACCTGCCTATCCTTTGAGTTCGCCGTCTTCTATTCTGGTTACCTTAACTGACACCTTGCAAACGGCAAAGCCTGATGAGATCTAAGGCAAGTTTCCTCCCAGCAGGGGATCTTAAATTAGTACACACGGGTCCAACTGGTTACTTGGGCCTGTGCCAGATCCGCCCTAACTATTTGTAAACCTGTTAAAACAGTAGCTACAACTTATGGCTAAATTGCTTCCTCCAACAAAAGACAGATGGCTTCAGCAAATTTTAACTTTCTCTGCTGATGAGCCTCCCCACTCCTGAGCAGAGGGCTGTGTTGTGAGCACGCAAGTCCAGCGAAGGAACTGGCAGTCACAAGGATGTGGGGGCGTGAGGCAGGCGTGAAATCTGCAGTGGGGGCTGGATGAGAAGATAAAGCAGATCACAAGCATACCAGCTTTTCCTAAGAATATATGATTTCAGATTTTGAAATTTCTGAAATACAAATTGGGACTCACATTTATAACCAAAACGAAATGGCCAAAAGCAGACTAAAATGGCCAGTATTAACATGTAAATGTGAATTATTTGATCAGAGGAAAGGGTAACACTTACTGGTGGCCTACTATGTGCCAGATAATATCCAAGCACTTTACCATTTATTATTAAATATTAACCCCATTTTTCAAGATGAGGAAAGATTTAACATCTTAGTTAAATGTTAAATCTTTCTCTAGGGTCCTTCGGCTGGTTAAATGGGATGCTCAAGAATGCAGGGAGAGAGGGTAAAACCAAAACCAAAACCAAAACACTTGCCTTAGATTTCTGGGATCTTTAGAACTGGAAGAGGCATGAAATGACCATTTCCAATTAATGTTTTCTTATTTTAAGGAAATGAAAACAGAGGGCCCACAGGAAGAATTATTTTCAGAACTGGATCTAAAACCCAGGGCTTCAGACGTGGTATCTGTTTCTTCTAGTCCATTTTGGCTTCAAATATGAATTAGGGAATTATGCTAAGTGAGGTCCCAGGGAATTTACCATGATACAGGTGTATCGTTAGTGCAAGGACTTGGTAACACAATGCTGGCTTGACAGGGGCATTCCCACACTTTCCTCCTGGCTCTTGGTTCACTTCAGAGCATCAAGATCAGTAGGATATTTATTTTTGACCTTGAAACCCATTTTAAAGCCATCACGTTCTCTCCATCAATTCAAGTCCAGACAATAGAATGTTTCATATACACAAGGTTCTGACACCCTTTATTCTGATTCCTTGACCTTTCCAGTATAATTAAGCCATCCCATACTAAATTTTGCTGTTTGGCTTGGCAGTATTCCTAGGTAACGAACCATTGGTGCTGTATGCTCACATTGCTCCTTCTAGAATCAGATGTATATTCACACGTGCAAAACTGCCAACGTGCAGATAGGCTAGTATATATACAAATTATGTCATTAACCACCTACCAACTTTAGCTATTCTCAAAATAGTCTGTACGATAGAAATTTCCTCTATTCATCAACACATAAGATTTAACTGTCAATTAACTGGGCAGTTTAGGCTAAGCAGTTTGGTTTTCACTGAATTTACCAATCATTTCACAATGAATTTCCCCAAATAACATGTTTTTCAGATTACATGCACATAAGCTCAAAAAGTACACATTAAGTAATAATCTGGAATTTAAACACTAAAAATCCCTTCACTTGTTAAAGTACTCCGTGAATGCAGTACCTATTTAAGAGTTTCATTCCTGGAAAAGTCCACAGAGTGTCTAGGACAGTCCCCTTTTCTGATTTCAGACAAAACAATGAGGCTGCTGGTCTCCAGCATCTCCTTACTCTTTAGAATTTGTCTGCCGCTTTGTGACTGTCTTCATCTTCACTCAAAATAGCCAGTGCCCCAACCCAAACCTGTGGTTGTTTGGATTGCCCCACAGCAGGGACTCACAGTCCGAGCTTTTCCCTTCCTTCACAAGTGCTACCTCTTAATCAGGGAGAGTCCCAGTGACCTTACTTTCCCAGGTCTGATGCAAACCTGGGTCCCAGGTCTGTATCAACAGCAGATTGTACAGAGTGACACTAATGACAGAAAGGACAGATGTGACAGTGGAGCAAGGAAGGTAAGGTATTTGGGACGGTGCAGACCCAGCCCTAATTCACACCATGTTGAAAACAATCTTCTCAATGAGTCACATACATCTGCCAAATGGTTCATATTTCAACAGAGGATAAAAAGAAATTATATGTACAGACCGACAGCCCAATATTCTGGTTTTTTTTCCTTCTTCGTTTTAAAGGCAACTAATAAAATCGATAATGGAAAGTCATCCCCCATCTTTTTCCTTAGACGCCTTTTCTGCCTAAAGCTATGCAGCTATTTTAATTACAAAAATATCCTTCTGTTTCCCTCCCAAGGAAAGGAATTCTATGTGGTCTCAGCACCAAGAATTCAGTTTTGCTTCTGCCCTTTCAAACAGCAGACACAGAATCAAAGGCATCATTTCTGGATCTGATTATAATCATCATGGGTATGGGACCAGAGGGCCCTGAGGTGATCTTTACTCACAGAAAAGCTGACAACCTTGAACAAGCACCAATGTAATGAGGCATTTACGCTACACAAGACACGCACTCATAGCCTACTTTGTGAAATACAGATGATCTCCAGACAAAGTAACTATTCTTTCACCATATGGCAAAATGCTAACTGACTCTTCCATGCTTTAAGTCAGGGATATGATCAGCTCCTCACATTACCGGAAACCTGAAGTGCTTGCACACAGGAGGAACTTGAGACCAGTGCTAGACTGGTGAGGGGTGTCAGCGTAGAGGGCAGGGGATCAGTCCCCCAGGGCGGCCCCAGCAAAACGCCACAGGCTGGGTGGCTTTAACTTATTTGCCCAAGGCCAAGATGTCTGCAGGTGTGGTTTCTCCTCAGCCTCCCTCCTTGGCTTGCAGACGGCCACCTTCTCACTGCGTCCTCACATGCCCTCCCCCATGCACCTGGTGTCTCTTCCTTTTCTTAGAAGGATGCGAGTTGTACTGGACCAGGGCCCCACCCTCAGGACCTCAGTACGGTCACTACCGGTCAGGACTTCACCGTATGAATTTGTGGGAAGACAAGATCCAGTCCGTGTGAGCTGGGACAGAGACGTGAGTTTTGTATTCAGGACGCTGTCTTCAGCTGCAGACACATCTCCTCAGAAGCCATGCCTGCTGAGCCCTGAGGACCGCCAAGAAGCCCTGGATGAGAAGAATCTGAATCTCACTTTATGAGGCATTTCATTTAATGATCCTGCAAGGCATTGTTTCTCATTAAGTCAGAATAGTTGAGATTTCACCCTCTTCGGGAGGCAGCAAGCCCCAACAGAAGTGAGACACGCAGTCATCTTCTCAGTAGTGAGAACTGGCTCCTGTCTCGTGGGTTCCTCCTTCAAGCAAGTGTGGAGCGCGAGTTCTGTGTCAGAGAAAACGCCACGCATCGGTTCCCCTCTGACGTCGGCATGTCAGGGAAATGCTGCACTGTCCCCAGGTTTTCGCCAATATTCCTTTGTCTTGACTATTTTCTTTCTAGCTTTGTTGTCGCTGTTTGTTTTGCTTTTCTTACACTGAGGATCAAATTACTAAACTTGGAGTGTAATATTTATATTTTGTGAGGGAATCTGAAGTTTATACTATGTGAATTAAAAAAGAGACAGAGTTGAGCAAGGAAAATACGAAGTTAGAGACCAAATACAGGAAGGAATGCCTTTCTACATTAGGGTATAATTATGTTAGCTATGATGTGATTTCAGGGGAATTCGGTATTGTTTTAGTATAAATGAGGCTTAATTTGGGGGGTCAGAAATGCATATTATGTTTTCCTATAGGAATTAGTGATAGTTTTTGGCCTACGGAAAGTTGCCCTATTTGTGTGCTTTAAGGAATAAATTACCCCCATAACGCAGAGAAGAGGGCACAGGGCAAATTAAAAAGTATAATTTGTTACTAGCTAGTATTTGGGTTTTTTTTTTTTTAATGGCGGGCTGGGCTAAATCACGTGTGAACCCTAAAATTCCCTTCTGTTTCTCCAGAGACCTAGAGGAAGGGCCACTTGTTAGTCTGCTTGGCTTCCTCTCTCCAGACTAATACCTAAATCTCAGCTCTTGAGATACTACCATTCTGATGGTACAAAAAAGCAAGGGAGATGAAGCCCACCCAAAAGCTGACCAAAGAAAGGGCCATTTCTCCCTGTGGCCTGGGGCAGCTTCAGCTACTGGTTGAAGGACTCTTCCCTTCTCTGAGGTGGTCTCAGGAGACGATGAGGGACAGAATGTGCCCCCACCCTCACCAGCTTATTGCCACTGCAGGATGGGGGAAGAGATTTTAGGGAGCTAAAGCCTCCCAGCAAAAAGAGGTGCTACATCAGTAAGAATTCCTGTTCAGAAATCTTCCGAGAAGGACTGTCTTGTGTAGGCACATGCTGGGACACAGAGGGCAGACGCCCCGCCACTTAGAGACAGGACTCCAGAGAGGGTGGTGCCACGGAACACGTAGGATATAAGGCAGCCAGACATTAGGGGCTGATGAAGCCGGAAAAGCACACAGAGAAGAAATCTGGGACTATGGGAAAGACAGAGCCACTGCTTTGGCTTGGAGGGCTCCCCCACAAATACCAGGCACTCTATTTATAAGACAGAGGCTATTACTATTACCAGGCCCATTTTTTCTCTGCTGTAAAATGAAAAAGGCTTCCGATTTCATCTCCTGGTGTTTGAGATCACACCCTTCACCTCATCAGGAACATCACTCAAGATCAGGCCTTCCCCGTCAGCTCTCCCTCTCTCCCAGCTCTTCCCCCAAGCTCTACACACATGCTCAAGAAGCTCTTACTTTTTTAAGAACCTCAAGTATATAGAAGCAGATGGTGGATCAATTACCACCTTTTGTCCAAGACACTGCTTTTACATGTGTAGTTGGTCCTTTCCAATACTGTAACAAGCATCTTCTAAGCCACCACCCAAAGGAAACCTAGAACCTCAACAGTACCTGCCATCTAACCATAGCACGCTGCTCTCCCTATCTCCCGGCCCCTCCGCCTGAGGAAACCACCACTCTATCCCTAGAATCAGCATCCTCTTACTTTCCTTTATACGAGTTTTAGAATTTGGGTTGTTTATAACTTTGATAGTTCTGTGAGTCCGAAGGTTCAGCAGAAACTAAAATACCCCTTTGGTGGATGTATTTGTTTCCCATTCCTATGAGACAAAGTACCGCAAACCTGGCAGTCTAAAATAAGACCCATTTATTGTCTCTTAGCTCGCAGGTCAGAAGTCCAGGTACCGCACGACTGGGGTCCTCTTCTCAGTGTCATGAGGATGAAATCAAGGTACTGACTGGACTGTGTTCTCATCTGAGGCTCAGATCCCCTTCCAAGCTCCCTGGTTGTTAAAAGAATTCAGTTCTTTGTCATTGTAGGACTGAGGTCTCCTTTTTCTTGCCAGCTGTCAACCAGGGGCTGTTCTCAGCTCCTAGAGGCCTCCTGCAGACCCCCACCATGTGGCCCTCTCACACCACAGCAGTCTGTTCATCCAAGGCCAGAAGGAGAGCACATCTCACACTTTGGATCCCTCTGACTTCAAGAAGGACCCAGTCTCTTTTAAGGGTTCACCTCATTAGGTCAGGCCCACCTGGATGACCTCTATTTGATTAACTCACAGTTAACTGATTAGTAACCTGATCATGGGAGCTATATCCCATCTAATTCAGACTCTGTCCACATGACAGAAGAGAGGGTTATGCAAGGCATGTCCACCAGGAGCAGGACTTCCAGAGACCATCTTAGAATTCTGCCTACAGCACAGCGTATTGCAGCCTGTTTTCCTGGGTTCTCCCCAGTCCTGATGCTGACTAGTTGTCAGTGCAGTGGTAAGAAGAGACAAGGAGAAAGTCATAGCAGACCTCACCAGGGACTGCTCCTGCCTAGCCCTGTTCCTTTGTTGACATTACAGCCAGAGCACTCTCTGAAAAATGGAGATTCAATTAATCTGTTCGCTTTACCTACAGATACTCTGAAGAGATTTAAAAAAAAAAAAAAAAGCCAAATAGAAGGGAGACTCATAGAAGAGGACTTGCTACTTTTACAAGTCTAATAACACGGCTCCTGATCTTGACCGCAGGTCCTGGCCCTTTGAGGGGAGGGAGGGACTGAAGGCTCCTGTCCTTCTCCCGGGGCCGGTGTGTCGCAGCAATCGTTCTTTGTCCAGTTAACACGGGAGCTTCACGGTGGAGTCTGTGGTTGCGGAAGGACAGCGCATTCCCTGTTTGGGAAAGGGGTCTGTAGCTCCTAAGAAAAGCCCTGCCTGCATCGCTATGGAACAACCCGACCTTCAGCTGGAATGAACTGGATGGCTGTCTTGCCACCTGGATTTCACTGGGTTACCCCATCAGTCTTTTAAAGATTTTTGTGATTTTCCTTTTGATGTTATCAAGAAACAACTTACATTGGTCAAGAAATCATTTCGGTTGTGTAAACTGTACAAAAGGCAGAGACATCAAGAGACAGTTCTTTTGATTGCTTTACGAGCCAACGTATATATGACTGAACTACCTCTGCAGCAACAAAAAGAAATTATGAAGATTTTAACAAACACCAAATCAGGCATGGCTCAGACGTAAAGACAAGCTAGCTGTAAGAACAATTTGAAAATAGAGTGCTTACAAAAACTTCTTAGTCCTTTAGCAACCACAGTGCATTCCTGCTGGCCTAAATGAATGGTTTTTCAACTGAGCCCGGGCTCTCTTAGTGGCGACTGTAAGTTAGGGAGCTTGTCTCAGGGCCTTCCACTGTTGTTACACCCAGAGCAGCTCCACTGAATTTTTTAAGAAGCCGTGTAAAGATACTTGGGAGGGAATGGGAAAATTCCATGCCCAGAAAGCATCTGGAAGTCCCAGGCCCGCGTAAACTCTGCAGTCCTTTTTATGGAAGAAAACCTAGAATTCTGACTAACCCCTACAAAGTGAAGAGTTAACGACTACAGCTAAATAAAGTTTTTAACCTGCCTTAGAGACCAAAAGGATACTTCCCAACACCTCCAACCGCAGTCCAACAATATGGACCACAACATTTTCAGACAATTTGTGAGGATGCTGTATTAACTTTACAACAGAGTATAAGTTTCAAGTCATTTTTTAAATTTTAAAAATGATGTGAAATGTAGAGTTGGAAAACAAAGTTGTTTCTATGACTGTGCCCCTCAGACCCACGTCAGAGCCCATCTTGTCACCGCAGTGGCAACTGGTGTCTGCAACAACGCTGCAGCGTTGGCATCTGTCATTGCTTAAACAGCACGACTGGGCGTTCCACACTGTGTACAGTTCTAACATCATTCTGTGAATCCATGTGGCATAAACTAAACAAACACAACTCACATCGGCATTTCAAGAATTTGACTTCGTAAGAAGAAAGGCATAATATGCCAGCATTTAAAAATAACAACCAACTAAAAAAAACAGACTCTCAGGCCCTATCTGTAGGGCCTGAGACAGTGTAGACAGAGAACACAGATAAAGCCCCTCTCCCAACTCCCCCATGATACACAGGCCCTCGTAAGAGCAACACCCGAGGAACGGAGGTAGGGATGGGGGGGGGGTTAGAGTGCCGGTTTCACCCACCACCTGAGACGCAGGACTGCAAAACAGAAATTAAGTTGTAAAAATGCAAAGCTCCTATTGTTTTCACAAATCTATGTCTGAGAAATGACGGTCATACCTGCTTGAAAGCTTTCTGAATGAATAACTAGAGAACTTAATGCAAATAATGAGCTGGCTGACTTTCTGAGGACTGGTGACAAGTTTACATAATTTTAAAAGTACCGACTGAGGCAGATCTTAAAATCCAAGACTATACATGCACATATATTCAAGTAACAGGATATATTCGAAGCCATCTTGAAGAAAAAGTGCTAGCTCAGTTTGAAATGAAACATTTATACAGTATTTTGTTAAACATCATCTTGTTTACGTGCTCTGGGTAACACTACCCAACAGAACCTCGCGACATGGTGTAAGCGCTCTGGAGCTCTGCTGTGCGGCAGGGCGCCGCTGGCTAGAGGTCAGTGCTGAGCACCTGAAACCTAAGTTCCCACCACTGGAAACTCAGTTTTTACCTTTATTTCACTTACATTAATGTAGCTTCAAATAACCCCGGGGGCCAGGGGCCAGCCTGGGGCAGCAGCGCTCTGAAGCACGAGCAGTGGCCTTGCCCCCCGCTTCCCAGAAGGCGCTGGTCCTCCCCGCACAGCGCTGCCCGAGGTCCGGGCCCACCCGCCGGCAGAGGGGCCTCTCCCCGCGCCGCGCCTCCGCAGCGCTGCCCGCGCTTCTTCACCCCAGAGCCCGCGCACTCAACAGAAACCCCCCGGGCGCTGCCCGCCCCTGGTGCCCTCGAGTCTGCGCGAAGAGGGACGTCCTTCACCGTCTCTGTCGTCTCGGCTCCCAGCAGAGGGCCTGGCGCGCCGTCGGTGGTCCCACTATTTTTTTTGAAACGCACGAGCCGAAAGAAGCTATCAGCAGCTGATTAAACAGGGCGGTTCTAAGGGAGAACTTAACACTTGAGGAAAACTCTCCCTTTACCTGCCATTTCTTTCCTGATTCGCACTTGAAAAGCCCCTTCTGCTTTACGGAACTGCCAGCTACGCGGTGGGGACGGCGTCCGGGCCGCGGCCGCCTGGAGAGCGCCGGCTCCACGAGCCGAGCCGCCGCAGGCCCGCGGTTCACACCGCCGTCCCCGCCCTCTCGCCGCAGCCTGCGAGGAGCAGCGCGGCTGGGCGCCCCGGGAGGCCGCGCGAGGCCGCACACTCACCGTCGCCGACGTCGAAGTCCTTGAAGGCCAGCTCGGAGCCCGAGTCGTCGAGCAGGACCTCGCCGTTGAGCGTGAACACCATGGTGCGCTCGGTCACGTCGGCCATGCAGCCCACCACGTCGCCCGCCTGCCAGGGCCGCCCGTAGTGCTCGCTGCCCTGGTGCCAGCGCTGGGCCTGGGGAGAGGGCTCGGGTCACCGTGCGGGCGGGGGGCCCGCCGCACACCGCCCGCCTGGGCTCTGCACCCCTAGCGTCTACACGGTGTCACGCACTGCGTCTCAACAAAACCCAGTATACCCCGTGATCTTCAGCGTCCACTATTCAAAAACTCTAATCCCACATACTTTCCATTACAAGGAAAACTATGTCTCTAGAAATGTATCTGTCTCACCACAGGGAACGCTTCCCAGGACACGGGTTGTTTTTCTCTACTCCCCAAAATACAGGGAATCATGGGCAGAGAATCAAGCTGGGAGTTTATCATCGAAAATGACACTCTAATTTTCATCTGTTTCAAAATAAAATTCCATTCCTGGGAACCAAAGACACCGACACTTCAGCCAAACAGAATTCTAGAAGCACTTCAGTACATGCTAAAAACAAAAAAGGTTCAAATCAAACTTAAAAATATTCTTAAGATATTTACTGAAATAAGCAGCCAAAAACTGAATACATATGGCCACATTGTTTTATATACGTAGGTGAAATTTCATCAGTATATTTGGAACAGTTTTCATAAATGTGACTTTTGAATCTATAAGTATATTCTACAGACACAAAATTAGTTATATTATTTTGTCAGAAAAATCTTTTAATTGTCCCCTTAAGCATCACCTTCATTGTGAACTGATACGTAACAGGATACAGTCACCAAAGTGAAACGATAGGATTCTTCTAAAGCATAGCACATCCTACTTTAAAAAAATTTATTTAGCTAAATTAGGTATCAAAATTTTTCCATCCAAATTAAAAAAACAAGATTCAGGAAATGTAACGTTTCAGAACAAAGTGGGTCAGTTGTCCTAGAAGACACAATACTAATTTCTAGCCTAGAAATGCTTTCCCACATACGTACGTTAATAGCAAATCTTCATGATTGCTTTTTTTATTCTAATTTTCCTTTTTTAATTAGAAAAACTTGTATTTCTCAAAAGGAATACAAATTCGCCAAAGAAAATTAGCAAATAAAAATAAAAGAAAAGAATAAAATGCCAAGAATTTCATCAACCAAAAATGACTAGTATTATTCTATTGTGGCTATGTTCATATATAAATATTTTGTATTTTAAATTTTAAAATATTTTACAGATAAAATAATCATTAAATATTTATAGAATGCACAAATAAACAAGAAAAGCAGCACCTGACCAGCTTCCACCAAACTTAAGAAATAAAAATGACTAATAATGTTGAAAAAGAAACCTCCTGGTGATTACAAACAGCAAAGAGCATTCTTGTGGCTACTGAATGTTTATACCTATCACTAATTCTTGCTGGAGGGTGAATTCCTTCTGTGGAACTGCTGTGTCAAAGTGAATGTGTTTTTAATCAGTACATGGATTTTTAATACTTTCGGTAGACAAGGATGATTCAGCTCTTTGATATGACAGAGAATCCACGTTCTACTCCCTGAGTTTCGCTGTATTCCCAGGGTGAAGGAAAATGTTTTGAGACTTCAAGGACAGAAGTTTTCCGAGGAGCTACTTTCTCCTGTTCGTGCTCAGGGAGGTCTTCGCATTACCGGACCACACAAGGCACAGCCAGGGCAGTGTGGACACCCAGTGCACAGCAGCCCACAAAGTCCGGGCCCACACCCTGGGGTCTGCACTCACCTTGAAGCCATCGAAAGCAAAGGCATGTTCATCCGAGCCCAGCTCCTGATCGGGCTGGCAGCCTGGCCGGCTCCAGCCCACTCGCATGTCTCCAGCAGTGACAGCCTCGAACTCGAAATACCACCTTCCGGCCCTCACGGCATAAGTTTTCTCGGCCCGGAAGATCCGGAACCGCTCCCCGGTGCCACTGCACACCTCTGCCCTGGCGGCTGTGAACAAGAGGGATTGGGGTGAGGGCTTCGGGAAGGTGAAAGACGGGGGCAGACACCCATGACTTAAGCAATTAAACCTATGGGGAGGAGGGTAATGACCTTTGACTCTTATCCTGGCTCACATCTTACAAAGTGTTTTCATGTATGTGATCAGCCACCATCAGACGGAACCAGACTGCAAAGTACTAGGGCTTCCTTTGGAGACGCTGGGTTTTCACTAACACTGTAAAGGCAGGTAATGTACAATCTGGGGTTTGTTTTTTTCTGTAGAAGAAAGCCTTCCAACCACTTGGTGGTTTGGTAGTGGAAGATGAGATGAACTTGAAGGCATGGATGGGAAGAAGCCAATAAAAGAGGTTTAAATGCTCTGTATAAGAAATGAACAGACATTTTTGGGTGGGAGAGAAGAGGGAAGAAACGGCCAGGAAGTGAGGAGGGAGGTCACCGCAGGAGACAGCTGCAGGTCAGCAGAGCAGGGAACCACTGCTACAGTCCCCAGACAGATTGCTAAGGGCGTAACTCATCAACTACCCGCACCTTCACTGTAATGTGCTGTACACACAAATGCTGTGCTTAAGAAATGTGAGGGAAAATGAAAGGGTCACGTCCCACATCAAGATCAGCGCAGAGCAGAGGGGAAAAGATATCTGCAGGAGATGAGACACACGGGAGAGGAGTGAGCCCAGAGTGCAGGACCTCAGGCCAGGGGCCCTGGGGCCAGGATGGCCTGGAGCAGGCAACCCCCTAGGAAGTCACAGTGTTGGGGCGAGGGTCCACTGAACGGGTAACAGAGGGTACGGTCACCTCAGTTAAGAGCGGGGTTTAGACGCAGAGGAGGAAATATAAGTGACTCGACCGAAGTCGCACAGCTAACAAACGGCAGAGCTGGGGAGCTGCCAACTGCTGCAGCCTGTGCTCTTGCCCCCTGCCTCCAGGGGCTGGCCCAGAGTCAGTCGGTACTGGGTAAATATTAGTTCTCATCTGTTCTCAAGAGTTAGGAAAGACCTTATAACTAATAAAGGTTTAATAAAAGCTTAACCACTGGGTTGATGTGACCAGATAAATAAAAATGATCAAGATAAGCTCTCAAGGTTGCCAATAAACACACAGTTAGATCATCTTTAACAAGCTAAGACTAGATTGAAGTAAAGAAAGATGGACCGAGAGGTCCTAGCACACAACAGGAGCTGATCTACTGAAATGACGTGTTACTGCTCTTTGGTGATGTCTGCCGTGATGACAGGGCATGTAGATGACCTGCACCTGCTGATGAACCTTTCCTAAGCTGGGCTAAGTTTCTGAACAAGCAACACTGTATTTCCACCTTTCCCCATACACACATATGCCCACGCCTAACCACCCAGTCTGCTCCAAGCCAATTTCCAGTGTCCAGCAGTGACAGCCTCAAATTTCACACACTCATGTCATGCAATACATTCACACCTTTTACTGAAAAATAAATGCATTAATACAGTTTTTAAGTGACATATTTTTACTACTGTATGTAGTATACAGCATGTACAAAATTCTCTGAAGATAAAAATTTTGCTGTTGATGCAATTAAGTTGGGAAAAGGGCTTGAATGAGAAAAACATTTCTATAGTGAAGAGTAAAAATTTCTCATGTCTCTTATGTAATAACTGAATGTCTTTTAAAAGACAGGATAATAAACTACTTTTTTGAGGAAAAAGAGCTAAGTTTTAAGAAAACAGTTCTAAGTGCTGCAATACTAAAAAGAAAAAAAAAAAAAAAAAAGGAAAAGCCACATTTCCAGAGTTAGTATTTCCTCAAAAAACAGCACACTGATCCACTGCTCCCTTAAATCATTGTTGTAATGTTCTCTAAATTAATCTAAGAGGTATAGCATATGAGCTATTAACTACACAAACATTGAGAGGTTACTTTTCAGGAGAACAAAATGCTCTCACATATTTGTCCTTATTTTTAGTTATATCAACATTTTCAAATGAAATTATACTTATATTCTAGTAGGCACTGACAGATTCAACTCCCAATTTCCTAAGTACATAACATTCAGTTTTTTAGAAAACTAAACTACTGAAAAACTCACAGGTCCCTTTTCCCGTTTTATGTTTCCAGGACATCAGACTCCACAAACATGCACAGTGGACTCAAGAAATGCAAATGAATTTTAATATTAGCTTAAATCAGATATGTTGGAAGGCAATTTAGTATATAAAAATATAACCACTTCATAACTTCCTTAAAAGCCCACAGCCCACCACCAATTTCTTTTGGCATTAAGACGTACCATTAGTTTTCTCTACTAATAGAGGTAATAAAAATAGGGGACTATATAGAAATTGTGGAGCAACAAGAGGTAATGATGAAGAATTTCTTGATCCTGGCATTTTCTCCTGATCTTAAGCTGCTGCACTATTCTTTGTTTTAATTGAAGTACAGTATTATGCATGTTACAGGTGTACGATAAAGTGATTCACAGCTCTTAAAGGTTCTGCCGCATGCACAGCTATTACAGAATGTGGGCTGTATTCTCTGCGCTGTGCAACAGATCCTTGCAGCTCATTTCACACGCATAGATTTGTATCTCTTAATCCCTATCTGCATATTGCCCCTCTCCCCACTGGGAGCCACTAATTTGTTCTCTGTATCTGTGAGTCTGCTTCTTCTTTTCTGTTATATTCACTAGTTTGTTGTATTTTTTAGATTCCACATATAAATGATATCATACACTATTTGTCTTTCTCTGTCTGACTCATTTCACTTAGCATAACACCCTCCAAACCCACCCATGTTGCTGAAAATGGCATGATTTCATTCTTTTTCTGGCTGAGCAGTGTTCCATTGTATAAATACACCACAACTTCTTTATCCAGTCCTCTGTCGATGGACAGTTAGGTTACTTCCATATCTTGACTATTGTAAATAATGCTGCTGTGAACACTGGGGTGCACGTATCTTTCTGAATCAGCACTTATGCTTCTTTCAGATACACGCCCAGGAGAGGCCGGCTGGGTCGTAAATGCTGCACCAGCCCTACGCTCATGGCTGGCACCACCCTAAACTCGAGACGAACATGCTATTCTCAGCTATCAGCACACAAAGGCTCGTACCCTCCGCGGACCTTCCTCCGAATGTCCTTTGGCTCCTAGCTTATCGTCTGTACTTCCTGCATTAGTGTAGGGTAGCTTGCAGCCATGGTTTAAAGAAGCAACTCTGTTCTTGATAAAATACAAATACTGAATGGAAAAGGCCCAGGCCATCTGTAACAAATTTCTGTTGCATACCCTACAGCACCACACAGCTGAACACAAAGTAGGCGCCCTGTAAACACCTGCCGAATTGGATCTAGGAACAAACACTCTTCTGAGCCCGGGACACAGGAGAACAGGCAAACCGCCAACCGGCAGCACCACGGTCAAGGGCAGAGAACTCTCCCCCAAACGTGTAATTCTTACGCTTTGCTTGATTTTTAACCACTCCACATTCATACGTGTTTGGTGGGCAATTCCAGCTAATGTAAGTATGCTACATAAGTGACCTTTCATATTGTTATAATGAATAAAATAGCAATCGACATTCTAAAAAATAAACATACATTCCCAGTGCACTTTATCAAGGTTACTCAGAGATGAAATTCTGGACTTATGCCTTTAACAAAGCATTTAGGATTAAAGGCAAGGTCTGAAAACACCCTGTGTTCCTACTACTCCACAGACCCTAGCACTGAGAGGGCAAACACCAACAACTACTCAAACAAGACCTAAAATTCCTACACACTGTGCTCCAAATCATGCATTTAAAAGACACTTACCACTAGAGGGCAGTCAAGGTCTAATTATGTATGAAAATTGTACGTTTTACTAAAACTATGAAGCAAGGAGGGCTAGACTCTTGAAAATTTTACACCTATCTAGAATCCTTTAGGTATATTTACATAATAATTTTAAAAATATTTGCTATTAACTAGTCATCCCTTTAATCTGGTATTTCTAAGTAAGCAATTCAAATCTTAATAAAATCTTGTAATGAATAAATGACTTTTTCAAATGTTTTAAAATATTATTTCAAATAATACTACAAAGGTAGTATAATTTAAATACTGAGTTCATATTCATTCTAGAATACATAAGCAGCATTCTGCTAACAAAAAATAAATTATAACTCTGATTAATTCCATAAGGTTACCCTCAATTTTGTCCAAGATTTTATACTCTCAACTTTTTTAATGTCAGCAAGAGCAGTACACCCAGTTAAAAGAATTGATGTTTTAAATCTTACCTTCGGGATCAACAGACACATTTCGCTTTATTCCATAAAATCTCTGACATCTATCTTTTAATTTCCATCCTCACCGTCCTGGCTCTGAAGATCACAATCTCCCCGCAGCCCCCCGACAGGCCTCCCCACTGCACGTGCTCCCCTGCTAGCCCCAGCCCGCTGCAGCACAGTCACACTGGGCCGTAAACGCCCGCCACACACCGGGCTGCAGCTCCTTGTACAGAGTCACTACACTTCTCAGCTGGGTTTTCAAGGTATTCCATGTTTTATCCTAGTCTTTCTACTGCCGTCTCTTACTGTTCTCTCTCCACGTACACTCTGTAATTTATCCTACCTAGGTTATCAGTTTTCCCTCAACCCTTTCCAGAAACACCTAACTACGTCAGATGCACACCTCCCCCGGCAGCAGTGCCCTTCCTCCCACTGATCTCTACTTGCTGATACTTTGATTCCTTCAACAGCGAGCTCAGATGCCACGTCTCCCTTTACTGATGCCTGCAAATGGAAAATGAAGCTTTCTTACGTGTTTTCCATAAAGATCAGTTTAATCCCTACTAGGAGGAAGGCACGCTGTTGGAGTCCAGGACACACTGCTGAACAAAAACCAGATCTCGGCCTCCACTGTGGAGTATTCCACACGAGCCTCACCGCTCATTACTCACATAACTTCAGTAAGAAGGAACCTTGACAATCAACTGTCACTGGTTCTGCCTCTAAACCCTTAACGTGCAGAAACCACGCCATCCTCTGATCACATTTTTTCTTCCCAGTTTTCTCACTTCCTATTAAAACACACTCTCCTGCTCTGCGGCCTCATTCCTCATCTATGCAGCTCTGGGGACCTTCCTGCCTATGACTCGCTACTTTACTTGCTCTGCTAACCCTCATCTTCGGCTGATTCTACCGTCTTCATTCTCAGCATCTATCCTCGCCCTGCTGAGCCTGCAGAAGAACACACGCCCAGGCAAACTGGCACTGTTACCAGCTCGCAGTCTCCAACCTCAGCTGGACCATCAATGTTTCCCTGCAATCTTCTTATCTCTTTGTGGCCTGTTCTATTTCTGATCTTTATCTCTGAGTGACATCAGAAGGAATGGCAGAGTAAGGACCTCCAAAACTGCTCTTCTCCATAAAATGAGAACAGTGAAAAAACTTATTTGTCAAAACCAACTTTCTTGGCGCTTTGAAAATTAATCAAATACTGGCAATAATCTGGGGAGTGTTTATTCAATAAAAATGGCTGAATATTTGCAAGGACAGCAAGATGAGTGGTGTTTTAACTTGACTGAGGGCTAGTCCCTTCTTCCTAGATGCATGGTACATTGAAAAACAATAGTCCTTTAAAATGAAAATCAGTAAACTAGAAGCCTCTGAGGGGACAGAGCAGCGCTGGAGCTCCTCAAAGCCCCATTCACAGGAAACTGGTGTTATCGCACCTTTTTGGCAGTTCCTTGGAAAATCCCACTTGCAACACTTATCCTTATTTGACCTGACTCAGAGCTTGCTCAGTGCAAACACACTTTTTCCCAGGGACACTTGTCAAAAAAAAAAAATCACAGGCAATTTTTTTTTAACACTGCAGCTGCCTGAGGTAGCTGACAATAACAGTTGAGGCAAACAACAATCTGTCCAAACTATTTGAAAAGAAAAGCTAGGGAGTGAGGTGTCCACAGCAGGCTGTGACAAGTTACAGTATAATCCCGGTGACTGGGGAAGCCATGCTCACCCCTAGGGCTGTGTGTGCTGAGAAGGCCTGAGAAGGGCCCAAGTCCTCACCTCCAGAAGACCGGGAGGCCCTGCAAAGCTGTAGGTGAAGGCTGAGGTGGGGACTGCTTGCTTGTAGGCCAAAGGCACGTCCCAGCATGCACACAAAGTCCCTCCCTCAGCAGAGACTGGGAGACTTACAAGTCCTGGGCACTTAAGGAAGTCTCTGTCTAATAACTGACCACTAAGCAGATGAAACAGAGGCTTCAGCAACCACACCCCACAAAACAAACTCTACAGAACTTGTGAAGAAGAGTCACTGAACAGATAAGCAACAACAACAATAGACACCAAGGACAGACGCACAGATCAAAGGCTCAGAGCGGCCAACAGATATTCGACAAAGGTGCCAAGATAACTAACGAGGAAAAGGTAACTGTTGCAACAAATGGTGCTGGGAAAACTGACTTTAACCCCACATTACAAACAAAAATTAACTGAAATTAGATCACAGACCTAAACAAAAAAGCTAAAATAATAAAACTTCTAAAAGAAAACACATGAGAAAATACTTGTTTTTACAAAGACAAAGATTTCATAGGACATAAAACATATAGCCTTAGAGGGAAAAAAATCGGAAATGGACTTCATCAACATTAAGAACATTTGCTCTCTAGAAGACCTCATTAAGAAAATGAAAAAGCAATCCACAAATTGGGAGGAAATATTTCCAATATCCAAAATAGTTCTTACGAACTATACACACGGAAAACATATATATACACAGAAAAACATATATATACATATACACATATACATACAAACATACACACACACACACATACATATTCACAATTCAATAAAAGACAAAACAATCCAGTTTTTTAATGGAAAAAAGATGTGAACACTACATAAAAAAAAGATACGCTGATGGTCAATGAGTACAAGAAAGGATGCCAATATTATTATTAATAAGGAAAACACAAATTAAAACTACAATAAGATACCATTTCACATCTACCAGAAGAGCTAAAATCAGAGTCATGATCAATTCTTGGCCAGGATGTGGGAGCAACTGGTACCCTCATATATTGGTTGTGGGAGTAAATCTGCAGAACTATTTGGAAGTTTCTTGTAAAGTGAAGCATAAATCTGTCCTATGATTCAGCAATTTTGTTCCTATTTACCCTAAAAGAAATAAAAGTGTAAGTCTGCACAAAGACTTGTCTACAAATGTTCATAGCAGTCTTATTCAACAAAAACTGGAAACAACCCAAATCTCTATCAACAAGAGAATCGATAAGAAAAAATTGTGGTTTATTTGTAGAATGCAATGGTACTCAGCAAGTAATCTCATGATTCATACAAAAACATGGACAATCACAAAAACAGTATGTCGAGCAAAAGAAGTTCGATTAAAAGATAAAATATTTTGACAGAAGCAAGATGGCAGAGTAGAAGGACGCTTATAGCTCACCCTCTCCCATAAATACATCAAAACTCACATCTACGGACCCACTCAGCCAACCAGAGCACCTGCCGAACTCCAACAGAACATCGTCCTCTTCGAAAGACAAAGACGCTAAAAATCTGGTAGGAGAAAAGGAAAAAAGAAAGAAGAAAAAGCAAAACAGTGCAGGACCAGTCCCGCGGGGAGGGAGCGGCAAAGTAGAACAGGCGCTCATTTGCTGGGTCTCGCCCCTCCAACGGAGAGGCCAACGGGACGGAGAGGGAGCCTCTGAGGCTCGGATATGCCCGGAGCACCACTTGACCGACAGAACTAAGTTAAACGGGCACAGAGGATCCCTGCGACACCCAGCCCAAGACGCAGGACGGCAGCTGGGGGCCGGTACAGGCCACCCAAGCCGGGCAGAGGACTGGGGCGGCTGCACTGAGGCAGCCCCAGGGGGACTGCAGGGGGCTGCGCGCCGTGGCTGAGAGGGGATACTGAGCAGAACCATCTCGGTCCCCCATAAATTGCAAAAAAAGCAAAGCAACATGGCCAGTGTGCCCTGGGGGGAGGGGTACCGTAGCCTTTGTCTCCTCAGACCCACGGCACCATTACTGGCGCTTCTCGTGAGAAGAGAGGCGGGGCGCAGCCACAGCCGCCATGTCCTCCTGTGCGCAGCACCCTGGCAGGGGTGGGGCCGAGCCCTGAATCCGCACCCAGGGGCTCTGCAACCTCCTGGGTAGGACTGAGACTTGTTTACAGCCCGAGGCAATAGGATCTTTCTGCCCTGGTCCCTCAGAGAACTCGAGCTGCCAAGACAAACAAGGAGCAAGATTTGGCACAGAGCAGGGGCAGGGCTGTTCCGCGGTCTTCCCCAAGCCCGCCTATGAAGTGCTGACCTGAGGCAGAGCGGGCAGCTGCACAGAGCAGCAGAGCGACCGGCGCTGGGAGAGGGCGAGTGGCCACCCACCTTCCTGGCAGGAATGCAGCACCTGACTACGGTGCTGGGAGGGGGCGTGAACCGCCCACCTGCCTAGCCAGAGTGCAGCATCTGACTGCGGCATCGGGAAGGGGAGTGACCTGCCCACCCAGGTTTTACTCCTGCATAGGCTTTAGATAGATAAATAAATAAACACAATAGATAACTGATACTCCTTAAGCCACAGGGCCAGAGAGATATGAGCAATATGAAGAAGCAGAGGAACCACTCCCAATTAAAAGATCAAGAGAAATCCCCTGAAGTCAAGATCAATGAAATATACATTGATGGCCTACTAGATCAAGATTTCAAAAAAGGACTGATCAAAGTACTGAAGGAACTAAAACAGATAGTGTTTAGAAATATAAAATATGTCAAAAAAGAAATAGAAGCTATAAAGAAGAATCAAGTAGAATTAGCAAACTCATTTGCTGAGATGAGAGCTGACCTAAAGGCTGTACAAAGCAGGCTACATAATGCAGAGGAACGAATAAGTGACCTAGAAGACAGGACAACAGAAAGCACCCAATCAGAACAGCTGAGAGAAAAACAAATAAAAACCAATGAAAACAATATAAGGGACCTATAGGAGAACATAAAGCGTGCCAATCTACGCATAATAGGGGTTCCAGAAGGGGAAGAAAGAACAAAGGGGATTGAAAAGGTATTCGCAGAAATCATGACTGAAAACTTCCCAAACCTAAAGAAGGAATCAGATATCCAAGTACAGGAGGCTCAGAGGGTCCCAGACAGGAAGAACCCAAACAGACCCACACCAAGACATATCCTAATCAAGATGGCCAGAGTCAAGGATAAAGAAATGATCCTAAAGGCAGCAAGAGAAAAACAAAGAGTGAGTTACAAGGGAACCCCCACAAGGCTCTCAGCTGATTTCTCTACACAAACACTACAGGCCAGAAGGGAGTGGCAAGATACATTCAAAGTCCTGAATGAAAAAAAGATGCAGCCTAGGATACTCTATTCAACAAGGCTATCCTTTAGAATAGAAGAAGAGATAAAGAACTTCACAGACAAGCAAAAACTAAAAGTTTAGCAACACTAAACCCATGCTAAAAGAAATATTGACAGGTCTACTCTAAACAAAAAAGCAGCAGTATGCTACAGAAATGAGAAACTCATAACTGGAAAGGTGATAACTACCATGAATTCCAAATAGAATAAGCACAAAATTGTAAAAGAAGACATCTAAATCATTAAGAGTGGGAGAGGGAAGCAAAGAAAGCCATTGTGGAAAACAGTATGGAGATTCCTCAAAAGACTAGGAATAGACTTACTATATGACTCAGGAATCCCGCTCCTGGGCTTATATCCAGAAGGAACCCTACTTCAAAATGACACCTGCACCCCAATGTTCATAGCAACACTATTTACTATAGCCAAGACATGGAAACAGCCTAAATGTCCACCAACAGATGACTGGATAAAGATGAAGTGTTATATTTATACAATGGAATACTATTCAGCTACAAAAACTGACAACATAATGCCATTTGCAGCAACATGGATGTTCCTGGAGAATGTCATTCTAAGTGAAGTAAGCCAGAAAGAGAAAGAAAAATACCATATGAGATCACTCATATGTGGAATCTAAAAAAAAAAAAAAAGAAAAAACATAAATACAAAACAGAAACAGACTCATAGGCATAGAATACAAACTTGTGGTTGCCAAGGGGGTGGGAGGTGGGAAGGGACAGACTGGGATTTTAAAATGTAGAATAGATAAACAAGATTATACTGTATAGCACAGGCAAATATATACAAGATCTTGTGGTTGCTCACAGCGAAAAAAAATGTGACAACGAATATATGTATGTTCATGTATAACTGAAAAATTGTGCTCCTCACTGGAATTTGACACAACATTGTAAAATGACTATTACTCAATAAAAAAATGTTAAAAAAAAAAAGATAAAATATTTTACAGTGATTTCCTTTGTGCCTAGTATAAGAAGAGCATGAGAACTGATCTGTGATGATAGAAGTTAGAAAGTGGTTACTCTGGGGGCAGAGGAAGCCTGTGATGAAGAAAATGTTCCATGTGTAGCTTTGGGTGGTGGTGCCTCATGTATACAACTGTCAAAATTTGCCAATTATATGTAAATCACACCTCAAATTAAAAATATCTGAAAAAGAGCAATTAGTGTCGAGGGCTTAATCTACACCAGACAGTTGCAGAACTCTTCCCAGCTGTCTGGTCTTGGCTTAGAAGGCTTTCATCACTTGCTCCCATCCCAGAGGTCGTGTGGACCACACATCCTTTAAGACAGGGGCCTTTTCCAGATCTTGTATACCTAGCAACATCTGCTTCATAATACAAGTCTACCAAATATTTGTAGCTATAAAGCTGACCTCAAGTTAAGCAAGAAGTTATATTATGATTATGAATATTACTGTTATCAGGTAGAAGCTAATTTTACTTGCAGCAAATAGAAGGATTCAGTACCTACTAAGAGCTGTCAAGATGCTACCTACCTAGTGACTCAACTCAAAGGACTGAAATCTGGGCTTGGGATCTGCCTCTCCCATTTACTAGATGGAAAGACACAGAAGCCTCTGAATCTCAGTTGCCTTATCTGTAAAATGAGCACAGCACACAGAGCATCCTCATAGACTTACCGTGAGGATTAAATAATTGTAAAGGTCTCATAAACACCTGTTACGCATGACGAGCACTATGTAAACATTACCTATTACTATTTAAGGTTGAACACTTACGCACATATACTACACTGAAAATATCAGTCATAAGAGAATACTTGGCACAGATTTTAGAAACTTTCTATCCAAAAATACAGGTACTATAATGAAACACACAGAACTCGTCATTTTTGCCAACTTTAAAACATGGATATTAAGACCAACTCAAACTGCAGGAGCAAAGGATTAAGGAGTTGACATCTTAAACCATATTCTTAAAAGGTATTATCTTAAAGGAAATGTATTCTTTATAGAACCTTTTAAAATTCATTTATTCAACACATATTTCTTAAGTGCCTTTCTACAGTGTTCCCCTTAAAGCAAAATATTGCACTAATTAATTAATTAATATGGCTTATGCTTTAGAGTATAAATAATGAAGGTTTGGGAAACCCTAGCTCCCACTACAGGTGTACACCCATAAACACCTCGGACGAGCTCTTCTTAGGAGAGCTGGTGGGGTGGGGCAAGAACAGGATCTCAGAGCTACTGTTCGCGCAGACTCTTTGGGAAGGTAAACCCATCTCCTCCCCTCCATCCGTGCGGCCCTGAGCCACTCTGCTGAGGGATGACCTAGCCCTTCAAGGGTCCTTCAGGAAGAGTGCTCCAAAGTTTTGGCCGCAGCTACACACTGAGACTGCAGGGCTCCCCCTTTCATTCCCACGCTTGGCTGCAAAGCCCCCACCGTGACACTGCAGCAAGGACGGACAGGGAGAGGACGGACGGGGAGAGGACAGTACCATGGTCTTGATCGGGCGCCTCCAGGCTGTAGCCGTACCCCAGCAGCGTGCGCACTGCCTCGCGGAGGCTGTCCTTGTTTGATTTCTTGGTTCGGTCATCCAGAAGGGCGTAGGGAACGAGGCGCGGGTTTCTTCTGTTCTTTACGTCCTGCAGGGAGGAAGCAGGTGAGTGACCATCAACGTGCCACCAGCAGCTTCTGGAAACGAGACAGCCACCACACACCTCGCAGGCTGCAGTGTCTGAGGCGGACACCACGCCTTCCCCTGCCTTGTCTTCCCAGGCTGCGGGCGTTACTGAGCCACCACCGGCAGGGAGGTCTAACCACTGAGAGCAGGCCCTCTCCACCAGGAGAAAACGTGAACACAACAGCAGGAACAAAAGCCGGCTTTACGGATCTTGAGAGCCGTCTCCCGTCTGCCACTTCACAAGGCAACGGGCTGACCTGGAGAACATACCACGCCCTTGCCAAGATGACTGGCAAGCCTCTGCTACAAGAAGAGCCTAATTAGTAGCCGTCCTCTCTGACTTTTGAGCCAATGGACAACATGAGGCTGCTGTCTCTTCCTCAGAGAAAACCCAGTGTGTGGACAGCCACTCCATGACCTCAGACAGCTTGAGAAATATGCATTACGTCGACTCCAACAACCAGGAAAACCAGGTGATACCAGGAGTACTGAAATGACTATAAACGTCACAATTTGTCCTTCATGAAACAGGCTCCAAGTTTATAATGTGATTAAAATGGTGTTGTCGAAGCAAGAAGATGGCCTGTCTTATGATCCTGGCAAATCATTCCTGCTTCATGGAATTGTTGTAAGAGTTAAAGGAAAAAAATACACATAAAACTCTAGGCATAGAGACTGGCATTTAACACAACAGCAAACCGTTCTATCGTGTTTGTGAGGGGCTGTGCACCGACTCCCGAGCCCAGCACTGAACAGTGCGTCGGTGCACGTGTACATTAGGATATCTATACGACGTAAGCGTCACAGCGGTCATTCTCTGATGCCTCCTGTCACAAACAGTACTAATTCCCGCCTAAGTCACCCCCAGAGCACGCGCTGTACAGCGAGGCTACCCTGTACCTGCTGGATGCCGTAGGTCCAGCCCTGGCGGATTCGATCCCGGGCCCACACGTTATGAGCATTTTCCGCCAACTTGTCCACCATCGCTTCCTGAGATGGGGTGAGTTTGATAAAGCTCAGGTCCATCGGGGCAGGCTTGTACCCACTCGTCAGCTGGTAACTACAAAGCAGAACAAGAAGAAATATATAATGGGCCTCTCCAAGAAAATCAAGGTTTCAAAATCCCTCTAATAGTCTTGATTCCAACTGTTCCTAATTCTTATTGCTCCATGAAGCACAGGGGTGACCAGTGGGAATGCGTCTGTCAGCAAAGCTGGGCCCCTTTCGCTTAAGCTGAACGCTCATCAGCTGGAAAATGTTTATGTTTTCATTTTTACGTCAATAAAACAGAAATGAGACAACACCCATCTTTTAAATTTATCACTGTTGTGTTCCTAACAGTAGAGGCTTTTGTGCAGCATAAATCAAAGTACAGGTAATCCATTAAAACATCTGAAGAATCTCCCATCCTGCTAAGTCATCATGTTCCTTCAACATTTACGTGTTGTATTGATGTGATATTTATTTCAGAAACCCGTGCGTCCTGTCAGGTACTACCTGCTCAATATTCTACAGGGAAACATTAATGCATTCATACTCTGTTTCCCTACTGCTGTTTCTACTTACATCATTCAGGAAGCCTCCAGATAAAACAGACTAGGAAATCCTAGGTGTATCACCAACTGAAATATGGTTAAGGCCTGCATTTTAGAGAACTCTTACCAGAGACTATTTCCACACTATGAGCTGGGGAGAACAAGGACTAAAACAACAAGTTTTAATCCTTTTGAAGAAATATAAAATTGAAAACACAAAACTTTCAGCTCACATGCATCAGGGCAAAGGTACTGCTCTGTCTTACACACATGCACACGCACGCACGCGCACACGCCGCCTCATTCTATCAAATCACAAGATCGGCACAAAGCTTATTTTACAGCTGCTTCTCTCTCCTTTTCTGTCACTGCTGTGTCCCCTTCAATCAGCCATGCCTGGAGGCCAGGATCGGTCTCTGATCTGTTTTTCTAATTGTCATTATACTTAAAAGAGTTCCCTGGGAGAGAGAAGAAGCCTCTCAATCTACATGTTTTTGAAAGAATTAACTTTATTTACAAGATTAATACTGAGACATGCATCTTCATCTGAGAGTCTCCTTTGGTGCACATGGAGAGAAGAAAATTCACCAGATAATTATGCTGAATTAAAAAAATGATCAGAACATGAGAAAATGGTCTCTGAAAGAGAACTATACGTCATTTTTCTTCTTTTAATTATTCTGGGCCATGGCTAGCGTGATTACAAGGTAAGCTCCTTAACAGCAGGGAGTTGACATTACAAGCAATAAATAATTCAAGGTTGAATACAGTTGACTTTACCTGAATTACTCCTACTTCATGATAAAGCATCCTGTATTTTATAAATGATTTATCTATAGGCAAAAGTTTTAGAAAGATTTCCTTTGGTTTAAAAGTAGATCAGTTGGTCTGGCAGGTGCAAAAGTAATGGCTAATTATTGCCTTAGGACATTTAATTTACATCCATAAACTAAATTTATAGACATGAAATTTGGTTCTACTTTAAGTCAGGACTCTGCATGTTTGGGGAATAAACAATATATTTTCTTTGTTTTTCTATAAAGGAAGCCATATGGGATTTTTTAATCACTCATACAAATCACTGTATTTTATAGAATTTTGATGTTTAAATGGACAGATTTGTAAACTGTAAGCATAGCCTACATACAAGCTCTTATTTTCTTCAAGTAAGCGTACCAAATACGTTTCAAATGCACCAAGAGGTGATCAAGCTAGCTAATTTCCACGCTGAACAGGTTGCGCTGGAAGTGTAAGCAGCTTTCCGCAGGAGAGAACTTCCCACACGAGCCCCTCTGTCTTGTCACGGCCCTCATGCCGGCACCCCCACGCCCCACACATCTCCGCCCAAGCACACCTTGCACATCTTTTGATCACAGGATACACTGCCTAACCTGCTGGTTGTCTCCGCAGATCAAAGGAGCAGGAATGGAGAAGAAGTAATTAACAGATGACCAGATCTGTCCCTAGCTTCCCCTTCAGTAATCTTGAGAACAAACTGTGCAAACAAGACAGTATCTAAGGAAAGATCACAAGAAGTCAACTAGCCTGCAGGCATGGGGGTGGTGGCGACTCTGCCCACCTAGGGATTAACTAAGATCACGTCCCCTTTTCCCTTCCAAACTTCCATAGAATCCAAGTAGAATCTTCAGAGATGGTCTTTTGGGGACACTCAGTCCACCATCCCCCCAGATTGCCGGCATTCTGATTAAACGCAACTTTCCTTTCTACCACCATTCGTCTCTCTTGACTATTGATTTTTGAGCGGTGAGTTCGGTGAAAAAAGTCGTGTTCTGGGCAACGGTGCAGAAGTTGGTCTCCTGTGCTCTCCTACCTTCCACCTCTACTCCCCCTCCTCCTGGCCTTCCCCACGATCGCCCAGCACACGGTAACACAACAGCACACAATTCTCTTTCTTCTTTCATTTTCCAGTGGTTCTGAGCCCTTCCACTTGTCACAGAGGACACACATAAGGCAGAATTTTGAAATAAACGAATAATTGACTAGAGCCTTTGCTACCTTAGTGAGGCTCATGTAAATTCTAAGTTGGAAAGTTCCTTCCCCTGCAACTGATTCTAATGTGGACTTCCCAGTGTGAATGAAAAGTACTGCAGCCGTACCAGTAAACAAAGGGTGCTGCGGCCACCAAGTCATCAGCCACTGCCGCCGCCCCAACAGTGAGCGCCCCGACAGTGAGCGGAGGGAACTCAGGATGGACACAAGCAGGCGGCCTGGCCTCTGCAGCACCCCCAGCAGTGTCCCCTGAGGGGACTCAGGATGTGGAAGAATGGGACACTGGTCCCATAAAGCTAGGTGCACATCAGAGGGATGATTTCCATGAACCCAGACCTTGGCACCTTCCTACATGTAGGAAAGCACAAAATTCCTTAACTTGAGACTATCTGGCTTTCTTTAATTAACAGTAGCCTTTTTGAAGTGGGAGGAAAGGGGGCAGGGCACAACCACTGAAGGCATGACACAGCAACTGAGGACAGGACAAACTGGTTACAACAAGATGGCAGAAAACTGGATCTCCAGTAGATGTGGAGCCTCACGGCAACTGGCGCCTTGTCAGTTCCCCCACTGACCATAAAAGGTCAAAGTGGGCGGGGGGGGGCGTTTCCTGGAAATCCTCGCCCCTTCCCCAAAGTAGCTGGAATAATCCTCCTGCCCATTAGCATGTGAGATGACCCAGTCCATAAAACCTAACAACCCCACACCTCACAGCGCTCTCGCCCTCCCTGCTGCTCTCGCTCTGTCACGCTTGCCTCCTGAGCCGGCCGCACTCCTGTCTGCGGAGCGTGCGTCTGCTTTCCCTGTAAACACCCCGCCCCACCCCTCCCGGCTTCTCTCCCTCTCACCTCTCTGCGAAGGCCCACACGCTGCTGCGGAGTGTGTGTCTCCTAAGCCATTTTCCCTTCTGGGAGAGACAGACTGCACTCTGTGCGTGGAATGTGTCTCTCTCTACATAAACTGACTTTCACTCTACCATGCCTTGCTCTTGAATTCTTTACTGCATGAGGCAAGAACCTATTCTCCCCCAAGATTCTGATGTTCCAACTACCTAGTCTTTTTGCAAAAACTCCTATGCATCCTGCCTTCTCCCTTGCCTGAGCAGAACAGTCTCTCAGAGCGATCTGAGAGGCTGCCTCCTGGGCTCGTGTCCTCAGAAAGTCCACTGAATAAAAACGTACTCTCAGCATACAGGTGGTGCATTTTACTTCAGTCGACACCAGCAGTGTCTTCTTTGGAGTGGGGAGGACTTTCTGAAGGGTACTTTCTTTAAAAAAAATTATGGATAAGTTCTACTAACCTACAGTACAACCTCACATTCCACTACATGTCTACAGTATGCACGTACAGGACATATATATACTATATAATGTTGGCATAAGCATCTCTCTTTATTTTGTAAATTTTCCTCTTCTTATATAGAATATCTACTGGAGTTGCTTTAATTTGTGGTCACAAAGAAAACCTACAGAGATGCATTTACACCTGCTGATTTGAAACAGCACAATAATTAGTTCATGCTCATTTTCAGATGCAGACGACAATTTATTCTACTTGTGCTTCTTCGTAAGCCTGTGCCAGAAAGAATTTACAGTTTAAAGTGGTTCTTTCAAATGGCTAATAATCCCATCCAAAGTTACTAACTCCCGTTTCACCTGACCCTTATTTCCACACTGCTGTAGTTCAAATCACCTTCACAGTAAACATAAATACAGATATCCTGGAAATGAATAGTCTTCAGCTTCAGTAGTTTGATGAAAATGGTAACATCATGAATGCTGTGACTAAGAGGATCAACGATGACTTGCAAAACCATCTTTCTGCCTGTGAGACATGACAAAGTAAGAATCAAATCATTACGGCAAAATGAGATTTTTTTAAAAGTGCATAAATGTACTTTAGCAAATACTGTCCATTCCATCTTACTCATACAATTTAGGCACAGAAAGATCAACCAACTACTAATATACTTTCTTTTGACTGAAAGAGAACAAAGAATGAAGCTTTTAAATTAAATGTAATTGACATGAATCTTGGAAGCTAACGGGTTACAAGTAAAGTTTTAGACTGACTTTCAGAAATTTAAAAGAAATAAAGGAAAGACTGCTACAATTCTTGGGAAACAGAATTCACAGCCCAAACAATAGGGAAAAGTCACATCACTGGTAATTCTATTAAGACAAAATACGCTCATATTAAAGACATCTGTGTGCTACATTCTCCTGAGCTTCCTGGGAAAACTCTGCCAAATCAGTCAAAAGACCTCCTTCTCCTCCAATCTATTTCTCTAGTAGGTATAGCTTTACTCCATTACTTTAATATGCAAAGCTGCGGTGCCATCAACCATCTTGCAAATTTAGCTCATAAGAAATATGTTTGGAACTAAACATATATTCAATACATTCATTTCCAAAGTATCAAATTCTTTTGTAGTTATTAGCTCCTAGTTTTATTTTGATGTAGTATATAAATTTTTTTTTAAAAAACAGGGAGATTAATAAATTACATAAACTGAATGGGCTTCAGTTTCCTTACAGCAAAAGAGTTTTTAAAATACTTCTCTGCCTGGGGAAAAAACCCGGCAAACTGCCAGTTCCATTTGCATCAAATTACCGAAGATGTGAACAAAAAATTGGTTAATACTTGGCCCCACGGATGAACTGCCATGTTAAGTAGCAATTCAGTTTCGTGTTTCGTTCCCACCTGACCCACATTTTTCCTAAGCAGGAATTCTAAAACAGACTTTCAAAAAAAATGTTCAGTATAAAATCACAAAAGGGCCAATTAAAGTGATGCAACAAAAACACGGCAGCATACCAAAAGCACTAGGAAGCAAGTCTTTTCCTTCTTCCCCAGCCTCTCCCACCTCTCGAGCTCGCCTGTTCAGTCTAGTCTGATTCAGGTTAAATGAAGCCTGGAGTCATCATGTCATGAAAGACACACAGTAAACACGAAGACATGATGTCCGAGTGCAGCACATGCTGGTTATAAATTTCAAACCAAATCAGCCCTTCAAGTACCTTGGAACAAATGGGAAAATCTCAGATGACTGCACACCAGAGATATTAAGAACAGGTTTTGCTGGAAGCACATCTTCTAAAAATGAATACTAGGCTGACATTCTCCCAGAAAGGAGATAGAGAACATTCAAAAATCCTCCTCCACAAGACAAGCACAGTTCAGTGGAGAAGGTGGAGGGAAAGGACAGGGTACGGTTCTGCTGCTTCCCCTCTCTGGGCTGGTTTTGAATAAACGTGTAACATGAGGATGTGCCCTGTGCCTCCCCCTGCCCTCAGTTTCTTTTTACTCCAAGGCCTTCCTGTGCCCCACAGCCCCTCTGAAACAAAACCATGAGGTAGCCACTGCCCTAAGAAAGGGTCATGTCAAGAGAGAGATTAAAAAAAAAAAGCTATTCTTGACTTTTGGATGTTCAAAATAGGCTTTGAAAATGCACTACAGAGACAACAGTCTTTATTTTTATACTTTAGCAGCTTAAACAAGAAACATTTATTGCTCCCCCGGGCGCAATGTAGCCGGATGCTTCTGACCCGTGAGGTAGATCAGCTGAGACAAGTGTTTAGAAAAAGACCGTCTGATAGTAAAGCCCTACTTCTGATACCAAAAGAGCAAGGCCCGGCAGTGCTGAGGCACAAAGGGAGACCAGTCTCTCCAGGGCCAGACAGACTGAGGTTCCAGAGTCCAGAGGAGAGGAGACTTAGAGGAAAGCCGGTGCTCTCCACCCCTGCCCCGTGGGGACCGGACAGATCCCAGCACAGAGGGGAACTTCTGACCTGCTTATCAGGTGGTACCCAGGAAAATGGCCAGGTCCCAGAACCCCTCACCCCCACCCCCAAGCCCTGGTGTGGCACAACTTCAGGAGAACAGATACGGCAGGAAACCACACCCAGGATGGCAGACAACCTTCCCTCCTCCTGCACCGAGACTGCAAGCCCAGAGTCTGCAGAGAGGGCAGGCCTGGGCTTCCAGCTCCTCAAGAGGCATGAATGAAGCTGGCAGAAGAGCAGGGACCTGGAGGACTCAAAGAGATGGGGAGGAGAAACTGGCATGTGAGCCAAAGATGGGCAGGGAAACAGGCCTCCCACAAGGTGCCAGCAGGGACAAAGACGACAGCTAACAAAGACACTCCTCGGGCCAAACTCGAATCAGGCTCCTCTGAGTCCTCTTTCCGACTCTGCCTCTGACCTTGGGCTCTGTCCTTCTTCCATTTAGTTCAGTTTGAGTAAGAATCTTGCTGGATCAGTTTAGCAGCCCCCCCCCCCCCCGATGTTGTATCACTGTGGTCTGCCTTCAGCAAGCACCCCATCAAGCTGGTTTTTACCAGAACACCCCCTTCCTCGATGTCTTAGTAAGTTTCCATTAACTGACCCCTCCCTGATCCTTGGCTCAAACCCCCACTTGGCCTTGCTGTATTCACAACACTGAGGGGCTCTCCTCCCCTACTGCAGCAGTTCCTGAATAAAATCTGCCTCTATGGCTCTGACTTCTGTCTGGCTCTGGTCTCCTCTAACATAATTCAGTCCCTGAGAGCAAACTCAAATGGGGATACCCAAGGGCCAGTGGCTCCTCCGCACCAGCCAAGTGTCCCAAATGCACACAGCCCCGAGAGCAACAAGGCTGTAAACCCTGAATTCAAACTAACAACAAATGTTCATCCTGTGGTTTAATGTTTCAGGCCCTGTTCTAGGAACTAATGACAGATCACTGATCAACATGGACAAATAATCTGTGCCTTTGTAGAATTTATGTTTAGATGAGGAATCAGGCAGTAAACAAAATAAACACAAAATAATGGCATGTGAGAAGATGTAAGTGCTGTGAGGAAAAATGAAGCAGAAAAGGGGGCATGCGAGGTAGAGCGTGTAAAATAGGGCGCGATGTGAAAGAGGCAGAGAAGGATGCTTGAGAAGAAGACATCTGAGCCACAGCCCACAGGTGAGAACAGGCACAGGAAACAGTGATTTTAATTGGTTTGCACTGAGCAGACTGAGACTGGGTTTCCACCATCAAGCTGCATTCTGCCTGCAAGGCCCATTGGGTTTAAAGACGAAATTAAGCCCGATGAGATAAAATGAAGAACATTACATATTACCGTCTTAAATTTTGTGGTCTGTGAAATTTACTCGCTACACATAAAAAGGAGTATGTAAATAATTTTTTCTTCACAATCACAGCACCTCATCACGACAGAGAAAACCCAGCTGCGTTTGTAACACAATTTTTCGTTTAGGTAAATATTTACATAAGCTGAATTTTGTGCATGTGCTTGTGTCCACGTGAACCGTATAACCATGAGACTGCACATTCCGCTTCCTTCTAGGCATTCATTTCAAAAAGTCACCTTAAACATACATACATACACATATGCATTGAAAACACCACCCTTAGCCTCTTATCTGCCCCAATACGCCTGAGAGATACCACTTCCCCCTCTGGCTTCACGCGTCAGAGGTAAGAAAGTGGTGCAGGAGGGAGGGACGTCAGCACTCGTTTCAAAAACCCTTCAGACAGCGGAGGGGAAGAATAGAGCACATGCTTAGTATGCATGAGGTCCTGGGTTCAATCCCGAGTACCTCCATTAAAAATAAATAAGTAAATAAATAAACCCAATTACCTACACCCCCCCAAATAGATAAATAAATGAGATTTCTTAAAAAAAAAAACAAAAAAAAAACCTCTCAGATGACTCTAGATGACGGACTGGTTTTCACAGCCCATACTACCTCTTCTTTCTCGGTGATGCACACAAGCAACCAGCTTCTGACCTACTATGTTCTGTGTTGAAAACAGGTAAGTGTGAAAGAAAAGTCTGAATAAATGGCACTGGTATTCAGTCGAGAATTTTATTCTCACTTAAACCTTTTTTAAAAATCTCAGTTACTCAGGGATATTAAATACCGGGAACCACAAAGCTCTGGGAACGGATTCCTTTCCAGCTGCATTTTTCTTCATTCTGACAGTATTTGGACTCCACTCATCAAACTCTGCAGCAGGTCGAGAGTTTCACTTAATACAAGTAAAACAATTTATGAAATATTTACTTCTAAATGTATTGGGATGATTGTATGAATTTTCTCCTTTACTCTATCGGGTGTGAATTTAATAAATACATTTTCTAATATTAACCCATCCTTTTATTACTGGAACTAATTTAGCTTGGCTGTAATGTACTTTTTAATAAACCGTTCAGTTAAGTTTGGCAATTTTTACTTAGTATTTCTGCACCTATGCTGTGACTGAAAAATGCTGCCTGCCCTTCAGCAAACAAAGGATGCTGCGGCCATCAAGCCACTACAGCTGCCCCGCCCCGACGGGGAGCCCTGAGGGAATCAGGATGGAGACAAAGGGGCTGCCGGCTGCCCAGCCCTCAGCCACTGCTGCCACCCCAACAGCGCACTCAGAGGGGCCCCCGGCTGGGAGAGAACAGGACACAGGCCCTGGACAGCTACGGAGCACATCAAAGGAATGATTTCAGTGAGCCCAGACCCTTGCACCTTCCCGTACACAGAAAAGTGCTAAATTCCTTAACTGGAGATGTCTGGTTTTCTTTAATTAACAGTAATCTTCTGATGTTACCTCTACCTGGTCTTTGTTGCAAAAACTCCTCTCTACCCTGGCTCTCCCCCTACCTCTTCAGAGCAGTCCCTCGGAGTGATCTGAGAGGCTGCCTCCCAGGCCTGAAGTCCTCAGAGAGTCCGCCAAATAAAACATAATTGTCAACCTCTAGGCTGTGCATTTTGATCAGCCAACAATGCCCGTAAGCGAGGCAGGATTACAACTTCCCTTCCCCATACTACCCTGATCTGGGCTTTGGCATCAAGGATATATTATTGTCAGATAATAAGCTGCAAAGGGCTACTTCTTTTTCATTTGAGATTACTCATTTTTAAATGTTTGCTGGGAATCAATAGAAAAATTTTTTGGAGAGAGAGAGTGTGTGTGTGTGTGTGTGTAGATTTTAAACTATTAATTCAATTCCTTTCATAGTTACAGCTCTATTAACATTTTCTTTCTTCTTGGGTCAGTTTTGATATTATTATATACAATTGTCAGTATCACTTAACTTAGACATTTTGGGCACAAATTTATTATAGTTTGTGGTCTCTTCTGAAAATATCCTTAAAATTGCTAAAAGAAGTATTTCTTTTTCCCTTTATGAATCTTTTCAGAGCTTTCTTCTCTGCTTATTAGACTTCTACAACATGCTTTCTCCAAGAATTGCTTTAAATACACAACTCATACGTTTTAATATGCAGTCTCTGCCTTTTCCATTCTTGTATTTTTAAATTTTCATGATGATGTGTTTGCTCAATGAGCTACTGAGAACTATTTTTTAAAACTTCTAAATATATCATGACTTTGTATGATTTTCTGGTTGTTGCTGTTATTTCTTGTGATTCAATAAACACGGTATTTATGATATCAGTATCCTCATATTGTAAGGGATGTTAAATTTTATAAATGTCACTTGTGTTCAGTGTACTGTATTGCCAACTTTTAATTTGCAGGGGGTTAAATTGTTATTACTCTTCATTAATATTTGTCTGCAACACATACCACTTTCTGGGAGCTGTGTTACAACTTGTCACTCTGATTGTACATTTGTCTGTCTGTTTTGGAAAATCTATTAATATTTTGTTTTCTTGATTTGTTTGAAACTGCTTTACCTGGTGCATACATGAGTAGTCATAGCATGATGCTTATCTTTTAGATCCGTATACAGTGACCTCCTTTCCTTAATTTTGCTTATAGAGCTATTTTCTCTTATATGAGACAACTGACAAAAAGGACACTGCACTTCCTTTTGAGTAATATTGCTCGGTACGTCATGTTACTTTTTCCAACTTTGCATGTTCTAAATTCCTCGATATGTCTCCTACACCTGGGTTTTATTTTTGTGAGGTGAATACAACATGAGTTCCATCTTTTTAAATCTAATCTGACAATCGCTGCATCTTATCTGGAGGGTTTAATTCAGTTACATTTGTTGAGATTAATGATATATTTGGATTTATACCTGTCATATTTTTTATTTTTTAAAATAACTACTACTGATACATATAAAAGAATGTGCTTTAAAGCATTACAGCGAAATAAACTCCACTGACCCACCACCACACTGAGACTCAGAACATGACTGATGCCACTGTACACATCTGTGTGCGCCTCCCCACTTCACAGCCCTGTCTACACTCCAACCCAAGGGAGTTACTATTGAGAATTACGATTCCACTCCTTTAAAAAATTAATCTTATCACACGAGCATGTATCTCTAAAAAATACATATATTTTTATACTTATGTTTTTGAGCCTCAGAAAATAGTTCTAAACTTTATGTAACCTTGTGGGGTATAGTTTTTACCCATTCTCAACATTGTTTCTTAGGTTCATCTATATTACCACTTACGATTATAATTCACTCACTTTATTATATGACTATCTCTAACTTAACCGTCTTCCCACTGAGTAACATCCCTCCCGCTCCTGCACTTTCATCCCGTTAAAAACTACATTGCTGCGAATGAGAGCGTCCTGCGTGCTGGAGGGGACTTTCTCTATGGCGTCTCTCTAGGAGTGAAACTGCTGGGTGTAACGAGGTGTGCAAGTGTTTCCTTTTACACAATGATGCCAAACTGCTTTAAAACGGTTGGAGGAAAGACTCCAGCCTTTTAGGTCTGTGCTGATCTGCACCCATGTCAACACCTGTCATTACCAAATTCCTTAATTTTTGCCAATAGTGTAAGGACAGATGGCATCTCCTGGCAAATTTAGATACAGTACAGACTGTCAGCAGGTGTGAGTGCAGTTTAATGACCCCATCTTTTCCACTTCCACACCTATTTTCAATAGTGTACAGCTACTGAAAGCAACACTAAGGAAAAGCATCAGTAAAAATACACTGAAGACAGAGGACCTTAATTCCTCAATGAGATTAACTTACTGCAAAGACCTTACTTTTTAGAGAAGTTTTAAGTTCACAGCAAAACTGAGATGTATCTTACACCCACTGCGCCCCCTCCCACAGCCTCTCCTATTTCCAACATTCCTCAGCACAGCGGTGCCCTTGTCACAAGTGACAAACCCTGACAAACCCTGACAAACCCTAACACACTATCATCCAGAGCCCACAGTTTACATGAGAATTCACGCTTAGTGTCGTCTGTTCTGTGGGTCTGGACACACGTGTAACGACAGGCCATCCACAGTGATAGTGTCATATGGAGTATTTTCACCGCCCTAAAAACCCTGTTCTCCACCTGTTCAGCTCTCCGTCCCCCAAACTCTGGCGGCCACTGACCTTTTTTACTATCTCCACAGTGTTGCTTTTCCAGCAAAGTCCTACAGTTGGAATCATTCAGCACGCAGCCTTTTCAGACTGACTATTTTCCCCAAGGTCTTAATGAGATACACACACACATACACGCACACATACACAGTACATGATAAAAAAAAACTCATTAAATGTACTAGGGTGGCAAAGATAATTAATATTTCCATTTTCTTATCCTTGTGTACATTAGGTTACATAAGGAATCTCTCAGTGAAAGAGTGACAGATACAGCTACGAGTTCTTTAGTTATTCTTAGTCTTAATGATGCCTGTATGATACACTTTCTAAAACACTCAGAATGAGTCACTGTAAGGAGAGGATAATAAATTCTTTTGCAAAAGATAGTTTCTTACCTTTTTAGCTTTAAAAAAACTAACAAGGATTGGCTGAATTATAACGATAACTCAGAAGAAAACCTTTAACATTTAGGACTATGATCACAGAAATCAAAAAAAAATTTTAATTCAACTTAGATGCACATTTGGTTATAAATAAGTATGATGGGGTGGTCAATCAAAACGTATTTGAAAAGAGTAATATTCCGTGGGGTAAACGGATTGGAAATGCAATTCAAAGAGAAAGGCAAGACGATGTCAGATTCCCTGTGACCAGTAACTCACACGTGTAGATTTTAAATAAATAATGATACATATCTAATCACTGTGAATCTGCTTCTATCAGATACACTTAAAAGTGACATAAACGTATCATTTCAAAGAGTAAATGTATGAAATATGTCTTTAAATAGCATCCTTTGGAACTGTTTAAACTTTTAAAGAAAAACTTTAGAACCTAAAAATGTGCAAGGTAATAATATAGTTTTATCCGTATTTTTTAAATGGAGTTTGTTGGACTAGGTAAAAATGCTTGTTGGACTAGAGGACTTGCCAGGATTTGCATTTGCATAGCACACTGTTTCTATTCGAATTTTATGTTTATCTGGGGTAACCTGAGGCCTGCTGCGACTGATGGAAATCATGGAGGGGCTGCTTTGTTTTTATCTCCATATTACTTCACACACTTCTAGGCCTGCTGTTTACAATGTGCAGGCCTCAGAAAAGTGGCTTGAATACTTGAAATAAAGAAAAAGCAGTAACACGAAGCGGCTGTCACTCGCTGAGCACTTACTCACTAATCCCTAGGACCTCCCGCCCCTGCGAAGCCGGCATTATTATCAGCACCTGCGGCAGATACAAGGCTGAGGTTTTGAGACGTTAAACAGGTTGTAACACCGCCGGCAAAATCACCCCTAGAGCGTTTACTTCCTCAGCTTCTCGTCTTAAAATGGGAGTGATGATACCAACTTCACAGCTACTCCTAAAGTAGATTTTTTTTGTAAAAGCAAACAAAAGTATATATATATATTTTTTTTTGGTGGAAAATGAGAAACCACATGCAGTCAGTTAGGACGTGGGCACACGTGTTCACACACATAAGCACACAAAAGAACATACTTTTTCTATCACACTGCCAAATATTCTGTGAGTTTTGTTTCCCCTCCGGGTGCTGTGATGGAGACTCCATAGTCACCATAGACTTGATGTAGCCCCGAGTGTGATACAGCAAGTTTAAATTCTGCAATTTACAGCATATGCATAGGATATACGTGTCCGACAAGAGCGACGCAGTTTAGCTACAAGAGTCCAGTTCACTAAAGGAACGCACAGACTACTTAGTGTTGCTCAGACATTCAACTTACTTCTTGGGCAGCTTCATTTTTTTCACCTTTTCTTCAGCATGTTCATCCGATATGCCCACGTGACATCCTAATGCCAACAAGGTCCTGGAAAACAAAACCAGACATCATACGCTGCAGTAATTCCTCCCCTAAGTCCAGAACAGTCGCAGTTGGGAAGGAGGTGTAACGGGCCACCTTGACAGAAGAGAGGTATCTTCTGTTTTAAAGCCAAACGAAAGCGTAATTATTTAGAAATTATTTACTTTTGAGTAATGAGTAGGACATCTGAAAACTGAATGTTTTAATTCAAACACACACACACACACACACAAAACACTGAAAAGTAAGTCTCTCTCCAGTCCCGTCCCTCTAGTCCTGTTTCCGTCCTAAAGGCACTCATTGCTACTAACTCTTGAATGTCCTGCTAGGATCTATGCACATGCTAAAGCAGGTGTGTGTGTGTGTGTGTGTGTGTGTGTGTGTGTGTGTGTGTGTGTGTGTGTTTGTGGGGTGGTGTTTTCCTTTTACACAATGGTTATATCTAACAGACAGTTCTCTGCAATTTGCTATATCAAGTTTACAATATAACTTTGATACTCAGTATGACTTTGATTTACTGTCCTTCGCAGTTTATTTTTCACCAGCTCTGAAGGGTCTCATTAGCTGTGTCATACTGTTTTACCCAATTCTCTGTTCATAGTCTCTTGTTATTATAAACAATGCTGCAATGAATAACCTTCTACATTTAATCCACACACTCTCTCCTTCATCCACAGCATGAATTCCTAGACATGCAGCTCCTGGGTCACAGGGAATGCACATTCAGAATCTAACAGCTATCCCCAAATGTCTGCAGAGCTGTAATCACTCACATGATTGCCAGCTGTGTACAACACTGTCTGTTCCCCACTCCTTTCCAACACAGTTATCAAACTGCTTCACCTTGGTCAATTAATAGGTTAATAAGACGTCTCACTCACAGTTTTAATTTGCATTTTTCTTAACACAAGTTCAGCTGAGCACCTTTCTCATGTGCTTCAGAGGTATCCGTATTTCCTTCCTTCTGTGAACATTTTCCTCGTTCACTTTTCGGTTAGATTTGGTTTTTACTGTTGTATTTTAGAAGCTCTTCAAATATCAGAGATTTGAGTTAGAAATATTTTCTCCAGTTTGTCATCTGTCTTTTTACTTTCTTTGTGGTGCTCTTTCTATGCACAGTTTTAAATCTGTTTTTATAGAACTGAATTTTTCTCTTGTTTTTTAATGACTTCCGGGTTTTATGTGGTCCTTAGAAAGAAGTTTTCCATTTGTAAATTCATCTGAAGGAAAACAACTTTGCTTTTCTGGAGGGTGGGGAGGCTATATGCCTTAAGAAAGGGATTTAACTTTATTTTTTCCCCAGAATTTTATTTTTTACTCAGTTTTTTTACTCCACACAATATTTACTGAATAATCCATTTTTAAATCACTGATTTGAAATGCCACCTTTATCATATGCTAAATTCTCTATATGTTTTTTAATCCTTTTCTGGACTTGCCAGTCTAGAAAAATGTCATTTTCACATGACACATCAGGGTTTCAATTTGTCAGGAATAGTTTATCCATTTTTTCAGACACTCTGTATTTTTCACTCCCTTTAATGAATGAGCTTTTATTGATTTCCCCAAGAAAGATCCTTACTATTCACATTTGGAGCTCAACCTTAAAAGTCCTCCCAACTTAGGTAAACAACATCTTTTAGCGCTCAGGACAATGAGTGGTTCTTCCTACCGCAACAGAATTAGATAAACTTTTGGGATTACAGAATTTCTAAGCTGGTCATTTCCAAAAGGGGTGTGGGGAGTATCTAAAATCCATCTATACTTATCCTCCATAACATTTTAAAAACGATGATCTAGAGATAGACACACACACACACACACACACCCATGCTTACACACACTGCTATCAAGCTAAATTTAGGTTACACGGCAAAATTAAGATGAGCCCCTGAAATCACCTTTTGAGCGTATAACTACAAAACATGGGTAGAGCAAAAGCTAACTGAAGGTATAAAATCATCGAAGTAAAGAATGTGCCAGTTAAGGTCAGACTGATCGGCAACAGAAGAACAGAAAACTGACTCAGAACACAGGTTCTACTTATTCAAACACAGTCCAAGGAACAGGAAGTTTCCTGCCATTGTCCTCCACTCACTCATTTCTCTATACAATAAATATCTCCTGAACACCTCTATGCGCCACGCCCTCTGCTAAGTTCTGGGGCTAGTGAGGAGTGAGACAAAAATTAACTATGACCCAGTGTCTTGCAGGCAGTGACATAAATACAGGGTACGGAAGGGTCAAGGAGGACACCAAACCCAGCTCTGCGGGTACTCAAGGGTGACAGTGATACTGGGATTTACCTTAAATCCAGGTAATTAAACTTCTGAGTGCATGCTGACCAAGAAATCTTCTGATTATCATGTACCCAGTACATGAAGTGAGGGTAATGGTTAGCACGGTCAGACCATCACTACAACCCAGTGTTAGAATGCTCCCATCACCCCAGCAAATGCTCCACGCGTGCCTACAGTCCTTCATCACCTTACCCTCAAGCCACCATTAATCTGGTTTCTGTCTCTACAGACTTGCCTTCTCAGGACATTTCATACTCACAGAGTCACAGAATAATGAATCCTTCCTGTCAGGCTTCTTTGATTCAGCACAATGCCTTTAGGGTTATTCACGCTACAGTGCATATTAGTTGTTAAATAAACAACTTTTACTGCTGAACGGTGCTGCAGTGTATGGCTATACCACACACTTTGCTTATCCATTCATCCGTCAATGGATACCGGCAGTTTCCGGTTTGGGGCCGTTGTGTATAATGAGTCTATGAACATTCGTGTGCATGTCTATATGTCAACACATGCTTTCATTTCTCTTGGGTAAGTATGTCGGAGTGGACCTGCTAGCCTGTGTGGTAAACTTCGGTGTAACCTTTTAAGAAGCCATCAGCCTCTTTTCCAGAGTATCAGGGCCACGGCACAGGCCCGCCAGCAGCACCTGTGGTTTCAGGTTCCCACCTCTGCACCAGCACTGAGCGTGTCTGTTGTTCTGATCGCAGCCTCTTCCAGTGTGTGTGCTTGTATCTCACTGTGGTTTAATTTGCATTTTCCTAATGACTAATGATCTTGAGCATCTTTTAATGTGTTTATTAACCATTTACACATCTTCTCCAGTAAAACAGACACTCATGGGCTGCATATATTCTTATTACTGAGTTGTGAGAGTTATTACATATTCTACATGCAAGTTCTTTATCAGGACTTGTTTGATTTAGTATAAATCCTACAAATATAAACTCACATGATTTACAAATATTTTCTCCCAGTCTGTGGCTTGTGTCTTCATTTTCTATATGGTTTCTTTTGTAGTGCATAAAGTTTTACTTTTATTGAGATCCAATATCTTGATTTTGTCTTCTTTTATGGATCACATTTTTGGTATTATATCTAAGAACTTTATGTCTAATCCAAGGAGATTTTTAAATGAGAGCAAAAGATCATTTAAAAAATCGATTTCACACTATCAACCACACCAAGTTCTTTGAAGAAGAACTCCTTGGCCTTTGTATTATCTTTATTAAAACCATTTTATTTGATTTAACACTGTTCAACTCACTCATTTAAGACTATTTTCAAGTCTGCAGAGGGTGGGGAGAGAGCAGCGTGAACGGGAAGCTTGTGCAGAGGCTGGTGGGGAGGGGCAGAGTAAGGGAAGTAGGAAGAGGCAGCTGAACGCGGACCCCTGTCTTATCCGGTGCCTCCCAGGGAAACTTGCATGTGCATTCAGTATGCATTCACCACAAGATGAAGCAGCAGTCGTTGGAGCATGCGGCATCGTAGTACATCAAGCACACAGCCACCGTGGGAAGAGTGAACAGGCTGGCGCAAAGCCACAGAGAACTGGAGGCACCCTGCCCTCCAGATGAGCATGCGGTGTCTAAAAGCCTGGACAGAGACTGACCTTCATCGTTTATTGCTGCTTCATTCATCTGACAAGTACTTACTGAGCTCTGTGTAAAGTTCAAAAGATGGTAAATAAAATCAAGAGAGATGCCTGCCTTCAAGAAACTGAGTTCGGGTAGAGTAGAGGCGGTCCTGTGACTACAAGCAGCTGGGCAGTTTCCACGCTGAGAGAGACAAAAGGGCCGAGTGCCTACAGAGGGGGCTTTAAAGGGCTAAAGAGCTCAGCAAATGCTTCAAGAAGAAGGACCTGGGAGGTAAAGGAGGAGAACAGGTCATGGAGGGAGCACCCCAGCAAGGGGCCCACAGAGGCCCCGTGGTGGAAGGGAACGTTAAACAAATGGGCAGAACGAAGGCTAGTGTGGCTGCAGGCGAGACGGAAGGAGCAGCCTCCCCATGATGTGCTGCTGAGAGGGGAGCCCGGACCTTACTGGACCTTTAGGCAAACTGAGGTCCTGCCGTCATCGTAAGAGCAAGGGAAATTCATTAAAGGAATTCAGATAGGGAGAATGACACGATCCCCTAAATATCTGAGATCAGCCGGCTGCAGAGCTCAGACTGGTTGAGAGAAGAGCTAGGCTAGTGTCTCAGCTGGACCTGCCGGGGCAGTTTTAGGGTTCCAGGTGGGGAATAATGGTAGCTCAGGCCCGGGTGGGCACTGGTAGTGCTGGAGGTGACAGTGTGTCACAGCATTAGTGAGGGAGGGTCTCTAAAGGGTCCTCCTCGCTGGGTCTGGAATGGCAGGGAGGCCACAGGGGCGCTAAAGTGTCACCTGCTGGTGACTCTGGTGGAGGTGACCCTGGTGAGCAGTCAGCCCCTTAGTCATGGGTTTTCCTCTCCCTCATGAGTGGTCCCACTTCCTGGGGGAACCTTGTAGCTGTTTCCTATGTATCCTTCCAGAAACTTCATACACACACTCTAGCATCTGTAATACACACACTAGTGTGTGCGTGTGTGCACGTGTGTGTGTGCATGTCATCTTACACAATTAGGAGCCCATCATAATACTGTTCAGAATCTGGCTTTCCCCCCATTTATGTGTGAAGTGTATGTCTTTCCACACCAGCAGGCACATATTTGTCTTACTTTTAAAAAGCAATATACTTTTCTATCAGATCAGATCAGATCCTGCAGGACTTGCAAGACTCAGGAGGGTGTCAGATTCTATTTAAGTGCAATGGGAAGGCATCAAACAGTTTTAAGCAACATGTGTACGAATACATGGGTGTGTGCACACATGCTGGCTGCTCCAAACAGGATTAACTGGAAGAAGGCAATATTAGGAGATGACTTGGTGACAGATGACTATGGCCTGGATGGGGATGACTGCTCTGGAAATGAGGGAAGAGGATTGACTGTAAACACACTTGGGAGGTCTTGGAGGTGGGCTGGATGTAGGGACAGAAAAAGAGGAAGAGTCAAAGAGGGTCCCAGGTTTGTGCCTGTGCAGCAGCGTGAATGGGGGTGCCCTTCACGGGGGCTGTGGGCTGTGGGCTGCAGGTCAAGGTGCGGGAGATGCATCCAGGGAAACTGCCCCTGAGGAATGGGATGCACGCTTCCATTCCTCGGAGCAGATGTCTGGGGAGGGGGAGATGTACATTTGGGCAGCTGTCAGCACCTGCGTGATATTTAAGTTATGGGCGTGATGAAAATACCTCCAGAGAGTTTGCACAGTGAGAAGAAAGGGCCCAGGGCTGAACATAAAGAACCACAAACTTGAGAGACTGGGAGAGTCACTGCCAGCAAGAGGCTGAAAAAAAGCACAGACAGAGGTAGGAGGAAAACCTGCTCTTTTAGACAAAAATGATGCCTTTTCTCACTCTCACACTGCTCTCCTCACTGCTCAGCACCCCTCTCCCCTCAGCAACCCCCTGCAGACACAGAGACCCACTGTAGTCCCAGTAAATAATTTTAAGGAAAAAAACCACTTGGCTAAGGAGAAAAATATTGTTCTAGTCTCAACACAGTTTTGTTAAGTTCCAGAGAAAGACACTATAAAAGAATACTGCGTCAGTTAAAAATCATTATAACATTCATTTTTTAAATGAGTCATTTACTCAAAAATTTAGATCTGGAATTTTGAAGTACTGTAGGGATTGGAAATGAAAACAAGGAACTAAAACTTGAGTAACACGGGTTAAACTGAGGGGACAGCTGACAGGCATCCCAAAACAGCTGTGCTGTTGGAGAGAGGGTGTTGGAAGAGAGGAGAGAGGAGAGCTGTCTCACACACAGGGGACCATGGGAGTCTGAAGGGAGCTATCTTTGTCAACAACTTACATGACAGAAAATCACAGAACGAGCAATCAAAAACCACTGTCACTGAAATCGCCCAACATTTCAAATAAGGGCTGTTCTGGAGCTTCTGCTTATTTGTGACTGGGCACCCCTCAGGATTGAAATGAATCAAGCTGCTAATCTTTCCCACGATGTAGTTTTTGAAAAAACTGAACTTTACAGAGCGCTTTCCTCCATCAGACACATGGGGCAGAGGCTTCATTGGTATTACAGCATCAGTCCCCACTGTGTTGCATGAAGCAGATACACCACGATCCCCACTTTAAACTGATGGTAGAAAAGTCTACGGTTCAGAGAATCTAAGATTCCCTTTGGAGGAGAAAATCTTCGAATCCAGACTATCCAACCCTCCAGACCCTATGTTCCTACCTCGTCTGCTCCAGGGCCTATCACCTAACCAAGTGAATTAAGGAAATACAGGAAAAAGGACAGCACTTTCTTTGAACTACTGGCATGGGGCATCGTGTGAATTTTGGAGAAGTAGGAGCTCTTTTCTGCCGATTTAAATATTAAAGACATAGGTGAGATCAGTTCATCATAGAACCATACCAACATTGAGAATGAGCTCATGAAAAGGGTTATTAGCATTCACAGAGGCCACAGCTCCAGGACCCTGCAGTCTTGTGATTAGTCAAACCTGCCAGCAGTAGCTGTTAGGGTGAGATCAGGTCACAGGGACCCGTCAAAGGCTCTACACACCAAATGCAAACGTGGAGATTTCTACCTCTCAGCTTCCCAGGAGTCGCCCACCTGGCTTAGCTGTCAATTGATAAAATTACACGGAATGCACTGAAAATTTAACCTAATTATCTTAGGCCGTGAACTTTCAATAAAAACACTTTGTTGCAAAAGATGGGCAATAATGAGCTGCAGTGACCTGCTAACTGAATGGGCAAGACTCACACCAAGACCACGAGGGAGACAGGAGGTCCGGGACACCAGGGACCCAGGTCATGGCGAGGTGCCCCGCGTGCCTCGCCACCAGCAAGCTTCATCACTTTCAGCCAATCTGTATAGATTCCTTTCCCCTTTACATTACTGGTAGAACCCAAAATCATTCTAGGCCCAGTTTGTTCATTTCCATCATGATAATCACTACCACACCTTTGAAGCTATCTTCCTGGACCCACACCCTAGAATCTGAAACAGTGCTTAAGTTTTATGTTCTGGGTCTTTGGTAAAATAACTCCAATGGAAATAGCTCCTCACATTTAGCAGAACTGAGATAAACAAAAAGGACAGAAGTACTGTTTCATTCCTAACATGAGCAGGTATGAGGATGAGTGAACTACTCCGGCAAATTCAGTTCCACAGACCAGCAAGGATGGAAAAGGAACAAAAGAAAAGCTACAGTCTTTTCAAAAATATTTTCTAGACTTTCCTATATTAAAATTTGCCATTATTTATTTATTTTCTTTCTTTATTTCCATTATTTTGCACCACCTCATTCTTTCATCTGCAATGATTAGCGAATTTCATGAGAAAATAGTTGGCAAAGTCACTGAAAAACAAATCTGCCTTTACAAGATGACATAAAACCCTCTAGAATAGCTTTTCTCAAAATGTGTTCCTCAGACAAATGGTCAGGAGGTACTCTCTGCCAAGAAGGGTTCTGTGGCTGAAAAAGTTTGGGAAATGCCATAAACTCATCCCATCCCACTTTAGAGATTCGCAGCACCCAGTTTATACTAAAAGTTCCAAGAAGTCCATCAGCAAAAATAAAAACTTATTTATTTTATTAATATAGCACTTTTACATTTTATCAGATCAGTGCTTCTCAAACTATTGGTGAAGGACTGGTTTCTTTTTTAATTTCAAGCCCACTGTCATCTGATTTTCTGATAAAATGCAATAAAATTGTTAGAGAAAATTAAATTTTCAAAATGAGGACATAAAAGATACAAGCCTATGTTTTAAAAATTGTTAGATTCAACAGACATAAAATTGCCCCCTTAAATTGGTATAAAAATTTCTAAAAGCTTGTTCTAGTATGTTTACCAACCTCCATGTCACAAACCAGTAACAATCTGTGACTGACACTCTGAGCAGCGCTGTATCCGAGGACAGACACTTGTGTCCTGTAACACCCATAAACACCAGCAGAGCACTCTGGGAAATACTTACACAGAGTACAAAGACATAAAATACGGTCAAAATCTAATTCCAGACAAATATCGATCCAATCCATCAACACACTGTGACAATTTCTAACTGGAATTAAAATGAATTAAAGTAAAATATCAGCACCTTGTTTCTTTTGGGTAATGCAGATAGGAAAATAGGAAATTGAAGAAACTCACTTCAGGGTCTCAAGTGACATCTGTAAATTGTAATTGCGTTCCTGTTCAGGCAGCCTGGAGAACTCCACCAGACACGGGTGCTGTCTCTTATTGTCATCTCTAACCTAAAACAGGACAGGAAATCGGCACGTAAGAGCTTCCAAGGTCAGACACCAGCAATGGTGATCCAGCCGCACGGAGGAAAGCGAAGGGACACCCAGACCATCAGCCCAGCGGAGCTGCGTCTAATCTCCCGCACAGCTCATGCCTGAGGTCATGCTGAGACCTGGGGCTACCCGGGCTCCCTGCTGTCTTCCAGGATCTGCACAGCTCCGGCCCCAGCCTCCGAGCCCACCCCACCTGAACCCCACACGCTCACTCTCTCAGCAACTTCCGGCACTGGCTTAAACCTTACTTTCTCAACGAGGCTCATCCTGCCCACCTGCCCAATGTGGCAACACAGAATGTAAGACCAAGGGGACAGGGACTGGCTTCTTCTGCTCTTTGATGATGTGCCCCCAGCACCTAGAACACACCTGGCACGTGGCAGCCGCACGACCAATGCTTTGTAAACTGAAATGAGTTCTAGGTAAGAAGGTGTAGGAATGACTTAGTTTTGACATGTAGTAATTTATATGTGTTTAGAGCCAAACACACTGGGGACCTCAACTGGCATCAGAACAGACTGGCAGAAACGCTTTGAGGTGGTTCCAGCTGTTCATCTCACCCGCTGGACATGACTTCCTGCTCTCACAAATCACTCCACTGCCTTAACGAAGTCAGTTAACATGAGACAGGCATTTTTTCATATTCGTCCTTGAAAATGCGTATCAGCGATCAGAATAAACTGAATTCAAGATTTTTAGGAATGAACTAATAAGAAGGATGCTCCATACCCCTGCACTAGTGATTAGCTTTCTACCTTCTTGGAGACCAGAAGTGCACTGGCAGTGCTGCCAGGCTGGCACCTGGAAGGCAGTCACACGCTGTCAGGGAACAAATCACCCCATGGGGATAATTACCAGGTTTTATAAATGCCACACGAAAAGTATGCAAACACCCACAAGATTTTTTTAAAGTCTTCAGGAGTCACCAAGTTAAAAACAAGGTATCTATTTTTCTCTTTTTGGTGATCATTACAAACAAACAGGACTTACATAAAAGCTTATAGTTGTTTTTTCCTTATTTGAGTGCCTAACTTTGGAAATGAAATCTAGAGTTATAAAATTTAACCCTGATTCTAAACATAAAAGTAAACATGACTGTGTCCAAGCCCTGAGGTCACTCACTCTGCATTCATGTAACTGTCCCTCCCCCTCGTATTCTCTAAACCCACGAGTAACTGACACCACACCCTCCAGCGTGGGTGTCCAAGCTAAAGCCAGAAATCTGTCCAGGTTTCCTTCCCTCTCTTACCAAATCCCATACTTGAGCTTCAGACATCTCCTGCAGTCCCGTCTCTCCATCCCCACGGTCGGCACACCGTGGGGAAGCTCACCTGGGCCACCTGAGTCCTCTCCCTGACCCTTTTTCTGTCCCCAGGCTTGCTGCTCTTCCACACTAACCGCAGAGCTCAGATCAAATATTTACCACCTCCTAGAAGCCGCCTCTGATTTTACCAGGACAGAGGTAAATATTCCTCCTTCACTGTCAGCATCTCGACACCCTTGGGGCACACAAAGCCCAATGTTGCTTTACTCTCAGCCTCGGAGCAGGTAAAGGATAACTGGCAGCAACCGTGGGAAGGACGGCTCTGAGGCACCACACTCTCAGTATCTGGAAACTCAAGGGTGCTTTGAACACAGGAGGTCTGGTTTTGAGATGAAGTGACTTATACCGGGAGAATAGATAATAATGTGACCTCCTATCTTCCTCCCTTTAAAAGAAGCAGCATAACTAAGAGTTCACCATGGAACATAATCACTGAGGCAACCTTAGACGCTGGCAAGAGAGACCACCTTCCTGCGTGTAATCCCACCAGACAGCTCCTGTTACTATACGGGGTTTTTGAAGGGCTTTTGCTTGTGTGAAATCTTTTTAAATCTTCCTAACCTGCCGTTACCCTTCCTCTCATCTTGAAATGTATGGTGAATCCTGCCCATCATCTTTCCCTCATCTTGAATGTTTTAGTAAATGTTGTCTGTCACTCCTCCCCTTATAACATCTCTCCTCTTACTGACTTTAACTGATGGTTCAATCTTGTATTTAGCATTTCTTCATTTCCTTGATTTCTGAAAGTTAATGAATGTAGCACAAAACTGGGTACTTCATAGGTATTTGCTGATTTGACTCTGTCTAACCATTACTGAGATAATGACAGGATCCCACTCTCTGATGAGGCATCAGCAAGTCTTACAGTGAGAATCGGGTCTAGACTAGACACTAGAAAGCCTGGCTCCAGCCCCGCACAGTTACTGACCAGCAGCCCAGGCATCTCACAGCTGAGGACCCTCAGCCCTGTCATCACTGGTAAAACTGCAGTAACAACACAGCCCAGCGTGCTGTTGTGAACAGTTAACCTATGCCTGTGGGTGAGGGTACATGTAAAAGGCAAAGCTCTCAATAAACGTAGTGATATACTAATTAGCATAAAGTATCATAGGACATTACCATTAACACTAGTAATAAATGTCGTTATTCAAAGCTCAATGCAGTAAACTATGACTGGGGTGAATACACTCACTTCTACATACAGTCAAATATAAGAAAGTGTTACAACCTTTGGGATACACAGACTAACAACATTTTTAAAAACTGAAAGCATTGCCACAGTCCTGCTAAAAAAAGGTATATGATACACTGTGATTACATGGGAAATCATCTTGGTTTTCGGTCATCTAAATTCTAGTGAGAAACTGTAAACTAAGTTCTCTAAAATACAGTCACTTGGAAATACACACAATCATCATTCCTCAGCCGACCTTCCACTCAGGAGGCCAACCGCGAGCCTCTGCCCGGAGGACGGACACCGCTCCACACGACCGGAACTGAGAGAAGGGAAACGGCAGTGGGGGAAGTACACTGACTTCTTCCCATTTTCAGTTTTCACTTTCAATTTCAAAGACTTTTTTCCCAAGTGCCTTAGAAGCCAATGCCTATTGTCTCTATATGGGAACCTTGATTTTAAAATGTAACTTTCAGCCTGAAGAGCGATAGCTTTTCAATTGTCTAGGCCACGAAGCCATCCTTCAATGAACCCACCAATGTCATTCCCTCTTGTAGAGAAGAACCGCACGAGCACTAATGTGTAGGGAAAAATCAACCCGACCCATTCCTGTCACCACACAGCATGATGAGGGGGGAAAAAGGTATGTTTTCAGAAAGATGCATTAACAGAATCTGAAAATAAATTATACAATTATGTACCGGGCCATACTGCCAACCGAGTTCAATCTTATTCATCACCCAGAGTTCGTGGATATTCTCCGCCAGTTTTTCTCTTATCCTCTCTAGATGGGGAGGCAACACGATCTAAAATTTAAAAAAGAGAGAGAAAGAAGACACATCAGAAACAAATGTAATAAAACAGGGTGCTAACTGTCCTCACTGTGAATTGAACAAAATAAAGCCATCTCATCAACCATTAAAATGTAATTGTGTAACTAGGCTCCAAACCATCTACTCTCAACATGGATAGCTGGGTACGGAAACATTTGTTAGGTAAATTCGGGGCATTTACGAGCAAAAGTCAGAGAGCAAGAAAACAGAGTACTGATAAGGACAGCGCTCTTTCCTGAAGAAAGAGGTCGAACGGGTGAGCACACACCATTCACCAGAGAACTCACCCCCACGTTCCTGAGCCAGCCCGGCCAGCATCTGCAGCCAGAGCGCAGGCAGCTCGGTGCCCAGAGATAAGCCATCAGCTCTGTGAGCCTATAAATACCTGATGGCAGTGCTTTGCGTTTTCCCTTAACTGTGTCACTTTGGTGGTTTCCAAATACAAGCCTCGGGGGCTGGGGGAATCTGCACATGCTCTCCTCATAGAGAACACAAAGCAGTTTTCGAGCTGAGCGGTTGGTTGTGCACATCTGGGATGCCTCCCACAACGAGTCCTCCCCACGGAGAGCCCACAACTGCCCACGATGCCCTCGGATGGCAGGGCTTCCACCGGAGCAGGCCAGCACTGCCCCCTGCCCTCCAGACAGCAGTCATCCAGGTCTCTGGAACCCTAAATGTGCTAGTGACGCTGCAGAGCCCCACTGTCCACCCAGCCCGTTTCTGTCCTCCAATCGCATTCACCGCTCAACCGTGGTGGCACCACACCCATCCTGCCACGTCCCACCAACCAACAACACAAACTGAATTTCAGCCACCAAGGAAGTTCATCTGCTTGTTTTACTTCATACTATAAACAGCCAGCATGCAGAGACCAGAAATATGACTCAAGGAACTTAAGAACTGAGGCTTCTGAGGCCCAGTATTAATTCTACTTCAGACTTTGGAAGCAATGCCTTTGATCTTCAAAAACGAATGGACACACTATGAATATCTAACCAACCTGACTACAGTTACTTCACCACCAAAATAAACCAATACTGAATTCACTGTCAATGTTACGGCTACCTCCAAGTCTATGAAAGAGAAAAGCAAGAATAATGGCTAACATTGCATGGGTGCCAATTTGCGAAGCACTGTGCCGGTGTGCTATTTACTGACCGCGTCAACCCCAGGCAACGTAATGAGTAATTCTCTCAGGTTCCACAGCAGACATCTGGTCTGGAGCCCATGATCTCAACCTCTCCTGAGATAAAAAGTCAGCGAAGTCACTTCAGCACACTAAGTGTATCCAGATGGGAGAAGAAACTGAAAACTCCACCACTACCCTGTGTAAAAAACACTCTGAAATTAGTACGCATCACCTCAGGCTGTGGCCCATTAGATGTTATAAAATCAATTTAGTGGCCTGAAACTATAGACTAGAAGGTGGGTAAGCAGACGTGGTAAAGGTGAGCATTATTTTATGAAACGTGTCTCACTTGTAAACTGCATTACTGCGAAATGCATCCCTGCGGGTTTCGGCCAACAGCCTGCAGCCCGCGTCTCAGGAGGAACGCAATGCAGCTGCTGCCACCCCGGCTGATCTGGGTACCTGGCTGGTATCCACAGGGATCGGGGTGAAGGCGGCTTGTGTCAGGGAGACCGTGGGGCCCAACAGGTCCCGTGTGTAAGTTCTCTCTTGCTTATACTCTCGGCTGTGTTCCACTTTCAACTTTTCTTTTGGCAGAACGGCTTCATAACACGGAGCGTAGCCAGGTGGGGGGAGGAATTTAAATTCTCCATGTCTCCCCCCAAGCAGGAAGCGTACCCTAAAAAAAATGCACGTTGGGGGTGTTTATATCTCTGGTGTACAGAAAGTTTCCTAATCAACAAAATATAAGGAGTAAATTACTAATACAAAATTAACATTACCTGATGCCCCATTTTTTTTGCCTAAGTAACATTATTGTCAGTACTTTAGTTTTACAAGCCTCTAATCATAAAAGTAAAACCTGATTAAATTATGTTAATGGCTCAGCAAAAACTTATCACTCTCTGGAGAAACAACAAAAGCACATGCATCATATTCCTATGAGAATGAGATACCTGTCTGTAGTGTTTGGTCATTTAATGTCCTGAGGTGCCCAAATAATCAACAGAGAAAGAACAGACATGATCTAAATACCTATGAACTTAAAAGTACGGAGCTGGATGAGATTTGATAAAAAACAAAAAAAACAAAAAAAACAAAAAACAGTCACTTTCTGGTGTCCAGTTTCCCAGTGAAATCCCTTAAAAGGGACTCGAATAATACTTCCATCTGCTGAATTGTTATTTTAATTTCTCTTTCCACCTGGTAGTGGCAAAAAAAAGTGAAGGGTTAGAAGAAACCATGCTGGCCTGGCTGAGGACCAGAGCTGAGTTACAAGTGGAACAGGTAGATGGTGACATGGGAAGAAGCCAAAAAACATGTAGTTTCTGTAGAAATGAGGGGGTCTGGAGTAGGGTGGCAGAATACCATGAAGAGAAAAGAAAAATTAATGAAAATAAACATGAGAAAATAACTGGTTCTTTGATACAACCTTGCTGAACTATCCTGATTAAATAAAAAAGTGAACTTATATGGACTTGGAATATGTCAGGACACTGGACACAGGGAGAGTTAGTTGACTGACTACGTGTAAATGGCTGGATACGTGTACAAAGCATTCAGCCTCTTGAGAGTCCCCTCTTGGGTGACCCTCACCTCCATCTTTCAAGGAACAGACAAAATGCCCAGTGGACAGATGCCCAGGAGTGAGACAGGAGGTAGGTGGAGCAGGGGTGGCGGCAGTGCTGAGTCTGCTGTGAACGTACGAGAAGTGAGAAGGCAAACAGACCAAAAATACAGAAATACTAACTTTATTCCTGCAGAGAAACTGACAACTGGAAAGAAGAGTCCGTCAATGTTGAAATTCTCAAACATTCCTTGAACAGGTTGTCCGTTAATTCGAAATGAGATGCTTGGGGCACTTAGATCTAAACAGCAACTGATGACGTCCTCAGTTCTCAGCAGATGCTGGTTTGGTGAGCTGACAGTGCGAGCAATACACCCTACGGAGAGAGACATTACGGAGGGTCATGCATTCTTATCTCAGAGAATCACCTTCAGAGCCAAAGTCCCAGATCTGAATAGGTAGTGACTGACCAGAATAAATCCTGAATGCACAGTAATGGTTTATGTTACATCCTTTGTCAAAACAGTGTTGCTTTTTCCAGAAGCCACGCTGCTATCTTTGTTGTGAAATGAACCTCTGATGTGCAGAGATCTGTGCATGCAGGAGGATGCTGGTTGAAGAAGATACCACTTTAGAGCTGATGATAGTATAATGACATCAGGGGAAGTCCCTAGGGAAGGACTTGAAGCCAATGGTAACTTTATCACCCATTACTTGTATGACCATCAGCAAATTACTTGACCTCTATAAACCCTGATTTCTTGTAAACCAAATGCCACTACCTTGTAGAGCTGTGACAATGATTAAATTAATGGTTTAAAAGAAGAGAATCAGACACAGCAGGTATTTATCTCAGACCCTTTTTTAAAGATTAAGTCCCCTTTACTTTATAAAATACAAATGTAAAAAGATAATGAAAGCAGAAAATGTGATCATTTGCACTTTATTTGAGAGACCACACACGTCAACTGATTTGTTATTTTATGATTTCTTTCACACAGGATCTTGGTTGGCTTCTTAAGTAGGACACAGCAGGACACCAGCAAGGCATGAAAATGATACCTAATAAATGTCATACCTTGTCCTGTCATACCTGTGACCTACACCCATGCTTGGCTATGTCAGAACTCCTGTCCTGATTAGTTCCACGGGCACACTGGAAGACCAGAAGGTAAGGTTCTCCCAAACACACATGCCCACAAATGCAAACATACAAAATTTCTCAGTTTGAGCTGGACAAAAATAGATTTGATTACACAGGCTTTGCATTTTTATAGCACCCTTAAAAAATTTCTAGGATGCCAAGATTTTCATCAATAGCATATTTGAAATACCAATAGTGGAGCACAGCCACTTTTTAAAATGTGTACACTTTTTATTTTATCAACATTCAAATCTGCAAGTAATAAATTCATTATCAAGTGATTCTTTGAGAATTTCCTGAATATAATAAAGGCAGCTTGTTTAAAAAAAAATACCAAAAAATCATGCAAAAGCAATACAACTCACAGATAAAGGTCTATATCCCTGTTTGTTACAAGATCTGTAGCTGATAAAAATGTTTTTAAAAAAGATTTTTCACATTTTTGGCCCTTACAAACATGGCATGTGGATACCCCAAATTCAATTCTCATTCACAGAGGAGAAACAAAGCAACACTGGGCAGAGCCGAAGTTGGGAAGAATAAATGAAGAAAAGCTCAAAATGTTTGCTGATGAGACCAATGCTGGTCCCTCCGGAACACATCTGCTCTCCAATCACAAAGAGTTAGATGGCAGAGAATGTGACCTAGGCCAGAAATCACAGATACCTGATACTTTAAATTCTACTTCAACTATTAAAAAGAATAGGAGAATGAACCCAAGAAGATTGTGCAAATTCCAATTAATCCAACCATGGTCAGCCAGTCAAAAGCCAATTAATTTAGATGTGTCTTTATTGATCAAGAATCTAAAATCAGCAAGATATCCCAGTGGCTGGAGAGAACACAGCTTTTAGCTACAGTCATAAGAGTGTGTATATTTCCTTGCCATTTGAAAAAACAGACATTTTCTCCCGATACAAAGTTTCAAGATGATTTTCTCCTGAAACTCCCCATCCAATTCTCCTTTTTGTGGTAAGTGCACAGATTCACCAAACAGTTTTGTTGTTCTCATTGTTCTACTAACAGATCCCCTGTCATGAAAGGCATATTGCATACAGTTCCACTCCATAAGCCCTGGACTCTTTCTCTGTGTTGATGTAAAAAGTTTCAAACTGAATGCTAAAATGAGAATGGTGATGCAGTGCTATGTGGCTAAAACAATTAGAAGCAATCAGCACTGTTTTATCAGAGTAATGTTTTGTTTTGTTTTCTTTTCCCCCTAATCTCTCCGTAAGGGGAAAACAAGTGAACATACCTCATTCATTCACTCCATTTTGTGTGGGGTGATACTCAAAAATAGAGAGAGAGGATAACAGTTAAAATGCATCATTAGAAAAAACAGACATTAACCCTACTTCTTGTTGGTCAGGTCTTCTGAAGTTAGGGCTCTTTGCCTTTGTTGGTTAGTAAGAAAATTTTGGAACGGACACTGTCACTCTCCTGTGACCAGCACAGGACACCTGTGTGTTAAACATGCTACCCTAAGACCTGAGCTCCAACCAGTGCCCCACAGGTGACATGAAATATCCAAAATGTACCTGCATCTCCTCCAGGCTACTGAGCTACTGGCACTGAATAAAGGAAAAATTTAGTAGGTATTACTGTTAGATACAACTACCTGGAGTGCTTTTATTTATAAACTCAGTAGCTCAAACTCTTAGGTTTAATTAAGTTTAGTTTTAAAATTTCTTTTCATAATTTATAAGACCTATAAAGCAATAATAAATGAATGTCACCTGATTTGCCCATAATAGGCAAGGTTCAGCTTTCTGTAATGCAAGGAACCTCTCTGTATTTTCTATGCTAAATGTGTCATAAATGTGGTATAAACGTCAGGTTCATTCTAATGCAGCTCTATGAATAGAGCACGTCTGCAGAATCCAGATGAATTTTGGTATCTACATAATCAATAGCCACACTTTAAAATAGAGCCAATCAAAACACATCTTTTAATAAATCAGAAAAGAGAGTATTATTTTTATTTTTATATGTTACTCATTTTAAATGTATGCTCAACCATCAAAGCTTAGTGTTGGCAGCTAGTGAAATGAACTACACATTTTTTGTTTTTAATGGAGGGACTGGGAATTAAGCCCATGACCTCGTGCATGCTAAGCATGAGCTCTACCTCCGAGCTCCACCTTCCCCCCATACACTTATTTTCAGACAGTTTCACGCCTGTGAAACAAAGCGTCATCTGATTACGAACTGACTCCTCACAATACACTTTACAAATTACCAATTCTTGACATTATATTATCTACCAGGAGGTGGAACTAAGTCTATTCATTCCAATTATTTTCCATGATTTGTTTTTGGTTCCTTTTTATATCAGAAGTTAAGCTTCATACATATGAATTAAAGTAAGTAGTAAATGCTTATGTTTTTCCGGTTGATTCACGGATCAGAACACTACTTCTGAAACATACCGCTCATCGGCAATCAAAACCAAGTCTTTTGGAAATGTACTATAATTGTACAAGGTTTCTTTCTCCCCTAGTGAAATTCTGCTTCACTCCACCCTCTCACTCATCACGTCAGTGTTAGATTTCTGAATCACAAGTGTATCTGACAGAAGCAGCATCAAGCACTTTCAGGACTGGGAGGTGAGGGCGTAAGATTTCCTTCCAGAACACCGTGAAAGAAGCCAGATACACTTACCTGACCAGAGGTGAAGGCCATCAAATCCATAGGAAAAGAGATCATCTCCAACACCATTGCCTCCCCACTCTTCGCCCCCTCCAGGGTAGGGGGAGTAGCCTTCCGTGGACGCCCAGCCCACGCGCAGATGAGTGGCTTCAGCGGTCACGAACGGCTCGGTGTGGTCGACCATCAACTCATAGTACCACTTCTTATACTGGGCAGACCCTTCACTGACACCCAGGAAAATATTGGGCCTCATGCTTTAAAGAGATGGGAAGAGCATATGAGAAAGTCCAAATAAACCTTTCATCATTTTAATCTACATTGTGCTATTCTGAACAGGAGTCCTGCTTTGCAAAGACGCAACAAGTAAAATGTGTGTTTCCTTAAGTAAAACAAATTATTGAAACGATCACCGAGGCAGGATGCATGACAGCCAGCCTTACAGGCAACGTTCAGGGAGTGGTGTCTGCCTTCTGGATTACTTGGCGACGTCACTTAAGGATCTGATACTATTGTTTCTTAATTGCACTTCAGCTCCTTTTAAACATTAATCATGTTTAAGCTGAGGCACTCAGGATGGCAGAGAAGACTCTGAGAATCAATGCAGTTATTGTCAGTCAAGGACACAGAGGCACCTTCTAAGCTAAACTTTGTGTCCCACAGGGTATAAGGCTGAAGAAAGCCATATTTTCAGTGACAAAACCAAGGTGATCAGTCACCTTTGTTGTTCTCTATGACTCGCTGTGAAAAGAAGGATTTCTAGCTAGTTATATTTAATTGCATTTTATGAAGGGACTTTGAGTTAATATCAGGGATGCATGAAGGTCTCAGGAAATAAAGCTCATGAAGAGCAGGCCTATTATACAAAGAACCACAAAGGAAGTCAAATCAATCCTGTTTAAAAAACACATCATAAAAATACACACCAAACCGTACATTTTTGTTTGAAACAGAGTGAAGTAGGAAGTATTTCCTGAACAGCTGCCAAACACAGTGTATCAAAGTTATCACTATCACACACAACATTTTCTTAATCATAAGCTGCATTCTATGCTGATGATGATCTTGTTCCCAGAAGATAATGTGACATGATGGTGAAGAGCTCCGTCTTTGGAGTTAGACATGAGTTCTGTTTCCAGTTCCAACACCGTAATCTGTAAAGTATGGCTCCCAGTAACAGTCTGTGCAGACACAGTGTAGAATGCTTGTCAAGCCCTGAGCACTGTGTCTGGCACATGTACTCAATGAATGTCTGACACCTTGGAAGGTAGACCTACCTGAAAATACAGTTTCATTGCTTACTTGTGGAATTTATTGTATTGTGGATATTTGAATTCAAGACCTTTATTATACGTACCAGGCACTTCATCATTGGCACTGAAGGATACTGTGTTTTCAGTTACATTCTAAGCAGGTGTAAAATGTAAGTCTACACAAGTGTACCCCTGTATGACGGTCAATCTGCTCCTGAAGACGACAGCGGTACCTCAGCTATACACGAATGTGAAGGAGAGCTCTTAGACATTTTTTGGTAACACATGTGAACTTCGCTTTGTTCATCTATTTGGTAGAAAAATTCTTATACTATTCACTGGGGAAACACGGAAAAGACGCTAATAAAACAAAATAGAACGTAAGAAGTTTCTGCTACAAAGCTGGAACATGCATTGTTTGTTATGCTACCAATTTGGTGATGTCGTCTATCTGAACCGACCTGCTGACATGGTTCACGAGGCGGGTCTGCAACAGCAGGTCTCTTCCTGGCAGGAGATTGTCACAGATGAGATGCTGGTTAGAACGGACTGCTACCCCATGGCAAACACAGAGAGAACATAAGACATCAAGGACCTGAAAAGAGAAACTGCTTTCAGGTAAAACTCCCACAGACACAAACAATCCCCTCCAGGTACCACTGACCCAGTCATTTCACACATGGCAGCAGCGCCCACTGCGTTCACGCCTCTCCTTCACACACAGATCGGGGACCACTCGTCCTCCCGTTGATGACATGAACAGACACGAAGCAGTGTGACCTGACTAAAGTTAAAAGGTAGAAAACACTCCCCCAAAATTTGACACCCCTTTTAAAAATGATTTTTTTTCAAAAATATTTTTTAAGTTATTCCAGAATTCATTTCTGGCCATAAAATAGTTCCCTTACCTTGTGATTTCTTCCATGCTTGTCTAAAAGTGAGATAATGGATTTAATATGCCCTTCTTTAATAATATTTAGAGCTTCTGGACTTTCTACTAACACACAGTGTAAAACTTCAAGAATACCTAAAGAAGAAAAGAAAAAGAGGGGAAGAATATAGTTAAGCACCTACAACAATCAGTGTCTTTCCTCTTCTTTATGCATTTGTTCAGGTGTTGAATGAACATAGTACAATACTCATGAGCTCGATGCATTTGTCGTAGGACACTGTGATAGGGGCAGGTGGTGTTTGGGAGGCAGGGCTGATGATCAGAGATGTTGGTATGAATGAGAACGAGGCAAAGACACAGTGTTCAGCTGACTGAGCAGGTAATTATGCAGGTAGACATATGAAAGAAAGCAGCAATTAAGTGGGGCCTTAGAGAACTCATTCGTGATTGTTCTCCAGACAGCAAAGTAGGGTGCTAAAGTGCTGAGCGAAGTCTTGAATGGCAGGCACACCTGATGTGCCTGGGGTCCAGACCAAACAGGGGCTGGGACAGGTGGCATAGGGCCACTTAAGAAGCTTCTGGACACCGAACATCTAACCCTGCAACAATGCATCCCAACCCATGGAGATCATGACATTCTCCTGGAGGGTTATAGTAGGAAATGTTTCTTGGTTTGCAGAACAAGAGAAATACACAAAGCAACACAAAAATAAGTAGAAATATACAGTATATGAAACTGAGTAAGAATGGTGATATTCCTAGGTATCAGCTATCAGAGAAGATAAAATGGAACAGATCCTTTTTTAAAGCTTAAAAAAGGATTAGAAAATAAATCTCATTACCTGAATTTTTAGTGTGAACTTGGAAAGCTAAATGGGTACGTGTGTATTTTTTCAGAGCAAGCCTGCCTTGTCAGCAATGAGAATGGAGTTCATGTGTATCAATTAAACGTAACATTCATAAAACACAACGTCTGTCGGAGAGTGCGGTATTGAGAAGGGGCCCAGAGGAACCTTGCAGAAAGGTTTACACCTTCCAAACGGAGCTCACTTTCTTAGCAGGTAAGTGTAAAGTAAAGCGCTCAGGCTTACAGACGGCAGAGCACAGAGGTAATTCGCTTCAGCTGTCACAGTCCACGCTTCATCCAGACCCCACCCCGTTACAAGACAAGAGCTGTTAATGTTACTTTCTTAACCAATGACTTAATTCTTTGAAATACAAATGTATAAAGGTAAGTTTCCGGTGTGGTTCGAAATATGTTGCTGTGTTTCAACAATTGTGCCCGTTAAAAATTAAAGATAGCAGATAATGATAATACTAGAGGTTGATGGGTAAGTTAAAGATGACTTTTATATAAAGGTAAGGAAACTATTTCTGCTATGATTAAGAAGGTAAGCAATAAAATAGACTCATTAATTCCAAGCTAATAAACTAAAATAACAGAATGGGAAAAGCATTTTCACAGACAACATCCTATGTTATCCTGATGTGGGATTAATGTTTGTTTTCTCCCCGAACTTATCATTACAGAACACACGGACGCCTGTATTTATAAATAAAGCTGTACTGTGCGTACATGCCCGCTCGCTCACGTATCTTCTTGCCACTAAAAGTACGACCCTGCAACACTGCATCCTAACCAGTAGAGATCATTACACACTCTCCTGGAGTTCACAGTAGAAAATGTTTCTTAGTCAGCAAAACAAGAGGAATCTAGGAATGGTGCTTTTGCATTAAAAAGGCAGAGCTGAGTGGTTGCAGCAGCAAAGCCCTCTGGTCCACAGGGCCTAAGATTTATTATCTGGCCTTTTACAGGAAACGTTTGCCAATCTCTGCTATGAAATATAATCATTACCAAGAAAACAGGTAGAAGATCAAGAAAAATACATTCTTTTTGTAAATAAACATTCATGAACAAATATTCATTAACCTCAATGAATCAGGAAAGATTAAAAATTAGACTTTTGGAAAGAACAATGCAGACTGTAAATTGTAAGAATGACAATACGAAAATATATCTCTGATTTTTCTCATATTCAGCCTATTGCAATAGAAGGCTTTCAGAGTTTGGGGTTTAACATTAAAACTTTTTTTCAATGGGGCCAGGTCAGATCCAACAAATAAACACTTAGTTGAAAAGAGCTCTAATTCTGACAATAAAAAGTCAGAGAAAACTGTTTTTAATTTTAGCTGTTGGAATAAACAGCTTTTATTTTTTATAGTAAGAAATTCCTAAAGGAAAACAAATTGGAAATGCCGAAAGAGTCATTTTCAAACAATAAAGACTTGCTAGATCTACCACATTGTGTGTATATTTAAATTATCCTGACGTATGCTCGAAACCTTAGGTGAAAAGTGAGACAGAGAAACAGTGTTTAACATTTTAAGGGCAACAGCTGATTAGAGATGATTTGAAAATTAAATTATAAATTCACTGAGTAAGACCTTGAAATTGCAACAGTACGTAACATTTATGGTCAGATTCTCAAAGAAAAAAGTTTAAGCTTGTATTTTTAAAGCTTGGCTAAAACCATCCTAAGGAAACACCCAGTCTTCAGAAATACATCAACTCAATCAACAGTTCTTGCTCATACAACTCTTTTGTCTTTTCAGTTAAATTTGGCCCAGACATAGTCCACATGAAGTCTGGGACAATGTCTAACTTCCGCTTTTTCCTCCCAAGAAATCCACAGTGGCTGCTCTTCTAAACTGGTCAGAGAGTCTAAAAAGGGCCTCATGCAGTGGTGATATATACGGTCGACTTCAGATGATGCAGAATGTGGAAAGGAAGCCCAGCTGCCCATTCTGAGGCTGTCTGTCATGTAGTGAACCAGCAGCTGGCGGGGTGCAGACACTGCCGGGCCCTGCTGTAACTCCCATTCCCGCCCCTGGCAAGGGTCACTGCAGACTCCCGACTGCCAGCTCCTGCATCCCTTTGCTTCAGGATTTGCTCTGCCCACAGTGGCAGCTGGAGGAGTCCCAGAATGAAAGCCCCTGGGAGCAGCACCACCCCAACGACAGAAGGGAAGTTGGTTACAAACACTCCCGACTCCCTCACCCTGCAGGTGGGATGTCGCTAAGGCACGTGTTCTCTGCAGAATTTCCCCCAATAAAATAGTTCCAGACACTATGGGGTAACTTCTTATTAACATGCCCTCTCTGGACCCTTCCTCCTCCACCTTATCTCATGCCCACTCAGGTCCTGAATCAGCCCGCCCTTCTACTTCTGGTGGACCCCGAGGTGAGGTGAGCTGCTTCATCAGCACACCCCTCTGCTGACTGTCTTCATGCCCTCGTCGATCTCTCCCTAAGTCTGCAGGGCTTTATTTTGAGCTGTGCCCACTGCCCTTTTCCGAGGGCACTGAGAGCCTGTAGAGCCCCCCTCTGCTCTGCTGCTCAGACAGACACATCCAAGCTACTCACACAGCTGGGGGACTGAGCAGAGTAGGGTGTGGTCCACAGCCTCAGATCAGACAGAAGATCAGATGATGCCTATGGAAGCGCTAAGTAAACAGTGAAGCACAACTGAAATACATTTTCACTTTTACTGTGTGTGTGCATCATAGATGCCTATCATTACTGATACTGTCTCTTTTAAGAACTAAGCAACATTCTACTTCCTCTAGGATAAAAAGCCATTCACAAAAAGCATAAATGTAACTACAGTAGAGAAAACTGTTTGGTGAGAAATATTTTAGATACTTAAAAACTCGGAGGCTACAAGGTACAGTGGACATATTTCAAGCCTGACACGAGGGAGCTGGTTTTCGTCTTGGCTACAGAAGTTAATTCTAGCATCTCAAAGTGGTAATTTCAATGTTCTATGCCTCGATTTATTCCTCTGTCAGTGAGAATGTTACCTTAAGCATCCTCTAAGGGTCCTTCCTACTCAGAATTTCACTCTGCTTCCTCCAAGCACAGGGCTGCTACTTGAGGTAGAACTGCCTGGGCGACAGCTGGATGGGGACAGGATGACAGCAGGTAGCGATTTGCAGCCAGTGGAATTGTGCTTCAGACTAAACTCTGGACTCTGAGTGGCTGAGCCTGAAGAACGCTCAGCTCTGCTCTTTCCTTCTCTCTCTCCTCTTCTCCTTTAAGCATTTTTGCTGTGCTTTTTTTTTTTTTTAAGTGAAGCAGCTGATTTGTCCAGCGTTTGTCCATTCTGAAGGCTGCTCTCTTCCTCTCTCTTTCTAGATACTTCCTGGGCCAGGGAAAGGGACCAGCACACTTTTTTTTATATCTACTGGAGCTTGCCAACAATTCTAGATGCTTTGGCCCAAGAACTGATCCATTTTTGCATCTCTACCATCATTCTGTTAGCACTAATCTGATCACTTCCTCCCAGTAGCTACTCAGTTTCTCCTTATTCAGTGCATTCTGCACTGATTCACAGTTGTCTCAGTCACACTGTGATGCCCTGAGAATCCTCATCTCATAATTCCTGTGCTTTTTTATCTCAACAATCTCCTTTTCTCCTGTTGCCGCCCAACAACCCAGCAATGCCTTAGAACTCATTGTTACTCAAATTTCTCTTAACTTTAGGTTCCTAACATCTTAAACTCTGAAATTTCGCTGTGACTTAAAAGTAACCTCCTTTGACCACAACCATCTGTTCTTCTTTCCATCTTCACTTGATTCCAACAAATCTGTCCATAACTGGGTCTTTATGCGAAAATCATGGAATTATTTCTGTACTGACAGGTATTTTCTGAAGTGAATTCAAACACTCATTACTGCACTCATTCAGCAAATACCATGAAGCATCTACTAGGTGCCGGATGGTATGGCAGGTCCAGAGACTACGAAGATGAATAAAACCAGACTCCTACCTTCAAGGAATTCATTACCAGTGCAGGAGACGGAAAGGAAAAGTAAGCAACTAAAAGGGACATCAGTGCTGTGGAAGTGCGCTGTGGAATGCTATGCTGACAGATGGGGGAGCAACTGACTCAGCCTGGGGCGCCCCCGAGGCACCTGCAGAGCCCCAGAGCTCAGGCAGGCTTGGTAGCCACATGCACATCCCCACAACGCCAGCGTAAAGTAACACTGCTTGTTAGACACAGATGCATCAGACTTGTTGCCTTTAGATATTTCATAACGATGTTTATTAGTATTTACTAAACCCCTTTAATATAAAACTACTGTGCTATACGATTTGGAAAGCTAAATTTTTTTCCGAAATCAGGCCAAGTAATCATTTGAACACAAGTTAAAAATGGGAATTCCAAATCAATCCTTTTAAAAAAAATTCCATTTACTTAAACTAAAACTAAAACAAAAACAAAAGCAAAAACAGTTCACCCAGACCAATCCTTTTATTTGTATACTGCATTCACACTGCATGCGGAGTAACTGATCTGAAAAAGAATGGGAATTCTGACCTCGTAGTGGGTTTCAAGACTTCATTCTTTTTAAAAATGCAAATAAGAGGATATGGTCAGATTGCTAGAAACACCTCAGGAAAATGCCAATGATTTCATCAGTCAGTAAACGTTTTAACCTATTAAAGGGAAAACATCCATACTGCACTGAATCTCAGTTTGTTTTTATGCCTGAAAGGACACAAAACAGAAGAAAACGGGAATAATATAACAAAATAAGGAGGTAACTGGAAAACATACCGGAAGAAGCTTCCAGTCTTTCCAATCGGCTGATCAACCAGTCGAGGGAGCCAGAAAACTGAGCACAGTTTTTACGATTTCCTCTAATTAGAGCCGCTGCAAAACGAAAAAAGCAGATTTCAGTTACATAACTTTCTAGTTCAAAATGCAAGGTAAGCTAATAGTAGCTGGAAAGTGTTGGTTCAAAAACAAAATACCTTTACTTTATACCTAAAACATTTATACAAATACACACATACATACATACACACAATTGAGACATTTAAAAAAAAGGACTGATATTCATTAATGAGAACTGAAGAAACATTGCTTATTAGAAGGAACGTGCTTTGAGAACACTACACTCCATACTGGGAAGAAATACTGGAGGGCAGTGGGAGCCAGTGCGCTGGGGATTTCCTCATTTGGGTCCTCACACTGCTTTTAGTCAGCTGGGAGACTAAATTATTTAATTTCCCTAGAGCTCAATTTTCTCACCTGTGTAATGAAGAAGTTAAGGGAACACCAGTTCTCCTGAACATGCAGCACAAAATACTACTAGGTATGACTAGTAACTATAACAGACATATAAAGAGATGTAATTAAATGTTACAGGGAAAAGAGGCTCGGAGGGCCAGTGGCTAACAAGTGTGAAAACCTTTTCCCCCGTATCTCTTTTTTCCAGGTAAAAATTCACAATGCACACTAAAGACCCTAAGAAGTAACTCCTGCAGTCAAGCCACCTCCTCTAACCTTTGCTTAACCTAGTGTTTCCTGCACTTCTTTGACCAAAGAACCCATCTTACGTGAAATTCCTGTGACCCTTCTGAACTTTCAATCCAACTAATACACTCCAGTTAAAACTTGTTTCTAAATCATTCCATTCTTTCAAAGCAAATGTGATGTCTTACATAAATTCTACTTGTACATCCACAAGATTGTCCAGAAAGAATGTAATTGTTTATAAAAGGCTGGTGAGATTTTTATAAAATATGATGCTTAATGTGAAAAAGCTGTTGCTGTAAGAAAAATCGCCATTTAAAATCTGCTGGTGCTAGGGAGCAGTTTGAAAACCTGAGATTTGAGAATACCCCGTTTATCTCGTTAACAGCAAAACAGAAGAGACCCAATAGCTACGGAGTTCAATCAGGCTTAAAGACTCCCTTCACATTTCCTCCTTCCTCCCCAAAAAGTTGTTATCTGACCTGAGAGGAAGAAAAGAAATAACGACAGAAAGGACAGGAAGGTTTCGGTTCTTACAACAGCGTAAGAAAAGCTCTTTTGTAAACAGAGTCCCTGCAACATCTGTACAAATATTAAAAGATGATGCACTGAATTACTTTGGCTCTCCAGCTCTGGGACCAGCAGCCCCCAACAAAAGCCAGCTACACACACACACACACACACACACACACACACACACACACACACACGGACAAGGGAGTCAAGGATGAGGTGTAGTGGAGGAATGAGGAGTCCTATATGCTCAGTGGGATTTCTAATTTTAACATGTAAGAATATCTGTTCCTGACTTAGAACAACAGCAACTGGGGGAAAGTACATGATGAAGTTTTGGAATCTTCACTGAATTTCATTTGTTTAAAATTTAACCCATTCCTTTAACTCTACCTTTTTATTTTAAAATGCAAGATATTAAATATTTTCTAGAGGTCAAATGTTAGAGAAAAGGTAATTTTTGAAGGAAACTAATAATGCACAAATAAGCCGTTTTAATAAACCATGGAATATTTAAGAAAACCACACAGTAGGTCACAAAGAAAACACTAAATTTACCGCAAACAGAAATGGTACCTAGGCTTATGCTTTCTGACAACAATGTAATGAAACTTCAGGTCAGTAAGAAAAGCAGAAACAAAAATAAAACTTGAGCACATAAACATTTAAAATCTCTCCTAATTAATTTTCTAGTCAACGAGGGAATCAACATCACATTTACAGAATACCTAGAAAATATAAAAAAAATAGGAATGCTGCCTTACACAAACAATGGTAGATGGTCAAAACTGTAGTCAGAGAAAAATTAACACTTTAAGTGCTAAGTAAGAGGGTGAGAAATGTTAACTAAACATTCCTTTCAAAATACAGGGGAAAATATAAAAATAAGTAGAATTGGAAAAAACAAATAGCAATAAAAGTAGAAATTAATACACTGGAAATGGTAGAAGTGATCTATGTAATAAGTTGAAATAGTAGGACTGATCAACATAGTTAAGGACTCTGTTTAAATATGAGCTAAACAACGATTTTAATCAAGAAGAAAAGAGAAAAAGAACAAAATTATAGAGAGAAAGGAATTACAAACAGTGCCACTTTATCTCTATAGTGGATTTTTGAACATTTAGGAAAAAGGATGGTCTCCAAATATGTATTTTTTCACCCAGAATTAACCCAAAGGAGAAAATCTGAACAGAATAACAAACCATGGGTAGTACTGAGAAGTGTCTCAAAGACCAAACATTTTTTTCTATGTTTAAGAAAGAAGTCATTTCTATACTAAAGTGTTTCAAAGTAAAGAAACTAAGAAAACCTCCCCACTTATTTTACAGACAGTATACCTTTGATGCCAATGCCTAACAGAGAGTGTGCATGTAAGAAAACCAGAGGGAACTCTCACCTACGAATATGGATCCAGAAATCTTATACAAGGATGGTATTGGAAAATCATTCAGCAGTGAGCTGGCAGCATTAACTCAAGTGAGGGTTCATTATTCCAGTAAGACAGAAATGCATTAGGAAATCTGTTAATAAGTCAAAGATGAAACATGATGATCTCGACAAACTTTAAAAATGTATATATTCTTTATCAAAAAATTTTAACTCAGTAAAACAGAATGCCTCGTGAACATGATGAATGTATGTGTGCACGTGCAGAGGATCTCTTACAGATAAACGGGGTATGTGACTTATAATTCAGCAAATTAGTCATGAAGAAATCAGTTAAAGCAAGTTTCTCAAGTATTATAAGAGTATACAGAGAAATACACGGGAGTACATCACGACACCATTTACAAAGCAAAGCACCGGGAAAGGCGTGCATGTGGGCTGAGTAACTGATGGCGTGTCCCACAGCAGGGTGGTTCACATCCACTGAAACCTGGGGAGGGTCTGCAGTTACGGCCAAGGAACGATGCCCAATACAGACATCAGTGGAAACAAACACTACAAAGGAATACTGAGAAAATGGCCCCATTTTTGTGAAGTAAATGTATATACTCCACATAAGTATATGCACAGAATGAAGAAACTGTTTTTGGAGTATTTCTTAGAGAACGAGAGCTGACTTTTTGAGAAATGTATCCTGAGAAAAGCCTAGGATAGAAACAGACCCTGAGGAACTTTGATAAGGATGAGACAGCTCTCCCCGAGTCAAAAGGGAAAACTGTCTTCTTCAGAAATGGGGAGTTGAGTGGAGCGAGGAGGAAAGAGGGGCATGCTTGGTGATACGACTGTGCACACAGACCCCCTGAAGCCACAATAAATTCTGTAAAATAAGTAAATCAATCACAAATGCTCAGTAAGAACCTGTGAAGAGGTGACGTTTTGTGGCCAAGATATTATGTAACCTCAGAGGAACAACAGACAATCATGAAGAAGCATGAAAGCAGGAAACAGTGTAACCGAACAACTCCCCAAAATGTACAGACACCAAGGGAAAGCCTGAAGCCTGTCTCCGTCCATGAAATTGGAACTTGGACAGAGCTAACTAAAGCCTCAGGGGATCGGGCCACGGCTGATGTCTTAGCAGGACAGGGATCTGCACAGGCACGCACGATGCTAGTGTATGTGTGTGCATGTGGGTGTGTGAAATGGTTTGCATGTATTTAATGTTATATTTAAATTCAAAGAAACATTTTTCAAGGTTATACACTAAAAAGAATGGTTACATTTAAAAGTTGTTTCTACCTTCTTTTTTATTAATTATCTAAATTTTTATAATGAAGATGTATTAATTTTAAAGTTAAATAATAAGGGGGGGTGGGTACAGCTCAGTGGTAGAGCGCGTGCTCCTTAGTAGCATGCGCGAGATCCTGAGTTCAATCCCCAGTACCACAACTAAAATAAATACATAAATAAACCTAATTACCCCGCCCCCTCAAAATTAAATACTACAGCTACTTTCTTTTTAAAAAGAGAAAGGAAAAGCAACTACAGCGGCAGTTGCTCTCAGACGTCTCAACATGACAGTGGCAACTTCGGGTGGTGCTTCAAGGTTCATAAGCAAACTCAAGACAAATGTTGTTTCCTCAATGCCCGACAAGAATGCCATACCCTAAAATACTCCGTAATTGCTGGCTAATTGGCCTTGAAGAGAGTTAGCAAGACCTTACACTCGCCATTCTATTTTTCTTCACTTTAAAAAATATTAATGTAAATGCATTAGGCACTAGGGTTGGCACTGTAAACATGAGCTTGAATAAAATGTGAATATAATACAATGGTTTGCAAGTCTTCTTCTAGCCTATTTTAAGCTCATTTAGATCTGACACTGTCTTTACTACACCTTTGCACGCTGTCTGAAACTCGAAGGCATGTTATTTCTTAATGAATAAATAGTATCTAGTCTCTTATGGAACAAGAAGATCAGTGGTTAGGTGCAGTCCAACTTCAAGACGACAAAAACATTTTGAATTAAGCTCTTACCAAGGAAGTGCTAGTTCACTGAACCAATTTTCTATAATGTTAAATAACTCATTAAATCTTTAAACTTTTATCCAGTCAGAATACAAAATGCAAGTCATGTGGCAGTTAACTGAAAAATTATTATTGTTTAAAAAATATTCTGCATTTCTTATCAGCATCATAACATCCCTGCGTCCTCGTGCTCTTGTGGTTTCAAGTCTGGATAAAGCCTCACTTAAATTCCTTGTCTGGCCTCTTAAGTTTCTAGAGTCCAGGGACTCAGGTCAGTAACAATTTGGGTGGATTTGCCGGCATGAATACATTGGCCAAAAATGGCATGAGTGTTTCCCATGGGTCCTAGGGAGAGAGCATCTCTGTAGGGTCAGCCTGAGTCCATGCCGGAGGGCCACCGGGAGCAGTAGAAAGACTGCAGGGAAAAGAGGCGGCAGGTAGACTACTGGCTGCTTGTAAGCCAGGGAAGGCGCTGCAAACAGCCACCCAGAACAGAGCTGCAGCTGCCAGGTCACAGGCACAGGGGCATGGCTAGAAACGCCCAGCATGCCCTGCAGAGAGTCCGCTCTCAGCCACTGACAGCCCCCAGCGACATCAGCTTTCACCTTCCCACCGAGGAGGAGCTGCTGTCTCCTCCCCTCCCTCTGTCCTCACATGGCAAAAAGCACCTTCCTTGGAAAGTAAAGAGCAGCGTGTGTGCACTCAGCACACAGCGGGACTGCGACTTAAAGGCAGGCAGTTCTGATTCCAGAGTCTGTGCTCAGGTCCTAGACTATGCTGCACTCCCTCCCATCTCTTCCTGCTGCTGGTAGTGTATAAGCAGATAAGAAAGTACCTCACAAAACTGGTTATGAAATGAGTTTTCATTAAAATTTATGACTCTTATTTCATAGCCATGAGATTATTACCAAGTTGGAAAAAATCGTGTCTTATTTATAAAATGCCTTTTCAGGATTTCCTGGAGAACAAGATAGGAAATACCTGTATGTACAATCACAAGAAGAACACCTGTTATGTGCATGTTTGAAGCCAAGGCCTTTCTTTCTCACGTCTTGACTGCCTTCCCCCAGTATTTTAGGGCATTCAGGAAGATCTACCTCCCTAAGACCCCAGAGAAATGATCTGGGAATGCAAAAATCTTAAGGATTCAGAAACTGGTAACTTCTGCCATCCTAAAAGAGTAGCGTTCTATTCTGTCTGTTTCGTACTCTGAAATTTCCTAAAATGAGTATTCATAGAGAGTCTGCCAAAGATTATTTCTCAGACATCTTTAGAAAATCATCCTGGCTTGCAAGCCTCCTGCAGATTAATTGTGTGGATGTCAGAAAAGATGTATGAAAGCATGCCATGGTAATGCTTCTCAAACTATGAATACTGGTGCCCATGAGACCCTTAGGTCCTCCCGATGGCAGGCTCACACATCTACTGTTGTCGTTCTCCACCTAAAACACATATTAACTATATCCATGTCAAATTTTAAAATTGTTACAGATGATCATTCCCACCTCCTCCTTTTCTAACCAGGCTAAATAAGCCTGCTGAAGTAAAAGAGGAAGAAGGCTGATTTCACACCAGAACCTCCTGAGAGAATCTACTGTCCACCTTTCTGCAAGAATAGGGAGGAGGCTTAATAAATCTGGACTGGGTACTTGACCCAAACTTTCTGACAGCTGTGTAAAGAGGGACAGTGAGATACCAGGATCTTACTGAACTCCAAGCACTGCTGCCGACCGGAGACAACCCCACCACGGCAAACACCCACGTACGCACACAGGCCTGCCCCTCTTGTGAGCACCCTGGCTGCAGCAGAAACTACTGGCAGCAGACGGTTCTTAAGTCAACCAGATTTTATTCTATTTTTTATGATCATGAAATCAGTGTTCACTACAATAAAAACAGAAAATCAAGAGTTGTCAAAGGAACATTTACACCACAAAATCTCTCATAATTCTACCTCCTGAAACAACCGTCAGTAAAACTACCACGTGTACTGAAAGGGGGTCTCTTTATATGCACTTTACATGCACTGACCTAAATGCTCTATGTGTCACCTCAACTGGAATTAATACATTGGCTTTTCTTTTCATCATCAATTTTCCAGCATTATACATTTCTATTGCCTGTTTTTTCAATTATAAAAATAATACATGTAAATAGATTAAGAATAAATATGTAATAGAACACACAGAAAAATAAAAGAGCTCCCAAGAAGCAGCCACCTATGTTTTTCTGTGCATCCGTTAGAATGTCGAATGTTTATACAAGAATGTATCTTTCTCTACATATTTTTAATTTTATGGAATTGGAATCTAAGTTTACATCCTTGCTTTTTTTTTTTTTTAACTTAATACCATGTCCTAGATTGCCATACTAAAAAGACCAGCACTCTGGCCTATTTCATACAATTTTCCAAATGGTGTATTTAATCTCAATTTTCAGTGATAACTCAGCACTACACTTTAGAGGTGTACCATTACTTATGTAACCAACCCCTGTTGACAGAAAAATTGTTTTCAATTTTTATGCCACTTATAAACAATTTTGAAGTGGACATCCTTTGTACTCTGGTACAAATGTATCTCTAAAATACATTTCTTAAAGTAGAAATTCTGAGAGTAAAAGGATATATATATATATATATATATATATAAATTTTTATGTATACTATCATTAATTTACACTTCCACCAGGAAGATATTACCCAACATTTTCCCCAGTGACAGGTGCTACCAAGGTTTTTGTCTGTGCCAATCTAACAAGTGAAATCTGCTCTTTATTTATTATTTTAATTTCCATCTCTTTATTGTCATGTTGAGACTCTTGCTTATCTATTGCTCTGGGAACTACCTGTGGCCACCTGTCATCTGTTTTTCTATTAGATGAAATTAATTTTTCTTACAGATTTATGAAAACTCTACATATTACAGAAACTGGGCCTTTGTCTTTCATACAGATTGCATATTTTACAAAATTCTCATTTGTTTTTTATTTTGTAATATTTATCCTCAAAGTTTTAATTTTTATGTAGTCAAATTTATCAGTCTTTTAGTAACTATAAGTTAGTCCCTTACTAACATGATTTAATAGTAACTTGTATCGAGATGGCAGAGGCAGTAAAGTCAGGAACGGCACTCACTGTGGCTAGCTTTGTGATTCACAGTGTCCGTCTTACTTCACCATAAGCTTCATGAGAGCAGGGACTAGATCCTGTTCACAACTGTGCCTCGTTGCCCAGAGCAGGGCACCTCCCTTAGCAGGCATCAATTAATCTTTGATGAACAGATGAAGCTTCTATGAAACCTAGACCCACTAGACTCCAAGTCCATGTTCCCCCAATGTGACACAGACTCTGTTACAAAGGACACCCTGTCAGGATCCTGTACAAGGAATTAAGAGGCAAGGCACTCGGGAAAACAGACAAAAGGGAAAAGGAAGCTTTTCTGAGGAGAGGTTCACACACACACACACACACACACACACACACACACACACACACACACACAGAGGGGCAGGGGATTGACAAAAACCCTCTCAGGAGTAGCAGTGTGGAAACACAAAAGTTACAGTTAAGAATGCGTGCGCGTATGTGCATGTGCATGTGTAGAAAGTATATTTAGAAATTGTGTCTCTTGTTTCATGAAAAAATGAGTTTAAAAGCCATAAAACATGCACAGCTTGAAATCACTATGTGTTATCTTAGAGATATTTAGGGCTATTATACTGTTATCATCCATCAAGACATGAGTTTTCGGGGGTTCTAATTACGTCTATTTTAACAGCTCCCTTAAATCCTTCATTAATCAAATGGGATGTAAAGAATTAAGGAAATAAATGCATATATTTAAGAAACATATGCCATATATATATTTCAGTATAAATACATGTTTACTGTATATCAAATCTCTGATATAAATAATTCTAAACCCTCTGGAGGTACAGCACTGGACTGGAGGTAAGGGCAGGAAGGACGTGATGCCGGGTGACTAGAGATGAAGTGAGGTCACAGGTGAAAAGGAAAGGGCAGACTAGCCCTGCAATTTGAGTACCCCAAAGACCAGAACAAGAGGTGACACACCAGGCATCAGAGTCAGTGAAATGCAGAAAGACGTGTGTGAGGGCCCCCTGGTGTCTGAAATACAGGTGGTGGAGACAAGAAGCGGAGGTACAGAGATCAACCAGAAACCTGACAATCTCCTGCTATCAACACGGCCCCAGGTGCCTCTCCCTCAAACACTGGCCGAGCAGCAGCCAGGGAGCTGGCGTGGAGGCTGCCGGCCTATGGGATGTGCGCTGCTGTGTTCAGAGAATGGGAGGAAACCGAGAGCCAGCACGCATTCGCAATAATCACAATGCCATGCCTTCAGCTAATCCAGAATCTTCCTTGCTCCATCCACGAGTTCCAAGTGAAGTTTCTTTTCTAAGACATATTTAAAAGGCAAAAACAACAAGAACAAAAAGAGAAGTTGCTGAAGAAAGTCTTACTATGTCAGTGAGGGAGAAGATGATAACTAAGGTGTCCAAAAGAAACAGGAACACGTGTGAAGAACAGTACTGTGCTATGCTAAGCCTCTGACACCCATCGCCACACTGAAGGCAGCCAACAGCCTTGGGGAGGGCTGCCTCCCGCCAAGAGGAGCGCAGCGTCAAGCCCCGCCGCTGCTGCTGAGGGTGCGCCAAGGGTGCCTGGGAGCTGCAAGTGCAGGTCCCAACAGGCCCGGAGGAGGAGACCGGTGGGGAGCCCGGACAACATGGGACTGCGAGAAGACTGGCTCTTGCGGAACTAACTTCAGAGTCGGAAAAGAAAACAGTTAACGCGCATCCATACAGAGGCCCCTTGCCTACAAAACTACACCCGAGACGACCCTCCCCCTTAACCAAAGGCAAAGCTGCTGCTCTGGCCACATATCACACTCAGAGATGGATTCGGATATGAAACATCATTGACTTCAGTGCAACTAAAGGAACACTTGAAGGCCTCGATTAAGAAGCGTGTGATAAAACTGCTGTAATTTATGCAATCATGTTGAATAGACAAGAGTCCCTTGCTTTGAAAACCCAGTCATACTGCTTACCCAGCAACTCGTACAGAGAATTCAGAATTGATTTCCACGACTCCCCGGCTTCTCTGCCGGCAACGTCAGCAAAGTGAGCGGCACTGCTGTAGACATGCAGCCTGTCTATGCATTCCAGCACAAGGTTGATCATTCCCTGCAGGGGTCGAAAACCACCATCAGAAACTGCAACTCTGCTCACAGACAAGAGGTGCTAAGTTGATTAAAAAAAAAAAAAAAAGGCCGGCTTAAATAAGTCTGTTAATCATAAAGAAAATTGAAATCGTTTATTCGAAGGACAGGAAGAAACCCACTTGCACGTGAAATAAAATGATCTTGAAATAATTCAAGTGCCTTTTCAATCCTGAGTGCTGTTCTCAACAGAAGCAGAACGATATAAAAATGTGTACTTCACCCTTAGATCTGCAAGGCTTGAGAGTAGACTAATGACTCAGTCATCACAGTATTTATTCTCCCGTGAGTAAGTGAAGGGGTTCAGAGTGTGCCACCCCAAAATACGCCACTTTGGCATAAGGATTATTTTGGGCTGAAGGCAACTGAGAAAAGCAAACACAAGAAAAATTCTCTACCCTTCTCTGCCCTGCCAGGAAGGACGGAAGGACGACTGAGACCATGCCAGGGTCTCACCAGCCCAGACCTGCACAAAGCAATCTATGTGAACTGGCCCTTCTTGTCCACTGGTTTCCCAATGTACTTACCGTCCCACAATTTGCTGCACCGAGAAGTTCAAAATTCCTCTCCTTTGTCTTATCACTTCTCCACAAATTTACTGTTCTTTGTGTTAAAAGGCTATATAAAACTAAGTTCTAATCACCTCTTTGAGTTAATCATTACTGAGCACTCCCATGAAGGCACACAATGTACACTTTAATAATCTATTTGTTTCTCACTTGTTCATCTGTCTTTTGTCAGTCTAACTTGCGGGCCCCAACCAATGAACCTCAGGTGAGTAGAGGAAAATGAGCCCTTACTCCCACGTGAGCAGAAGAGCAGGTCCTCACTCTCAGGGATGACATCATCATGGACACTGGCATCATCACCATTATTACTTTTAATATTTAACTGAAGATGTAATCAATTAATAAAGAAAAGCTCATGAAAATATGTATCTTTAAAGCAAATCAAAAATTCATTATAGAAATTTGTAAGATGCTGTCTAAATTTGAAATTATGCTTTTGTTATCATTGCTAGATCAAGGTTGTCAAATGAGGCAACGCACGTGAAAGGAATGCTATCAAGAGCTGACCAATTAAATTAACTCATTTCACACAGGGAATTTGTGGCCCAAAGAAGATTTCTAGGTCCCCATGGACACTGTCTTTCTAGTGGAACTTTCCTAAGATGAAATCACACGCAGAAACTTACTATACATGAAAGGAGAAAGGAGGGTTGCCCTGCCCAGGCAGAGAGCCTGCAGCCCAGCTCCTCAGGTGGCCCCGCCCCCAGGCAGACTCCATCCCCAACCAAAGCTCCTGGCGAACCCTAAGGCACTTCCCAGGAGCCCCAAGGAGCCAGCTCAACAGTTTGGAAACCCTCGTGCTTTCCAAAGCCTGTATTCATTTAGACACTTTGAGTATCCATTTTTTATAACTAGCAGAAAGCAAATGACAGTGCAGCAAATGATCAGAGTGAAGACTGAGCAGACAGTGAAAGAAAACATCCTTTGCCAAGGGAGCAAAGACTTTCATCTTTTAAAATTAATACTTTGTGAATGAGAAATAAAAATAATTGCAGGATTTCTCCATGGCCTGGTCCCCTTGTTCCCTTGTAGAGTAGAACACCTGCTCATCTGCATCTCAAAATGCAAATGTCAAATACAGTCTTCCCACCAAAAAGTTGTTTCTCCAAGACAACGACAGAAGAGAGATGAATATTGGCAGAAACTCACCTCTTCCTGGAAGAGATTCTGCCGGTTCTTCAGAGCTCGTAATCTGTTCTGTTTGTCTTCATGCTCTAAGTGCTCCTCTGGTGGGTGGAAGTAACCGATCAAGTCCTGCAGACTTAGACTCACAGACTCGATAGGTAAGTCTACTGCGGAAGCCTTCACTTTTTTGCTGAGAGCATCAAGGCCCCTAAAATAAATAACAAACATTTCTCTACATCAGTGATTCCCAATTTTGTTCTATTACTTTTTAGTCTAGAGATGATTTAAAGCTCTACTCACTCTCCTGAGACTCCTGCAAAAGGAACATGTACGAAAGGCCCTCAAACAACAGTAATAAATATACTCAGATGAGAAGCGTTACAGTCTATCAAGCACACAGAACGCTATACGTTGAAAGCACCAGTATCAAGAGAAACTCATCTGGAAGAACACCCAAAGGGGCTGGAGAACCAATGTCTCCAAAGCCAATGGTCTAAATACGTAAAAACCAATTCATTTTCATTTTGAAGCACTCCATCCTTCAAGACTTAAGATGTAACTTTCCAGGTTCATAATTCTGACATTTAACTGTTCTGTTTTGTTTTGGAAGTACAAACTGTTAACTGCCATGCTATCACTGACACTCACTGTCATCCTGTCTAGCTCCTGTCAATTTAAAAATATATTCTAATAATGATAATTTATAAAATTCATTTATTAATCAGGAAACAATATATTAACAGGCTTTTCTATCACCTGAAAGAAATACTTAGAAGGTAGGCTAAGAAACAGCACCAAGTTGCATTCTCTAGCTTTGAAGAAAAACATACCACTGGCACGTAAATGCACCAATCTGCTGAGCCTTCTGAGATTCTGCATTCTAAAACTGACAGCTTTGTGTGTATTTGGGAAGAATTTTACAGTGTTTGTAAATCAAAGTTATTCCAAAATAAAAAGCTTATTTATAAAAATTCATAATAGATACAAGAAAAGAATGGAAGAATGCCTGTATTATAGTTGATATACTAATATTCATATTAGTCATGACAAAATTTAATGCATAAAAATACTATACTTCCCTTTCTACCCTCTGCATCAGCAAAACTGTGTGGCAGTATCTTCTTCAAGGAAATGTTTCTAGCTAATTACCTGACTATTGTAATTAACATTTTAAAAACAACAAAAACCTTATAAATGAAAAATCAGTTTGCCTTTGAACTTTACGATGCTCAAAAATACTTTTAAAATGTATCATCATTTACATAAAATTACTAACAATTCTGGAATATTTGACTTCAGCCTTATTAACACTTGAAATAGTAGAACTGCATGACTATCCTAAAGTTTCTGCATAAAATTCCAGATCAACTATATCATTAAAATTCATCAATTACCTAATTTTATCACCTCTATAAATCTTTCTTTACCTGAAAAGCAACAGAAATGACTTGTCAGTAGATTATTTCTCCATAACAAAGTCAAATACAATTCTCATCACACTAGAGTGAATAAAATTTTAAAAAAATTCAAATATAATATCTACATTTTCAAACCTAAAGGAAAACAACAGTAAATGTCAGTTTTTAGGTTACTAAATTGAACATGTATGCCATCAGAAATGTAACCATTCGATCGCTTTCTAGGAAAAGCCTTTTTTGCCAGAAAAAAATGCTATCCAAGACTGTAAAATTGTTAATGATGCCAAGTTTTAGAACTTCTATCCAATATAGATATTTTTTTTTATCTTAATTTATCAAAGACAAAAAAAATGAAGGAAAAAATTGGGGGAAACCAATGGTAGTAGAATTAGACTATGTTACAGAAAAAGTAAAAGAGTTTGTTTTTTTTTTTTTAATATACAATGAAAACACCAAGGAAAAAAGAGAGAAGTTCTATATTAACATCATTCAAAGTTTATGTCATAGCCAATATCACCAGGAATTTTAAAAAGGTAATTTCATAATAATTATCAAGGGATCAGTTCATTAAAAGGACATAATCCTAAATTTTTATAAACCTCATGACAGAGCTTCAAAACATACAAAGAAAAAAATGACAGAACTGCCAAGGAGAAACATAAAAATCCAGTTATAGTCAGAGACTTCAATACCCTTCTCTCCATATTAATAGAACATACAGACCAAAAATCAGTAAGGGAACACAAGAGCAAAACAGCACCATCAGCCAATTAAATCAAACTGACATTTTTTAGCATTCCACCCAATAAAAGGAGAATGGGCACTCAGAATACTCATTTTCCAGTGCACCCAGAACAGTTAGCCAGGTAGAACATATTCTGGGCGAGTAACTGGCAGAAAACAGGGAAAAAGTCTGAAGACTGGTAGTTGAGTTGATTATTAAGGCTTTGGCTATGAAAGTAACACAAGAGGGACCGGCTCTTAGACTGAGCTATAACCCTGTTTCCGGTTCAGTGATGGAGTGGATGGATGGATGCAATCTGTTCAGGCTGACTCAGAGCAGCCATGCCTGCCTCTGCATACAACCTGCACACATCATACTGTAGACCTTAAATCACCTCTAAAGTACTTAACAATCTGCAATACAATGTAAATACTATAAACAATTGTAAATACAATGCAAATGCTATGTAAATAGCTGCCAGCATGCAGCAAATTCAAGTTTTGCTTTTTGGAACTTTCTAGAATTTGTTTTTTACTAATATCTTTGACTCATGGTTGGCTGAATCCATGGATGCAAACCCCTGGGATACAGAGAGCTAACAATAGTTAAATGCAGGTTATATAGCCATTCTACTTTATCAAGATGAGTATATAAATGAATATAATTCAAATAACCCAAGTAAAAACTGAATTTCAATACAAAGTAGCAAATACATTATTCAGTAAGTACTTCTGCCACAGAATCTAAATTTCTCATGTTTGGTTCTCTCTCTAAACGAATTAAGCAAGTGTTAGGTTCTAAAATTAACCTTCCAAATCACAGACCCTGCTTTTTTTTTTATAAAAAAAATGAGTAGTCTTGAGCAAAGAGCAAATGTGATAAAGCAAATCACATCCAAGATGAATTGTCGTAATCTCACTCAACATACAGAATGTCACTTAAGCCATGCCATCAGTACATTAAGTCTGAACTGATACAGTATCTTTCTGACAAAATACGTTTAAAAACAAATAATCAGGTTTTTCTCTGGTATTAAGTTAGCTATTGCCTGCCAAATGGAATCTCTGTAGTGCTTCTGAGAGCACTACACAAGTCACACTATAATAAAAACCTGTCTTTTTGCACTAGAAGAAGTCAGGCTGATGAATATAACGACATGGAAAATTGACTATTTTAAATATTTATGATGATTATTTCCTTAAGCTTTATAGAACTGACTGGGCTGTAGTAAATAAGAACTATGGAAAGAACAAGATGGAAAAAATCTAAGTTGAACTGATTTGAAAGTAAGTTACAATTTCAAATTTGAGTATTTATTACAAGAAGTCCTATATCAAATGATAAAAATCTGACTCTTACCCCATCTCTAAGCTTTCCTCCATCTGAAAAGGATTAGAGTTTAGATGAGGCAGGGAAATAAGATAAATACTAAGGATATGATGAAGCTGAATGCTGTGCACATTATTTGCACAAATGTACACACACAGTGGGATGGTGTACAAAAGTAGAGATTAAGTGAATATTTATATAATCTTGGTGGTGAAGGCCTTTAATATGCTGTAAAATATAATTTATTGAGTAAACTACAATGAAAAGAACTTCTTGAAATATTTTTCAAACCAATAAACTGGGAGAATATTTGAAATTTATAAATGATTACAGGAAATTAATATCTCTAATGTAACAAAAGCTCGTAACAGCCTAACAGAAAAATTCACAAATTATAGGGTAAATCATAAAAATAAATGAAGAAATCAGGTCAACAAACATGAAATAAACCCATTTTCACAATTCTCACATAAATGCAAATTTTCAAAAATAATTATAAATAAATATATACATACTATAAATATATACATGTATGTCAATTTTTTCCCCACCAAATTGGCAAGTTTACAGAGAGAGATGATGCCCATCACAAATCAGAGTACTTACTGGTGCACTGCTATCAGAAAACACTTTGAAAGTCTTGATCCGCTTCCCTCTCTGGTTTCCTGTGATCCAAATTTATCTGAATAGCTGTCTATAATGGCTTAATTTTTATTCTGCTGGTCTCTTGTAATTCAACTCTAATCAGAATATTGTTTACCAATTCACTGAAACTTACCTTGGCCTAATTAACAGTGACTTCCATATTAAACAAATGCTCATTAATTTTGAGTTCTTATCTTGAGTATAAATCTGACATTGTTGATCAAAAAAAAAAAAAAAAAGAAAAGAAAACACTTTGGACACAAGTTTGATTTGGTTTTGTAGATATGCAATTGCTTCCATTATTAGGTGGGAAACGGGAAACCTTATCACAAGAATCACTTTAGCTTTTAAATACAGTTCAAACCCACAAGGCATCCAGGCTGTGCTGCCCCAGGGGGAAAGGCCCAGCACCAGGGTATGTTGCAGAATAACCCTGACACACAGCCACCAATTACAAGTTACATGTACCATATCCAAAACCACGGTCCTTTTTAAAAAGTTATTTTAAAAGAAAGACATAAAATTATCTAACTAGCATTTTCTAATGTGTTCTGCAGAACTACCAAATAGTATGAGATTTCCCACCATGGTGTATTTTAGACTTGTTTATTTGTAAATCCGATAAGGAAACTGAAATAAAATGTCCACCAGCCACAACAACAAAGGACTGCGTACCTAATAAATCTATTGAAGAGAAAGACTGTGCTTCGGATGACGCGTGCTGTCCGTGATTCTTCGTGCTGAGATCTGGATAAATTTAGGCCGTCGTCCATGTGACCTTCGTGGTGCATAATAGCCTGGACGAAAGCAGAAATAATGCCATTACCCCTAAAATCTCTTTTTTAAATGCATGTTTTTAAAGAAGCCTCTCAAAAAGGTGAGCTAGGACAGTAAACAGAATCAAAAGGCAGGTGGAGGGGGCTGTAGGCTGTCGTGTTCAGGTAAAATAATACGCACAGGTCCCTGTACAAATCAGTCATGCAATGTATTTATTCAGTTATTCATTTAAAGATGAATCCATTGTTGTTTTAAAGAACAAATCAATACATGTACTGATCTGAGCAAAACAGACACCAGAGTGTTTTCGCATACCTGTGTTCAAATGATTCATCCACATTCTAAGCAAACTTTGAACAAGGCAGCAAAGGGAAACATTACATGGGATAACAGTTACACAGAAGTTTTGAACTTAGGTGGGTAAATTAGTAATAATGAGTAGTGCTTCTAAGGCATCTCAGTGCTTGTGAAAGTATTTATTTTATTCTTTTGTTAGGCTTTATGTTTTCAAACGTTCTATGAAAGTATAACATGGAGAAATAAGTGCAAAATCTTAAGAGCTGAATGAAATTCACAAAGTGAACAAACCATGTAGCCAACACCCAGACCAAGAAAGAGGACATTACAGCACCTTACACCCCCTTCCTGCCCCTGTTCTCCACGTCCCCCACCCTCCATGGCTTTCAACAGCGAAGGTCAGTTGTGTACTATATACAAAAAGAACCATTTGTGTCTACCTTCTCTCACTCAACACCAACAGCAGATGTTTTTAGAACATTTAATCAGGAATACCAAACTCAAATTAGTAACTAGAACCAAAATTATAAACTATCTAGAAAGCAATGTAAGGGAAACTCCTTACACCAAAATCAATGAGACAGAGATACATCTGTATTCAGAGTCAATTTTATAGCCTTAAATGCCTTCATTCACAAAGGAAAAATGATTAAAATGAAGGAATGTATTACTCATTTAAGGACTCTAAAAGAAAAACAAATAAAATTGAAAGGGGGGATTAATGAAGATAAAAAGAGAATTTAATGAACAAGAAATCAAATAGAATGCTAGAAAAGGATGAATACACACAAGATGTTTATTTTTGAAAGATAAATAAAATAGATAAACCTGTCACAAAGCAGGCTAAAGATAAAATGGAACAAACAAACAAACAAACAAACAAACAAACAAACAAAAAAAACACAGAGAACAGAATATAAGACACAAAAGACATTAAAATTATAAACTTATAGCAAGACAATGCTGCATAGAACTTAATGGCCGAAGAACTTTTCAAGATTTTAAGAACATAACTATCCTAGAAGACAAGGACAGCTTCCTAGCAAATCAAGAATCATCAAAAGGAATCACCCCAACTAAGTAGAAAATTTGATGACATCAATTTATTCAAAAGAGATTGGAAAGGAAATTTAAGATCCAGTATTTCAAAGACTGCAGGACAAGATGGTTTCACAAGCGAGCTCTAATGAACCTTCACAGAACAGACACTTTCAATGGCAGGCTGCTCAGTGAACTAGGACTACAGACTATTTCTGTACTGCCTGTAAGCTACAAATAGTCTCTACATTTTCTAATGGTTAAAAAAGCCAAAAATAGAATATTTCATGAAACCTGAGAATTGTATGAAATTCAAATTCTGGTGCCCATAAAGAAAGAAAAATTATTATATAAACTTTATATATAAATTAATATACATGATAATCCTAGATAAGTTCTAAATAAAATACAAATAGAATCTAACAAGATTTGAAAAGAATAATAAACTATAGCCAAGCAAGGTTTAGTTTATGAATTTAAGGATTCATCAATATCATGATGTCTATTAACTTATTTATCAGCAAATTAAAGGACACTAAAACATGATTTTTAGCACTCTTTAATTGATAAAATCCAGCAATCACTGCTAATTTTTTAAAAGTCTGATAAAATAGAAATAGCAGAACGTTGTTTAAATATATGATCTATTTCACTTGGCCACGAGGTGTAAGAAGGCATAACTTCTGTGAAAGAGGGGTGAAAATTCCCAGGGAGGAGACAGACTGGGAAGAACAGCCAGAACAGATGAAGAGACAGCAAGCTGAGATAAAAAGTGACCGGAGTGAGATCATGAAAAATACAAGGAAATTAACACTTCAAAGAGGCACTGAGAGAGCCGGAGGAACAGAATGCCATCAAAGAAAACAAAATGAGTGATTTGGAGGACACATTTGAGAAGCAAATTGTAGAGGACAGGTGGGAACGATAGGACTCCTGCAAGGGAAGGTGCTGACGTGCAGGAGGGGAACCAGCTGCCTTCCTGAGAAAGAAACCACAACTGAAAGGGAAAAAAGCCAGAGGGAGGGCTGAGCAATTCTCCTCTCAGCTTTAAAAGACCTAATGTGCTAGTTAAAAAGCCTTGGGGACATAATTATGATATTATGCATTTTATAATTCAGAGCTAATTTTTTAAAAGGTAATGCAATGTATAAACTGCATGTGTGCAACACCCAGCAGGGTCTGTGCATCACTGCACCATCAGTACATTTATATTTCTGCATCAAAGCATGACTGTCACACTAGGTGGGATACAGAGAAGCTATGAGAAGTGACTCAAACATTTTTTAATTAGCCAAAGGTTTATTCATAGGAAATAACAACAGAAAGTCAGTTTTAAATAAGCAAAGATTTGGCAAACCCACCACTAATATGCTTTTCTCATAAAATAAAATGATTTGAAGACACTAGCAAACTGGGAAGCATATAAAAATTAGGAGCTCTAGATTGGGAAGGCCTCATCTATCACAGCCACACTGAATCTAATCTCTCGATAAAGATTCAATACAGTAGATGTATTCTAGAAGAAGTAATAAATTTACAGTAGAGATTGTATTAGGTTGGCCCTTCCATGGCCCATGAAGTCTGTTTCACATGTAACTTTACTAGTGTAAACAAGACTGGTTAGTGTCTCAACACCCCATCAGACTCTCCCACAAGGCAAGCTCTTTCTTAGCCTACGATGTAGAAGGGAAGCCCCATTTTGGCTTTAATCCTGGTTAAGGAATAAGAGACGGGGTAGTAATAAAGAACGTCGGCATTACCACAGTGGACTGAAGCAGGAGGTGAGATGAGTCAGCTGGTTTGTCCTGCATGGTAAGGAGACTCGAATTACAACAGGAATAAGGCTCAGCCTCGAAGGGTTCTAAGCATGGCGTCACCCAGTCAGAGTGAACTGGAGGCAGGTCAGACTGAGGGCACAGAGATGGTTAGGAAGCAATGGAAACAGTGCACACCGGCCATGATAAAGGCGGAACTAGATTCTTAAGGGTGGAGCGGAGGGGACTGGAATGACGTACACTTGGAAGATGAAATTGCCAGTGCTTGGTGCTTTATTGAACTCAGTAGAATAAGGTGAGGAAATTGTGGAAACTCTTGGGATTTATTTCCCATACAACATATTTAAATGACATATGTACAGTTTGGTTTAAAATGTTCATGTGTACTGCAGACCAGAAACCATTTAATATGCAACAATTTAAATTTATAATGAAAATTATGTCATGAAGTATATGGTTTTAAAAATTCATTCAAGGGGTACATGAACAAAAAAAAGGCTGAAAGAACTGTTTAAGCCTCTTTTTTTTCCCCCGCATTTTCCACTGAATCATAGAATAGGGAAATAACACCTAAAGAGTTTCTAGCTATTTTCTGATTGAAATTTACTTCTATTTCTTCAAAAACATATGTCTATGTGCTATCATCTTTACCTATACTTTTCCTATAACCACATGCCATGTTAAACTTTCAATAAAGGCTCAAAGGAAAAAGCGATGTTAGACAACAGCCCTTAAAAAGTAATATCTTAGTTAAGAACTTCCTTTGTTTCCTCTCTGTTCTTTATGGTTTGTGAAATCATACTTTGAACATCTACCCTTCTGGTAAATATTAATGTTTAACAACCCAGAAAGCAAAATGGCAAATCTAATAAAATCACTCCCTATAAAATAAAATAAAAAGCCCAACACTGAAACTCACCTCTAGAACACGACAAGAAAGGATAGGGTTTATCCCTGAGAGCGGCAGTGGTGGGAGGGAAGCACTAGGTCATCAGGGATGGGTGGTGAGGAAGTTGTTTTAAAACATGTAGCTTTGAATTTTCCAGAACTAACATTAATGTGTTTTTAAAAGGTAAAATTAATTTTAATACTATGTTTGATTTAATCCACCGTATAGAGAATATTACTATTTCAACATGTAATAAAAATACAAACTTGTAAATGTGATATTTTACTTTTTTTTCATTCCTTGTCTTCATAATCCAGTATGTATTTTATGCTTCTAGAATAACTTGATTTGAATACTAAGTTATCAGTGAAAATATCTGACTGTTTTTTAGAATTCATTGACATTTACAGTTGGGAAGGTACATTCACATATCCAAGTTGTTCCAAACATGCATACAAGCTTTCTAATAACTTGAGTATAAGCTTTTAAATTTAAATTAGTTATGCAAAACTAAAAATTCAGTTCTTATACTGCTAGCCACATTCAAGCACCAAACAGCCACATGTGAATTTGTTTTTCCCTCCCCCTTACCCTGAAAAAAAGAAAGAGCAGGAGAGCACTGAAAATGCTGAAGATGACTGATGAACACACAGGGTCTAACTGCACTATTTTTCCCCATAATAAAAAGTTAAAAACTGCCAGGCTCAGCTGCAGGAAATAGTGAATGATGTACAAATACTGAATACAAACAAATACATTCAGACTGATGAGCCTGGATCAAAGACCCCAAACACAAGTGATCATCTCGTTGTGAAAATGATCTGGGTCTGGCTCTCCGTCCACAGCTCTGACAAAGGTGGTACAGGGACGCGTCTAAGACCAGCTCCATCCAAACAGAGCCAGCCCCTGATGTCACTAAAAGCAGCGCTGGTCACCCTGAAGAGATCACAGTCACTCTGAGCAACCTTACTGGAACATGCGTGTTACGATGAGCAAGTCTACCGAGAATGAAGAGACCCGAGGTCTCATGTTCATAGAAATAGTATTTGTCCTGTTATTAGACTCTGTGCACTGTGTTACACGGTGATATAAAAACGTGAAATCTGAACAGTCTACAGTATTATTGTACGCGCCCTAAGGAAGCTCACAAATGAGAGACAGTGAGAGAGGCACGTAGCCTAGCAGATAAAATAGCACAGACAGCGCACATAAAATTTAGTAAGTTACACACAATATTATGAGAACACAAAGGACGATGTGCAGGATGAGCTTAGACAGTCAGGAAGAACTTCTAAGACCATCTTTTAATCTCTGAAGGATGGAAGGAATTGGGTGGGGGAAAAAAAAGTTTTAAAGGGCATCCCAAGCAGAGGAAACTATTTGCAAGGATGCAGACATGTGGAGGCTGTGCTTCTCTGAGGGGCTACAAGGACTGTGTTGTGAGTGAGTGGTGGTGAGGGGACACTGCAGAGGGCTCCCAGAGCCTGCGCAGACAGGAGGAAGCGGCCAGGGCAGATCAGGGCAGGTCGGGAAGGGCGTCATGCACTCCCAAGACGTGTAGCTGCTGTCTTGTAAGCAGTGGGGTGTGTAGCTGAAGGACACAGAGGGGAGGGGATGAGAACTTCTGCATTTCAGAAGCATAATGCCAGCAGCACCCGGAGGGCCAGGCGAACAGGGAGGACTAAGCTAGAACCCGGGAGTAGCAAGTTTCTTCACTTAATATTTAAATCACTGATGTAACATCCAGCTCGGTTCACTATACAAAACTGAGTGGATGAGGGTGGGATGGAACCTTTAGCATGTAAACAATGATGGTTAGCAGGTGGCTGAAGGGCTGGCCACCTCTGGTTGTCGTGCTGGGTTCTTCAGTCATACAGAATGACCGCCACCCAGAGCTCTGACAGCCTCTCACCTTACGCTGTACAGATCCCATCCTCACAGATTTCACATCCACAGACTGGTAGGTGAGCCACAGGCCGCTGTTTATGTGCTGTATGTAGCACACCGAGTCCCCGTACTTTATTTCCGACGTTCCCATGCCATCAACTTCTTTCCTCACCCCTACATCCAATTTTTCCTGAGAGAGAGACAATAAAAAAGATAAGCAACAGGTAAAAAAAAATACGAGTTTATAACATCAAGAGAACTTTGCTGTAAATGTGTTCCATGAAAAATGCAACCCTCTGACGGCCTCAGAAATAATGGTGGTCAAAATCTCTTCTCCTAGCAGCTCGGTCTCTACCGGAACCAAAGTAGGAGACTCTGCAAAAGTACATCTCACAGTCCCGAGTTATTCACACTGCTAGAAGCTTATTTCGGCCTCAACACAAAATTTTACATTGCTTCACGGCAAACGCTAAACCAGAGATCTTAAAATTGGTAGCTGAGGCTTCATATTCTTTCCAGATTATTATTTTTATTATTGATAACTAAGAGCATAAGTATGGGGACATAAAATCAAATTTTGAGTCCAATCTCTGCTCCTTATTACCTCTGTGACCTTAGGACAAGTTAAGTAAACCTTTTTAAGCCTGTTTTCTCATCTGTAAATAAAGCTAACAAAAGAATCTCCCAGCTAGTATCAGAAAAAATGACTAATGGATGAAAAGTTTTCAGCAAAGTCCCTGGGCTAAAATAAATCCTTCAATAAATTTTAATGATTTTGACCATGAAAACGGTGTTGATGATGGTGATTTCTTTTGAACTAATCAAAGCTATAGTTCAGTTCCCACCACTAAGGTTTCTAACCTGGACCACAGGGGTGTTCACTACTAGAGGGCTGCTGCGCTGAGCTCCCTGTGCTATGAGGGAACAATCACTCCTCTGATACCAACTAAATGTTTCCCTTAAATCCCTACTTATTTTAATGCTCCCACCTTCAACATGCTCCCTTTCCATTCTCCCTCCCAGGCTTCATTCTGATCTTCAAGAACTCTGTATGTCTTCAAGTTCTCTATAGTTCTTAAAATAACAGCAACAAACAAACAAACAAAAACCAAAAAAAAAACTAATGTTCTACTGGTTGCAATACCTCCCTCTGTGGCTTCTTACTCTTCCTCTTGCTCTAACATTCCTTGTTCAACTGACTTTAAGCTTCCTCTATGTCTTTGGCTATTTGACTGTTGTTTGAAATTAGTAACAGTTACACAATTGTTTTTGAAGATTAGGTTGGAGTAAATTTTATGTCTGTTATACAAAAAGGGACAATTCAAGTAAGACAAAAGTTTGATAGATTTCTCATGTCATTTTCACACTGTACTAATAATTAGTAGCTCCAAAATAATTATGGGTACTCCATCAACAATTGAAAATTAAAATTTAAAAGAGTTGAAATTCTTAATGTAAAAAGGTCAAAGTCATATAGGAAAGTGAATACAATTAAGTTAAGCTGATTTACCCATTATGCAAATAATTTGAAACACTATTCTAAGAATCCACAATAAAACAGATAATAAACCATTCCAATTTCATTCTATCAAATAAGATAAGCTACTAATCTACTTCTACCAACCCTATAAATGTGAAAATTAAATTCTAGGGAAAAATATAACAATGCAATTATCTCCTCAGAATCAAACAATGAGCCTCTAACATTCACACTTTTGCATTTTCTTTTACCCAAGGAAATTAGTTTGTAGTCTATTTATAAGCCTGTGGATTGTGTTTTGCGAAGTCACAGTTACTACCTGCAAAGTTACACTTTGTGTGCTTTTTACTGAAGTAGTTTACATCACTCTCTGGATTAGAAGTTGTAATTGTGAAACTTCACAATAACCATGTTTTTGTAATTACTCTGATCCTCAAGAACTGCTTGAGTGACATGGAAGCAACCTAAATGTCCACAGAGAGATGAGTAGATAAAGAAGATGTGGTGCATATATATATACACACAATGGAATACTACTCATCCACAAAAAGGAATGAAATAATGCCATTTGTAGCAACATGGATGGACTGGGCATTATCATACTAAGTGAAGTAAGTCAGAGAGAGAAAGACAAATACCACATGATAGCACTTATATGTGGAATCTAAAAAAATGACACAAATGAACTTATTTACAAAACAGAAAAAAGACTCACACAGAAAAGCAAACTTAAGGTTACTGGGGGAAAGGGGAGGAGGGATAAATTTGGAGTTTGAGATTAACATATCCACACTCCATATATAAATTAGATAAAAAACCAAGGATCTACTATATAGTAAAGGGAACTATATTCAATATCTTGTAATAACCTATAATGGAAAAGAATCTGAAAAAGAACATATATACATATAACTGAATCACTTTGCTGTACACCAGAAACTAATGCAACATTGTAAATTAACACTGCAATTTAAAAAAAGGTGACATTAGAGAGAAAAAAAGGCAGTGTGATTATTTGATGTTTAAAAGAACAAAGTCCAGTCACATTCTTTCCTTTTATTTATTTCCTATCATTTTCTGTAGCTCAGGCTTAGGACAAATTCAGGTGAAAATAATCAAGATGGTTTGACCAACTACTACGTGGTAAAAGCATCTAACAGAAAATTAGCCTGTATTACTAGAAATAAAGTGTCTCAGATTAGGCAAGTAATATTCTTAACAAAACCCTGTATTAGCCACTCTATATCAGTTAGTGGCCTTCAGTTTTGGTATCACCTTTTAGATTTATTTTTCTTTTGACTTATTCTGGCTTTGGGAAATGACAGAGCAGTCAGTTGGGCTAATCATCCCATAGATAACAATTGTAAAACTTGGAAGAAATATTTTTCAGAATCTCTTTGAAGGCACTTGAGAGGGACCAAAGGCAGAGAGAAAGTGGGCAGCAGACCTTTCTGAAGACAAGAGTAGCCAGGTGATTTATAAGAAGCTGCCTTTGGCTCGGGGCATGCCCTGCGCCTCTGCCTGCAGCTCAGGCAGGTGAAAGCTGCTTACTGACACCTCAGGTGTCAGAGGACACACTCTGGGGCTCACGAGCAGAAAATTAGATGAGCTAAGTCCTGGGTGAAAGAGGGAGCCGCAAAATCTGCTGATAGAATTCGCCCAAATTCTTGCGCTATACCATGCATGCTCAGGGGAGGCCAGGTTAACGGCAGCAGCTAAAACTGAAATAACTGAGCACAAACAGTACAAGCAGCTGCCCACGGCAGTAGAGAGAAAGGAACTGGAGTTTCAGTCCGGCGAGGTTAACCACCTGCCGAAACCAAAGCCGCTCTTCAGGGAAAAAACTACTCACAGTCCTACCCTTCAAACAATTCCACTCTTGAAGGCTTGGAAAATCTAATTTTCAACTGAGTATCAGAAGGCTTCCAGAAGTATAAAAGATCAGCCTGGAACCTAATAATAAGTGATATTTTGGCACTGGGCACACCGACTGGCTCATTTTTAAGTCAAAGCTATTTCTGAACAACTGTCCTCATTAAGTGATCTCTATGCATTGGCTATACAAAATTAGACTCATTAAGAAATTTAAACTAGTCCTGTAGGATGACGTTTTTATTACACAGACCAAGTTCAGAGTCTTCCAGCATTAATTGAAATCTTCCTTAAATGTATCCAAACTATTCTGCCAAGTGGCTGATGGGAAGGAAACAAAGGCTTTTATCCTTAGATGATGGCGTGTGTTTGTTTTTATAATAGCCAGTTCTCCTTAAGTCAAATAATGGGTAAAGTCAGGACAGTTAAAAGGTCGAATGAATATTTTTTTATTTGCTTCTAGATCGTGTCACCTTTTGGCACAGAAGAGGTGATCACTGTGAAACAGGAGTCTAAAAATGCTACAGGGTCACAGAAATTACTGGGACCGACAGGCCAGGCCAAACTTAGCCCATCCAGAGCAGAGCAGCAAAAAACACATAGCTTACTTTATTCCCGGTGTTCAGGAATGTCATGAGGAGACGCGCCGATGGGTGGGTTTGTGGAGAGAAGGGCTTTAACACTTCTCTTGTACTGGGAGGGTCCTTGAAGGGCTCCCATAGGGCAATGAAAGGAGGTCACAGAGCCTCAGGAGAAGCCCTCGAGTATCGTGTACTCGAATGTCCTCCCTTGCAGTGAGGACCAAGCCAACAACATGGTGGGCTACAACCCCATGATGAGGGCGTGTTACACGGCACAGGTGAAAAGATCTTGCAGAGAGAATTAAGGTCCCTATTCAAATGATTCTGAGCAAATAAAATGGGACATGATCCTGGGTGAGTGAGACTTAATCAGGTGAGGCCTTTAAAGAGGGCTCAGGCTTCCTCTGAGCTCAGACACTACAGAGAGCGAGTGCCTCAGGGCCCTATCCTGCTTAAGATCTCTCAAGGCCAGCTGCACGGAGGACCCAGGCTCACCCACCCAGGCCTCTCAGTCTCAGAAAGCAGGTCCACACAGTGCCTCCCCTCACATACGCACACCTCACACAGCTTTTCCCCTCTGGCTGAACTCCAACTGAGACACCTCATCACTTTTTGCTTTTGTTTTGCTGTCTTTCTTTTTTCATTTGTAGTAACATTTATTGCTTTCTTTCTAATTTTACAAGCAATACACGTTCCTTGCAGACAACTAGAAATACATAAAAGTATAAAGTAAAAATTAACCATCACCCATAATCTCCCGCAGATAACCATCATTAGCAACTTGATTTTTAATTGTCTACATTTTTCTAACAGAAGTTTAACTGACCTACAACACTATGTTGGTTCCAGGTGCAGAACACAGTCGTTCAGTATCTCTGTACATAAATCAATGATCACCACAATGTGTCTCGTTACAGCTGTCACCATACGGAGGTACTACAATATAACTGACTGCCTTCCTCACGCTGTTCGTTTCATCCCTGGAAGTTTGTACCTCTTAGTCTTCCTCACTTATGTCACTCATCTCCCCACCTCCCTCCCCTCTAGCAACCAACATGTGTTTGTTCTCTGTGTCTATAAGTATATTCTGTTTCACTATGTCAGTTCATTTGTTTTGTTTTTTTAGATTCCACATATATATAGTGAGATCAAATGGTACTTGTCTTTCTCTGACTTATTCACTTAGCATAATACCCTCTAGGTCCATCACAGATGACAATATTTCATTCTTTTCATGGCTGAGCAATATTCCGTGTATGTGTGTGTGTGTGTGTGTGTGTGTAGCTCACATCTTCTTTATCCATTCATCTGCTGACGGGCACTCTGGTTGCTTCCATACCTTGGTTATTGTAAATGATGCTACAACAAACACAGTGCTGCACACAGTCTTTCAAACTAGTGATACACCTCATCTTAACCACAGATGGTTTCAATGAGCTCCCTCTCATGCTTACTGCAATTAAAAAATATCAGCATAGAAACTATAACTTAATTTCTGTATATTCTGTAAAACCATAGTTGGCATTATTTTCTATTATGCTATCAAAACCCATTGAGAAATACCCTGATTGCAAGAATTTATTTTGAATTTAATCCTGATTAAATGCAAAATCCATCTCCATTGATAATTTTGTATAACTATTTTGGTAAGAAAGAAAGCCCAAATTCTCCATTCTGCTTTTAATTTTTAGCTATTTAATCAATCACTAAGCAACTATAATATTCAGACGATCTCAGATGAGAACATGTCTTTTCCATCTGCTATTACTATTATTAAATCATAAACTTTACTATTAAAGGGGGCTTTGGTTTTACTAAGTTTCAGAGTTTGGATCTGCCACTTGACTAATCTAAGCCTAAATATCCTCATCTGCATAATGAAGATGTAAACCGTTACCTAAGCCTCACAGGTTTGAACTAGGATTGAATATGAAAATGCATGTGAAGGGCTTAGCGCATCCTCTGGCATGTAATAAATTGGGAGCTATTACTCTTACTTTCATTGTGTGGGTCTATGTGTCTTAAAACATCTTAAACATTTTTTGAAACAAGAATAAAAATCTAAAATAAAAATAACATACTGAAAACTATGTCCTAAAAATGTTTTGTTCTATTTTTGCCGTTTGCTCCATAATCCTTGTAATCTCACTGGCAGTCTTATTTGAGGTTGGTATTTCATCATTTCAACAGCAAAAGGTTTCCAATTCATGGTGCATGAGAGAGGAAAAACTGGAGGAAATCACCTCCAGAGGAATATTTTAGTGGCATTTTAATCTAAAAAAAAAAAAAAAATGACATCTTGGGGGCAGTATACTACATGTGTGATTGGCATGACCTACCTTATGATTAAAACTGACATTTAAAACATGCTTGAAAGTGATGGTTAAAAATTCTAGGAATAGAGAAAGGGAAGAATAGAGCTAGGAAAACCTGTATGAATCAGACTGAATCTTCATGATATAAAATGTTCTCTTTAAAAGAAGACCAACATAAGCATTTTGCAATAAATACGTGCATCAAATCATCACATTGGACATCTTAATTTTATGTCAATTATGTATCAATAAAGCTGGGGGAAATGGAGGACCAACATAGGCTGTATTATAAACTGTCTTCCACTTTATTGTTTATTCTGAATATATACAGTTATCAACAATTGTTGATTATTCTGCAAATCCTGAATTTGAGATTGGCTAGTGAGTGTTCACATTAGTGCAAAGATATCCCAAAGACAAGCTAAGAAAATTGCTCTTTATATTAACTAGTAGAACAGGTTTTTAAAGCCATTCTCACAATTTTAAATAAGAATGATCTTAAAGATCTGTAATTTTTAAAAATGTACATTTCAAGAACATGCTTATAATTTCAAAGCATCTCACATAACCACAGGTAAGGAAATGCTAACATAAATATAAGGGTTCATGAGAGACGATCTTCACTTTAGAATTTCCCAAATCATACCTCTGAATCCAAGATAAAAGTTGGTATTTTCAATTGACCCAAAAAGCTTAATTTTTCATCAATTATGAAAACTTGATTTACAACATAGTAATTATATCAAATAGTCATTTATTAATTGTGCACTCAAAGTATACCAAGAATTGAAGAAATATGTTACACAAAAATGTCTTTGTCTTCCAGAAATTTAAGTATTATTTTCATTGGAAATAGTAACAAAAATATGCAAAAATATGGCAAGCATTTTCAACCTGTCAGTGGTACTCAGGGAAAAAAAGTACCAAATACACCTTTAAGTAAGTAGACCTGATATTTATTTCAAAGACCAAGGACCATGACTAAATGTGATGATTAACAAAAGGATGAAAGAAACTGTTTAGCTATACATCTTTTCTAAAATTTTTACAATATAAAAAAAATTTTTTTAAATATACAATCTATAATCAAGGAGTTCACTTTTTAAAATTCTATTTTAGTTTTAAGTTCAATGCTTCTTTATTATGTAATTGCACTTTTCGTGATGAATGAATTTTAATTTTAATAATTTACCTATTAGTATCAAATATGTATATATTTGCTAAAAACTGAAACACACAGACAAAATACAGTTGTTTCTGAGTGATGGATGAGATGGTACATGATTTTTTTTTTAATTTTTTTATTTTTTGAAGGGAAGGTAATTAGCTTTAGTTATTTATTTTTTGGAGGAGGTACTGGGGATTGAACCCAGGACCTTGTGCATGCTAATCATGCACTCTACCACTTGAGCTATACCCTCCCCCCTGGATGGTACATGATTTTAATTTTCCCCTTACCATATTTTTGTAGTATTCACTTTTAAATTTGTCTACAGTGGCTATGCACTATATATAATAAAAAGTATTTTTAGAAAGAAATGATATAGTTAGTCTCTATCTCATAGAAAACACATTATTACCTAATCTGTCAGTGATGTTAAAACAAAAATTCTGTGATTTTAAAAATAATGTTTTCCTGGATTTCACCTCCACCTTCACTACTCTCAACCACGTTATCATATACAACTCTCATCACGATAATTGACAGCAGGTTATCAACAACCTGTGTATTAGAGAGGTTCCATGAACATGGGCTCCAGGCAGGAGACCAGCTTCAGAGAAACTGAATCATTCACTGAAAGGCAATGCTGGAATCCTAGTCTCTCTACTCTCCGTGTGAGCTGTGACATTACAGAACTGCCAAAAGCCAGAAACAGAACCTCTGAGCAGGGACCACAGAAGGATCTGGTCAGTAAAAATTCTTCAAATGCAAGCTACACTCTAACACTGACAGAGTATTAGCAGAGATATTTAGGGGGAAATGTTTCAAAAGTTATTGCTTTGGGCAAGAACTGTTATCCAGAGATTTTTAAAATATTCATAGCTTTTGAGCCAGTATTTCCATTTCTAGATCTCCCCCTAAAGAAATGAAAATGTGCACAAAATTTATGTCCAAGTATGTCAGTGCAACGGTTGATTTTTTAGCTACAAAGGAAAAACGGCTGTTATAATAGGCAAAGTAATCCAGAGACTTATTGTTTAGAAGTTAAAAAATGTTCCCTCATACTCCCATTCACCTTCCATTTTGATCTTCCTAAAGTAGTCAAAGTTAAAAAGATTAGTGTAGATTCTTCCCCATTTAACACATAATCATACACACACATATACACAAGGGTTTTTTAAAGTAAAAAAAAAAAAACAATAAGATTTTTAAACTGCATTACAGTCTGCTCTTCTTTTTCACTCAACAATAGATGACAGACATCTTTCCAGATCAGTACACTGATAGCTAATACCACTTAGCTATCAACTCTATTTGTTGAACATTTAAGTCTTTACCAATTTTTTGCCATGACAAAGAATGATGAAGGTAACATTGCAGGTTTTATTTTATTTCTGTAAGACAACCCTTCTCATTAAAAATAAAAGTAATCATATATACATAGAAGGGAGCTGGATCAAGGATTTGTACATACACAAGAAGTTACTGCAATATGTTACTATACTCTTCTCTTTTGCAGTTGCGTTTCCATTGGAATAATCTGATTCCTGTTTTGCCAGAGGCATCCACTGCCCTCCTGGAAAATCAGGATTGTTACAGAAAGAATGAAAGGAGAAGGACTGTGTCAGAATTCAGCTTTTTACAGCAAAAGCAGGATTTTTGGAGACCATGGAAACATGACTGTTACAGAAATAATGAAAAGAGAAAGAAGAGCTCAGTGTTCAGATTTCTACAGCAACAGCAGGATTCAGGGGAGACTACAGCTGGACAACAGCATCTGGCAGCTGCCTGGGAGCCTGTGGAGGGGGTGGGGGAGACCATGCAGCTACGAGGCACCTCCAGGCCCCTGTGGCTTCCCTGACAGCCCAGGGGTGAACGAGTGACTGGCCAGTGCAGGGTTCCTGAAACCTACCCTGGCCAGTGCTTTGGGGCAGAGATAACCTCGTGTTCACTGGCTCTTCTATGCTCCCAGTCCAGGGACGTGGACAAGGGACGTATCCTTCTGGCCCTTAGTTTCTCCATCTGTAAAATGGGGGTCCTGATTCTCAGCAAGATCAGTTATGGAGAGAACTCAACTCAACTGGGAGACTTACCATCACAGAACAGTAGCAGCTACTGTCTTCAGAAGGTCAAGGAGAGGGGAAAGAAAGGCCCTCGCTTCCCAGCACCCACAACAGGCTCTGGGAGGGCACGAACTGCCAGCCTGTCCCCACTCTCAGCCCAGGTCAGGTCAGCCCCAAACATCCCTGAGTGCACAAATGCCCACTTTCCTTCTTTCACCAACTTCCCTCTTGTCCACCACTCTATTTTAGTAAACTTTATTACATTGGAGTCTTTGGCTTTTACTATTAAATATCTTATTTATTATTTGGTTTTGCAGTTTTAAGAAAGTTTTTTGACTTCTCACTGTTTCACAGGCAGCAATCGGAGCACCTTGCACTTTTCCTCTTTCTCCTCACTTTTTGTTAGACATATTTTGCTTTTTTAAGTGCCATATCTTGAAAAACCTTCCAAGTGTCTTTCACTGTGATGTATTTGTTCAGATTGTCCTCCTTCTTTGGGATTTTATTTTGGTTGATTACATTTTGCTGGGATGGCATATGCATTTCTTTTCATTTTTCCAATTTTCTGCCATTAAGCTGTATGCCATTGTGTGCCACCTTTTTTACTTGAAAAGAGTTTCCACCATCAGATAACTGATTGGTCTTCAGCAGGTTGAATTTTTTCCTTTCTGGGCTGAGATGCTATCAGTGGACAAACCAGCAAATTTCCACCTCCCTGCTTAAAGTCTTGAGGAAGAAGCTGACCAGTACCAACTGTGTTCACAATGCAACCACCTGCGCTTTCCATCTACAGAGACAAGGAGCAACTCACTGCTCACCTGAGGTCCACCGAAGTGCCCCTCCAGAGCCCCACTTGGTCCTGACAACAAAGTACAGATGCTCATCCTGTCTCAGATTATCCACTGGAATTGACCAGCTTTGCCTACTTTCTCCACAGAGGATGGGGACTACGCTGGCTGTCTCTCCTGGAGATCTCTGGGGAACTCGTTGAATCAGAGGCATCTTCTACCACTCCATGTCCTCCAAAGCAACAGAACTAGAGCGTGGCTACTGCCCACTCAGCCTACTGAGTATGCTGACATCTTTTCAGAGTTACTTCTGGTCTTGCTCAAACTTCCCTTTATCAGTAACAGGGGCATAAAATCTTGCATCTCTCTGACAAAAGCAAACCAGTAATGCAGTACCTTTCCTAGCATTATGCCCAAGTTTCACAATCTTCATGAAATTAAGGGCAGAAAGATACAATTTTCATAAAAATGCACATGGTAGATGCTTGGCATCTGTCAAATAAAAAACTGATTTTCAACTACTCCTGAGCACTCTGCTGTTTAGGAAAACTGCTGCTTTGCTGAGGCCTGGTTAGGAACCTGCTGCCCTGCGGGGCTGGTGAGCTGGGACCCTCCCGTCAGCACGGAGTGGGCCTTGCTGTGCTGAAGCAGCAGCATTCCCACTTGACTTCGATGTGTACTTATTTCTATTCTAGTCATCATCTAGTTCAGAGGGATTCTCTTGAAAGAGCTGAAGGATTCTCTCAGAGGTTGTGTTCTGATTCAACAGACATTAGAAGAAAGGTCCATGTACAGAGCAGCTGTGGAAGCGTGCCATGAGAAAAAGGTCCTGGTGTGCCCACCCCCGTTACACGACGGCAGCACGAGGTCTGCGCTAACTGCACTGCCAAAGCCCAGGAAAACTGAAAGGGGCTGGATGGATGCACTATGTGTCAATAACCAAAGAACTAGCAAACAGGTGAAACTCCAGGGCAGGTTTCAGGGGTTTAGGAAATGGATTTTACTGAAGAGGGATGGACAGAAGAGACAGTGTGCATTTAGAAATACATGGAAAGCACACATCACTTCTTTTTGCCTTTTTAACATCAAAGGAAATGTGGTAGGGATATACTTACAGGAAATCCAAAATTACATTTTCTGTCTTACCTTGGAAGATCGGAAGGTAAATGCGGTCGACTTGACGTCAGCTTTTTCCTTGTCCATGAGTAGAAGGCTTTTGTCCTCCAGGAGACTCAAGTATTTCCCTGTTGTGACGTGGCGGAGTCGGAAAGGCTGGCCCCACCTTATGTGGCTCCCACTCCACCTAAGAAAAACAGTTAAGACTTGATCCAATGGCCAACACAACCACAGGAGAAACAGCAATTACAATGTGTGTGTCAGACAGTGAACAAAGGTGCTCTGCATATACTGTCTTATTCAATGTTCTCAAAGACTTTATGATGTTGGTGATATTAATTTCGTTTCACAAACAACAAAATGGTTATTTGGAACAACTAGGTAATAGTCCATGTCATGCAGCTAACAGTAAGTAAAAGGGAAATTTAACTCAGATCTTCTGACATTAAATGTAATACTATCCACACCAAACACTACTCCATGCAAAGATGACTAAGAACTTGTGTTCTAAGTTAACCTCTAATCACGAGTCACAATTATACACATTATGACTTTAAATGAGATTTTAGAATTTACCAGTTTTGAGCTGGATTTGCATAGACTTGAAAAATAGTGCCTAGTTATGGTTAATTGGAACTCATATATATAAAGTGAATTATGTAATATCTGAAAAAGGAGATCTCTTCCTATTGTTTAAGTTTTAATGTGGAACAAAGCTATCATTAAAAATCAATGGACAAAAAAGAAACAAATCAAGAAAATAAATTCTAGTAAGTTCAAGAGGAAAAAAGGGAAAGAAAAAAATAAATGCAGCACACAGAAAATATAAACTAAGAATGCAGAAAAAAGATAAAAAGCAAAGCTGTGATTATTAAAATCTGCTTTTAAAAATAACAACATTCAAATAGGGCATAAAAGAAAAATTAAGATACAGACTGTCCTTGCTTTGCCAGCACTGTGTTAATTGAAAGCTGCACACATCAGATCCTTGCACTCACTACAGTATAGAGCAGAAACAAGGTTCTGATAACAGTGATGCTAAAAATCAAATATGTTTTTAAAAACTAAAAATGGTTTACCATGCATATATAGTATCAAAAGAAAATAATGATGGTCAAGTTGATATTAGACAAGTTAGAATTCAAGGCAGAGTATAAAGGGGATACTGGGTATTTTATAATGAAAGATACACTCTCAAGAGAATGTACTATGCCATGAAGCTTCACATGTCAGTGCAAACAGAAAATGAAACAAAAGAAACACAAGGATAACTTTTAAAATGACAATTACCGTGGAAGCCTTTACCACTATGTAATGAATCAAATACATAAAAAGTAAAGATATGGAGGATTTCAATAGGATTTTATTAGTTAATAAGTGTTTTAATATATAATCATTAAAAATGTTCATATTCTACAAATTGATAATATTATATAAAATTCTCCAATCTCAGTGAACTATAAGTCAATTTTATGCTGTTTTCCCAATCTAGATTTTTGACTCGAGATATTAGCATGGAAAATTAACAGTAGAAAGATATTCTAATGAGTTCATTCTTAAATGGATTTGTTTATAAAGACAATTACTTTGGACAAGTCCCCCTGCTAAATTAATATTCTTGTACCAACAAACCCTGTTAAAAATACAGTATTGTCTTAGAAATGAAATTAAAGTTTCTTTACCAACAACAGCATGTTAAAGCATTTCTAGTCTGGTAGTAAAAAAGCTTTGTTTATTCCTTTGTTAATACACTTATCCAATTAAGTGTATTCTTTGCAGACACTATGAAAAACACAATTAGTTTTAATATCATTTCCAATATTTCAAGAAGAATATTTTACCGAATAATGACTCATCTTAATCATCATAGAAAACAACTTCATTTTCAAAACAGTCCAAAATTTTGACCAAGTACATACTTTTTTACCAGAATTTTTTAGGGTATTCTGTATACCATGTGCAAATCTATTTAATAACAGGGCTCATATACACAAACATACCTCTCAAGTCACTAAGGCAATTCTGTTAGAAACAGAATAAATTAGGCCAATTATCAGCAAAACATTGTGAAGTCTAAGCACATTTTCTTTAGCTCATGGGCACTCAAATGAGCTCATCTTGTATGCCCATGGCCCAAAAGAAAAGAGGACAAGCCCAGGAGAATCAAGGGGCGAGAAAATATTATTTCAGTAAAAGTTGAAAATAGTAATAGTAAAGTAGTTACATAAAGCAATTTCCTATGTTAACATACTAAAAAAGTATTCTCTATGCATTAGCTATAATTACTTGAAATTATCTCAAAGGAATGAGAAGTGTTTGGCCACTCTACATAATATGTTGATTTTTTTTATTTGTAACACAGAAGAAAGTGGAATTTTAAGTATATATAATGCATATTTTTAATTTCAGTGATCATTCTCATTACAGAAACTAACATATATGCCACTGACAATGTTCTTACAACTTTGAATTGGGGTACAATACAGGAGAGTGTTTCCTATTACATTTAACTCCTGAAATTAAAATTTATTTTATTAAAATTTCATGATATTGAAAAACTTTTGATATAACATTAATAGTCTTTGTATAAGTATGCAATATAAAATATATAATTACTGGACTACATAAAGTATAAAAAACATATAGTTTTGGGGCCTTGTTGGAGAAAACAAAAAGCATGCAGTATTTCAAAGACTATAATATAAACAAAGGCCTTTGGAAATAAAGTTCTGTTATAAACACAAGCAGAACCTTTGACTATCACTTCCTAAGTATAAAGGAAAACAAGTAATTACATGGCCACTGCATATAAGACGACGTGCAAACTTAATGCAATCTAATTTCTACATTTACAATGAACCCAAAGTAGCTCAAAGACGCAACAAACTCTTTTTAAAAGAACTTTCATTACATCCATCATACACCAACCTCCTGCTTTCCTCCTGAGGATGTACATCAAGGGTCACAGAGTAGAATCAAAACACCTCTCTTTAATTTTTTTTAAATGGTTGGGAAGCTCCTTGCTCTGCCTGGGCTGCCAAGTCCCCCTTGCTGTCATCAGGATTCTGGGGGGCAATGAGCACAGCTTCACGCAGGCGCTGGTAAGATGTCCCTTTCTGTCTCTGCTATTTGAGGAAGGCCCAGGCCCTGTGTCAGCCACCCAAATTCAAAGATGAGCTGAACAATCAGAGTCGAGTAATTACAGTTCATTGACAACACTGCTGACAATAAAATGAAGTCCCGGCAGGGTTTCAGGATGTCTGATCTTTATTATTATTATTTTTTAATCTATAAATTGAGATAGATTTAGGGTCTGGTTGCTCAAAAAAAAATTCCTTTTCTTTAAGCACACAATTGTGAAGGGTAAGTAAATCTATAAATTTGAAAACACATCTGGAATCTGTTTTATAAAGGGCAACAAAACTAAATTTCACTTTTTTGATCATTTCATTTCTCTAATAAAGCTGTCATTTTTATAATACACAAGGTAAAATTTGGAGACACATGTATATATTTGAAACTCTTTTAGCTAAATTCTCTGAATAATTTATAAAGCACAGAAAAGCTATGAGTTTTCTTCTTTGTGCTTTATAAGTCATCTCTTCTTTTTTCCAGCTCATTAAGAGATTCACTTTCAATAAAATTTTACTTCTAAGTTCAATGTTTATCAAAAGTCTTAATATTTAGGTGGATTTGATCAACTATGCATTCATGTAGAAGAAATTCAATATTAGCAATTAATAATTAGTGGGGTTAATATAGAAGCACTTTTTAAAGTTACAGACTTACTACTGTAGGAAATATAAAAAAATAAACTTAATTTACATTCATATTTATGTTTAATAGGAGTATGACAGACAGCAGAAAAGTCTTTCAATCATAAAAAATACAGTTGGGACAAAATTCTGTCATGGGAGAGTAACAGAAATATGATTTCAGTGAGTAATATGAATAATAAATATGTTTTCACTGTTAAAGAAGGCCATGTTCAAGTATGGTTAAACAAAGATGGACATTAAATCACAGCCAAACTGGGAGTCAATGGGATACTTCTCAAAGAGTGGCATAACCATTTTAAAATGTCACTACCTATATAGTACACTATAAATTATATTCTACTCATATATTTAAACTGATAATGAAAAAATTTCTATGTCAAAGCTAACAATGTTCAAAGAGACACAAGGTTTTACGAAATTACTGCATGAGATATATAAGCAAAAACACTGAAGACCACTGAACTATTTTAATCATTAGATTCGCATGAATCTCAAAGTATCAAGTTGGCAAAGGTAGCTTTTCTATAAGATAGTTCCCTACACCCATCCATGAAATCTATAACCCTAAATCAGTAACTTTTAAAGTATAATGTAATAGAGAATAAATACTCAGGAAACTTACTATTTTTTAGGCAAGGGACTGAATATCCCAATCACTTAGAAAAAACTTGACTGGAATTTAAATTTAAAAAAAAAAATAGTTCAAAATAATCTTTGTCATCAGTAATGCATTTATTTAAAGGAACTAAAACACCAGAAACTAACACAACATTGTAAATCAACTATACTTCAATTGAAAAAAAAAAAAAAAAAGGAGGCTTCAAATATTAGGGGAAAAAAAGTCAATCTCTGGACAGCTTTTTGAAGTCATCAGGAAAAAAAGTCATTTCTTCTATCATGAACACACAGTGCTTTGACTGCAATCCAGGTTTCTCAGCTATTAAGCTGTTTGTACGTAAAGATAGTGATTGCCAGCTATGACTTTCGTATCTCGTTCAGATTCAAGTTTTCTGTTTTACGTGTGCCTTTAGAAGGTTAAAACCAGAATCTGTCAGACCTGAAACGTGTGACAGGCTTGCAGTTTGTCCTGTCTCCAAACCTTACATCACTCTGTCCTAGGAGCCCTTCCTGCCAAGAGATGCACAGATTGGGGCGAGATGGTATTACGAAAATAAATGAGGCTGAAGACAAAGCGATGGTATAAAATGACTGCTCTCTACCCGGAGCATGTAGGCTCACGAAGGATAAATAAAGGCCAGAGGACAGCGAAAGGCGGGGAGACTCCACTGTCTCCCTGTTTCATTTGCCTGCTGGCCATCAGCGTGGCCATTTTACACAAAAGCACAAGAGCAGCAGAAGCACTTTGCACCCTCAGAGCATGGGCTGCACCGAGCTCTACTTACGCAACCCTCAGTGTCTCCAGCCTCCACAGGGAACGTGCATGAACAGACACAGCACCACCTTCATAGTGAACAGTTCTGTTAAAACAAAACAAAACAAAATTTTAACGTTTCATTCTTGGACTCTATTTATTCAAGACAATTAAAGAGAGGAACAAATGGGAAGTCTTTGGATAAACAGTAAAAGCTGTCTTTTTGGTAGGAGAAAATATAGCTGGAAATTAAAAAAAGCAAAATAATAACAACAGTGATCTGAATACACATTTGATTTAAACACATCCTCTCCTCTTTTACTCCCTCTAATCCCATTCATTCCCTCTCCCTCCCCCCTGGCCTTCTCTCTCTTCCCCCTCCACTCCCTCCCCGCCTCCCCCTCTCCCTCCCTCCCTCCCTTTCTCTCCCTCTCCCCTCCCTCCAGTGAACATGTTCACCTTACCCATCTAATTTCAGTCCACAGAAGCACTCAGCTATGAGTTCAGATGTAGTTTAATATATTATATTTCAACACATGCATATGGTTATTTGAAGTTCTAAATTCTATTCTGGATATTTAAAACACTAAGAAGAAATGTAAGAACCCATTAATTTTAATGTTTTAATATAACAACCTGCTAAATGGTGAGACAGGAAAATATAAATATCAACAGAACAGTCTCACACACACAAAGAGAAACTTCTCTGGATGTGCATCACACACACCCAAATTCCAAAGCTCTCATTACAACAGACTGTTAATACGCCAGACGTGATGCTAAGTAATGTACATACTTTATCCAAACTGGTCTCTGTACCAACCCCTTAAGGTTGCTTTAAGGAAACCAAAGCTTGTGCACGAACCACTTACTTCCCGAGGTCTCACTGCCTCCCTCTCCACTGGGTCTCACACTTCATCCTCTTCAGGGGCTTTTACAGAACAAAACTTTCTCATTTTGATGAGATCCAGTTTATCAATGTTTTCCTTTCATGGACATGTTTTTTATGTCAAGTTTTAAAACTCTGTGATTTCAAAGAGTTTTTCTAAGTGTTCTATAGTTTTGTGTTTTACATTTACACAAATGACCCATCTGAATTAGGGTTTGCATAAAGTGTGAGGCTTAGGCTGCAGTTCTTTCGTTCTTCTCTTTTTGTTCTTTTTTTCCCCTATGGGCATCCATTTGCTCCATATGAATGTCTTTTAAGTCTGGGGGTAAAAATCTCTTCTCATCTTCTTTTTCAGTCAGAAGCAATCTCTCTCTCCCTTGTGTCCAAGATACTAAGCATAACCACCTCCTTGGATTTAGTCTTTAGAGAATAAAAGTCTGGGAGGGAAGGGCCTTGTAGACAACTTAAGCTTTCTGCCAAGTCTCACACCTCCCCTGAGGAGAAAAAAGCACAGGGAATGGTAGCTGCTTAAACTGGGGGAAATAACAGGAAAAATACTGAGAGAAAAACATAAATTAACCTCACAAAAATTACCCCACAGGCATAAGTTTGCATATTGTCAAGTAAGTGAGTTTTCTATGAAGAATCTATTACATACATCAGATTGTCAAAGATACCCCAAACCACACCGCCAGTTTTGTTTTTTTTTTTTAAACCACCGTCTTCAAGACAGAGGTTCCTGCTATCAGAGAAGGGATTCTTCCCTGTAGAGGGACTTGAGGTCAAGGTGCTTCCAGCAGAGCAGGCTCTCAGCCAAGGACGTGGGACTCACAGGCCTCAAAACAGTGTTCTATGCACTCAGGTTGGTATGCTGGTTTAGTTGAGTTTTCTTTACCTCTCAACTTGCAAGCTGATAATAACCTTTCAGGAGTTCACCAAAATAATACAAATGGGGCCCTCAAACCCTGCTGAGTTAACCAGAATGGTTCTCAATGCAGGCATCCCACTGCTCTCCTTAAACAACCTACAAGGAAGTGCATGACTTTCTTCCCTCCATTTACTCCTTTCACAAGGACAGAACAGTGAGCATCTGGGTGCAGATTCCCACATACACGTCACTATAAAAGGGGTGCAAGAATGAACGACATGGTCCTGGCTGAAAACTACGCAGAGGAGATGAACGCACCACCAGCAAGGATAATGGACGGCAGTGTGTGACACCACTGGTTTGGGGCAGTTGGGGACATTCTACTACCAACATGTCCTAACTGAGTAAGTCCAGCCCCCAGATATTGAGGATCCACCCGTGAACCCTCTGAGAAACAGGAAAATCACTCACACACAATTTCCATTCAGAGCTGATACTGAAGGGCAGTTTCAAAGCAATTATTGGGACAAGAAGCTTGTTTGACTAACTTACAGGCTAACAGAAGCATCACCTCAAAATCTAAGGTCAACAAAGAGTCCTCCTTGCCTGATCTTCCTCAAAGGACAGAATAGTTAAGGTATGTTTCCTACAAGCTAATTTTTAAAAAGACTGTGACTGGCCTCACCCAAATTAACATTCACTTCTTCCTGGACATAGTGCTGTTGAGATCTTAACAGACTGAGTTCCTTACAGACAGAGGCTGGCTCTCACTCACTTTTTCATAGCCAGCACACACCAAAATGCCTAGGACACACAAGCCCTCAATAAGCATGATAGGAACTGAGTTAAAGCGATTGAAAAGTAGACCCAGGATTAAAAGGTTATCGCAGAGAGAAATTTTAAGTGCTTCAGTTTACGTATTTCTGCAGTAGATTTCTGCTTGGACACCAGTCTCCTACGTTAAGTGCCAATGGGAGTGTTTGGCTGAGCAGCTGGGCCACAGGCAGGCGCTAAAGCAAGCTGTCAGGAACCTCTTCATAGTTCAGAGAAATGCAGAAGTACATGTCTGAACAGCACGTACAGAAGCACCCCCTATTTACTCAGGGCTGAGTCTGTGATATTTCTACTTAAGTTGCTACAACAAGGGGAAACAGGTATGTCCTAAGATGACACGTCTGCATAAAATGTAAATGAACCATCATGGGTTGAAACAATCGAATCCTCACACTCCATACTAAAAGAATCGTATAAAGCGGACTAGAACAGAAAAACAACAAAGCACGTTGTTACTTTTACTTTCCACTCCATACAGAATATAACACAATCACAAAGCATTTGGAAATTAAAAAGAAGAGGAAGCTTTTCTTTTCTTTTTTTTCATGAAAGATACTGCTTACTTCTAAAGTTAATAAACTAAATGTGGACCAGTGAAAATGGTCTTACACTTTCATGAAGAAAATAATCAAGAGATTTCTCTTTTTTCCCTTCACCACTGATTTTTAACCTATTGTCTCTTTCAATTCACTCTAAGTGCATCAAACACCTCAATTGTTTTTTTCATTTTCACTGAAATCCAGTGGCTCCAATTTCTGTGACTATTTTTAATCCTTTGCCTTCAAAGCTATATTTTTGAAAACAGCACACTCTAGCCCAGTCATTTCTTGAGTGTGCAGCTCTAGACCAAGTCAGGCTGCTAAGTGATGACAGACTGAAGCGAGGCCACCGTGCTCTCTGCAATCAGCAGGGAGGCTGAGTTTGTGAGAGAGACTGAATCTCTCTCCAGGGAGAAGAGGCAAAGAGGAGAAAACAGCTCTCCTTCCTAGACCCACTCTTGCAAAACTGTTCAGCAAAGCTAGCCTAGTCCCAAGACCCAGGCTAAAAAGGTATACACAGGGCCTGGAGGGGGAGAGAGGGAAGAACGGCTCTTGTAAGATAACCTGACCACTTCGGAGCACAGCAGAGAGTTTTACAAGCTTGCTCCAAGGCAGTGACTCCGGGCATACCAACCCTGCAAGGATATCAGTCATCCAGACGTGCACACAGACGTACATACACCATGCACCACCTTCTCAGCCAGACTGAGACACTGAATTCATTGTATCAACCCCTCTCATGCCTTATCAATTATTTACAACTCAGGCTCATTAAATCATCACATTAAAGGGGCATGAAGGCAAATGCACTGTCATGCTTCCATACGGCATGGCTCTGCCTGCTGAGTCACATTCTGGAACGCAAGTGCAGCGTTTACTTCCAGACTTCGTTAGAAGCAATGATCTAATTGTCCTGCGCTTGGAAGTAACAAGACAGAGCAAGCACACACCGAGACAAGACGGAAACAGGACAGCCTCCCTCACACTCAAGCGCCCGTGCTCTCTCTCTCTCTGTGTGTCTCTCTCTAACACACAGGAACCATGAGCACTGCCCCACAGCTCTCATCATCACCTACTGTATTTGACCTATGCATGCATGGTCTGCGTGTGCATTTATAAACAAGCATATTTATGTCTGTATTGGCACATATCCCCAGTAGAATAAATTTCTTGAGAAAAGAGACTTTGTAACATTTCAGATACTACCTTAACCCCAGCACCCAGAATACGATACTCATCCCACGAACTGTTATTGAATGAATAAAACTACTTACAAGCTATGTGGTAAAACCTGTTTTAACAGACAAATAATGCTTTTCGAAAAATGTTCCCCTGATACTGGTTTCCAAATCAGAGATCCCAAATAATAATTCTGAATAATATTCCCCTTACTTTAATTAATAAATAAATAGTAATAAATATTTTTTAAATATTCCCTTTTAAAATGTATTAATTTAAAAGTATAACAAACTTCATGCAGATAGTGCACCCTTAATCCATTAGTAAGTTTGTGTGCCCATGAAGGAAATGCCTTTGTTGGTATTTTATTACATTTCCATTAAAATGGACAAAAGTAATAGGATGCAATCCAGAGACAGAATCTAGAACAGAAAATACTAATATAAAACATTTCACGTCTGAAATAAAATTGGTAATCAAACTGTAAGCCTCCAGAATGAAATCACATCTTTAGAGCAATAATTTAAAAACCGTGTTGCATCTGACAAACCTCCTGCCAACTACCAGAACCTGTCTCTCCTTAATTTATTCTGTCCCGCTACTGAAGAGTGTGAGTAAGAACTAAGGAAGCACAATCCTGCAGTTAATGCTCAGAGCACTTCTCTCTCTCACCCGATTGCTCGCAGCTTCTACAGATCACGTTCTCACTCCTTCTGTTGTTGTGTAGACAAGCTGTATACTGGTAGTTAAGAGCCATACCTCTTTCTGGAAAAATCTCAAGAAATTCAAAATAAAACAACAGCAATGCTTTATTTCACGAACATGTCAGAATTCAATCCATAAAAGCAACACGAGCAGGATGTGTGGGGGAAGAATATATTGAGTTTAACTTCGGTAGGCTCTCTCTCCAATTGAATCGGACACTCACTATACACTCTTCATCCTGGGAGTCTGACTAATGCTCTCACAAGAATGCACTGGAAATCACCTACACATACACATCTAAGTGGGAAGGGGAAGTTAAAGATCACTCCATCACTCCACTGGTACCTAGAATTACAGGACCCATCAATGAACTGCATTTTCAATCGCTAATTATAATTACGCATATTCAAAAACTGCCAGTGGAACGAGGCATGAGCAGACCGACAAATCCATTTAGGAACATTTATGACCAAAATGCTCCTAAATTACTCAAGAGTAACTGTCACTTCTGGCCATGTCCTTAATCAATTCCACTACTTCTTATAACCAACCTGACCTGACTTTAGTTATTGGACTATAGTAACAATGTAACTGAGGGCAGTCACATCATAATTACAGCAAAGAGCTATGAGACAGAAGAAATGTTAACATATTTCCCTGGAACTTCTGCAGCTTTCAAATCACTGTCCAAAAGTCAAATTATTTTTACTCCTTTTTCAAAAATGAATGTATTTTTAGGTTATCATAATGTGTCTCTCTCCAGGACAGACTCATATCAATGAAAGAAAGGCTGCCTCCTGGCTGTCCTGTCCTTCCTTTGCCTTCCCCTTGCTCTCTAAGGCTCTGAAATGTCTTAGGGTGAGAACAGATGGGGATGAAGACATTTCTACACAGTGATATTAACAAGTCTTGAAAGAATAAAGTGTTCTATACATATAAAATTTAAGGAACTATTTCTATCATTATATGCAAATGATTGCTCCATCTCACAATGTAACAGAGATGCAGACAACTGTTCTTTCTTCAGCAGCGTCCCTCAGGCTCCTGCTGCCTATTTCTGACTCACGTTCTCCCTCAAGACCTGACAACCATTTAAATCTAATTCCACCTGTCGAACAGGCCATACAAGGGGCACGAACCAGGATGTTCTTACTGACGTGACTACCTGAAAGAGCAGCGGTATGCTGACCTGAACACATTCTGAGACTAATTTGACACAGAAATTATCAACATTAAACCAAGAATTATACTGGGGATGGAGCAGTCTTCAATATGCATGCGATGGGAGAGTAGACCCAGAATATTAAAGTGTATTTGAAATTTCCCCTAGTTTTCTCTGTAATAATAACCACCTACCTAAAGAATTAGCAGGAAACCTGCTCTCAAGTGCCAAGTTTAATAAAACACCTACTTAACATACAGAGTGCCCAGGAGAGGTGGAAACCTGCAGTCAGTGCCAGTGAGCTCAGTCGAGGAGATGTGGAATCTATCTGATGCCGAATATTCTCACTTGAAAATGAAAACATCCAACTATTCAAAACCCATGCTCATCCATTCCTGGAGCCTAGAGGTTACTTTAGCAAGCATGAGAAGCCCGTCCCCACCTCACTCAGTTCAACAGAGGAGAGAATTTCTTTGACATAGTTCAGCCTCTCTGCCTCCCGTGTCTATGCTCCACCACACTTCCACCCACATATCCATATCTGACTAAATGCTGCTCTTCTATCTAAACAGCAATGATAAAACAATAATAAATTTGTTGATCTCTTAATTGCATCCAGTATTTTACATGCATTTTTGTATTGAATCTTCACAACAATCACATGAAGCAGCAGCTAACATCTAAGCTGCATTTTACAGAGGAGAAAAATAATGCTTAAAGAAATTAAGTCCCCTGCACAAGTCACACAACCCGTAAGTGGCAGAGGTGATGACCCAACCCAAGTCTGTCTAGTTCCAGAGCCCAGTCCCTTCATTTGAAACTGCTAGAGTTTCTATAGAAAGAGTAGAAAGGTTCAAATAATTACTTGGTTGAAGTGTTTCATTTAACAAATCAGAGAATGAAGACCCAAAAGCCGATGACAAGGCCTCTTTTGATCCTAAGTCTCTCTGAACACCTTATAGATTTAACACATCCACAACTTGATCCTCCTTTGGATCCCACAGCTGATGTCCCTGGTTCTCCATTTAACTATCACCCTGGCTCTCCAGTGACTCTTCCTTGCCTGCCCATGTCCTAAATACCAGCTTTCCCAAGGTTCCCTCCTCAGCCTCCTCCCTGGTTGGTCTATTCCAAGGCTCTGCAGCTGTTATAAAGCAACACCCAAGCTGAGACACACATGACCCTAACCACAGCTCCTCCCTCTCTATGCAGGGCTGCCATTACTTCAACCCTCCCCCAGGCACTTGTGATTTATATCCAATCCACACTGTGTCTAAGTTAAAGACTCAAAAATTCCCATTTCTGCTTGATGTCCCAGAGATCTTCTGTACTCACCAATGTCCAAAATTTAACTCAGTCCTAGGTACCAAATTTGTACATCTACAATCTTGAACACCATCCCTCTTCCCCTTAAATGTGACACGTTGTCTCCCAGGCCACATGTAGTCATCCCTAAGCCAGTGCACCTGCCTCAAATGTCTCTGGGCCAGGCAGTCCTATTCCAATGGCCACTCCCCAGGCTCAGCTTCTCATTTTGTCTCACATGGATGACCACATCGGCCTTCTCCCAGCTGGTTTCCCTGATCCAAAATCTCTCCACCTCTAAGCTCCTCTAGTTCATTAGAACTTGTCTTTTCAAAGAGATTTGACCATTTCACCCCCATCCCCACACTCCTTCCTAACCACCTCAGAGTAGAAGGCAGCCCACAGGAAAGGCACAACAGCTGCTTCAAAAGCCGACCAAACCACGTCCGCCTGTCCAGTCCCCACCCCTCCTCCATCCTGCCCCTCATCCCTCTGCAATAATGCCATTCTCAGAGCACACTGCAGTCCCTCTGAGTCTTCTGTCTACCCTGCTGTTTGGAATTAGCTCCTCAAACCAAAGGCCTTTTGAATTCCCTCTCATCTTTTATGCAAACTCTACCAACACCATCAGCATCTTCTTCCTCACCTACTGAAAGCAGAATATTTCCTGTAAGGGGTTTTTCCAGGCTCTGCATGTTACACTTCACCATAAGCTAGGTCTGCCTTGTGAGAGAGGAAAGGCTAGTACCTAGGTCCCAGAGAGACTTCTCCCAAGGGTAAACAGCTAGTTAAATGTTTAGTAACTTTCTACACGTTCCCTATATCTTTCTTTAAATTACAAAAGTAAATATTTACTAACAATAATTACCTAAGTGACATGTCAACGTTAGGAGAACTCTCCACATGGAGTAACTCATCGGGCAACGCCTTCTCTCACAGGGACTTGGTTTATGTGTGCCACCCACTGTGCTCTTCCACTAACCAGTGAGGCAGAATGGGACAACAGAATCACCTCAATATCTTTGTGGTTTTGTGTTATTTGTGCACCTTCCCCCGTGATCCATACCCCTGCAGTCTTGGTCCCACGTCAAACAATATTAACGTGAGAGAGGAATTAAAGTCACATAAGCTACTAGGGAAAGTGGTCAGTTTTATTGTCTATGTCAGTAAATAGAAGATAACAGAAAAAGGACCTGAACCTTTGGGCCATTTGAGAACTCTGACTTTGAAACTGAATATGAGACTGAACATTCCGGAAAGAAGATTAATTGAAACTAATGAACATTTAATGAAGTTTTAAGTATCTGAATGTTTCACTCCTCCCACTCAGCTTACTTCATTCAATGCTTCTTACCATGTTTTAATTGGACAAAAATTTTCAGCAACTCTATTGACAGGGAATCAAAACATAACACGAGTGAAAACTTCAGAGGAGGCCAGCAAATGGATCACTTCAGTGGACAGATAACGTTAGTGGCCCACTTTCTATTATGCAAATGGCCTGACGAGACATCCTGAACTTAAGAAACTGTGTCAAGGCAAGAAGGTGCAAGGCTCCAGGCCCTGGGCTCAGGTACCAACCTCCGCTGCTCTTCGCCATGTTCTCCTGAGGGGACCGTGAGGCACTCGTCCATGTGCCCATGAAGCAACCTGAGGACGTCACCGCCGATGAGATACCCTGGAAGGATCGAAACCAGTCACATCAGAACAGTCATGGTCAGACGCTGACAGCTGGACAGGTCACCTGGCCCAAACTTCTATTTTCATAGTCAAAGATCCAGAAGCCTAGTGAGGCTTAGGTAACTGGGAAAAATCGCAGACACAGGTGCTGCCACCTGCCTGCTGTCTCTGAGCCCCAGGCTCCCAAGTCTAGAATCCATGACTGTAGCCTCAAAAGACCCTCCACTGAACAAACAAGCCTGGATAGGCTCAAGTCTGGACTATCTAAGTGAGAATAGTCAGAACAGAGACATTTCCCAGGAAACCCTGAAGCGCAGGCACTGCTGTGCTCCAGGTCTAAGTCCCACACCCTGGAGGATGAGACATCTTGACATTAGCCTAACTAAGCAATACCCTGAGGCCAGAACACTGGAGAAAATAACCCCTAGAAAGCTCACATGTAAAACACACACAAATAAACTAAAGTGTAAAAATAAGGAAGGATAGATCTTAACACAAACTTCACTTTTAAGTAATAATTTACATGAGAGTCTTGAACGTCACGCATCTGCGTTACAGGCTACTTTGACACAAAGACCTCTAATGCATTTGCTCATTATCATGATTCCAAGGATGACTGTCAACTCTGCATCAAGGGAGCAGCCTCCTCACTGCCGTGGTGTCTTTACCTTGGGCTGCTTCGCTTCCTGAGCTGATGGGGGCCACGCTCCAGAGGGTCTGCTGGAAGGCGGCGTCCACGTGCAAGCTGCCATTGCCGTAGGACAAGTGCTGTGTTAGAGGCAAAACGAGGCATCACTTCAGGCTCAGGGTGACTCTTCATACGTAAGTGCTCCTGGCAACTCTAACTGAACATCACAGATTTGGAAACATCCATAGACAACATCTATCTTGATCCCGTCCCTCAAAAATTAAGAGACTGGTCAAAAAAATAAAGAGTTTATATTTGACGTTACGTATTTTTCAGCTTCATTCTAAGAGTTACTACTTAAGCCACTAATAGAAAACACACAAATGAATCACCTCACACCAGTCAGAATGACCATGATTAAAAAGTCCACAAAGGAGAAATGCTGAAGAGAGCGTGGAGAAAAGGGAACCCCCTTACGCTGGTGGGAATGCAGTTTGGTGCAGCCACTGTGGAAAGCAGTATGGAGATTCCTCAAAAGACTAAAAATAGATTTACTGTATGATCCAGCAATCCCACTCTTGGGCATATATCCAGAAGGAACCCTACTTCAAAATGACACCCGCACCCCAATGTTCATAGCAACACTATTTACAATAGCCAAGACATGGAAACAACCTAAATGTCCACTGGCAGATAACTGGATAAGGAAGTTGTGGTATATTTATACAATGGAATCCTACTCAGCAATAAAAAAAGAATAAAATAATGTCATTTGCAGTAACACGGATGAACCTGGAAACTGTCATACTAAGTGAAGTAAGCCAGACAAAGAAAGCAAAATACTGTACCACTTTTATGTGGAATCCAGAAAAAGTGATACAAATGAACTTATTTACAAAACAGAAATAGACTCACAGACATAGAGAACGAACTTATGGTTCCCAAAGGGGAAAGGTGGGGAGGGATAAATTAGGAGTTCACGATTTGTAGATACACACTACTATATATAAGATAGATAAACAGCAAGGTCCTGCTATACAGCCCAGGGAGCTACATTCAATATCTTGTAATAACCTATAATGAAAAAGAATATGAAAAATAATACATATTTATAATTGAATCACTATGCTGTATGACACTGTAATTCAACCATACTTCAAGTAAAAAAGAAAACACATAAATGAATGTGCTATCATAAATTTATTTGTTAAAACAGACTGTTTTGTTTTAGAGGCTTAAGTTTTCTACATATCACAGTGTGACAGTGTTTTGACAATGAAATAGGTAAAATTTACTGGACTGATGTCTTAGTTTTATAGGGTCCTTTGGGAACTTTTATCTACAATTTGATGCAACAGCCATTAGATGGCAATATTGCCTAATAGGTATCAAAACTGAGGCCAATAAATTTCCTTCAAAATTCAGATGTTGCCAATATCAGATGTTCCTTCTTAAAAACAAATGTATTAAAAGAATATCATATTTTGTATCTTTGAGAGCCATAATACATGAGTTCTGAAATGATAAGTAAAGAAAAACAAAATGATGAGTAACACCAAACGCCGTGCTTATTTTACTGTTACCTGGCCGCTGCTAGTTTCAAACACTCCTAGCACAACCACCTGTTTCCTTGGAGTCATCTCAGTAAACATCACCAACACTCCTATAATGTTCCTGTAACACTTTCCAATGCCGATGGCTGCCTAAGCTCTTAAAGACTTTAACTGCGCCACAACTTTCCCAGAAATCCAACTTCCTAGTTAGATGAAGGGCAGTCACAGCATGGAGACTCATCCTGGTGCCCGTCACAGGCCTTTCAACTTCAAAGGTCTCTTCTGCCTAAATCTGCTAATCTCAAGTCACCAGCAAATATGGAGGTTTCATTTTCTTTCTCTTAAAAACAAGACCAAAGAAGTTTCTGACAGTTGACATACATACCATTATCTTATCAATATTTTTTCCAGTCAATAAGATTGAAAGTTTGCCAGTGGATGCACGAGATTTAGCAAAAACCTGCTCTTCCCCCTCCTCCTCTCAAACAGCTCTCCGCCTCTTCACAACATCCTCTTCACCTCGGCCTGTCAATCCTGTGCAAATCCCGGCTGAGATGCCTTTATTGAATTAATTTCTTCCCAGTATGCTGTAACTCTTTAACTATTTACAAATAAGTCATATACCATCTGCTTCCACAAATAAGAAAACACACTTTCCTTCATGGCCCTCATTACACAATGTGATTGTTGAGTGTCTTTTTCTTGCTGCCTCTTGTAAGTTATCTGACACAGGCTCACAACTGAACTCCCAGCACCAAGCAGGGTACTCAATAAACAAGATGTGGAGGAGTCAACCAAACCTTTACAATCAAAGGAGCATAAGCTTTAAAAATATATTTTAAGTTATTCCATAAATATTCCTATTTCAATGACCTAGCACAAGTGCACACACACACAAACCTGTAAAACCATATGGATTTCACCAAACCATCAGAAGATGACTCAAAATACCAGCGCTTATATTTTTACTACTGAATTCAGGTGAAAGCTCATGCCATGATACACAGAGATTTGTTAATTCATCCTGGTTCCCCGAATATACTATGTGTAAAGCACGTGCTGAATATTAACAGAGCACATTCCCCATCCCGAGGGGGCTTGTTACCGAGAAAGGTAAAACACATCCACAAAATGCAGGGAGTCAGTATTTTGGAAATGCCAGCTGAACTGTAATCAAAGTGCTGTAAGAACTGGGAGGAGAGATCACTTCAGCCAGCCTAACTGGAACAGCGTTCACTGTTCTGGGCCATGAGGACAGGTGGTAGTTCCCCAGCAGATGTGGGATTCCCGTGGGGTGAGGCATTCGAGGAGCCAGTAGGACCATTTGGCCTGGGCCTTACAGTTACATACTCAGAGATGCTGTCTCCAAGTAAGTCTGTATGTACATGGGTTTGAGGTTAACAATATTAATGATGTTAAGGGGCTAAGTGTAAGTATTTAAGACATATCAAAAGTTTTAGAAACTAGTTTGGAGATTTTCATTTTTAATATCCCAGAAACCTCATAACTGGAAGTGGCCTGGGCCTCCCTGGCCCTCTAAGAGGCAATGGTCCCCCTAATAAAGGGAATGGTACCCAAAGGGGCAGAGATATGGGAACATCAAGTACAGCAGAGAGTTTCCTCTTTGAGGCTTATAGCATAAACTCAGAAAGAGAGTGAGAGATAGGCCCTCAGACAAGACAGGTGTCAGACCAAGGACTTCAGGCAATAAGGAGCTACTGCAGTGAGAACATAACAGGAGGAGAAGGAGGATTAAAATGCAATTTTCAAATCATATCTAAGCTTAAAGACAAATAATAAATATGGAACTGTTAAAGTAGGAAAATTTCAGTCTGTTGGAGAAAGTAAAAAAAAAAAAAAAAAAAAAAAGTCCTTAAGATAGTATTACACCATTTAAAGTTATCTATACCATGTTCACTCTTCTCAAGAAAACATTCTCTGGGCATAACTATTTTGGATGCTTTGGATTGCAGTAATGGTTTCCATTACTGAGACTACGATGAGCTGTCCTGAAAGCAGAAATAGATGTTGTCAGAGGCTGAAAGCAAAGCTGGCCTTAGGCTGAAATACGCAGCTCTAGAATTTACACACTAACAGGGTGGCAAGGACCCTTCAGGAACAGTGCAGGGGCTCTGGGTGCTGAACTGCTCCATCCACCACCTTGATTCTCATTAGAGACACACAAGTTCTCAGGGACACAGGAATCATCTGAGGATCATGTCAAAAAAAGGCAAAATCAAATTCAGGAGGTGCGAAGGGGTCCAACCAAGGCCATTGGTCCAAAAACCTTGTTTTGGGTAACAAGATTTTATACGACAGAAACACAAAATCTCAGGAAGGAAGAAGGTATTATAAATCACCTCCCAGTAGTTCTCAGCCTGGACTCCACTTTGATATTCTTAATGTCCTTTGTAATCCAATGTATGTATTTTACGAATTTTAAAAGATTATGATGACAAGCCATCAATAAGCTTTATCAGACTGCCAAAAAGGTCCAAGGTAAAAAAAAAATTTAAGAATATCTGAATTCAGTCCTTATCTGATGCATTTATTCACTCATTTATTTCTCTCTTTTTAAATGATGTGTACTTGGGCCCTGGTGATGCAACACTCTGGAAAAATGACCATTCAGTGACAGGGAACATAAGTAAACAGGACACATCACCCTCAGGCTTCATTTTTTATTCTAAGGAAAAACGAGGGACATAGAATAGATGCTTTTTCCAAATGTAATAGTCTACGGTTCCATCACCTGAGCCACAGAGAGAAAAAATTAAAAGGCTCAAGGTAAATAAATCAAAAATAAATTGGTTAATAATGATAAACAGCTTGATGATATTTATGACAGCTGTCTTTTTAGCTATCAATATTTTTATGCAACTTCAGCAATTCAGCAACTTACTATGCAGTCAAAATACCTAGCATTTCTTATCAGAAAATCAGAGGTGGGTACGAGGGCAAATTTTTATGAGCCCAAGAATAGCTTTCTTTTAAGCACTTTCCATCACTTTTTAGGTTGTGAGGTTCTGCTCTCCCTAATTTACTTTTAGACAGTTGTTTGGTAGTATTTCCATGGATTTTAAAAAATCTGTTTCCATAGGTGACCTAATCAGGAGAAAATTATTCAAAAATCAATGTTTCAAATGGGAGCAATCCAATCCACAGATTGAAAATTCCTGTGCATACTAGGGTGATTTTATATCTTTCTAACACAAGTAAAAATTGTTTTGCATGCTTTACCTTATTTTGTTTAGTTTGAAATAGATTCACAGTAATACCTACTTAGCCATATTCCCTCTATTTTAAATTGTGTATTTCTCTTACATTTAAGCTACTTTGCTAAAGCCTTCTTTGAAAGAAAAAAAAATTAGGTCATTCCAATGGGGCAAAAATTTTTTTTTTCTCTTGGATATTCCTGAAAAGAGGATTAAGATATCATGTCATATTAGAATATGAAACAGCAAGATGAGAAAAGACATTATCTTGATGAGTGTTTTACAACCTTTTCTGGAGGTAAGACCCTTTATTCCTGGGAAATCGTGTACTGAGGTTCAACACTAAAGCAGAGGCGAGTGGACCACCCTTGGTGGAGCCCGGGCTTCCGGTGACAAACACAGCACCCTCCTCCATCCACGAGACACCCCCACAGAGGAGAGGTAAAAAATCGGTCCTTTAGACCAGCTTTAATCAGTTTAGCATCCAAACAGTTGTAAGCTTTATTGGAGCAGCAAAGGCACAATTAGATAGTCTAACCTTAGCTTAACTATCATTGTTAGTGAAGGAAAATTAGATTAAAGGCCAACAGACACTAATGACTGAAAAGATACAAAGTCAATGGCTGAAAAGGTTTATTTTTAGTAGTTAATTTTAACTGAATTGTTTTCAGCCAAATTTCTTACTTCTTTTGAACCATATCAGTATCTTCTCAGAATATGAATCTTGCTTTCACGTGATAGACCTTTATTTAAAATCAGCGATAACAGTCTCTTTACTACTCCTTCCTAACTTTTTCTTCTATTTAAATAATAGCAGTTCCTTTGACTATTCTTACTAGGCACAAATCTCCCGGGTAAATACCAGTAGCAACCTACTAAGTAAATTCTACATGTGCCATTCATAGAGCCGAGAGACTTGTGTGGACTAAGCATTCAGTCCTCTTAACACCCCTGTGAACGGCTATTACCCGCACACCACAGCGGAGAAGCTGCGAGTCTCAGGAGCTACGTGACTGGCCCAGACTCATGCTCGGCAGACTCTATACTAATGAACAAATGTGTACTTACAGACACAATCCATCCTTGGTTATTCAGGTTCAGTATGTGGATTATTCCAGCATCTTTTACTGCCTCATTTTCTGCTCTTTTCACTGGCTCCAGACCCTGCTAGAACTGGCTAGGCCCTGGAATCCATGAACATGATGCTAATCAACCAGAGGAGAAATGGGAGGTGATAATTAACCCTCTGTATACCCACAGGAACGTCCTTCAGCATCTCTAACCTACATGCTAACACTCGGTTACTGTCTTAGGATATTCTCACGTGTGTCTGGTTTGTTTTTTCCACTAATTTCATGAGGGCAGAAATCATGTATAATGTGTCCTTTGTCTTTCCTGTGGTTTCTACTGTATACTAGGTCCATACAGATGAACCCTAAAATCACTGATTTCATTACCAAATGGAAGTGATATTTTAATAGTCTGGTTGGCCAACTGTCTGTAGCTCTATACAGAGGGTTATCGGAAAAGGAGCTTCAATGAACTGACTAACTTGTTAGCTTGAAGATTATATGAGAATGTAATTAATCAGGCGGCCTATTTATTTCCGAAGGTAACAGAAGGTGATCCCCATGCATCACAATTACTGCCATGATTGGTTTAGTGCTCTTTAATCCAAAGCCTATTCAAATCCATCATCTTGCTGCTTCATGATGGTAACTTTGGTGCTGAGAATGATTATCACCATTTTGCAAGGGAGGAAGCCAGAATTCAGGAATTAGGTGACTCTCAGGAACTTACTAGTAGAATTGATGCTACAAACCCTGGCTTCTGTGAGATTCTGAATGTTCTACTCCTTTGGTGCATAATGATGTCATCCTGTCAAATAAACTGCTGTATAGTGGAAAGAATACGTTGTACAGCAAAAACACGCATAGTTATGCCAAAATCAAAATAAGATATGCTTAGAACTTACATACTGAGAAGCATGCATGAATTATTTTTATTGCTGCTATTGGTTTCCAAGCAAAACTACAACTCAGAATGTGTATCTCCTAATCAAAATACATTATCTTCACATACACAGCACAGCATAGCATACAGCAAGGGCTTAATAATGCTTATCTGACCAGCTGACTCACTGTCATTGTCCTAGAAATGTGCATGGTGCCTGTTTCCACCTACACGAGTTGAGACAGAAGGGGAATGACGCTCCTCGCCTCCCTCCAGCTCTGCAGCATCAGATGCTCCGTGTGATTTAACAGTGCCTGTCAGTTACACCAGGGCACTGTTTTGCTATTTCCCAGCCTTCATCATCACCTCTTACCTCAAAGCAAGTAAAACAACTCCCTTCTTCCTAGAAATGTTTCAAAATTGGAACTATATGTGTTGATAAGCAAAAATTGACTTGAAACATCCCTAGATCCACCCTATTTCCATGTTCACAGAGCAAAGGGGTACCAACTACTTACTTAATTCTAAATCAATTACACACAAATAATATTTTGACTTATGGCAGTGGGAATACACTTTCTATAAACTAGGGTGAACTTAACTGCGACAATGCTCTATTTCTGATTTTTGTTTCAATCATCATGCACTATGATGTCTAGGATTTTTTTTAATGTGGATACCCATGTAAAGTTTATAAAGTTATATAAAGTTTTATATTTGTTTAATTACTTTCTCAACCTTAAAACAGAAAGAATATTTTGCACAGGCATCCTTCACACTTCTATTGATTTTAATCTTCCATGAACTTCTGCATATGATTATTTAGCAAAACTACAATTTACTAAGTTAAATTAAATAGATACTGGCCTCACCACAAAAATAAAAAATACTTTCAGTGCTTAAACATAAACTTCTTTTTTCAATCTCCCATTTCTAGCTACTTCCCTTTGAAGCAATGCAATGTCAGTGAGAGAACTAAACTATTTTTTATTTTGTTCATTTCTCCTTTTCTAGCATGGCAAGTGTTTCTCCTATAAGTTGCTTTCATAAATATCAAAATAGCTAATCACAGCCTCATTAATATAGCCTTCTCATTGGGTGCAAAATGAAGTTCATGGAATTTCAAATCCCTGATTAGACTGCATTTACATGCTGTTAATAAAGCAGTCCAAGAACAGGCTCCATCAATGTCACAAACATACATATCAAGACAGGCACAAGGGAAGCCTGTCTAAGTAATCCTGGTGAGCCACACTTCCACACATGTCACATTACTCCTCTACTTAGGGAGCTATTTATAACTCATCACAGAGACATACAGGCTCGTTTCTAAGCAATTCTCCCAGATAATCTGCAATCGCAGCTTTAAAGAGATCATTTTATTGGCCTGTCTTTTATCACATCAGCAAGTACACAATCCTGCTTTCCACACTTACCAAGTACCTTTCGGAGGACACACTAACTAAGATGAGGTCATCTCCGACTCGTACTTTCTCTCCTTCTGAGCGCTGCTTGGAGGCAGGATGTATAGTCCACCAACAGGCCTCACCTGCACAACGATTGAAAAGTGAAACGCAGAAACGCCTCTTAGTTTAAATTTATTTTCCTTGCCAGTGACGCCAAAATAAAAGAGGGAAATGAAATAAGCCTTCAAAATCAGTCTCCTTAAAATGAAACTGTCCTATTCACACAACTTTTAGAAATCTGAAATGTAATGCAAATTCATCTCTTAGACTCTGAAAACTGAAAGAATGAGGCCAAATTAGCTTAGGATAAGACATACCAGAATGCAAAGATTGTTCTTACAGAAACTGGTTGTGACATTTGGGGAGGTTCAGTGTCTTTTCCCCCCAACTAAGAATTGCTTTAAAAAGATACTCCTTCATGCTATCGTAAGGCCATGCTGATCTGACTTCACGCCTATGTAATCACAGGCTATTACACTGCTCACACTGCTATCTCTAATAACATCTAGTTTTTTGCTACTTAATTTTCAGAAGGACTTGGGAGTCTGTGATACGACAGTCATGTTATAACAATTTAAAAACAATTAAAACAATTTGGGGGGGATGCTGATTCAAACTGGGTACGAGTATCGTCACCTAAGTTTTACTGTCCTATGCCTTGTTTTTATCATGTTGTTTTACAACGGGGTAGTTTCTATCACTCAAAGGGTAAAATATCACAGAATCCTGCAACAGAAGGGTACATTATAAAAATGTCTGGGTACACATTAAATCAAATAATTACTTCTAGAACAAGTCAAGCACAGCTTCATGAACCACATGTCCATTCTTCACACTTCAGTCCCATTACCTAGCATATAAACTTAGGCATACAATTCTTCAACCTCTTCACAGTTCCTTTTAAAACTGAAATGTAAGTTCTATCCAAAAATGAGAATCATTTCAGAGATATCCTAATAATTATCTAATAATTATCATTCTCTCCCTGTGCTCAGCTTTATGATTTTTTGGTAACGCTTATGTTTTGTTTCTTTCCTAGTTCCCCAATGCCAGAATGTAAGTTCCATGATAGCCGGGCCTTTGAATGGGGTTTCCTCAGCTCGGACAAGCACTTTGCAGGCACCCAGTAACAACTCATTGTGCTTAAATGAGTAAGTGAATCAGCAAATAACATTTCTTAAGCTACATAAAGTCCATGTGTGATCGGTGCTCTGAGCTGCTTTTCTTAACACAAACCAGAGTCCTACCTCACTATCATCCTGCAGAATTCCTTATTTCCATCATTCAACCACACTTTTAGAGTTGTAGGGAGTTTTTCATTCATTCACTCAAGCATTTATAAGACACTATTTGCCACTCATTGCTTTAGTAGCTGGGAACAAACACATCCACAAACAGGGAAGGAAAGGGTATCTGCCTTGTGAGTTTCATTCTGATCAAGGCAGGCAGATAACACATGATAAATATAGCACATAATTCAGTAATTCAGAAGAAGCAGAGAGCTATGGGGAAAGGGGCTCAGGCTGCAGGGAGAGGGATGACCCTGTTTTGTGGGTTTTACTGTATGCAGTCATCTCAGTGTATGAAAACAAGTTATATAGATTATGACTGAGAGAGAACTGAAGAGTCTTTCACATAACTGTGTGCTGAGGTAAATTAACTACAATGAGAAAACTAAAACAATTAGCCAAAATATAAAGGAATGACTGAGCCTACATAAAAATGAAATAAAAACCAGAAGAATACATTTATCTTTTTGGTGTCTGGGATTCTTGGGATTTCTTGTACTAGGTGATGTGTTAGTCTATTAGAAAGTTAATTAGGTTGGAAAACAGCTTTATTTTTAATCCATTTTATCTGTGAAAATTTTAGAGTACAGGAAAGCATTTTAAAAGGAGGGTGGTGAGAACCTGATCCACCCATGAAAGGAACAGCTGAACAAGAGTTGGCCTGTTTCCTCCCATTCTTTTTTCTACTTGGTCTTTTACGTACTTTTAATTCCAGTCAGGCATGCTCATTGTAAAAGATAAAGCAGTCAAACTGTACAGAGCTGTATAAAGTGTAAAGTCTTCAGAGCATTGAGAACAAAAACCTAAGTAAAGCCTATATCCTCCTATTTTGATTCTCCAAAAGGATAGATGTGTTAATACACATTTTTTGTTTCAAAACTATGTAAATACCTAGGTACGTGGCCTGATGACCTGTGGACAGGGAACTGAAGGAGACATTTTCTACCTCTTTGTTTGAATGTTGACATTGACTATGTTACACTGTCAATATTTTTAAGATGAAAGATAAAGGATAAAAGAAATATGCAGTAATACTTCACAAACCCATCAGTGCACATTAATACAGTTAACAGACAGCAGAGTGTGTCTAAGTACTGCTTTTCTACCCAACTCCGTCAAAAGGATGAGGTTTGGCATCTAGTTTGAGCATCCAGCTACGTGGAATGACCAACAAGAGCACCATGTACACTCCCCCTTCTAAACACTTCCCTTAGGAGTTATCTGCTTTTTCCTGAATCCATCCCCAAGAATGTTCACCTTCTGTATCTCCCACGTGCCTCATGACTGCTCCCAACCCAGTCCTGGCCACGCTCTCTCTGAACACAGCATCGTCGCAGACCAAGACACCCACCTGTTGTGTCCTCTTGTAAGCCAACATCAAAGGCCAGCTTGTCAGTTGAAGACCGGGAGGTGGACAGGCAACACAGGTACTGAAAGACAGAGAATCCGCTGATGTCACTAAGTGTCCAGTCCTCTCCACGTCTAATTCTGTGCACTTACACAGCATTCATGGGGAGCAACGTTCTGGAGTGTGATTGCTCCCCTGGGAAAAGACCCAGAAATGTGTTCTGTCAGTAAAAGACACGTAACTGGGGATGCGCCTGCACATCTCTTGCTTCATGTGACATCCGTGGTCACAAGCAAAAGGGCAACCTGGTCCAACAGTTAGAAATCCTTCTTCCAAACAGGAATTTGAAAACTAGTCACTTTCATCTTCTAGTTTTGTTTTCATTTTTGGAATCTTAATTCTTTGAAATTCATCAGAATTGATCTGGGTGTGCAGCCTGCCCCCTCACTACAGTGAGGCTCTGTCATGTGGACACCTATGTGTGTTTCCCTAGGAGCAGTGGAACTCTCACAACACCCTCATCTCCTGACTTCCTTTCCCCTCTCTCAAGTTTTTCCTAACTTTGTATTCTTGGACATAAAGTTTAGCATAATTTTTCAGGCCAACTCCTCCATCCCCCACCCCAACCTCAAAACTCTCCTGAAGTGTTACAAGAATGAGAACACAAAGATGCATGTGGCACAAGCTCAAGACACACTGCCATCTACACTAACCAAGGGCACTGCCCGAAAGAACAGGAATCCTACAAAGTGGACTCAGACAAGCCTGGGGACTCAGCAAGCCCAGACCTCCCAGCAAGCCCAGAACTCCCTGCCATGTGCCAGAATCATGGGCAAGTGACACAAAGCCTAGAAAAGCCCTACCACGGAGTAGGGTCCATCCCGCTCAGAGGGTGTCTGTGAGTGTAAGGAGGCAGGTGATAAACTGATCGTGGACAGATGTGCTGGCAAGTGAGGTTGAAGTGGGTGCCGTGGGATGTAAAATTTAGGCAGGAAGCCCCATAAAAAAACCAGCAGGGCCCCCAAGCAAGGCCACTACTGTCGTGCCAGCACCATTTGGTTCCCCAGCCCAGAGGCTCTATCTCACTTTTTGCCTCTGAAACGGCTTACTTACCCCTAAAATTCTATTGGTTCCCTGAGCTCACTTCTGATTGTCTACTTCCTTCACTCCTGATTGGTTATTTCTCTCACTCCTGATTGGTCTATTTCTACAAAGCTTGTTCCTGGTTGGTCAACTTCTGTTATATTTTATTTGCATATGATGTTGCAAAGTGTAAAACTGGCAGCCTACAAAGGCCTGTGTAAACCTACAGACGGGGTCCAGAGCTTGGAGTGTTAACGCCTCTGGGCCCACTGGAGTAATAAAAGTGAGTTCTCCAACTCTCCAAGTGCTGCTTGGTCTCTTGCCCGGATCCAGGTTGCTGTCACAACTAAGCTGTAACACCGAGCTGAAACACATTTTTCCAAACAAAATCACTTGACCTGGAGACTCTGACTCTGTCTCTTGACTGCAAACCACTGACTCCCGAGGTTATAGAGAAGATGCTTCAAGAGTCCCCAAATATGTTCCAAGCCAGTGTAGGAGTGTGAGTCTGACCTCAAGACAGGCATCCACGGTGGTCCCTGAGGTTTTGACTTTAGATCTAAGCATATTAAATATCTGCCCTTGAGAAAAAGTATCGATTTTAGACTGTTGACACCCAGGCCAAAACATAAAGTAGTCCCTATGAAAGTCTTCTGCAATATTTCCCAATATATTCCAGTAGGAGACACTATAACTACTAATGTGCATTCTCTCCTCTAATGTTCACAGCAACTGTGAAGTAGATACTATAATTATCCCACTAAATGTTAATTTAATCCTATAAAGGGTAAAGACATGTTCTTATTTACTACTATATCTAGCACTAGAACAGTACCTAACACACAGGAGGTTTTAAATAATACATGTTGAATGGATGAATACAATTTTCAGATATAATTATAGGCTTAAAGAGGTTCAGCAAGGTAGTCAAGGCTGTACAGCATACAGAAAAGCAAGCCTGGACCCAGACCTACTGACCAAGTTCAGCCTCTCATCCATCTGCTATGTATAGAGAGTAGTTTTCTGAACACTCTCACGTTTATTACTTTACATGCTTTGATTGCTATTGACAGTAGAATTCTTTCCATGAAGTTTTAATGTGTGATTGCTATATAGAAAAGATTATTGTATACATTTGTCTTGTATCCAGCCACTTAAAGTGTTGTCCTTTATTTTATTTCACAGAGTGCTATGTCAGCCAAGATTTCCAGAACAATGTTAGACAGCGTATTCTTGGAGGGTTTTTGTTTGTTTTAGTTTTGTCAAGAATGGCTTCAGTGTTTGACAATTAAGTATGAGGTTGGCTGTGGGTCTGACATAGGTATTTTCTTTACCATTGAAGAAATACTCAAGTGCTTAGTTTTATTTTGGAATTGGTGTTGAGTTTTATTAAAAACCTGTTTCAGCACCTATTAAGATGATCACAATTTTTCTCATTTGACCTATTAATGTGATGAAGCACACTAATAAAAATGATATTAAGTTATAATTAAATTCATATTTATACTTTACCTATACTTCTCTTCCTACACTTTTCGATTCTATTAACCAGGCTTTTCACATCAATATTCAGGATGAAGACTGATGATTTTTTCCTGTGTTTTTTGGGGGGGTATTGGTATTGAGCCTATGCTTAGGTTTTTGCTCTGGAACAATTAACAAATTTTGGGAATTACCTCCTTCATAAAAGGAATGATCAGTTATATCCTTCTTCCAGACACTGAACTACCATGTAGTCACTAAAATTAATTTGATGAAAAATTTAAATAACACGGATGATACTTGCTGTGAAAATATGTTTTAAAAATCTGGATATAAAAAAAATATATAAAGAATTTAAAGAACAGAAAAGACTGAATTTTTTTTTAAGTCTCCAACAGTTTTCTCTCATTGGTGTGATCATGAAGATTTTTTTTCCTCTGTAATTTCCAAATCTTATAGAACGAACATATACTGCTTTTATAACTTAATAAAGCTTTTAAAAGAATGGAATGTTTATGTATTTTTATATATTTTATACATACACCAGTATGTATATATATATGTATGTATGAGAGTGAGTAAATTGTGCCTGAGAGGAACCCAATGGATAAATGGATAACTGGGTGAAAGAAGGAGATGACACAGAAAAAGAAAGAGAACACCTACTTAAGAAGGAAAGAAGTTAGTGGAGAATTGACAGTGGAACTCCCAGGCAGTTTTTCTTATACTATTTTGTAATAAGGTACTTTAATTCTCCAACAAATGAACTGTTTAAAATAAAATTTCTACTTTTGAATAGAACTATTTCCAATTTACTCTTAACACCTCTCTCCTCCTAAAACTAGTCTAACAAAAGGATACTACAAAGAGAAGTGATAAAATGATAAAAGCCAAAGAAGCTTACAGGTCATCTAAGCTAACCCTCATTTTATGAATGAGAAAACTAAACAGGTAGTAAGATATTTTAAAAACACATTAGGCTTATTAAAGCCATCAATGAAATGGTATCAACAATATTTTCCGACCATGTATGCACACACAGATCAGCGTGACCCCATGAGAGGCGAACTCAAACTGTGCACTCACCATGCCGCTGTAGGAATGGCGCAGCAATATGGCATGTCCGTACAGGAGTGTTCGGTGGCCACCACCTTGAGCAGTCTGCATAGAGCGGAGAAAGGGTCGATAAGGGAAAAAAAACAAAAGAATATATTTCACTAAGTAGATAGTATGGTCTCTGGTTCTCATGGATACGTTTAATGGGAAAAAATAAAGGGCTATTGCCAATGAGCAAAGTGCTGTAGGAAGGATGCTTAAACAGTGGCAACGCCACCACGAAAACCTCTCCTGAGGGGCAAGCAGCTGACCCTGTTCTTGAAGAGTGAACTTGAGTTCAGTAATACTTACCATAATCGGTAGTTATTTATTCACAGTCATTTATTGCCTGTATTTCCCATCACACTGTGCTCTGCACTGAGCAGGGACTAATGGTACCCCAGGTGCCTACAAAATGCCTGGCACACAGTAAGGACTAAATAAATATTTCTTCAATGAATGGGTCTTCTTAAAACATAAAGTTCATCAAATCATCTTCAGGCTTAAAAACCTTTCATACTTTCCAATTATTTATAGCAAAAAGTCCAAATTCCTTTATGTGAGATAGAGGAATGCTTATGAAGTACCTGGAGAGCTTGTGAAAACAAAAGAATACTGAGCCTACCCAGAGATTCCAATCCAGTAGGCATGGGGTAAATACAGAGACGTTTCATTCCAAAAATTTCCCAGATGATGCAGGTGCTGCTTTTCAGGGGACCACACGAAGCAGTACAAGCACTATAGATTTCCTCACTACTCAAATCCTAATTCATGCCACAAATTTAGTCTTACTAGAATTCTTGTAAAAGCATTCAAATAATCCACACTAAATTAATTTTGTTACTTAAGAGAGCACTGTTAACACAGTGAATGTAATTTCTGTCACATGGTCTCAGTCCTTTTCCTCTAACTTGTCGTTTTAAATAATATTGTGATTGGCTCTGATTCAGGAAAAGTAAAATGAGTAATTTCCACTCTAGGGCAGGTCATATAACTTGTTCATTCAACAAACATTTATGAAAAGAATTGTGTATGTGGGATGCATCCAAAGCAGTACCTTGGTTCTTTTTTTGTGCTCTGTGTTATGGTCACATCATATCAATTTTCTCATTAAATCTGTCCTAGCCCTTGCTTTAATTTAAGTGAACAAATATTTATGGACCTCCTCCCATGCAGGGAACTGCCAGTACTTTATGACGACAGCTAGCCTCTGCTGGGGTTATTCCTTCAAGACTGTATATGACACTCTGCCTGAAGGTGGACTATGGTATTCCCCCAGAGTAATTTTAATGAGTAAGAGTCCACCACTGCTGGGTCATACATCACAAGCAGCAGTAGTAACTCAGCACTCTGAAACAGGGTCGACCTCCCCTCTGGCCACCCAAGCCAGAACCTACAAGCTCACAGTGCTGTAACTGTAACCACAGTACGCTCTGGGGATCCAGCCAGGACCAACCAGATAAGAACCAATCAAGCTAATGGGGCAACAAACTCAAGGAACACTTTGGAAAAAAAAAAATTAGGTGTTTTTTGAAGCTAACATGTTAATTTAATTGTTCCCTGGGATCTAAACCACAGGCAAAGTAAGCGGTGCTTTTCAATTGCACCAATTAAAGGAAGAATTAGGAAATTAAATTTTATGTAACAAATAAACCTTGTGTTCACACTAATGCCACCTATACTTTAATCCTGCTAATTCTCCAGTAAATACTACACAAAAGAAACACTTTTCCCCACTCATTTGAAACCCATATTTATTGGGTATTTACTGCCTAAGAGGTACAGTATCTGATGTCAAGGGTATTATGCACAATGAGCTCAGAGTCTGTTTTCCTCTGCCTTCAAAATGAGAGTTTTCTCTAATTATTCATCCCTTCAACAATTACATACTGAATCCCATGTGATTTCCTTCAAAAGATCTGCACACAAACAACAAAGAAAATAGAAGCTTAAGAACTAATTCTGTGTTATTTCATAACACCTCCAACTGCATGGTGGATTACTAGGTCTTTTTAGCAAAAGTATCACATGGAACTTACATTTCCTTGACATGCATTTCCAAGTCTGACTTGGGCCCTATCTGTTTCTGAAAATGCAACGATCTGTCCTGCAAACCCCAGCTCCCCGCTATGGTGGGTGGAGCCTGTGGTATGGTTGGTGAGCTGTCACCAGCCCTTCACCGCCCCTCTGTAGATCCTGAAGTCAGCATCTGCTAGACCACTTCAGTCTCACTACACTGCACTGTAGACAGAGGGGGCCAACCCTAAGGGGCTGTGCTCTCTCAGGGGAAAACAAAACAAAAAAAACAATAATGACTACCATTTCCAAAGTACTCCCTCTAAATATTCCTGGTGTTGGAGAGCCAAGATTCCTTTAATAAAAGGTAAACTGGACTTTTTGAAAATATCAGTTTGAAAGTTTTTTCAGTTCTGTGCATAGGTTTGGTCCCATTACCCCTGAGATAACTAACAGGATGAATATTAAACAATAGTGTTAAAAAAATCAAACTCAAAAACTGTAAGTGGTAAAAAAAAGTCCAGAGTACAAACAAAATCCAAACAACAATGCTTTATGTATTCTAACCAAATCACACATCAAGTTTCCCACAAATTACTTTAATACCAACTTGGTATTCCTAAGCCTTGAGCTTTTGAGGACCTTGCCAAAAATGTACAATTAGGGGACCCATTTTGTCCGCAAAAGCTTTGATGCAAATACTTTTACATTTACATTGATTTAGAGCAATATGCAGTCATAAGGCATAATTTATTCATCTGTTATCCTTCTCTATGGGGAGACAGAAATACTGGATCACTGTAGCTACATTTGAGGTATCACTGTTATAAGCTTAAAACGTAACAGCAGAAAAGCGTAATACAGAAACCCAGGGTAGTAATGACTAAGAGCAACTAAATAGGTTTATACACACAAACATCACTGGCTCTGTTTGTTGTTTTGGGGTTTTTTTCCCTGTTTTTAAAATATGTTTGTACTACATATTTGCTTATTAACACGCTCCTAGTGTCACTGCTGTTTAGAACCATTTAATTTACTACCTATATAACATCTAAATATTTTAAGGGTTTCTGTTTTACTAATCTTTTTTTCTGTACAAAAATGCTATGCTAATCAATGTAGGGCATTTCTCATAATTCCAGGCCCTTATTAAGCAAAAGGTTTCTGGGTTTTTAAAAAAAAAAAAAAAATCAGGCTCTACAGGGTAACTTTTCTATATTCCTTGACCATTGTAACATAACACACCATCTCAGAAGAAAAACAATGCAAACTATAAAACAGAATTTAGTGCTCAGGTAATACTAAACTACACTGCCAAAGTTTAAAACAATAGACAACAACAAGAAGAAATCTGCCTTGGAGAACTTCTTTTAAAACTCAGATATTTAAGCAGAGAAGCCTTTAAGTTTACCTTCAAATACTAATAGTAATACTTGGGTAATGAGTTGTTTCAGGGAGAAAAAAAAAAATCTCTATGCATAAGCCTTCACATCATCTGGTGACTTCCAAAGGCAAACATGAACAGCACGGGGTGGACAGGAGCAGCACAGACCAGCTGAGCCTGAAATCTGGTCCACCTGGGGGGCCCTGGCAGCAGGGGCTACTGAAACAGCCCTGGCACCTTGAATAGTGCATCACATAAGAGATCCGCAGGATGGTTCTAACAGTTAAGGACAAATGTGGCTTCTGTGCAAAATAAATGTGTCTGCCAAGCCAGTTCAACACTGTCAAGAGAGCCTCTTGGCACCGGATGGCTAACTGGTGATGGTGTCCTAACCAAAAGTCCCCTGAGGGAACAGACTAGGCCTGCAACAGGACTAACGAATCCTCGTTCAGTGAAAACCAGCAGAAAAGGGCTCCTGAGCAAAGAAGCAACTAGCTGGTTCTGGGAGGCTAACCAGGGTGTGTCCAGGCACAAAACCCAGAGCAAATCATGGCTGAAAAGTAACAGCTGAATAAAATTTAGCAACTTTTTCCTTTTAAGTGGTTTAAACGACTGTAGTTTAATGTACATACCATACATACCCTCTGCTTAGTCAAATTCTAACCTTTCCAGGTGATCCAATGCAGGCATGAAAATAAGTCACAGGTATCTGGGTCTTGCAGTTAGGAGAAATCAGAGCCTAATTAAATTATTTTAGGTATTCCACCTAGTTTAAACTGACTGGACATCATTTTTCTGTTTGCATCGAGTCTTAGATGAATATGCTCTCTCGAAAGAGTTTGAGGTGCATGATTCAGGCAACCAGCCATTTCCCCGCTCTCCAAGGAAAAGGACACAGGGTACTGAACAAGGGATCTGGATAGGGGTGAGGCGATAAAATGAGTACAGTAAATGCAGATTTAGCAAGAAAAACTGCTAATTAAAAAAAAAACCAATTTCATTACTTACTTATTAATATTCGCAAAGAGAGAACATACTCATGTTCATAACATTTTCCCAACCAAAACCCTTGTTTCATGGTATGTCTGAGCAGTTAATGTCCTCTCTTCCCAATGTAATAACAGTATTTCCTACTGAAAAAAAATAGCTGGAGTTATTTGAAATTCTGGAAAATGTTTTGGGTCCTTGTTGATCGAGGATTTCAAGTAAGTGCTCTGCTCTGTCACCCCAACTGCCAAATTCTTAATGTTAATGAACAGATCCGTTTGTCAGGACAATGCCCCTGGTTCAGGGTTCTGTCAAATATGAACATAACTCAAGACTGACATGGATACTTTGCTTCCTTTTGTTCTAAGCAACCTTTTAAATGTACATTCAAATTTTGATTTAACATTTTTCAGAGTTTGTATCTTTTGAAATGTTAAACTATATTAAGCCTTTATTAAATGGACACAATAAATTTCTCTATAGACCGTTTTTCAGTTTTTAGGATTAAAAAATAAATTTCATGAATGTTCTATGAGAAATGCAGCAGCTATATGATAATGAAACAAAAAATTTCAACTTCATGTCTCAAAGAATAACATTTCACTCTTCCTCTCCTCCTTCTCCAGCAACATGACTGTATTTTACTCTTCTCTCTTAGTTTATCTCCTCTTAAAATCTTCGCATTTTTCTAATTTGGTTGAGAAATAAAGAGGTCGAATTATCTTCACTTCTCCTGGACAAAGTAATTTAACAGTAACTTCCTGGTGCCTCTTCTAATTGCCCAGTGTGTGAATTTCTTTATTCGTGCAGTAGTGCACAAACACTAACCAGCCAGTATAGCCCCCACAGTGATCATTCAAAATGGAGAGCTATAGAAAAAAAATCTGTTTCAATGGGAGAAACTCCTATTGTTGGCTAAGTAAGACTTAATGTCACCATTTCACCCAAGGAAGTCAAACATCATTTATTGACAAATCTAAAGTTCAAGAGTGTGATTTAATTTTTTAAAACTTTAAAATGTGAAAAGTGCCATGAATTCAAAAATTAAACAAATATGAGTAACCAAATTTGAAACATACAAAGTATTACATATATAGCAGATGATCTAATGCCTTACCTTCATCATGAATTTCTGTGGGGCATAAGGAAAAGAGACAAAATATTGAATATACATTATTTCAAGATATTTTAAAATACCTTATTTATAAAGACTCCATTGCTCTAAGTGGAGTTATATGAGCAATAAACAACAAAAAAAAATGACTGTGTTGTCACAAGACATTATCAACTACATGCTAGAGAAAAGCTGTAGCAAGCAAAATTCTTCTTAAAAATGTTTTACGTTAGTTCCTTTTTTTTCTGTGAAAACATGCTGCTCAACTTTAATGCGTGATTCAATTCATAACATACCTAAGGACCAAAAAAAGGTATAATCTTAAAATTATACTCTGAAAATGCTTTAAAATATTTTCATTTCATCTGTTGCATAAAAATGCAGTAACAAGCAGCAACCCAACTAATTTAAGTAAAAATAGTGGATTAGAAACAGGTAAGGTAGATCATCAGTTAATACGCTTGTGAAAAGCTGCCCATATTTCATGCAAAATGACAAAAAGCAATTCCTTAGGCATTAGTTTTTGATATGTGAATTTCAAAGAAAAGAAACACAAAAACTCTTTTTCCCTTCAAATGACTCAGCCACTTCTCATGATTTGCATTATAATAGCTCTTTTTCTTCTTTCACAAAACATAATATGTATATATATTCCTTTCTTTTTCTTTAGACCCATAAAATTTCTTTGACTTCTTATTCCCAGGAGAGGTACAGAGATTGAAAAAAAGCAAAGAAGGAAAAATGGATATTATATTTCCAAACTTAGGGATAAATCTTGTTGTTAGGAGTATGTAAGTCCCACGAAGAAAAAACATACATATCCAGATTAGTTTTAAAGAAAACAGCAAGGGGAAGTTTTCTAACAAAGATGTTAAATACCACACTTTTCCCCTGAAACAGACATACATTGTAATATGTATATTTCTAAATAGCAATTTTATTGTGATTGATTTTTTTCATTTTGAATATTATAATTTTAAGGAAAAATTGTAAAGAATCATTTCATTTTCAGCTTAGAAATATAGGCTGAACAGTTACAATCTTGCAAATAATATCAATGTTAAATGATATTAGGGAACTTATTTTCCGTGTTGAAACTGACCAATCACATTCCTACCTGTGATCCCCAGTGATATCTATACACTTCAGTTAGTGATATCTAACTGAAGAATTAGGAAAAGTCATTTTAAGCCTTAATTAAAAAAAAAAAACCAAATATCCAAAATTTTGCTACAGAATTTGGTTTATAATAGATACTTTCTTCATGAGATTTGTGAGTTTTTATTGATATAGGTATTGGAGATTTTTCTTTCAGAAGTTTTCTCAGCCTGATTTTGTCAGTTACCTAGGTTGAAAACTTTAGAATTGTACTAATAGAAAAAAAATGGTCAGTCTAGTTCCTGAGGTCTGATATTCATAATTTTTAGCTATGTGTGACTACAGAAAGAGCAAGTTACAGAGGAGAGTGATCTGTATGTAAGATGAAATATAGTGAATACTGTAAATTAGCCAAAGCTAAAAGTATCCATCTACAGAATGACAAAGAGGAGCAGATGTAACAGACACACATTATTTTCAAAAGATAACCAAGAACATAAAGATAATTTGTGGCATTAATGACATTAACTTTTTGTACAAATCATCTATTGGTCCATTTGGCTTATTACAATATGAGATATTCAAAAGGGATCATTCAAGGGCAAAAAAGCAAGCAAAATACATTAAAATGAAAAGGATAAGTATGTTATTTTAATCTCAATGTAAACACTGCTTGAGTATGATAAAAATCAACATAAAAAGAATAACAATAAAATCCTTTAAAAGTTGATGACATGATAAAAAGGAGAAAAAAAGAAACTCATGCACGAAGATAAATATTGAAACAAAGAGCCTCAATTTAGGTGTAGAGAATATAATTTTTATGCTTACAATAAGCTTAATAAAGGAATTAACTATTTAAGAGCTAAAATTTCACCAGAAATGGATGACAATAAAGACAGAGTCCAGGCATGGTGCTTTCTGTCTTAGAAGAAATTTGGGGATGATAATCAATCTACACAAAAACAAAAAGGGGGAAATTTTAGTTCTTTAGGGTAAAATGCAAGTGGCACTAATTCAGTATCCAAGGTTTAGTTTAATTACTTCTGAACTGATAGGTCAGATGAAGTTTCAAATGTGACCAGGAGCTGGAGACATAAACCCCCATTATGCTACCTTAACATGAAACCCACAAAGAGAAATAGCAATCCTTGTGTTTTAACTCAAACATAAATGGCCCTGGGAGTGTAATGGATGATAAAAAGATGCAGAAGTCTTTGGTCTATAAGCATGATGTCACTTGATCTAGTAGATCTGAAAGACCTAAGGGATTTTCTCAGCATGTGCAAATGATTATGGATAGAAAAACAAATCAAGTAGCAATATTTTATTCTGAAAATTGTAATCAAATATCATACATCAAGAGAATGCATAATTATATTCAATCTATAACTGGTACAAAGAAAGAAACAGTGATTCAAGTGATGTAAAAAGCTCTACCATAATTATGCCTTTCAGTTCAACCTTAAATTTTTTTAAACTGTTTTTTCAGCTTCCTGAAATGAATACTGTTAACAAAAATTAATACTGCTATAAATGGACCTTTCTTAGAAGTTTTGAAAGACCTTCACCGAAACATCTTCTTAAAAATATATAGATAAAGAATCAGCAACACAGCAACAAAATAAACATTTGGGAGCTATTAAAAAATTATCAGACAGGACAATCTGAGAGACTAGGGCAAAATTTTGGTTCAGAAGTCCTTGCATAAAGTTTCCACTGAGGAGATGAAATGTCCTACTCTGCATACCATGTATCTATTGAATTTTAGCCTCCTCTGTCATCTTCCTCTCCTTGTATCAAGATGTTAGGATTCCCCATAATCCTCCAACTGATCATCTCCCCTGTGCGAGTGAGGATATATCTGGAAAACTTCATTATGTTGAGAAAATGAAAAGTTATTTCACCACCAGACCTGGGTTCATTGATGGCTTTTTAAAATTAATGATGCTCCCAACAAATTTTAGAAGGCAAAAGAAATTTAGGACGAACAATTCCAAGTTCCAAATACATAGCAGTATATACCATCTAATAGCGTATATGGGTATATATATTTGTGAAAAACCTCAACAATTTCTCTTATGATGAAAACATCCTATATAAATACTTAACTTCCTAGGACTTCCCCACTGAAAATATGTGCGACTGCACTGACTGACAGACATGGTGATGACAGGCCCGGGAAGCACGTAAAGGGCCCGGCTTTTAGTCCCTGGAAGAGCAATCACACAGGTGATGACACAGCCCATGGCAGTGCTCCTGCCTCACTCACAACAGGACCATCACTGCAGCTAGTCACACGTGCGTGCTGGTTTTTATTAAAGAATTCATTATATTTTGGGGTCAGACTGGTAGCAACTGTTGTCTTCGCCAGCCTGTCAAAAATTCTGCACAGACAGTGCTTAAGTGGACTGTCTTTTCATGTGTGTCTAATGCATTTGACATCTATATATGTATAATTACGCAGTTCTTCTTTAAAAGGGTAAAGGAAAATAAACAATTCTGATGAACTACTACAAATCCTTGTATTTTATATCTATGACACATTTATAAATCACTAAGCTGCATAAACACCTAAAATATGAAGTAGAAATGCTATCGAGGGCTTTCGGGCTTTCCCTGCTTGTGCCAAGAAAGCACCACCTACGTATAAAATAATTGTCTGTATCAGAATATAGAAGATTCAACATATTTTTTTCAAACCATTTCAAACATGAGTGAATCTTTATAGTATGAAAGCATTTCAGGGACCCTCACATCATAGTAGTTGCAGTTAAAAATGCATTATCAAAACTACTATGGAGTTAGGCATTTGAAAGTGTTTTTCATTTGAGCAATTACAACAGCATCTAATATTTCTAAACAGAGTAAGTATGTGTATGAGGCATCATTTGGTCTACAGACAATGCTTCGTTTATAATATGACAATCTTCTCCATCCCTTTACTGTCCCCAGCTCCATCCACGACCTGCAATCCTAGGCCTCCATGTTGGAAACCAATGCAACAGGTTTGGGTCTAAAGGGCTGGTGGTAGAGCCAATCACTTAAACCAGGATTCACAAACATTATTCTCTCTTGAACATGGACAACAGCACTGGATTACTCAATGAGCTCATAATTCAACACAAATGTTCAAAGATGCTCAAGAGACACTGGAAACAGGGAAGGTAGGAGGAAGGGAGGAGGAGGAGCAGACGGAGAGGGAGAGAGAGAGAGAGAGAGATTTATTGAGACTGACTGACCTTTGATGAAGTTCCAGAATTATGCTATGAGAGAATTTATAAAGAAGCAAATCTAACTTTCATAAAGATTTAAGTTTTATAAGGCTTCTAAAACTCTTGATCTGGGGTTGTTTCATGTGTTCTGTCGACAAGCAAATATAACAGGGTGTTAAATAGGACACCAGACTCAGAACAAAATGATGGCAAATACTACCATATTCCAGACCACACTGTAAGGCCACCCAAACAGCGACACCCACTGGGTGGGTGAAAATCCAGCCGCTGACTCCAGCTCCCGTCTGTCAGAGGAGGCTGCAGAGCGAAGTGATGAGCAGTGTTTCTCACAGAGGCTGTTGGTAGGCTTGGAGTCCTGATTCCCCAAGGCCTGCCCTCAACTCAAGTCTCTAAAAAGTGGCTTCAGGAACAGCTGTGCCCCTGGGAGCTGGGACACAGCAAGAGCCAAGAGACTGTGGCAGCAGGTAGTGCTGTGACTGCGAAGTGACTGCCTGCCAACAGCAAACTGGGCCACCTTAGACAGGGCCAGCCTGGGACTATCCGCAATGCCACCGATGACCAGGGACGAGGAAGTCATCACCACTGATCTGCTGGAGAAGGTGCATTTGCCTGCAGCAAGAAAGCCCCAAGGTCAAAGATTTCTGGCAATATAATCTCCACCAATACACCAATACTCCCAAGTGCCCCCAGGGAGAGTCAATGTGAACACCTGACCAGCCCAATGGACCACACTCTCATCAAAGAAGACATTTCTGACAACTTTCCCCTCCTCATTCCTATGACACCCCAGCATGGTCAGAAGCTGCAGGCAAGGCACAGGGGCTCAAGGACCCTTGCAGAGGGAACGAGATTTGGACTCCAGCCCTCCTGCCCTCCCCTCTCAGCCTCCTGCCTACTGCAGACTGTTAACTTGGATTAACATCGAGTGCTCCTATTACACAGGTTTGGGAATTTTAATTAAAGAAATAGGACTTCTGTGACTTGAAATGACTTGGGGGTGTTTCTCATCATCATCTGACTCAGAAAGGTCCTGGAACATGTACCAATTTAACCCAGGGGCAGGGGAGACTGAGCCCCCAGAGCAGGCAAGCAGACGGGGTTAAATCGCTTCCTGTTACCCTTCAGGTCACAGAAAACAGCAATAAATTCTACCTGTTATAGTAGAATTTCAAATTTCCCATGGCAAGTGCACAATATTTGACCTACACAGGTCTTCAAAGAAAGAAACAGCTCAAATCTAAAATTTACTGAGACCTATACATACAATGATTATCAGTTTTCTAAAATCCAGCAGGATATTTCCATTATATGATATCTAAATGAATATATATTTCAGCATCAATAGGTCTTCTTATTAAAATAATAGGAATATTTTAGAACAAGAAAGGACTAGTCCAGATTCTCATTGTATAAACAAGGAGATGAATGTCCACAAAGAACTTATATAAGTTGTAAAGTCAGTCACTTGCCAGGTTAAACTGCATGATTATCAGCTCAACGTTATCTCCTCACTTTCTCAGAACTACAGAGCAATCCCTATGGCAAAAGTTTGCAAATAAACCTAGTAAGAATAAATTTTGAGATGAGAAACCACTATGAAAATGAGAGAGAAAAACCATATAGTGAGGCAGATCAAAAAAGAAACCAAAATACACAGAGGGAAAAACGGGAGTACCTACAGATGATGGTAAAAGGATTTTATTCATTTATGTATTCTATTTCCAAGGGAATTAAAGTGGCTTGAGTGGTTGATTCAAGAAATACTGACTTGGGGTGGCACAAAAACACTGGAATGGAAGAGAAGGGGTAAAAAGATGAGACAGAGACTTGTTTTAGGGTGGCTGATCTTGGGGAAGGAGAACAAAAAGATGAGATACATCTTAGAAAGAAATGGGCTTCCATTCCTAAGACAAGAACAATGTGGAGCTTGGATCAGAATTTTCACTACAGTCACAGAAGAAGGTAAGAAATTTCAAAAAGAAAGAGTTGAACAAAATGAGTAATAGCTTAGCTATGATGATACAGATGGTGAATTAAAATTATTCCCAGGAATACAATATAGAAGTTGTAGTTCTCAAAAACCCACACATGGGAGTCATCATCATGGAAATGGTAAATGTAATAAACAAAACTTTCCTTGAATATAAAGGGCTGAAAGGAGTGAAAAAGAGCAAAGGATCTCAAAAAGCCAGGTGGACTTGCAGCTGTTTGGGAAATACAACTGAAAGGCGACTGAAAAGAAAGCAAAATTCTCAAAACAGTGCCAAAAGAGAACTGCATCCCAGCATCAGGAAAAACAATGAAAGTAAAATGAAGCCATCAGTTAAGCCAACCTTAACTGATTCATCATATTAAGTCCCAGAGCAAATAAGAACAAAACAATACAACAGTGAAGGGCCTACTGCTTTGCACACTTGGGGAAAAAGTGGACTGGGAACATCGGTGTGGGTGAGACTCTAATTTCCATTCACAATTAGGAGGTGCTGTGAACTAGAAGGTTCTCCCTCTCCCCTCTCCCTGCAGCTCTATCTTTCCTCATGATATTCTGTCATTCACCTTTACTTTTTAAGATTGTATGAATGTGTATAAAAGCCTTTTAATAGCACATGGGAAAACATAAGAACTAAGCAGTAGAATTTTAAGATAAAACAGTCAAGATTTTTTGGTAAAAGATAAACACAATATTAATAATAAAAGCCTTCCTGTTGACCAGAAGCACACCATAATTACAAAGTCAATTAATTATATAGAAATTATAATGTTCCAGGGATAGAGAATATTTCAATAGATACCAAGCCAGAAACTTACAAGGGTCTAACTAGAGACTAGTAGACTACATGTTCATTACAACACAGCATTTACTCTGAATACTCACAGTACCAGCCACACTAGGAAGCAAAACAAAAGATTAGAGGCAAACAGCAAACATGCACCCGTTTAGATCACAGTCTTTTTGTAAATACATGGAAACACGTACCCATTTTTCCACATCAACTTTCTGTGGAAAGAAAAAGCCAAAATAAATAACAAGCAAACAAGTAAACAGCTAGCAAGTTTCAATTACTGTCATTTAAATAAACTGAAATGTGGTCCCTGCACCAAAATCCACTTCCAATTCCGCAGGATACGAAACAGTATTCAAACTTTTAATTAATAACATTTCATTTCCTCAGCAAACAAAAAATTTCAATTAATTTAGTAATCAGAAGTTCAAAAGGCATTCGGCTGGATATGCGCCAGGTATATGAAATACAACAGTCTAGTAAGTTCAATAGCAAATGTGAACATTTACCTAATTCTCAAGTCTACAGTCCTCTGGTTTAGTAAGTACTATTCTCTAAAATCTATTTAATGAAAAAGGTCAACTTAGAAATGCAGCATCTAACTATAAATCCCTGATGAAGTAAAAGCAAATTTTCTCCTAGCCCAACCTTTCTAGCATTATATAAAAGTTCACAATATAACAAAAGACATGCTTGGCCAAACAATTCTGAAACTGCATCAGAACCAAAGTATTTTTTAAGCTGTAATTATTAATGAATGTATGTTAGTTTTGTAATCACGTGACTCTTTAAAAAGGTGAACATAATTATATCCAAAGTGTAAAACAGAACAGACTGCCTCCTACCATGCCCTAAGATTCCTAGCAAATCAATAGGAATAAAAAAGTTTCAAGATCAAGGGACATACTCCATCTCAAAGGTAAGTTTCCACCACTGACCTCCCTTGTTTAGCACACATGACTGGCATCCAGCAAAAATTGAGGTTTACTTCATACTTTTCATGTGTTTAAGTTTACCTGCAACTTTTTCCCTTAGAAAATTCATTAATCAAGTAAGAAGCTAATGCTACTTGGGAAGAAATCTTTGCCATAACTAAGAATCTCCATTCCTTAGTAAGCAAGCTTCAAGAAGGCAATGTGTGTTAAATGCACAAAGTATTAATTTTTAAGTGCTATAAAGTGATATAAAAATATCAACCTCAATATACAGGTAGGATTGTGAAATACAACAGGTTCAACAGTTACTTATAAGAGAGCTTTCTGGTTTCTTCAGTAATTTATTTATTCCGCAGAAAAATCTCTTCTAAGCCCACCTCCAACCTTTGAATTCAAAAACACATTGTTAGGTAAGAAAGAACACTTTACTGAATGGAAAGACCTGGTTTTCACTGTAAGTTTTTAAGGCGTTTAGCTGTTTTATAAAGTTCAAGTCCTCACCTTAAATATTAACCTATTAGAGTGATTAATCTATTTTTTTAAATCCTGGGGCACGGGGAAGCAATTTAGTCATGTCCAGTATGGTATAATTATCACTCACTTTTCAACTTTTAAAGTGACAAATTCTTATTATTTATTCTCTTTCAGGAAAAATAATTCAAGGACACGTGAAATGATTTCCCTTTCATGTTTACCAGGAAAATAGGATATGCCATACTTTTTCAATGATTAATAGACATTCTATTATCCCATTATTTTCACATATAGATGTTAAACACACACACACACACACACACACACACTTGCATCAGTGCAAAGATAAAGTGTTGTAGGATTTTTCCAGAAGAAAGAGAACTTGTAATTAAGAGTCATGGTCACTAGTACTAGCAACAGAAGCTCTTTAATGATCTATATTGTGAGAGAGAAACGGTTTCTTAAGGAGCAGGAGTTAGTTAGCAATACTGTAACAGATTCAGTATCCAAATACCAAAGAAAGGCTTGGCAGCAGCATGTGCTGGAGGTGAGTTACCAGCTAAACACACAAGAGAAGACCTATGGTCCACAGAGTTAGAAGACTGATAAAGTGCAATAAAGTCATAGTTATGCATAAGCGACGCAGAGCGATTTCATGACACATCTCTTATGAATGTTAACAAGAATCATTTAATTAAATGTCTACAAACAATGGAGAGATTGAAGCAAATCAAGGAAGGGAAGTATACAGTTCTCAATAAACTCGATCAATTTTATAGTTTAAACAATCACCAAATCCTTAAAGCCTATGAGACTTACGAATATTTATTCCAATAATTTATGATCTGAGTATGTGGGATTTTTAAAAAATACATCGATTCCATTAATTTAAAGAAAAGTAATACTTTACCATTTGTAGGAAACAATGAAATATTTTATCATTTAAGACCAAAAAACAGGAAATCTTATTTTTCAAATAAAAACATTTCCATTAAGGAAAATAAAATAGTCATTTAAATACCAACTTGGTTTAGCAGAAAGGACATAAATTAAGACTATAATACAAAATAATTAATTCTAAATTATATTATAACATTTTATGAAAGATGGAACATTCATATGACATCTCTATCTCTATTCACATCTTAGTCAATATATAAATTTAATTAGTATATTTTAACAATTTTAAATATACTTAGTTAACACATAAATTATAAATTTAGGGCACATAAACATGAACTATTTCATAACCTATAAAAATAAGTTTTATTGCTTCTTTCAAATTCTATAACTTATTTTTATTGTTTTAGGTAGAGACTTTTATTGTTATTAAATCTATAGGTCACATAGTAAGAAGATACTGTGTGCCAGGCTTTGAGATAAACACTTCACATGTAATCTTATTGTCTGGATTTTACATATCAGGAAACAAATGACATTTAAATGTATTACAAATCTTCCTCAACAATAACAAAAGTCACCTAGATACTAAATGATGGAGCTTGATCTTGAAATTGGATCTTTAACTTCAAAGCTCCTCTCTCCTAAGTAGTTCTGTGTATGCCAAATCTAAGATACATTATCTTTTTTCTCTTTTATTTCAAATTTTTAATCTGTATTTAATTTGAAATTGCTCAAAATCCTATTTTTTCATGGTAAGTGCCACCTAATACAATGTGTCCACATTAAGATAAGAGAAAGAAAGTACACAGAGAGATTCTTACCATACCAAAGATGTTACTTAGTTTCAGCTGTTCAAGCAGCATGTCTTGTTTTTCACATAGATAAATTTCTAGACAATTACAACACAATAGTAAAACATCCATCATGCATATAAAGTTTTTAATATCAAGGCATAACATAAGAAAAGTAATTAAAGTATTAATACATGTTTACTATCCATTAACCTGCCAAGTTTTTATAAAGTAATAAATTAGGGAAAAGTGAAAAACAAAAAATTACCCTGTAAATAATTTTCCACCACACATGCTGTTAATTATTAAGATTGGGGGAAAAAACTTAAAAATTTGCACACTGTGTTCCAGGATTCAAAATATAATGAAGTAATTTCAATTTCCTTAAAGTAAAACTATGATTTGGAAGGTCTATGCTTTTAATAAATACAGCAAATTCAGAAAAAAATACATAAATCATGAGTATATAGCTTGTTTAAATTTACTAAGTAAACAAACCCATGTAATCAGCACCCAGATCTAAAAATAAGACAGAACCTACAACCTAGAAGCTGCTTTTGTGACCTCTCCAAAGGTAACCATTATTCTATCACCATTAATTATTTTTCTAATTTGGAAATATAGACTATTTTCTCTTTTTATCTAGTGTCTTTAGCTGACATTAGGTTTGTTAAGATTCATCACGTTGTTGCAAGTAGTAGTAATTAATTCATTTCCCTGCTTATAATATTCCTTTGTATGAATATATCACTATTCTATCTATTTAACAGTTGAACATGAGGGTCGTTTCCTGCTTGGGGCTACTACAAATAAATCTGTGGTGAACACTCTTGCACATATTTTTTGTTGAATACAGGAATATATATCTATTGGATATACACCAGGAGTGGAATTCCTTGGTCATGGATTTATAAATATTTAGATATAGCAGATAGTGCCAAGAGATTTCCAAAGTGATGGTATAAATTTAACTCTCATCAGGAGTGTACGAGTTTCACTTGCTTCACATCTTTTCCAAACTTGGTGTTACTAGTCTTTTAAATTTTAGCTCTTCTGGTGGGTGTGTAGTAACACCTTATCACAGTTTTAATCTGCATTTCTCTGAAGCCTACTGTGATGAAACACCTTTTCATATGCTTTGGATATCTGAATATCTGCTGTTGTGAAATTTTGTTCAAGTCTTTTACCCATTTTTTTTTTCTATTAGACTATCTTTGATCTTACTGATTTGTCAGAATTGTTAGTATTTTTCAAGAATTCTCCTCCCAGTCTGTGTCTTCTCTTACTGGTAACTCTGGTGACAGACGTTCTTGATCGTAGTACAATTTATCAATCTTTTCCTTCATTGCTGGTGCTTTTTCTCCTGAAAAGATCCTCCTACATTGTTTTCTAGAAATTTGATTATTTTAGGTCTTACCTGAGACCTACAATCTGGTTGGTATTGCTTTTTCTGGTGAATGGTAAAGAGAGGGAATTTAGCTTCATATCCCCCCTCATTTAGCTCTTCAACTGACCTTGCACCATTCACAAAAACTGCACTACACTGCCACCTTCATCATAAATCAAGTTACAAATCTGTGGATGTATTTATGAATTCTTTTCTATTCTGGCCTACTTTTCTAAGCCTGTGCTAATACCAAAGTATCTTAACCACTGTATCATCAAAATAAGTTGTGATATCTGGCAGCCAATGGCCCCAATTTTGTTCTTTCCTTCAATATCATATTTGCTAATATTGATCCTCTTCATTTTCTATAATGTTTAGAATAGACTTAAATTTCCATGCACACAAAAAGAAAACCTGGTGGGATTTTGATTGAGATTGCATTGATCTACAGATGAATTTGGAGAGAACAGCCATCTTTCTAATATTCAGCCTTCCGACCTCATATATCCTGCTTTTTTGTAGGTCATCTTTCATTTCCTTCAAAATGTTTCTCAATTTTCTATGGAAAGGTTTGCATGTCTTTCATTAGAATTATTTCCAGATGTATGATGTGTTATTACACATCATTTAGAAATTTTTATTTTGTATTCACTTTTTGCTAATATATAAAAATGTAAATGAAAATTTATAGTGAGTTGTTACTTTGCTAAGTTCACTTTTTAGTTCTAACAGTGCCCACCTTCACCCATTTAATGAACATTTACTAAAATAATTCAAGATTTCACCTGTTTATCACTTCCCAGGAAAAGCTAGAACCTTAGAACTCATTTAAAAATCTTGTACCTTCTATCCTTTATATGATTATTGTCATGCATTTAAATTGCACATATTTTTTAAGCCTCACAAGGCATTAATACGATTGTTTGGTTTAGTCAGTATTAATTTACATGTGGCAACACACTGACGCTGTCTTCTTCTCTTCCTGCACTTACTTTTTTCCACGTGTATCCCTTCTTCCTGAAGAACTGTACCTCCTATCTCCAAATTATCTCAATTTTACTTGTCTGGAAATACTTTTGATTCACCTTCACTTTAGAAGGATGTTTCACTGGTAGTGAATTCTGAGTTAGTGACTATTTGTATTCCCCATGTTAAAACTTTCATACTTTTGTCTTCTAGTTATAATTTTCTGTTGCACAGTCAGATAATAGCAGTTTTATTGCTGCTATTTTAGTGTTTCCCCTCCTAGTTACTCTTAGGATTCTTTTTCTTATCCTGATGTTCAGTCATTTTACTATGATACACCAAGCTGTGGTTTTCTATGTATAAACCTCCTTAGGATTTGTAGTGCTTCTTGAAACTGTGAATTAATGTATTTCATTAATTTTGAAAAATTATACACTATTAAATCTTCTAACATTGCCTCCATCCCAGTCTGGAAATCCAATCACATATTAGACTTTACTACCACATCCAGTACCTCTTATGACTTTTTTATTTTCTATATTTTTTTTTCTCTGTATGTGTTAGTCTGCACTTTTTTGACTGGTCTACTTTCTAGCGCACGAATCCTTTCTTAAATTATGTCCCAGCTGGCTGTTAAACTCACCTACTGAGTTCTTGTTTTACTTACTGTGTTTTTCTGTATTAGAATTGCCATTGGATTTTTTTACTGTAGATTCCCCAACTATTTTAAGGTCTGTAACTTAAAATCCCAATATTTGAACCACCTATGGGTCTATTTCTGCTGTCCTGATTTTTTATATAGTTCTTTTAATCATATGTCAGATATTACATATTAAATTTGTATATAAGCTAGATGATGCTTTTTTCTCTAAAGAGAATATCAAAGGCTGCCAGCTATATGATGAGTAGATCAATTCAATTCAGTCTGGAGCCGAGTAGACTGAAGACTGGGTCTCAGATTTAGTAAGACTCAGACTACTTCTGGTTCACCTCTACTTCAAATGTGAAAATATCCAGGGGCCACACATGAGAGCCTAGAGTGATTACCAGGGCCACTACTCCTGAATGAATACTGAAACATGATTTTTTTTTTAACCTTCCCAGCACAAGAATTAAACCCCACAAGTCATTGATAGTATTGATTTGTATAATCAGTATTTAGTCACACATTAATGTAATGTTAAACTTTTTAGCTGCTTTCTGCTAAGCTTTTTAGCTGGTTTCCAACACAGTTAAGAACAATAAAATGCCTTGAGGGGGAACACCTTTGCAGAAGGTAAGCCTTATTTCTCTCTGTCCCCTTTTCCTTCAAGATCTTGTACACTCAAGTTCTGACTATCTTAGTAGGCCCAAACTGTAACTTTTGCCTCTCCAGACTCCTGAGATTATACAAAGCTTTCAGGCCTTCCTGTCTCAATCCCTGCCCAGCTTAATACTTAGTATTTGCCCAAAGAGAAAAGTAGTAGACAGAATGGTAGGCCCACCTCAATGTACTTCTCTGGTCTCTGGGACTTCGGCCTTCTCAGGTCCCAGCTACTTCACAAGTTTCAAACAGATTTCCATTTGTGATTTAATCATGTTTATTTGCCTCCTTTTAAAGCTTTCCTAGTTTCATTCTTGTTGTTTACTTCAGCTACAGTACTAGTCTACTGCAACTTGGAGATGGAACTATTCAAATTTTCCTTTAATTTTTTTCAAACAAGTCCTGATTCAAACAATAAAAGATTCAGAATAAATTGAAACTACTTTGTTTTTGGCCTAGATGTGTCCCTCCCCACTAGGACACCCTCCCAAAAAACATGTGATATACAGACTTCTTGGTGCCTAGTTATTTCTTGATTAAGTGGCCAAAACTGCCATTTAAGAAGGAATTAAAATAAATCCACATTATATACTTTTATTGAAACACTGGCATTTAGATGGGTTAATTATAGTTCAACAGGCAAAGAATTTATTCCTAGACAGTGGAAGGGGAAAGAAACTAAGTTTTATTGAGAACCTACTGTCATAGATACTGGGTTAGGTACTGTGTACTTGCATTCTCTCCTATAACTATTAGTCTCATTAGTTTGTAAAGATTTTTTTTTCTGTTTTTGTATTTCTTTTTCTGCATTTCTATTTTCTTTTTCATTTATATATACATTCACAAATAAGAGAATTAAAGATTCACTGGACTTCAAACTGAGGTATCTGCCTAAATGCTCCCAGAAGCAAGCCAAGTAATTTTTTAAATGAAAAATACAAAGTATTAAATTAGGACAAACAGATGTGGCATTAATTGGGGAAATCATGAGTAAGAGAAAAGAATCATTCCATATTACAATATTAAATGTGATTTGATCTTAAACTAGATGAGGCCACAAAGTCCTTTCTGCCTTCAGTTTGAGAAAAAAAAAACTCACCATAAATTTAATTAAGCAAATGAAGTCACAAAGTCCATTAATTCTGAATTATACTTTAGTCCCACTTCCTGTCTTTACTCTGATTTTTGTATTAATCAGGCAGAAAATTTTTTGAATTTGTCAAATAATGTGAAACAATGATACAGACTTACACAATACAATAAACCTGGCAATCTCCTACACTGTTACAGTCAACTTAATTCAAGGAAAAGTTTTAGAATTTTCATCTGGAAGTTTAAATTTTTTCTTTTAAAATTTAAACTGGGAAATAGAGGACTAAGATATATTCATCCTAAATTATTCCTCTTTTAGAACAGGAAAAGCTCCTGTAATACTATTTAAATTGTATTTCTGAATATCTGGATTTGTCCAACTCTTTAGGAATGTATAGACACTAAGTCAAAATTACCAGTACCTCCTTTTTCTAAGTGCAGAATATATTAAAATGGCTCTCACATAAACTTTAATGTTAACAAATTCAAATGGATGAGTGCTAAGCAAATAATTTAGTAATTCTCTTCCACACAGGCTCTTATCAGAATAACTAAGTTCAATTAAGTACCACAAGTAAATTCACTTTGGAAAATAAATGGTCAAGAAGAGTATGGACAATTAATGAGGGAAAAAAGAAAAGAGATGAGGTATAGCTAGCCCTATTAAATATTAAAACATTCCTAAAATACAGTGATGATTAAATCAGTGCTGTTTGGGCACAATAATAGATTGATCTGTGACAGAATATTTAGCACAAAATAATTCATCTGAGAATGTGCAAATTGAATGCATGACTGAAAAGGTATCACAATTAACAAGGAAGGAACTCACCAGTCGTGGATAATGATGAGGCTTCTGCTTAGCCAGTGGGGGAAAATATCAAATTCAACACTAATCGTAAATAAACTCTAGACAGAACTACTATGAATAATAATAAACTCCTACAATAATAAACTCTTACATAAGTTCCATGTCCATTTACTATAAAAAAATGATGGGTGCAATGAGGGATACAATGATTTTAACAAAACAATTCAATGTAATCCCAATCAAAATCCCAGCAGGTTATTTTGTGGATATTGAGAAACTAATTCTAAAGTTTACATGAGAAAGTAAAACACTGAAGGAGAAGAATACAGGAGCAGAACTGACCCTTCACAGCATCAAGACTGAGTATAAAGAAAGCTACAGCAGTCAAGATGTGTGGTACTAGTGAAAGAACAGTCAAATGGATCAATAGACAAGAACAGAGAACCCATAAATAGACCTACACAAATAGAATCAATTTATCTTTGACAAAGGTGCAAAGGTAATTCAATGGAAAAAGTAAAGTTTTTTCACTAAATGGTGCTGGAGCAACTGAATATCTGCAAACAATAAAATTTTTTTTAAAAAAATAGATACAGATCTTAAACCTTTCACAAAAATAAGCTCAAAATACATCACAGATTAAATATAACACACACACAGTATCACACAGAAAACTCTGAAACTCCTAGAAGATAACATAGAAGAAAATCTGGGTGACCTTGGCTTTGGCAAAGACATTTTAGATACAATGCCAAAAGTGTGATCCAGGAAAGGAAAACTGTTGAGTTGGACTTCATTAAACTTAAATCTTCTGCTCTGTGAAAGACACTGTTAGCTGAATGAAGAGTGCCCACAACTGGGAGAAAATCTTTGCAAAACATATATATGATAAAGGACTGGTAGTAAGACTATACAAAGAACTCTTAAAAATTAACAATATGTAAATAAACAACTCAACTAAAAATTTGGCAAATGATCTCAATGTCTATTGAGACATTACAAAAAAAAAAAAAAATCACATGGCAAATAAGCATATGAAAAGATGGTCAACAACCAGCAGTTTGCAAATTAAAATAACAAATCAGATACCACTACACAACTATTAAAATGGCTAAAATCCAAAAACTGACACCACCACATGCTGATGAGGATGTGGAGCAACAAGAACAGAACATGGTACAGTCACTTTGGAAGTCAGTTTGGCAGGTGATTACCAAAATAAACATACTCTTAACATATGATCCAGCAATCTCTTTCCTTGGTATTTACCCTAAAGAGCTGGAAGCTTATTTCTACATGAAAACCTGCACATGAGTTTACAGCAGCTTTATTCATAATTGCCAAATCTTGGAAGCAACAAAGATGTTCTTCAATAGGTAAACAGATAGGCAAACTACTGTACATATAAGCATAGAATATTACTGAGTAATAAAAAGAAATGAGCTATCAAGCTAGGAAGAGACATAAAGAAACCTTAAATGTATATTGCTATATGAAAGAAATCAGTATGAAAAGGCTACAAACTGTATGATTCTAAGTATATGACATTATGGAAAAGGCAAAACTAGGGGACAGTAAAAAGATCATTGGTTAGAGGGAGGGAGGCATGAATAGGTGAAGCACAGGGGTCTTTCAGGGCAGTAGAATTATTCTGTATGATATCCGTAATGATAGATATGTGACATTACATATTTGTGAAAACTTTTAGAATGTACAGCACAAAGAGTGAACCCTAATGTAGACTATGAACTGAGTGATAATGACTTGTCAATACTGGTTCATCATCTATAGCAAATGCACCACACTAATGCAAGATACTATATCAGGGGGTGTGGAGGAAGAGAGAGGCTATGAGACATTTCCAAACAATTTTCTGTAAATCTAAAACTGCTTTAAAAAATTAAGTGAAATAAAAACATTTTCAGATATTAAAAATACATATCCTAGTGTAAAGAAATTATGTATGACATACCAAACAATTATTATAAAATGAGAGAAATATAGGAAAACTTAAACACCCAGTGACATGGATGCAGGAGTAGAAATATTACTTCTGGCTGGAAGGATTATGAAAAGCTTCCAGGAAGACACCTTCTTGATAAGCACAGAAGGATGGGGTAAACTTCTGAAAGGCCCAGAATTCTAAGCTGGGGAACTAGGGTGGTAAGAATGTGAGTTTATGTAACTGGGGAAAATAGCGCATATTCAGGTAAGTCCAATTTGGATAGAGAATGGACAGTTTGAAAACCTAAGTAAAGATAGGCACAAAGGAAAACTAAAGACTTACATCCCTTCATTAAAAACTGAGGTCACCTGGCAACAATCAAATTAGGAATAGTCTGCTCAGGGTACAGTTGTTCAACAGTTGCAGGGCAAGCTAAAGACCTAGAAAGAAGCCATAATCAAAGCAGTCCTGGACAGAACATCGGGAGTGCGATCTAATCACTGGCTGCATCCACCCTGTGCACAGATTTCTTTCTAAGCAATTCCTGAACAGTCTTCAGATGAACCAAAAACTCCTTACGGTGTCGTCACTGCCTTCAAGTCTACTGAATTTACATATGTATGAAACATTTACCTCCAATCCATTCTGGAAGTATAGAAATTATACCTCATGAATAAATACACGATATAATTCATTTTCCTACTCATAACAGAATTGTTATATACACTAATACTTCTGTAAACCTCTACTAGAAACAAAACAAAACAAAAGCTCCAGGCCTTGGGTGTGTAAAGACAATCTGTTTTTAATCTTTTCCCCTGGAATCTTGTTTTTATTCCTTCACCCCCCAAGATACTGTTGTTTATGTTTACAACACACAGATTCCACTTACGTCCTGTCCTGCAGGCTCTCCCTCCCCATTTACAGTTATTCATTATACATCTGTAAAGTGAACAAATGCAAGTAACTCTAGCTTCTGGAGCATTAAATTTTGCCAGATTAATGTTGCTTCTTCTGTTGTCTCTGCTGTCATTTACCTGTCATCCCTCTCTTTCTCTTTGAGCTGTCTAATCTCATTGGGACACTTTTTTCTCATGTCAAATAATGCAATGATTTCAATAGGTTCTTTTTATCTCATATGAGGTTCACTTTCTCCAGAACTATGGAAATCTGTGCCCGACAACACAGAGCCCATTCTGTGTGCCCTTGGTGTACAGCTCTCTGGACCCTGTCATTAGTCGAAGGACAATCCTAAGGTTTCCTGTTCCAGTAAAGAACTCTAAACCAGCTCCAAGTGGTCTTAGAGCTCATGGCCTCATCATTATCTCAGAAGTCACATGAAGATAATCATACCGCCAGTCCTGGCCTCACGCTCACTGTCAGAATGTTCCATCTGGTCTCAAAGGTATATGGATTCCCACTGGTCTCTATCTTTCTCTCACAGCTCTGAGATTAGCTGCATAAAAGTATAGACCCTGAGAGTGTGTGTCTACAAGTCAAAAGAGTTGCCTGGATTTCTTTTAAGTCTCCAAATCTGAAACTATATGATTTTGTATGAGTGGAAATGATCTAATTTTTTCTGGGGAACAGTTCTGTAACTTTTATCTGATTCACAAAGGTACCATAACTGGGGATGGCCACATAATTTCTCACCCAGCCTGGGACACTATGAGACAGTGAAAGGGGGGTAACAGGAATTAACCATGACATGTGTTACTTTGAACTGTGCCAGGCAAACAAGGATACATGATTACCTAACCCCCTTCTAAATACATTCCTTTTCTGTCACAATAAAGCAGGACAAGGTGAAAAATAGCTGCGCCTAACAGTCAAAGTTCTGCCTAGGGTCAGAACTCTTACCATAGCAGTAGACACAGAATTTGAGGCAATTTTCAGCCCCTTAATTTTGGTTTATAAATCCTGTTTTGCAATCCTTCAGGTCAGCAAATATTTACTGAATATCTGGTTCATAACATGCATTGCCCTAGTGTTAGTGGTAATGCAAGCGAACACAACAGATCAAAAGCTCTGAACTCATAGGATTTACATTCTAATGAGGACAATCTATTTAAAAAATAAAAACAGAAATACATAGTGTGTCAGAAGGAAAGAAATTTTGGAGAAAACTCAAGAAAGGTAACAAACAGCACTAGTTGAGGGGGTGGGGGGAGTAATGGAGAGAGCATTTGATAAAAAGTAGTGAAAGAAGGATGTATTCTGTCAAATTAAACTAGAATGTTTTAAGAAAGTATACTTTAGGAGAATAAAAATTAGAAGTGGTCTGGCTCAATAGGTTATGAATATCTTTAAATCACTGGTAAATTCAGGAACAGTTTATCACATAAATTTACTATCTGATTCATTTGCTATCAAACATTTACACATGAAAAATACTTTTTATTTTAAATACAAAAAAACTGAGGAAGATGCTCAAACTGAATGACACTAATCAAATAAAATAATCTGTACATTCAAGATTCCTAATCTAAAACAGTGTGTAACTGTGGCAGTGTAATTAAATTACATGTTGATTAAATTGACCTCCTTATTGGGTTTGGTGCTGAAGTCTCTGGAAACCACATCACTCAAATACATAGAAATATGCAGTATCCAGAGCTTCAGAGTAGAAAGCAGTCTTTCTAGAGACAGAAAGACAGTAAGAAAATGTCTACAAATAGAAGGTGCAGATTTCAACCACAGACAAATGGCCCCAGTCACATAAGCAGTAGATAAATAGTTGTTGCTCAGTGAGTATTTGTTAGCTGTAAGTTCTTTAGGAGATTATTACATTCACTTTTTAAATCACTGCACCAATTTCACAGATGGAAGACAGGTAGATGGTTATGCACAGAGGCTTTAGACAGGATGCTGGCTAACCAACACATCAAGCCAGTAAATTCGTTAACTTATTAGCATCACAGCTCCATTCCCAAAGCAGTATTTATGCTTTATCAGAGATGTTCTTGAACAGCAAGGTAAATAAAACCCAGCCTTTTGAAATAAAATGTTAAGCTTTTACTAAATACCGGGGAATTTCAGTTTCAATATAAACAGCTAGTAACATCATATTGTCTACAATATAAACAGAACAATCCATAAGCTTTTCACTGCTTTTCCCTGTTGAAGACCTCAGCCATTTATGACGGTATGTATGCCTTCACACAGGGGACGTAGTGTTGGGTAAGTAATCAGCGGTCTCCTCTGTACTCTCATTGAACTGTTCACTATCAAAGCATAGTTCACCCACATTCAATAATTGATTTACCTTTTCTCTTCACTATTAGATCACTGAACTCCTCAAGAGTAAAAATTCATTTTACTTATGTCTGTATCTCCAGCTCAGAATTCACAATAGCTACCCAGTGCACTCTTGTGGAATAAATACTGCACGAGACAGGTGAGTGAAGTAGAGACTTGGGTTTTCCACTCCCCAGCTATAGAGACAACTGAGCACAGACTCAATTTCTTCTCCCACATGAGGATTTAACTGGCTAGACCTGGTTTGGCTCAAGAAACTGGAGGGTTCCAAACATAAATAAATTTTTTTTAACTAAGGCAGAAGGATGCTAACTCCATGTCTGCTGTGTATCATAGCAAAGAAGGTAAGAAATTACCCAAAATTCATTTACATATATAACCCTACTCCTTCTTCCCCTCAAGCCCTAATTTTGTAGCAGTATCCTTTCCTCTATCCATCCTCATGCTCTAAGCCAGTTGTGTTGGCCACATTTCCCCTTGCCAGTAAGTAATGTGGGCATGAGTATGTGACAGTGGGTAAGGGGCAGGCTACCAGGAGGTTTCTGGGAAAACCTCTTTACTCTCACAAAGTAAGAAAGTCAGCTCCTTTGTGTGCCTATGGGTGATGCTGATTTGGTTAGCATCCCTGAAATTGCTGCAGTCACGCTGTAATCATGAGGGAAACTAGCTCAAGAACCAAACAAACAGAGAAGAACAGAGTCAAGAGAACTATGCACAGTCTGAGCCAGAGCCCTGATCAATTAAATCTGGATTCTCTTCCTTTTGACTATTTGTGTCCCTACTTTTCTAAGCATATATGATTAAGTAGTAGAAGATGGTATAACAGTCTCTATTATGATCTTGTTTATGTAAGAATATTTTTATACATGATGTTCAAGATGGATATAAACCAATCTTAGCTGTCGTTATCTTCAGGGGGAGAAAGGATTACAAAGAAGGTACTTTCATTTTATACATTGCTGTATTACTGTTATGAAAATAGGAGATTGAAATGGTTCCAGAATTTAAGTTTAAATTGAAATTTAAGTATATTTTTATACTACATGCATGGTAGGCACTAATTACTTTTCCCAGTTTTATTAAGATATAATTGACATATGTCATATATTACGGTATAAGCTTAAATTCTATGGCATAATGACTTAATTTGTGAAATGATTACGTAGTAACTTTAGTTAGCATCCATCATCTCATGTAGATAAAATAAAGAGATAGCAAAAAAATTTTTTTAATGTTTCCCTTGCAATGAGAACTCTTAGATGTCCTCTCTTAGCAACTTCCCTATACCACGCGGCAGTGGTGACTATAGACATCATGCTGTACACTATAGCCCTTGTGCTTATTTATCTTATAACTGGAAATCTGTACCTTCTGACCACTTTCCTCCAATTCCCCCTGTCTACCTCTGGTAACCACAAATCTGATTTATTTTTCTATGAGTTCGTTTTGCTGTTGTTTCAGAATCCACATATAAGTGACATCATATAGTATCTGTCTTTCTCTGACTTATTTCACTACACAGAATACCCTCAAGGTCCATCCAAAATGTCACAAATGGCAGGATTTCCTCATTTTTAACAACTGAAAGATATTCCACTGTGCATGTACACCACAATTTCTTTATCCATTCATCCATCAATACACACTTAGGATGCTTCTGCGTCTTGGCTATCGTAATCCTGCAATGAACATGGGGGTGCAGATATCTCTTCCAGTTAGTGTTTTCATTTCCTTTGGATATACTCCAAGAAGTGAAACTGCTGGATCATATATGGTAGATCCATTTTTAGTTTTTGAGGATCCCCCATACTGTTTCTCATAGTTTTACAACCCCACCAAGAGTGCACAAGGATTCCCCTTTCTTCATAACCTCACCAGTTTTTGTTACCTCTTATCTTTTTGATGATGGCCATCCTAACAGCTGTGAGGTGACACCTCATTGTGGTTCTGAACTGCATTTCCCTAATGACTTGTGATGTTGATTGAGCATATTTTCATGTATCTGTTGGCCTTTTGCATATCTTCTTTAGAAAAACGTTTATTCAGGTCTTTTGTCCATTTTTAATTGAATTATTTAGCTATTGAATTGCATGAGTTTTTTGTATATTTTGGATATTAATCCCTTATCACATAATATGGTTTGCAAATATTTTTCCCATTCCATAGGTTGTCTTTTCACTTTGTTGTTTATTTTGCTGTGTAGAACCTTTTTAGTTTGTTGTAGTCCCATTTATTTATTTTTTTGTTTTGTCGGTTGTGCTCTTTATGTGTCATTAATGACTTTTACCAGTATTAATGTATAAAATGTACTGATGCCCTACCCCATAGTCCAGGCAGGCATCTTGATGACACAAAAATAAAAACTGTGAGTGCAGTATTGTTTTTCTTTATCAAAATTAGCCCTGTTCAGTCTTTGGCTCTGGTCCCTTTGTTAACCCTTCCTCTTTCCCCACACTACCCCAATTCACTTTAATGAAGAGATAGCAAATGGAAAAAAATTAATATGAAAATAAAAACCAGAATGGAAGCAACATTAACTTTTAATTTTTGATACCTGCCCTGCCAGCCCAAACCTTGAACAAGTAAGTCTTTGAGATGTTGTGCCCCTGAACATGTACCAAAATACCAGAAGAATAAAGACATAAAAGAATATTAAGTATATTTAGATAGAAATATTAAAGAAAAATTAAGGACCATTTTTGGAATGACCAATAAATACTGAAAATTCAGAAAACTCTTCAGAGAATAAAGTCTTTTAAATGTAAAATGTGTGTAAAGCTATGAATTTGTATCTATATAAAAGATAGACTGAAATTAATATCGACTGATTTGCAGAAAAGCCAGGCTGCTGTCAAACTAAAGTACGCTTTTCAGTCCTTATACAACTAGATTTCTGATTTTCATGTGATGTTGCCAACATCTTACTGAAACCCAGTACTTCCATGATGTAGTAGGCCAAATAATAGCACCCCAAAGACATCCACATCCTAATCCACAGAGTATGTGGATATGTAACATGATAGTATGTTGCTGGCTTTGAAGATGGGGGATGGCCCACCAGTCAAGAATGGAAGTTAGAAAAGGCAAGGAAATAGATTCCTCCCTAGAGCCACCAAAGTCATACAGTCCTGCCAACACCTTGATTTTAGCCCATTGAGACAAATTTTAGACTTCTTCCTTAAGAACCTTAAGATAATAAAGTTCATGGTGTTTCAAGCCACCAGGCCCGGAGTAACCTGTTACAGCAATCACAGAAACTACTACACACTGCTTCTGAAACTATTCTCTCCTGACTGTCCTCTCATCTCTCAGACTGCAACTTCCCGGAGCCTTCCAGAGGATCCCCCTCCTCTTCTCCCACTGCTTCAGTAGTGACTTCCTCAGGCTCTCCCACTGCTCTCCTCTCACTACACAGATAATCCATAGTAAAGAGCTCAAAAGCATAGACTTCAGAGCCCAACGGAGATGGAGTTGTATCCCAGGTCTACCATTTGCTAGACATGTAAACTTTTCAGATATTTCAGTTTTCAGGCCTAAAAATTCCATTTTTGTTTCTTTGACTAATTTTTGTACATTGAGTTTTTGAATCTTTTTGTTCACTGTAAACATATTTTCCTTGATTTCACTGAACACAGTCATAATAGCTCCTTTAAATCCTTGTCTGATAAGGTCATTACTGGGTTGTTCTTGGTAGCCTTGAGATCAGGTCATATTTGCATATTTCTACATATGTCAAGCAATTATGAATTTCATCCTGTCCTTTTATGTTGTTGAGATTCTGGATTCTGCTATATACCTCTGAAGAACACTGCTGTATTTGTTTTAGCAGGCAATCAACTTGGTGAGACTCAAACTGCAAAATGCAAAATGCCTGGTGGCATTTTGACTGCGAATCTCAGTTCAGTATTGCTCTGAGCAGTGGTAACTGAACTGACACCTGCCCACCACTTAAGCATGAGCTAGAGACATGGGTAGAGTTTATGCATAGAATCTGGGGCTCTCTCTCTCTGTATTTCTCTTTTCCAAAATTACTCCTTGACTTTCCAAAGGCCCAGAATTCTGTCTTTAGAGAGACTGTTCATGTCCTTTCATTATTTTAGCAACTACATAGTACTGACTTGAGCCGACTTTCAGGCTAAAAGCCTGAAAAATGGGAAACTCAACTGTACCAATTCCATTTTCTAAATCTCCCTGCTTTTTTTTCAACTCTCTGGAGCCCAACTCTCTGGAGCCTTCAGGTAATTGGGAGTTTTGATGCTGTTTCCTTATTTGGCTTTTAATATATGGATCAAATATGTTTTTAATATTTCAACCAATCTGCTGGAGAAAACATTTGCATTCCTAAAGCAAACACCATAATAGTCAAGACAACAGCACAGCTATAGTGCTTCCTGTGTGTCATGAATGTTCTATACATTTTAGTTATATTGACTTCTTGGAGTCTTACAACAACACTATTATTTCCCCCACTTTATAAACGACAAAACTGAGGCACAGCTTTCCCAAGATTCCCAGTAATTTAACTCAAGGAGTTTGCTCTACAATCTATGTGCTTAACCCACTATGAAACTCAGCACAGATCTTCCTGAACTGCAGCTTCTGATCTTACATTCATATAAAATGATCTTAAGTGCAATTACTTGCCTGAAATTGGTACTTCAATGTTTGATAAATGTATTTTTTAAAAACCCATTTATGGTGCTTCAATGTTTAAAAAATGTACTTAAAAAAACCTCATTTACCAGTAAATTCAGCTGCTTGATTCTTGACACATTTTTGAATATTCTCGGACGACATGCTTTCAAAAAGCAGAGGTTTTATTAGAAGAATGGCACAACTGTATTAATAATACTCTATATTCTATAACTTCCTTTTTCATAAACTGAGCATGTCTGACTCTGATGTTTCTCTCTATAAGTAATTAAGTCACTGTGGTATTTTATAACTTTAATTACAAGACAGTATATAAGTTAGAAATATGAAATATTCTTACATTTCATGTAAAATAATAAATCATTTCATTAAATTGAAACATAAAACATCATATTAAGAATATCTCTGGATATGTTACACACTGTCCTGGCAAGTGCTATTTTCTAACAGAATTCTAAAGAATAGCCTAATGAGATCAATAGCCTAATGAGATCAAATTGTTCCTCGGAGAACATTTTAAATGATTCTCATATTAATTGGTTTAATATTATTTCTTCTTGTCTTAGAAATGATTGTAGAAAGTCCAAAGAAAATTCAAGAGTAATGCCAAGCTCCACATACCCAGTTCCTTCCTGTGCTAACACTGTAGTTATATCTACACTTCTATGATGACACACAGCATATTGTACTATAATAGTTCTTCTATTCCTGCATTAGACCATGAACGTACTGATGACAAAATCACTTATTATTCATCTTTCTAGCCACAGAACCTTATAAAGTATATCTCATATTATTATGTTTGAAGTTTGCATTAAATAACTGAATGATTAGAACTGCATGACTTACTGATCATAAATAGTATTTATAATATTTACATTGTGAATTTTATATTTAGAGTGTCATTTGTATTTTAAATTATAGAAAATTACCAATTACCTACAATAATGAGGAAAATATATGACATAAACTGGATGAATGATACCAATCACAATCACCGAAATTACTAATTTCAACCTACTTCTCCACCAAAAAGCAGGATGTAAGGGGCAAATATTGGTTTAATTTTATTTTATTTCTGGGTTCAAGCTACTAATAGTCTAACAACAAGGTACCAATAGTCAAGTGGCTACAAGCTGAAGTCAAAAGGGACAGTTCTCCTACAATTCTCCCAGAAACAGCTAAACCAAATCACAGGAAGAATAGTTAATGTTATAATTGTAAAATACACTCTCCTTAATAGTATATACAAGTAAGCCACTTAATATATTCACGGCATTAAACAAAAGCCATGCCTTATCAACAAATGATAACCATTACAAATATTACTTGGAAAATTATTATTAATTATTTGGAAAAGAATTTCAATAAACGTCATAGACTGCAAAACTAGAGTTCTTTCCATTATACTGTGTCAACTCTCACTTCATATCTGTGCTTCAGTGAAATGAAATCCTTACATTAAACTAGACATTACAAAAATAGAATTGTATGGAGAAAGTGTTCATCCTAAATGTTTGTGAATTAAGCAAGGTATAATAAAACAAATAGCTAAAAGCATTGGATCACCTAACTTACTAAACTTCATTAACTAGAACACACACAGAAATAAGCAAATGTTATCACTGACTCTGTCTTTTAACATAACTGTGCTATCACTGAACTGGCAAGACTACATGCCAGAACTGGAGGAAAGGAGAGGGGTCTAGGACCAGCCAAGAGCTCAGAGAAGGAAGCCACCAAAGCTAGCGGAAAGGCAGTCAAAGATTAGCAACAGTCCAACCAAGGAAATATACAGGTATGAGAATGAGAATAAATAAAACAATAAAAATAGCCACTGTTACAGAGATTCCTTAAAAATCTTAATACAGACTTTACCATATGATCCAACATTCCCACTCCTGGGCATATTACCTGGAGAAAACTCCAATTTGAAAAGATACATGCACCCTGATGTTCACAGCATCACAATTTACAACAGCCAAAACACGGAAACAACCTATATGTCCACTGACAGATGAATGGATAATGATGTGGTATACACAAACACACAAACACACACACACACACACACACACACACACACACACACACACACACACTGGAATACTACTCAGCCATGAAAAATGAAATAATGCCATTTGTAGCAACATGGATGAACCTAGAGATTATCATACTAAGTGAAGTTAAGTCAGACAGAGGAAGACAAATATCATATGGTATCACTTATATGTGGAATCTAAAAAAATGAGACAAATGAACTTATTTTACACAAAGAAACAGACTCACAGACATAGAAAACAAACTCATGGTTATCAGGGGAAAAAGGGGTGGAAGAATAAATTAGGAGTTTGGGATTAAGAGATACAAAGTACTATGTGCACAATAGATAAACAAAAAGGTCCTACTGTACAGCACAGGGAACTATATTCAATAGCTTATATAATAGAAAAGAATCTGAAAAATATACAATACATGTATCTATATATACCGAATCACTATGCTGTACACCAGAAACTAACACAAGATTGCAAATCAACTATACTTCAATTAAAAAGAGAGAAATGAAACAGCTCAGACTAAGAAAAAAAAAAAGAGAAAAGAAAAAGAAAAAATAGCCACTGCTAAATCTATGTTAAATATTCCACATACATCATCATTCAATGATCACTACACCTGGCTGACCTTCCCCAAAGCCACAAAGTGAATACATGGCACGGCTGGCATTCTCAAGACAGTTCTCAAATTCTACAAACCCTGCTTCTGGCCCTGTGCTCTATCACTGGTATGCAAAATAAATCTGAAGAGTGAGAAGACACAGACAGAGGTGGATTCAGCTTTGGGCAAGTTATCCAGAACCACATGAAACACAGGCGGAGAAGAGGAAAACATTACAGAAGCAAGGATGTGCCTACACAGAAGCTCAGACAAAATTCGGCCAAAGGGGTAGACACCGCTTCAGTAGTCACTTTCTCCTTGTTTCATGTGGCCACTCAGAATTTTAAAGGCTTTGTGAGCAGCTATTTAGATAAAGCTAAGTAGGTCTTGGCCTATTTACTGCTGATATGCTTTGAATAAGAATAAAAGCTAAATGATGTTCAACGGAATTTTATACACACACACACACACACACCAGATCTAGATCTGTCTTATCACACATTTTTTTCACACATTTCTTATTAAACAGGTATTTTAGAAAATCCCCGTAGATGAAACCTTTCAGAATGCTTCTTATGCCACACATATATTCGTTATTTTACTAATAGTTAAAATGAGAAACTCTGTAGAATCAAAACTTCATAAATTATGTAGTATTCTTCCTGTTTCATCTGATATGTCTCCTTTCATTGTCAATAACCTTCATGATTTGTTTTGGCACCAACAATGTTAGGGATTTCCTGCTAGGCTTCCAGTGTTTATTCAATGGGACCCAAAAATACAAGTAAAATTGTATTCACCACAAAAAGAAAAGGCTGGTTCCAGACGGAAAATTTTTTCCTTATCCTCATCAAGTGTGTTTATATTGCTCTGTGCATATGACAGCATTTTGGACATTAAATAATATCAATATTATTCAGTGTGTTGAATAACACAAAGAATTTAAGAAGGATTGTTTTCTAAAAAGAACAAGGCTTTGTAAAGAAAGCTGACCATGAAAGAGTGGGGAAATCAAGTAATGCACAAGATTCTTTTTGATACGCTGTTAATTTGTCAGGGATGAAATGATTTCATGAAAATTAACATTAGACTGCTGACATACCTCATCCAAGTAAAAGGGGCTCTTTCTTTAAGCAAATCTACAGCATAATTTACTGCTTGAGATGACATTTGCTTTATAAAAGTATTTGCCAAAGATTACCAAATGAATTAAAGGATACACAGGAGGCCCTAGTAAAGAGGATATGAATTCCATGAAGTCTGAAGACTTGACTCCTCCAAGTGCCAGCAGCCTCCACTGGTCACATGGACTCAGACATGGTGTTAGCCGGCTTGCACTACCATGATTAAGATGGTTGTTAAAGTGAAAAACGATCCCTCCTGATAAATAACCTTAGCCTCAAGTCCTTAGTGTTCCCTAACTCTGACCACCGACTCCTCCAGGACACCCCCAAATCACTCAGACAACCCCCACCCCCTCCAAATCTCTCCAGACCTTGATTCTAGGACTCTGGCTGAGGTCAACTCTGATTAACTGTTGCCTGTGCCAAACTGGTTGTGAAATATTGTAGATATCACTCTTGGGCATCATCAGATCTTCTCTGAGGTCTAAGAGAGAATCTTTCTTTCTCCCAAATATAGCATACTCTTGAGCTACTTGACAGTAGTTTCATCCTAAAAGTTACTGGTCTGAAAGTGAGATTCAGCTCAGTGAAATGTGTTCCTTTCCTGTAGCAGGTTTTCCTCAATTTTTATTTTCTAATTAATGTCTTATGGTAGCTGTGCTGGACTTTATAGTGTTCCACACATCAAATAAATTACTTCATCTCTGATAGAAACTTTCTAGAGGGAGTACAACTCAAAATAAAATTCAACTAAATAGATATTGAGGGAGGGATCCAGAAATTCCAACTAGTAAGTATCCTCAAAACATAAATCCAAAAATAGCACTTTCAACACTTCTTATATACACAGAAAATTCAGAGCTTGCCTAATCCAACTCTTATGATTCTGGGGGAGATAAAACATCTTTTCAAAAGTTTAAATTTAGAAAAAGCAGCTTAGCAGTATAAAAATTAAATTTATGGCAATTTAGTCATAAGTCGGTATATACAAAGCTAAGAAAAATGACAGGATACACTCTTCCAGATGCTCATACAAAAGCAAAAGGATTTTTATTTGTAAAGACAGATTTGAATTTCAAAGTTGATACGCCTCAGTGATGTTTAAAAATCAGGAGGGGTTATTCCAGGTAAAAAGAAAACTAGTTGAATTGAGAAAGGTTTTATTTCTCTTTAATTTAAGCCTACTCCAAAAGCTTTGCATTAAAAAAAAGATTAAAAAAAAAAAACTTTATGTAGTTTAATATGGTAATTTCAAACATTGTTGTAGCCAAAAATGAACTCGAAGAATGAAAATACACATAACATATTTGGAACTTTTAAAAAATAACCTGTTAGTCTAATATCAAATGAAAATCACTAAAATTTCTCCTACATATTTAGTAGTATCCTATTAAAATTTAAAATTAATGCACACACCAATTAAAGTCCTAAGCTGTGTGACACTAAAATTTAAAAAACTACAAGGCTAATGGAAATACATTACATCAGAAATGATCACTTGTTTTTTGTTATACCATATAATATCACTTTTAATCTTTTTACTTATCCAAACTGGAACAATGATTAACGACAATAACAGTAACATATGGCCCAACAGTGGCAAATAAAAATTTTCAGTTTCATTCCTGGAAATAGTATAGTTTATTAAACCACACAATGCAGTTACTATAGTGACAAATAGGAAACAAAAATTTTACCATTTATCCTCCTGCCTAATTCTAGAAGTTAATGGATTGGCTAAGAATGGGTAGTGGCCCAGAAATCACTCACAGCATAGAACAGAACATAATTTAAATTACCAAATCAGCTTTCAAAGAAAAATGTCTCCATTAGGAGACAGAGTAGGAATTTCAGTGTTCAGAAGAAAATGATTGGCCGTCTGCAAAATTACAATTGACTAAAGCTGTATCATCATAATTTTGTTACTTAAAATATATGAGTGCCATGAAATTTCACTTGCCATAGGGAAGCTTAGAACATAGACAAATGGTTAGAGGCATTTGAGAATGAAATAAAGATTAATGACAGCCATGCATAAAGTTAATTGAAACAGTAAAAACAACAGCTCTGAAAATGTAAGAAAACACACAAATGCTCAAAGAAAGATTCTGTTTTAATCACTGACATAAGCATGAGGTTCAAGGACAGATACCCCGAAGATTTAATCACTGACATAAGCATGAGGTTCAAGGACAGATCACCCTGAGGATGGATTTTTTTTGAAGTTCTTTAAGACATCACAGATCTGGTGGATAAAGCAAAAAGTCAGACTTAAGAAAACAATTAAAAGGAATTGATTTATTTCAGTGAAAAGAAAATCTCCAAAACCTGTAAAAGAAATCATTCATACAGTGGCTGAATCCGTTAAAATTCTGCAAGTCTACATAAATAAAGTACTTGCCCCTTCTGATTTCTCCACAGTGTTAGCCAGCATCTCCTGCAGGGCCCGGACGGAGAGGGATTGTTCCAGCACAAAGGTGCAGATGGAGAGGTCTGGGGGAACATTCTGTGCAGAAAGAGGGAAAGTCATCATCACCACCATCATCATCACCAAGCATCCAGACCCAATTTACTTTATTATACTTCAGTTTCTTTCATAGAAAAAAGAAAACTTGTCAATTCTCTAACATGAGCTCCCAAATATCAGAATTCATTGCCTATACTTCTCACATTCAGTCCACTTTTTAATCTGTGGATACCTATCCCTCTCATCTATTGAGTGCCTATTCTGATTAGGCATTGCACTCGGAGCTTTGTCAGTAACTCCTGTGGTCGTCTGTCACAGGGATTATTACTACTGCTGTGGACAAGAAAATACAGAAGTGAGGTTACTTTTCCAAAGTGACAATTACTAAATTTTTCAAGCCACGACTTAAAAACCAGGTTTTGCTGACTCCTAAGCATTCATTTCTAATCTATCAAGTAGTCAGCTAATAAAAAGTGAAAAGGACAGAAAACTATTTGCCTCAAATTAAAAATGAAGTCAAGTAAATATAAAATTGAATTGGTATAAAATATTCATTCACACAGGCTTCTCTTTATCCACAAAAATAAGTTACCTTGTTTTATTTAAGTTGTATCCCATCTGGCAACTAACTTTGGATGTAATCATTTGACATCTATTTGGTGTGTGCATATTGTTTTATTTTCTCACTCATTCCTTTCCCTTTCTATTTCCTTCCATTAACTACTCCAATAAATAATAAACCCATAAATTCTGAAAATCCCAAAAAAGTAACTAACAAGGAGGTGAAAGAAACAGGACAAGAATGGACTATTACAACTATCCCAATCAGGAACATCCATTATCATTCATGTAGGCTTTGCTTCAGCTAAGCAGGATCCAGCTGGGGATGTGAAGATGTTCAAAAGAGCATTTTCATAACAGAACGTTGTGAATACATTAAACACCATATGCAAGCAAGAATATGTCTTCTTAAAGAGAACATTAGGGGATAAATTTGATAACTTGATGCAATGCATCAACATTACAATTCATAGTGCTTAAACATTTATTAAATTGAACTACTATCAAGAAAATGATTCTTATCAGCAGAGAATGATGCTTTACGGTTTCAAGGAAAGATGAAGAACCAGGGTTTCAAAATTAAACTCAAAATTATTTTATGGATCAAAGAAGCATATAATCACTAAGCTTACGCACATCCTACAAACCTTCCGGGCACCCACTGTTTGTTTTGTTTTGCTTTGTTTTACTTTTTAATGAACTTTCCTTCTCTGAATTCTCTTATCATGGTCTTCTGTGCCCCCTAGCCCAACTTCTTTCCATTCCTCCTCAGACTATCTCAGCTAGTAGTCAAAGGAATCTTTCAAATCTGGGTGCAGCTACTGCTTTTGTATTCTGTAGTAACTGAAGAAATTTTCACACATTGAAGTTCGCGGAAGTCATTCTGGCTTATACATGATTTGGCTTTAACTTTATGCTAACGAGAATGCCTGCCTTATGGCCATCAAACATGCACTGGACACCTGATTAAACCATTAAAAAAAAAAAACACACATTTTACCAGATTGCTTAGAATGTCCACTTTGAAGAGAGGGATAAATGCCCCGCCTCCTGTGAGGCCAATGATAATACTCCTTCAAAGATGAGGTTCCCTTCCCAGACACCAAGGTCATGCTGACTTGCTGTATATTTGCTAAACTTTCTCATTTGAAAACTTGAAGGATGGACCCCTGTCATGTTCGATATTTGTCCTTTGTTCTGACTAGATATAAAATTGTGTTCCAGGCATTCAAAATGGAGCCAAGTGGACATTGTGGATGTGGTTTCAGACACATTTCCTGCAGTCCTGAGAACTTGAATTTTCTGAGCTGTATCAGACTGAAGGACACTACCAGCCATTCTCAAAACAGTATCTGCCCGCCACTGCCAGCTGCGACCTTACGGTCTCAAGGTCTCCCCCGGTTACTATGCAACCATTTCATATCCTAACCGATCCTTACTTAACAAGCACCCTTACGTCTTGCCAGCTCCAATTATAATTGACAAACAACTTATGTAGCTTGCAATTCTTGCCTTTATAAGCCTCCCCTATGCCGTAGTCCAGCAGAACACAATTCAAGTGCTTCCTGAATCTGTGTCTCCCAGGCTACAGTCCTCAGTTTGGCTCAAATAAAACTCTTTCCTATTCCTATTATAGATTGTTTATTATTTCCATCAACAGCAGTCAACCTGACAAGGGCTGTCTTTCCAAAATCCTCAGAAAAAAGACTGGAAGCCAGGAAAGGGGCTCTCTTCTACTATGAAATTTAGGATAAATTCTTTTAAATTTAATATTCTCAGTTCTAAGTATACTAATAACAGTTTATCTCAGTAATGCACATGACACTGAGGGAAAAATCTATTAAAGTAAGTCTTTATTCCATCCATATCCATTTAAACTGTGAGGCTTTGGAAGCTGTACTTTGACAAATAGTGCTAGTAGAGAACAATGTTATTAACGGTGTGCTAGTGAACCAGTTTCACACACACAAAAAGAAGCCCTGATTTGCCCATTCTCTGGTGTTAGGACTCCAAGGATTGTTGATTCAACAGTATCAAAGTTTACAAATCAGCTCACGAAATTCCTAAATACATAACAATGAGCTCTCAGAGGTCCGTAAGAGCCACAGCTTTCATACCACTGCACTGATTTCAGACCAATATTCATTAAATGCTTTAGAATCAGTACAATACTTAAAAAATTGTATTCTATAAACAGACCATCTAAACAAGAATCCCAGTCTCACTACTTAAGAACTATTAACTTTTCTATTCTTCTATTTTCTTCCCTGAAAAATGGGATAAAAATGATACTATCCTCATAGGGTTGCTGTGAAAAAGTAAGTGAGATCATATAAGTAAATAGCTTATGGCAGTGCCAAGAACATATAACAAGTATTTAAAATATATGAGCCATTGTCATTAGTTAGTTTTGCATAGTGTCATTTTTCTCCATTTATAGCATTTATGAAGCTATTTCTTTAATAAAACTGGTTCTTGAGTGGATTCTATTTTAGAGAAAAAGTGTTTGAAAACACCAAGTATTAATTATGCACCTGTTCATAATATCTAAAACGTTCCAGTATTTTCAAGAAAAAGCACTTTCTGATAACATTTAAAAGTTTACATACTGGGTATATTTAAATTGTTTCATGCTTCACTTTAATCAAAATGTTAAAGTATGCTTCAGTGTAATATCTTACACTTATTTTAAAGAATCTTGAAAACCTCATGAGTTTAAAATGAATTAATTGTTCCAAACAAATTTCATTTCTTTACAGAGTGAAATTCCTGGTACACATATTTTTCCAGATAGTGGGAGTTAACAGGAGTAAGTGAGAAGAGGTCAACAAAGGCAGTTCTCTCTCAGAGACTCAAACCACTGTCCTTCTGACCATCTTTATCACTCTCTGTCTCCTCCCCCATCAAACCAGACATAAATGTAACAAAATGGTAAAAAACAAACAAACAAACAAACAAACAAAAACAGTTTACCACTTTCAGGAAAACTTGAAACAAGACAAATCAGAGCTTTTCAGTATTGTCTGTTTCTTTTGCTCTAAAGAAAAAACAGTCTGGCTGTTTTAGGCAACAGAATCATTACCAAAACTTGCAACTTTTTAAAGAAACCTACTTAAAGTATTTCTTCATTTAGATGTGTATTTCTTCAAACAACCCTGAATTTTTTTATAGCTAAACCATACTACAGCATTTGTTAAGACTTTGTGCCCACTTCCCCAAAATAAAGTTGTCATTGGAAAATAAAAGGTCTCATTCATTAATTAAAAACCAACTAAACGGCCCGAAATCAAAATGACTCCTAACACTAGGCACAAGAGATAAAGTATAACATTTATAAACATCTGGAGTGAGAATTCCAATTCACAAGCATTTGCAAGTTATCCTCTTTTCCTTAGTCTCTTTTTTTACTCAAGTATTATTACTGAGAAAGTTAATTTTGAGAACTTCAATTTGAAAGAATGTTGCTTTGAGACCTTCAATTTGAAAGAATGTTGCTTACCCTCACAATGAACGTGCTCCCAAATCAGAAAAGAAACACTTGTGTAATATATGCTCTACATTACAGGTGCTTTAAAATAGACCATGTCAGAATGTAAAACTAAGAACTACAGCACAGCATGTACACCTACCTGCCTCTTACACATTACATTTATTTTTCATACAAAATTAGATCAGAGAAAGGACTCTGGTCTGTCTAACTGTCCATCTAGGCTGCCTAGAACAGTGCCCAAAGCAGGTAGGTAGGAGGTTAGTACTGCTTTTCATATGGAGACAACACCAATTCTATCAAGATATGTGTACTCTGGCACAGGTAAAAAATATTAAGCAAGGAGCAAGGCTGTGTACCTCTTCTTTTTAAAATACGAACTGGTCACTGTTCTCCTCTGCCTGATAAACCTAATCTTAGGGGGAAAATTCTCAAGAATAACCACAGTGCAGCATCTGGCTCTGTAGGCACTGGTGAGTCTGTGTGAAATCAATTAGGCTTCCAACAGAGCTATCCATCAAACCATTTGGCTTCCACAGATGTATCTGCCTAACTCACTTACAAACCTATTGAAACATGTCATTACCTTAACAACTGCAACCAACAATTCGGGACCATATAAACCACAGGAGACCATCTCTCCTGTTACCACCGTGTAAAAGCTGTGTACTAACAAACCACTCCATTCTCCTGGTGCCTTTGCTCATATTTCTCCCTGGGGGTGAAACAGCCATCTTCAGGTCTCCACCAATGGAAAACTAGTTCATATTTTTAAATCATACATTAATAAAATCACATATAAAAACATTTTCCTGTTGAAAGTTCAAACAATACTGAAAAATCAAAAATTCTCTCTTTCCAAATTTAATTATACATACTCTGCCTTACTCTCCCTCCCAGGTATAGCTATAGCCACAGGGGAGTTCGGTGACCTTCTGGATGTGCACCTTTCTGAGTCTTTTCCTATGCTTTACATATGAAATGCTCACACAGAAATACATAGATTGGTTTTTCCCATTAATGGGCTCACTTTGTACAAATTACATATTTTAATTTACTAATATGTATGGAAGATTACTGTCTGTTAATAGATCTCTATCTACGTCATTCTTTATGATTGCTGGAGAATCTAAATATACCACATTCCTTCTGAAGACTGGGTCAAGTTTAATGCTGTGAGACACTTACTCAACTTGGACCCTCACCCTCTCCACCTATCCTACCAGTAACGTGGTCATGTACAAAAGAAACAGTTCAGTATTTGAAGAGTTGACCTCAAACTACGATTTCATCTATTTTTGGAAAATTAAGCAAATGTGCATACAAGGACACAGTAGTCACAACCTTAATGACAGATCTCTATCCTCGTTTTTCTTTAAGCAATCTTAGGTTTCTAATATGAAGACAAGCTGATTCACCTTATTATATTGCCTTTCAATTGTACTCCAAATAACCTTCAGGGTAACACAGAGATATCTCAAAATATATTCTGAAAATGAGGTATTAAACCTTGATAGTTGGACAGCGTAAGAAAATGGTCAGGTCACTGCAACAAAAGACATGGGATACAGAGTCAATGCAGAACCAGCCAAGGGATTTTCAGTAAATCAGTCTGAGCTTCCCCATCTATTAAGTGTCAAAATATTTGTCATACTTCAGACTCATTCTGAAGTTCAAATTTAAAAAATCAATGCATTATAAACCAGAAAATGCCAATAAAATATAATTTCCTCTGCCTAATTAAAAATACCTACATCACACTGAAAGCTCAGAATCATAAAGATACATATTGAGAAAAAAAAACTGATCCTCTACCAAGAAATGTGAAAACAGCATACTCTGGAGTGGAGCAGACGGTCTGAAGTCGAGGCAGGTTTGTTTTTGCTCAACCACCCACCTGGGGAGTGGCCTCTGGTGAGACACCATACCACTGAGGGTCAACTTGCCCAGAAACTATGGCGATCTCAAACTACATCTTCTCCAAAAAACAAACTTGTTGTTGTCGTTGTTTAAGCTGTCAACTGGAGATGTGAACCAGGCAAAATTACACCTACAATATGGGGGATACTATCCTTTAAAATGTTTATATGTTCTATCACCCCAATAAAATTATGGTGTTGTGTCCCACTGACTTACATGAAATATTGTAGAAAATAATCAAGCTGGATATAAGGAAAATCTTAGTTCACATTTTCCTCTTTAAATGTCTTCAAAATTCCAATCATAACATTTCCCCAGCCTGGAAATGTGGTTACTGCCAGATTTTCACACTTTTCCCTGGGAGTACATAGTCCTGCATACTTTTTCTCATATTCTTTTTCTCTTCATCCCACTTTGTACCAAAGATTAACAATAAGATTGCCTGAGAGAAGAAATATTTACCCTGGGTCAACCACAGGACAAATTCTTCCTTCCTTCAAATCAGCTTTTTGAAAGATGAGGTTAAATATCATCGTAACAAGTGAAACTGATATGTCTGGGTTTCCCAAGGTCTCAAGCCTTCGAATCTCTTCAGAAAAACTCGTCATCCCACCTGGCATTCTTGACAGCGTAAGTCCAAATGGGGAAGGATCTATCAGCAGGTTAAATAAGTGATAATGAGCAGCACAGTACCCCTACAAAGAGCTACAGCTCTGCCAATCTTGCAGTTAATTATGAAAACCCTAGTGAATTAACAGGGTTTCATATGATTCGCTCAGTGTTCATTTTTCTCCTTGGCATACATCTTTTGTAATACAATTATCTTTAAACATAATGTTAATTAGATATGCCAATCTACTTTATTTTTATAATTATTTTAACATTCAGAGGGCTCCAATCTGTCAATTCAAATCTAGAAGTATACTAGCTTGACATTTCACCCTGCACTACCTCTCTCGTTCTAATATCGTAACAGGAATACTGTGTTGGGTTAACTCTGTTCACATACATCTTAAGTGGGAGCCACTGTTGGTGAGCACACAAGTATATGGTATTTTGAAAGCAATACACTTAAAGGGAAACCAGAGAAAAGATTTCTGTAATGAATTAAGCCTCAAGATGATACTTGCATGTATGTTAAAAATCACATATGCTACTAATTATTCATTGGATGTAGCCTCCTGCTTCTAAACATTGCTAAGTCAAACCCATCTACGGGTCACAATATCAACAAAAGCTTAACCAACTCTCCAGACTCTAGGAAATGGCCCATCTATCTAATTTGCATTTAAAACACATAACTTTTGTCATGTATTACAATGATGTTCCAGGCAGCTGGGCTCCAATTTGAGAAATCTACTGTTAGAAAAACCTATATTCCACCATTACTAAATTCAAAGAGTTCAGAGCTAAGTAAACATGTGAATAAACAGATGAATAAACAAACCGCAACATCAAATAAATCAGTGGAAATACTGGAACCACTGCTATAGTTCAAGTTGCCAAAAATTACTTTGGAGCCATGTTTCACTCTAGTCAAAAGAGGTTTTTTTTTTTTTTAAGAATTAGCAAAATACATACATGTTCATTAAGTATATAGTAAGCAACCAACATTGTCATTGCAGTAAGTATAGAAAAATAACTAAACCAAAAACCACATATGGCCCAAGTATTTGTCAAATGTCACAATCAGTGACATCTCAGCCTTGTCCCTGCAAGGTCCCAGTGAACCACAGACAGTGATCCAGCATGGTGGGTCTCCCAGTGAAAATGTATGATGAGCAATAGAGTTGTCTCCAGGGAGTTTTACGAAAAGGAGGTTTAGGTGGAACTATTCATAAGTTCACTGTCTGAAAACATCTGAGAAAAAATAATTTTTACTGTAACCAGGTCAACCAAATTATCTGCCATATGACCTTTGTCACAATGGCCACCATGCCTTGTCTTATAATCTGCTTAAAAAGGGGGGAACTTGTGGATAAGGGCAGTCAGCAGGTTCCAACTTACTTAGAGCTCTACCAAAAGTCTAAAGGAGAAGAAAAGAGTGAAAATGAGAATTATGGTTTCCAAATCAAGCAGGCAATAAGATGTTGTCTTCAAATTTAATTAATGATGTAATACAGTGCAGATTTATTCAGGCATAACCATGCAAATGCCAACCATCTCACTCTTTGCAGATATCTCACTCTGTGAAAATGTGCTGGATAATTTCATCTAAATTAATTTAAAATGGCAAAAGATAAATTATTACTTAATATCAGTCTGAACAAAATAAGCTGGACTCAACTGAGTAATATCACTTGGAACCTCAAAACTGAAACTCCAAGTAGACTCAGATGGAGACATTTAGCACCTTGGAATTCTTAGTAAGAATTTTGCTAGCATGGAATTTCAACATAGTTTCAGAAATGTAAGAAATAACTGTGTAGACACAATTACATAAATAACAACAGCTTTAGCATTTTTTAAATGTCCTCTGTGTGACAGGTCCTAATTCTCATTACAACCCTACAAGAGAAGTATTATTATCCTCACTTTAGAAATGAGTAAACGGTGAGTCAGAAAATTAAATGACTTCATCTAAACCAGAGGCATATCTGCTTAGCCTAAAACACATGTACTACACCATCTCCCTCAAGGTAATATTAGTCTGATTATCAGCTCTTTTTTTTTCATTTTCCTGTACATTCATGATAATAGTTTTATCATTGATAAACCTTATCGTGACAGTGTACATGATCTAAAAGAACTCACACACAGAATCAGAGCCACGAATACACCAAACTCTATGACTTTAGCTTGAGGGACATTTCATAAGTTCATAACCTGGTATGAGCCCTTCTGGGAATGTATGAGCAAAAGCAAAAGTGTAGTAAAGCATTAAAATAGTGATCCTTCCTAGATGATGCCCTGTGGGTATATTACAAGTCATTGTGTCAATGGGAGATGAAATATTTTCTGGGTGAAGAATCTTGATGAAAGAGGCAATAGTAAAATTAGAAAGCTAAATCATGGTACACATTTCAGGTATTTATACAGAATTGAAATTCAAGCTGTATTTGTGAGACTTAACCCTGAAATAATGTTAGGTGATCTGGACATACTCTGGAGACCTATTAATCCATATAATCTATAAACATACAGCTTACAATAACAGGATGCAAATATAGTTTGGGTAACCAAAGACTGCATCTCACCTAACACATAATTTGGTTCAGAAGGGGGCTATAGGTAACATGAAGAAATAATACAAAGGATATTGTAGAAAGATAACTCTAGCAGCTGTGGACATGACATATTAGAGTCACAGTGTGACACTTTTTATGTTCAAGGATCAATTCAGGAAAAATAAGATTTACGAGTTACATTTTTTAAAGAAATGAAGAGGGTGTCCCCTTATGGCTGAGTGGGGAAGTTGGCAGATCTTCTCCCTAAAAAGCCAGCTGGATAAAATTGATATAAATAACCTTGTAGAGCTGTGGGACTTAACCAAAGGCCTGAAAAATAGGACACATTATTATGCTCAAACACTGCTGAACTTCAGGTAGGTACAGTAAGAGCTGGTGCTGTTACTTCCCAAGGCTGCTCCCAACTCCCCTCAGCTCAGCCCACGTGGAGGTCCTGCAGGATTGTGGTGTGTGGTGTAGGCTGTGAGGACCAGACACTGTGCCGCCTTATCGGGGAGCTCCCTTGACTGGGAGCAGATGCCGTTCACGCTGCATTGTAGGTGAAAGTGAGACTTTCCCAGGGACCCAACAGCTCTTCAAGCCTGACTCAGCATATTCCTGCCTGAGGTTGAAGCATGCAGAGTAGTGCCAAACTATTCAACACTCCTGGCTAACTCTGAAGCAGCATGTACGTAAGAAAGACACAAAGGACGCAGCCGAAAGTAAACCTGGGGCAGATTTCAAATGATCTGAACTTCTTATGCACTTCTCTACCCAGAAACAGGTTGGTTTGCAGGGGACAGAAGCCATACGGCTTGAAGTACCTGAGTCCAACTTCTGTACAAGCATTGCCTTAACTCTAAGCTATGCAGAAATAGGGCAACCTTTAGGAAGCCAGGGTAAAATAAAAGCAAGAATGGAAAAAATATTAGAGCAGCACATCACAGGGAAGACATATTTCACAGCTTTAGCCCAGGCATGTAAATAAACAATGAAGAAGCAAACAACAAAAATAGTAATAATGCTCCATGGGAAATAATCAGAATTCAGAGGTCCTACAATATACTATCTAAAAAGTCTAGTTTTAACAAAAAATATGACACAAGCAGAAAACAAAAGAAGTGTAAAGTGTATCCTATACTGAGAGAAAAAAAGTCAAGAGAAACTGTGAGTGTCTCCAGATGTTGGAATTAGCAGATAAAGGCTTCAAGGAAAACTTTATACTTATAAATATACTTAAAGAACTAAATGAAACAATGTTTAAAGATAAAGAAACATATTATATTAATGAATCAATGATCAATGAATAACAGAAATTCTCAATAAAGATATAGCAATTACAAAGACAACCAAATGGAAATTCTGGATTTGAGTATAATAACTGAAATAATAAAATATACTACAGGTGCCCAACAGATTTGAAAAGAAAGGAGAAAGAATCAGTGAACTTAAGGACCACTCAACAGAAATTACTTAATCAGAAGTAAATAGAGGAAAAAAACATAGAAAAAATTAACTTAGCCACAAAAACTTGTGGAATAATATCAATATAAATGTAATTGGAATCCCAGAAGAACAGGAGAGAAACAAAAGGACAGAAAATATACTTAAAGAAGTAATACCCAAAAACTTCCAAAATTTGATGAAAAACATTAGTTTGCACATCCAAGAAACACAAAAATACCCTAGTAGGATAAAGACAGAGATTCACACCTACACCCATTACACTCAAACTATTCAGAATCAAAGACAAGAAAAAGGAAATATTTAAAGCAGCAAGACAAAAAACTACTCATCACAATATAATTAATAGCTGACTTCTCATTTGAACCAAGACAGGAAGGAAGGCAGTTGATGACATACTCAAAAATGTCAGCCAAAAATTCAATATACAGCTAAGCTATTTTTCAAACATGAATTAAAATAGACATTCCAAGATAAACAAGGATGGACTATTGTTACCATAGTTGCCTTAGAAGAATGCCCACTCTTGTCACTTTAATTCATCACATTACTAGAAGTACTAATCAGAGCAATTAGGCAAGAAAAAGAAATAAAAGCCATCCAAGTTGAAAAGGAAAAAGGAAAAGTCTCTCTATATGCAGATGACCTGATATTATGTATCAAAGACCCTAATGACTCCATCAAAAATCTGTTAGAACTAATAAATACAGTAAAGTTGCAGGATACAATTTCAATATACAAAAATCAGTTGTGTTTCTACACACTAACAACAAACTAAACAGAAAGAGAAATTAAAAACAAAAAGATTAAAATACTTAGGAATAAATCTAATCAAGAAGGTGAAAGATCTGTACATTAAAAACTATAAGACATTATTAAAGGAAACTGAAGAAAATACAAATAAATGGAAAGATATTCTGTGCTCATAGACTGGAAGAAATATACTGTTAAAATATGTACATAACCTAAAGTGGTCTATAGATTCAATGCAATCACTATCAAAATTTCAATTTCAGTTTTCACAGAAATAGAGCAAACAATCCTAAAATTTATATGGAAACACAAAAGACCCCAAATAGCCAAAGCTATCTTGAGAAAGAAGAAAGCTGGATGCATCACACTTCCTGATTTAAAACTCATTACATAGCTACAGTAATCTAAAATAGTCAAACTGATAGAAGCAGAAAGTAGAACAGTTGTTGCTAAGGGCTGGGGCAGGGTGGGAAAAAGGGAATGGAGAGATGTTGGTCAAGAAGTAGAAAGTTTCAGTTAAGCAAAATGAATAGTTCTGCAAATCTAATGTGCAGCATGGTAATATTAGTTAATAATACTGTATTTAACACTTGAAATTTGTAAAAGAGTTGATCTTAAGTGTTCTCATCACATACAAGATGAGGATATTACACTCATTAATATACATGCACCCAATATAGGAGCACCTAAGTACATACAAGAATTACCAACAGAGATAAAGGGGGATATTGATGGGAATACAATCATAGTTGGAGATTTTAACACTGCATTAACATCACTAGACAGATCTTCCAGACAGAAAATAAACAAGGCAACAGAGAAATTAAATACTACAATAGAAAAACTAGATTTGGTGGATATTTTCAGAGCATTACACCCCCCAAAAATAGGATATACATTCTTTTCAAGTGCACATGGAACATTTTCCAGGATCAATCATGTACTTGGGCACAAAAGAAACCTCAACAATTTTAAGGAGATAGAAATTATCTCAAGCATCTTAACTGACCACAATGCCATGAAACTGGAAATCAACAACAGAGAAACAAAGGAGAAAAAAAGGAAAGTATGGAGATTAAACAATATGTTATTGAAAAAACAATGGGTCAATGAGGAAATCAAAGCTGAAATTAAAAAAATACCTTGAGACAAATGATAATGAAAGCACAACCACTCAAAACCTATGGGACACAGCAAAGGCAGTGCTAAGAGGGAAGTTTATAGCGATACAGGCCTTCCTCAAAAAAGAAGAACAATCTCAAATAAACAATTTAACCCACCACCTGAATGAATTAGAAAAAGAAGAACAAAAAGCCCCAAAAAGCAGCAGAAGGAAGGAAAAGATCAGAGAGGAATTCAATACAATAGAGATTAACAAGACCATAGGAAAAATCAACCAAACCAAAAGCTGGTTTTCTGAAAAAGTAAATAAAATCGACAAACCTCTGGCCAAACTCACAAAGAAGAAAAAAGAGAGAGCACAAATTAGCAAAATAAGAAAGGAAAATGGAGAAATTACAACAAACAGAATATCATACGAGAATATTATGAAAAACTATATGGAACCAAACTGGACAACCTAGAGGAGATGGACAAGTTTCTGGAAACATACTGTCCCCCAGACTGAATCAAGAAGAATCTGAACACTTGAACAATCCGATTGCTAGAAAGGAAATAGAAATAGCAATCAAAAACCTCCCTACAAATAAAAGTCCAGGACTGGACGGCTTCACCGGGGAATTCTACCAAACATACAAAGAAGAACTCATACCAGTCCTTCTCAAACTCTTCCAGACAATTGAAAAGGAGAGAATACTCCCAAACTCATTCTATGAAGCCATCATCACCCTGATACCAAAACCAGGCAAAGACACTACAAAAAAAGAGAAATATAGGCCAGTATCACTGATGAACATAGACGCCAAAATCCTCACCAAAATTTTAGCAAATAGAATCCAACAACACATAAAAAAGATTATACATCATGACCAAGTGGGGTTCATCCCAGGGACACAAGGCTGGTTCAACATACGCAAATCAAGCAATGTAATACATCACATCAATAAGAGAAAGGACAAAAACCACATGATCATCTCAATCGATGCAGAAAAAGCATTTGATAAAATTCAACACCCATTTATGATAAAAACTCTTGCCAAAGTGGGTATAGAGGGAACATATCTCAACATAATAAAAGCTATATATGACAAACCTACAACCAGCATAGTACTCAATGGTGAAAAACTCAAAAGCTTCCCACTAAAATCTGGGACAAGACAAGGATGCCCACTATCACCACTCCTATTCAACATAGTCCTGGAAGTCCTAGCCACAGCAGTCAGGCAAGAGAAAGAAATAAAAGAGATCCAAATTGGAAAAGAAGAGGTAAAAGTGTCATTATATGCTGATGACATGTTACTATATATAGAAAACCCTAAAAGGTCCACACAAAAGCTACTAGAGCTGATTGAAGAATTCAACAAGGTAGCAGGTTACAAAATTAACGTTCAAAAATCAGTTGCATTTCTTTACACTAATGATAAATCAACAGAAAAAGAAAAAAAAGAAACAATCCCCTTTAAAATAGCACCCAAAGTAATAAAATATCTGGGAATAAATCTAACCAAGGAGGTGAAAGAATTATACACAGAAAACTATAAACCATTGATGAAGGAAATTAAAGAAGACTTTAAAAAATGGAAAGATATCCCATGCTCTTGGATTGGAAGAATCAATACTGTTAAAATGGTCATACTGCCCAAGGCAATCTACAGATTTAATGCAATCCCTATCCAATTACCCAGGACATATTTCACAGAACTAGAACAAATCATAATAAAATTTATATGGAACCATCAAAGACCTAGAATTGCCAAAGCATTACTGAAGAGAAAGAAAGAGGCTGGAGGAATAACTCTCCCAGACTTCAGACAATACTATAGAGCTACAGTCACCAAGACAGCATGGTATTGGTACAAAAACAGACATACAGACCAATGGAACAGAATAGAGAGCCCAGAAATGAACCCACAAACTTTTGGTCAACTCATCTTCGACAAAGGAGGCAAGAATATACAATGGAATAAAGACAGTCTCTTCAGCAAATGGTGTTGGGAAAACTGGACAGCAGCATGTAAAACAATGAAGCTAGAACACTCCCTTACACCATATACAAAACTCAACTCAAAATGGATTAAAGACTTAAACATAAGACAAGATACAATAAACCTCCTAGAGGAAAACATAGGCAAAACATTATCTGACATACATTTCAAAAATTTTCTCCTAGAAGAAATAAAAGCAAGAATAAACAAATGGGACCTAATGAAACTTACAAGCTTCTTCACAGCAAAGGAAACCAGAAGTAAAACAAGAAGAAAACCTACGGAATGGGAGAAAATTTTTGCAAGTGAAACCGACAAAGGCTTGATCTCCAGAATATATAAGCAGCTCATATGACTCAATAAGAAAAAAATAAACAACCCAATCCAAAAATGGGCAGAAGACCTAAACAAGCAATTCTCCAAGGAAGACATACAAATGATCAAAAAGCACATGAAAAAATGCTCAATATCACTAATTATCAGAGAAATGCAAATCAAAACTACAGTGAGGTATCATCTCACACCAGTCAGAATGGCCGTCATTCAAAAATTCACAAATGACAAATGCTGGAGAGGCTGTGGAGAAAGGGGAACCCTCCTACACTGCTGCTGGGAATGCAGTTTGGTGCAGCCACTATGGAAAACAGTGTGGACATTCCTCAAAAGACTAGGAATAGACTTACCATATGACCCAGGAATCCCGCTCCTGGGCTTGTATCCAGAAGGAAATCTACTTCAGGATGACACCTGCACCCCAATGTTCATAGCAGCACTATTTACAATAGCCAAAACATGGAAACAGCCTAAATGTCCACCAACGGATGACTGGATAAAGAAGATGTGGTATATTTATACAATGGAATACTACTCAGCCATAAAAACTGACAATATAATGCCATTTGCAGCAACATGGATGTTCCTGGAGAATGTCATTCTAAGTGAAGTAAGCCAGAAAGAGAAAGAAAAATACCGTATGAGATCGCTCATATGTGGAATCTAAAAAACAAAAACAAACAAACAAACAAAAACAAAGCATAAATACAGGACAGAAATAGACTCACAGACAGAGAATACAGACTTGTGGTTGCCAGGGGGGTGGAGGGTGGGAAGGGATAGACTGGGATTTCAAAATTGTAGAATAGATAAACAAGATTACACTGTATAGCACAGGGAAATATACACAAAATGTTATGATAACTCAGAGAGAAAAAAATGTGACAATGAGTGTGTATATGTCCATGAATGACTGAAAAATTGTGCTGAACACTGGAATTTGACACAATGACACAACATTGTAAAATGATTATAAATCAATAAAAAATGTTCAAAAAATAAAATACAAAAATCTACCAAAAAATAAATAAATAAATGACAAAAAAAAAAAAGTGTTCTCATCACATAAAAAACAACCATTAACTATGTGAGGTGATGGCTATGTAAGTTGGCTTGATTGTGGTAATCATTTCACAATGTATACATATATCAAAACATCACATTTTACACCTTAAATATATATAATGTTTGTCAATTACAACCTCAATAAATACCATTTATTTTGGAAATATTTGGAAATTGGGGGCAACTTCATTGCCTAATAGATTGCCTAAGTCCAAGCTTCTCTATCCAGCATTCATATTCTGGATCCAACCTAATTTTCCAGCCTATACTAAATGCTTACAGTAGACTAAGTTAAATAATTCCCTACTTTTCACAAACATATTTCAGTTTCCTATCTTTGTTCTCTACCTTATTTCTACTGATCCTTAATCTGCAAGCTCAAATACTAACTTAATCATGAATCATCTTCTGATGATCCAAGCTGCCATATATTATACCTATTTGTATGCAACATATCTTTCACACTACTTCATAAGGTAATGAGACCTTGTAACCTCCATAATACCCTTCTTCTTATATATTTTGCTGAATACTCTTAATAGTGCTGCCTGTGCCTCATGTTCAAAGTTCATTAAAGTAAAATAATTATTATGACATACATACCATCTCATTGCAAACAGACCACTGAAAAATATTTGTAAATAAGCCCTAGAAATATTTTTAAATTATTTTTTACATATTAACTAATGAGCTTTAAATAACTTAGCTATGATTTTTCAAAGATAAACATACGTTAAAATAATGCAAAAACTCATCATAGTATCTTGATGATGGACTGAAAATTCTAAGTTACAGTGGTTTGAAAAATGGTATCTTGATGGGGTGAAATATTAAACAATCAAAATTATCTGCACAGAATTTACTGCATTATCCCAGGACCCTCTATGACAGGAAATGAAATAGATTCATACACACCCAATTCATTCACATGTTGGTTACTAACCTGAAAGATTCATTGAAACTTTACAAGAATAAATTATTTGGTGATAAAAATTACACACTTCTAAATCTTTTATTTGGCAAGTCCCATAATAGAATTGAATGTTTGATGCCAGGTTTATTCCTGATAAAGAGATTTAATGATAAAATCACCCATTAAGATAACCATCCATCTATTTTCTACAAGCTAATCCCATTTTATCTTAATTTCATCCACATTAACCTCAATTTATGTTTATACTCGTAAGTGGTTTAAGAATGAATGATCTCTTTAAGTTTTGGTGTCTGCTGAAATGCATCTTTGTTAGACTGATTTCATCTCCTTCAGAAACCAATTTCATTTCCTTTATGACAGAGCACCAGGCCACGGTGGCAAGTGAAAAGTAAGCAACATAATGTATCAGAGACTTCAGGAAAACCTCCATCTCTGCTCAACAAAACAGTCCCATCTTTAAGCACTGAACTGCTCAAACTCTTACAGGGTACATGTAACACTAACTAACTTAATCAGCTCACAATGAACTGATACATGATCAGTAAAACTAACAATTTATTTGTCATAGTACACTCAAATTCAAATTATCAGTCTGAGCACCTGGAAGGCTAGTACCAATTTTTACCTATATAACTTTAAGCCATTAGCTAGAAACATGTTTTGAAAGGATAGTATCAAAACTCAACTTCTTAAGCAAAGCTTTTTTTCAAGGATGCCTAACTGGGATGTGCAAATGTATTTTTGCCTTTGAAAATTCATGTTGAAATATTAAATACTTTTTTGCTTTCTGAACTTGAATTCCAAATTTTATTTTCCCATTAACTTTCTAAAGAATTTTTGAAAATTTTATTGAAAGTGGAGTATTGTAACCTGGTCCAGAAACTGATCAGGAAATTAGCAATATGATGATAGACAGCCACTGAAAGAAGAAAAATGAAATAAAACACAATGCTATAAAACATCTAAGGTTAATTTCAGTAACTTTGAGCAGGAGAACTTAAGTTGGAAACTAGAGTAAATATTAAAAGTCTCCAAATGTGTACACTTTATATCACTTTCTTGATGCTGCTGTAACAAATTACCATCAACTTAAGGCAAACAAGTTTATTCTCTTACAGTCCTAGAAGTCAGGAATCTGAAATCATTAGGTTAAAGTCAAGATGCGAACAAGGTTGGTTCTTACTGAAGGCTCTGAAGGGAGAATCCGGTATCTTGTCTTTTTCAGCTTCTAGTGGCCACCTATGTTCCTTGACTTGTGGCCCCTTCCTCCATCTACAAAGCACAGCTCTCGAATCTCCACTTCACTTATCACATTCCCCCTCCTCTTCTGTAGTCAAATCTCTCTGAGCCTCCTTCTTATGAGGACACTTGTGAATACAGTTAGAATTTACCCAGATAATCCAGGACAATCTCTTCACATCAAGATCCTTAACTCAGTCACATCTGCAAAGACCCTTTGCCACATAGTGCATTCACAGTTTGCAAAGATTAGGAATTGGATGTCTGTGGCAGCAATTCAGCCCACCATACACTCCATGAGCAAGTATTCTGAACATATATTTCCAAAACAAAGAGCATATTAAAATGCTATTTTAATCACAGATCCATATTCCAATACTCAAATATATACATTATAAATGATTAAAAATGAAAATCGACAAGATAAATGATATTTCCTACAAATTTTGTTTTATTATAATTTTAATAGAATAAATCACTTTCTGCTTAGGTTATGAATATGACTAAATATGCTTCATTGTTGTTAAAACTTTAAGATTGCAACTTTGTGATACAATAATATGAAAGGCTGATTTAAGTTCAGTTTATCTCAGTAATTCGTTTTAATAGCTTTCAAAACTGAAAAAGAAATGTCACAAACAAGCACAGATCCAAGTGGAAAAGCATTCTTGTTTTTCATTTTAATCCACCAATTATAAAAGGATTTTGTTGAAATTCAGCTAGTAACTTTCCATTTTCCCTGTTGTCAATCAGTTCTTACCCTAATCCAAAATTATTTCATTTTTATATTTTTTAACAATTTGATTCAAATTTCACTTTACCTCATATATAAACAATTAGAAAATCCTACACTGAAGTTTCTGAAGTCTGCCTATGTCACAGATTATATACATGACACATTTATATCATTTTCAGCAACATATTGCTGTAATGGGGAAGCATACCCAAACACCCAATTTCAAAATGTTCTCTCCAATGGTAAGATTACTTGGAAAGCAGATGCTTTCTCATTGTAAAAAATGTCATCTTCACCTTGGAAATATCTCCAAGGGAATATGCTAGGAAAAGCTCCTGATTATCAATCACTGCAAGGCTGGAACAGTTAAATTTTTGAAAATTAAATTTTAAAATTAAATAAATTCAAATGAAGTATTTTGCCACAAAATTACAAGACTGTCCATATTGCAGTCACTGCATGTCTCATAAAGTACTATTAAGATTTTACACTCTGGTTTCAACTTCTTTGCTACAATAGCCTGCCTAAGAAGGTATGAATTCCATGTAAGGAGCTAATTCTGTGAAATTACCTAAGATTCTTATTTTATTTCCAGTCAAGCAGCCACTCCATCAATGGTTATATTCTCCCATCTTCCTTCAAGAACACCATCCTCATCCTCACCAAATCCTTGCTTTTACAAGAGACTTTTTCACTATTGAGAATATAATCTCCATAATGTTTCAAAATGTGTTTTAAAAATAGTTCTGCATGATTTTCATTATTGAAACAAAATCAGTGTAGTTCTATAATTAATCTCCCATGCTGAGTAATATTCCTAATACTCCTTTCACTTTTTACTCAGCAATGCTTCCCACGTGTCTTCCAACAATATTTCCTAGCAGAGGAATGCACTTAGTGTGTGACAACATGGTTTCTTAGTATTATCTCAGCCAGTTTTAAGATAATAAGACTAAGTGCGTTTTCCCCCCAAAATGTGACTTTTTGTCTTCCACTATTAAAGGAGACACAGTAAGAAGCTGCTATATATTTTTCAGGGATGTTGCAAGTCATGATACTCAAACTTCATGTTCTAAATGTTTAGTTCTTGAATGTCTTATTAACGTGATGACTACATACTCTCATTATATATTATACATTACACTTATCATATCTTAAGGATATTAGCTTATATCTTAAGGAACAATTGACCTACAGGATAAGATTTGTAATTAACCATACTGTAAATCCCTACAAGGTGTCCCAATAGATTTGAATGGTTATGGCCATTTTCTTATCAGATCTCATTACTGTCATTGTTTTAACCTCATAATGCAGATGGCAAATAGTTTGGGGAAATAAAAATATCAGCTATTTAATTTCTCCTTTTTTTCATTTGTACTTACATTACTAGCGCAGTTTCCGATCTGTGTGTCTCTGAAGAGTATCTTAATGCTAGTTGTCCACTTTATGAGCTAATTTAGATAGAGCTAGAGTATTTATAGTAGTAATAATAATAATTATATACATATGGTATTAAACCATATTTAGCACTAGGAGGAATACTTATCAAGATCTGGATAAATATAAGAAATAAAACAGACTCCAGGGTTAAAGTACTGAGTATTTCAGAAGCCATGAAATTTGACAGTATGCTAACAAATATGGAAAACAAGAACAAAGTTCAAATGAGTTTAACAAATAAGATAAATGATGAAGTTCAATAAGGAAATAAGCCAACAAATATCCATAAAAGCTAAAATCATAGTAAATATATTCATGATAGTGATTTCATAATTATTGTAGAAGTTCTACTTCTGTTCTTTGCAACATTCTTACTAGAGTACTATGAAAATCTGGACCAGCATTTTCTGTTGCCTTTCAGTTTAAGAACACCTAAAAATTCGCTAGAGTCAAATGCTTAGTTCATGCTAAGGATGGTTTATCACATCTTTAGAAAGAACTGGGCAGAATCCTGGCCCTGTTTACTCAGCTGTTGTGTGATCTTGAGTAAATCACCTAAACTCTCTGAACTTCATATCCTCCTCAGGATGAAAAGAACAAGTGAAAGAATGCATGTGTAGTATCTAGCAGCATCTCTATGTGAAAATAAAAAAGTGGTAACGATGTTACTATTCTAAAGCTTTAAGGTAGAAAAGAAAATACTGGCTGGATTCAAGTACAGTAGACAAAATGGTATCTTATGATGGGGAACATACAGTAAAGGAAAGAGACTGAATGTGACTCACAGTATTGTTATTTTATTAGCTAGAGGTTATTGGAAGTGTTGGGATATAAGTGCATCTCATAAGGGTTAGGTGATTAAACTGTATTATTTATATTGTAATGAGTCATCATATTAAGGCAGAATGGATACAAAAGAAATGATAGCCAAATTTTAGTCTTGACTTCATCACTAAAAGGACCAACTTTTGTTAAGTTACTGAACCCAAATGCCTCAAATTCCTCAAGAGGAACCAAGCACAAGGGGTAAAATCATTTCTAAAGTGTCTCCAAGTTCATTTTCTTAACAGTATCCACTGGTGACCACCTTGCTTGCTTTGATCACATCCATAACATGTGTTTCTGCAGTTTTTAATGCAACAAAAACAATTTAAGTCATGGAAACAAAAACCCACACAGAAAAGCCAAAGCATTAGAGGAAAGAAAAGAGTGGAAATTCCTATTGCTCCCCACTCTTACCGATTATAATACTCCCAATCTGTGAAATAATAACTTCACTGTGCTTTTAGTTTTCATTTCCCCAATTAATAATGAGGGTTGACAATGTTTTAACTTCTATAATGGCCCATTTGTACTTCCTCTATTGTGAAATGCCTATTCTTGGGTATCTCTCTTTTTTCTCTTTGGTTGTCATTCTCATATTGATTGATAGGAATACACTATGTATTCAGGATACTTCTAGATCTTAAATTTTATGTTTTGGTGTGCAACAATCCAAGTAATAAAATTTGGTTTCCCTTTGATGGTCTATACTTTTAAATCTGTTGTTAAAATGCATTTTCATAAAGTACATGGCTCTTTAATGACAGTATTCCCCTTTTTGGTTTTATATATATATATATCATATATAAGTAAATACCAAGAGAAACTCTTCAACGCTTTTATTTTGAAACTTTATCCCAAGTTCCCCACATCTAGAAGTGGAAGATGGCATAAGATAACAGCCAGGTAAACTTAAGGGTGCATAGAAATGTCAATTAATAAGTAGCCTTTGAAACAGGAAGCCCAAGTGGCAGAGCACATATACATTCTTCTGGACACTGAGTTATGCACAGAAGTTAAGAATAATCAGAGTGGAGATTTTTCTCTTTTCTTACCAGCAACTTACATTTGTGTAGCATATTAGATACTTTTCACTGTACTTTACACACGTTATATGATGCTCAACACAACTATAATGAATGGGGAAAAGAAAATATTATTGTCACTTCAGAACTAAAAAAATATAAGGAGGTGCAAGATTTGCCTAAATTGGGAAAAACTTGGAGGCAAGTCCAGGTCTCCTGCCCTCTTGTCTGGGAAGCATTCCTCAACATCACACTACTTTCCAAGATAAGGAATAAACACTGCCAAAGCTGAGAAGATGGCATTTTTTAAAACTGTGACTCACGGATGTAGTCATGTACTTACTGCTTATAAAAGAACCTGTATTATACTCAGGAAGAATTCTATTGTAGAGTGAGGGCCATGACAGGCACAGCGACAGAATTAGAGTACAGTAATCTGCATCCCTCCCACACTACTCATTTTCTAGTAAGTCAAGGTTTTCCCTAAGCACAGATCTCGTACCCTCACAGAAGACTTGCACAAAAGAGAAAAGCATGGCTATGGTGGTGGGAATTACTGAATTATCTGATAACTAGGAATATCTACTCAAATAAAAGATGCTTAGATTTGGCCTCGTAAATCTGCATTCCCAATCGATACGATAACCATATAAAGTAGAGTACACTCAAGTGTACCTGAATCACCACCAAAACAGTCTTTAAAACTTGTGACAAAGAATGTCACCTGCCACATCAGTAGACAAAGGCTGTTGTAGCCATCAAGCCCTCAGCCACCGCAGCCACCTCCTAACTCTGATGGTGCACCCTGAGGATGGAGAAAACAAGATACTGGCCCTAGATAGCTAAGGTGCACATCAAAGGAATGACTTCAATGAGCCCAGACTCTTGCATCTTCCCATACCTAGATTTGTAAAGCACTAAATCCCATAACTTGAGATGTCTGGTTTTTAATTAACAGTAATCTTCTGATGTTCCAACTACCTGATTTTTGTTGCAAAAACTCCTACATATCCTGGCTCGTCCCCTACCTCTTCCCTCAGAGCTATCTGAGAAGTTGTCTCCCAGGATTAAGTCCTCAGCAGGTCTGCTGAATAAAACATAATTCTCAATTTTAGGTTGTCCTTTTTTTTTTTTTTTTTTTCAGTTGACAAACTGGAGAAAATCTTTATATTTGATATGGCTGCAAAAACTATCATAATTTATATGACAGGCAGGAAAAAGTAAGAAGTAGGTACACATAAATTTAATATCACTAATGCGTAAGGCTTTCAGGTAATATAAACAATAGCTTTTCTTATTTAAAAATAAAATTTAAAAAGGACAATCAGGGATATTTTTGTATGACTACATACAAGAAAATGTTTAATTATTAATGAAGTAAACTCTTTTGAACTTTAATATAGCTATATTCATATTAGTCAGAGTTAGGAGGAAGACTCTAACTGTATCTTTTGAATTTTGCCACAGGTAAATGTATCACCTATTCAAAATATATATATAATTCAAAACCCCTATGTCTTATACCAAAATTAACTCCATAAAGATTAAGAACATAAGAAAACTATGAAAGTACTAGAAGAAAACATCAATAGACATTTTTATAATTATGTGGTAGGAAAGATTTTCTAAAGACATTCCTAAAGGCAGAAATACAAGGAACAAAAATAGATAGCTTACTAAATACATTTTTTAAACTTCAACATAACAAAAACACTATAACCAAAGCAAATGTTAACAAGAAAACTGGGAATTTTATTTATTTTTTTTAATTTATTTCTTATTTTACTTATTTTTTGAGGGGGGAGGTAACTAGGCTTATACATTTATTTACTTTTAGAGGAGGTACTGGAGATTGAACCCAGAGCCTTGCACATGCTAAGCATGCACTCTACCACTTGAGCTATATATACCCTCCCCAATGGAAATTTTAATATATACATGATAGTGTGTGTTTGTGTATGTGTGTTTAAATGACAGCTATATATCAAAAAAGACAAATATTCTAATAGAAAAGAGGGCCATGGATATAAACAGGGAATTCACACATAGTAAACATGAGAAATGGTCATCCTGATCAGTAATCAAAGAAACACAATTTTTCCAAAACAAAGAACTTTGCCTTTCAGAATAGCAGGCTTCTTATTTTAAATAAAAATGGCTGGCGTGGATGAGAGAATGGGAAAATGACTCTCAAAAACGCAGCTCATGGGATTGTAAACTATTCTAGAGGGTAATACGGCAGTAAATATCAAAAGCCCTAAAAAGTATATGCCTTTAGCTTAGAAGTTCCATTTGTTGTAGTTTACTCTAAGGAAATAACTGAACTCTGCTCAGAAAGAGCTGCATGTGGATGTTCACTGCAGTGCTGCCTGTAACAGAAAAAATTACTGAAAACTAACAAACACATAAATAACAGAGCTGGGATTTTAACTGGAGGCCTTTCTGCCTTCAGTGTCTGTGCCCCTGATGAATCTAGATTGAATGTTCTTAGCCTAACAGTCTTCTTGTCAACTTTCTAACCCTGTAGCAACCAATGTACGATGCAAGCACATTCTGCGGGAGACTTGAGCTGACCACCCTGTAGCAGGAAACAAGCTGCACAACCAAGGGACACCAGTTAACCAACACAACTAACGTTCATGATTCTAAGCAAGACTTAGAATCTGTTAGTGTAATAAATGCACCTGGATCCAAATTTCTGGAGCTCTCTATTAAAGGATATGCTCTTTTTCTATTTCTTACCATAATTGCGAGTCATACTGACACATTTTCTGTCACATCAAAAAGTTATGTTAAGCTATTAAATTGGTGATAAAGGAAAGTCAAATATATGAAAGTTTCTGATTCTTAATTCTGTATTTACTAGCTTGACAGCAGATAAACTTATCAGTTGGTAAAATAAGAGAAAAGCTTTTGAGCAGAAGCTTGAGGCCTGGTATTTTTAAAGACGTGTTACCAATTATCACTAAAAATTTCATGAATCAAGTAAAACCATAAAGCAATAATACATTTATATTTCCATTAAATTAAGCCTGGGTTACAATGGTATGAGTCACAATTTGTTTTTCAGAGGGCAGCTTCAAAGGATGGAATAACAACATTACCAACAACTAGATAATTCCATTCTAGCTTAAGACATTCTTTAGATGGATGGGCCTTAACAGGTGAGGCTACTGGTTTTCTCAGGAGCATCTTATCTCTTGAGAAACTCTTTCTCTAAGGTAATAATTAGATTGCTTTTTTTTTGTCATTGGAAAGATACGAAAGTCATCAGACTAGCCTATGTTTTATGAACTTCATTACTAAGAAATTTATTAATACCAAGGCAGAAAAAAACTAAATAAAATTTCTAGTTGTAACTGGAAGCTCTATTTTTAGTAAAGAGGGCTACTTAACATTTTAAAACACGTTAACTTGGAAAGCTCTGGAATTAACTGGATTACCAATTCTTTCAGTGAATTAAAATCCTTTCTACCATCTTTATTAAATGGAGTTTCTGCACTCTGTGCCTCACAACTTTTTTGTCTTCAATTCTTCAACAGGTAGTATGCTACAAACAGTATTTACACCTTTCTTGAAAACACAAGAAACTACATATTCTAGTTTTTGCAACCGTGCATCTTACAGAGATGAGAAGTGATTCAATGAGGAAGATCTCAAGTGAGGCTAAGGTGGAGAATAGGTATTTTTTCAGTCTCCAAGCAGAATTTTAGTTACATATTTTAAATTTTTTAATTTTATTATAACTTTATAACTATAAAACAATATTATATTATAATTTTTTAAACCTGCTAATTAATTATTTAATTCAATTTACTGGTGTTTAAAGAACAGATGCAATTGGCTGGTTACTACAAAGTTAGTGAGTAACTACTCGGTGCCAGGAGCTCTAGTTTTCCACTAAACTTACTGCAATTATTATAAAACAGTTACAAAGACCTGGTTACACCTCGGACGGATTCGCAGGAAACTCAACAGATTTCACTGGTGCCATTATGTCTTCAGCATGGAAAGAGTCTCTCCAACAACTGGGTCTCTCTAGTAACTGCATGAGTATTTATCAAAAATGTGGAAAAGTCACATGTATCCCTGCTGGCATCAAGTCACTCTCTACCAGCACTATAACTACTATCTAATAACAAACTGTAGGAGCATTATCAGGAAAATTAGGAGAGAAGTGCTTTGCCCACCTCAGCACTGAAGATCTCATTTTGTTTTGTGAATTGCCAGCAACTCATGAGAGTCAGTGAACACACAGGATCACTGAAAAGTTTACAGTGGAGCAGGGCCACACTCAATATGTCAGCAACAAGAGTGTCCTTCAAGCCTCTCCCATTTTTAGAACTAACAGATCAGACAAATACCAAAATGAACATATACCTACATGTCAACTGGGATACAAAAGGAAGTACAGCTGAACCCCAGATAGCCGTGCTTAACAAACTAAGGGATTGCATAAAATTAAACAAGTACAACAGTAACCAAAGGGGAAAAACATTAGCTACAGTAACCAGATTGCTAACCAGGCAAAGAGCTCCTACTGGAGGGAAGAGATCTCTCAAATATTCACTGCCCGTATATCATCTTATTACGACCTCTCAGTAATCCTCAGGAGGCCTCCCGTATGGGAAGTCTCTCCCCTACTTTACAGCGAAGGCAAATGAAGTGCTTCTTGTCAGGTGACTTGTTCAAATCCCAACAGAGGAAGTGAAAATCCTCGCCTAGAATCTGGGTCTCCCAAAGTCAAGAGCAACACTTCCTCTGTTTCCACCACGTGGATGTGAATGCCACCAGTCACCTGTACTCTTCAACTTGGGAAACAAAACTGAGAGGTGGCATCTCAGCTAAGGAAACTACTTTCCAGACATGATTCCAGGTGAAACCTTTGGTTTGTGCTCTCCATCCCAGCAATGTAAAACACACTATGAATTTGTCAGCAGCGCCAAGGTCCACCGCCCTTAGCATAACTAAAACCCATTAGGTTGGCTCACTGTATAATGATACCACGTGTGCTGTGAGAACATACTCGCCTAAAAGCCCCTTGGAGGACACTAAACATTGACAAGCCACAATAAAAACTTAGCAGAACATGTCAAAGGATAAAACTGTTTATTAGCAGACGTTGTAACTCACCACTCAGGAATACTGTACTTAGATTCAGCCCCTACTGCTTTATGACTTTGAACTCTTAGAGGTGAGGAAAGTATCTACGGTGCGTTAGAAAATCTCTTCTGGCTCAGAAGTCCATCACCCCAAAAGTGTCATTCTAGCCCTGAGAATTTTCTACTGCAGAATTCTGAGAGGAGCTGCATGTTCAAAGCTCATCCCCCAACATAATAATCTTATTTTGCATGCCTTGTCCTTATCTTTAACCTTTTAAGACTCAAATCCTATATGTTTCCTCTTCTCTCCTGAAATAGGGTAAGTTTGCTCCCCTCTTCAGCTTCTTCCCTCCAGCAGGTCACCTGCTGAAAGCCACATGCGGGCAAAAACTATCTGGTCAAGGATAACTCAATTCCACCAGCAGAATGAAGAGGAGGAAATAGAAAACTAAAAAAAAAAATTCAGAATTTACGACGAACTCCGAGCTGAGGGCGAAACCTACGTAGATCCAGGCAACCGAAAACAGAACTCTAAGAACTCTAAGGGAACACTTGTTTTAAGTGTTGCCCATTTTGCCCACGAGAAGTGTCTCCGAGGCACTCATACCCGCGCTGACCAGTCCGTCAGAGTCGCACACACGACACAAAACGAGCCCTCAGTGCTCTTACCAAACCGCCCTCCGTCCCCCGAACAGAAACCTGGCCCCGCTCACCCTGAGCGCGCCGGCTGCAACCTCCTCTGGGGCTGACGCAGGCCCGGGGGGCCGGCGGAACGAAGCCGGCCAGGCCCGGGCCAGGAAGGCCGCGCCCTCGGGGACCCGAGGACGGGGGAGCGGGGGACCCGAAGACGGGGAAGGGGGGGACCCGAGGACAGGGGACGGGGGAGGAGGATCCTAAGACGGGAGAGGGGACCAGAAGACGGGTGAGGAGGACGGAAGTCAGGGGAGAGGACCCGAAATGGGTGAGGAGAATTGAAGTCAGGTGAGGAGGACTAAAGACGCGTGAGGAGGACCGAAGCCGCGGCCACAGCGGCCCCGCGGCGCTTCCGCTCACCACATCTGTAGAGCCCAGACCACCGCTCCTCGCCTCTGGCCCGGCACCGGCCTCACCGTTAACCTGAGGGAAATGCGTATCCACGACTGCGGCCACACCTCCAGAGACTGCGAGTCCCCACAGGCCGCACGGGCGGCAGTCCTGTCAGAATCCGCGCGCTCCCCAGGTCGGGACGCGCCTTCTCGGTCTTTCCACATCTGAGGCGCGCAGCGCGCCGGCGGCCAGACGGCGGCAGAGTCCGCCAATGAGAACGCGGGTCCGCTGTCAGGTGACCGCAAGGACTCGTCTGATTGGTTAAGAGAAGGGCCGCCTTTCTCCTGAAGGAGCAGACGACTCAAACGCGTCAGCAGTAGCGCTGTTACATGTGCATGTAAAGAAAGATGTTTTCTTTCCTGGCCTTTTAAAGGAAGCCAACTACAAAGTTTACACTTGAGGGCTTCCAAGGTATTATGAATACGCTCTCACAGTGAAATTCTCAATAGGAGTTCCAGAATACTTTTTTTAAACTAAGAAACTTCAAAATTGGAATATAAAAAGAAATATCTACATAAAACCGAATCACTGTGTTGTACACCAGAAACGAACACAGCATTGTAAACTGACTATACTTTAATTTTGAAAAATTTCTTTTAATTTTAAATTTTAAAAGTCACTACATATTAAAAAAAAAAAAAAAAAACTTCAAAATTGAGCTTGTTGATGTTCAAGGGGGGGCTACATGGCTTCAGACTTACTCTGAATGAAACCAGTACCTTACACTCCCAATTGATGGGATTCTACTAAAAACGCTTTTAAATTGTTTGAAATTCCTAGTCTTACTGGGTTTTAGAAGTCTTGAAGCCTAATACCACCTTTACCTTACTTTTCTGTAGGTAGGCTGTTATAGAAATGGCAGGTGGTGATTTTAACTTTCACAGAAGTCATCAACTGGTGTTAAAACACACCGCGTTTATGCCTTATCTGTTCCTGCAGTTTGTTGGGGTAGCGCACAAAGATTGTCAGCCCTCCCTCTAATTATTTAAATCTATGGACCAGCTTCATAGCTTTACCTTCTCTTGTGTTTCCCTCCTTTTCTTTACATGTTAGTCTTTTTCCTCCTCTCAGGTATTTCTGGGATGGAGTTTTCTATTAGTTTCATTTTTCTTTCTTCTCCCACAAAAGGAATAGGACTATAATTCTATCTTGACTTTTACCGTTTGTGTTTATTGACAACTGCTTTGTTCCTTTTACATTCCTTACTTTTCCCAAATATGTCATCTGTTAAATTATCTCCAGAAGTGTGATTTTATTTCTGTGTTCATCACGCACTTCTCAACTTTTGCAGTAACAAAATAGAGTTACCACTAAAATTCAACTGTACATGGTATTTACATTTTAGTACCCAACGGCTTTGTGCATTATTAAACTCACAGAATAGTCTCCTAGTTTATTTAGAGAATAAAGATTCCAAGAAAGATTTTTATATTCTTAGAAGACAAAACAAAAAACAAAAAACAAAAAAAAAAAACCACAAAAAACAAAAAACTGTCTCCCTTGCTGAGCCATTCTTTTATGACCTACCTTTAAAGGCTGGAAGTGCTTGACCTAAGCCCCTCTCTCTTCTATAACCACAAATTCCTCCAGGAAGTTCTCACCCAAACCTTTGGTTTTTAATGTCATAATATAACCCAGTGATTCTCAAATCTCTGTCATCAGACTTGACCTCTCCTTAGTGTTCGAGACTAAGCTGCTTATTTGACATCTCTACTTGATGTCATAAACCCAGCACAGTCAAAAGAATACACTTAATATTAATGTCTTCCTTTCTCTATGCCTTTCAACCATCTTCCTCATCTCAACAATACACCCAAATCCAAAAATCTTTGATTCTTCTTTTCCCCTTACCTCTCAAACCCAATGCAACAATGATTCTGAACCCAAGTCCTTCTACTGCCCTGACTACCACCCAGTTCAAGCTCTGTCATTTCTCATCTTCTCCATCCCTCTCTCCAACACAGCAACCAGTACGAAAACTAGAAACATAAATTGTGTAACATACTTGCTTACAACCACCCAATAGCTCTCCATTGAACTTAAAATAAGACCCAAATCTCTTACCCTGGCCTGCAAAGCCCTTAATGATTTGGCCCTTGTCAATCTCTCTGTCCCCATCTCATGTCACTTGCCCACTTCACCTGCTAGATTCCAACCAGGCTCTTTCTGATCTGGGAACAACAATCCATTCTCATTCTCACTTTAGAGTCATTGCACCATCTCTTCTAGCTACAATGTCCCTTCCTCCACACGTCCAATGGCTGCTTCATCCTGGCTGTTCAGTAGTCAGTGAGGCCTTCTATGACCAAACCAATCTAATGGAGTTATCCTGTCATGTACCACCACCTTATCCTCCACAGTATGATCACTGTTAACTAAATTCTTTTCTGTCTTCCTCCACTAGAATGAAAGATACAGAAGATGATGAACTCTGTCTCAACCACTGCTCTAGCACCACAATTTGGGACATTGCTTAGCACATAGTAGGCACTCAATAAAGTGTTTATTAAATGAATTGAAAGAAGTGACTTTAAACATAACGAAACTATGAATTTCATGGCATTGATTTTTTTTCCTTTTCACAGAAAGTTATCACATTTACTAAAAGATCTCAAGTAAATATTTATTTTAGACAACTTTCATGGAAATCTGAGGCAGTAAAGAATATTAAAATGTTACATTACAATGCACAAACTATTCCAGAAGTTACAGTACCCTCAAACCCTACATGATATTAATTATACATTATGAATTATTGCATTGTCAATAATTAAAATGCAGATAACCCATACCTCAATGTCTCTTTACGTTATCTAAAACATATTTTATGTTTCTCTGGATTTTAGGAATCTAACCTCAACTTTATGTGAATTTTGCTGGCAATGTGAAATATATCACCAAGGTCTGCTCCTATGGTTTGGTCTCCAAATTTTCTGGACCCCATCCCTCTCGCACTAAGACAGATCACATTTTTCATCGCACTATACTTATAGGAAGTAGTACTTATACGAAGTAATCCTCCCTCCATTCTTCTGGCTTTCCCCCTCCATTTTTGTTCCAAACACTGTAAATATAATTTCTAAAAGAATATTTTACTTAAGTCATTTCTCTGTCCAAAAAAAAAAACCCTATACTCTAATACTATTTCACTAACTCTTCTCACAAAGACTTTGCGCCCCAGGTTAATCAGTTCTTCTTGAAATCTTCAACTTATAATTCAGAGGTTGCCAACCTGTGGGCCTGGGATTATAAATTATAAGAAAGAATAAGTGAAACCACCATATATTCCAGAAGCACTGTCTGATACTGAATGATTTACACACTGAAAATGTCTGTCTATGCATATATATGTCTGTGTATGCATATGCCTTTGCATACACTATGTTTAAATTTATTTGACTAATCAAATAAAACATTTTATTTAAATATATAATAGTGTTTCTGAATTTGTAGTAGTATTTTTAGTCATGTTTCATTTTTTCAGTAGACATCAAATATACAACAACTATGACATTAAAGTCCTAAAAGTTTTTTGAAATTTAAAGGGGGCTCAATATTTTAAGTTCTATTACATTCTATTTCATCAATTGACCTCATAATACAAATACTATGCTGCCTATCCAGGTACCTCCCACACCAAAGCAATATCAACATACACTGCGTTAATAAAGTAAGACTTCCTGACCATCAACCCGCACTTTAAACATTAATGGGTCATCAGTTTTATCCACCTAAGGTCAGTAATATTTATATTTTAATTCAACTCACTTTTTATTCATCGACTGTTAAGCAAGTAATAAAAAAAAGTATTAAAGTTATTCCTAAAAGCCTCTGTTACTTAACTCTGATAGATCTGGAAGCTGCTAACAGTACACTCATTAGCACTGACGGAAAATTGCTTAAGAACATCTCTAAACCAAAAATGAACAACAAAAAAATTTAAACATGAATTGAAACAAATGTTTAGAACACAGAGCTCATCATTTCTTATGTTTAGATGTAGAAGGAGAGCCATTATTTCACATTGTACTAGTAAATTTACTACCTTATTGATTTTAGTCTATTTAACTTATTGCTTACTAATACTGCCAATTTCACTTTATTCTACAAAAGTAAAAATGGGAGACACTCAATGCAAGCAGTCAACTCCTTAAGTAAATAATAATGAAAAGTAATGTATTCAACGGATATAAGATGTCAATATTTTAAAAACCATATGTCAAAAGTTGTTCCATTCAAAAATCATTCCAAATGTGTTCAATTACCCTTAGAAAACTGACCTAAACCCTCAAAATACGTCTCACATAGCAGGTAAGCTCTGTATTTATGAGAAGTGAGTCTGTTACTAAATGTGTTTGTACAAAGAGCACACCCGAAGACAACTCAAACCCACGGAGCTTGTAAGAGCGGGGCGACCTATCCAGTAAACATGCTTTCTGTATAGCCATGCTCTGCTAATCCCTGTGTCCTCCCTGTAGATAACTGCACTTATTCCTCAGGGCTTGACTTAGGCACCACTGAACCCAAAGCCCTGAGACCGAGTAAGGTGACCTTCCTGTGGGTTCCAGTGGCATCTTGTACCCAGATACCACTTATGACATGTAAATGAAGACTGATTTTCTGTCTCCACTCCAGGCATGAAAGTTCAACAACAGTAGGGAGTGTGTGTTATTCACCATTTAATCCCTAGAGCCTAAAACTCACTAGATGCTCAATTAATCCTTGTTAAATGAATAATAAACAACTATTCAAAAATTCACAGAACACATATGAAATTTGAAAGTGAGAGAGAATCCTTTTAACTGAAAACCCGTAAATCTCCAAAACTGACTCAAACTCTGTTCCTTCTGGAAATATAAAATCCACAACACTGTTTATAGGTTATGTTGACTTGTAATTAACTTTAAGAGAAAGAAACTCTCCTAGAAATCTATCCAAACTCATTTTTAGCATCTATTCACATTTAATTTTCTTCAGTGATTGAAAACAACTGAATGGCATCCTAATGAATAATAATAAACAGTAAAAACCACTGGTTACATCTACTGTACACTTACAGAGGATGCTGTTCAAAGAAGTTTTTATCTATCTCCTATAGTCATTATAATGATAGCGTAACGCAAGTACAATTACCTCACGCATTCTGCAGCTGAAGATACTGAGAGACAGGTATTATGCCAATAATGGACCCTGGCCACATACCCTGTAAGCCCCAATAGGTATAAATACCATCCTGGTGTTTCTGACGCTGTTAAACTGATTCTCTTTGACAAACAAGTAATCAGTATTGGGCAGGCGGCATGCACATAAATTAAACCACTGGGATTTGAGGGAGCGGGGCTCATATTTTTTTCTTACGAAAGCATGACTTAACTTATCCTGAGTCACCCAGGAAAGCAAGTCAGCTTCATTTCAGGTGCACTTGATTGGCAGCAGCTCCTTGGAACAAGGTACTGAAAAAATACCGAGAGACTATGGGAAAATCAGAGAGGAAAGCTACGCATGGAATTTCAACATCTCCGTAAGTATGAGAGATGGGATAAATCCTGAAACTCAATGTAGGGCTTATGTTTTATGCAAATTGAGGCCTATGAACTGAAAGACTGGTGGTAAACTTCAGTCACCAAGTCCGAACCGCCCCCAGTAAGCTCTCAGAGTTGCAGCGTAGTTCTCTAGTGCTACTAACCTTAGCTCCTCTCTGTTCCCATCTTCCTGACCGCCAAGGTGACTGTCTTATCCCCACACTAAACCCTGAATGACAATAATTCCCAGTAAAGCAATTTCTGCTGCAGGATTTTAAGGCATGACCTTGAAAATGAAAATCTAACAAGATAAAAAAATTATTATTCACAACATCAGAATTTCCCAGATTAATTACTTAAGTGTTTACTGATTATTTTTTTAAATGTTCTGGCTACAAGTCAAGTATCATTTTCCATTAGCTCTTTTCTAACGGAGAACTTCAGAAGTACAAAACAGTATGAAAGTATTATAATAAACACCCATGTTTCAACACTCAACTAAAAAATAAATTATTACATACACAGGTGAATTCAACCAGGTGGGTACCCAGCCCTGATTTTCTTCTGTTTGCTTCCCTGAAGCAGTAGTAACCATTCTGCTGAATTTAGAATTTATTATTCAAGGGCACTGTTTCACAATAATATTACACGTCTACATTCTAATACTAATTACAGAATTGTTTTTCATGTTGTAAAATGATATAAATGGTATCATAATACATATGTTTGTAATTTTTTTATTTTTGCCCAACACTATGTTCTTGGAATTTATTCTTGTTGATATGTATGGTTATATTTTCACTGTGTGCAGTATAACCTTGTTTGAATAAAGTACAATTTGATTATTAATTTCCCTACTGACAAAATTTTGAGATCCTTTTTTGTTTATATGTGTTTTAAATAGAGTTTACTTTTTAGAACAGTTTTAGGTTCATAGCAAAATGGAGCGGAAAGTACAGAGAGTTCCCATATACCCTACCACACACACACACACACACACACACACACACACACACACACACACTCGCACCCACATGCGCACGCGCACTCATACACACAGAGCCTTCCACACCAGTGTGGTGCATCTGTTACAATCAGTGCACCTACACTGAAACATTATTATTACCACCCAAAGCCCATAGCTTACATTAGAGTTCACTCTTGGTGCTGTCCTTTCTATGTGTTTCACCAAACGTACAATGATGTATGTCCACCATTATAATAAAACACAGAATAGTTTCACTGCCCTAAAAATCTCTGTGCTCCACCTCTTCATCCCACCTTCCCTGTAACACCTGGCAACTACTGATGTTTTTCCTGGCTCCATAGTTTTGCCTTTTCCACAATGTCAGAGTTGGTAGCCTTTTCAGATTGCCTTTGTCCTTAACGTAAAGTAATAAATTAACTATTACTGAAAATGCATGGGACCAAATCCACCTTCAATCTGTGTAAGATTAAGCATTACTACAGTCACAAATATGAATACTTACTCTGGTAACATTAAAAACATTAATTCCTTGAAGCAGGAAGACAATGCCTGTGCGTTCTTTGGAAGATACAGCAGGAATTTTTTCAAAAAAAGCCAAATGAATTAGCACACTGTCAAAACTGACACATCAATATTAATTAGGTCATCAGTCCAAAGAAGGAAAATCAGTCAAAAATCAACCAACATTAATTAATCATCTACTTCCCTCGGAAGTGTTATTATCATGCACTTGAGATACAAGACAGATGAGACGCTGCCTCTGCCTGCAGGTGCTTTCCCGCTTATTATTTCATAATAGTTTCAGAAAGTAAATTTAAAGGGTCATGTGATTTAGCAACAAGAGATGCAGTAGAAGAAGCAATTCATTATGCTTGAATGGGGGGAAGAGGGGGATTTGTCCAGGGAGGAGGGGAATGCAAATAAATGCAGGAGGGCCTCGCAAAGGAAGAGATACTTGACAGCTGCCTAGAGGGTGAGCAGGCTTCCCTCAGGAGCAAAACCTATGCAAGGGCGTTTCAGGAAGGGAGAGAGCAGAGCACACCCAAAGGCAAGCTGTCTCTCAGTAAACTCAATCAGGCTGGACTGACTGTACCTCCGGGGACGTTCATGCATGTCCAAATACACAAACCAGCATGGGAGGACAAAGATTCACTCCCTGATCAAATTCTCACCAGGCTCCCCCAAACCCTCTTCTCCACGAGGCCTCAACCTTGGCCTAAAAATCCCACAGAATCTCAACAAAAATGATTTTGCCCATCCCTGACCCTTGCCCAGTTCACGTTAAAAGACCTAAACACCAACATGTTTTCTAATAGCTGAAGGCCACATCCTTAGAATGACTCTAACCAAGCCCCAGCCAGAAAGGGCCTGCATGAGAAAGCTGAAGGCTGCCAAAAGAATTGCTTTTGCCTTAGCATTTACTAAAAGGGCCTGACAACTGCGACTCCTTCCTCTGTCCCTTCCAGATAGACTGGTATCTCCTACAACTCGAGAGTGTCTTTCCTAAGTACCTGAAAGCCATGCCTTTGAAGTGTGATCACCAGGAAGGATGGAGCCCCTGTCTCCAACTCCCTTCAATACCTGCCAGCCAGCAGACCCAGCTGGCCTCATCAGCATTTATATCGAGGACCCCTTTGTAATGTTTCACTTCTCTGATGCTGACAATTGATACGGAGCTCAGTTTATGCTGGGCTCTCCTCCCCACTGCAATAGTACAGTACTGATTAAAATCTGTCCTGACCATTTTAACTAGTGTCTGGCTTTGCTTACCTTTGATAGTAACAGAACAGGAACTAATGCAATCCATAGTCCTAAAGCCTTCAGTAACTCTCTTTGTCTTTCAAATGTAGTCCTGCTTGTTGCTTGGCACTTGAAGCCCTGCCTGAGCCCAGCAGAACAACTGGGAATTCCCAGAAGAAGGCTGCTTCTTCTGTCCTTTGTCCTCATCCTCCTTATGACATGAATCCTTCCATATCACACTCTATTCACCTATTTTTATACTGAACTCATTTATTCTCCCCTTCATTCATATGTCAAACACATTCATTAACTGATTATCTACCATTTGTCAAGACTTCCCACTCAAAGTCCATGCCTCTACTGTCATAAAGCTCCACTAATAGCTCCAGCCAGAGTATCTTCTTTCCCAAACGAGGATAGGGTGAGTACATTTAACCTACAGGCAGAAATTTTTTCTTCTATTATATCTTTGACTATTGCTCCTATAGTATGCATCCTAGCAATTTCATCAGGAACATATTTTCCATATATTATATTTTGGATAGACCACATGATAGTCCACAGGCCAAATCTGGCCCACTGCCTGTTTCTGTACAGCATGAACTAAGAGTGCCTCTTACATATTTTAATGCTTGAAAAAAATCATAAGAAGAATATTTTATAAACATAAAAATCAAGAAATTCAAATTTCAGTGTCCATAAATACACTTTTTTTGGAACGCAGCCATGCTCATTCGTTTACATACTAGTTATGGCTGTTTTCATGCTACAGTGTTCCGAGAGTAACTAGCTCTAACAAAAAAATTTATTACTCACAAAGCTTAAAGTATTTGCTATTTGACTCTTTACAGAAAAAGCATGACACCCCCTGTATTAGATAACTATTTGCTGCTGCAGTGTGTTCATTCCAGTGATGGTTAAATAAGAAAAGTATCATATGATATCACTCATATGTGTAATCTAAAAAAAAAAAAAGAAAGAAAGGAAAAAGAAGACACTAATGAGCTTATCTATAAAACAGAAATAGATTCACAGACAAGGTAAACAATCTTATGGTTACCGGGGGAAAGGTGGCAGAAAGGATAATTTGGGAGTCTGAGATTTGCAAATGTTAACCACTATATATAAAAAGAGATAAAAAAGATTTCCAGTCAAGATGGCGGAGTGGTAGGACTACGAGCTCGCTTCTCCTCACGACTACAACGAAACCACAATGGAATGCTAAACAGCCATCGAGAAAAAGACTGGAACCTAGCAAAAAAGATCTGCAACTGGAAACATAAAGAGGGAACCACAGCAGGAAGGTAGGAGGGGTGTACTCACCATATAATCAGGCCCCATACCCCCCGGGGGGGCGACCCACAAGCTGAAGATTTGTGAAGTCCCAGAGGCCCTCCCACAGGAGGGCAGAGCTCTAAGCCCCAGGTCAAGTTCCCCAGCCTGGGTCTTGTATTGGGAAGAGAAGGAGACCCCAGGACATCTGGTTTCGAAGGCCAGTGCGGCTTGGTTCCAGGAGCCCCGTGAGACTCAGGAAAACGGAAACTCCATTCGCCTAGAAAGTGTACACGAAAACTCACGTGTGCCAGGTCCAAGGGCAGTGATTTTGTAAGAAACTGGGCCAGACCTGCCTGCCATGAAAGACATGGAAGAAACTTAAAAGATCTATTACTAAATGAAAAAAGCCAGTCTGAAAAGCCTACAAACTGTATGATTCCAACCAAAGGACCTTCTGGAAAAGTCTCAGCTACAGAAACAATAAAAAGATCGTGATTTCCAGGGGTTTGGGGAGAGGGAGGGAGGGAGGGGTGAACAGATGGAGCACAAGGGATTTCTAGGGTGATTAAGTGATTCTGTGTGATACTATAGTGTGTCTACATGTCATTATGCATTTGTCAAAACCCATAGAACGTACAACACCAAGAGTGAACCCTCATGTGAACTATGGGACTTTGGTTGATAATAACGTGCCCATGTGGGTTCATCGCTTGTACCAAATACGCCACACTGATGAGGGATGTTGAGGGTAGGTGAGTATATATGTGCGGGTGGGGAGGGCTGTGTGCGAGCTCTCTGTATTTTCTGCTCAATTCTGCTGTGAACCTGAAGCTGCTCTAAAAAAATAAAGTCTATTAATTTAAAAAAAGAGATTAAAAAAAACAAATTTCTTCTGGATAGCACATGGAACTATATTCAATATCCTGTAATATGAATATGAAAATGAATATATGTACACATATGCATGACTGGGACATTAAGCTGTACACCAGAGACTGCCACACTGTAACTATCTTCAATTAAAAAAAATCATACTCTCAGATCTAGAAAGGAAAGTGGTGTGCAGTTTTCAGTTTTTTACAGGCATCCATTTAATTCAGCTCTGATCTTATAACTTGGCAGCTTCTCCTTCTGCAATGCTGTTCCTGTCTCTGCATGTGCCTTTACTACTTCTCCTGCATCCAGAATGCAGTGGGTCCTCCCCAGCTCCCTACCTCCCTACCAGCACCCACAGCATTTGGTGGGAGTCTTAGATGTCACAGGATGGCAGAGGGTACAAAGCTTATTAGCGCAGCCCATGCTTGCACCAGAGGCGGAGAGGCTGGATGGATTAAAGTGTCTGCCAACCTTCCCACAGTGTTTGAGGGAAATCTACGTGTGGCAGAGGTGAACTCCATGTAAGTTTTTCTCCAACTGGTTCCATCTACCTTATAATTAATGATATCTCTCTCTAGATTTTAGATTCAAATGTTTTTCAGTCTAAGAGTTCACTTTCTTAAGTTTTCATTTCATTTCAAGAACTACTTGATCAGAAGCTCATCTTTAACTACAATGGGAATTTTTTAAAATCTCTAACATATTCCAAGAATGAGTCTTTAGCTCATAAGACAATTTACTGATGCTGTATTATTAAAGTATTCCATAAAATGCTTCCTACTTTGGGGATTTCAATTATGTCATCTTCATCTTTTTGAATTGCCATCCTGTCCTAACTGGGTAGCAGCATCAGTGTGCATTGAAAACACCAAGAATTATTTCCATGCAACTTATAAGTTATAATTTAACAAATGGCTCCATTCTGGCCAATATAATAATATGCCAAAAATTGTTAGACATTTTCCTATAATTCTTGTGTTCTATCAGAACTTTACACATGCAATCAATTATCTTCATAGACTGGATATTCATACATCATAAGGCTACTTACTTCCTTTCTGCCACACCTAACATGTACTACATTTTCCTCTTAAAGTTTTTGGGGAAAAAAAGACTTACATAACTAAAACACAAGGATTTTGAGAAACAAATATGGCTATTAATAATTCATGTTCTTTCCCGAACACACTGGCTTCCTTTTACCTTCCTTTGGCCCAAAATTCTGTGAAAGTCACAGTGAATAAAGTAAATAGAACAACAGAACAGCAATAATGTTAATATTTATTTGCCTATAATTATGCTTTATTCCTTCAATTAATTTTTAGGAAAAACACTGAGAAAGTACCTGACATTTAAAAGGTTTCATAAATTGTATTTTCAAAGTGACTCTTACATCATCCCGCATTTATCTCACACTGACATTTTTATTATTCAAAAATTCTCACTTGAAGAAGAAGAGAGCTTCATCTGGAATATCACAATGATTATGCATCATTAATACGCTAATGCATTATTTATCACGGTGAATGATATCCTGAAACGAGAAGTCACTGATGATACAATACTGCTCTATCATGTTCCATTATGGGAAGAAAGACTTTTAATTAAAGTGACGCCATAGAAATCAGAAGAAACAGAAAGAACTCTTGATATTATTCTATCTACAAGGCTCAACTACTTTTTGGAGGCCTGATAAAAATCAGCAGTGTTGTTTTATAGGCATGGTAGGTTTGGACCAGTCTTAGAATCATTGACGAGTTGGACTGAAACAAAGCTTAAAGATCTTCTTACTGTATCTCTCCTGAGTCCACAAAGAATAACACCAGAAAATTCTGCTTGCAGGACTAAGATCATTAAATAAGAATCCTATTTTTTATGAATCTTTTTTAGGGACTCTTCATGACTATTGATAAATGATTGGCCTAAGACAATCACTGGTCCCCTTTCGAACTTACTGTAAACTTGTGTTTGGATGTGTGTGTATGTGTGTGCACAAGAGTCATTCCATATGTGTGTATGTTTCAGTGTAACTAAGAAGGCTGTGGACACATTGATTTTATAACCAGCTATTTTATAGCGGTCTCTCCTAAGCCCATCTTTGGTAGCAGTTTTTCCATTGACTCATTTGGGATTCTTAGATATACAATCAAATCATCTGCAACTAGAGATAGCTTCACCTCTTCATATCCACATTTAAGTCTCTATGTCTAATAACACGGGCTGATACCTCCAACGCACATAGGCACAGCACAGAGATACTGAACATCCATCTTTCACTTACACCCAATTCTGACCACTAGTGTCTCCCTGTAACTGAGGTGCTGAACTGAAGTGTGTGAGTGTGTGTGTGCTTGTAAAATAAGTGTTAAGGAGCTACCCACCAATTCCTATTTTATTATTTTCCAAAACATAGATTTTCTGCTATCTTAAGAGATGTCCAAAGGCTTTTCCTCCTTAGCTCGACTGATATGAAGAATTATTTTAATGGCATTTTTGGGCATTGAGCCACTCTTGGATTCCTGGAATAAACCTCACTTGGTCACGATGTATGTTTTAATGCAACATTGTTTTCTGTTAAAACATATTTTACTTTGGATTTCTGTATCAATATTCATAAGGAAAATTATTTTATAATTTTCCAAAATAACTTTTTAAGATTTTGGAATCCTTGTTATACTTAGCGAAATCAATTTGGAAGTTTTCTTCCTTTTTGTATCTTTGGAATAATTCAAGCTGCGTAGTTAAGTAGGGGTTTATCTGACCCTGGTGCATTTCTTGTCAGGAAATTCTTTTCTTACTTTATTTATTTTACGATAATTAGTCTGTTTAGACTTTCTGCAGTGCATTTAATTTTTCTACAAAATGATTCATTTCATGAAGATTTCTAAGTCAACTTGCATGTAAGTGAATTAATGGCCTTTCAAGATTTTAATTCACTGTTTTGACCATTCTCCCTCTTGTACCCTTTTGTAACTTCTAATATTTGAATATTTGTACTTTCTCCCTTTTTCTTGATTAGTCTATTGATGTTTTTCAAAGAAACACTTTTTAAATTAACTCATCAGTCTCCTTTGTATCTTTATTAATCCCATCCTGCTATTATTCTTCTAGTTTCTTATCTGCCTGTTTAATTCATTCTTTTTTTCATTTTTATTAATACATGCATTTAATACTAAAAATTTCCCCCTAATAACTTCCTTCGTTGTGCCCACATAGTCTAAAACACCATGTATTCATTTTCACTATGTTCAAGAAATTCTTCCCCTTTGACCCAACATTTATTTAATTCTCAGGTAGAAGGGATTTTTATGGGTTTGGGGCTTTTTTTGAAAACTTAATTTTTAGTTTTATTCTTTTATAGTCATGTTTGAAGTATTGCTATTCTTTGGGATTTACTGAGCTTACCTTTATGGTCTAAAACATGGTCAATACTCTTTAACACTGCATTTAAAAATGTCTACTATTTCTGGTGTTAAGACTTCGACGTATCTGTACATGGTCAAGCTCACTGACCTCTGTACTAGGCATCTGTTTCTCTTTTCTCTTTGTATCTCCAATAGTTCATGAAAGCTGTTTCTGTTACTGGATACACACAGCTATTTTAACTTCCTTGTGAAGTGCACCCTTTACCATTACTAAGTGTCCTCTCTTATCTCTTTTAAAGTTTTTTGGTCTGAATTGCACCGTGTCCAGCCATAAGGACACCTGCTCTCTTTTTGATTTGCATGTCTCTGTATAACCTTATCCATCCTTTTATTTTTATTTTTCCAAACCTCTCAGCTCTAGTATACATGGTGTCAAATTTGGCTTTGTTAGTGAATCTTAAAATCTCAAGTTCTTCTTATTTTGATAGGTAAGTCAAGTCCATTTACAATTATTTATGATTAATATGTTTGGGGCTCAATTCTCTTATATTGTTAAAATATGTATTTTTGTTTAAAGTGAATATAAATACATAATTTCACCTTTATTTACAATGGATTTTTTCATGTATTTAAAACACTGGGTGTGTCTATCACTTGTGGAATCTACATGTATCTACCCTTCACTATGTGGTCTATTTTATTTGTGCAGCACTACGCTCTCTCATATCTTTACGTCATATCCACATTAAAGATACAGATATAGGTATCTTTTGCTTAGGATGTTTTGTCTACCCTTATACTAGTATCTTTAAATAATGCGTTTAAGTCCCACTGGTTTTGGTTACTGTGTGTTCTGTGAGCAACACTAAGAACAGCTCAAAATGTCTTCTTTTGTCCTTCTCTCCCAGCATTTAACTTGAAGTTAGATCTTTTACTTTCAGGTAATACCCACAAGGCAATCAGAAAGCTTAATACAGTTTTTCGAAACTCTCCCCATTCTTCTCCCATTTTGGGGTAGTTGTCAGAGCATAGAGCCATCACACGTGATACGCTCTCCTTTAGAACCATCCTGAGTGCCAGCATCTCAGGCGAGTGTGTAGTGCGTACTCACCACCGTTCCTTGTCCAGTCTTCCCTGGACTTTGGATGTCTCCAGTAAATTCCCAAAGAAGGGGTCATGGGGACAAAACCCCTAGATTTTTCCATGTTCACAGTAGTGTGTTTATGGCCTTTATATGAAAAGTCAGTTTGCCTAGAATTCTTGACTCATATTTTCTTTCCTTAAGTTTCCTAATATGTTACTCCATCACTTGTCATATAGCACTGGTGCTAAAGATAAGTCTACATGGATGACTGAAACATGATGCCATGTGCACCAGAAATTGATGCAACATTGTAAAACAACTCTACTTCGATTAAAAAGCAACTTTTAATTAAAAATGAATAAAATAAGTCTCATGGAAATCCAACTTTCTTTCCTTTAAAAGCAACTGGGTCTTTTTACCTGGATTCAAAAGATTTTTTTTTTTCTTTACCTTTGAAATCCAATAGCTTTACACAATATCTGTCTTGGCCAACCAAGAAGTTGGTTTGCTGGTGTGCACTGTGCATCTTCACTGTGTAGCTTTAGGCAAGCACTCTTCACTTCGGTTTCCTTCCCGGGGCCATTTTTTGTAAGTACATTCTCCTATGCCTAGGATCTTCTGTTAGCCTTCTTATTTAAATACATTATTTTTATGGCATATTTAGGTTCACAACAAATTTGAATACGAAGCACAGAAATTTTCCCATATACTCCCTGCCCTCACACATGCTAAACCTCTCCCACTATGAAATCCCCCAGCAGCCTGTACATTTGTTATTCGAGATGAAACTACACTGACAAATCTAACCACCCAAAGTTTTCACTCTTAGTACTTTACATTCTGTGGGTTGTAACAAACGTATAACGTCATGCATCCATCATTACAATATCATACTGAACAGTTTCTCTGCCCTAAAAATCCTTCGTGCTCCCCCTACTCATCCCTCCTCCCTAATCTCTGGCAATCATTGGTCTTTCTGCTGCCTTCCTAGTTTTGCCTTTCCCAGAATGTCATATAGTGGAATCCTACAGTATGTAGCCTTTTCAGATTGGCTCCTTTCACTCAGCAATAAGCATTGCAGTCTCTTATATGTCTTCCCATGGGTCAATAGCTCACCTCTTTTGACTACTGAATAATATTCCACTATGTATATACACCACGGTTTTCTTACCCATTCCCCTACTGAAGGACGTGCTGGTTGCTTCCAAGTTCTGACAATTATGAATAAAGCTGCTATAAATATCCAACTACAAGTTTTTGTGTGGACATTTAAATTTTCAACTTCTTTAGGTAAATACCAAGAAGCATGATGGTTGAATCGTATGGTAAGAGTATGCTGAGTTTCATAAGTCTCCAAACTGCCTTCCAAAGTGGCTGAACTACTTTGCATTCCCATCAATGATGAATAAGAATTCCTGTTACTTCACAACCTTGCCAGCATTTGATGTGTCAGCATTCTGGATTTCGGCCACTCTAATAGGTGCAATGATATCTTACTGTTTTAATTTGCACTTCCCTAATGACATATGATATGGAGCAGCTTTTTGTATGCTTATCTGTGATCTGTATACAGGCATCCTCTGCTTTCCAAAAGTCTGCTATATGCCACTTTGCTTTTAGAGAAGAGCTATGTTAGTACCTGGTTTGCTAATTAAAAGAAATCAGAAGAGAAAGCAGGACACTAATTAACTCGTCTACAAAATAGAAACAGACTTGCAGACATAACAAACAATCTTATGGTTACCAGGGAAAGGGGGCGTGAAGGGATAAATTGGGAGTTTGAGATTTGCAAATGTTAACCACTATATATAAAAATAGATAAAAAACAGATTTCTTCTGTACAGCACAGGGAACTATATTCAATATCTTATAATAAGCTTTAATGAAAAAGAATATACAAATGTACATACATATATATGCATGACTGGGACATTATGCTGTACACCAGAAATGCGCACATTGTAACTGACTATACTTCAGTTTAAAAAAAGATATTAAATAATAATCATGAATACAAAAAAAATCAGAAGAGGATTTTTACTTTTATAAAAAAAGCAAAAAGAGGAAAAAGCATTCAGCTTTTGTTCTGCAACAAGCCATTACAGATCCAGTCCACCCCCTGAGAAACAAGAGGGGCCCCACCAAGCTCCTTCCCCAGACACTGTACTCAACCTCCCAGCATCAAGTAGCCATAGCTCTGAACTGTGTCTGTGAGCATCTGTGCTTTATCTCAATTTAATCTGTGCATCTGTTAGCAAGATGCTTCCAAAGGTAATTGCTTCTTCTCTTTAAGGCATCTTGCCTTACAAAAGGTTGCACAAGGATGGTCTGCTTTCAGACAGCAGGGAACACCTATAGCCTGTGGTGTCTATTAAGGTCTCTGGTGAGTTTTTTAACCAAGTTGCTTTCTTACATTTGAATTTTAAGAGTTCTTTCTGTATTTTGGAAACAGTGTCCATTGTGTTGCATTTGCTCCTTTATCAAAGATCATTTGTGGGTCTGTATCTAGGCTGTCTGTTCTGCTCCATCAGTCTGTTGGTCTAATCTTTCATCAATACTACACTGTCTTGATTACTGTAGATTTATAGCAAGTCTTTAAGTCGAATAGTCAGCCTTCCAACTTTGTTCTTCTCCATCAATATTGTGTTAGCTATTCTGGGTACTTTCCCTCTCCAAGTGAACTTTAGAATATGTTTGTCAATATCCACAAAACAACTAGCTGGGATTTTGAATGACTGCACTGAGTTTACAGATCAAGTCAGGAAGAACTGACATATTGACAGTATTGAGTCTTCCTATCCATGGACATGGAATATCTCTGTTTAATTTTTCTTTGATCTCTTTCATCAAAATTTATAGTTTTTCTCATAGAGCTCTTGTAATATTTTATTAGATTTATAGCTAAGTAGTTCACTTTCCCATGTTAATATAAATGGTATTGTGTTTTTAATTTCAAATTCCACTTCTTTATTGCTGGTATAGAGGGAAACAACTAACTTTTACTTATTAAATTTGTATCTTAAAATCTTGCAATAATTGCTTATTAGTTTTAGGAGTTTTTTGGTTGATTCTTTCAGATTTTCTACGTAAATGATCATGTCACCTGGGAACAAAGACAGTTTTATTTCTCCCTTCCCCTCTGTATACCTTTTGATTCCTTTTCTTGTCTCATTGCATAGCTAGGACTCCCAGCTAATGTTGAAAAGCAGTGGTGAGAGGGGATATTCTTGGCTTGTTCCTGATCTTTGCAGGAAAGCTTCAAGCTTCTCACCATTAAGTATGTTAGTTGTAGGTTTACTATAGATAATCATTATCAAGTTGAGGAAGTTCCCATCTATTCTTAGTTTACTAAGTTTTTAAATCACGAATGACTGTTGGATTTTGTCAAACACAATTTCTGCAACTATTAATGTACTATATGATTCTTTTCCTGTCTATCGATGTGAAGGATACATTGATTGATTTTCGAATGTTGAACCAGACTATATATCTGGAATGCTATGTGGTCATAGCATATAATTCTTTTTATACATAGTTAGATTCTATTTACTAATATTTTCTTGAGGATTTTTATATCTATGCTTAAAGAGAGATTATACCTTTTTTTCTTCTTGCAATGTTTTTATCATGTTTTCATATAATGGTAATGTTGGTCTTATAAATGAGTTAGGAAGTATTCTTTCTGCTTCTCTCATCTGAAAAAGATTATAAAGAATTGGCTTGGTGTCTTCCTTAAATGTTTGGTAGAATTCATCAGTGAATTCATCTGGGCCTTGTGCTTTCTGTTTAGAAAATTATTAAATGAATATTTATATAAATATATATACCTGAATACTGTATTGCTATTATTACTTTCAACAAAATTATTTAATTTTCACTTAATCTCTCTCTGATGCTCTTCCTTCTTTAATAAAGATTAGAATTTCTGACCTATTTATTTTCCTTCTTGCTGAAGAACTTATTTTAACATTTCTTGCAAGACAACTCGACTAGCAAAATAATTCCCTGAATTTTTGTTTGTCTGAGAAAGTCTTTATTTCTCCTTCACTTCAGAAGGATAATTTTGCAAGGTACAGAATTCTAGGTTGGTTTTTTTTTTTTTTTTTCCTATCTCAACACTAAACATTTCACTCCAGCCTCTCTTAGCTTGCAATGGTGTCTTCAGAAGTTGGATGTAATTTTTATCTTTGCTCCTCCGTAGGTAAGGTTTTTTCCCTCAAGCTTCTCTTAAGACTTTTCTTTCATTTTCTGTACCTTGAAAGTGATATGTCCAGGTGTAGGGTTTTTTGGGGGTTTTTTTCTGCACTAATTCTGCTTAGTGTTCTCTGAACTTCCTGGATCTGTGGCTAAGTGTCTGACATTCATTTGCAGAAATTCTCAGTCTTCACTGTTTCAAATATTTCTTATATTCCTTTCTTCATGGCTCTATTTGTCCCGTAGTTCTTGGATATTCTATTCTGTTTTGGTTTCTCTTTCAGTCATTTTTCTCTTGTTTTGTTTTCCGTTTTGCAGGTTTCTTTTGAGATACTCTCAAGCTCAGAAATTGTTTGCTCAGCCAAGTCCCATTACTAATAGGCCCATCAAAGGCATTCGTAATTCCTGTTACAGTGTTTTTGATCTCCAGCATTCCTTTTTCATCCTTACCTAGAGTCTCCATCTCTCTGCTTACATAGCCCATCTGTCCTTGCAGGCTCACGCACTGGAACCTTTACCATTTTAATCACAGTTGCTCTGAATCCCTGGTTGAACAGTTGTGAGTCTGCTGGGCCTGTAATGCCTATGATTCTGCTTCTTATTCTCTCTTGGACACAGAAAATGACATACAAATACATAAGTTGCACATAAAGGAAAACTATATGATTATGTAAATAAATGTAAATTAGATTACTCCACTTGTATATATAAATTGTACATGATTATAAGTTATATGTGATTATATATGTTATATGATTATATGTAATTATATATATTATATATGTATATATAACTGTTTTGTGTATATATAATAAAGAGAGAGAGAGGCAAATAAGGAGCAGAATTCTGTCCACAGGCAATAAAGACGTGCCAGATAAACAGATGGAAACTGAGGCGAGCTTTCCTGTGCCCTCAGGAAGGGAGGGTGTCAGCACAGCTTTTGCAGTTTCATGGCTCTAGAGCAACTTGCTCTGCTCAAAACAAGGCGTTTCTGACTGGCACCTGCAGGCTGCTTCCCTCCCCGACTTTTACCTGGTCCTGCTCCATCCTCTGCAGCATCAGCTCAGCTCAGTCTGCACTGGGCTCCCAGCAGTTCTCCTCAAAGCAAGGCTTTGTTGAAAAAAGAGCCTTATTTGGTAAGTTTAAAAAATCCGTAGGCTAAGATGGCTCCAGAAACGTCCATCCTCATCACCGCGCCTTTGCTCCCCCTGCCTGTGGCAGCTGCTTTCACATGAGCCCACCACGCTTTCTAGGGAGAACCTGGTACCCATTTCAGAGACAACAGGAATCACGCTGCCTTCCCTCTGCTTCCTCCTATACACCTGCTGATACCAGACGTGGGGTAACTTGTCACCTAGTTTGTTTTAGGTACTAGGTTGTCTGTGGGTTTTGGGTTTTGCCATGGTTGTAGCTCTGTTTTTATGCAGAGATTCAAAGAGGCTAAAAACTGCCTCTCCAATAACTTCTCATTTCTCCTTAAGCCTTTAATAATAACAAGGTGGGTCTCTCTGAAAGTGCCTAGTTCCAAACAGCCAAAGCCTAACTTTTCAATTATAAGATATAGAAACAAAAATAAGTTATTCATGTAAGGAGTACACAGTAAATATCCATAATTATGAATTATGAATAACTAATTAAACATACCATCAGATTTAATATTTAGCTTTTCTGCAAGAAAATCTATGCCGGAATTGTGAAACATTCTCTTTCAGGCAGAGATCAGCCTGAATAAACACCCGAGGAGGATGAAACAGTCTTCTGAAAAATGAAGTCTTACATTTGATTAAAAGATACTATAGCTTAAGATGCTTCTGGGATCATTTCCAGGAACACATATATAATTTACAGTGACTGACTATTCACTGCCAACAACGATTCTGTTCTCCCAACTTTATAATAAATGCAGGAGACACCAATTTGAGGGGGAAAAAAAGTCCATCTTCCATTTTCTACCAATGAATGTCAAATTCAGATGTATCTGCATGAAATACATCTGTACCCAGGCTTAGAGCTTTTAAACATAAACTGAGATCTACAGTTTTGACTCTCTGTTGTTATAGAAAATTAAGTCTGTATTATAAAAAATAAAATTGCCCTAAGACTAATAGTTCCTTTTCAAATTTAATAATCTATTAAATTTTATGATTCACTTTCTAGCGCTTGGTACTAAGAGATAAGAAAATAAAGGAGCTGTACCCTGTCCCTCAGGGAATTCAGAAGCAGGCGTGTGCATTCAGGAGGGTACATACTGACAAACTCAGGGAGAGGCTGGCTGGTGTGGGTATTACACAGAATTAAGCCCAACTGGCAATATAACAGAAGTGTGAAGAAATCACTTAAGAAAAACAGAGAGGAAAACAACGAGGCATGTGGAAAAAACAACCCAGAAGAGGGACTGTTTGAGACAGGCTTTGAAGAACAAGCAGCATTTCACCAGGCAGAAAAGCAAAGGAAGGACCTGAAAGTCAGGGAGAACCAAGGCAAACAGAGATATGAAAAAAACTGACATAGTGGGGAATCGTTAAGTAATCTGAGTAGGGACAGATAAGAGAACTTAGAAAAACCAGTTCAGATTGGTTTGCTAGACTTCAACTGCTATTTTATTCTACACTTGATAAATCAATTCAGTATCTCATCCTAAATACAATTTTTTTCAGATTAAACCAAAAAGAATAAGGGAGCATAATCAGAACAAAAATGGTTAAAATGGACAGTTTACGTTCACCATGTCACCAGTCAGCTTGACAGTCAAGAATCCCTGCGAAGAACTAATCAGGTTTTTTTTCATTTTTTTTTTTCAGTTTTGAGATCTATAATTGACATATCGCACTGTCTACGTTTTTGATTGAAGTATAGTTGAAGCACAATATTACTATATAAGTTTCAGCTGTACTACCATAGACGGTACTGAGTGTTCCGCTGATGTTCACTTCTAGGATTTCCGTTTCAGGTCTGACGTTTAGGTCTCTCATCCACTTTGAGTTTATTTTTGTGTACAGTGTGAGGAAATGTTCTAATCTCATTCTTTTATAGGCAGCTGTCCCATATTCCCAGCACCTCTTACCGAAGAGACTGTCTTTTCTCCATTGTATATTCTTGTCTCATTTATCACAGATTAATGGACCAAAGATGCCTGGGTTCATTTCTAGGCTCTCTATTCTGTTCCATTGACCCATATATTTGTTTTTTTGCCAATACCATGCTGTTTTTTCTCATTTTGAGCATTTTTTAAAAATTATAGTCAGTTTATAATGTTGTATCAATTTCTGGTGTACAGCATAATGTTTCAGTCACACATATACATACATATATTCCTTTTCATATTTTTTCATTATAGGTTACTACAAGATGTTGAACATAGTTCCCTGTGCTCTACAGTAGAAACTTATTGTTTATCTACTTTATATATAGTAGTTAGTATCTGCAAATCTTGAACTCCCAATTTATCCCTTCCCACCCCTTTCTCACCCTGGTAACCATAAGTTTGTTTTCCATGTCTGTGAGTCTGTTTCTGTTTTGTAAATAAGTTCATTTCTGTACTTTTTTTTAGATTCCACATATAAGCAATATCATATGATATTTGTCTTTCTCTTTCTGACTTACTTCAATTAATATGGTAATCTCCAGGTCCATCCATGTTGCTGCAAATGACATTATTTCATTCTTTTTTATGGCTGAGTAGTATTCCATTGTATATATATATACCACAGCTTCTTTATCCAGTCATGTGTGGATGGACATTTAGGTTGTTTCCATGACTTGGCTATTGTATATAGTGCTGCTGTGAACACAGGGGTGCATGTGTCTTTTCAAATTAGAGTTCCCTCCAGCTATATGCCCAGGTATATATATGTTTGATGTTGTATTAGAGATTTCTTAAACTGTTCTAATTTTCAAATTTGTTCTTCTTTTTAACGTTCTGGTTGAATAATTCCCATTATTCTATCTTTCAGATCACTTACGCATTCTTGTGTATCATCTAGTCTATTAATTCCTTCTAGTGTGTTTTTTCACTTTATTGTATTCTTCTGTTCTAACTGGTTCTTTTTTTTTATATTTTCTAGTTTCATGTTAAAATTCTCACTGTGTTCAGCTATTCTTTTCCCCCAATTCAGTTAGCATTCTTATTACTAATGTTTTGAATTCTTTATCTGGTAAATTGTTTATTTCTACTTCATTTCTCAGGTTATTCTCTTGTTCTTTCAGCTGAGACCAGTTCCTCTATCTTCTCATTTTGCTTAACTTTCTCTGTCTGTACGAAATTAAGTGAAACAAGTTACTAATTGTGGTCTCAAGCAGGGACCCTTATGTGAAAGCATCCCTCTACAGACTGCGTGTGCCCAGCTGCTTTGGTGGGAGTGCTGGATTTGACATGCACAGAAGTCATGTCCTTCCGCAGGGTGTGCTGGCAGCTGTCACCCTGGTAGGAGGTGATTGCTGTTGATGGCAGGGCTAGTTCCAGGACCAGGTGTGAGGCGGGGCTGCCCCTCCGCTCATCGCTGTCACCACCCTATAAGGTTGGGGTCAGGTCTCTAGTTGCTGGAGCAGAAGTCCTGAGGGTTGGGTCCAAGCTGGCTCTGTTCCCTATAATGTGTGCTCCCTCTCCTCCAACGCCGGCGCTCTCACCCCGGAGGAAGCAGTGCCGGAGCAAGAGGGGCCCATGCGGGCTCTCAGCTTGTGACGAGGTCTGGGCTGCTTCTGAAGCTTCGGCTGGGGACGCGCCAGTAACGGCTGCCCCCGCTCTGCACAGACAGCACTCTGTGTCCGAGCCGCCTCCATCCCTCACCGCTGACCTCACCCTTCACCTCGCAGGCCCCGTGCCAGTGCGAGCTGCACTGCAAGGCGGCCCTCGTGTGCTCTTGGCCTGTGTCAGGGCACAGGCTGTGGCAGTCTGGCCGCCTTCAAGGTGGGCCGCTTCTGATGCACCACCGGTGTGAGCTCCGTGATGGCTGCCCCTCCACACACAGATGCCCCTTCAATCCACCCAGTCTGCTGCCCCTCGCCCGGCAGGGACTTGCTGAGAGTGTGAGGGGCTGGAGTGCTGTGGGGGCTCGGGCTGTGGTGTGTACCTGGGCAGTGAGGGGCACCAGGGCGGCCATCAGAGCGGCCTTCAGTCCCCTCTCCACCCTGCTTCAGGAGCAAGCCAGCACGTGCACGCTCCTCACAAGCGAAGTCCAGGCTCCCCTCAGCCCTCCTGTCAGTCCCAGCAGCCCTCCAACCGGCCAAGGGGACCCTTTCCCTGCGTCAGGCCCTGGGCTGGGGCACCCAGTGCCAGGCGCTGGCCGCTCACTCCCCAGGGCACATCTCTGCCTGTGTAACCTCCCTTCTCCTCTGAGACCCCTCCAGGGTACAGGTCCTGACCGATCACTTCTCTTCCCTTCCTACCTGATTCCACATGGATATTTCTTAGTCTCCAGTTCGTTTTCAGCGAGAACTAGTCCACATATGTTTCTGGTGTGTTTGTGGGGGAGGCCAGCTCCACACCCTCCCGCTCCTCCACCTTGATCCATCTCAGCATTAACCAGTTTAAGTGGACACGGAGCCCACGTCAGCGCCTTGACTGCCACACGATATACCTACTGCAGAATCAGGAGAATTCATTTCTAGTGCTGAAGCCAGTTCTTAAACAGAAGGGCCAGAAGAACAACAGCCAGCACAGCGTTCAGTATAAAGCAAAAAATCAAAACCCAGCTAACTAACTGGCCTGCCTGGTTCTAGCATCTACGGAATATCAGAAACCACAGGCAAAGTACAAAATATCAACATTCTTGATGTTTTCTTTTTTGGAAGAACTTTCTTCACAGCTGATACCTATCACAGTAACTTGTACAGGAAGGCTGCCCAGGGAACACGTTGTATTACCTGGTTCCTCGTTTCAGAATGGTCGAGAACTTAGTCCTGCTCATCCCTCCCTTCATTGTGCTCAAATGTCACCACCTCAGAAACGCCTTCTCCAAACGCCCACCTGGGAAGGATGAGTCCTTGCTCGCCACCCTCCACCCTGCGAGTAACACTCCGCTTTTCTGTCACCCTTATCAATTCTGAAATGACATCACTTATTTACGAGTTGACTTTTCCACTAGGATATAAACATCATGGGGGCAAGCCTTTGTCTACTCTTGTTAACAATCGCATCTGAGTTATTTGCAAAGAGTAATGGGCTCAATTGAAAACTGGCTTCATGCATAGTAGAAAATAAATTCCCATTTCCTTTAGTTTATATGTTCCACGAAAATAGTAATGTGCCCGTAAATAACACCCATGCTGCTAGTAAAACCTGAACGCTGGAACAGACTGAAAAGGCTAATGCCTTATCTCACCTTGGAATTTGAAGTTGACTCCAAGAAGCAAAGTCTGTTGCCAAATCCTTCTGCCGCCAGACACAGCTTCTGTTGTTCTTTGTGGATGGTTGCGGTACACTGCAGGACCACTTCATCATCCTGCAAAGGGGGGCAAAGGAGAGAGAAAAGTGAGGGCTGGCATGACTTGGACAGTCTAAATCAGATCTACAAGATGATTATTTTAGAGCATCTTTAAAAATCAGAGAAAAACCAGTATCAGACAACAGTTCCAAAAAAGCCAGAGAATCAATTCTGAGAGCACTTTTGTTTGCAAAAAAAAAGATAACTAGGCAGGGGGAGGAGGGAGAGGTGACTGCCAAGGAAGAAGTCAGCAGTTTTTCCCACCGTCATTACTGATCCCAGGAGGCAACCTGCACGGAAAATGGTAAAATGCAGGATTTCCACGTTAGCGCTCTCACATAGTTTTAATCATTAAAATTACCAAGAAATGGTCTGACATATTCCTAGGACACCGAGGATCATCAAGAATGGAACCAACTACTGGCGGCCCACGCACGCCGTTCCAGTGCGCACAGAGGGAAACAGGTCAATGACAGAACTGGGTTTGAATCAACACGTCATCTTAGTTCCACCACACACTGGCTGCTTGCTCATGTTTGAACCGATCCTGGATTGCTTAAAAGTGGACAGAGAGGTGATTGGCTAGTTCATTCCTCGGAAATCCAATCGATTAATTAAGCAGGATTACAGGGAAACTACAAGGGGAAGAGGACGCAGAGGAGAACCAGGACCGGCAGCAGCAGCACAGGACGCACCGGACTGGAGAATCAGCGACCGCTGGGCTCCCACCCGGCTCTGCCGCGGACCACGTGACCAGGGAAGCGCGGCCAGGTGACTTCCACCGCGGCTGACGTGCACAGGCAATGAATCAACAATAAGTGGAGATGGCACAATCATCTTTCAACAAAGCAACTCGCCGTCATTGATTTTGGTTGGCAAATGCCTAATAAAAAGTCTAACCCTTTATAGTTTGACATTTCAACCTCAAAGACACAGGACACTTAACAGAGTAGTAAAACAAACAAACAAACAAAAAAACTCATTGACCCTTTTGATTCAAACCAGAGTGAAAAGGGAATATGAGCATATCCTAGAAGACCCTCCCCCTGGGAGCATTGATGAGTGGAGGTGATGAGAGGTGACAAACATTCAAAAGCAGAAAACAAGCCTCCTGGGTTAACCTGAAGACTACGCTGTATCACCCAGAAAGGGGCAGCTCTAACGTACATTGAAAATGCTGATCATGCTATGCATTTGCTTTATTTCCTACATGGTAGCAGCAATACCCAGTAGCTAGCTTGCAGCACCAGTCACGGCCAAGTCCAGTGTCTTAGTAATTACCTCCCAACTATCCCCCCAGGTGCTCATTAATTTCCAGTGAGCATTCAATTGTTACATTTTGAAAGTCAATTGCTAAAAAAAAAAAACCATTATTTTCACATAATGAGTACATATTCAGCATGGCTATAATAAATACTGAAGTTCCTTTGTTGTTTATACAATCTGCAAGGTCAAAGCTATATCGTGTTTTCCAAAGAGGTGGTGAAATAACTAAGAACTGAACTGTGCTGATGTGCTCGGCGCCCTACCAGATTCCCAGTCTCTCAGCATCTGGTCTCACCTACCCTATGGAACTCACTCTAGCATGTACACTGCACACGTGGGTAAGACAGGCTCCTTTGGATGCTGGAGGCTATCTAAATATCAGTCAATGATGACTTTAAGGTATTAATTAAAGACATTTTAGGAATGAGAATAAGAGAACTCAGCAGGTGTAGGGCAGGTGAGGGTAACGGTGCTACCCAGGAAGCCCCAAAAGAAGGGAAGGGGCACCATATTTACCAAAAATATAGTGTACGCTTGCCCTGGAATTCATGTGCCTAATCCTCACAATATCCCAGTAATAGAAAGATTATCCACACAGATATAGATGAGGAAAATGAGGCTCTAAGGAACTTGTGACTCACAGGGCTGATTATACTTATTTCCAGGAACTGATCATTACACCTAATTTATCTGACTGTCAAAGTCCTCAGCCGACACAGCTTGCAGAGGCTCAAATGGTCTTTACCACATCTGTTACCTAGAGGAGTATTTCCCAGTCTTTGACGTGCATCCTGTCCCCTGTGGGTCTTGCTGAGATGCACAGTCTTGGGCGGATTCTGCATCTCTAACAAGTGCTCACATGTGAGGGGGCATCCACAGCAGGTCTCGGAAAGGATGGGGATCCCAGAAAAGAGGTGAGAAGTCTTTAAAAGAGTTTGGAGGCCATCGATAACAGCTGAATATTAAAAGAAGTCTGTGTACTTTGGACAGAGCCAGAAATGAGAGCACACGCAGAGATGCTCATTAGCATGTGGTACAAGCCAGCTGTCTAAGGGAAAGGAACAAACAAATAATGTACTGAACTGCTCTATTAAATTAAGAAAACCAACTCACTTGTGCAGGTTCCCTCCAACCTGATGCCTCAGCACTGGGTGGTGGAGGGCTCAGCCCGGCCACGGAGCAACATGAAGTTCAGGCAGCCCGGCCACACCACCCACAAGAGAGGCTATGACGACAACTTTCAGTCATGATCCAACTTTGACGGAGAGCACCTAGCCTGACATACTTTAAGGCTTTTCCCAGTTTATCTGGGAGCTGTTTCTATTTTAACATTCCAGTAAGCCAAGGGTTCCTTTCTGACAAAGTAAAATACGCTGAGCATTCATGGACTAAACACCAATTCACAACCACCTGCCAGTTCCCTTTAATTAACCCATCATTCATCTCAAAGCACAATTTTTCACCAGAACCACTGTGGCTTCAGCCTACTGACTACGCACTGAAAAGGTTTTGATAAGTAGCTTTATTTTTTATTTATTATAACCCATGTGCAGTAACTCTGGTTATTGTCAACATATACACTTGTGCATAAGGATATATCTGTATACACACACACACACACACACCATGAAATCTATCTTCTATTCCAAAAAGAAAGACTAAACACTGCCTGATACTGATGGGACCCAGAGAGTGAGTGAGCAGTGCTCGGGTAACAGAACAATAAGGACACATTAGAGTACAACTTTGGTGGTCACACAGCTTCCTCTGAATTAGTCTTTGCCTCCCAGGCCCTGAGGTCCAGGCTCCTAACTTTCATTCCTTGCCTTTGTGTTTTGGTTGCACATACCATCAGTGCACCTTAGCCCAAAGACAGAAAGTCACCCTTCAATATTCACCAGCTTTTTGATATACTTTGTTTTTTTTGAGCTGCTATGTCTTCTATCTAGTACCTAGGGCAACAAATTTTGATGCAACTCACAAGAAATAACATTCCATAATCAAAATGCTACAAAGATGGAATGTGCTTATGCTCTGTTCTTTCATTTTTTTAATTTCAAAGCCTGTTAATTAATTAACCATGAATGACCAGCATGATGATAAAGATACTAACATCTTGCTGTTTCTGGAAAACCCTGAACCCACACCAATCCCTACTGTATAAAAACACACTTGAGGAAATAAAATTACTCACCTTTCTTTGTAACAAAATAATAAATTATAAAAGGAAATATTTCAGAAGAAACTTCATGAACAATTAGATAAATGGCGATACTTAAGTAAGAGTGATGTCCAGCCTAGAGTCACCAAATCCTATGACGTCTACTCCATCAGTACCTTTCAAATCCCGTCCATTTTCCATTACCCTAGCTATCACCATCTGTCATTTAGACATCTTCAAAATCCAATGAGTAGTTTTCCACTGCAAACCCCTTTCCAACAGTGCTTCACCTTGAGGTCACACCATCAGCCTGACTCTACCGTTTCCTGGTTTACAACCTTCTACTGGCTTCTCATTGCTCTAAGGAATATGACCCGAAAAATCCTCTAGCCTACAGAACCCTGCATTGCATGGTCTTTGCCAGCCCAACATTTCCTCCAACCAACCTTCCTCCATTCCTTTGCTTCTACAGGACTTTTGCACATGCCATTGAACCAATTCTACAACCTCTAGCTGAGACATTATCATCTTTCAAATCTCAATTCAAGCATCCTTTCCAGAGGGGAGCCTTCCCTACCCCCAGGCTGTGGCAGTTTCTCTGTTTTGTGCTCCTAGAGCACCATTTTTCCTTCCTTCAGTTTCCTCAGTTGTCACTATGCATTCATTTAAGTAATTATGAGCGTGAGCAGTGTCTAGCACTGTGCCCAGCAAGTACAACACATGCAATAATTGATCATTTATCATAATCCACTTTATGATTACTCGTGAATGTGCACGGCCGTGCTGACGAATGGAGTTGCTTCTTAGAATTGCCAAGGCAAGACCCTATTTAATTTCCAATTGAAGCGACTATTGTACAATCCCATTAAGTGATTTCATGGTTATGTGCGCCAAGAAATAGAGCAATATTGGAGGAAATCACCAATCCTATCTATTACGTCCATGACAAATTTTAATGAATCATGAGTATCGGTAGCATCATTATAAAATTCAATTGGAAATCCCGAATTCCCAGTTTTTTTCAGTATTTGCGGATGCTAACCACTATATATAAACTAGATAAAGAGCAAGGTCCTACTGTATAGTACTGGGAACTATATTCAATATCTTATAATAGCCCATAATGAAAAAGAATATGAAAATATATACATATATGTATGTATAACTGAATCACTATGCTGTACACCAGAAATTAACACAGCATTGTAAACCGACTATACTTCAATTAAAAAAAACTCAATTGGAACACTGGAGAAAAAAGCAATCTAGTCCATTTTTCTCCTATTTTCACATAAACATAATAAAACTTGGATTACAGCCTTTCCACATACAATCTAAGCTATTCAAGCATACTGCACTCTTGAAAAGTCAAAAAATGCTCCCAATGACTGGTCATTAAAAAGCCCCTCCCATCACACCAGGTACCTCCCTTAAACTCCCATTAGGCTTGTCTTTCAAAATATTTCTCCAGGTTGAGACTTTCTGTAACTGACCCTCTCCCTCAGCGACATCCTGATAATTTTCCACAGTTAGCTTCAACTCAAAAAGTTCACCGTCTGTGCCGTATCCGACACTATCCACCAAACAGGTCAGATTAGACTCCCCGGAAACCAGGTGTTCAATAGAAATAAACATTTTAGTTGAAACCGGAGGGAACCATGCCCCCGTCCAATTTAGGCCACTGCACGTAGTAAACGCCCCATAAGTACATGTTGGATTGAATTCCTTTTCTTAAATGCTCCTGTACTTCTCCGGTGACCTTCCAGCTCTTTGGCAAAGAGATCCATTATTTACGTGGGGAAAGCCTGCACCACAATGCTGCAATCCAGGCAATTTTGTGCTGAGTCAGTAAGACCTGGTTTCTGTAACAAATGCTGCCAGGTCCGCTGGAATAGTACAAGGTGGGAAAGAATTATCTAACAGCGGCAGCAACAGCGTCTTCCCCACAGTCACATGTCACAAGTACTTCCTGAGGACATGCGTGCTAGGAAGTGTTCTAAGCCTTTGAGATGTGTTGCTGAATAAATCATACCCCTGAGCTCACCAAGCTTACACTCTGGCAGGGAAGAGAGACAATAAATAAAAACCTGATAAATGTGTAAATTATGTGAAAGGTGAGAAGCTGTACATATTAAAAAAGGAACAGGACGAGGAGGATCAGTAGTACTGCTGTGCTCGGGGAGGCTGCAATCGTGGTTGGAACTGCCAGGCCTCACGGAGGGAATGCCTTCCGAGCAAAGGCCTGAAGCAGGGAAGGGAATCAGCCTCGGGAGTATCTGCAGAAGGGACACTCCAGGCAGAAGGCAGGCCAGAGAAGGTCCCTTGGGCAGAAGTGTTCCTGCCTGTTCGAGAAACACGGAGGATGTCATGGCACCTGGAGGGGAGAAGCCAGGGGGAGGATGGTGGGAGAGGAGGTCAGAGAGAACCCAGCGGAAGGCCCCGCCTGGGCGAGGGGGGAGCCATTGACTCAGGTACCAAATGCAGCCGTGAGGAGGCAAGGAAGAAGCAGGGGACCTCACGGGGGCCACGGCAACCATTCAGGGGACGTGATGGGGACTCAGACCAGATCTAATCCTGGATATACTTTGCATTTATCGAGGGCCTGCTACGTTCCAGAAACCGTGACACGTGCTCACACGTTTATCTCACTGATTCCACCATTGCGTCTAACTCTTCTGGCATACGGCCAAATAAAATGTTTTAATTTATTTTATTTTATTGAAGTATAGTTGATTTATAAGGTTAGTTCCAGGTGTACAGCAAAGCAATTCACTTGTACACATACATACATATATATACACATATATACACACACATATTTTCAGATTCTTTTTCATTATAGGTTATTACAAGGAATAGAATATAGTTCCTTGCGCTGTACAGTAGGGCCTTGTTGTTTATCTATCTTATATAGTTTGTATCTGTTAATCCCAAACTCCTTATTTATCCCTTCCCCCCTTTCCCCTTTGGTAACCACAAGTTTGTTTTCTCTGTCTGTGAGTCTATCTCAGGTTTGCAAATAAAATTTGTATCTTTTTTTAGATCCCACAGGTAAGTGATATCCTATGACATTTCTCTGAAATGTCAATGGACAGTTGACTGGATAAAGAAGATGCGATGGGTGTATACACTGCAGGCGCACACGCAGTGGGCCTGGTGGCAGCGCCAGGCGGGACTCAGTGTGGCCGCCAAGCACAGAATAAGTTGTCCGAGGACCTACTGCACGTGAAGGTCATGCGGAGAGGGCTGGGCTCAGAGACCAAGGAACAACTGGAAGAGGAAGAAACAGAAACCACTAGAGAAGAGCACTGGTACTGGATGTGCCTGAGCTCAAGGGGACAGAGTAGGTTTCTTATGACAATTTGGGAGTTCAAAGGGAAACCCCTGTAAATGTGGTCTGTCATTCCAGTGACGTAAACCCCATGAAATAGTATCTGTTCAGGTTCTTGAGTTAGCCTTGCAAATAATTTTTTTAACATCATTAAGCCTATGTGAGTTCTACTTGGATTTGTACATTTTTATTGGTCCTCAGCCTTCATTTATAATGTTGTACTTTTTTCACATTGAATAAAGGAATCTAGCCCATAAAAAAAAAACTGCAATATTATTCAGCCCTAAAAAAGAATGAAATAATGCCATTTGCAGCAACATGGATAGACCTAGAGATTATCATACTAAGTGAAGTAAGTCAGACAAAGACAAATAAAATGTTACCTATACTATATTTATACAATAGTATGTTTTCTTACAGTAAATACATAGTAATCAGAGCAAATGAGCTGAGACAATGAAAGGAAAGCAACCCATATTTGTGGTCTCACACTGAGTCTGTATCTATTCATTTAAACATACAGGCAGTGTTCAGTTTGCCCATGAGCACAGAACTATAAAAGCGACCATGCAAAGCAGCCTTTGGGAAAATTGTTTATGAATTTTTCCTTGACTTTTAAAAATTCTTGTTCAGACATTAAAAACTGTTCTTATTATCAGTTATAAGAGGAGAGAGAAATGAAAATAAGTAAAACTAGTATCTCTTTAATATGCTATCATTTAGTACATTAGAAACACTGAGAATTAAAGTGCTTTATTTCTTCATAAAACACTTATCAAAGAGTAGTTTGAACCTAAGTTTGTTTTCTATGTCTGTGAGTCTCTTTCTGTTCTGTAAGTAAGTTCATTTATGTCATTTTTTTGGATTCCACATATAAGCAGTATCATGATATTTGTCTGTCTCTGTTATGGTTACCAAAGGGGACAGAGGGGGAGGGATAAATTGGGAGTGTGGGATCAGCAGATACACACTACTGTACATAAAAGAGATAAACAACAAGGTCCTACTGCACAGCCCAGGGAACTACATCCAATACCTTGTAACCGTCTATAATGAAAAAGAACATGAAAAGAAATATATATATATGTACAATTGAATCACTATGCTGCACGCCAGAAACTAACACAGTGTTGGAAATCACCTCTATCTCAATAAAAAAGAGTAGTTTGAACAGCACATGCCTTATCCTTCTCAGTATAACTCTCCCTGAGCAAGGAGCAGCTCTTCAAATGCCTTGGCAAACTGTGATCCTCTTACATTTGGATAATTTTCCAGCATTTTCAATGTTATGAAATATCTCCAGGAGTTCTTTATTGTCAGTTCTTTGCCACTGTCACTTCCTCTGGGACGTCTTCCTCCTTTTGTCACAACTGCTTTCCTCATTTATGTCTGGAAGCTCACCTCACTCCGTCCTCTGGGTGCATGACTACATTTTCTCAGGCAGCCACAGCGTCCATGCTCCCACACTCAGAAATTGCTTCTATGACTCCACTTACGTTCAGTTGAAATTTCATTTCCTGCATCACCACTTTTTGTTTCCTTAGTGCCAATTCCCATCTATCCATTTGTGTAAAATGTCACGTGTCTTGGTCATGGGGGTGGGGGGTGGGAACGGGGAGGAAACACAGTGCCACCCCTGCTGTCTGTGCATAAAATGAAGGACAGACGTGACGTGACCAATCAGCACAGGTTCTGAACGAAGCCATGTGCTTGGTCACGGATCACAAGGTGCACCTTGTATTTGATCAGGATTCAAAGGTTAAAGAGTCAGCAGTGAAGTGTGGACTTTATGCAATTACAGTGAATAAATCACGGTAAGTGAAACTGGAGCCATTATGTTGGGGAACGTAGGCTCTTTAACGCAGCCACACTGACGTTGTGTGTATCGCAACCATGCCAAGCACAGGCTGCCTGTGTTTACTGAGCACCTGCCAAAGACCCAGTGATGTGAACATAATATATCTTCAAGGTAGGAGTTAGCAGGACTTACTGACAAATTACATGAAAGTAAAAAAGACCAGAGAGTTTTCTTTAATAAATTGCAGTTGTGCAACTGGAAAAAAAAAACCCACAATTGTCACAACACTGTAAACTGACTATGCTTCAACAGGAATATATGTATACCAAAAAATGACAGCTGTCACACTGGAGAGAGACCCTATGAATGGAACGAATGGGGAAGAGCCTGTAAGAACAGCTTTAACCTTTATCCCCACCTGAAGCTGCACAAAGGGAGACCCTCTACGACTGTTCTCTGCGGAAGAGCCTTCGGTCACCACGCAGCCCTTTAGGTACGTGAGCAGATTCGTGCTGGTGAGACAACATAAGGATGTCCTTTCTGTGGAAAAGCCTTTAATGCACGTTCTGTGCTTAGGCAACAGCAGACCCTCCACACTAGAGAGAAGCCCTAGGAATGCAGTGCGCACGCGAGCGCCCTCACCCAGAGCGCACGCCTGCGCGGGCACCGGGGAGCCCACACAGAGGGGGAGGCTGCACAAGCACAGGAGCGACGTCGGGACAGGCTTCAGCCACAATGCCAGCCGTTACTCACACCAAGGAGTTCACGTGGTAGAGAAACTATGCCTGTCGTCAGTGCAGAAAGGCCTTCACTGAGAAGTTAGAAACGTGAGCGATTTGCACTGCAGAGCAGGACCGACTCTGAAATCACCATGGAGGGCCTTCCAGAGAACCCCAGCCTTGGCATGCACAAGACAGCTGCAAACGGTGATCCTCGTTAAGCTACGAAAGAAGGCAAGACAATCTTCACTAGGAGGCAGAAGCTTCTTGGAGGATGCCAGATAATTCCTGCTAGAAAAGCATGTCCATGAAGTAACCACCTGAAATCCTCACTCACCGAGCAACACTCGTAAGACAAGTGTGGATTCACACTGCACAGACCAACCTTGGTGTCCTGAGTGGAGGGACAACTTCAATGACCACCCATGCCTTGGTCAACATCAAAGATGTCACCTAAGGAGACACCAATCCTCACATCAAGGTGCAAAGCCTTCAGCGGCAACTCACGTCAGAAAACTCATTCAGGGAAGACGTTCTGTAAAGAACACAACTCTGCAAACACTTCAGACTCTTGCTGAATGACCTACTATGGAAAAGATGTCAGATAAAAATGTAGCGTTCTGAGAAAGCTGTGTGAGAAATTTGGTAACAAGCAATAGTCAGTTAGACATGTGGTCCTCAATAAATTTATTCTTGTGAAAATGTCTGCAGGAAAAGTTATTGAAAACTCTGCGATGCTGCTATCTGTCTGGACAGAACCATGAAAATTAGGCTGACGAAGACGGGCCACTTCTTTCCATCAGCAATCCCCCCATTCTGATCAGTTAGATGGTTTCTGCCACTTACACAGCACTAAACATAAGTACAAATACTTCGGTCCATCAGAAAAGACCTCTGGAAGCAACTGAAAACGTAGAATACAAAATAATGCACCTTAACTGTTATATAAGTGATAAAGTATGTAGGTAACTATTGTGTAAGTGATAAAATATGTAAGTACATAACAAGAATGACTGGAAACACAGATAAATAAATAGATAATTTGTCAATAAATAAATGAAATTCTTGTATCATATCATACACAAAAAATCAACCCTAAGGTTTAAAGATTTTAATGTGAAAGGCAAATTTTCAGACTTCTAGAATATGAGTGGACATCAGTATGAGCTTATAATAAAAAGGACTTCTCAGCCAAGACTCAACACAAAGAAAAGACTGATAAATTAAACTTCATTAAAATTAAGAACCTCTGTTCAATAAAAGCCCCCATGAAGTAAACTGAAAAACCAGAAAACTATGAGAAGACATTTGAAATGCATATACTAGACAAATGAATGCATTAAAAATTATAGAAATCATTGAGAAAAAATAAAATAATAGGCAAAAGGCATTTATAATACGCATAAAGGGCATTTCACAGTAGGAGAAATATAAACGGCAAATTACCACATGAGAAGAGGTTATTAGGAATTAGAGGAGTAGTAATTAAAGAAATATAGGTATTAGCAATTAGAGAAACAAAAAGTAAAGTCAAAATAAAATCCATTTTGGACTCTCTAGATTGGCCAAAAAAAAAGACTGGCAGTACCTAGGGTGGACAAGAATGCGGGAAAATGGGAACGCTTCTGCGCTGCTGATGGGAGAGTAAATTGTTAAAGAAATAACTTTAGAAAACAGTCTGACATGGAAGTTGAAAATGCTCCTGCCCCTTAACCTGGCAGTTCCATTCCTAGACAGATTCACTGAGAAAATCTTGTTCACTTGTACGAAAAGCACGTGTAAGAATGTGCATTATGGCAGCAAAACCATGAATGAGACAATGGTGCTAACCAGCAAATTCAGCAGAAAGGGCAAGAAGAAGAAGAGAATCAGTGATAAGACTGATCCCAGCTGCAAGGACCGGGCTGGGGTGAGCCCTTCAGAGCTGAGGCCGTGGTCCGTGTGCACCAGCGGGAAGAGCTCTCATTGGTGGTGCCTAGGTGTGATGCAAGGGGCAGACATGGCCCACCTCAAGGACCCAAGCAGAGCTGGGCATCAGTAAAAATGGTCACAAGTCTTGGAAGAAGACGAGAACCGTGACATCAAGTTCTCCTGTAGCACGCCAGGTTCCACAAGTGATTAGCTAGAAACTTCTGGCCAGAAGACATAGCTTTGCAATAAAACTAAAGGCACTGAAGGCAAAAAGAAAGACTTGCAGAATCCCACTCAGGAGTAACGAGGAGGAAGGTGAGAGCCTGCTGAAGCATGGGAGAGCCCTGTGCACTGATGCTACAGGAGCTTCTGGAAAGATGTATTCTTCTAATTTTTATTTGTTTTTGTTTGGGGTTTTTTTGGGGGGGTAATTAGGTTTATTTACTTATTTATTTATATTGGAGGTACTGGGGATTGAAGCCACGCACCCCACCACTGAGCTACACCCTCCCCCACTCGGAGTCACAGTTTCATTTTTACGTGCAGTCGCATGATCCCACGCGGACTACAGGGTGACGGTCCAACCCTCAGTTCCTCATCCGCAAGTGAACCAAACGTCCTTCAGGGCCCCAGAACTCACATTTTATGGTTCTGTGGGGAAAGTCGAAAGGCGAGAAGAAACCCTCTCTCCTGTACAAGTTCAAAGAGAGAAATTAAATGCACTTTCCCACTTCTACTGTATAAGCCTATCTCTAGCCACCACCCTTTTTTGGTAGAAGGAGCTAGAGGCTTTCTCTAGTATCCTTAAGTTTTCGTGTTGTGTATGTGGTTTTATGCAAGATCATAGCAATGTCTTTTTTACCCCATCAAGTGACATAGCTACAGAAGTGATCTGTGGCCCTGCGCCGATGACTGCCAAGCAGAAGCACATGACAAAGCGGACGTAGGGACAGCATGAGCCGCGTGCCCGGGGAAGGCCAGCTGAAGGGGCGCCAGACAGACATGCCCGAAGCTCAGCGGTGAGGAAGGCACCAGCCCTCTCACTCCACTTCCCGCGGTCACAAGAGGCAGCCATCCGAACAGCAGGGGCAAGGCGGAAGTGCAAACCCTTCATCTGGGCCGTTCTATTTCCCGTTTAGTAGGAACGATCCTTCTAGAAGAAGGAGACTTGACCTTTTCACCTCCAACACACCAACTCGGGAAGTCCATCAGTGTGGAGCAATTTCCCGCACCCGTGAGCTCTCAGGAGAACGTCCCGTGTTCCCTAACAGATCCGCCAGCGCCAGCACCGGATCCAAAGTCAGACTCTGCCGGTCTCAGGCTTCAGTGACTTGAGTTTTTAGCTTCCTGCCAACTACAACTTAGCAAAAACAGAGGCCAGAAACTTCTACGGAAGTCTTACTTTCTTAACTATCACAGAAACAAAGAGAAACATAAAACAAGACATAAATAAGCCTTTTTCTTACAAAGAGCCACAAATGATGATCACATTTGAATAGGTCTGCCTTCTCCTTGGAATTTAACGTGCCCAAAATGTCAATCGTTCTGTAATCCATCCAGATTCTGCCGTCCCCCGCGGTTCCTTCTCTCCGTAAGCAGCACCGCCAGTTCAAGCAGCGAACACCAGACACTTCGGCTCCACCTTTAACATCGCCTACCAGCTGCCTGCACTCCTTCTTCCCCTCCATCACCCAGGCCGCGTGACACGCAGCCTCCTCGTGGTCCTTCAGGCCCTGCACCATCTGCTTCCTCTGACCTCTATGATGACCTCCCACACGTTTCTCACTTTGCTTGTCACGGTCCAGCTCTACGTCACCCCTCAGGTCCTCCGATGCACAAAGCCCTTTTCTGTCTTAAGGCCTTGCTCGTTTTCCCCTTGGCCAGAATGTTCTTCCCTGGAACCTCTCAGATCGTACCTTATAGTCCTTTCCTCGGCTTACCACCCGCCCTGCCTCTCTGCCTCTCTCTGCCTCTCTCTCTCTCTCTCTCTTGCTCCTTTATAACACGAATCACATGCAGTAACTGCCTTATTTAACTGTCTTCTGACCCGCTGTCTTCCCTGCTAAGGATCTACGTTCCTTAGCAAGGGGACCGTGCCCACCTTGCTCGTACTGCATCCCTAGTCCCAGCGCAGAGGAGGCGTCCCTAAAGGACATCTGAAGGGGAAGAGAATAAGTGAATTCTTTCTTTGCCTTTCAAAGGGAAGGGAGTGGCCATCTATTCTCAGTAGAACTACCTCCTCGCTCGGGGCAGCTAACAGCCACGAGGCACCTGTGTTCCAATTACTGTGCATTTTCTCAGTGGCCCTGAAGGGAGGGTCTGCATCAGTTCTGTTTATCAACTTCTATCCAACACGAGAGCGCAGCGTCCGGCACACAGCAGACAGTCAGGGCATGAGCAGATGAGGAAACCCATGAGCTAAGTACTACCATTGTGCTGTGAGGATGAGGAAGGGCTGTTATGACGGCTACTTTACAGAGGAGAAAAGGGCATCGTGAGAGTAAACCATTTACTCTTGGTTACCCAGCTGATAAAGGTTGAACAGGACTCAGATCTGGGTCCACCTGACTCAACAACCAGACTCGTAACCTCTGTGCTGTCCTGCCTCCTGCAACGTTAGAAGAATCACTGCATGAACAGTCTGGCTAGGGAAACTGAGGACCCTGCCCAGGCACTGCCCCGAGAATAACCCCTGATCTCCTTTTACCAAATATGTTTTAATGACTGTGGCTACAGGTAAAGTCAATACAGTGTGATATGCAGATCGAACTGTGTTAAAATGGAAATCAGACGAAAAACCCATCGCACAAAAAACAAACTGACATAAAAGAACAAGCTCGTTTCCTTGAATGGAGGAGCAGCAGGCGATGGTGAGATGAGAGACGGAAGGCTGGCTGTGTCCCCAGCAGGAAATCAATATGCAGTCAACAGGGACCTTTCTAGCTTTCATTTGAGAGATGGAAACATGCTAATTTAAACCTATTTTTCTGGGCTGTTATAGACAGAATGACGGTATTAACAACCTCCATATCCCTTGGAGCTCATTAAAATACTTGATAAAATCACGTTGTTGGCTTAGAACTCAGCAGACCACCTTCCTCTTCAATGACTGCTTCCCCATGTTTCCTTGTTCCCCGAAAACCAGGAAACAGGAGTGGCAGTGAGCCAAGATGGGGAGAGGCACGGCCCCTAGCGGCAGGCAGGAAGGTGGCACTCTCTGCAAGGAGCTTCGAAACTATAGTGAAACCCACAAAATGGTGGCCTTCTTTTTCTCATCACCCGGGAAAGGCAATCCTATAGACTGTGAGGGACGACTCCCCTCCACCACACGCCTTCCTCTGCACGTAGACTACACATCAGGCCACACATCTCCCGCTAGGGCACCACGGGAGAGCAACACACACACACACACACACACAGAGGCTGGTGTATTAACAGCACAACTAGATATCACACAAATAATTTATGGATGCAGATAAAACCCTGGGTTCCCGTCCCAGCTACAGAAGGACTGAGGACTGATGTACCCACACAACTACGTGCAAAAGCCACTTCAGAACACGGTACGATGGAGCTCATGACAGGTGATGTGGCCCATCTATTCTCTACCAAAGTTTTATTTCAAAATGTGTGAAAAACACACTGAAGCTGCCCTCAGGAATTGCACTTTAAGGTTTCATGATGGAAAGCTGTATTTCTTGTTTTTTTTTAATTTTTTTGGGGGGGGTAATTAGGTTTGTTTGTTTGTTTGTTCTTCACTTTTCTTTTTTTAATGGAAGCACTGGGGATTGAACCCAGGACCTTGTGCATGCTATGCTGCACACATATCTACCTCTGAGCTACACCTTCCCTTCTGTATTTCTTAATAATAAGTGAAGAAGAAAAAAAAGTTTCCCAGGAATCAAGACATGAAGAAAATTTCTTTACTCTTATGTTGTAAATCCTTGAAAATAAGTAAGCTTTTGAACAATTTTAATAGCTGTGACTTTTTTTAACTGACATTTTAAAAAGATCCAGAAATGTGAACAGCCTAAAATGGCTTGGAGAGAATATATCAGGTCACACATGTAGAATCGTAACGAGGAAAGCAGCTTACAAAAATCAAGCATTCAGTTTGGACTTTGTCATAGGAGAACTGACGTGCAAGTATAAAATCCGACCTAGAAAGACTGAACATCTTTCAGACAGTCTAACTCAGTGTCTGTCTTATGAGACAGAGATTAAGGTTGACAGATACAGTCACCAACAATAACCTCACCGGAAATGCATCTTTTTCTCTTTTCCGCTTAGAAAGTAACACGCGTAGCACCTACGGCTATGCTCCCAGCCCGGAAACGGTCTGAATTTCCTACTTGGCACGGAAGATCGCTTCGTGCATAAACGACGAATTTGTTAAAATTCATCTTAATACGTGTGCCGAGCACGAGGCTGTTACTCTGACCCTCCCACGCCTACACGTGCAGCACCGCCACCGAAACAGCCGCTAAAGGAAGAGCCCAGGGAGCGTTGCCGCCGCCGGCTGATGCTCAGCACAAAGGACGGAGAGGCCGAGGGAGGGTGCGATGAGCGGGCCCGTCGGGAGTCATCCTGCCGTTACGCCAGCGTCACCTACTCTACAAACTGTTCTGAGATACTATGCTTCTACGAGAAGTGAGATGTACTTACTCATGTTACTGTGAAATATTTAGCAGCTGGGCAGGGCGGACGAGACCCACGTTGAGCATGACCATATGTACGTATGACACACAATCTACTGGTTGCCTATTCTAGAACGTTCAAAGTCCTCCTCCTCCTCTCTGCACAACGACGGAGACCACGGGGAGGGAGCCGGAGATTCCCCAGGGTCCACGCCACCCTCGGCCGGCCCCGACCACCTGCAAGGCCTGAAGACAAAGCAACTGTGTATGAATTAGCACAACACTTGTAAGGAAGGCAAATGAAAAGACTGTTATGTTACGGGAGGATGATGAAGAGACAGGAAAGGATGGAATTTTAAAATAACAAATATAATAATATATAAATATAAAAGTAATGTATTATTTATACATTACAAGTACATTGAATTATAACATATAATGTTATTATATATAATATAATTATAAATTATAAAATATTTATTAATAAAATAAATGTTTATTAATATAAAATAATTCATTGCTTATAAATTTTAATTATTATTAATTTTAGTGTATAAATTTTTATAAAACAGTAATTATTGATATAAAATAATTTATTATTTATAAATTATAATCATTATGAATTACAATATATTATATATAGTATATAATATATAATATTATTTATAAAATAATATTTATGGATAAAAATAACATAATAAAAGAAGTAATTTTAGAGGCAACCTCAAGATCTGAATCTATGTATAAAAATCTCTTTATTTCAAGATAAGGCAATTTCAGACTCTTGAGGGCACTATGCTGTCTTGTATTACATATATATATATATAGGCCCGCCCTTCCCCCTTTCTCTCTCTTATACATAGGAGTCTGTGACCTCCAGTTAGTGTATTTTTCCTGTCTCTGCACAATACAAGGATAAACTTTTAAGACTAATCAAAAACTTGATAAATAACAGCCATTGGGACAGACAAAAAGTATACCACCCATGGGAGAATAAAACCCAAGGAGTTTTTAGCAAAAACAAGGTGCATGGAAGGATGTCATTCATAGAAACTATTTTAATCTTGTTTCTGGGATGTTTTGATGCATCATCTCCCCTGTTTATGCAAGGGTTTCATAGCTCAAAATGTATGGACATAACATTTATCTACAGATCCGCAGATCTGCTTTTGCAAAACACAGTGAAATATGAGTTTGCAATTTCAGTCTCCAATTTATTTCTGTAATTGACAGGCTATTAAAGTCTGTTCTTGCTAATTATAAACATAATTCTCTAATTAAAATGGAGATTACCATCCAGTGCACCAGACACCAAAACCTCCATGTTTCTATAGGCTTTCAGGAAATTACCTCACTTTTCTTACAATCCATAAATATTTCAGCTGAGAGCTTTTCTCTGACCTGGGAATGAATCAACAAGCCAGCAAACTGTCCCTAAGCATTAAACTATCTCTCAGAAGAGGCAGGTTGTACAGTGCACTACAGAAAGTTAAGTACAAGCAAAACAGTGAACTTCAGCTTGTCTGTTGTTTTCACTCGGCTTAACACAAGCGCGCTAAAGGTCAGCAAAAGGTTACTTTGTGCAAGAAATAAAATCATGACACCAGTATTAGGACCAGCTTTTGAAAAGCTTAGAGTTGACCTCACAAATGCCAGGTTACAAGTGGTCAAACATCACAGGTGGAAAACATAAAAGTTACCCAGAGAAAGTGAGACACACAGCGCATCTGGTACGGAAGTCTTGTGCTTGTGCAGAAGGAGCCCCTGGAGCCCAATCAGAAAGCCAGGTCCGAAGCCTGCGTGCAACACTGTAATCCTGGGCACTTCACTAATCACCTTGTCCCCAGAGTTTTCATCTATCAGAGGGGAGTTATGTGATAATGTTACATAATAATTAATACAGTAAGTTATGTAATAAGAAGTAACATAATAATAAGTTACATAATAATAAGTTATGTAATAATAATTAAGAATAGCTTATCCAGGGTACATAACTATCATTTAATAATGTGTAACACTAAATTGTATGAATTAAGTGGAAAGCATCACTTTGGGGCTAGACTCACTTAGAGTTTGAATCCCAGTTCCCCAGTTCTCCTTTTACTAGTCACTGTGATGGTTGCCAGCCTCACAGGATTATTGCCAGGGATTAAACTAACCAGGAATATAATATCTACAAAGTTGCTGGGAAAGGGTGCCCAGGGTATAAAATATTACTAATGATTGCTACTTTATCATTCCCATTTTTGTAAGGATTAAATTCACTCATTGCAGACACGACCACCACCAAGTTCCTCTATCCATGGAGCTTATACTGAAGGAAGAGGTAAATAATAAGCACATGAATAGTTATAAAGCTTCGTATCAGAGACTGAGAAGAGCCAGGACTGCAGAAGGGCAGGGTGGAGGGTATCGAAAGTAATGAAAAGTAATGAAGGGGCTTCTATTACAGGCTGGTCAGAATCAGCCTCTCCAAGGAGAGGACACCAAACAAAGATCAGGACAAACTTGAGTGAGCCTGTGGGATATTCTAGGCAGAGAAGGGCAGCAGACTCTGAAACCTCACACTGCAAAAGGGTCTGGTGAGCTCCAGGAAGAGCGAAATGCTTGGGTGGGGGAGAGTGGAAGAAGGAGGGCAGAGACTTAGGGAGACTGGATCCAGAGGGCCTTGTAGGCCACGGGAAGGACTCTGGAGTTGACTCTAGTATGATGGTAGCAATCTGCAGGTTCAGTGCAATCCCCAACAAAACACCCAGGACATTTTTCACCAAACTAGAATAGATAATCCTAAAGTTTATATGGAACCACAGAAGACCCAGGATAGCCAAAACAAACCTGAGGAAAAAGAATAAAGCTGAAGGCATAACCCTCCTAGACTTCAGATAATACTACAGAGCTACAGTCATCAAAACAGCATGGTATTGGCACAAAAGCAGGCATATGGAACAATGGAACAGAATAGAGAGCCCAAAGATAAACGCTCACACCTATGGTCAATTAATCTATGACCAAAAAGGGCAAGAATATACAAGGAGAAAAGACAGCCTCTTCAGCAAGTGGCGTCAGGAAAGCTGGACAGCTGCATGTAAGTCAATGAAGTTAGGACATTCCCTCACAGCATACACAGAAATAAACTTAAAGTGGCTTAAAGACTTAAACACAAGACAGGACACCATAAAAATTCTAGAAGAAAACAGAGGCAAAACATTCTCTGACATAAATTGTACAATGTTTTCTTAGATTGGTCTCCCAAGGCAAAGAAATAAAAGCAAAAATAAGCACAAGGGACGCAATCAAACTTAAAAGCTTTTGCACAGCAAAGGAAATCATCAAGAGAACAAGAAGACAATGGGAGAAAACACTTGCAAACGATGTGACCGACAAGCTGTTAACATTCAAAGTACACAAACAGCTTCCACAACTCGGTATCAAAAAACAAACAACCCAATTAAGAAGTGAGCAGAAGACCTAAGTTTCCTAAGAAGTTTCCTAAGAATACTTCATGCTCACAGGCACATGAAAAGATGCTGTCAGCATTGCTAATTATTAGAGAAATGCAAATGAAAACCACAATGAGAGTTCGCCTCACACCTGTCAGAATGGCTATCCTCCACACATGTGGGGCTGCCGGTGAGCTCTGGGCGAGCCGGCCCATTGCATGAGTGCTCTTCCAGCAGCTCCCGTCTCTCAGGGACAAGAGGCGTGAGGCCGGCAGCAGCTGGGCGTGAGGCGGAAGAGCGAGCCTGAGGAATGCCTGGGGAGACGCAGGAGGGCTGCCAGGACCCCCCGGAGATCAGAGCCCTCAAGGTTAGATGATGCGCATCTAAGTGAGAGAACACCTGTACTCTCTAAAATACTATGGAAATGTGAAAAAGTATTGGATGAACTAAAAGGTGCAAATAAAAACAAACAAACCAAAGTCTTGTCATCAAAAACGGAGGAAGAGAGGTGAGGGCTGAGTAGAGAGGATGAAATGCACTCCTCATGTGCACACAGGTTGCACGGGGCAAGCCAGGAATTCTGCAAGCGCCTGGGACAAGGCCCCTCAAAGCACTTAAAGAGTCCGCTGGGGAGGGAGAGCAGGCAGGTAAAGTACTATAATTCAGCATACGGACAGGGAGAAGAGCGGGATCCGGGGCAGCGGACAGAAGTCTGGACGAGCCGCGTCTTGTGGGCGTCGGGCTGGGGGCGTCTGTGCAGGCCCTGCTCTGCCTTGTCTCTACCTGTAGGGAACAGACTCCATAGAGCGCTTTCCCATCTGCCACCAGCTCAGTTCCTCCCAGAACAACTTGAGGCACGTTAGGAAAGCCTGTTAAGAGTCACCTACAGAAAATGTGCTTGCACAGGGTCAAAATAGAAATGCCTCTGTGAATCTTGACGCAGACTGATGGAATTCCTTACGGGGACCGTGATTCATGCATCCATCACACTTCTCGCTTACGGCTCTCCTTCCCTGGACCACCCTATTCAAGGACAAGGACCACGTCTTATTCTTGCCGCACCTGTGTCAGCCATCACATCCGGAATATAATAGATGTTCAACAACTGTTTGATGGATGACTGGATGAATTAAAAGGTGCAAATAAAACAAACAAACAAACTCCAGCCAAGGTAAAGGAGCAACTCTCTCGCTTTCTAGCTGGTTAACCTTGGAATAATCCACTTCAATGAGACTCAGTGATCTTATTCATTAAAAAAAAAAAAACTACCCTTGCCTGCATCATATGATTATTATAAAGAGTAAATTAAATTAAACATATGAAGTCCTTTGCAAACTGTGAAGGACCCCAGAATAGTGGCCGGTTACTACCATCCGCATAACTGGTAACTTGGACTGGCAACAGAGGTCATGAGCAAGGTCATACACAGCTTCAGCAGCATGGCCGCCGTCCAAGATCCAGTTACCCACGAGAACCTTCCACTGGGTCAGTATTATCCAGAAAACACAGACATTGGTGTTAAGCAACATAGAGCTTAAAAGAAAATGTAAAAAAGCATTGAGTATGAGAAATCCATAAACTGCATTTGATTTGGACAAAAAAAGTGCTAACCTCCCAAAATTAGTCATCAAAAATTTTGTCTCAGTGGAAACTGGCACTTAAAATTCCACTGGTTTCTCATATCCTAGGAAGGATGTTTAATTCAGCAATTTTTTTAATCTAAAGATTAAAATGTCTCACAGAGGACATTCAATGTCTAACCATCATTGTATCTCTTTTAAAAATCCAAATTGGATTTTTTTTCAAAATCTTTCAGTGTGAAAATAGTGTCACAACTCAATTTTCTTAAGTCTTGTTATGAAAATTGGGTTCGTTCCTTCAATGCTTTACATGCCTCTTAGAGCAAATATGCAGTTACGTTAAAACATCCTTTTCAAGAAATTGAATGTAGTTCCCTATTCTATCCAGTAGGACCTTGTTGTTTATCTATTTTGTATACAGTAATGTGTGTCTGTTAATTCCCCACCCCTAATTTATCCCTCCCTTCCCCACTTCCCTCTTTGGTAACCATAGTTTGTAAATATACATATATATGTATAACTGAATCGCTTTGCTGTACACCTGAAACCAACATTGTAAATCAACTACACTTCAATAAAAAATAAAAATAAAACCACATCCTGTTCTAGCCTCTCCTGGCAATCAAAAGGTGTAAAGACTGTATCACAAACAAATACTAAATTTCTTATGAATAAAAAAGAACGGAGTTTCCCACGTGGGATTTGCTGGAGGATTACTGATGAGGGAAAATAAAAACCAAGAAAAAACCACCCCAGTTCGAAAGATAATTCAGTCAACTAGTGACTGAAATGCAACCCAAAACAGTATTTCTCTTTTGAGATAAATGGATTTTTTCCAAATTCTGTCTACCCTTATGTTGTTCTAATCAGATTCTGCAAAGACCCACAAGCACCGTGATTTACAGCTGAGGTTTTGGGAGCACTGTGGGAACCTCCGACTCTCCATAGGTCAGCTACTGTGCGACTTTTCAAACTGAAGACCCACCAAAGATAACCTGGACCCTTTCTATTTTCTGTGGTAGCTTTTAGCATAAGCAGCAGGAGGTTCCCTCTCAAAGCCATCATTTCTTCCCTCCCTGGCCACAAGGTTCTATCCACCCTTCTCCAGGTCCCTAAATACCCCATGGAGCGGTCTTTGTTCTGCAGAACATTTTCTTTTGTGTGTCCTTCCCATAGTCCCAGCACACTCCTGGCTCCAGTACAATGGCCAGCGAGGGGCAGCTTGTTAAGCTGTCAATGGAACTCGTTTCCTAATCGACTCTAAAAAGAGGAAGTCTCCTGTGCAGTTGAACACAGCACAGCTTCCAATCTACCAGCGCCTCAAAGGTGCACGACACCTGAGTGGGTTTGTTCTCTGCCGTTCCCCCCACCCTGCAGTTACCATCACTACGTCTTGTACCACAGGCCGCCCCGACAGGAGCCCTTCCCAATGACTGGGCAACGGGGGGGGGGGGGGGGGGGGCACTCTGAACGTGAAAGTGTGTGTAATTTAAAACTCCACAGCCAAAGGAAATAACAAGAAACGTGGAACTCTAGCTAAAAAGCTTATTCTACAGAAATAATTATTTTTTCAGGAGCTCAAATGCTTCCTCTTCCTGGGCTATTTAGTCGTTTTGAGGAAGTTTCTTTTTTCCCTGTTCTTCTCAAACAATCTCACAGAGGTAGAGCACGTGCCTGGCATACACGAGGTCCTGGGTTCAATCCCCAGTACCTCCATTAAAAAAAAAACAAACAAATGAATTCATGTTATTTATTTTCTCAAGCCCTTACCTCACAGTAACATGAAAACGGTGACCTCACACCAGCAGGGAGAATTCCTAAACTACTGAAAAAAATCTCAGATTCAAATTCTTTTTTTGATATCAGGAAATTAAACACCAGATGAAAACAACAAACTATATTTGGCAAATATCTGTGACTTTGTGCGCTTAAGCACTAATGGCAGTTTTACTGAGCAAGTCAGAGGATCTTCTCCAATGACAAAATCCCAAAGAAAGAGGAAGATACTCTTTTATCCAAAATCCCTCCCTCCCTGCTTGGGAATATTTTAATCTTAATTATTCCTCAGAATCCTTGCAATCGTGCAGAGGAAACTGTTGATGAAAAAATGAGACGTTCTCTTAGTGTATCTACAACATTGAGCAGCAACGGCTAAGAAAGAAAAATTAAGAGCCTTGTTCAGGTGCAGAGCTGTGTGGTCATCAAAGACTGGCCACTCTCAAATGGGTCCACTTGGAAGCATTGTTAAAAGAGTAATGATAACAAACATATACGTATTTCCACATATGGGCAAAAGTTCACCCATCTTTTGCATCATATATTTTTTTAACGTTTATCTAGGTCTACTTGGAAGAGGAGGCAAGAAGAAATCTGAGCAGGGAAAGTGTATTCCCGGACACCCCCTTCCTGATGGGTTTAGAACCCTTTTATTGTTTTTCACAACCAACTCACAAATGCTAGTCAATATGCTAGAGAATATCTCATTATCCAACTCAAAACAAAGTTGAAGCACTGACTGCAAAGGGCAACTGCAAATCTATTCCAGACCCCAGGTGAATCACAAGTCTGCTATCGGCCTGGACAGATCAAAGGAATAGAGCTCCAGTCCGGCCCATCTGGCTGGTGCTTCCACAGTCCTTATCGTGGCCCTGCACACTGGGGAAGGAGGCTGAGACAGGGGGTCGGGGAGAGATCTGATGATCAACATCCTCCTTCTCGAAGCTACAGGGTCCTCGTGGAACACCGCGGTAAATAGTCAAAGGACTCGGACAGGGCCTCCAACCACCCCCTCCCACCTTCCAGGAAGGACCACACCCAAACACCTTATATTGCAGATCTCTCAAAATAATCTCTCAAAGCACCCCATTCCATCCTTAAGGATTTCTACCATCAAAACTCAATCTTGAATTACTTCAAGTCAATCTAAGTGCTTTCTCGCCTGTTGACTCTTCAAAGATATAAATTCTGCGGCCTGCATGCTTCACTATTTTTTGTTACTTATTTTTAATATTGAAAAGAGCCTCAGACTTCTTTTTCCCTACCAATACCTATGCATGCAACCTTGGGTAAATCATTTCATTTTCCTAGATCTCCATTTCTTCATCTACAGAATAAAGTATCAGGACCTAAATGTGTGGATTCCCAACGCTTTTACTAAGTTAATGTGCATCCTGTAGCTACGGATGGGCTCTTGTTCCTCAGACTCTGTTCCACCTCCTAAATACATGCCCATCTGCATTTTTCCTAAATTTCTAGTCCTTTCTAGAAGAAGGAGGAGGAGGAGAGGGAGAGGAGGGAGAGGGAAGGGGAGAGGAGGAGGAGGAGAAGGAGAGGAAGGAGAAGGCTACAAGTAAAAAGAGCCCCAAATGAGAAAACATCAGTGCTGCACACCGACCTGCTCTGTTGCACTGACCACCAGTGGCGAGGGCGGGGGCTGACACAGCAGCTGGCGAGGGTCTGGACCAGGGCAGGGGCACCCTTCCTTCTCCTGGTATTAGGGGCAGCGACAGCCACCAATCTGTCATTAGCAATAAACCTCTCCAGTGTTTCAATAAGGTTCTAGGTGTTGGACTGTTGCTGTCATTATTTTTTTAATGGTTGGATGGCAGGCTGCTGCGGAAAAGAAGGGAAAATTCTGTGTACATGGGCTCATCAAACCCCCTCAGAATGTGCTGGAATGAATGGAAGTTTGAGAAAATTTCTAGTCATGTCACTCATAATAGCACCGAGATACAGGTAGGTATGTGTTGAACATCAAGGTTTATTTCAGGTTCCTACCTCACATCCACATGTGCAGGACACACTGAACGTTAGCATTTGTCTGTTTAAATGACTGCACGTCTATACCCTACCCCTTTCCCTAAAAACTATTTTCACGAACATGGTGCCTAGCCTTACAGAACAACGGGGAAGTGGCCCAATGGTCCATCATTCTCTTAGACCCCTTGTTACTTAGATGATGGGAATAATCATAACTTAGTTATCTTCACATCTGCTTGGGGAGCATGCATGGCCCAACTGCAGGAGTCAAACCCAAACTTTTCCAACTGTTGGAAAATCCACACAATAAACAGTTCACTCCACACTCTGCTTTTCTTGCTCGTCACTAGAGAAGAAAGTGTGCCCCAGTTCAGGTTAATCAATGCTAATATCCAGGAACCACTTTGAGAAGAGTCCTACACTTTATAGAAACCATAAAACCAAGCAAGATAAAGAATCTGATTGCTAACACCAAGATGAGAAATTGCATGGACCCTCGAGTGACCTTATCAGCTGACCCCCAACGTCACTGCTGGGGCTGCTCTCAGGAGGCTGGTGTCAAATCAAGAAAGTCTGAGCATCAATGACCAGGAGAAGGTGAGCCAGGAAGGCCCAGACAGTGACCTCCCTCCACTGGGGAGGGCCTCTGGCTAAATGTGGGAAAATGCCTCTCCTTTAAACGACAACTCTCCAGAATTGCTTATTCTGCTTTTTGCAAATACTGTACAAAGAAGAGGAGTCATCACCCATGGACTGGGGTGGAGAGAAGAGAATGAACAGGAAATCTGAGCCTTTACCAACCAGTCAGAATCATGGAGAGGACACGTGGGCTTCGAATCAAGAGCGTCAAAGAAGGTACCAAGGGGACCCCAGATCCCAGGGAGGCTACATTAGTGCTTTTAAGCACCTGCATCGTTACAACTAGAGAAGACACATTTTTCACAGCATCCATGAGCTACTTTAAGGACTAACTAGACCTTGGAGCATTAAAAGAAATCACAAAATTGTGACCTTCTTCATGACAGCGGCCACATTCGTCAACTTTCCATCCCCTACACTTACTGCAATGTCTAAAAGTTCGTAGTATCGCTAAATGTCACTGATGAAAAAAAAAAAAAAAGATTGAATAAGGTAACCTTAATTTCTGCAAATCTAAACAGCATTTACAGACTACCTAGAAATGGTTCCCAGTCTCTAGAATATTATCCTTGAATCCACCACTTGTTTAACATTCACAGCAAAAAGAAAATTAATTTACAAGTATGAGGATGCTTACAACTTTTCAATTTACACATTTCAATTCATCCTCTCAGTTAAGGAATTTGAGATCATTCCAATAAAGAGTACATAAAAATTATTTTACCATCTGAGATTCAATAAGGCAATTCCCACTGAACGGATATTTCAGATGTAAACTTCTGAGTATTTCATAGGCTCCATATGGAAAGGAACTCATGAAGGAATTAAATAGTATTATTTACTATAATTTACTAAGGAAGAACAAACCTGACTCCATATTAGATCTGTTCCTTTGGCTTTAACCCTGTGCTCTGCTTCCTGGGCTGAGTCCTGCTAGTTCTGCACCGTTTGCAAAAGGATGTTGCCCAGAGCTTGAAAGAGACAGGACAGCCCATTCTCAAGGCTCTGACCTTTAAGGGCACAATAACACTTGCATTCATATCGAGATAAAAACTTGCAGAATAGAAAATAACTCTTGTCTTGTTGGAGGTTTACAGGGACACCACGACCTGACCCACGTGGACAGCTGCAAGAACAAAGAATTCTGACACCAAGAGGTTTACAACAACCAACCACACTCCCTCCTCTTTTTAGTGTAGAAGGAGCCTGAGTTCTGAGTTGGGGAAGATGGTTCTCCGGGACATTTGTCTGCCATCCTCTCGGTCTGCCGGCTTTCCAAATAAAGTCACTGTTCCTTGTTCCAACACCTCGTCTCCCAATGTACTGGCCTGTCGTGCGGCAAACATAATGAGTTTGGATTCAGTAACACTAATTGCCAAAACCACTCTCTGGTAAGGATTGTGAATTCTGCCTACATATAGCCAAAGGGTTGACGAAGGAGGGGTGGGAAGGGACAGAAGAAATTTCAAAGGCTCATTTTGAAAGTTCCTTCCAGTTCTTATGATTCCTTGGCTTTTTTAATCCAAGAATCTGTGTCTGTAGGAGAAAAGGCACAGAGCAGAAAGGAGATGATTTTTGCTGAAAAATAGAAGTTTTTACTCTAAGGTTAAGGTTACTTCAGAATACTCTGAAAACCAAATATTGGCAGCTCTAATAATCAAGGAAACTGCACACTCAGTGTGTCCCCTGTGAGCTCCTGGAGGTCAGCTACCTAGGGTTTCATGTGCGGGTGCCCTGCACTGACCAGCAGGCCCACACCTTGTGTGTCCTCAGTAAATGTTTAATAACTAAATTCAAGACACTGTCACCCCAGCAAGTGAGATGATTTCTAAAATAATTTAAACTCAGAATTAACACCAAATCCTTTGCAAACAAAATAACTAAAACAGGCAAAGACAGAGACTCGAAGTGTATCCCATCACAATTAATTGAGAAGAAAATGGGTACCATTTATTCTTTTCAATGTGAATTATTTGTTTTTGTTTTTTTGCTCTAGCTGGGTTATGGGATGGCCTGGAGAAAGCAATGATTCAGGAGATTATAGGGTCAGCTTCCATCACAGGGTGGGAGGTGAATCTTCCCGTTAAAAGAAGGCAGTGCAAAGTTCAGGGGACCCAATGTGAGAGCATCTTCCTCCTAGAAGCTGAAAAGGCCCTGGGCATCCTGAGAGCAGGAGCAGAAAGCTATCATTCCGGCAAAGGTCCGACAGCTTGACTAGAACTGCAAAAGGTCTCTCGTGTGTCGGTACTTTGCTGGTAATTATCTAAGTGGGAGAGCAGCACACAGAACGGCTGGGGAGGACACACGGCCCAGGTTCCCCGGAAGGGGGTTAAAGCAAGGACGCCTGACCCTTCAGGGTCCTGCTGGTTCCTCTGACACCGCTGCCCATCACGCCCATCTAATAAACATGAACTGAATTTGTTCAGGAAGCTTCAAAAAGCACTCATTCCCTTTACACACCCCTGTTCAGAAAGGCATTTAACTGGCTTAAGAAATAAACAGGGAAAAAACAGATTAAAAAATGACCAAACTTTACATGGCTCTTTGATTTTTTTTTTTTTTTAATATAAAGCTGCTTAGGGAGAAAACAATCTAATCAGCTACATACACAGATCTCACATCCTCAATCATCACACAAAACCATGCTCATCTTAAAATTACCACAGATTTAACTTGTATACGAAGAAAAACAACTATGCTCCAAATTACCAGCAGTCATAATTTTCAGAGTATCGTTTAAAAAATAAAAACATCCCAGTATACAGTTGACGTTCATGAAGCCAACTATCAGGGGCAGGACTGAATCTACATTTGGTAAACAGATCAACTTGTTTTTTCAAAACCTGACTATGTAAACAGGTTTCTTCTGTACAGCACAGGGAGCTAGACTCAATATCTTACAGCAACATATAACGAAAAAGAGTAAGAAAAGGAACACGTGTGTGTACACGTATGACTGAAACGTGAGCTGTACACCAGACACTGACACATTATAAACTGACTAGACTTCAATAAAAAAAAAAGAACGAAAAAAAATTTTTTAAGTCCACCCTGTCGTGGTGGGACAAGGTACCTGCTGGAATTCTCATCTCTAACTTGGAGAAACAGGTGCCAGAAACAGAGAATTCAGCAGAACACTGAACACTGCTGACCTTTTTCCTTGTCTTAACTTTTTCTGTTATTAAACTGGAGGATGTAGCTTTCTTAGTTCTCACAAAACTTGTGGCATTTTACCGACTTGTATATATAAACTGACTTGTATGTGTAACAAAGGAAGAAGATCTTAAGTAAAATGTGGACCCAAAGTAACTCAAGACAGCCTGCCCTCACATTTATCCTGAAAGCAGTCTTCTGAGGAGGAACTAGAAGTTGGGGTTGGAAAACGCTGTTACTGCTGGACTATTAGGAAAAGTTCCCCAGATCTGAAAGGCCTGGCCTGGAGATCGCCATTCTGAGTGAAGTCAGCCAGAAAGAGAAAGACAAATGCCATATGAGATCGCTCATGTGTGGAATCTTAAAAAAAGACACAAATGAACTTATTTACAAAACCGAAACAGACTCACAGATGTAGAAAACAAACTTACGGTTACCAAATGGGAAAGATGGGGAAGGGATAAATTAGGCGTTTGGGATTTGCAGGTACAAACTACTATATATGAAATAGATAAACAAGTTCATACTGCACAGCACAGGGAACTATATTCAATATCTTGTAGCAACCTATAATGAAAAAGAATATGAAAAGGAATATATCTATGTTTACGGATGACTGAAACACTATGCTGTACACCAGAAATTGACACAACATTGTAAACTGACTAGACTTCAATTAAAAATAAATAAATAAAAAAACTCCGAAATGGAAGGAAAAAAAAAAGCACAGCTTTAAGTAACTCAGTGTAAGTAGAGGCTGGAACTTGCAGCCCTGGCTTCATGTGCCCTCAGATTCCCAGTTAGCCCTGTTCCGATGCTGGCCTTCGGTGTCTGCCTCGTTTGACAACCGCGTGAGTGCGTGTTGTGCTCCCGCATTTAAGCAGGAGGACGTAAAGGCTTAGAGAGGAGAGTCGCATCCCTTCCCTCCTCCTCCCTTTCTCCAGGATCTCAGTTTTGTGCACGTATCCGTGTGCCTCAAGGGCCCCCCCCCCCCACTCTGCGCTGCAGAGGTTACCTTCACTTTGTCACTGATTATTTCAGGAACGGGCATTTGACCATTCTCTGGTTAATGAGACATAAGAGAAGTCTCCTGGGGAAAAGGGTTCTGGGGAAATGCTCTGCGCTACCAGGAAAGGGCCACAAGGATAAATGGTTTTTCTCCTCCTCTGGACATTTTCACGTCTGGATGCGATGCCTGGAGTCCTGTAGCTAACTTGCTATGAGTTACAAGAGGGACCAACATCAAGCGGAGCAGAGCAGAGAGATGGACCACCTGGACCAGCCAGCAAGCTCGACCTCCAGACCGTACGGTAAATGAATTCCCTTGGTATCAGGCATTTGGAAATAAGAGTCTCTTACTTGCAGACAAAAGCACCCCAACTGGTCTACCGCCCAAAGTTAGAGAGTGTCATATTCAGACTCACCTCTGCTGCCCTCGCTTGTTCCCTTTTTTCTTTTCATGTTCTTTCTCATTATAGGTCATTACAAGACATTGAATATAGTCCCCTGTGCTGTACAGTAGGACCTTGTTGTTTATCTATTTTATATATAGTAGTTTGTATCTGCAAATCCCAAACTCCTAATTTGTCTCTCCCCACTCCCTTTCTCCTTTGGCAACCGTAAGTTTGTTTTCTATGTCTGTGAGTCTGTTTCTGTTTTGTAAATAAATTCATTTGTATCATATTTTAAATTCCCCATCTAAGTGATATCATATGGTATTTGTCTTGCTCTTTCTGACTTACTTCACATAGTATGATAATCTCTAGTTCCACCCATGTTGCTGCAAATGGCATTATTTCATTATTTTTTATGGCTGAGTAGTATTCCATTGTATAAATATACCAAAGCTTCTTTATCCAGTCATCTGTCAATGGACACTTAGGTTGTTTCCATGTCTCGGTTGTAAATAGTGCTGCTATGAAGATGGCGGTGCATGTATCTTTGTGATGCAGAGTTTCCTCCAGATATATGCCCAGGAGTGGGATTGCTGGATCATGTGGTAAGTCTATTTGTAGTTTTTTAAGGAACCTCCACACTATTTTCCACAGTGGCTGCACCAAACTGAATTCCCCTCAGCAGTGTAGGAAGCTCCCTTTTCTCCACACCCTCTCCAGCATTTATCGTTTGTGGACTTCTATGATGGCCATTCTGGCTGGTGTAAGGTGATCTACACTGCAGTTTTGATCTGTATTTCTCTAATAGTTACCAGCTTGTTCTCCTTTTTTAAATCACATTTTTGTTTGGCTGGTTGGTTCTTTTTTTTTGGGGGGGGGGGGGTAATTAGTTTTATTTATTTATTTAATGGAGTGACTGGGGATTGAACCCAGGATCTCGAGCATGCTAAGCACATGCTCCACCACTGAGCTACACCCTCCCTTCTACCTGCTTCTTCTCTTGATTGCTGCAGTCACTGGATGGTGGGCACCGCACCCAAAGCCAGAGGTCACATGAAGAGGAAACACTGACTGTGTGACAGATCCTGTCTAGACACCTTATATACATTATGTAATTTCATTCCCATAACCCAGCACTTGACTCTAGGACTCAAATGCCCAATTTATTACAGCGAGCTGCCCCCTGCAAAAGGTCAGATTTTACTAAAGTTGAACATTTTACTTCTTTAGAAGCAGTCAGTTGTATCAAAAGCCTTGATTTGCAAAGTGTGCAGAAAGGAAAAATGCGCTTAGGAGGTGACACCTGCTTCATCTGGGGTAGTTGTTCCACCTCCACTAGCCTGCATTTCCCCAGCTATAAAACCCCGACACCGAGAAGCTCGTGTGAGACAGCAGGTGTCCCATAATCGGCACGTACTCCTAGCTAACAGTCGTCCTGGGTCCGTCTCCAGTGGCACTGGAACAGAACCCAGGAGCACAGAAACATTTGAGTCGTTTCATATTAATCCTATAATCATAATCAATAAGCCCCAGTTCTCATTCAGCAAGGAGTCTTCTTTATGTTTACCCGCCACCAAAATGAAAAATTACCCTTAATAATCTATGATCTTATTTATCTCTCCAGAGATGACAGGGAATTATTAAAATCCTATTGATGTTTCCTGAATGGAAGAGCAAAGATGAAAAATGGACGTGTAACAGAAAGCATCCAAGCAGCCTGTGAATAACTTAGAAACGGTAGTGGGACAGGCCCCTGCAAAGCAAGGCAGACTTCACAGGCCACCAGGTCATTAGTCACTAAGTGGTTTTAAATTTTGCCATTAATTCCCTTGCCCTGTTAACTATTATTTCTCATTCGGAATGCCACAGTTAATAAGCCCTTTGAGTCAAGCCAATGCAGCCAAGCCTCTGCATGCAGACCACGGAGTACACACCCGCTCCCTCTCAGTGGGACCCACGGAGCACCCGAGAGGACAGAGGTCCCCGCTGGTGGGAAGGCGAGGTCCTGTTCCCATTTCGTCCCCGGACACAACGCCTTCTGCCCGAGCCCGCGCCGTGGGATTTCCACGCGCTTTCTCACCTCCCCACGCGCCAGACGCAGCCGAAGCACTCTGCAGTCCTGTAAGTCATCAGACGGAGAAGACGGAGGCCCAGGGAAGTAACAGGCCCGACTGCCTGGTCAGCGTGTGGCCTGCAGCCAGGTTCCAAGCCAGCCCAGCTGACGGCCGTGCCTCCACTTTCAACCAATGCCTAAGGCCCTTGCTTACGACCAGGTGATGTCCCGAACCAAATCTTCCCAAATATTCCTGCGGGCACTTAAGTACATCTCACTTTCCATCCACAGTCCAGAAAAAATGTCTTTAAACTCTACCATCGAGAAGACAGGTAGATCAACAAGCCACCCAAAGCCCGAGTCCCCACAGAGGAGAAGGTTTTACTACAATGTCACAGGAACCTGCAACACACCGAGCAGAGGATGAGAGCCATGATCCTAAAATATTCCTCTGAAAGAGAAAACAAGCAATAAGATGTGTCAGAGTGGTGCCTGAAGAGGAGCCGCATCACTCCCCTTTCGAAGGCCACTTCTCTGTCCAGGGTGCTCGTGACCTGCCAGTGAAGGTCTCCACTGGGGAAGCCTCCCCAGGGTCGGTGCTCCTGGGCAGAGGTCCGACAGGGCTCACCCCACCAGTCCTGCACCGGCTGTGCAAGAGCCCTGCTTCCTGTTAGAGACTCAACACTGTGATGTCCAGGAGCTGGTCTTTCGGGCACCCTGGGGGAGCAGGAGAGATCTGGGGCGCAGTCCTTTATGTTCAAACACTAACTGAATGCCTGCCATGCGCAGGGCCCCGGGCCACCCCTGGCTGAGTATGTGCTACTCCGGGCCCTACAGTAAATACTTCAAACTGCAATCTCTAAATAATGTATTAAATACATTCCAGCTTTTAAAAGATACAATCAATGTATCCCCCACCTAAAGTTCAGAATCTTCATTTTTCCAGATTATATCTTAGGTTCCTCAAGTATTTTATCATTTTATTGATTTTTTTGAAAAAAGAATAGAAATTTTTTTTTAAACCCAGTATTTGCTGGAGAGGCTGCAGAGAAAAAGGAACCCTCCTTCACTGCTGGTGGGAATGCAGTTTGGTGCAGCCACTGTGGAAAACAGTGTGGAGATTCCTCAAAAGACTAGGAATAGACTTACCATAGGACCCAGGAATCCTGCTCCTGGGCATATATCCAGAAGGAACCAAGTTCAAAGAGACACCTGCACCCCAATGTTCATAGCAGCACTATTTACAATAGCCAAGCCATGGAAACAGCCTAAATGCCCATCAACAGATGACTGGATAAAGACGATGTGGTAATATTTATAAATGGAATACTATTCAGCCATAAAAACTGACAACATAACGCCATTTGCAGCAACATGGATGCTCCTGGAGAATGTCATTCTAAGTGAAGTAAACCAGAAAGAGAAAGAAAAATACCATATGAGATCACTCATATGTGGAATCTAAAAAAAACCAAACAAACAAAGCATAAATACAAAACAGAAATAGTCTCACAGACATAGAATACAAATTTGTGGTTGCCAAGGGGCGGGGGGTGGGAAAAGACAGACTGGGATTTCAAAATTGTAGAATAGATAAACAAGATTATACTGTATAGCACAGGGAAATATATACAAGATCTTATGGTAGCTCACAGAGAAAAAAAAGTGACAATGAATGTATGTATGTTCATGTATAACTGAAAAATTGTGCTCTACACTGGAATTTGACACAACATTGTAAAATGATTATAAATCAATTTTAAAAATTAAAAAAAAACAGTATTCAAGGCTAAGTGTTACATTTAATGTATCAACTGAAACAGGTATGTAAGTGGAAAAGATACAGAATCAGATGTTGTATGGAACCTAAACTTCATCTATGAACCAGAAAAGTCTTCAAAAATCAAAAGTGAAATTAAGCTGAAGGCAAGAGGTCCTAAAACATGATCCTATTGGGCTAATATTTTTCATCCCATATGCTGTTACAGGATTTGTTCTGACAATGAAATAACGTGTTCTTTCCTTTTTTAATTTATTTTTAAAATTTACACTTTTCTAAATTTGCAAATACTGGCTTCTTAACCTGCACAAACCTAAGTACTAATAATACGGGCATGAGGTAACACTGTGACGACAGTTTCAGATTATTAATTCCTTTCATTTCGTGACCTAACACAATCTTAATAATACAATTACTAGAATAAAATGGAACCTATTTGGAGGACTTTCAAGAAAGAACCTGTAAAGTTCAGCCCATACTTCTACTAAAATGTTACTCCATTAAAATATGAAACTGTGGCAACAGCCCGCGCAGCGGGCTGAACGTGGGGGGGCAGAGCCCTGCCTACGTGGAAGGAAAACACGGCGGCATAAATACGTGAAGAAAAATACTCCATATGATTCAGGAGTACCGGTGAACAAGAATCCTCATGTACAGCATCTTAGTTTGTTTAGAAGAGAAGAATGATAAATATTAAACATACGCCCCTGCTGGAAACCAGACAGGACAAGCTAGAGAGTCACACGAGTGCAATCAATACCTAAGGGGCTCCGACCTTGCAAATACAGCACCCGCACGATTATAAGATACATCTTGGTTCTCTGTACCAAATATGCTCCTGAATTGTAGGTTTATGAATTACCAGAAATGACTGTGGGGTGGGGGGTGACATGAGCCTCGGCTACTGCATTTTCTGAATTTAAAATCTAGCGTATTTTCTCCATCCAGCTTTTGATTTTCGCATGAAAAGGATTAAAAATGGCAGCAATATGGCAACTTTAAAGGTAAAAGAACGTCAATGGGAAATGCTATCTATTTGCCTAAACTTTTAATTTCTAGTTAAATTTTTACACAATAAATGCAAAAAGAATCGGAAGGGTATTTTAAAGCCAGAAATGTTAAATGCACTCAGAGAAGGCAACTACGAAACAGTAAAGGGTTTGTAAATATAGGATTAAAAATGACTTGACAAACACTGGGACCTAAAACCAGGGTAAAGAAAGTGCTGGTGGGGAGAGCTGGCAAGATGATCGCAGACGAGAGACAGACGTTAGTTTAATTTTACTTGGTGAGTCACGCTGTAAGAGTGATGCTCTCTTTTAGGCACGGTTACAGGTGCCCAGGGAACCAGCCGGGCCTCGGACACCGCGGGCTGATGAACAGGAGGCGCTGACCACCCTTTACAGGAAAAGCGCTGCTTCACGCAACTCTTGATGATGCTACAGATTTTCCCCCCGGAAAGTTCTTCGAAATGATTGTGGAAAAATAAACTGTATTCCAGGTTACCTTCCCCTGGGATTGCTGGCTCACTTCCTGGGTGCAATGAAGGTACAGAACAGAATGAACTTAAACCACAAATATGGTCACCTTCCCTGAGCTGACGTCACCTGACGTGTGGCACACACTGCTTGGGACATTTTCTTTCTCCCGCTCAAGAACTGCCAGTCCTTGTAAAATCTCTAATGTCAAACTCCTGGGTACACACGTTTCAAAAGACTTCGAGATGTGCATGCCTTTGATCCAGCAATGCTATTTCTAGGAATTTTTCCTAAGACAGGAATTAAACATGTTCACAAAGGTGCATGTAACAGGGCGTTCCCTGTAATACTATTTATAATGGTGAAAACTCAGGAGCTCTTCCATGTTCATGAAGAGGAGGATGAATACAATAGAACACTATAAAGTCATCAAAACTGTTCGTAGATAACTGATTTTATTAATGTCCAGGAAACATATTCACGACGTAGTGTTTCATGAGGAAAGAAACTATGCGGAGTATAAAAAAAGGAGCATGGGGGTACTTACCTCTAGATTACAGGGTTAACAGTGAACCTAATTTTCTCTGTATTGTTTTTAGTATTTTCTGAACTTTTTCCAAAGAACATTCTTTGTAAACAACAAAACACTGAAAGAAACATTCAAAAACAAGAAAGACAGATGTCTGCAATTTTTTAATGCTTAGTCATCTGCCAAACAGATTTAAGACGGCACTACCATGAAATCTGCAAATATCTTTGTTGCTCTGTGCAAATCTGACTTCAAATAGCTCATTTATCTATTTGATGTCCCTCTTCTAATTAACTGCATTCGTTTCCATCATCAATTTTATCTGAAGTATGTCCCACATAAAAGGTGACACTTCCCTTATCAGCCATCCTCAGGAGCACTGAATCACGCTAGCTGGAGCGAAATGAAGGCGGGGAGGAGTCTCTGAGAATACGCTTAAACACAGGCCGCAGTTACTCAGTGCACACTGAAAGCACCCCGACACTCAGGTAAATCCAGCATGGCACTGCTGATACTTCTTAAAAGGTTCAGGTCTGTCAAAAGGATAAATGACAAAGCAAAGAATAAACCTATGGCAATGAAACTGCCTTCTGGAAGAATAAGTGATTTAGTAGTTTGGTTCAAGAACTGGTACTATGGTGGAAAAGTACTAGACGTGGCTTAGGGAAAACCAGGTTTTCGTCCCAGCCGTACCACGTACTAGCCATGAGAGCTCCAGCAAGTCTACCGAAAGGCTTCATTCCCTCACCTGAAAGAACATGAACTCTGAAAATGTCAGAGGACTATTCAGGGTACAAACGCGAAGCTGCGAGGCTCAGACGGATGGCTCGAAGAGCGCACCCGATTCCTAGCCTCCCTGCCCTCTCTGCAGAGTGACTGGCTGTGCACAGACAGTCAAGGTGCTGGCGTGGCCCCAGCTCCCGGGCCCGGGCCCCGGGAGGGCACTGCACGTGAAGCAGGCCTGGTGAGCCCAGAACTGTGTGGTCTGTGGACCAAGCAAAACTGGAAGTTTCTGTGCCCTATTCCAGCGGGGAAGAACTGCACAAGTGCATCCCAGGCTGTGCCGGCCTCCGGGAGCGCCACCCACCACCCTCAGCGGTCCCCCAGGCCACGGCTGAACCCGAACGCCGCACTGACTTAGACCCACCCCCTCAACGTGTGTAGATCTCTCCGTCTGACGAGAACCAACTCAGTAAACTGCACTGGCTCTCCCACGATTTCCAATAGAAACATCCACAAAACCACACGAGGGCTGCAAAGGTATCATAGCCCCAGAAATTAAGAAAATCAGTTAAGAAGTCTCCAGTCTCTGAGGAACTCTCTGGAGCCTTGGCCCTGGTGGTCCCAGCTCTGCCTCACTCAGAGATCAGGCGGGGCTGCTGACCCGGGAGTCTGCTTTCAAAGGTGGGGAGAGCAGCTCCTCTGTCCAGCAGCGCCCAGGGGCCCCAGAACCTCCCTGCACAGACTCTCAGGAGACCAGCAGCGCAGCCTGCGGAGGGAGCAGCGGCTGGGGGAGTGGCTGTGCCTCAGGACACACGGGCAGCAGGGGATGACGGTGGACATGGGAAAAGGCAGGGAGCAGACCTCACAGGAGGAGCAGGGGGAACGCACACTCGGCCCAAGACGAGCCTGGAGCCGCACGGACATCAGAAACCAGCACCACCAGCACCACCGCTTGACCTCCGGCCCTCAGGGCATGTTTGAGGGGCACCGAGGCACAGAGCGGCCCTTGGGGAACACGCGCTCTTATTATTCAAGGACGGGCACACAGAGAAAAACAGTACCTAAGTAAAGACTCTGTTGTGCAACAGAGAATCCTCAACATTTCAGAAGGAGAATATACTCTGCCTGGAAACGGGGCCACCACGGAAAAACCGTTTTACCCAGAGTTCACTGCTAGAGGCAGAGAAGCGCTGACGATAGACAAGGCGAGGTGAAGCAGGGCAAGTGCGATGTGAACAAGATGATTCCAAACTGACTTTAAAAATAACGGGAAAGAAGAATATACATATAAACATACAGAAAAATAAAATAAAATACATTAAATATTAACAGCAGCTTATCGCTGGGTAGCAAGAGTGTAACAGGAAAGAACAAATCTGACTCCATGTTAGATCTGGTCCTTTGGCTCTAACCTGTGCTCTGTTTCCAGGACTGAGTCCTGCTGGTTCTGCACCTTTTGTAAAAGAATGTTGCCTGGAGCCTGAAATACACAGGAAAGCCCATTCTCAAAGCTCTGACCTTTAAGGGGATAACACTTTCCCATTCATATTGAGATTAACAGTTGCAGAGCAGAGGATAACACTTGTCTTGTTGGAGGTTTCCAGGGGCACCATGACCTGACCGGCATGGACAGCTGCTAGAACGAAGGATTCCGACACCAAGAAGTTTGCAACAACCAACCACACCCCGTCCCCTTTTAGTATGAAAGGAGCCTAAATTCTGACTTGGGGAAGATGGTCTCCCAGGACACTGGTCCCCCATCGTCTCACTCTGCTGGCTTTCCCAACGACGTCGTTATTCCTTGCCCCAGCACCTCTCCCGATTTACTGGCCTGTCATGTGGAGAGCAGAACGAGTGTGGGCTCAGTAACAGGAAATAGGTAGTCTTTTTTTTTTCTGTACATTTATAATTCTCTACATGTTACATTTCTGATTTAAAAAATCATTATAAATTAAGAAAGAAAAAAGTACAATCTTTTCAAAGTCCTAAACACTTCAGGTGTACCACACTCTGCTCTCTGGTATTTTTAATTCACTTGGACTCACATTTCCCAAAGGAAAAAATACATAAGCTGACTTTACACTATGGCAAAACTTGGATATCAGAACAAAGCTTTAATATACGTAAAATAAACATACACATTACATACATGTAACTTCTAAAGACCTGCATTGTTCATCACACAATAAAAATGTAAGATGAGAGCATTTCCAAAGTCACATCCATCCAACTAAACGCGTGTGTGTGCTTAGCATCGCGAGAAGCAAGTACTACTCGGCACTTCTAATTCAACCACTGTATTATTCAAGCATTTTTCAAAAGAAGCCACATGGCTTATGCATCCTGACATCTTATTTTATGTCACAAAGCACAAGGTGCACTTCAATTGAAGACGATGCACACAGCACCGGCACCAAAGGAGGCCACTCTGCTCCTCACATCAGCAGGTCTTCGACATTCAAAATTGTCACTATTGTAAACAGACCATGGAGTCAGCAAACTCCGTCATGACAGCACCTGTTTTTGTCACAGGCTCCACGGTCACCAGTGAAAACTCTGAAGCAATTAGCTATGTCACACGTGTTGCAATCCACCCAGACAAAAACCTTTCCAGAAATGTGTGTGAACGGTGCACCAGCACTGCCTGCACGCCAGCCACCGAGGCCTGATGTGCGAGCACTTGCCCCGGACGGTCACCGGTCACCTAACATCTGCTTGTCCCAGGCAGCAGAGTTGGCTAAGGCCACATGGGTCTTGCTCAGAGCAAATCTGAATCCTTACATCTCTCTAAAACCTAATACTCCTCAATGATGTTCAGAGATTCTATCTAAGGTAGAAAATTAAAAGAAATTAATATGTTCCTATGATTTATAATCATGTACAAAGCTGAAAAGGATAGGAGTCTTTTAGGGTGTGTGGATGCCGCCGATAATAAACGGATCTTTTTCTATAGCTCATGTTAGAAGAGTTTAGGAAGGATAGTCAGCAAATGCAGTTGGGCAAATTAACATAAACTACTTCACAAAAACTACTTTTCCCATAACAGCTATTCCCACAGAATTCATCACCACAGGTCTTTCAAATGTTTGGCTTCTTCCATTAAAAAAAAAAAAAGTCCAACCTACACAATGGGAGAAAATATTTGCAAATGATGAGACTGACAAGGGATTAATTTCCAAAATACACAAACAGCTCATCCACCTCAATAACAGAAAAACAAATAACCCAATCAATAAATGGGCAGAAGACCTAAGCAGACATTTCTCCAATGAAGACATCCAGATGGCCAACAGGCACATGAAAAGATGCTCAACATCACTAACTATTAGAGAAATGAAAACTACCGTGAGGTATCACCTCACACCAGTCAGAATAGCCATCATTCAAAAGTCCTTAAAGGATAAATGCTGGAGAGAGTGTGTAAAAAAAAAACCCTCCTACACTGTTGGTAAGAATGTAGATTGGTGCAGCCAGTATGGAGGTTCCTTAAAAACTGAAAAATAGAGGTACCATATGATCTAGCAATCCCACTCCCAGGCATATATCTGGAGGGAACTCTAACTCAAAAAAACACCTACACCCCAATGTTCATAGCAGCACTATTTACAACAGCCAAGACACAGAAGCAACCTAAATGTCCATCAACAGATGACTAGATTAAGAAGATGTGGTGTGTGTGTACATACATATAAAATGGAATATTACTCAGCCATAAAAAAGAATGAAATAATGTCATTTGCAGCAACATAGATGGACCTAGAGATTATCATATAAAAGAAGTTAAGCCAGACAAAGACAAATATCATATGATATCTCCTATATGTGGAATCTAAAAAAAGATGACAGAAATGAACTTATTTACAAACCAGAAGTAGACTCACAGACACAGAAAACAAACTTATGGTCACCAGATGGAAAAGGAGTGAGGGGGAAGGGATAAATTAGGAGTCTGGGATTAATATATACACACTACAATATATATATAACAGATAAACAACAAGACTCCGCTGTGCAGCACAGGGAACTATACTCAGTATCTTGTAATAACCTACAATGGAAAAGAATATGAAAAAGAATTTATATATGTATATGTATAAGTGAATCATTTTGCTGTACTCCTGAATCTAACACAACATTGTAAGTCAACTGTACTTCAATTAAAAAAACACAATGTCCAGAAAAGCATCTGACAGTGGACTGGTGAGTGCTCAAGTAAGGGTTTTCTGAATAAACTACTGTGCCTCATTTGTAATAGAAGAAGAATGGACACTAGCTAAATAGCTCACAATAGGGGAATAATTCCATAAAGTAAGGAACATCTGTTTGATACAAAACTATTTAGGATTTAAATTATAAATGTAATTTACAGTTTAACAGGACACCGTGTTAACCGTGAAAGTCAACATACACAAATGTCTGCATTATGATTGTAACTATGGGCACTATAATTAAACACACACGCAAAATGTAGTTGACTAGGGTGCAAGGATGGTGAAAACTTCATCGTTAAGAAAACGTTCATTAAGTTGCTCTGTAAAGTTGTTCCCATAGCGAAGATTTCATTCAGAAGACTTCCGCACTCACAGTACTGGCCGCCTCGCCCCCTGCCGCCCTGGCGCCTTTCTGCACCTCCTATGACGGAGCCAAGAGATCAGAGTGGATAGCAAACTTCTGAGCGAGAATGACGCTCAAAGGGTGCAGATGGCTATCTTCACAATTCCCGAAAGAGTACTTTTCGGAACAAGTTTTCCATTAACAAGGTATTTTTTAAAGGGAACTCTGTGTATAATATGTAAAGGAAACGGACTAGAGGAAAATTTCGATTATGCTAAGCGAATGTTTATCAGCAAAACCAGGTGGGAGAAAGTCTTGAAAACAGAAATGAGTGACCAAGAAATGAGGACAGAATATCGTCAGACACAAGAACGTCCGACAGGACACATGCATGTCTATCTTGAGAAAGAATTACTGCAAAGTTCACAAGTAAGTATAGGATTTTGATGATGTTCGGATGAAAATCTTTTCTTCTGTATAATCAAGTTCGTAATAGCCAACAGTACCTCCTAGGCTCACACTTAGGTTCCCGTCTACCCCAACCTTATCCCGCCAATGTCTCTATTAACCATGTGTTCTTTCACTCACGTTCATCCAGCGCTGCCTTCTCTGAGAAAACCCAGCCAGTTGTGATGGCCTGTCTTTTAGTCTTCTGGCAGGCAACACAACAAATCCGCAGATAATGATGCAATCACTCAGACCCAAATGGTCTTATCGAGCTAATTCTGAACATAATGCATCTTTCAGGCCATCACCTGACAGACAACGTTAGTACAGAGCAGGTCTGTCATAAGCCTTCCCCACAGCCCAACGCAGAGTCGTCAGGCGCCAGAGGGAGGGTCGGCAGCCTCCGGGGCCCATGTCCACCGAGAATTCCACATGGAGGGGGGGGCCTTCCTGCAAACCTCAGTGATGGCGCTGACGGGAGGGCGGGGTGTGAGGGTGTTTCCTGTACACACTGCACCTGCCGACGCATCGTTAGCTTCATTCCTAGAGCATCAGGTTTTAGGAGCGGGACACCCTGCCCCGGTCTGTGTGCCACTTCTCTACAACAGCCTGAAAAAGCACAAATGAGACTTCGCAGCAGAGAATCACTGCGCTATTCTGGTCCGAGCTGACAAGCGTGCATCTCATCAGAAGCTCCAAATCAACGTATCTGCCCAGAACTGTTAGGGTAGAAAACAGACAGCTGTCAGGACCAGAGCCCGCCAGCCAAACAAGACCTTGATAACAGCAAGGGCAGCGTCGGGGCCTCAGAGTGACACTAATCGACCGCATAAGCAGGCCTCCTGTCAGGCTGGCTTCTCTTCATCCAGACACTGGTGAGCAAGGCACTGACAGGCACAGGTCAGACTTGCCTGGGTCCAGTCATGGTCACTTCTTGGCTCAAAGAGGCTTATTTTCAAAACATAACTCAAGAAAATGCTATCCTGAACAAGTTAATACTGTAGGGCACAGGGAACTGTGTTCACTACCTTGTAGTAATGAAAGAGTATGAAAAGGAACAGATGTGTGTGTATGTATGACGGAGACACTATGCTGTGCACCAGAAATGGACACAATATGGCAAACTGACTACACCTCAAGTAAAGAAAATGCTACTCTGATATTTATCATTAAAAGTACCATCTTCCCAGAAGTGTTATGCTGGGTCAGGAAAATCATGTGGGAAGGGCTGGCAAAAGGAAGAAAAATCACCAGATTTGGGACCCCGATGTGGATTACTCTATGTAAGTGACACACTGATAGGGCCAGACTCCTGCAGGAGCGACACCCAGCCCCATCACCATAGTCCTTGCTGCAGTCAGCTCAGGCAGTAAAAATTAAAAGGAAGTCACAGAAAATACAACTTCAGCAATTGATGGGAAAACCGAGGTTCCTTTGAACCAAATTCAGAGGAATAAGAACCCCCAAATTATATTATCACTACATAACAAAATGGACTTGCTGTTTTCCATAGTTTGTTTTTTTCTTTCTTTTTTTTTCTTTTTGGAGTGGTGGGGGTGGGAGGGGTTATAAAGCCAAAGTATCGGGCGGGAGGTTACGCCAGTGGTAGAGTGTGTGCTTAGCATTCATGAGGTCCTGGGTTCAATGCCCAGTACTTCTATTTTTAAACATGTAAATTTCTAAAAAAAAAAAAATAGAAAATTTTAAATTAAAAAAGTCAAAGTATCAACATATTGACAAGTATTTAAAATATGCCCCAGCGTGGCACAAGTAATACCCTAAAAATTTGCAAATTTTCTACTTATTTTCTGATGAGCATCTATTTCTACTTCATTCATTAAAGGATAACATTAAGAAGTGGTTAAAAAAAAAAAAACCATGATAAAACAAAAATAAAGAGGCAGAGAGGAGCTAGGCTGTCAGGATTCAAATCTGAGCTCCACCACACATTAGCTGCGTGACTTAGGGCAAACTACTTAACCTCTCTGGTTTTCTTATCTTTAAAAGAGAGATGATAGTAAGAGGCTTACTTCATAGGGTTCCTAAGACCAGCTAAATGAGTTATCTGTTGCAAAATACTTAATCCAAGTATAGATCAAGTACTATAGAAATATTTATTACAATAAACAAAAACCAGGTCATTAACAAGAGTTTCTGGAAGAAACTCAAATTAGCATGATCTTAAGTTTAATTATAAATGTAGATACTGCTCTATCATTTAAGTTTTATTAGAAAACTATTTTATATTCTATTTTCTCCATGTACCAGAGATGTTTGCAGACATGAAATTATTTTTCATGATCCACGGAGACAAGAAAATCCTAAGAATTGATGTGACTCTATGCTGTTCTATATTGCTATTTTTCAAACCAATAATGTTTTGACTCTATCATGGAAGTAAAATTTCCTTGAAGACAAAGGCTACATCAGACTTTTAATTTAATTTAATTTAATTTAATTTAATTTAATTTTAATTGAAATATAGTTGATTTACAATGTTGCATTAGTTTCTGGTGTACAGCATAGTGATTCAGTTATACATATATACTCTTTTTCATATTCTTTTTCATTGTAGGCTATTACAAGGTACTGAATATAGTTCTCTCTGCTGTACAGCAGGACCTTGTTGTTTATCTATTTTACATATAGTAGTTAGTATCTGCAAATCCCAAACTCCTAATTTATGTCTCCTTCCTCCACCCTTGGTAACCCTAAGTTTGTTTTCTATGTCAGTGAGTCTGTCTTTGTTTTATAAATAAGTTCATTTGTGTCTTTTTTTTAGATTCCACATATAAGTGATATCATATGATATTTGTCTTCCTCTGTCTGACTTACTTCACTTAGTATGATAATCTCTAGGTCCAACCATGTTGTTGCAAATGGCATTATCTTATTCTTTTTTATGGCTGAGTAGTATTCTATTGCATAAACCACTTCTTTATCCAGTCATCTGTCAATGGACATTTAGGTTGCTTCCATGTCTTGGCTATTGTATACAGTGCTGCTGTGAATACGGCAGTGCATGTATTTTTCAAATTATTGTTTCCTCTGGATATATGCCCAGGAGTGGGGTTGCTGAGGCACCAGCATTAAGACAGATATACAGATCGAGTGAGTAGAACAGAGTCCAGAAAAAACCTTTTGTGTATTTGGCCAAATGATTTTCAACAAGAGTGCTAAGAGCACACAATGGGGAGAAAACAGTCTCGTCAACAAATGGTGCTGGAAAAACTGGACATCCATGTCCAAAAGAACAAAGCTGGACCTCTACCTTACACCATATACAAAATTAACTAAAAATAACTAAAAAGAATAATACAATGAATCTATATATAAAAGGATCTTATGTTTACCAAAGGGGAAAGATAAGAGCGGAGGGACAAATTAGGAGTATGGGATTAAGAGATACAAACCATTGTATATAAAAGAGATAAGCAACAAGGATTTACTGTACAGCATATGGAATTATATTCAAAATCTTATGATAACATATAGTGGAATATAATCTGCAAAAAAAAATTGAATCACTATGTTGTACACCTGCAAGTAATGCAAATACTGTAAAGCAACTGTCAATTAAAAAATTTACATAAATACACAAATAAAAATGGACTAAAGACATAAATCAAAGACCTAAAACTGAAAAACTCCTAGAGGAAAACACAGGGGGAAGGTTTCAGGACATTGGATTTGGCCATGATTTCTTGGATACAACATCAAAAGCACAGGCAACAAAGGAAAACATAATAAATTGAACTATATCAAACTTTAAAACTTCTGCACATCAAAGGAAACAATCAGCAGAGTGAAAAGGCAACCGATAGAGTGGAATAAAATATTTGCAAATTATGTATCTGTTAAGGGGATAATATCCAGAATAGATAAGGAATTTCTACAACTCAACAACATAGACAACTTTTTTGTAACAGGCAAAGGACTTGAATAGACAAGTCCCCAAAGAAGATATACACATGGTCCACAGGCAGGTGAAAAGATGCTCAAATCACTAATCATAAAAGAAACGCAAGCCAGAACCACAGTGAGACACACCTCACACCAATCAGAATGGCCACTAACAAAAGAACGTAAAGTAACAAGGATGCAGTGAGATTGGAACCTGAGGGCACTATTGGTGGGCATGCGAGATGGTGCAGCCATCATGGAAAAAACAATACGTAAGCACCTCAGAAATTTAAAAATAGAATTACTATATGGTCTAGCAATCCCACTTCTAGGTATTTATCCAAAAGAATTCAAAGCAGGATCTTGAAGAGATACTTGCACACCTATGTTCATTGCAGCACTATTCTCAATACAAGACGTGGAATCAACCCAACTGTCCACCAAAAGATGAGTGTATAGAAAATGTGGTGTATACAGACACTGGGTTATTATTCAGCCTTTAAAAAGTAAATCCTACTACATGATAAAACATAGGGGAGCCTGGAGAACATTATGTTCAGCAAAACAAACCAGTCACAAAAGGGCAGGTACTATGTGATTCCATCAGATACCTAGTCATCAAAATCATAAAAACAGAAAGTTGAAAGGTGGCTGCTGAGGAGGAGGGAAGAGGTGAAGGGGTTCATTTTCAACGGGCGGAGTTTCAGCTTCGCAGGATGAAAGCGTTCTGCAGATCTGCTGCGCACCAGTGTGAAGATACTGAACACTGCCGAACTGCACTCTTAAAAATGATGAAGACAGAAACGGTAATGTTATGTGGTTACTGCCATAATAATAACAAAAAAAGAAATAAAAACAAGGTGCAAACAAAAGGCCTGTCAAAAAACCTAAACTACAGAATATCAATGCTAGACTAGACCCTCAGATGAGGTCACCTGGGATTCCACCTCAAATGGCATGGTGATAGCGAGCACTCGCTGAGCACACGTACCAAGCCCCGCGCTGGGGGCTCCATGTGTTTTCACATTTAATAATCCCAACGGTTACACAAAACACCAAGGTTCGGAGAGGTGGACCCTGCTGAGAACCAGACGACTCCCAGCCCACGCTGCTGAGTGCCGTTCCGTGTGCTACGTGACCCAGCACGTCCGCTGACTGAACACCTTCCCGGACCAGAGAATAAGAACCACAGAGGGTGCCACCTTCTCCTAACTAAACAGCCAAAAAAGCAACACTGAGCTTCAGAAAACTGCAGAGAGGTGCCCCGTGCGAATTCCCCGTGCATATTACAGAGAGCTGACGGTACCCACCCCGGGTGAGGAGGCCCTCGCTCCTCTCCTTTTTAAGACCTAAAGTTCTGAGCAAATGCTAGAAAACCACCTCCTGGGAAGTGTGCTTACAGCGGAGGCGCGCTCAGTCAGCGACCTCGCACAGCCGACCCACAGCAGCTGTGTGCCATCACGGCCCTTCCTGAGAATGGCGCCCAGTGGGACCATGTCACTGTCAGCTTCTTCACTGCAAATTCGCTGCTGTAAGGACCAGCGCCTGCGAGACGCGGCTTGTGCCGCTGGCTCAGCCACTCGGCTTTAGTGATCGGGCACCGGGAAGAGCGAGTTAAATCAAAGTATGAAAAAGCAAAGATCCTCCAGAAGGATGCATCTCGTGACAGACCACAAAGAACTTTAAGATTTTTCACGGACGTAGCAACTAAAAAGCCAGTCTCCACAAAGAACTCTGAGACAAGAAATCCCAGCCTTAATAGATAAAGTTTGGTGAGGACGTCGGGTTCTTAAGGTAATCTTCAGTCTCTCCTCCCACAGAGGATGGTGCAATTTGTCATCTGCCTTTTGCAGGGGAGCAATTTCCCAATGGAAGTCTCTCTGACATTCTTACCAGTGCATTTCTATTACGACTCGAATGTGAATGGGGAAGTGGGGCTGTGAAGGATCCACGGACTGACTCAGAGGGGCTGCAGTGAGCGGGCCCTGGCTTTTGGAGGTGGTAGAAAGCTGGTCTCCCTCGTCCGGGGCCCCTTCCACCGGTCAGTTAGTCAGGCCCCAGAACCTGCCCAAATGCTGCAGTGGGACAGGCGTGGTGATCAGAGCCAGGCTCCCTGGGGGCCCTGCGATGCAGGCTGCGTCCTCCACGGTCCATCAGGCCACACCACCTGACACAAATCTGTCCAGACGCTGCGAGCTCCTTGCAGGCTCCAGGGACACTCGCAACCACAGGGAAAAGCAAATCACGATGTTCTTAGAGGCTCTTCTCTGTTCTCAACAGTGAATCAACACAATGGGCTTTCTGGGGACCTACGGGAGAGGACAGCCTGTACTTATAAGCATGGTGATCTGACCTGCTACTCAAGTGTGTCTTACTCAGTTTCTGTTGTCCCACGAGAAGGAACACCCAGAATAATCATCCAGAACGTATCTTTCAGTCTCGGTCAGCAAAGCTGAAATCAGACAACTGTCTGTCACAGCATCGAACCAAACACTGGGGATCACTGACACCTGAAAAGTCAAAGAAATCAAAGCAACGTCACCATTCAGAGCCACGTGCTGAAGCAGTCCCGCTACATGGAAACTCGTGCCACCGTCCGGAGCAGCGAAAGAAGAGGCAACACTGATTCTTCCTCAGCTGTCAGCAGCCCAGGTGCCACGCGTCACCTACAAACACCTCACTGTCCCAGAAAAATGGATCTTGACCGCTGCCTGCGAACTTCCCCTCGCTTTATCCTGATACAGACAGCCCGGCACCGTGACTGGCCCCCACCCCGCGCTGGACCCTGAGGTTACAGAGGAAGGCAGCTGTGTCTTCCATGTAGTTGTGTCAACGCCTGTGGGAAGTAGTCGTTGGACTGAAAGAATCTGAGACACTTCTCTTGAAGCCAAGGGGTGCCAATCGGAAGACCACCCAGAGGTGAAGGGGCTGGAGACAGGGCGTCTGGGATGGGAAGGAGCGCCCGCAGGGAAGACGCTGAGCTCTGCTGGAGACAGATGGAGTGTGTTTCTTAGTCCATTCGGGCCGCTGTGACCAAGTGCCTTGGACTGGGTGCCTTCTAAACAACGGACACTGATTCCCCCGATGCCACAGGCTGACGTCTGAGGTCAGGGGGCAGCACCGTTGGGTTCTGATAGAACCCTCTTCAGGTTTCAGAGGTCAGACGCCGACCTCACCGTGTCCTCATGGCTGAGAGCAGACAGGGCTCTCTGGGGCCTCTTTTATGAGGGCGCTAATCCCACTCATGAGGGCCCCACCCTCACCTCCTGTGCCATCGCCTGGGGTGATGAGGTTTCAACACACAGATTCTGAGGAGGACACACTCAGTCCAGAAGAGGGCACAAAACCAACGGAAGTAAATCTGGAGAAACACGTCAAAATCTCAGTGTTAGTTATGCTGACTACACTTGTGCAATGTGATGCCCAGGACGGTTTCCGCACAGAGACGTCTTCAGATGGCACTGACATCCTTCAGTGCAGCGGAAGAAGCTGGCACTGCTCTCAGTGAGAACACGGTCGGTTCTACGTGCTTTTAGTCAAAAACTATAAAAATGGTACAACTACACAGAAGTGTCTCTTTCTTAAAAAACAGAAGCTGCACTATATGACAAACATTAATAATTACAGAGGCATGACTGTGACCATCCAAGATCACCCACGCCCCAAAGAAGACCTCGGCGGCTGAAGTCCACCCTCCAGACTACCTGAGTGTTGTGTTTGCCAGATAGCGTCTCCTATTCTGCCAAAAACGTGCACGTCAAGCAGCTATGCTGATTATTTAACAAAAACTGAACATAAGCCTCTGAAAACAATACTTCGTTGATTAAATGAACGGTTCCTGGAGAGTTCTTCCCTCCTGTTAGTTGTCCTCCACAATCTGAGAACACCTGCGCCATCTAGAGCAGGCACGGCTGAGTCAGCATCTCCCTGTGGGGTAACTGGGCGAGAGGGCGGCTCCTCACGCCCTGCCGAGACTGCAGCAGGACGAGGCCCTCCTCGGCGGCCTCCCCCCTGCCCCGCCCCGCCCCCAACACCCTTCTTCACAGCCACGCAGTCTGTGAAGGGAGGCAGGCGGTCCCCAGAGGCCCCGTGCACTGGTCTGCTGCAGGGTGCCTGACGCTCTAGCACCCCAACCCCGGCACACCCCGGCTGAGGCTCCATTCCATCCCTAGGGCAGCCACTCCCACAGGGGACGGTGACCCAGGCTGCTTCCCACAGCAGCAGACGTGGGAAGGACTGTGCCCCAAGTCCTGGTCCATTTACCTGCAACATCTCCCGGTGTTTGGGACCCCTTCCCTCATGCATCCGGGGTTTCAGAGCTCTCATCACAGTTGATGCACAGTGTGAAGCTTACGTCCTCAGTGGTCAGATAACTCAAAGGGGTCACAGAGCCCCGACTTGGCTCAGCTGCCCTCTCTCACAGGGAAAAGCCCTCCCTGCTCGCCCACCCCCGCCCGTGTCACTGGTCCTTCAGTAAAGGGGACAAAGGGTGAGATATGATGTTGGGGCCGTGTTCGGGAAGGGCACTGAAAGGTCTCCAAGTCCATCCCCAGTGTTGTGCCATCAGCCCAAACCTCAAGGGTAACATTTTACTTTCTTTCCAAGGTCACTTGAGTAGTGTCCCCACTACCCGTTTCTACGGATACTCCTTACCTGCCTGATCTGCAAATTCTTTTTCTGCTCATCTGAACATGTCATATTAGCATGTAAATACACCCCCTTCATTAGGACTCCATGGTTTCCACCCCCACACCTTTCCTAAACTGCTATCAGAAGGTCACCGGTGGCCCCCCACCTGGTGAGCCCAAAGGACGATTTGCGGTCCTCAGCCCAGCGGACTTCATTTCACAGCTGAGTCTCTCGACGCCTCCCAGGACTCCTCCTTCCTGGGTCTGGAGCTCCTCCTCCAGCTCGTCTCTCCCAGACCCTCACAGCGCTTCCCCCTCCACCAGACTCTCCGCGAGGCCTTGCTCTAGGGTCCCACTCACACACAGAGCGGGTGTGCGGGGCCTTGCTCTAGGGTCCCACCAGCACATAGAGCGGGTGTGCAAGGCCTTGCTCTAGGGTCCCAATAACACACATAGCAGGTGTGCGAGGCCTTGACCTAGGATCCCACTAACACACAGAGTGGGCGTGCGAGGCCTTGCTCTAGGGTCCCACCGGCACACAGAGCAGGTGTGCAAGGCCTTGACCTGGGATCCCACTCACACACAGAGTGGGTGTGCGAGGCCTTGCTCTAGGGTCCCAATAACACACATAGCAGGTGTGCGAGGCCTTGACCTAGGATCCCACTAACACACAGAGTGGGCGTGCGAGGCCTTGCTCTAGGGTCCCACCGGCACACAGAGCAGGTGTGCGAGGCCTTGACCTAGGATCCCACTAACACACAGAGTGGGTGTGCGAGGCCTTGCTCTAGGGTCCCACCAGCACACAGAGCAGGTGGGTGCAAAGTAGGTTCTGCGTGCAAAGGCCTAAGGAACCAGGATGATATATTTTAGGAAAAGAGAAGTATCAATGGTGATACATGACTTACTCAATCTGTCATTCCTGTTAACAGCCGACCTGTTGGTGGTGATCGATTCACGAAGAGGAACTGGAGTCAGGACTTTTCCAGGGAAGAGCAGCCGCTTGCTGCGGCCGGAGTCAGTGCACAGTAAACAGGGCTGCAGCCTGCCTGACCCACTGACGGTTCCACTTGTCACACTCACAGCAGAGCCATCAGTTTTCGTGGTTGTTCACTCAGATAAGCAGGACAGCCTAAAGGATGAGGCAATGCACTGTAAAGTCCATCACTTCAGGCCCTTCTTACAAGCCCTGGATGGAGCCCCGCCTGACTTAGAGTGAAATCCAGGCTCCTTGTACAATTCAGGAATGCCTCAATGTCCTGGCCCTGCATGCTCTTCAAATCTTCCTGGCCTTCTCTGTGGGTCCCTCAAATACACCCACCTGAACCCAAGCACTGAAAACAGAAAAACCAGATGTTTTGAAAGTGTGCATGTTTGCACTATGTAATCATATACGTCAAATCACCACATAATGTGCACACTGTATGTGACATTACTTTTACAGAGCAAAAACCTCTAACAACATACTGATTAGGAATATATTCGTGATGCCCGTGGTAAGAATAAGGCAGAGGCAGAGAATGAAGGAAGGAGAGCAGGAGGGCTCAGTGTCCAGGGGAGGGAGGCGAGCCCGGAGGGCATGGAGGGCAGGGGCTGCACTGCACGCGGAGCCCTGTGCCCTGCGTGTGTCCCGCACACCCTCTTTGGCGTGTACGAAACGTCTCACAATTCAACAAGGAATCTGAGGCGGAGTCTGCAGGGCCACACCACGGCTGCCTGCCCCCGGCTACCCCCCGGCGTGCTGCTCACAGCAGCCGCTCTTCACTGGTCACGACCAGACCCCGGTCACTCCTGATCAGCCACCACGTAACAAGTCGGCCATCACACAAGTGGTGGCTTTGAATAAAACTGTGTCAAACCGTATCATCCAGCCTCCCAGCCCTCTGCCTACGGAGCCCACCGTGCACCCACTCAGTGCGTGCACTAGACCCGTGATGGCCTGTAGTGGCCACTGGGCGCTGGCCTTTTAACCAGGACCCCTGAGGCTGGGGGGCTGGCTGGTTTCGTATCCTTTGTACCAAATTACTTCCAGCTGAGACGTGCAGAGTCACTGTGTGAACACGGGTCCCAGCAGTGCCAATCCGGCCACGTGATCAAAATCGAATCATCTGAGCTGCCCGGGCACTTCGGGCACCCGCTGGTCTGTCTCCAAGGATGCCAGGATGTTGGTGAGCTCTCTGGAGCTCCCAGCCTGGGTCCAAACCTTCGCTCCACCGCTCGCCAACGAGCCTGACCATGAGTAAAGGCCTTGACGTGGGTGTAGCCACTGGCTCCTCTCTCGGGCGACTGTGAGGATCAGCTGAGACTGTTCATAAAAGCACCGGGAGCAGGGGCTGACTCTGCTCCGTGAGGGTTAGAAGCAATAATAGTAATTGTTGTTGTTGTTGTTGCTGTGTTTTTATTATTACTATTAGCATCTCAGATGACCAGAGGACAGAGCTGACGGTGATGATTCTCTGAGCGGACCAGAAACGCAAAGCAGAAAAAGTCACACAAAAAGATCGAAAGTTGGGAAAGGAAGTCTCAGAGGACATCACGTCCAGGTGGGTATTAGAAGTGGAGGCACCAGAAGGTCAGTCACCAGAGAGCAACCAGCAGACACCAAGACCCAGAAAAGAGAGCAACGTGAGACGCCGATCCCACAGCAGCCCTGGGCGCGCCGCGGGAGCAGGAGGGGGCGCAGGGCCGGGCCGGGCGCTCGGGCGGCGCCGCCGCGGTCCCGGGTCCCCTGCGCCGCGGTCACGGGTCCCCTGCGCTGTGCCCACACCCTCGCCCCGCCGCCAGCCCTGCCAGCGGCTTGCGTTCCCGCCCAGGGGACTGAAATGCGGCCTCCACGCTCCGGGCCGGCACCTGTGTCCCCACCGTCCTTCGCCACCAGGGACCTTGAACGGCCCTGAGCATCTCACTGTGGCCCGTCAGGGCGACAAGGACTCGGTCCCGGGAGTTGGCCCCCCTGTCGACAGACCCCCCCCCCGAGTCAGCGTCCGGGGAGGAGCTCTGCGAGGATCCCGGGAATCACGCGACGGGAGGCGGCCCTCGGCTGCCCGCCTCCTCCGTCCGGTCCGGGAGCCCGCGGGCTGTGCGCGCAGACGGGCGGGGTGGAGCCCCTGGCAGCCACCCGGGGGCCACCGGCCTGAGCCCGCCCCCCCGCCCCAAGTCCGTTCTCAGCCGCAGGACGAGAGCGATCATCCCCAGCTCCATGGTCGGACTTCAGCGGAGCCACGTGACGGAAGGTCTGAGGAAGCAGCTAGAATCGCAGGTTCCCACGAGCAGCAGCTCTTCCGCCCCGGGCCCTCCTCCCTCTTCCGCAGGACCGCGGGCAGGGCTTCCGAAGGCGCGCCTAGTCCCCTCGATGTAAACAATTTCCCGAGGGATTACAAGGAGGCTCGAACACCGGCTTCTGAATTTACTGCTCAAGCTTCCAATTTGCCCATAAAAAACACAATGAGAAAGACAAGGTGAGACATAATGCGATTAGCCGTATCAGCGGATAGTAGTTTTGGCGAGTCTTTGTCCAACAAGCTCTCCAAGTGTGACTCTTAACTATCTGAAATATTTCTGAGGACAAGTGAAATACTATTTCTGTTCCTCTGTGACCTGTCACATGCCAGAGATAACACCTGCTCATCGGGGCATTATGAAGAGGAAGAGCAGAGATGCCCTAGAGGAATCAAGCGTCACAGTACCAACTGCAATCCAGGCAGGAGAGCGCTGGCCCAGGGACAGACAAACCCAACAGGACAGAGAGCTCAAAACACTCGCGTGGCAAGGTGGCAGTGAGCAAGGATGGTCTCGCCATAAACAGCGCAAAGACGGTCACGTACATACAAACTGAAGAACAATGTTACATCCTACCTCACACCATACCATGTGCACTTAATACAGATGGATGGCTACTGACAACCTAAGGTTGAAAGGAAAACTTGGAAATTTTTAGAAGGAAATTTTCTGTAGTCTCTGTGACCTTGGAAGAGAGAAATATTTCTTAAACCAAGCCCAAAGAAGTCCTAACTCTAAAGAAAAATAGCAGACAAATGCTCCTACTATAAGAATGAAGAATGCTCGTTCACCATAGGGCTCTAATGAGAGTGTAGAAAAGACAAGCCGATAGTTAAAGGAAGATAGATATTCACAGCACGTCACTGACAAAGCACTGGCATCTTGAAAATACAAAGAAAAGAAGAAAAATGACAACTGAATAGGCACATGAGACGTATTTCCCGAAGAAGAGAGATGAATAGCCAATAACCATATGAAAAGATATTTGAGCACACTAGGAAATCAGAGAAATGCTAATTACAACCACAGTGAGATTTTATTTTACAACCTTCATTGGCAAAAATTAATGTCTGACAGTATCAAGTATGGCAAGGATGTCGGACACACAGGATTCTCATGTCTCTGGTTAGAGCACACATCCTAAACTCTGGAAAACAATCTGGCTTTGTCATAGAGTATAATGTTCACTTGTCACCCTGGCAAACATATTTTTCCCATATATAAACATTTAATATATATTTCTTTGAAAACTCTGGGAAACACTTTGGCATGACCTTGTGACTGTCAGCATGTCCACACCCTACAACCTAATAATTTCCCTTCTAGGCATAAATCCTAAACAAATTCTTGCACCAGAACATCAGAAAACACATACAAGATTGTTCATAACAGCTATTGTTTAAAAAAAAAAAAAAAAGAAAGAATCCAGTAGTAGTTCGTATAAATAAATTGCTAGATAGATAGATAGATAGACAGACAAAATGGAAAACTACACTTGTGAAAAATAAATGATCCACAGTGACAAGCATCAGTGTGGATCAACCAAACACATAACGTTAAGTGAAAACAGCAAGATGCAACAATGACCTTTACAGCACGTGAGATCATTTTTAAATTTTGGAAACCAGCAAGCAACACACTCTTACGTGGCTTTTAGAGATAGGAAAACATGAGAATGAGAAAAAAAAAAAATTCAAGATGGGGATTATCAACTGGGAGCTAGGAATTCCAATCAGGAAAATGCTCACAGGGAACCAGTGAACCTGAGGGCGCGCCTTGCATGGGGTGTGTGTTCACACGCTTCAACCTATTACTAGTTTATACAATGTACATAACTGCAGCACGGTTTTAAATATGTCAACAAAAGTTAATCAGTCGATCTAAGAAAGAAAGGGAAATTTTCATTCGAGACGAATTTGAGGATTATCACCCAAGAAGAGCCTCTCAGAAAACTCAGGGAACTGTTCCATCCGTAAGAAGTCAAGGCATGTGCTCAACATCACTGATGATCAGAGAAACGCAAATTAGAGCCACATGAGGTACCATCTTACACCAGTCAGAAAGGCCAGCATTCAAAAGTCCATGAACAATAAATGCTGGAGAGGCCATGGAGAAAAGGGAGCCCTCCTACACTGCTGTGGGAATGCAGTTTGGTGCAGCCACTGTGGAAGACAGTATGGAGATTCCTCAAAAGACTAAAAATAGACTTACCATATGATCCAGCAATCCCATTCCTGGACATTTATTGGGAAGGAACTCTAATTCAAAAAGATACCTGCACCCCAATGTTCATAGCAACATTATTTACAACAGCCAAGACATGGAAACAACAACCCAAATGTCTATCAACCGATGACTGGATAAAGAAGTGATCTATTTATACAATGGAATACTATTCAGCCATAAAGAAGAATAAAATAATGCCATTTGTAGCAATGTGGATGGACCTGGAGATCGTCATTCTAAGTGAAGTAAGTCAGACAGAGAGAGAAAAATACTCTATGATATCAATCATATGCGGAATCTAAAAGAATGTAAAAAAGCCACAAATGAACTAATTTACAAAACAGAAAGACTCACTGACGTAGAAAACACACTTATGGTTACCGGCGGGGAAGAGGGTGGGAAGGGATAAATTGGGAATTCAAGATTCGCAGATATAAAATACTATATATAAAATAGACAAACAACAAGGTCCTACTGTACAGCACAGGGAACTATATTCAATATCTTACAGTAACCTGTAATGAAAAAGAATATAAAAGTGAATATATGTATGTACATACATGTATGACTGAAACACGATGCTGCACACCAGAAATTGATACAACATTGCAAACTGACTACAGAAAAAAGGCACAGTTATGTAAGGTTTTTGAGACAGAGGGCTGTACATCAAACAACGTATTATTTACAGTTTACATAATCCAGGTGTAAGCATCACCCTGGTTGGTCACGGGACCCCTGCAAGTAAAGCGTTGTCTTCAAGGAGCTGTCTTGTGATGCTGGGAGAACGCTGCTCTTCATGGTCCAGCTGACCAGGGGGTCTGGTCCACGCCTAACGCAGCCACCCAGTGCACGGCAGAGGGGAGAGGCGGCCCAAAGGGCAGAGAACACTTTTTATGTTTAATCTTTTTTGTCTTGCTGTGAAATATGAATTTTATTTCACAAATCTTTAAAGTTTAATAACTTTGGAAAGAATTTTAAGGTCCAATTTGCTATGTACGTCCCATCGTGTCCTGAAATCACGGGCCAGTTGGAAAGCAGACACCCGACCTGACCGTGTAGGAGCCAGTTCGGGAGCCGGGCGAACGCACCCCGGGCAGAGGGCGGAGAAGCCCTCCAGCAGCCAAAGCCAAAGCCCATCCCTGTGTTTCGTGAGGCCGACAAGGAGTCGCTGTTTTGAACAACAACAGAACATACACTAAAGATATTTTTTACTTACAAAAATATTGAGTTATTTTATCCACAAAAGCACGGGTAATCTCAGTAAATATGAAGATATTGCTTCCTCCCCCATAATTAAGCACCTGACGCACGCATCTGTTCCCCATTATCAACCTGTCTCAGGTATGCAGCTTGCCTGAACCACAGTGTTCCTGCACCTTCTGAGGAGCTTCTATACAAACTCAAAAGACACCTTCACCAGACACACAGCCATAAAATGTGAATGAAAGATCTTCTATCAACTATCAAGGAAAGTGTCAATATTTTTTCGCTGCGATCCCAAGGAAAATGTTAACTCCTGCCGTGTGGAAGAGTTTTACTTTTTTGAAGAACATAGTTCACAAGGTACAGAAAGTACTGACAGTTTGATCACAAATTCAGGAAAGCCAATAAAAATAATCAAGCAATCTGGCAACACCCACGATATTAAAGTTGGGGGTTTTGTGTGTAATCAGCAAGACTTCTGAGTCAAAACCAAGGATCTACTTACTTCAAACAATACTCAGCACAGCTAGGCAACAGGACCGAATCAAATCGCCTTTAGACCATTTTTGTGACTTCGTAACCATGAATGTTTACATGTGACGGTGCGCTTTAAAAGTAAAGAACGAACTACTGTCAATTATACTTAGACACAATGATCTGAGAAAATTTTACAACACGAATATGAGCGGTAGAACATTGGCCATTTGTCTGCGTTAACAGGAAAGTACTGTCATTTTAAACATCAACTTTCCAGCCTATCACAGCTACCGGGTCCCTAACGCTGCCAGCGCCAGTGCCAGGCTCTCTAGTCACAGGTGTCAGCACAGGAAAGAGCCTCACGCAGGCCGTCTGTCCGTGAGGGAGGGAAGCCGGGACGAGACCAGGGCGAGCCTGGGACCCACCAGATGCTGGCTGGGGCCGTCTGAGGGCACCCTGCTTGGAACCAGAGATATTTTTAGTTTCAAGGTCATGCAAAATTAGATATAAGCTACACCATGGGCATTAAGAATGGTGATTTTCATAAAAAAGAATGAAGTAATGCCATTTGCAGCAACATGGATGGACCCAGAGATGATCACACTGAGTGAAGTAAATCAGACAGAGAAGCACAAATATCCTATGATGTCACTTATATGTGGAATCTAAAAAGAAAATGATACAAATTCTATTTATAAACCAAAAACAGACTCACAGAAATAGAAAACAAACTACGGTTACCAAAAGGGGAAGGGTGGGAGGGACAAGTCAGGGGCTGGGGATTAACAGACACACACTACTGTATATAAAATAGATGCACAACAAGGACCTGCTGTATAGCTCAGGGAACTACATTCAACTTCTGGTAACAGCAAATAATGGAAAAGAATCTGAGAAGAAAAAAATACATATGTATGTATGTGTATAACTGAATCACTTTGCTGCACCCCTGAAACTAACGTTGTAAATCAGCTACATGTCAATAAATTTTTTTAAATGGTGCTTTACATACCATAAGAATTGACATGAATGGGTCAATGATCTCTAGTAAAACCAGTACAACAATACCAGTTTTCAAATATATCACAGATGCGCACACGCACACACACACACACGACAGCACGGATGTGTAAGCACGGAGGTGTACACAGACAGACACTCACGGCAAAGAAACACGCATGGGGGTTTGGGCATGACTTTAAAGTAATATGAAACATTCTAAGGGCCAAGAAAAAAAAATAAATCTGAAAACTTCCAAAAGATTGACGTCTGTAACAGCAGATTCCAGAGCAACCATTTTTGCTATTTTAAGAATCACCATAAGAAACATAAAGGGAAGAAATTATTTCTGAAAAATACATTAGAACATTCAGGCACTACAACATACAATTATAGTGCTCTAAGGGGACACTACCTAGACTGAATGTGACATGTCAATATTATTTGGTACTGCAAATAATATACCTGCAAAACGTAATGCAAATGAGACATAACACTTGAATAAACAGAGAAACAGGAGCCTTCAGATTATGAGTGTTATAAAATTTGCATTTTCAAGTGCTCTGCATAAACACATGATTCATTTGGAAGTTCTACCTTATGAACAGGACTAAGGCTTTGCAATCATAAAGGCTGTCATGATACACACTTAGAATCCGGAGAAAAATATTTGCTAAGAAATGCGGCAAACAGAAAACCTTATTAACATGGTGTTTTTTAACCTTCATTGAGCAACTCACATAACCCAGTGACTTGGTGTTTTTTTCAGTGTGGGTCTACCACACGGATGACCCTTCCCTCCCTGGTAGTCTGAATCCTTCACGAATACTACTTAATCCTGAGCCGGTGTCACTGATGGAGTATTTCTAACAGCAGAGTCCAAAGGAGCGCCATTATGAAATCACTCCTAAATGTTTAGCACAATTTAAAGGCATCCCCCACACTTCACTGACTGCTATTTGAAAAGGCCATAGGTATCAGAAAGAAGGTGGACTGGAAAGTTTCAGACTGGGCCTCATGGGAAATAAAGAATTAAATCATAATCACTGCAACTCACTCTCGAGAGCTACCCCAGGAAGACGCAGTTAGCACGGGGGGGGACGGTGGGCCTCCAGCAGGGCAGTGAGGTCAGTGAGGCCTGAGGTCAAGGGTGGGGACAGCAAGTGGGCAGCAGAGGAGGGACAGGTCACAAAAGGGACCGATCAACATCAAGAGAGAGCAGGTGCATTTGAAATCAAAGTTCAGTTCCAGGGGAGCCTGGGTTAGGACAAAAGGTGATGCCTCGAAGCTGGGCAAGAAACCAGACCACAAAGGCATCACAGGCCAGGCTGACAGTAACAACATACTGGTGGTTGGCAATTCTTTTTAATAGCGCCACTGATCTGCAGACAGATTAAAACTCAAAACCCTTGAGGAAAACTCTGAGCCACGCTGATTTATTATAAATGCACCCCTCTCTAAATGCATGCAATGCCTTGCTTAAACAGGAAACAAGAGGGAATGAAGAAAAATGAAGCATTTCTGTTTCATTCTCATCATGTTGGATGACCATAATCAAGGACCCTTGGAATGCTCTCTTTTAAATTAAAGAAAATGAAGTATGCTAACCTTTTACCATCAAAGGTCACTCTTCTCGAGTGTCTGTCCAATTTTCCAAAGCCTACACAGGAAATGGAAAATCACGCGTAAAAACAGCCTGTGCACATAATATAGACAAGAACTTCCCGCGTGTGGATATGCAGGTCCCAGCCCACCTACGTGGAAAATTTAAGATGCAGAAAAAGAGACCAGTCACTCCTGCGGCGAAAAACTGTCACGTGACCGAGCCGGCGCCTCTCTCGCGCGCGACGCTCCTGAGCTCACGGTCAGTGTCTTCTCGGAGAAGGGCCAGCACAGTATTACTAGCCCGCAGTCTTGGAGAACTTCCTACACATTATCTCCCGTAACTCTCACCGCACCCCGGAGAGGCGAGTTCTATGACTGTCCTTGTTTTACAAATGAGAAAATTAAGGTCTGGGCAGATTAATTTGCCCGAGGCACACAGCTAGGAAGCCGCAGTGCCAGGCCTCAACCCAAGTGTCTTCAGGCCCGAACCCCAGTAGAAGCAGTCATGAAGCGAGACACGAACATCATGCTGGTGCTTCTCTTTTAAGTCTCAGAGCTGCATCAAACCTGATTTGGATGCAGGGAGCCACTGAGTGAAAAGAGTCACTGGTTGAACTTACAAGCATCTCTAACAAGGCACCTGGTTTCAAATGAATCTTTATGCACCTCTTTTTCCTCATCTGAAAAGTCAGGTCAATAATACCTCAGTAGTAATAACAATAACCTCAACACGTGACTGTGAAGATGGATCAGGTGACATGATGCCCCAGGTTCACCCCAGCCAAGAGCTGGCACTTGCAAGTAGCCGACAGCCTACCGAGGACACAACATTCTGTGTACGCGACACGGCACATGCACACCACTGTCCCCGGAAGAGGGAAGGCTGGGGGCCTCGGGAAGCTCCTCGGAGCCCCCCAGTCACACTCACACCTAGATGATGCTGGCAGTTCCTCCTGCTCCAACATTCTACACACAGTGAGTACTTAGGAAAGTAAGTCCTTTATATGTGGAATCTAAAAAGTGACACAAATGAACCTATTTACAGAACAGAAAGAAACTCACAGACATAGGAAACAAACTTACGGTTACCAGGGCGGGTGGAGGGATAAATTAGGAGTTTGGGATCAGCAGATACAAACTACTATGTATAAAAGAGATAAACAACAAGGTCCCACTGAGGAGCACAGGGAACTACATTCAGTATCTTTTAACAACCTATAATGAGAAAGAATATATAGATGCATAACTGAACCGCTATGCTGTACACCTGAAGCTGACACATCATTGTCACTCAACTACACTTCGATTCAAAAACACAGAAGAGAAGTCAACGACACTGGTTTTGCCAGAAGCATCCCAGGGCAAAAGAAAATTCAGTAAATTTCTGAAAAATTTTTCTTGTTTTTTGCATTTCCTTCTTCGTACACCTCCGATGAAAACATTCTGTTTTGTCGCTGACTTTAGGAGGATTTTGTATTCGATGTGGGGGAGGGGACAGCTCAGTGGCAGAGCACATGCTTAGCATGCACGAGGTCCTGGGTTCAATCCCCAGTCCCTCATTAAAAATAAAAAACCTAATTACCTCCCCCCTTAAAAAAAAAAAAAACACAGAATGAGTACATTGGATATTGTACTCTTTGGAGCACTGGCTTTCCTTTTTTAAAAAAATCAAAATAGGTATTGAAGATGAAAGAGAACAGTTTTTAAATAAACTACCTCCTCTTCGGTTTCCTGGGCACACTGGCCTAGGAACCAGGTGATGTCAGTTCTCTAGATCTCCCCTCTGACCTCTCAGTGACGCTCCTCTGGCACAGGGTCCCCGGGATGGAGACTCGGTTAGTGATAAAGCGCCGTCTGTCTGAATCCATACCTGGGAAGCGTAACGAGCCGCACTGACCCAAGAGGACACAAAATGCTACGTCTAGGGAGAGAGCCTGCTGATTAATTCATCCTTTATGACCATACATTAAGCACTTGGCTAAAGAGACAGAAGAGCTCCACCATGGAGAGAATTAAACGGTGATTTAATCATGGTGAGGAAGGCGATGCCTTTAGTCAGACTCTGACGACCTTGCTACTGTCTTCTCAAAGGTCTGCAGGCTTTCAAGGTCACAGCGAGCCAACCTGCTGCTCAGCAGACCCTGATGTTCCGGCAAACAGACGCAGGTCCGGGAAGCACGATGGTGACAAGAAGGCAAAGTGCTTCTCCCCTCGGGAGCGGAGCAGGGAGCCTCCCGAGCCAAAGCCTTGCTGCTGCAGCTCAGGGAGGGCTTGTGTTTGCCCAGGCGGTCGTCGACCTGTTTGGGAAGCACACGCATGTGACTCCCTGAAGCACGGAGGCAGGCGGCCTCCTTCTAAACCTCCGCGCCTCACGGAGAGCTCTGATGGGGGCTGAGCACTCAGCTCCGGAGGCGCCTCAGAGGGCAAGGACTCGCTTAGTGCTCGGGTGCGCCCTTAGCACGCACAGGGTCCTGGGCTCAGCCCCCAGCACTCCCATTTAAAAATGCATAAAAACCGAATGACTTCCCCTGCCGAAAAGCCAGAGGAGTCCCGGCGAGCTTTGCTTGCCCCAGATGACAAGGGACAACCCTTCGGCACCACGACGCCTAACAGCCGGTACATCAGCAGACAGGTGACCCACGCCGCAGAGCTGCAGACGTCTCTGAAACCTGGTGAGGAAGTGAGCAGGTGGAAGTGACACCCAGTAAGTCCCAGGCGCTCTGATCCAGACAGTGACGTCGCTCCTGCGTTTTCCCCGGGGGGGGGCCACCCACAGGGCAGGCTCGGCGAGTCACCCCCGTGGCCAGAAGGGTGAGAGTGGGAAAGCACTCCACCTTCGTGCTCACTGACTGGTATCTGTCTCACTCACGTGGCAACTGCTTCGTTTCCAGGTTTGCGCTGTAGTTGACATTTGAAAGCAGGATACTTTAAGGCTCCTTTATTTCGTGGGAGGACCTATTTTCAAGAAAGTCCACCCTTCGGCCTCACTGTCCTCTTTACTGTAACCAGTACCCGTCAGAAACCTCTAAGAAATCCTGGAACGACTCAACGCAGAGTGAAATCACTGGTGTGGTGTATCCACACCCCTCGTCCACCTCCACCTGCCCCTCCACCTGCCCCTCCCTCCCCTCACCCCGGCCCTCCACCTGCCCCCACTCCCACACGTACACTTACACCCCTCCTCCAGGACGACTTAAGTCCCGGCCGGTTCTGTGTTTCCCGCCAGCGGCATCACCATCCCGCTCTGCAGCACAGCGGCTCAACCTCTGACCATAGGTCACCTGTCCCTTTCTCCCATGTTTTTCTGAAAGATTTTCTCTATCTGTAGGACAACAATCTCTTTTTATTTCCTAATTTCCTTAATGTAGCCGTACAAAGCACTTTAACAAATATTTACTATAAAGATTAAAAGAAACCACGGGCTTGCTATGAGGGTAAAACGAAATGGACTATACACTTGCATTAACGACGAAACTGCGTCTCTCTAGTCACACTGCACGCTTAGTCCCCCAGCCTTCTGTGAGTCACCAGCACCCCCAGGCCCCGGGCTGAGACTGGGGACAGTTCCCGCTCCAGGTGCCACAAGGGTCAAGTCCTCACGGGAGCTCCGCGTCCCACCTCCCTCCACCGCACAGGCTGGCTGCCCCCCAACCTGCCCAGTGTGGCCCTGCCACCTCTCTGCATGGAAGGCTCTTCCTGGCTCCTTCCAGAGTTGGCCCTTGTCATCATCCGTCCCTCAACCAACCCAAGTGGTACGTCCAACGAAAACGAATCCTCAGATCAAGCTGCCTGAAGTGCCCGCCCCTCTCAGCCCCAGAGCCCACCCCGCCCTCTTTCCCATTCCTGTGGGGAGGTTTTCTCCTCCAAAGCACCATCCTTGTCTGTGGTTAGCAAGCTTGCTTACTTTGGTTACTGTCAGAACCCCTCCATCTTCCACGGGAAGTGTCACGAGAAAAGCGTGTTTGCTTTGCTCACCACTGACTCCCCAGCACTGGAGGAATGGCTGCACACAGTAGGTTCTCAGGAAACAGATAAAGGGAAAAGTAAGGGCGTCCAAACTCCGGCTAAGTCAGATCAAACAGCTGACTGCAGAGGAGTCTTTACACATGAAGTTTTTTTATTTTTATTGAAGTATAGTCAGTTTACAATATTGTGTACTTTATTTTATTTTTCTTAAAGTACAGCCAGTTTACAATGTTATTTTGTTTTTTTATTTTTATTGAAATATAGTCAGTTTACAGTGTTATTTTATTTTATTTTTATTTTTAAATTTTTTACTGAAGTATCGCCAATTTATAGTGTTATTTCATTTATCTACTTTTAATTGAAGTATATAGTCAGTTTACAAGGTTGTGTAAATACAAAGTTTCATGTGGTTTCTAACCGTTCATAAAAGGTCGGGGTTTAAATGGTATTAGTTCTTAGAATTTCCACTCAACAGCATATTGTGCCTCCGGTGTATGAATTATCCATCCAGCATCCACTTAGGTATAAATGTTAGTTATTTCTAGGGCTCCAAGCACGGCTTTTTGCCTTATCATCTTTTTGCTTAAAATATTCCAATTATGCTGTACATTTAGAAAAGTGAGAGTAAAATTCCAGTCACTTTTATTTTTTAAAACATGGCAAGAAATTACAAGCACACTTCACGCGGCCAAGAGGCAATGACACAGCAGCCCGTTGAGACGGGAAGACAAGACAAGAACTGAGTGTTCTGCTCTGTGTGGGGGTCACTTCTGAGCAATCAGATGGCCTTTAGAAATGGGAAATGCATGTACACACTGACCACAGTTTAGTAACAAGGTAATACTGTGTGCAATCACAGGCATCTCCTTCTGTCCCTATCAGAAGGAAGAAGAAATCACGGCACATCCAAAGTAATCAAAGTTTCCTATTATTACAGAAACTGCAAATGTGAAAAAAGTCAGAGTAAAATATCTCAAATGAAACATTGCATCAATTCTGTTCTTTTTGGTTGACTACAAAGAATAAAACAAAAACAAAAATCAATAACCAAATTGTTTCCAATGCCACAGACTCTGGAGGGGAGGGGGTACCTCAGCACGTGCCTAGCATGCATGAGGTCCTGGGTTCAATCCCCAGTCCCTCCATTAAACAAATAAAATAATAAAATAAACTAATTACCTCCTCCTCCATCATTAAAAAAAACAAACAAACAATGCCATAGACTCCATGGGGATGAAATTCACAGGACAGACTTCAACATCCCGAGTACATTTAGATCAACCTCCTACAGCATCGAAAGCCAAAACTGCTTCTGACCATCACATCAAATCCACAGCCGGTGTGGAGCATTTAACATCCGAAAGCAGCGCATCCCTAACGGCAGGCAGTTCTGCGGGTCTTCACAGAGGCATAAAAATTTAGCAAAAGCAGATCATTGAAATCAGAAAAGTTTTAAGCATCTCATCCTTAAATTTCCCCCCAAACTGTAATTCAAGTATTACGTGGTACACATTTTTTTCACCTCCATCCTCCAGAGGCACCGATGATCCTCTCTGAGGGGCTGGAGAGGAGAACATGCTGCAGAGAAGAAGGCGTGGAAATCAATCAGGTTGATAATCAGTCTCTGATACTAATTACTGTTTACAAAATAGACAAACAACAAGGTCCTACTGGACAGCACAGGGAGCTGTATTCCACAGCTCGTAGTAACCTACCATGGAAAAGAACATGGAAAGGAACATACGTATGTATATGTGTGACTGAAACATTGTGCTGCACACCAGAAATTGACACAACGTTGTAAACTGACTAGACTAGACTTCAATAAAAATTAATTAATTAAAAATAAAAGAAATAACGGACTCCACCTTTAAGAGGCAGGGGCGCGAGAAGGCAGCTAACACCAAAGCTCAGAACCCTGGAGTAACTGATCCAAAGGGAGAACGTGGCGTCCAAAGTGCAGCCAGGGAGTCCCTACCCGGCCCGTCCTTCTGCACACCGATCGAAGCATTTTCATCACAGCTTCGTCCCTGACAAAACAGCCCACGGGTCCGGCCCAGGAAGAGAACCGGCACACAGTAGGACTGCCCTTCACCCTCGGCTCGGCGGGGGGCCAGCCCTGCCAGGCCCCCGCAGGGTCCACAAGAGCGTTTACAGGCCAACTGAGTGAGACCCCAGCCTGGTTCTCAGGCCCACGGTGCAGCCCCAGGGCAGCCTGCCCTGACCCCCAGGGCCCCTGGCCTCCTGGGATCAGTATCCCCAAAGCCAGTTTCCTTTCGGCTGGTGGGCATCCAGGAAAAGAAGGGATTGCTACTGTCGTTCGGGTTTTTGTTTAAGAAAAAGAAAGTGGGCCTAGACCTAAAACGCACAGCTTTCAGCACCAGGCTCCTGACACGCAGCCACAAGTCAGAGCCACACCGACGCCCTAATTCAGAGAAAACCACTGCCTTGCTCGCTCTCTGCCCTACAGGCAAGCGTGATCGTGCTGTCGTGCTCATCAAGTCACAAAGTCAGAGCAAACAGAAGGCTATCCCACCACCACGGCCGCCGGCACTCCTCAGCACAGCTGCCCTCTCTGGAGACGAACAGCAGAGTCGTCCCTGCTCCCCTAGGAAGAGCTGGACCACCACTCTGTCTGGTGTGAGGGCCACGACTCCGACCGTGCGTGGACTTCGCACTGGAAGGGCGGGAATCCTGGGGCTTCACACACCATTCTGGTGCCTGCCCACTTGACGGGAATAATCGTGTCGCTCTCTGTTCTCCAGACGGAGAGCCAACCCCTGGAAATCTCCAAGAGGACAAGACTCCCCAGCTGCCAGCAGAGACTCACCAAACACCGCCGCTGCAGACATCTGCAGTCTGTTTCATCAAATATTCAATAAAGCACAGCTTTGGAAATCAAACGAAAGAGCTCTGCTCATAGCATTTGGGGGACGCTTTTAGAATGCTAAGTGTTAGTAGCCGATCCGCAGTGAAGAGGCTGGTTTTGTTGGTTAGTGTATTTGTGGCTTCATTATTTCTCAGTATATTTTTATTCAAACCCAAACAAAAACATTGAGGTTCACCTCGTGTAATTTCACGCCAGCCAAACTCTCAGGTGCTACTGATTTTCCTGCTAAGGCCTGCAGTGCAGGGACTGAACCCGAACCCCTAGAACCTAGAGAGTGCTTGACGTTTTTATCTCCTCGTCTCTAAACTGGTCTGTGAGGCAGCAAACGCTCTGCGCTCAACGAGATCTTCTGCACTGCAGCACAGTTTGTAACCAGAACTGCAAATGCTCTGCTATGCCCAGACGCCAACATGAAATTCAGAGAATTATTTTGTTTTCTTAAATACTCAGGACATGGCTCAGTGATGTCACATGTCTAAAGAATAAAACACAGCAGAGTTTACCTGCTTTTCAACGGTGGACTATTAATGTTCATTCGTTTTAAAATATATGGCTAAATTCACTTACTAAAACACTTTTCCAAATAATTTTAAAATCTGGGCTCTGGCCCTGACAGACTTCAGTCTAAATATCATTGTAAACAGTAGCAAATCACAAATTTCAAAACGATCGTCCCTGTGTACAAATGTTGCAGAAAGCAAAATGCTGAACTGACTCATCTTCCTGCCTCCGAAAACATTCAGCCAGAAAGCGTCCACCTTACTGCTGGTGTGGCTCACAGATAATGTCAGGGAAGCCGGGGGAAGCTGGCAAAACTCCCAGGTGTTCTATGTCAGAGGACTGGAAACCGTCCTGAAGAAGCAAAATCCGCAGGCACAGCCTGACCTCATGGAACCAGCCCCGTGGAAACACATGCCGATGGCGCCCACGGGCGCGCCAGGCCATGGCGGGTGGGGCACGGGGGTCGTCCTCACACAATTCTCACTTTGCAGTTTTAACAATAAATGAAAGAATATTTCTTTAAAATGAATTCAACAGCATTGTGTCATTTGGGGATAGGCAGTTCTTCATAATTTACCCCAAACCAGGGCCCACCTTGTGACAGTCCCCAAAATGTGCAATTCACAAAGCTGTTTCTACAGTGTCTTCACATGAAGCCAGTCAAAAGCAGAGAGATTTTCATCCATTTTATGAATTTTCCTCATTAGTTCAAGGAATGTGCACGGAACTGGCACATGAATTTTGTCAATGAGATGTGAGATTTTCTCTTGGAGGTAAGTTTCATTTGGATAATGTTACTTATTTTTAACTGTTCACCATTCACCTGTCTTCTGCCTTCCCCATCAGGACTCTCATTCCAGGCATAAAAAACAAAATGGATACTAAGTTACATGAGACCCAAAAGCACTAACATCGCAAATATTTCTGTGAAACATACTCCCATGTTGGGCCGATTATTTCACATTTTGACTACATCATAGCAGGCACATGTCCATGGCGGGATGGACAGTAGCAAGAGGGAGCCCCAGCGATTCTGGAGGAAAAGGGAGGGTGGCCTTTTGAGAGTCAGCAGAGGAAGCAGCAGAAACACAGTTACAAACAAAGGGAAGCAAAATCAGCTTGGAGAGCTTTGGCCAGAACTAGACGTATTTACAAACATAACTGAAAAAAGGTAGGGAGTCGTGGGGGTCCGTGACTCCAAGCTCACCAAGTGCCCTCTGGCTTATGGGTCAGCAGGGCTCTGCAGGCCAGCCCACGTGAGCCAGCAGCCGGCCACTGGCTGTCACGGTCTCCCACTGTCGCCTTCTGCCCAGCTCTCGTGGTTGTGATGGTTTCCTGCCCCTTTACTTATTTCTGCCTGCCTCTGCTCCCTCACCCGCATCCCTCTCAGCTCACCCCAGAACTTGGTCTTGTTCACACAGTCCCCCAAGAGCCTAGAATTATTCCTGGATGAAAGGGTGGGTCATGTGACTCTCCATGGCCACAGCTGGGCCCCTGCAAGACCCAGCCCAGCCCGGGAAGCAGTTCTCAGCATCAGTGCTCACAGCAGTGCTCTGAGGTTACTCCTTGGTTTGGGGAGCTTTCTGAATTGGAGGCAGTGGATCCGCTCACTCCAGGACGAGAAGCAGAGGCCGGGTCCACCTTTGCCTCCTGCGGTCAGCAACCTGGGCGGGCGGGAGACGGGCTGCGCCAGTCCCTCTGCCCCTCAGCTCGCCCGCTCCGTCTTGTCCGTGTGCACACGGGAGGTTCAGACGGCTGGGGCTCCGCCCAGCTGCTGGAGCCCTCACCAGTTCCAGCCCTCCAGAAGGCACGCCAAATCTTCCTGGTAAGTTAACACCCCTTGAAGCGAGAACAGAAAGAGGTGCCTTCCAGTTCCCCCTTTTGACTCTGGTTTTCAAAAGGAAAGACCAAGTTGCCGAGCCAAGCTCGCGCGCCTGACGCACAGTGAGGCCAAGCAGACCAAAAGGGCAGCTTGCTGGGGAGGGACGTCTGCAAATTGTCACTGTGCGTGAGTCACCCAGAAAGAGAAAGACAAATGCCGTGTGATATCACTTACATGTGGAATCTAAAACAATGACACAAATGAACTTATTTACAAAACAGAAACAGGCTCACAGACATAGAAAGCAACTTACAGTTGTGGGGCGGGGGGGAGGGGATGAGAAGGGATAAATCGGGAGTTTAAGATTTGCAGATACTAACTACTATAAATAAAATAGATAAACAACAAGTTTATACTACACAGGGAACTATATTCAATATCTTGTAGTAACCTATAATAAAAAAGAATATGAAAAGGAATATATGTGTGTATATGTATGACTGGAACATAATTTCTGCACCAGAAATTGACACATTATAAACTGACTATACTTCAATTAAAAAAAAAAAAAGAAAGAAAAGAAAAATCACATTTCATTTTAAAAACCAATAGGAAGAAGGTATTGGAAAATATATATAAGCATAATACACTTTAAACTGTGCACATCATGTACCCTGAAGTCTATAAAACCTCACTAGAAAGAGGAAGAAGGTCCAAGTCCACATGGGCCATTACAAAATTCTTTAGTTTAGATCCTACATTATTTTCTGAAATCTGGGTATGTAATTTAGGAGTATTTCATTGGCCAATCAAAAACTGAAAATAACCTAAATGCAAAATCTAAAAAACAATTATCCAGGAATATATTTGGATTAAACTGTAACTCAAATAAAATATATGCACCCCAATGTTCATAGCAGCACAATTTACAACAGCCAAGACACAGGAGCAATCTAAATGTCCACTGACAAATGGCTGGATAAAGAAGTTGTGGTTTATTTATACACTGGAATACTACTCAGCCATAAAAAAATAATGAAATCATGCCATTTGCAGCAACATGGATGGACCTAAAGATTATCATACTAAGTGAATTAAGTCAGACAGAAAAAGACAAATATTATATATCTCTTATATGTGGAATCTAAAAAAAATGACACAAATAAACTTACTAACAAACCAGAAATAGGCAGACATAGACAACAAACTATGGTTACCAAAGTGGAAAGGGGTGGGAGGAGGGATCCATCCCAGATCAAGGAGTCTGGGATTAACATATATATTATGATATACACAACAGATAACAAGGACCTACTGTTTAGCACAGTGAACTATATTAAATTTCTTGTAATAACCTATAATGAAACAAATCTGGAAAAGAATATATATGTACATGTATATTGAATTACTTCCCTGTATACCTGAAACTAACACAACATTGTAAATCAATTATACCTCAATAAAAAATAAAATTAAATCCTAAATCCAAGAATAAAAAGTAAAAAAATTCATAAAAAGCTGTACACTATTCTCAGTTGTAGATTCACGTTGTGCATATCAAACATTCGAAAAACTTGTGCAGTAAAAAAACTTGTTTATTTTTCTCTAGGAAAAAAAAAAAAACAGCTGAAAATAAGCTGCAACTACGTTTCCACAGCCCTCCGACCTTCAGCCTTGCACAGGGAGAACCCCACCTTGGAGCAGCTGGATAATAACGACATCATCGAATCACTGCAGGTCTCAACTGACCTCAGGCTGCCCCACCAGCAACGCTTTGTTTATGGATACTCGGAAAAGGAACGGTTCGCTTATCATCGGGTGAGAGCTCTTGTTTGTGCTGTCGCAAAGGAACGATGAAGCAACAAACCGGACCACCAGGAGTGCTCAGAACTGAAAACTAGATTGAGGAGAAGCCGGGAACCCTATCTGCATAGAAGACTGCACACTTCGCCGTGTATGGCCCCTGTGACGGCCGCCCTGCAGGGCTAGACCTGGAGGGGAGGCGCTCCCTCCCGGCAGCAGCGCAGCCCGAAGCCCCTCTCAGTCTCCCGTTCTTACTCCTGCTCATCTTCCTCTTAGATGGTGTTTATCAATTTATGACAAGGCTGCTCCCCGAGGCCGCCCACCCATTAAACCTACTGTCCTGTAGAATGGAAATTTTTGAAAGTAAGAGTGCCAAACAAGAAAACTTTAAAAGCCGTATCATTGTTTTAATCTGCTTTTACAAAAAACCCTCTTTGCCCAGTGGTGAATCAGTCTGTCTATAGTAGGAGACTGCTTCTTTATTTCCAACACAAACATAGCCATGGGGTGATTTAAATGAAAAATATGTAACTACTCACAGAAGCATCATCTAAATTTATGATGTTCATTTTTTACCCATGGCCTAAAAAAATGGTTTTGCAGGTTGTCTGCAAACTTATTGGAAAAACTAAAAGATATTTATTGAGTTGTGGTTTGTGACCTTCCAGAACTACCAAAATTAAGAAAAAGAAAAAAAATGCCCTGCCTGCACATCCCTCAGCCTACCTGTAACGGTTTCACGCCAGATGACTCAACATTAAATTCATTACTCCAGATGCACTGCATCAGTGCACTGGAATTATTTCATGTAAATATCATCACCTAATTTGAACTGTCGGAATAAGGATGGGTAATAAAGGTCCATAGCCAATTTAAAAAAAAAAAAAAGGCACAGAACAATTTGTTTCCAGTTAAAGAATTCCTGGGAAGCACTGTCCACTTCCCCATGCCCAGCAATTTGTCCCTTTTCTCCATATGTCCTGTTTCCACTACTAACGTCATTTCCCCAAATGCCGAAGCTGGAAAACTTTAAGTCACTTGTCATTCATTTTTCCCTCCCCCGACATTTCTTCAAGCCAATGGTTCACCGTCCAACTTCCATCCATTCTTGCTTCAAATGGTCACATCCATCTTCTCTGTGTCAAGGCCGTCGTTATCTCCTACAAGAGCATTCCAATCGTCCTCCTCCTTCCAAGTCCATCTGCGTACCCCTAAGTCACCTTTTGAAAGGCAAACACCGGCACCTGGCCCAGTGACCGCTGTGCAGTCCGTAGTAAACACCTGCTGGATCGACGACCACTTCCTGTCCCGTTGCTCACAAACCTTTGACTCCATTAACTTAACTCACCTCCATTTCCTAAAGGGCATCGATTCTAAGGGAGCGCCCAGCTCCACCCATGGTCACCCTGACATTCTCATTTTTTTAATTGACGTGTAGTCGGTTTACAATGCTGTGTTAACTTCTGGTGTACAGCATACAGATTCAGTTATACATACATATATATGTTCTTTTTCATTATAGGTTATTACAAGATATTGAATATAGTTCCCTAAGCTGTACAGTAGGTCCTGGTTATTTATTTTATATATAGTAATTTGTATCTACAAATCTCAAACTCCCATTTTCTCCTTCCCCACCTCCTTTCCTTCCTGGTAACCACAAGTTTGTTTTCTGTGCCTATGAGTCTATTTCTGTTTTGTATATAAGTTCATTTGTATCATATTTTAAATTCCACATATGAGTGGTATCATATGGTATTTTTATTTCTCTTTCCAACTTCACTTAGAATGACAGCCCATCCATATTGCTGCAAATGGCATTATTTTATTCTTTTCTATGGCTGAGTAGTATTCCATTGTGTGTGTGTACATACATATACCACAGCTTCTTTATCCAGTCATCCGTCAATGGACTTTTGGTTGCTTCCATGTCTTGGCTGCTGTGAACAGGGCTGCTGTGGACCCTGTCATTATTACACAGGACACTGACAACAGCAATAACTACAGTGATCACACACATTGCACTAAACATCACACACCTTGAAATGTTTTTAAGTACATAGCTCCCCTTAGCAGATGAGAAAAGCGAGGGTTTATGAGGAAAGACAGAAAGATTGCAAGTAACAAAATCAGAATGTAGGTCTTTCTGACTGAACTCCACAATCCTATCCTCATCCTGCCTACAGCTGGGTTATAACAGTAAACACCATTTAATTTGTTATTTCTAAATAACATTTAGAAGTAATCATTCAAAGACCATTTTGAGAGGTGCCTTATGCATTACTGAAAGTCATTTTCATTAGCATCAAAACCCCAAAGTTTGGGCGGCTGCCTCTTTTAGGATAATTATCCCACTGGCATACCCATCACCAGGGCAGGCCTGTGCCCAGTTTGTAAGTAATAATGTCTTCCAGAAGCAGTGCTCTTTGGTCTCTGGACAGTTCTGGCAACTGCAGGATTGCATCCAAATGCTAATGTCTTGATACTAAGCTTAAAATTAAAAATCAGGCAGAGTACAATCCTAATGGAAAATTCAATAGCTGCTGTTTTCCTGACAGCACATTATTTCCAGATCTAAAATTAATCCGAAGTAAAAAAAAAAAAACCACGATGAAAACTAATCAACCAAATCTCTTTTCTCCTGTGATTCCTGTTTATTTGTTTAAATCTCACCTTCAAAATCATGACTGTCTGATCTAGAAGAAGAGAGGTTGTCAACTAAAACTAAAGCCGCTTAGTTAAACCCTTGACCCTTCTTGTTAGCAAATTAGAACTCTCTCCTTCCAGAGGCATGTGGAGTCAAGTAGACCCCGGACGATCAGAAGTAAAATTAAAGCCTTTGAAGCCAAAAACCTGTGGGGTTTTGTGTTAATTCCTCCATACATGAAATCCAAGAGGATTTCCAATATCACCTAGTTGAAAGACTCAAAAGCTTCATCCCTGCATTTTAAAATTCCCCAAATCTATTATTGAAAATCTACAAAATATATCATAGGTTCAGTATTTCCATTAACCAATTTTCTACTGCGAGTGTTTTTCTTTCCTAGAATAAAAGAGAAGGTCGTATGACTATGCTTTTAAAAAACCCCAAAACTTCCCAACTGCTAATCCAAGAAAAGCACCTGCCTTTCCTGCACTCAGGGACACGCCACATGCTGCTACGTGGTAAGCACTGAGGACATAAGAACGGAAGGCTTGGTCCCAGCCCTCTCCAAGAGCCTCCCATCCTACGACCTCGCCCCATCAACAACACTGCTAATTTGAGGGTCAGGCCACGCCGAGCGCAGGCAGGTTCTCAGTAGATGTTGCTTGTTGACATGCGAGTGGAGTAAAAGCAGTAGTTAACGCCGTAAACTGAGCCGTCAAAGCTCTGACACAGCACGAAGTCCCGCTAACGAGCTAACGAGCTTCCCTCGGGTGGAAATCGGCCGGTGCACGTGAGCTAAAATGGCAATGTGTCTTGTCTTTGAAGACACAGGTGTCCATCTTCCTCACCTCAGGATCTCCAGAGGGGCACCGTTTCAAGGCAGCACTGAGGTCGCCTGGGCTTCACTTCACGTGAAAAGGTAACGTGAGAACCAGAAGCCAGCTGTGAAATAGCCTGGCGCTCCAGTTAAGCTCAGGGAGAAGTCAACATAAAAGAGAGCCCAACGCAGTGTCTCGCGGTGCTCTGCACCAGGCGTGGGGAAACCTTCGCTCCCTCTCACAGGAGAACGAGAAGCCCCTCATCTCACTCTTCGTGAGATCAGGCAGGAGTAACGTGCCGCTGGCTTGCGCCCTTCCCCGCCCTGTCCGAAAGCCGCCTATGCTTCATCGTAAGTGAATCGTTCTTCTGTTGACGGCACTTTATTTGCAACCACTCAGTGAGAAGTTACTCACAGTGAACCGTAAAAATGTGATCACCAGTGAAATCTCAAAATTGCACGACTGCCCCCAGACAAATCCAAAGTGTTGAAGGTATGAGATGGGCATCGTTTGAGCAGGAAGACGACGGGTTAGTGTGGAGCTAAAATTTCAATGAAAAGACGGAAAAGGTGGAAAAACAAACACCCCAAGCAGCAGATGGTTTGTGCGTCTGTCCTGCCCCGACCCCCATGCCCTAGTAACGCTCTCCTTCACTGGGGATGATTCATGCCGGCAGAGAGTTTGCAGACCCCTTTCAAGAAATGAAAACAGAGAGATTTGCCAAGATTAGCAAGGCCATCATTCAATTATTTTTTTTCCTCTAATGACGTATATTTTTTTTAACACCCAGGATATTTCAACAGCTGTGTCTGATATGCTCACTATCTTATAGTAACCTATAATGGAAATGGGAAGGAATATGAAAATAAATACATGTATGTACATGTATGACTGAAAGACTATGCTGTACACCAGAAATTGACACAACATGGTAAACTGATAACACTTCAATTTTAAAAATGGGGGGGAAAAAAGCCGTTAGGCACAGCTGTTTGTTCAACTATGAGGCCAAATTACAAGCGCTCTAAAATCCCTTTTCTCTTGCAATCAAAAAGACAGACTTCTCAGGCCCCTACGTAAATATATAACTCAGGATGGCATCCTTCATCTCTTCTGACACATAATATTTTAGGTAAAAAGAGTTTCCTGAAACTGCAAATCTGTCTTTTCAAGGTATCCGGTTGACTCCAGAGACGTCTTACTAAGGCATTAATTACTCCCGCTCCAGAACGAAGGGCACTTACAGCCCCCAGACTTTAAAGCCGGTATCAAATTAAGAGCAAATTTAGATTTTTAAAGGTGTCATGTTTGACATTGAAGTAATTATAAATGGGTGATTATTCTAAATCTTTTAAAAGAGGGGGACAATACTCCAAAAGAAGGTATGTGTCCAAACTATCGTCTCCTTTTCCAAAGATTTAATAAGATGATAGATCTGCAGTTCAGAAATTAAACGACTAGAATGGACGCACTCTGGAAACAGAGGAACACTTCCTCCAAGCGAAAGAAAAAAACCCGACAAAATGGCAATTCACAAGAGCCAACTCCCAGTGGGACGTTTCCTGGTGGACAGAAACTAATACAAAAATGAATTTTAAACGGATTTAAGTTGTCTCAGTGGAACTCGTCAGAAAAACATCTGGCAACACAGCAAGGTGCCGTCAGGACAAATGTGTCCTTCGAAGAGCGGGAACTGTTCGCTCGGGGACTGCCGGACGCTCTGTCATCCACACACCTGAAGTGGGTTCCCGGGAGAGCGGGGTCGGGGGTTCCCAGAACTCTCCCCTGTCAACTGGACAACTCTCTCGAAGACACAGACCACACACTGGGTTCAGCAGCATCCTTCTCCAGTGCTGGTGTGTTCTTTCGATAGATGACAGCCTACAGACGTCACACACTGAATTAAAACGTGGGACTAAAAATAGTGGAATCAATGAAGTAAGATCTTAAATCACACAAGGACATTTTAAATTTCCAAGCCTTGCCATCTGATATGCTTTCTCCATTCCTTCCAAAGACGTGACTTTTTAAGAGAAATTCAACAACGGATGCATTTTCAGTACACCAAAGACACACCACGTATCAAATTTGTTATCCGGACGGATGCTAATCTCAAATCCCTCCCCAGTCATTAACTGTTATCAGCAGGCCTACCGCTTGGCAAATATTACTCTCACGTTCTTATCAATACGGACATTCCCCTGTATACTGAAGCTTCCAAGCCTTAGACTTGATTTTTGTTTACTCACAGACAGTGGCAGCTGGAAGAGAAAACCCTTTCAACTTAACTAATAATAGATCTTGACAGGCAAATACTCCTACATTTAAAGTTATAGCCGAGGCATATAATTTCTCCCTTAAAACTTCTATTTTCAGGCTAGCAACCATCAGTTTCCTAGTGTTCCTCATTTTTTTTTTCCTTCACTGCCTTCACCAGTATGGAGAGTTGCTGTTCTCTGTAGGGCCTATTTAGAAAAACCAGTCATGAGGCTTTGGGTGACTGGTGCTCACACACAGAGCAGCAGGTGTAGACCCAGCGAGCACACGAAGTAGACAAGAGCCAGCAGAGCTCAGCCTGGTGCAGGAGGGGAGGAGACGGGCGACAAGCAAGGAAGCAGACAGATGACCAAGACGTTCTCAGAGGCCTAAGTGCTATTAGGAAAACAGAAGACGGCGCCCAGCAGTTCCACTCCCAGTGCAGCCCAGAGAGATGCCTGACGTGGCGCCGGGAGACACTACAGCCACGGACAAGGATGATCACAGAACAGGGTGTCCACAGACAGGAAGTGGATGAACGCAGGCTTCCATGGACACGCAATGGGATGTCAGCTATGGGCAAAAGTGCAGGTGCACAGCTGGAAGAGGCCAGTCCCAAAGGACTACAGTGCACCTTTGTTTAAAGTTCAAAACGAAGCAGAGCTAAACTCTTGGTTTAGTTTGGAATTAAGAAAACACGTGTATGTGGTACAAGCAAGGAGGGAATAAATAGAAAATTCAGGTGAGAGGACCTCCAGGAGAAGGTCAAAGGTGGAATGGAGGACACGAGGGTCACAAGTATTTACTTTACTACTAGACTTCACACCATAGGTATGTTGTGTTATAGTAGTGGGTCTTATCAAACACTCCATTCAAGAAGCTATGAAGGACAGCAGGACTGCTGACAACAGCCAAGACATGGATACAACCTAAATGTCCATTCACAGATGACTGGGTAAAGATGCCATGGTATGTTTATGCAATGGAATACTACTCAGCCATAAAAAAGAATAAAATAATGCCATTAGCAGCAACATGGATGGACCCGGAGATCGTCATTCTAAGTGAAGTAAGCCAGAGAAAGAAAAATTCCACATGATATCACTCATATGTGGAATCTAAAAAAAGACACAAATGAACTTATTTACAAAACAGAACAAGATTCACAGACATAGAAAACAAACTTATGGTTACGGGGGGGAGGGGGTGGGAAGGGATAAATTGGGAGTTCAAGGATTGCACACACTAACTGCTATATATAAAATAGATAAACAACAAGGTCCTACTGTATAGCACAGGGAACTATATTCAATATCTTGTAATAACCTATAATGAAAAAGATATGAAAATGAATATATGTGTTTATATGTAAAAAAAAAGCTATGAAGGAAAATAACGCAAGGGATGTGACAGAATCCCTAGGGCAGCCAGGACTGAGATGCGGTGTGAGGGCAAATAAAAATTAAAAGTAAGTTTAATTCTTACTGTTAAAAAATAAGGGAAGTGGTGATGTCCTCTTTCCTTTTTCATTTGAGTGTTTACTTCAGAAAATTTGTGATTGTAGGTTATTTCTTGTCTCCTTGAAATGTATGTAAACTTTTTTCAAGCTAACCAGGGCTTCCGCCAGATTCCTGACTCAGGAAAGTCTTTCTCAAAGACCTGAGAACCACCTCTTCGGAATGCAGACATCTCCCAGTTTCCGTGGGAGGGAGGAGCCACACTTTGGTGCGCTGCACCTGGCTCCTGGCTGCAAAACCATCTTCTGTCATCAAGATAGTAAAAAGCTGGTTTTTCCTGTGTATCAAACCAAGTAACTGTCAGCGATGCTCCCCCAGTGACCAGGCGAGTTTCGGATGCATGAGGTGTAATAAACGGTGTATTAAGTCTCCTTACCTGAGGACGAGTTAGTGTTTATCTCTGGAACAGGTCTGCAAGGGGTCCTGTCTACTTGGCTACACAAAAGGGTGAAGTTTCTTCAACTTTGCAACCTCTCAGCATGCTGTCCGCAAAGGTCATCACATTCTGGTTTAATGCTTATTCAATAATAAAACAGTTTTCTTTCTCCATTCCCTTTGTGCAGAGGGTTTCTGGGTTGGAAGAAGACGTGTTGGAGCTGATTCTATCTGTGTCCCTGATGGTGGCTGGAGAGCAGAAGGTCACTGTCTTTCATGCCCACACACTGGACAGTTCCGGGGGGGTGTGGCCACAGCCATGGGCACAAACACACAGGCACGGGCTGCTTCAGGCGAAGGGGCTGCGGTAGGCAAGGGCATCTCCTTCTCCTCCGAAGAGCTGCAGGAGTCCACCCCGGGAAGCAAAGCCCTCCGGAGCCGAGGAGGGGTGAGGTCTAGAGAAAGGCAGTGAGCCGAGCAAGTCAGAGGCTGCGGTCACATTGCCCACGTGCGGCAGCGTGGGTTTTATCCTGAACAGATAAACAACAAGGCCCTACTTCACAGCACAGGGAACCACATACAGTGTCTCATAATAACACGTAATGGAAAAGAATCTGAAAAGAAAGTATGTATGTAGGTACATACATGTAGAACTGAATCACTTTGCTGTACACCTGAAACTAACACTGTAAATCAACGACACTTCAATAAAAATAAATTTTAAAAAAATTTAAGTGCAATGGGAGGCTACTGGAGACCTCAAAGGGAAAGGGTTGATTTATGTTGATTTCCATTTCTGAACCATCAAATCAGAACAACAAAATGACAGGGTAATAGGGGTACTTTTGTGCCTCAGCAAATTGACAAATGTCACTGGCTTTAGGAGTTGCTCACCAAAGCCAAATATGAATGTTAGACTTTAAAGCAAGTTGCTACGAGGCCTTCCCTCTTCCAGGAAGGAAGAATCTGGAAGATAATCTCCATCTACTTGGCAGTGTCTTCAGCGGCAGGGAGCCGGCGGGAGGGAGAGGCAGGCGGAAATCAGCGGTACCCCTGGTCCCCAGTGGCGTGGGTGATAATGAGAGGTGGTTTGCCCAAGACACCCCCTCCCCGTTCTCAGCTCCCAGTGATACGGGGCGAGGATAAAAGAACACAGTGTCAGCAGGGAGCTCTGGGGACCGCGCGTCTCGCCCCGAGCTCGCAAAGCCAGCGAGATCAAAGTCCCCTGTGTGGGAACTCTCTGCCCCAAAGGTCAGCACGCTCCGCCCAGCTGACCTGCCATCACAGGGATGCTGGTAGGTGGCCGGGAGGCAACCTTCTCCCCCACGCCTCTGTGTTCGACCCCCGATGACTAAGTATCTCTTTTAACCCCACCGCAGGGCTTCCTTCCCTGGGGCTCCTGCCCAGAAACACTATTTAAATTCACCTAAGATAAATGGAGCGTGAGGTCATCCTCTACATTCATCATTCAGCCTTGCGTGACCTTCTTATAGAGCAAACAGGACATGGAGACGTGAAATGCTATAAAAAATCCAGCATTTCACTTTGTGTCCACGAACAAGAGACTCCAGCACTTGGGATTCATACAAGTGCCTGAGAAACCGTCTGACTACACAGGAGTGTAAGAGGTAGAAGAGAGAAGGGGGCCTGGAGCCCTCAGGTGTGCACAGCTCCCCTAGGTTCCCGGACTCTTCCTACTTGTCCACAGACTGAGGTCGGGACCCAGAGGGTCAGTCAGTGCAATGGGCGGCGGGGGGTGCTAACTGGTCAGAAGGTGCCTCCAGTGAAGAGCTTCTTAGGTAAGAATGTATTTGATTGAGACAGAGAAAGACAAATATCATATGATGTCACTTACATGTGGAATCTAAAAAAAAAAAAAATGTGAATTCTATTTACAGACCAAAAGCAGACTCACAGACATAGAAAAGAAACTATGGCTACCAAAGGAGGGATAAGTCAGGGGCTGGGGATTAACAGACACACACTACTGTATATAAAACAGATAAACAGCAAGGACCTACTGTATAGCCCAGGGAACTATATTTAATTTCTTGTAATAACCTATAATGGAAAAGAATCTGAAAAGAAAAAATATACATGTATTTATATGTATAACTGAATCACTTTGCTGTACACCTGAAACTAACATTGTAAATCAACTACACTTCAATAAAAAAACTTTTTTAAAAAAAGAATATATCTTATTGGCCTCCTTTTTGTTGGTAAATCCCACAAGTACTCAGGCGGACCCTGTTTAACCAAAAGTTACAAGACTCCTCCCCAAGACAGAAAGGCTAGATTTAAGTCAATGGAAGGCAACAGATGACCCCATAAATATGAGACCGTAGGACACTGGGTGGATGCCCCCACTTGAAATGTCTTGGAGGACTGAATTAAAACAAAATTGGCTAAAAAAGCATTTGACAAAATTCAACCATCATTCATAATTTTTTTTAAAATTCTTTTCAAACAAGGAATAGGAGAATTTCCTTTACCTGGCAAAGAAATTCTACCAAAACCCAACCGACAGCACACACCTTAGTTAATGGTGAAACATCAGAACGCCCGCCCCAATCCTAAAGTCAGGAACAGCGCAAGGACAGTCACCACGCCATTCCATTCGTCACGGAACTAGAAACTCTGGAAGGTACAGTCAGACGATGGAAAGAAAGAACGTATGTGCCTGCTTTATGACTCAGCCTTTCCAAAGTGTATCTGGAAGACGCTCTCCCTCTGTGCCCAAGGAGACGTGAACAAAACTGTGCACCGCAGAAACGCTTTGTAAGAGGGAGATTTTTTGTAAAGGCGACAATCTAAACGTCCGTCAACGGGAGAATGTTTAAAACCTGCAATGTATTTCCACAAGGGACTGTAACGCAGCAGCACCCTCCTTAACACGCAGCCGCCGAGAAAGGAGAGCCTGACTGAGCCCAGCCCCACACCTGCGGGGACGGCCAGGGCCGCCAAAGTGCGGTCCTGGCGTCAGACAAGATTTTATGCAGATCATCCAGACACCCTGTGGTCCCAAGTGAGCCAACTCAGCTGTGACAGATCAGAGCCACCTTGTAATAATTAACCCACTTCCACACGAATGAACACAACCTAGACTCAGAAACTCCACAGGTTTCCCGAGACTTCCTATTTAAATTAAATATATTTATATGCATTAAATTTATATATATTTAATTTAAATATATATGTAATTACATATTAAATTTAATTTAAATATTGTTATACCATAGAGACATTTTTTATATATGCATGTATATGCATATGTGTGTATATATATACACTTAAATCAAAATCACTAAAATCACTCTACAGACTTCACCAAGAAATTCCACCAGCTAGGAGTGCCCAATTCCAAACTGTTCATTCATCTGGAAATGACAAAGCTGAACAAGACCATCTCTACCAGCATCCTTGTCTCCTCTTCTATAAGAAAACTATAAATAAACCTGCAGGTGATTGGATTTTGTGCTGGGGTGCTTTCAGACAGCCTCGGATAGAACTTCAGTGTTACGCTTTTTTAAGTGAAAACTCGGGTTCACAGAGCATGGTGGAGAAAACTTAGTCACAACCTAAGTTGTGATCAATGGCTTAATAATGAATTTGCATGTGCTTATTAAATAATAACAATGTTGCACTGTGTGGAGAGACGACGTCCTGTTTACCTGTCCGTGAGCTGACGGGCACTTGGGCTGCTCCCACGTTTTGGCTACTGTGAACAACGCTGCTCTGGACGTTGTGCACAAGTTGTGAGGACAGCTGCTTTCCCTTCCCTTGGGTACCTCACTGGGAGTGGAACTGCTGGGTCGTGAGTCAAGTCCACGTTTAACCTTTCAAGGAACAGCCAGGCTGCTTCCCGAGCGCTCCTACACTGCCAGCAGCATGCACGCGCGTCCAGGGGCTTCCCGGCCTCGCCAGCGCTGTCTGTACTTTTCATTACAGTCGGCCTGGCGGGTGTGGAGCGGCATCTCATGGTGGTCTGATCTGCGTTTCCTTTATAATTAACGATGTTGAGTAGCTTTTCATGGGCTTATTGGCTACTGCACACTCAACTTTTATGTACTTTAAAATAAGGTTACATTCAAAACAGGGGGCCTCCGGACGACAGGTTTTAACACTGCTACCAAGAGCTACTGTGTTCTCATTTATTGGTTTTATAATAAATAAATTTTATAAACCCGAACTTAGAAAATAAATAGTAATTTACCTTTTATGTGAGTTTCATAAACAACTTCATCATATCTTTAAAAAAAAAACCATGAAACCTAATCAAAACTCATTTGTTAGGAGTTTGGGATTTGCAGACACACACTACTGTATATAAAATAGATACACAACAAGGTCCTACTGTACAGCGCAGGGAACTACATTCAATACCTTGTAACAGCCTATGATGAAAAAGAACAGGAAAAGGTAAATATGTGTGTGTGTAACTGAACCTCTATGCTGTGCACCAGAAGCTACCATAATGTTGTAAATCAACTAGACCTCAATTTAAAAAAAAACCCATTTGTTTATTTTCACATATTAATAAAGAAGCCCAGGGACCATAAGGCTCTAAATGATAGAACTAGACTGGGGTGAAGAAATACTAACACTCCTGTCTTGTCTCCCAGACGCCCTGCTCTTTCTAGCAGAACTAGATGAACAAGAGCAACAGCAAAATTAACACACACACCTTAGGGACACGTTCTATAATCTGCCCGGCACGAAAGTGATAAAACGAGAAAGCAAAGCGAATGAACGATTATCAGAGAAGTCAGGGCAGCAGTCAGCCCAGAAGGGCCCTGCATACTTAGAATCTCTGCCGTGCTGGCAATGTCCTGTTTCAGGTGGGGATTAAAAGCGTTCACTTCTTAATGATTTATTATCACTTCTTAATTATTTATGTAACTGCTTAGATATGTTTCATAGACTTTATATTTCACAATAAAAAAAGGTAAAAATAAATTTTTGCCCATGCAAACGAAATTAAGTAAGAGATTTGGCTTTAGAAAAGAAATTGCTTAAAATCCACTCAAAGCTGGCAATTAAAAAAAAAGAAAATTATCTTCCTTTGATCCTTCATGCTTATTTGAATGGAGACCACATCGTACATCTTAATTTATTCTGTGCAGATAAACAGAGTACTGCTTTCAAAAATCAACCATTTTCCTAAGTCAGCCCCCCGTTTGGTAAACATCATTTGTTGCCAATATACTGAAAATTACATCAGTTGCACGATCATAAACTCCCTGACATCTCTGTCAAGTCCAAGCTCAGCACAATCCCAGGGTCACGTCTGTTCTTCCCCCTCACCGAGAAATTCTTAGCAGCAAAAAGGACATCTCACATCAGCCACTAAAAGCCTTAATATCTACACTGCTTAGCAGCCCAGAGCCTGCTCTCCAGTGACATATTTGAGACCTGGGAACTAACCAGAGGTCAGCCCAGCAGAACAAACACACACAACAAGGCTCCCCACTCTCCCGACTCAGCTTCCCTCTACGGCAGAGGATCGTTCTACTCAAGGCAAGTGAAGTGACTGGGCACCACAGCGACCACACGCACACACAACCATGCTACTTGGCGACTCACGAAGCAAAGTAAAAATCTGAAGGTCCCAAGTTCAGGCCGTAAGCATGAAGGTTAAGACCATACAGGCTATGGAGATCTAAAGCATTCTAAACATTCAAGATCCAGAACATTTTCCTCAGCATCCTTTTTTATCCATCAGTCCATAACCTCTGATGCACAAAGAGCTACAATTTGCTTCCACGCGGCAGTTCCCTGGAGCAGGCACCCGCCGCCGCCCCCGCCCCACCGTGTTCCCTACTTCTGACTACAGAGTAAGTACTCTTGACTGGCTACGCATCTTGCCTCTTGAAGGTGGTGGCCATGAAGAGACGTATTTCTGTCTCCCGGGGCCAAGCACAGCATCCAAGACGCAGCTGAGACGGAAAGCTGGATGAAGAGGACAGCAGCTGCTTTACTGCATCCAGCAAATGTCGGGGCTCCCAGGGTGAGCAGTTTTCACAGGAGACGCGGGGAGACACGTCGTGTTAAGTCGAGGGGAAGGACCATTATTCCCCATGGTGGCAGTTCCCTGTCGTCGTCTCAGATACACCTGGGAGAATCTAATTCTCAAAAAAATTCTCAAAAAAAAAAAAGTGGATAAATTCCAATCAGTTCCCAGGTATCTACACCTGTGCATATTCCTCTAAGAGCTGTTTTGAAACGGGAGAAGGTATTTGTGAGTTTGTTGCAAAACCACCAAGTTGAAAATGGATCAAAACCAAAGCCAACCAACCACAGACTCTGACTCTGCCTGAGGATGGCCGCCATCCCAGCCCGGGGTAGAAGGAACCCCAAAATGCCCAATGTAGGGCGCAAATCAGAGACAATAAATGAGTCCCTGCCTCAGCCTGCGCGCCCTCCATGTGCTCTCCCTCCTAACACAGCCTGGTGTTTCTCCTGTTTCCAAACCTCCACTGCCTGCAGAAGTAGGTCAGAACTCCTCAGCATAACAGAGGAGGTCCTGGGATCCGGGTCTGACCTGGTCCCGCCGTCTCCCCGGCGTCTCCCCACCCTGCCCGAGCAGGACCTCACACTCTCTGTACGATACTCTCTAAAATCTTCTGGTCATTTTCTCTGTCGACTTTTACATTTGCTGCTCTCTCTGCCCGCTTCTTTGGTCACCTCCTCTATTTGAGAAGCTCCCACCGACCCTTCAAGATGCAGCTTTCCGAGACCCAGGCCTCCCTTCACAAGCTCACACCAAGGACCACTTCAGCCCCGGGCGTTCAGACCAGCCGCTCACATCTCCCAAGTCAGACCCCCTCCCGCTGCGTCCGCCTCCTCCCCTGGACCAGACCTCCAGGGGCGGGCCCGGTGTCCTGCCCGCTGTCACTCTCCGAGGCCTGGCCAAGTTTCTGACACGGAGCAGGCCCCAGGAAAGAAAGGCCAGGAACAAACCTCCCAGCCCCCTCTTCTCTCCCCGCGAGACAACAGTCCACGTGGGGACGTGGCTGGGCAGGTCCCTTGGCCTGGCCACCTTCTCCTCCCCCTCTTCCTCTTCATGGGGTTCATGATGTCAGCAAAGAAGACTTGCAAAGTCTCCCCGAAGGAGCCCTAAGTCTGAGGCAGACGATGCTCAGATTCTGATGCTGTCACTTCAGACTTGAAGACAAGCGGAAGCCGTCTTTTGACCCTATGACCTCTTCCTCCCCGTCTTCTCCCCTCTTCTTACGGGGCCACACATCCTTTCATTTTCCAGCCTTGGATGAGAAAACGCAAGAAGTGAGGTGCTCAAGGTATGGCACTAAATGACCCACTAAGACCCAGAAAAGGCAACCTGTTAACACCGGTCTCCTGTTCCATCTTCCTCTCCAGAGTAAACTGGATTAAAAACAAAAACAGAAAAGCCTTAGGGGCAAAGTTCAAAGTGTACTCGGCCGGCAGCGCCGCTTCAGGAGAGCGGCGTCTCACAGCGCGAGAGCACGAGGACCGGCGCGGCGGGAGCACAGGCCTCTCCGACCCCGCGGCGGCCGGGGCTGGCGCTTCGGGCTCCGCCACGTCCTCCGGGTGAAAACGCGCCTCTGTCCGTGGCGGCGTTACTACGCAACTGACTTCCTTCCCAAGAAGGAGGACGCTTTCTTCCTCACAAGGACAAAGTTCTGTCACACCTTCTGACAACACAACACTCTGCATCCTTTTTAACCACCTGGCGCACTTCTTCGTGCTGCGGTCAAGCTGGGCTGGGGGCCCACAGAGGTTTCCAGGAAGAGCCTTGTGGGGCCCGGGCTGCTCTCAGCCGCACCCTGGGCACCTGCGGAGGTAGAGGGGTTCTCCCCCAGGTCTGTCAAAGAGCCGCGTCCCCTGCAGAGCAGACCGTGCCAGCCACGGCGCAGAGGACCGCCACCTGCCCAGAGCCAGCTGGGAGCCTCCCCGGGTCCCCCAACCTGGTCGTCCCTGGACACTCCTGCCGCTGGCAGAGCCCTGGGTGAGTGCAGCGCCACCCTCCTTACCCTGCGCCCTCCCCGGATTAACACCAGGGAATCCCAGCAGCCCCGGGACGCAGACACCATCACTAGTCCCGTTTTACGGAGCAGGGAGCTACCGCGCAGAGAGCAGGAGCGAGTCTCCCGAGGTCGCCGAGCCCTTAGAAGGTGGTGGGGCGGGATGGAGGCCAGGCCATCCCTGCAGACGCTGGGCTTCCGCCCTCCAGGCTCCGCCCTGGGCCCCGCCCCATTCTCCTCCTAAATTAGCTTTTCCCAGGGGAGAAATGTTCCGTCCACCCTGAGTCTCCTTTCCTCGCGGATGTGATTTCTAAACGGACTTCCCAGACTGATGTGGCTGTTGGAGCAGCAGCTTTTAAACCCGAATAGTTACAAGCTCCCGGCAGGGCTGGGGTGCCTCACACCCTGCCGCCCTCACAGGGGCCTCTGCAGCGCAGAGCCGCCTGCTGAAGGTGACGGTGTCGTCAGCTTCAAAAGCTCTCGTGCACTGGTGTGTCTCGCGAGTCAGAGGCTTCTCACACCGGGTGTCAGGCGTAGCGGCTCAAGCTTAAAGGGCAAAGGCAGGTTACAAACCTAATGGCGTTTTTTACAGATAAGGAAACGTAAGCAAAAGAAATGAAAAAGAATGATTACCCTATGAGATCGCTCGTATGTGGAATCTAAAAAAAAAGAACATAAACACAAAACAGAAGCAGACTCATAGACATCGAATACACACTTGTGGTTGCCAGGGGGAAGGGGGGTGGGAAGGGACAGACTGGGAGTTCAAAATGTGGAATAGATCAACAAGATTGTACCGTGTAGCTCAGGGAAATATGCACAAGGTCTTGTGGCAGCTCACAGTGGAAAAGAATGCGAAAATGAATATATGTACGTTCACGTATAACATAACCGAAAAATTGTGCTCCACACTGGAAATTGACACCAGTGTAAATTGCCTATAACTCAATAAAAAAAATTTAAAAAATTTTTGAGAAAGCAAGAGTTAATACAAGTGTAAAGAGTGAAGAAAAGTGTTAACGTCACGGACAGGCCAGGTCTGACTTGGGGAGGGGGTGGGGGGTGGGGGGTGGTCCCTGGCCCTCTGACCTTCCCCCTCCAGGAAAATGTATCGCCAAAAAGAATCGCTTCTGTACAACTGGATATGAATTTGTATCAGTTGGATTGTTACTTTTCCCAGGGACACCTGTATTTTTAAAAATACTATTCGTGAAAGAACAATCTCTGCCACCTTTATAAAGAAATGCCCGGTGGATGGTGTGTAAGGGAGGGGCTGCAAGGCGTGTGCGCCTCTGGAGCAGGAAGGACCCGCGGGCGTCATGCCCAGACCGGCTGCCCCGCCTGAGCCCAGGGCCCGCACTGCGCTGCGGTTCCCCTCGCTTCACTAATGGAGAGCTCGCCAGCACAGGTACCAACGGCACGGTTTTGAGAAGCCCTCACTCTCGTGTGATCTTTAAAAGGAAGGCACTCAGAGCTGTTGCAACAGATGTGACGGAAATGCACGCCCCTACCCACAACGGGTGTCCGTGAGCCTCCCGAATGCCGCCTCCTTAGCTCTCCGTTCCTTCGTCCGCCAAATTCTGCTGCTTCTCTCTCCTCGCAAGCGAGCCACACGGCTTCTCTAGTTCCCGCCTTCAGTTCCCTCCCATGAACACTCCTGGGGGGCCCTCACTAGGCCAGGGACTTCGCGGGGTGCTCAGGCTGCATCAGTACCAAGGTGCTCCTGACCTCCGGGGATGGACACAGCCTCCAATGACCACGGGACAGAGCCCTACGCGAAGGGGGACCGGCGATGCCTTACGGTCAGGAGGAAGGGAAAAGATCCCTTTCCAAGCTTATAAAAACTGCACCTCAGAAATCATTAGGGCCTGAGGAGCAGGGATTTATCCCCGATTCCTCCAGAGTCTTGGGCTCTGTGTCTAGGACTCAGAAAAGGGGACACACACGTGGGAAGGAGCCTACTGCTGGGGTGTGTGAACACAGCCCCTGTAAGAGTCTGTGCAGCTTATTCAATAAATATTTACATAATGCGAAGGCTCCATGAGGTCGGGCCCTTAGGGATAAAACAGCAAAGAGCCAAGACGCCAAGACACCGGATTAGGGAAAAACCAGCTGAACACCAGAATGACAGCGCATTACACAATGCAGCATAAACTAAACAGGAGCCAGAAGCGCAGTTGTTATTTTAAAAATCAGCTACGTGTCCCGAAAGAATCCTGGTCCCCATTCCTAAGAGGCTTACATTCTCATAGGGAGAGAAGTGCACAGGACATGGACCCCCAGAAATGTGAAACCCTAATTATTATTACTACCTGCAGGCTGCAAAGGGGAGCCCTTGCATGGGAGGAAGAAAACATTAAGTTGTTTAATCCTGTAAATTTGCCTGGAAGGGGTGAGCCATTAGCTGATTTCTTTTAGTGTTGTAGAAAGAAGAGGTGGGTTGGCGTCTCCCTGTCTGAAGATTAGACTGGGCAAAAAAGTTGTAATGGAAAAGGTAAAGAAATTTAAAAAGGAATCATGAAAGTGTAAGAAAATGAAGGGTTCCTTACTCCCCTCCTCACGTGCACTGTCTCCTGCCCGGCCACTGGAGGCCACCACCCACCGAACCGCCAGCTGCGTGTCCGTCAGGCAGCGGGGGGGGGGGGGGGTCACGGGGATGCCACGGGGTACCCGAGCCGGAGCCCGCGCTCCCTAGTGCGCCGCGGACAGAACCCCAATTGCCCTCCCAGTTTTACAGGCTCAGAGACACCCCCCGAGCTGGGGCGGGGCGGACGGCGAACTGGCAGGCGTCGGGCTGAGAGTCACAAGCTTCCTGGGACCCTGAACGGGGGGGCCCCCGAAAGGACAGGAAAACGTGCACAGGAACTGAGGAGAGCCCACCTGACGCTTCCCTTGCTCTCCGCTTCCTGCCCCGAAGCCCACCTCGCGCCGGGCCCTCCGCCCTCTGCCTTTCCTCTCAGAACAAGGGCCCTGGGGGAGGTCGGGAGGTGGAAGGAGAGAACCGTCACCAGGTCCTCCCAGGTCCTCCCAGCGAGGCTGCCGACCTTCCACGCGGCCAAGCCAAGCTCCGACTCGCTCCCTCCCGCCCACGCCTCCACCCGCAGCTGGAACAACATGCACCTGCCAGGAGGCCAGGATCCTCAACTCCTCCTCTGCCCTCACCGCCCACGTGGAACCACCAGGAAATCTCGCCGGCTCTGGGTTCAAAATACACGCAGTCCTGGCACCCGCTCCCATCCAAGTGCAAGCCACTCGAGGACCTGCAGAGGGTCTCCCTGCCCACCCTGGCCCAGATACCGTCTAGTCTCAACACGTCACCACCCCCGCCCAACGCCCTGCAAAAAACGACTCCCTGGTCACCCCTGGTAGGAAGGCAAGTCCTCTCCACAGCCTTCAAAGCCCCACCCCTCCTCCTAGGCTCCTCTGGCCGCCCCCTCCTCCCATCCTGCTGGGACCCTCCAGGCACAGTCCCACCCCCTCACACTGGCTGCTCCCTCGGCCAGGAGGCCCAGCACAGACAGCCCGCCCCTTCCAGTCCACTCAGACCACATCGTCCTGATGACTGTCTGCAAGTCACACCTGTTCCCTCCCTCGAGCCCCTGGTCCTGTCCCGCTTCTCACTTGTCCCCACAGAACCTTCCACCACACCACGCGATGCACGTACTAAGTTCATTTTTTTTTAACTGAAGTGTAGTCAGTTTACAATGTTGTGTCAGTTTCTGGTGCACAGCATCTTGTTTCAGCCATCCATGTACATACATATATTCCTTTACATATTCTTTTTCATTACAAGTTACTACAAGATAGTGAATATAGTTCCCTGTGCTTCACAGAAGAAACGTGTTTATCTATTGTATATATATTAGTGTCTGCTAATCCCAAACTCCCACCTCCTTCTCCCTGGTAACCATAAATTTGTTCTCTATGTCTGTGAGTCTGTTTCTGTTTTGTAAATAAGTTCATTTGTCTCTCTCTCTCTTTTTTTTTTTTTTTAGATCCCACATATGAGTGATATCACAGGGCTGGACCTGGAGATCGTCATTCTAAGTGAAGTAAGCCAGAAAGAGAAAGACAAACACCATATGCTCTGTTTATTTCTGATTATGTCTCCCCTACCAGAGTCTAAGCCCCACGAGGACAGTATTTGTTCATCACACATGACAGGATGGCTCCTTGCGAGTGAACACAGGAACCCAGGTGGCTTTCAGATTCCTTCTGCACTGTACGTCACAGGGACACGACAGACAGTGACAGTCGGGAGCAGAGGTGGCCGAGCTGTGCCCTGGGGAGAGATGGTCCCCAGTCCTGGCTGAAGACTGAGCAGGGTCTGCTGCTGTCAGCCCTGCGGACTTCTCTTTCAGTCAAGACTGAGTTACTGGCCATTGGTCTGTGTTCAGGAATTTGACGGTCCCAGTGACCTTCCCTTCAAATCTTTACATTTTCAAGGTCTTCTATGCCCTTTTCACACCTGAATCACTGAATTTTAACCATAGCTATGGGAAATGAGTAGGGAGCAAGAAAGACCATTGGGATCAATCTTGACTCCTCCCTCAAGCCCCAAAATTTTAATGCATACCTGTTAATAAAGAAAACAGTGAAGTCAACTGGAAGTTCAGATCAAGAGCCAATGTATTTGTCAACCACACAAATGTGCATTGACAAAAGCGATGCAACAGCAAGGCCAACAGGAGTAGGGGATTCGCTGGCCAAGGGGGCACAGGATGGGAGGCTTGTCATCTCCCCGCCAGGTCTGCAGCCCAGCTGACGACAGCTAACAGCGCCCGTAACAGACATACATGGACTATTACCGTACTTGGTTTAAGACAATAAATTCCCAGAAGGAGTGAAGTAAAATCTTTTACTTAAACCCATGTCCCCCCTGCCAAAAAAAAAAAAAATTACAGTTGCTTTAATTGTATTATAAAATAGTTTTCTTTCCTCTTATCCTTGGATATCTCTTGTACCAGAGGGTGGTGTCATGAGAATCCCTGAGAAACAGAAATAAGAATTAAGTAGAAATCTTCATAAATATACCAGAGACCCAGAGGCCAGACTTCCAAAACATAATTCTTCCTTATTTAACCTGATTTAAGCAACGGAATAGATTTCAACAGTCCCCCAACAAGAGAAAACCAGCTCTGTCATCTGGGGTTCATTTCCTTATTAAAAATTAATGCACAAGAATGAAGCATCAAATGGGAAAGATTCTCCTGGATTCCTTCACTCAGAAAGCTCAGCCTCCTCCCCACTTAACTCAAGGCCTGTACCATTTTTCAGAGTTTAGTGCTGATGGAAAAGGGCGGCCTGGCAGCCCTAAAGAATTCCACTCTCTGTTTATTTATCTACCTAAGGGACATAGTTTGGATCCCTTACTGCACTGGAATACTTGAATCATACCAGCTGGAATAGGAGCCATCCAGAAGTGGAGGAAGAAAAGAAAACACATATTCAAGCTAAATCAGTCCCATTTTAAAAAGGCCGTTAGTCCACCCCAATTTTAGCAAAGCTTCGAACAAACAGGCTAGACTGAAATAGAATAAGACCACAGTGCGACTGCCCGGCTCTCCCTTGGGCCACACCTGCCCACAGCCGACTGTGGGCCAGACCTTCAGTCCCAGCGCAGGGGCTGTAAGACTTCTGGCCCAATGCGATTCAGGACAAGGCTTTCTGGAGCACGGCCCACGGATTTAAAGGGGGCGCGGGACGCCGCCCTCTAACAGCTCGGCCACAGAAGGCACGTTGCAGACAGGCTGGCGGGGTCGGTCTTCTACAGCTGTCCTCTTCTGTCCAGGTGATGACATCTAGAGTGGTCTTACATTTATAGTGAAGTATCTTCCATCTTCTCTCTCAGTCGGGTTACAGATGGTGGAAGTCAGACTGCCCCCAGACACCGTCACTGGGTCAGAAAAATAAGATGCCAACATGTATTCCCCTGCCACGGCACGGCTGCTCGGAGACATTAGAATTGAAAACAAGGTCGTCCCAAGGACTTCAGTTCTGGGGGCTGTGAAGAACCCACTGCCACAGAAACCATGAACTCAAAGTGTTCATTTCTGGTTAAAAAAACAGAAGAAAAGGTTCACAGGTTAGAAATGATAGAGAAGAAGCAGGGGTGTCCCTAGGATACTGAGGAGAGCTGGAAGAGTTCTGTGCGACTTAATCCCAAAAGAACAAGTCCAGGGAGAGACTTCTCAGACTGGCAGCTGGGCAGCAAAGAGCACCCTCTCTCCAGTGGGAAGTGTTTGAAACAGGGCATCGCTTAACATCATCAACGAAAAGGAAGGGACTGTCAAATCCTGTTTTGACTCCTCCATCCCATAAATCCAGGACTGTGAAAGTCTTTGAAAACACAAAGCCAGGTCCAGGGTGGATCCCAGGGGCCACGACCTTCCCCTTCTTCCTGTGACAGTTTCTAAGTCCAATTCTTCACAATAATTTATTTGGAGGCGCAGCCCTCTGCATGAAAAAGGGAAACTATTCTCGTAGAACAATTCAAGTGAAACCTCGTATTCTCAGGGCGCCAGCTGCTCCTCCTGCCCGCGATGCCCAGGCCTCAAGGCCGGCCCCAGGTCTCCTCCCTGCATACCCGGCTGACACCATTACCCCTCGGGCCTGCGGTCTTGCCCGAGCCAGGCTGAGCCCCGCAGCGAGCGGTGGACGGCCTGCGTCTCGCGGGCCATCTTGTCTTCAGAGCGGTCTCCTGAGCACGCGGCCTCTCCCTCCCCGGCTGGGGGCACTGTGTCGCAACGGTGAGCTGTTAGCTTCCCGCAGCGTTCCTCACAGGCGGGATCCTCGAGGTCAACTGCTGCTGTCTGTCACCAGCCGGAGGAAGCGCTGCGGTTTGCCTAGTGGGCACTTCCTTCCAGTGAGAAAGATTTCAGTGTCCTTCGATCAGCCAAAATCATGGTAAATAACCCTTTCACTCTGCATAGCCCTTCTTGGCTAGAGAGCAACTTCAAGCACGGTCCCAGTAAAATGTTACACTTTTCCCACCCACACGGGAGAATGGGAGGCCTGAAACTTGTAGGTTATCTTTGTGGGACTATGAGTGAGGAGGCATGACCACGGAAGTATGTGGTCCAGTCCAGTCTTCAGTTGGAGAGCAGATTCTAGAAACACACAGTGTCCAATTCTGGTTCACATAATTCCAGGTTTCACAGTTGAAGGCAAGGTTTTCCTTAGCAAGACAAACTATTAAATACAGAAATTTTACCTCAGGTGCCCTTGACAGGCCCTCTGGCCTTTATCGTCTCTCAAATGTTGAGGGAAAATCCTTGGGGAAAAGGCTAGCCACCTGTGTGGTAGCATTTTCAACCCTGCAGTTCCCCAGGCGCGTGTGGTCCAGCGGCAGCCCCAGCTCATTCGTCATCCTGACCCATGTACACAGCTCTCCTTCCGGTCCTGTTTCCTCCCTCCGCCCCAGCCTCACGGGGGGGTGGGGGGGTCTCTGCTGCTCCCTACATCTTCTGCTGCCTAATGCCCTCAGCTGGCCCCCCTCAGACGAGCCCCTAACCCACTCCACACTGCTGCTCTCAATCTCAGGAGCTGGCAAGACCACAGGATGCCTGATGACAACTACGTCGCTCTGTCGATCAATGTTTACTGGGCGTCTTCACTGCCACGGTCTGATGTTTGTGTTCCCTAAATTCACATGTTGAAATCCTAACCCCCAAAGATGACGGTATTGGGAGGTGGAGCCTTTGGGAAGTTGATCAGGTCATGAGGGAGGCGCCCCCACAAGTGGGATCAGGGCCCTTATAAGAGCCCCAGAAGCTCCCTCTCCCCGGGACAACACAGTGAGTCGGCACGACCCAGGAACCACAAAGCAGATCCTCACCAGACACCAGATCGTCAGGAGGCTTGGCGGAGGATGCCCCAGCGTCCAAAACAGTGAGAAACAAACTTTGTTGTTTATAAGCCACCTAGTCAATGGTGTCGTGTCACAGCAGCCTGAACGGACGAGGACCTTCACACTTGAGGACTGTGTCAAGAACAGTACCCCCAACCCACCCTCAAAAAAGGAAAAGATGCCTGTAGTCCTCGCTCACAAGGAACTCATCACCTGGTAGGTTAGTGGTACCAGAATGCCCTTTAAACAGTGCACAAGAGCATCTGGAGATGAGACACAGAGAGGAAGCTACAGCACAGATACAGCACAACTGAACACCACGGAGCCAGCATTAGGGGGCGATTATTTGCCATAAAGAAGGAACTGCCCACAGGGCTCCCCCCCAAGAGCGTTTGGGCTGCATGCTGATTTTCCTTTTTCATTCAGCTTACCCTTTCAGGAACAGCCTATCTGTAAAGCCAGGCGTACCTGTGCAAAGGCGCAGAGGTGGAAATGGAGGAATCACAGAACTGGGGGCCCAGCTGCCCCCCATGCTGCCCACCATAACGCTCCAGCCTCACTGCTTGGAGCTGGCAGGCTCACCCTCCAAACCCCAGACTCCCGTGCCCCCCACCCTGCACGCCCTGTTCTCTGGTGTCGCGTTTCGCCGGCTGTTTCAGGTGAACACTGCACTGTGATGGGAGGAGAATCTCAGGAAACACAGACCCTCCGAGACCAGCTCCCTTCCAGGGAGCTCATCACAGTGCACCTCACTTAATAGGAGAACTGAACAATCTCCCTGGCCCCTGGGATTCCGCGCCTGCCAAAAGCCTCTGGCTGCCCCTGAACCTCCAGTTCCGAAAAGTCCCTCTGTCCCTCCTGCTCCTGACTCCTGCTGCTGACTTCCACCTCCAGCTTCAGTCCCAGATGGAGCCCGTGGTCCTGGCGAAGCAAAGTGATGGCTCTGCGTGGCCCATGTCTTCGGGCTGACCCTGCTATCTCTCCGGTCATGGGAGCCAGGCTCGGACTCCCTACTCCTGGAGGCCCCTGGGGTCGCCGCCCCTGTACGTCTCTCTGATTAGCCCTCGGTCTCCTGTGCTTGTCTTCCCCTTCCTGACTGACCGCCCGGCAGCCCCATGGCACGAACGGATCTCACGCCCTCTTCTGATGTTCTGAGTCCTCCTGAAGGTCTCAGTAACCCGTCAGCTCTCCTGGCAGGGCATCACCACCCGGGGCTCCTAACAGCCCATCCAAGGTCACCACATGTCCCTTAAGGAGCCTCTGGTCTCAGCTCTCAGCTTCCGGCTGTTCTTTTTAATCAGGTGATCTGAGAGGCGGTGCTGGCCAATATGGTAGCCACTAGCCTCATGCGGCCATTTAGACTCAAGTTAATTCAAATTAAATAAAATTAAAAATTCAGTTCCTCTATGGCATCCACCCCACGTCAAGGACTTGATACCCACATGTGGCCAGTGGCTGCTGGACAGTGCAGATACAGAGCACGGCCATCATCACAGACAGTTACAGAGCATCAAAACACACCCTGTCTCACTGCCCCAGCCACAGTCCCCAAGGTCCTGCAGGCGGAGAGACAGTCCAGTGTGGCTGCAGTGGGATTTACCCAACAAACGTCGGGAAGTGAGCGAGTCCTGAGCCAGGTTTTGACATAGCGACAGCACTCTTACACCTGCATCGTATATTGCATATGCAAGGAAGTTTTACGTATATCTTACAGAACGTGATTTCAAACAGGGTAACGCTTCCCCTGAGAATCGCACAGGTAGAGACACAGGAGGTGTCGACTGAAATAAATGCGCAGCCTAGAAGTCAAAAGCTATGTTTTATTTGGCGGGAGGACTCGAGCAGGGATGACAGCCCCTCAGATGGCTCTGAGGGACGGCTCCGAAGAGGCAGGGGAGGAGCCAGGATATATAGGAGCTTTGCAACAAAGACCAGGTCGTTGGAACAACAAAAGATTACTTGTTAACTAAAGAAAGCAGGCATCTCCAGTTAAAGAATTTAACCCTTTTCTATGTATGGGAGGAAACAAACATTTGGGCTCATTGAATTCATTCCTTTGACAAGCGCCTAGCTCTCTAGGGCCAGTGTCCTGTCCTTTCTTGTTCTGAGTCCCCTCAGAGGGCACCACTGTGAGGGGCTGCAGAGGCCGGGCTGCAGGCTGGTCTTCCCTGGGGGGTGGCGGCTGCCGCTGATGACTTGATGGCTTCAGCGTTCTTTGTTTACTGATATGGTTTGCAGTATTTTTCGTTCACAGAGGAAATGCAAAGCCTGAGAAGCCAGCAGACGTTCTCTCTCAAGAAGACAAACACTCTTCAATTTGAGGGGCGTTTAAGTTTTCAGAAAGGCCATTCCGGTTCTAAGGATATTTCAACCTGCTTTTATGTCTCTTAATTTGACCTTAGTAATGCTCCACACTGCTCCCAGGTACCACTCACCCCTTATTAACCTGGACACAGACTATATCCCGTCATAAAGTCCTGTTACCAAACGCAAGTGCGCGTGCCCATCGCACAGTGAGGCCAAACAAAACGTGGGAATTGAGCAGAGAAACGTTTACTGCAGGGCCGAGCAAGGCGGAGGACTGCGGGGTCATGCCCAAACCACCCCCTCAACCCCCGAACTCCCCACAGGATTTCTGCTGAGCATCTGTAAGGGCGGCCGAGGGAGGGGCAGCCCAGGGTGTGTGATCAGCTGTGCACAATTCTCCGACTGGTTCACGGTGATCAGTCCTCAGGTGAGAGTGTGAAGGAAAAGCCGGGCTGGGCTAACAAGCTAACTCACAAATCTAAGCGTAACAGGTGTCGGATTACTGATCTGAGTTCTGCTGGGCTAACTCGTAAATCTAAGTTAATTAGTGTTGGTTTGCTGATTCCCTGTTCATGTTTATTTTTTTGCTAGCCAGCTGGATTTTCAAAGAGACATATCTGGCCTTGAAATGTTGGTTTGCTGCCTCCCTGCCTCTACTTTTGTGATAATGATGCTGCTAAAGCTGTTCCATGCCTATTGGCCAAATACCCCAAGGTTGTAATTAACCCTATAAAACCTCATGCGCACGTCTTGGAGGTGCTCAGAGCTTCGGAGCAGAAGCCCCTCTGAGCCTTATGGCGTAATCAATCCGAGTACTCCAACTCTCCGAGTGGTGCTTGTTTCTTGCTGGCCTGTCATTTCCGTAACAAGAGAAGGTCTTGGGGCTATGAGCTCATGGTCATCAGTTAATTTTTTGCATTTGGTGGTGGGTTTTAGCATCTGAAAAACTCAGGAAATATGCATGAGATACCAATATCTGGGTACTTCAGAGAGGAGCTGCAGTGGAGGATATGGGGGAGGGGTCTGACCCAGGAAGGCCCTACAGGGCGGTGCATCTTTACTAGAAAGACTCCTTTCCTGGAAATCAGCACCATGCAGGTGCTGCAGGGCATTCTGATGAGGAAGTGGTCGGTCCAGATGCATTCCTTTCTCAAATCAAGGCCAGAAAGGGCTGGGGAAACAGGGCAAAATAAAAGGGAAAAAGAATATGTGGATACCAAAAAAAAAAAAAACCCAAAAATAACAAAACAAGAAGAACCTATGGGTATCAAAACATGCCTGCACTTAGCCCACCCTCTGCTGGCTCTCCCCTCCTCTCTCCGCGGCCCCATCCTCTGGGCCAAGAGCCCTGGCGTCAGCAGCTGTGCTTTCTGCTTCAGGGTGTCTGCCGGAGCAGCCCTGGCTAGTGGCGGCGCGGCGCGGGGTCCACGATGTGAAGGGCAGGGTGGGGCTCAGGAAGGAAAAGTAAGAGCTCAGATCTGGCCATGGACCTGAAGACAGGTCTCAGAAGAATGCCCCCTGGTGTGTCTGTATTTCTGAGTCCATGTCACCAAGATTTGGGAACGGTGCCCTTCATAGGGTGAGCTGTTTCCTGCAGGCACCTAAGCCCGCCCCACAGAGGCCAGAGCCAGTTTCCATCCCTCAACTGGCCCCGGAAACCAGACCTGCTCGATAACAAAGCGCACACGACAGCGGCTACCAACAGCATGTCCAGACGTCCACAGGGCCCCCAACAGTTCTCAGGGGCGGCTGAGCCCAGACTTCCTTCCGCTCTGTCTGCAAAGCCGCGTTGTCCAAGGGAACCAAGATCTGTTCATATCTCCCTCTGGAACAATAACACACCAAACCAACCGGAGCTCTTACTCCATAAAAATACTATGTGGCCATTTTTCCAAGAATGAATGTATAAAATCAGTCGTGAGTGCATAACCTTCATTCAACGAGTAACTCGACTGAGTGCAGCTGGTGTGGCAACGTGTGCTCGCAGGTCACGGTGATACAGCAGCTCTGGACACTTTGGGTTTTGTCACCAACCCCTTCTCTTTTATTTTATATATTTTTTAATTGAAGCATAGTTGATGTACAATATCATATGTTACAGGTGTGCAATATAGTGATTCATACTTTTTAAAGATTACATTCCATTTATAGTTATTATAAAATATTGGCTATATTCCCCATTTGTACAGTATGTCCTTGTAGCTTATTTTATACATACTAGTTTGTACCTCTTAATCCCCTGCCCCTATATTGCCTCTCCCACTTCCCTCCCCCACAACCACTAGCTTGCTCTCTGTATCTGTGAGTCTGCTTTTTTGTTAAATTTACTAGCTTGTTGTATTTTTTAGATTCCACATATAAGTGGTATCATACAGTATTTGTTTTTCTCTGATTTATTTCACTTAGCATAATGACCTCCAAGTCCATCCATGTCGCTGCAAATGGCATTATTTTATTCTTTTTATGGCTAAGTAGTATTCCATTGTATAAATATACCACAGCTTCTTTATCCAGTCATCTGCTGATGGACATTTAGGTTGTTTCCATGTCTTGACTATTGTATATAGTACTGCTGTAAACATTGGGGTGCATGTGTCTTTTCAAATTTGTGTTTTATGGAGGTTTCTCAAAAAACTAAAAATAGAACTACTGTATGACCCAGCAATTCCACCATCCCTTCTTGAAACTGAACTTTCCCCTGGGAACACCAGGCCAAGTGAAATGCTGTCTCTGTGAGCTTTCTGCAACTAAAAATGTTTCACATTTAAAAATCAGATCACAGACTGCACTTCACTTGGAGATCAGAGAGGGCAGTGGGTCCTTGTTAACCAAAGGTACACAAAGCCTCGGCTGTGAAGCAGGCCGCACTGACCATGCCCACTGTAGCATCCCACTTCTATACCCAACTAGGTAGGTTCCTATCACCGCTGTAACAAATTACCACATCGTTCAACACAGAGCAAAGTTATTAGCTGACAGTTATGAAGGTCGGACTCTAAAGCGGGGTGGCAAGGCTGCGCTCCTTCTCAAGACTCCGAGGGAGAACCTGTTGGCTCGTGATCCCTTCTTCCTGTTGTTGAACCCAAGTTGTTGTGCCCAAGGCAGAGTGAGGCCAAACAGTCCACCAGGTCAGAGTCCGACGCAGAGAGACGTTTACCGTGGGGCCAAGCAAGGAGAGTGGGAGGCTCGTGCTCAGAACACCTGAACTCCCCAGTGGTTTCCAGGGAAGAACGTTTACAGGGGAGAAGGGCTGTGGCATGTGTGACCTTCCTCTAATTGCTTGGTGAGGAGGTAATGGTCATGTTCCAGGAATCTCAGTCATCAGCCTTCTGGTTCCAACCAGTCTGGGGTCCCCACACTTGTGCTCAGCCGGAAGTTACCATCTCCACCTGGGTGGGGGCCTTAGTTCCTGCAGAAGAACTCAGAGGTGTGTAGTTACGTATATGCCCGGGGAGGAACCAGGACCCTGGGCTGGGCTGTGGTTTCTGCCTTCCCTCACTTCCCTGACTAGTAACTGTTGGAATCTGCCCCTTGGAACTCAGGGAAGGTCTAGGAGGCTGAAGCCTTTTTCCTACAAGCAAGAAACGGAGGACATGGAAAGGCTTTTATACCCTGGAAGACCCCACAGGGTCCCGCTGGGTTTCACTCTGTCTTCAGAGCCGGCAGCATAGCATCATCAGGTCTCTCTCTGACTTCGTTTCCATCATCACGTCTTCTTGTCTAACTCTGACCCTCCTGCCTCCCTCTTATGGGGAATCTTCTGGTTACACTGGATCCACCCAAACTCTCCAGGATAACCTTCCCATCTCAAAATCTTTAACGTAATCACATCTGTAAAATGCCTCTACGGTAACATTCACAGGTCCGTGAATTAGGACATGGATTTGGCAGGGGAGAGGCGGCATCATTCTGCCCTACCATACCAACCTTATAAACTCATCTCTGCAGACTGCCTAATTAAAAGTAATCTTCTGAAGTACCACGGATTAATTAAAAATTCATTATATAGAGTCTCACCAACTGAAGTTTTATATTTGTGTTATGCACTTGAATATCAGACAGGATACACTGGGAATAGTGAAGGAATGTGAGTCATTTTTCTAAACTGTAGATTATTCATCTTTTTATATTTCTTAATAAGATAATATTTAATTATCTTCTGCTAAAACGAGCGTGGATTTCACTGCAACCTTTGAAGGCATTTTGGTGATAAAACATGAAGTCATATATAAACTTGACATGACAGATGTTAGTTTAATTTACTCTCGGTAGCTGAGTTCTTTGAAATCACGTGCCTTTCCATTACTTCTTACTGATTCACTACCTCCTAGTCACAAATACAAACTGTTACCAGACCGAACAAAAAAACGATTTCCAATATAAACATATTCAAAATGAACGAAACAGTTTATGGAAATAAATGGCTATTATTTTTTCACGCTGTTCTCTTATGTGGAAACGCATCTAAAAATCTGACAGTTAAAGGGATGGGAAGGAAAGCCTCTGCTTATTCTCAAACATGCCTACCGAGATGTTAGCGTTCTTCATTTACGTCTAAGAAAGGCTAGCCTGAGACCCACTGTGGAATAAAGCCCCCATCGCAACGGGTTAAGCTGGAGGCAGATGAAACGTCAGAACGAGCAGAGATCACCTGCGAGGCAGGTGAAAAGGGCAAAGAACTAGGGGTGCCTCTCCAGGGCTCTGTCTTTTCAACCCAAGGACGAGTGGCTCAGCCTTGTGGGATCCACACACCTTCGCTGTGCCGTGCAGGAGATACAGTGGAAACTCAGGTAAAAAAGGGTTATTCTGGCTTTATAAATAATACAAACACTTAACTGAAATTCACTGAAAGGCTGTCTCTCAGAACACCGTCCTGCTACCTCTTTCAAAGGCAAGATTTTACGAGCCATCTCTTGTATCCGTCACATGACAGCTTAACCTAAACTTGTCTAAGTACCGCAGAAAACAGACTACCTACCGCAGAATGGAGGCTGGAGAGAACTAACGTGATGGGCAGAAAGCTTACTTTGCCCCTTGAACATTTTCTACAACAATATAAAACCAACATGGGCTGATCTGTGGGTCCCTAGTGTAATCTTCCGCCAAGCAACGGAGCCCAGAACACAGAAGAATGACAAATCGTGGGCTGGCAACCGCAGAAAAGTCAGGTCACCACCGATGCCCCTGGTTTTGGCTTGTCTCACAGGGCACAGAAGTGCGGGGTGACAGGCTGTAAACAGCATTACTCCAAGCCACGAGCCAGCAGCCGCCCCGTGCCCATCTGCACACTTGCTCAAAGAACCTATGAATAGAATCCGCTCTTGCAAGGGAAGTTGAGGGAGGAAAGGACAGGACCACCTGCCCACTCTCCGTCTCAGGCACTGAGACTTACGAGCGACGGTCACCAGGGGTGTGGTGTGGCCAGGAGGGCCTCATGAGTGGTGTGTCTCCCATCCACCTACATCAGTTCCCAGCATTCTCAGAAAGCCTGAACTGGCAAAGGCAGCCCTCATTCCATTTCTAAATTTGAAGGTGTCATGGGCACAGCTCTCAGCTGGTGTCAACAGACACCAAACGGGTGGTCCAAATTCAGACGACTTGAGCCAGCATTCAGAGAAACGAGGGCGGGGAACAGTGTCTTTTTCAAGTGGTCTAGAATGTTTTCTCTGTTCTAAATAATGAGAAGGATTTCTGAGATGAAAGCCCCATAAAGCCACATGGGAACCTCAAATTTTCATTAAGGCTCATTTTCAAAACACACCCAAGCGCACTGTGGTAGGAGGAACGTGAGAAGAGAAACCCAACACGGCCACCCAGACGCGGGGAGAGGCATCGGTCCCACCGACGCCTCACGTCTGACCGTGCGGTGAGCGCAGTCCGGCCACTCTGCGCCCCTTGGTTTCCAGCGAAAGGCAGGAGCGCCACTCTCCGCTGACTGACACCTCTGTGGGCTGAAAGGAACAAACGTGTCCCCGTGCATCTGGCTTCAGGAATAAATCTGTGTCCACAAAGGGTACTTGAAGAGGGAATCATGACTCTTCACACGCCTCACACTGTGCGTGTCCATTCAAACAAAAACATTTACATTTTTTACCCTGACTTTGCTAGACTATAAAATCGGATGACTCATCGCACGCAGGTAACCGGGTTAGCGAGGCAGCAGCAGCAAAGGGGAGGCAACGCACCATCTCTCTTAGACCCGGGACTGAACCCCTGGTGAGTGCGTTATCCTCCTGTCCCCGCTGGTGCAGGTGCCATTTGGAAGATCGAAGTCTTCCCCAAAGCCGTCCCTCCTGCAGGGAGGCAGAGCCTCCAGGTGCAAGCAGTCTTCCTGTCTTTCTCAAGGGCAAGTTGAGAAGAGTGTTCTCGCGGCCAGTGCCCATGAAGACACACTCTGCAGCCGGAAAAGAAAAGAGCCCACAGGCCACACAGGCCGTCACGCTACACGCTGAGCATACGGGCACACACACACGAGCACCGAAGACTCACATTCCTCCAGGATCAGAACCACCTTGTCCAGCATTACCGACACTGTCTAATGCAAAGCCGTAACCTCTACTGCTTTCAGCCAACCTGGTTCCCAGCAGCTGCGGAAGGAAGGCCCCATTCCTTCACACCCTCCAGCCATAACGCTGCCCGTGGCCTCTCTTCCTGAAGCCCCAGCACTCCCAGCATCACAAGACACAGCGCTGTGGTCCTGCCTGGCGCCCCTCGCCACCCAGGGCCCTCACCGCCCCGCACAGGGCACCAGTAACATCGCAGGAAGTTAGATTCCCCAAAGCAAGCCCTAGCTTGGCTTCCTGAGCCAACATGTTTAAGCTCCCCCTTGAGGTCAGCAGCGTCCTTCCTCTCCCTCCGAGATACCTTGGTAAGATAAAGGCACAGACAGGATGGAGGGAAGGATGAGCCCAGACGAGAAGAGTTAAACCATCTTGGCCGCCAAGATGGGGCATGTCATACACTGAACTGTCTCCCAAAAAGTCACATGTTGATGCCCTGAACCCCCTGACGAGAACCTCAGAATGTGACCATATCTAGAGACAGGATCTTTGCAGTCGAGGTTAGACGAGGTCTTGAGCGTGGGCCCTGAGTCCAACCTGACGGGTGTCCTCACAGGCAGAGACAATTAGGACACGGACACCCAGCGGGAAGACCGTGTGAAGAAGCAGCGAGCAGACAGCCGTCTGCAGGCCGAGGAGAGGGGCTCGGGGAAGCCAAACCTGCCAGCACCTCCAGCTTGGGCTCCCAGCCTCCAGATGGGGAGAAAATAAACGCCTTGTTTGAGACACCCACCTGTGGCATTTCGCTATGGCAGTGCTGGCAAACTGCCCCAGGGAGGAACAGAGCGTCCTGAGGGCAAAACGTCCGAAGTTGTCCCTTCTGTTTCCACACAGCTGTCCTCCCCCTGGTGACCGCTCCCCTCAGGTCCCCAGGACCCTCACCCCGTCCCCCAACTGAAATTAAGTAATAGAGCATTTCACGCCAAATGCTCTCGGCGCTTGCTGTTATGAAAGCAATCTGATCACACACACACACACACACACACACACACACACACAGCTGTTGGAGACCCTCTGGCTTCCGGTTGTGGGTCTTTCTCGGTGCTTCCCTGCCCCCCTTTCGGCTCCCGGGAACAGCAGAGAGGAAATCTGACCTTTACTGAGCAAGTTAAGAGAATTTTATCTTACTGGGCAGATTTCATTTTATGCAAAAGGGAAGGGGCTCAGAGAGGTTAAATTAACTTTTCCAAGAGTGGAACCAGAAATTGAACCCAGATATTTCTGACTGCAAAGCCCTTATTTTTCCGGCAAAGCCTGTTTCTTTCCTGCAGCTGAGATGACCAAATGTTTTATAAAACAGCTCTATTGGGGGGGAGGAGGGAGCCACTGTGAACATTACCCTAATATCCCTAGAGATCAGTTTTAAATCGGTATCGATTAGACGCTGTCTACTAGGTCAGCCTGCGGAACAACTAAAACTTCACTTCAAATGTCACAAAATCACGCTCAAAATGAACGTGAATGACAATGAACGCCCTTGAATAGTTTTTGCCGAGAGATAACCCAATGAAACGCTGGCTTTTCAAATACAGAGCCATCAATACAGAGAGGCCATGGGAGGCCTGCGCTTTCCAATCGTTTTTCAGCACCTGGGGGACACAGCTCTGGGGACGAGGCTGCCGAAGCTCAGGGGCCAGGTCCCAGGAGAGGCAGCCCTGCCCCCCCCCCCCCAGCCCCAGCCATTTTCATGCTCCCTGCTGGGTGCAGCGGGCGGAGTCAGCAGTTAACTTCACCTGGTAATGGGCCCAAATCAGCTTAATTTAATTTTCTTTCCTGAGGACTGAAAGGGGATGAGCACATTTGGGAGATGGCTGGCTGAATCGAGGTCTCTAAGCAAACTGGGAGCAGCGACGGCGGAAAACTGCAAGGCCAGCTCCCAGGAAGAGCCCTGGGGTACGGGACGTGGACAGCAGCGCTCCGGCCCCTCCACGTCTCCACGTGCCCCACGCGCTCGCTCTGCCCCTGGACAAGGGCAACCACCGCCCCGGCCATGAAGAGCCGCGCGTGCCCGGCGCCTTGCCGCCGGGAGGACGGGGCACCCGCGTCGCCCGCCCCGGCGCCCTTCCTGCGGAGGGCCGCCCCACTCCCACAGCGCCCTCCCTCGGGTTCCTGGCACTCGCAGCTTCCTGCTCACACTCCTGACTGTTCTCTCGCAGATTTTCAGGAGCCAGGAAAACAAAAGACGCGGGGACAAAAGCAGAGAAGCCCGCTCTGCGCGGATGTGTGGCTGGGGACACGCGAAGCGCGAGGTGACCGGCGGCCCCGGTGAGCGTGGTGGGGGCCCGGGTGGACTCCGCGCCCTGAGCTGGTGGCCGGCTGGCTGTGGATGGGACCCTCCCAGGGGAGGGGGGCAGGGTGGGCTAGGAGGACGGAGGCCTAGCCCGCGCGTCCAGCCGCGTTCGGGCGAAGGAGGGTCCCAGGGAGCCCGGGAGGGCGGCGGGGACATGCCCGCCCGGAGCCACGCCGCCAGCACGGCTCTCCCCGACGCCGGCCGGGCGCCCAGACGCGCCCTGAGCGTAAGACACACAGCGGACTTCGGGGCCTAAGTGGACAGAAGCCCCGTGTCTCCTCGGGGCCGCGGGGGAGCAGCCGGGGGCCCACCGCTCATCTTCCAACAGCGTCTGGGAGCGCGGAGCCGGATGACGCCGGAGGCGGTGAGCGAGGAAGCCACCGCTGTGTCAGGTGTTCGGGGCAGGGACAGGGCTAAGGGACATTTTGTTTTGTTGTTTCCAAAAAGGAAGACTTGTGAATGTTTGTAAACAGCAAACCCCTTTTTTATTCCAGCGAGACAGGGACGTGCGGCCTCCCAAAGCCACATTCTCAGCCCCACGGAGCCACCTGGGAACAGCTGACACACCAACATGGGCGGAGAGGGGAAGGGGAGGCTGGGGGGGGGGGGGGGGGGGACTCTGTGATCTGTGAGAAAGCAGCTCAGGCCTTCCGCGTTTGGGTTTTTGTTTTAAACCCTGGACGAGATCACAGAGAGCAAGCTGCCGGGCCTCGGACAGCGCGGGACGGGGCTACCCAGCACATCTGGACCCAGGGATTCCAAGGACGTGTCGTCTGGCCGTTGGCTCTGCAGGTGCCGTTGCTTGAGCATAAATTCATCTGGAAACTTCTAGACAGTCGTGAGAAATGTTATTACTAACTTCAAGCGTGTACCTAAATGCCACAGAGCCTTGAGGCTTTTTTTTCCTCTTATTCCTCATCCCCCAAATAAACTAATTTTGAAAAGTGCAACTGCTGATAGCTCTCTGTAACCTCTGAAGGGACACACAGCAGGAAGAGGCCGTGGCTGCACGCCTGGTGCAGCGTCAGGATATAATTCTGGGTGGGCTACAAGTCACTGCAAACATTCATAAAAAGAGAGGCTACGCACGTAGTTACAGAACGTAAGTCATCTGGCCAATTGTTAAAATGTCCAGGCTTCGTTTCATAAACACCTAGATGTTATTCAAGCTTTTGTGATTTCTCTCCAGTCGCTAGGAGGTGTGAGAATGAACGTCACCTGACGCTGCAGGTGTGCACGCATTTATTTCACGTGCAAACTGTGCAGCTCACAAACTTGCCCTATTAAACCCCTCAAATAACAAACTATGACAATAGCAGGGTCCGATATGACACTCTTTCCACACAGAAGACACGCCCAGAGAAGCAAGCACGCAGCACAGCCGGGAACTTGGAGGTGAACCTCACGGTACTGAGAACTGGGAAACGTAACTACGAGACTGCACCGGGGCAGCTGTAAGTGGCAATTCTCTCTTTGGTGTAAAGATACATACCCTTTTCCTCACTGAAGGAACATAGTACAGGGTTTTACTTCCTCAAGATAACAGGGCTGTGCATGAAGGTGGCAGCCACAAATCAATACAGAGACGCCCTGCACCAGGTTTATTATTTCCTTGCCAGACCACTAGAAATGCTGAGCATTCACAGTTCACAGACGGCCCCTCGGGAAGATCTTTGTTTTAAAGCAGGAAAGTGTAGCTGTTAGCAGGCAGGCTCAGGCCCGGGTTGGAGTCTTGGATCAAAGTGATGGGCTGTGTGGTTTAACCTCCCTGGGCCTCAGTTAAAGATGAAAAGAGTACAGGCTGCGTGTGCTGTGAAGAGACAATGAGTTAATACCAGACACTGCTCACGACAGGACACGGCCCTGCTAAGTGCCATCACGCCACCTCCTGTTTAGTCAAGTCATGCTCATTGGCACCCTGGTCACAGTGAGACCCCGGATGGTGACCTCACAGACACAAACTGTGTGGCCGGGACTGAAAGGTTCACCTCTAAAGAGGTCTTGGCCCCATTTCTTTCTCCCCATAGAAACTAACAGTGATCCTGGAGCTACTAACTTCCCCCTGGTGAAGGTCCTGCTAAGGCCTGCCCTCCAGGGGTCACCTCCCATCGATCAGACCCACTTAACGCTGTTGGGGGAGGGGCGGGCAGCTTTCTCTCTGCTGTGACAGCAAGAAGCCCTGAGGGTGGGGACTGTGTCTCCCACTGCCCCTAACTCCCTGGAGCGACTTCCTGTTGACTGATGGACGAACAGAAGGCACAGCCACTTCTGCTTCAGGGCAGCCAGCGTGCCAGAGGAAAACATAAAAAATGGAAAAGTAAAAAGTTAAATGCAAATGTAAATCTGTCACATCATCCCCCAACGGCTTAACTGGACAAACACTTCCTTCTTCTTTATGGGTGACGAGCTTATAATAATATGATGAGCAATGAAAAACCATTAAAAATTTTAGGTGAGAAATTAATGTGAACACAATCATAGCAGGAGGCTTTAGCACCCCATTAACATCACTGGACAGGTCTTCCAGACAGAAAGTCAACAAGGCAACGGAGATACTAAATGACGCAGAAGAACAGCTGGGCTTGGTTGATATTTTTAGGACATTACATCCCCCTAAAACAGAATATACATTCTTTTCAAGTGCACATGGAACATTCTCTAGGATAGATCATGTACTTGGACACAAAAGAGGCCTCAACAAATTTAAGAGGATAGAAATTATTTCAAGCATCTTTTCTGACCACAATGCCATGAAACCAGAAATCAACCACAGAAAAGCAAAGGAGAAAAAAATGACAGCATGGAGATTAAATAACATGCTACCAAAAAAACCAATAGGTCAATGATGGAATCAAAGAAGAAATTAAAAAATACTTTGAGACAAATGAAAACACAACCACACAAAACCATGGGATGCAGCAAAAGCAGTCCTAAGAGGGAAGTTCATAGTGATACAAGCCTTTCTCGAAAAAGCAATTTCAAGTAAACAACTAACCTATCACTTAAAAGAATTAGAAAAAGAAAAGCACACAAAAATTTAAGGTGAGGAGCATAAAGGAAAATGTTTATTAATATCCCTCAATACTCTTATGTTCATTTCAGTTCCACATGTAAGTTTTTAAGAAAAACTTCCTAATGCAAGCAATGGTTAGGGAAAACCAGTATTAAAGTAAAAAATAATACAGTAAAACATATTCCTTTAGCAATGATCTAATAAAATAAGCTGAAATAAACAACTCTGAAAATAAAACATTATTTTTAAAAAGTCTAAATTCATGCCTGACACTAATTAGAAGAAAAAATAGGACTATGCCAACACATTAAAGAAAATTACTCAATCTTGATAATTCAGTACTTCACTTAGGTGTTTAAAGATTGCAAAAGGCAACAGTATTGACTGATAAGAAGCATCATCAAGGGTATTCCTTGAGAAATATTTCTCTCAAGTAAATGTTACATAAACATTTTTGATTTTTTTTTTTTTTACTACTTTTAGCCATCTGGATGACAGACATTAATAATCATGTCCACTACAAAAGTGCGCTCTGTACGCATCATACAAGCTATAAATGCCCAAGCTGTTGTGCCTATTCTGAAATGTATTACATATACGAGATGTAAATAATTTTTAAGTTATTAAATCCCTAAAAAATTGTATGTATCAATACATAAAACAAATTGCCGTGTAAAAATCGCTCCCTTTAAATTCTATTCCTGAACATGTGAGTGGGTCTTTTTACTCTCCCTCCCCACCCCTGCTTTCTCTTATCAGGGCAAAATACAGCCAGATTATCAGGAAAAGATGCGTAACTGGGAACGGCTGCAATTCATTGCACGGATTTCTCTAGGACCTAGAATGTGTTCACCAACACTCCATTAAAAAAAAAACCTCAACTCCAGATCATGATGTCCTAAAGAGCCATTTCCCCCATCCATCATTCAACTTCTCTTACTTTAATGAGCTCTTTTCAGAAAAGAGCATCTCCTGAAGTGGCTACTGTCATGCCTAACTTTATAAAGGATACAAGAGACTCTGTCTCTGTTTTATGGATTTTTCTCAACTGGCTCCCCGAGGAGCAGGTTAGAAGAAAATGTCAGTTACGGGCCCCAGGACAAGGAGATCCCTAGTAACAGTGACAGGAAGTTCACTTTGTACAACAAAAGCCAGAAAACAGAGTCAGGGAGACCTCGGTCACTCAGCATAAAGATGGGTTTTGGTGAATAAGAATTCACTTAAATATTGGCTTCAGTCACAATAGAGTAAGAACGTCCTTACAGAAATTCACATTCCCAAGCCCGTTTTTGCAAAAGTCAGGGCAACTGTAATCCTCATAGGAACGTAGGGTGGATGACACCAAATTAACAAATGGGATGTCTTTTTAATCCCTAGGCATAGAGAACTTCCACCCACCAGCGAAATCGTGGAACTGCAGACAGAGATAGAGAATCTGTCTACGCAAATGGCCATGGTGGCAAGGGACAGGTGTACAGCCAACAGGATCTTACTCATCATAGCAAAACTTTCAACAGCACGTATGGAGCGACAACAGCCTCAGCTGTTCCCGCCCTGTGTCAAAGGCTCACGACCTATACGACTAGCACTTTTGTCAAGGCATGAATTCTGCTGATTTTGGTAAGCAGACCCAGCCAGTCACCCTTCTCTGGGTGTCACAGTGGCTCTGCTGAAATCACCATACTGTGTATACTTATTTTGAAGAAGTATAAAAAAAGAAAAAGAAAAGAAAAAAACTTTGTTTCTCTGAAGAAAATGGCCCGAGAGAGAAAGCCAAGCACCAGTGCTATAGATCAAGACTGCTGTGAAGACGTCTTTCAAAAGAGAACGATTAAGGCATGGAATGTTGACTTTGCTAGTGACTTAGCTGTGTGGCCTGACTGGTTGCACAGCGGACTCTCTGTGTAGAGCAACGCGCTGGAGGTTCTCCTGCCATTGTCAAGGAGAATGTGTGTGAAATTAACACGTTTGCAGGTTAAAAAAAACAAAACAAAACTCAGCTAAAGAAAGTAAAGAAATAATGATGCAGTGAAAAAAGCACATGATGTTAACTGAAGAGAGTTGGGCAGGAAGAACCTTCCATGACAGTGCAGGAAGCCAAATCAAAACCCCTGGTCTGGTGGACATGGATGGATCGGAAGACTCAATATAGTCAACATGCCAACTTACCCCAAATTAATATACAGGTTTAATGCAATTGTTATTAGAATCCCAGTGAGACATTTTGGTAGATACAGAGAAGACTATTCTAAAACTTACCTGGAAAGGCAAATGAAATACAGTGGTAAAGCAACTTTGAAAAAGAGGTATAAAGTGGAAGGAAATATTCTACCTGATTTCAATACTTAAGTGGCTACAGTATTCAGGACTGTGTGGTATTGGTGAACAGATAGATGAATGGAACAGAACACGGAACCCACAAACAGCCCTACGCAAGTATGGCCACTCATTTTTTGCAAAAGTGCAAAAGGAATTCAATGGAAGAATGACGGTCTTTTAAACAAATGGTGCTGGAGTCACTGGGTATCAGTAGACAAAAAATAAAGCAAAGAAACTCAGCCTCACATCTCATTCTAAAATTGACTCAAAATAATCATAGATTTAAATGTAAAACATAAAACTATGAAACTTTTAGAAGAAATCATAAAAGGAAATACTCATGACCAAGGCCTTGGTGAAGAGTTGGTAGACATGAGACTACATGGACAATCTGCAAAAGGAAAATGTTGTTAAGTTGTACTTCGTCAAAACTAAAATCTTTTATTTTTCAAGAGATTCTCTTAAGAGGAAGAAGAGATAAGCTACAGACTTGGGTGAAAACATTTGCAAACCATGTTTTGGATAAAGGACTCATACCCAAAATGTATAAAGAACACTCAAAATGCAACCATTAAAAAAAAAAAACAGAATTTGACTAAAGAGAATTATACAGATGGCCAATAAGCACATGAAAAGATGTTCACTATCACTAGTCGTTAGGGAAATGCAAATTAAGACCATGATGGGACATCACTAGCCGCGAAACAGTGAAACTAAACAGCAGTGACAGCATCAAACGCGGTGAGGCCGTGAAAAAATCGGATCCCGCATCCACCACTGGCGGAAACACAGAGACATTCACGGTGTGGAGGGGGCATCAGGCTGAGTGAAAACGGCCATGCTCACAGGTCACAGGCCGTATCGTCCGCCTGTATAACGCTCTCAAAGGGACAACATTATGGAAACAAAGGTTAGGAGAGGTGGGAGTGAGGGTGACTGAGGACACGGGTGTGACTCCTCTCCGCAGGGGCAGCACCAGGGAGACCTCTGTGGGGACAGAATAGTTCAAGGTCTTGGTTGTGGTGGGCATTACATGAATCTACACACGCTTCATACCAATGCCAATATTCTGCTTCTGATGTTACACTGTACCTAAGTCAGACGTACCAGTGAGGAGTGTATATGAGGTTTCTCTCCGCTGCCTCTGCAGCTTCCTCAGACTCTTAAAGTACTTCAACCTAAAGTTTCTTAAAAACAAGTTACAGAAGACAAAACAAAAACAAAACAAAAAAACCCCATGTGGTACAATTTTATTTACTACGGAAAGTTAGTTTCTGGTGGAAGGCTTCAGTTCCTTGTTATGACGCAGAAGCTGGTATCAAACTAACCCTTCTGTTGACTACAACCGTAAACACCGGATGAAATACAAGATTATCTGAAGGCATTAGCAATCAAATCATGGGATGTGGTGGGCCTGCAGGCAATTTCCCTAAGTAGGATAGAGAGAAGTGGGCAGTGTGAGGCTGGATTAGATTTCAGGATCCACAGGCAAGGGAGTCCAGGTGAAACCCCGGGCACTTGGATGAGACTGGAGAGCTGCACCTGTGAGTGAAGAGTTCGCCCCACTGCACCCATGCTCTAACCACCCACCAGCTATTGAGGCGGGAAACCCCAGGAAAAGACCGGCAGGGCCACTACTCTCCTGCCAGCACCGCCCGGTTCCCTGGCCCAGAGGCTCTATCTCACTTTCTGCATCTGAAACGCCTTACTTACCCCTAAAATTCTATTGGTTCCCTGAGCTCACTCCTGATTGGTTATTTCCTTCACTCCTGATTGGTCCATTTCCCTAACTTCTGATTGGTCCATTTGCATGGAGCTCACTTCTGGTTGGTTATTTCTCTCACTCCTGATTGGTCAATTTCCCTCATTCCTGATTGGTTATTTCTCTCCCTCCTGATTGGTCCATTTCTACAAAGCTTGTTCCTAGTCAACTTTTGTTATATCTTATTTGCATATGATGTTGCAAAGTGTAAACTGGCAGCCTATGAAAGCCTGTGTAAACCTACAGATGGGGTTCAGAGCATGGAGTGTTAACTCCTCTGGGCCCGCTGGTATAATAAACCTGAGTTCTCCAACTCTCCCAGTGCTTAGATCCAGGTTGCTGTAACACTGAGCTGTAACACATTTTTTTCTGCAATGTTACTAGTAAATCAACAGAATAATATGGAATGTTCTATGGACTAATACATGGGGAAGATGTCACCAGACCTTGACAATTTTTCTTACATCATGTCCAGCTTTCAGTTAAAAACTACCATGCATGCCAGAAAAGGAGACCAAACACTTGAAAACCAAGAGGAAAACAAAGAGCAATGGAAACAAATCTACCTGTGACACAAACATTGATTGGAATCATCTATTACAAAAATGCTATAATAAATATCTTTAAAGACAGATGAAAACAGGAAAACTATCACAAGAGAATGTGAACCTAGAAAATGAATCAAATGCAAATCTTATTACTAAAAAAATAACATAACTGAAAATTTAAGGATTCAATAAATGGGTTCACCAGCTGACTGGACAAACAGAAGAGGTCTGTGAACTGGTAGACAGGTCAGAAGGAAATATCCAGATTGAAGTACGAAGAGAAAAAGGGGTGAAACACAGATGAGGGTGTAGGAATGGACACGGTGGAAAGGAGCAAAACACGTGTAACTGGAGCCCCGAAGAGCTGGAGCGGAGGGGAGTGAGAGAGTGTGGCAGAAGCAGTGCTGGAGGAAGCCCGGGCCACGAATTTTCTAAAATGCAAGAAAAATATCCAGCTGCAAACACAAATCCCAAACACAAACAGAATGAAAATATCACCTTTAAAAACAAAAAAAACAATTAAGACTTCAGCTGACCTTTCAAACTAAACAATGAAAGCCAGAAGGACTGAAAGGAAAACCATTAGCAACTGCCAAGTCTACGCTCAGATGAAGAGAAATATAGATGTTTACAAACAAAAGCTAGCAGATTTGCTGTTGGTGGACCCCTGATAAAAGAAACCCTGAGAGAGTTCTTCAAACAGCAGAGAAATGACCCCACGTGTGAGCACTGTAACGCAGGAAGGGACGGAGGGTCCAAGGCAGCGTGACATGCTGGTAAGTCTGAGTGAATACTGACTGTCAAGAGAACAATAATAATGCCATATATGCACATAACATTTCATACATATACATATGTATTTTTTTTAACTACGCCAACACTACAGTACAAAAAGCCGAGGGGGGTAAATGAAATTGAAGTGTTATGAGTTCCTTGCATTGCCCAGAAAAATGTGAAAGTACTCACTTGAGGTGGATACTAATAAATTAAGGATACATGTTATCATCTCTAGTGTAAACATGAGAAGAAGAATAAGGTATTTAACTCTCAAGCTAATAGGGGCTCATTAACAATCCTTGATTAATCTAAAACAAGGCAAAAAATGAAAAAACAGAGAAGTACCAAGAACCAACGGAATGAAAAAGTAAGATGACAGGTTTAAACCCACATATTTTCAAGCTGCCTGTGCAGAGGGTGAGACTCCCAGTACCAAGCTGAGTGCAGCTGCTTAAAACCACAAAGCAAACCTCTCAGAGAACCACAGTAAACGCCATACTGGATGAAATTCTCCAAGTTTCCCCTCAATTTGAGGGCAGGCATCAAAGATCTGTCACATCTTGAGGTCCTGATCAGTGCAATGAGGCCAAAGGAAAGTTGGGAAGCAAAAGATACAACAGTCATTGTGTACAAATGGCACAGAAAGTCTAAAAGAATCTACAGAGAGACTGTTAGAATTAATAAAAGAACTTAGCGTATTTTTACGTTCTGGGCAACAGTTATTAAGTGATACCATTTGCATTAACATCAGTAAACATCAGGCACCTAAGAATAAACCTGATCCAAAAAATGTCCCAGCCTCTCATAGAACACTGAATGTGATGACTGAGAGAAATTTAACACCTAAATGTAAACAGAAGGGTAACTCATGTTTGTAGATTACGAACAATACTTAATGTTGTGAAGGTGTGACGTTTTCCCAAAATGATCTATAGATTCAGGGCCATCTCATTAAAAATTCCGGCAGTTAATTCTGTGGAAATTTACGAGCTAAGTAATTCCAAACTTTAGGCAGAAATGAAAGAGCTTGAGAACAGCAAAGAGAATTTTGAAGAATGAAAGCTAGAAGGCTAACACCCACACATAACAAGACAATATAAAACAAGAACAAATTAAGCTGTAACATGGGGGCAAGCAGAGCCACACAGACCAGCACAGCCGAAGCCGGGGTGCAAACGCAGCCAGCCTTGCCCACGGTCACCTGTCCGACGGGGGAGGGCGCTGGGCCAAGCGGACACCAGGGTGACCTCCACCTCAAACGGCAAACAGAAAGTCCATTCCAGGTGGGTCACAGAGCTAAGTGTCAGTGCTGAAACAATAAGAAGCTCTAGAAGGTAACCTGGGGAGGACATCTTCATGGCCTCTGGGTAGGCTGGCCAAGACCTCTTACACAGGACACAGAAAGCACAGACCATGAATGAAAAACGCTGGTAAACTGAAATCCATTCAAATAAAAACTGGTTCGACCACAGTCGAAGAGTGAAAAAGAAACCGTGACAGAGAAGGCATTTGCAAGAGACATATATGACATATATGAGATGTATGTAGACTAGATAAAAACTCTCAACTAATTAATGAAAAAGACAGCTTTGTTTTTGAAACAGGCCACCACTTGAATAGGCACACCCAAAGGCCCACTAAGACACGAAAAGGTGTTCAACGCCACAAGTCATCGTGAGATGCCAATTAGCACCACAACGCAATGCACCGTAATCGTGAACTTTTCTGGGCACTAACACTTCTAAGCGCTGCTGGCGGGAGCACTGATTGGTACCACCACCCTAGAAAACTGTTTAGAAAGCAGAGGGTCGGACACTCCCCTCAGCCGTCCCACACACAGGCACGTACCCCACAGAATGTGCACATACCCGAACTTCACGCAGTCGTTTACGTATTTCATACTTGAGAATATCAGTACCAGCTTTATTCCCAACAGTAAAGACTGGAAACAACTCCCTGTCGATCCCTCAGCAGTGGCGTCCAGCAGTGACAGTCAGCAGCCAGCCACCCCCTCACGCAGCAGCGTGGACGCGTCTCACAGACACAACAGAAAGCACAGGAGACCAACCACAACCGCGCATGTGTCACATTATCCATTTACATCAAGTGCGAAAGCGGCAGAACAGACCTATTTTGCTGGAAGTCAGGATACCGGCTCCCTTCGGAGAGGCAGGTGGCGATGCGGAGAGGTCTGCGGGGGGCCTCTAGGGTGCACACACGGCTTGGACCTGCGTGTGGGGACATCAGTGTGTCCACCCTGCAGACGCTCAGCAAGCAGAACACCTGGGAGCCACGTACCTGACCGCAGGAATGTTATGTATTACACTTTATTTTCCAAGGTTTTTTAATTTATTTAAGACAAATCTAACAGAAGAAAGGAGTCTGTGAAAGGTAACGAAATTAGTCTTAGGAAGAGTTCCTTGCAGGCAAGGACCATGTCTTATGTATTTTATTACGTCCATGGAGCAAAGCAGAATGCCTTCCACATAACAGGTATTTAGAAATGCTAAGCACACCCTCACAGTAACAGAAACATATACATTTACACACAGTCTCTCTCTATGGATACCAACATGAGCGTTTTCAGCCAGAATTTGTTTCGTCACGCTCATTAATTTCCCCTTGGATAAAGCGGGAGAATGTGGGCTGGATGATTACAGGTAACACAGAACTTACCTGACACAGACCTAGGGGGAAATCTTGGATTGGCAACTGGGTTCCAGCCTCAGCCCTTTCCAGTTTAAGATATTTATGAGTGACTCTTTGGGAACCATCTTAAAATACAAGTGAAGAAAGCAGCCCTAAGTGAGCTCACAGCACGTCACAGACACCTGTGACACGGGAGGCAGTAAATACGTCTTTGTTGAACGCAGGGAGATACACACAGGGATCATCATGGCCCCACCGGTGCATCCATAACGCACCGTTCAATGGACACATCAGCCTAACACACGGTCAGCCCAACATTTACAGCATTCACAGTGGCCTGGAGGAGCCACAAGCCAACCGTGCAGTTAAACAAAAGTGAAAGCTGAAAACCTATTAACTCAGCACCCAAAACATACACAGCCTTAGTGTCCTATAATTTATGGTCGTTTCTCTGCCCTCCGCCTCACTCATGTGAAAAACGGTAATGCTCTCAGTATTTCATTCAGTTCATGGCATGGAAGAATCTTATCAAAAACACTCGAGCAATAATTTTCCCCTGCCCATAAAAATAGGCTGAATTTATCTAACCTTAAAAACAGACTCCATTTGCCCACAGTATTGGGTCCCTCCGTGGAAGCCGTGCTGCTAAATTAAGCAGAGTTCTTGACTCCGATGGTCTGAACAGCAGAAGAGGGGGCCATTACTCATCTTCTCTCTTACACAAAGATCTGCAAGTCCTTCTCCTTGATTTATCTGCCAGCTCCTTCGGTCAGATTTCAGTTTGCTCCACGATTTGTATCCGAGTGCGACAGTGTCACCATCTTTGATGCGGAGAGCTTCAAGTCCATCTCTAGACTTCTGAGGTACCCTCAGACATCCTCAGACACCTGGGATACCTGTGCACACACACCCCCTACCAGACCCCGGGCTTCAGTCTGCCCACGTGGAGAGGGAAATGGCGACACGCTCTCGCTGTCCCCCCCTGCTGGGTGACCGCCTGAAACCGCCGTGACACCGTTCTCTACTGACATCTAGGTCTTTGCTTTCGGCCTTTGCAGAGCAATATTTTTGTTCGTTAGAACTTATGCCGTTATTTCTCGTTCTGTCAATCGTGTGAAATTCTCGAAATTCTGTTCTGTAGAAAATGTCCTTGGCAGGACCAAAACTAGAAAACGTTCCACTAACAGTAGACGGGGCAGTTTCTTCATTATTCCAGAATGAAAATGTTGGGGCGCTATCTCCCCATCATCTAACTTGTGCTTGAGTGTCACCATCCTCACGTCCCCTCCTCTGGAGCAGTGTCCACAAGCCCTGTAACCAGGTGGAAACATGGTAGCGTCCCAGACGTAGAGGAAGGAGCCTCTAGATTGCCTGGTCCAACCCCTCTTCTGCCTCCACTAGATTCCCAAATCCTCCTGCCATTTGCACGAGAGTGATCTCATTCTCTAAGGAAGCAGTGAGACCTGGATATGCATGAGCGAGGGCCCAGCCTCAGCCGAATCCCGGCGTGTGGAGAGGTGGAATCCCTGCCCTTAAAACCGTGAGGACTCTCGTGCCCGGCACGCACTGGCAGTCCTGGGCGAGACCACCAGGCAGATAACGTGACTGAACACCCCACCTAGTACGCTACTGGTTGAAGAAAGTTCTAGAAAGTTACAGAGTATATAAATTTAATTGACATTTGGCATACGCAGATACACAGAGTTACGTACACATGACACATCTATACAGTTAGGTAAGGTAAGACACGCTGTATCTAATTTGATGGGGCAAAAGGGGACACATCTTAGCTATTGGATGCTTGGTAAGCAAGTGGTTTGGCTGGTTGAGCAGATCCTATAACCATCATCACCTCAAAAGGAGTTCCCTTGTGAGAATGTTGTGGGCCACGACTGCGGTGCTGAAGAGATGAACACACATTCATTCTTCGTGGTTAAGTGCAGGCGTTTGTTGAAAACGTCTATTTTTTATCACTGGTGTTAAGTATGAATCCAGTTGGGATTTGCACACTTAAACGCTACATACACTTACTGCTTAGACTTTTTAAAAAATAGAACTTTGCAAGCTATAAATTGTATATGCAGTATAGTGCCAATCCCATTAAAATGTAAGTTATATGGGAATTAAATATCTCAGAAAATGTTAATAGCTTAATTTTCCGAAAAAAAATTACTGAAATTTATTTAGCCAGTCAAATTATTTATCCCAGAAGGAGAGCCAAGGGCAGCTACTATCAGCAAAATCATTTTGTTTCCTAAGATATTTTGACATGTTCTGCTGACCTGAGCTGTCAGAAAATTGTTCTAATATGCTCGATTTCCAAAAACTTATTTGTAAATACATATATAAACCTTGCAATCTTTTCGAGTCAGTAGCTATGGAAAAAAATCAAGCCACTAGCAAGAGGAACTCCCCCCGCTCGTCCTAATGAGATGCCCGTGCTTCAGGCCTGCTGGTTACTCAACCACCTGCACCAGGCAACATCCAGACGGGGCCCGCCCAGCTTAGACCCAGCGACGCTCTCGCTGTAATTGCTTACCGAAAGGTCCCCAGCAGAAAACGAAACTACGTAAGCTAACCTAAAGCCAAGTGAAACAGTGTGTGCTCCCAAATCAGGTGAAGCAGTAAGGAATTACCTGCTAACAGCAGGGATGTGTACGCTCATTCGTGCAGCGGGTGGAGGACGGGGGCCCCTGCCCCGGCCTGGGCGGAGCCCTCCTCCCGGAGCCTGACCCTGCCCTCGCCACTGCCAGGGTGAAGACGTCACCTGGGTCACCGCTGTTTCCCTCCTTCCAGCCGCCCTCTGTCCTCACAGCCTCCTGCAGTCTGGCGGCCACCTTCACCCTTGCCCTGGAGACCACGTCCAAGGTCTTCATGGTCGCCCCAACCCCAGGCCTTCGCCACAGCGGGCTCTCTGCTCCCAGTCTGAGGGCCTGTCCATTCTGCTATCACCCAGTGGCGTCCAGTCCCCGGTCCCCGTGGGCCCACCCTCTCTTCAGGGCACCATGTCTGCGTGTCCAGCTCTGCCCCTTGCCTTGCTGTCCTGGGACAGCGCTAACAAAGCACCACCCCGGGCGGCGCAGCGACAGGAGCGTGTGGCCTCCCAGCTCTGGACGGAGGCCAGAGGTCTGCGCTCAGGGGCCAGAGGGCCGTGAGGGGAACCGGCCCCAGCCCCTCTCCTGCTCCTGGGAGCCGTGGGCACCCCCCGGGCTGGTAGGTGCTCCAATCGCTCCGATGCCGTCTTCTCGTCGGCTTCCCTCTGGACGTGCCTGAGCCCCGTCTCCCCGGTCATGCTGGATTCGGGCCCACCCTACCGACCACATTTTAACCTGACCCTCTCTGCAAAGACGCTGTCTCCAAATTTAAGATCACAGCCTGAGGTCCTGAGGGCCAAGGCTCCAACGTGCCATTCTGAGGGGGAAACAAGTCAGCCACAACAGACCTCAAAGTCAGTGCACCCCAGACGAGCCCCACTGCCTCCCCCAAAACTGTCCCTTGTCCGTCGTTTCTTCGAGTCTCCTGGCTCATCTTTGTCTTCTTCTCTTCCTTGCATCCAGTCAGCGACCCAGGCTGGTCACCCTCTCTCCAGCGGCCCCTCTTAAGCCCCCCCCCCCCACGCCCACACCACCACACAAATCCAGGCTGAGTTATATTGCACCAACTCGACGGTGACTGTCCCTAATAGGTTTCTTAGCTCTGGTCTCCCTCTGATCTCTATATCCCAATTTATCTTATAAATTGCTGCCACATTAATCTTCCTAACAGACAGCTCTGACCCATTTCCCTCCCTAGAGGGGGAAAAAAATAACTTCAAGGGCCCTCCTCACCTTGTGAATTAAGTATAAACCCCTGTCCCTGGTAGTGTCAAGCCTCCCGACTCCTCCAGGACCCCCCCACCGCTCGCACAGTCTCCCTCCCAGACACGGCGCCATGTGTTTCCAGTTTCCGCCAGAGTCCTGCTGAGAAGAGAAACATCCATCTCAAAGGGCTTCTTGGAGAGCCCTTTAATGAAGGGACGGGAGACGGAGACGGGGGCGGGGAGGGTGATGGGGCTCAACAGAGAGGGAGGGACACTGGGTGACCAGCCCCAGTGGGAAGCTGGTGCCAGCCCCTTGTTCTGGGGTGACAAGGGGAGGAAGGGGTTCCCGTGCCTGGGGCAACAGGAGCCTCCTGGACACAGAGCAGGGCAGAGACAGGGAAGAACGCACGCGGGATGAGAGAACAGAGCCCCAACACGCTGCACATCGCTCCTCCCCGGGGTCCCACCAGCCCACCTCCTGGCCCCCATTTATCAAAATCCTCTCCATCTTCAAAGGGCAGACGAGTGATAGTAAAGATATTTTTAAAGGACAAAGCTTGACTCAAAACAAAAGTAAAGTGAACATGTGTCTAAGATTTTACCAAATTCATCATTAAATGAAAGAACCAGTATGGTGTAACCACATGCTCACAGGAAAACCCAAAGAACATCCCAAGAGAAGCACCCATCAGGAAAACTGAAATGCCTTTGCTCGCGAAGCACAAAACTGCTGTGTATGCACACCTGCAGTCCACCGGGCACCCTCTGCCTCCTCTGCGATCAAGACTCCAGCGTCCAGGAAGCCCCGCCACCCCTCAGCTTCCGCAGCCTGCAGGGTGTGAGACAGCCCAAAGGCAAGGGACAGGCAGGGCCACCCCCATGGGCGCGGGAGGCAGACAGGGCCCCCACGGTTCCTTCTTCATTGGCCAAATTCAGTCCTTCACAACTTTCCCTGACTAGGAAGGCAAGAAGGAAGGCGGGAAGGAAAGAAAGGGGTTTGGTACCAGAAAGACCTGAGACCCACCCCCAATAGCACTTCCTCGCAAACTGCCCTGGAGCAGGTAGTTTCGCCTCCCAGCCCTCGGTTTCCCCGTCTCTCTAACAGCAGTTGGCGGCTTTATGGACAAGATGAGTTGCTCTGGGAAATGAGATGAACGGGGCTACCCAGAGCCAAATAAACGGCAGCCACCACACTGAGGTCCTTTCATTCTCCTTCACTACAAAATCAGAGTGAGGCCAGGACCAGCCTGACTGTAAACGCTGCCTCCTCCATGGAGCCTGGACCACAATCATCAGACATGACCCCTCCCTCCTCCACATCCCTTCCCGTAACCATCACGTGCCTCTGAGTCCACGCTCCAGCAGAACGGCTGCCCTCTCATTCCCCACCCCACCCCACAAAGTTTCACCATCACGTTGCAAGGAAACATTTGGAAACTTTCTTGAGTCCATGAGCTGGGTACCGGTGGATTCGGCCTCAGGCCCAGGTCTTGTGAAGGTCAGGATCACACCGGTAACTTGAAGCCAGAGCCACTGGCCAACACAGAGCCACAGGGAGGAAGAGCCACTCAGAGGACAGGGTACAGGTGCACTCAGGACGCTGTGTCCAGAGTCCAGAGGTGTGTCCAGAGGTGGCGGGAGTGAAAGCAGAGACCGTGGGCAGCTGGACACGAGGGGCCAAGCGCTGTCAGGTCTGGGTGGGTTCCTTCTATAGGAAGGGATGGCTCTGGGAGAGCCCCCCACTCCTCTGGCTCCCCAAGCGGGATGAAGCCACTGGTAAGGCTTTTCAAACTCCATTATTCCAAGGAGCCCAGACTCCGGGGTGCAGAGAAGCTCATGAAGGTGGAAGAGACAGAACTGGAGACAGGACAGAATCTTTTGGGACAACCAAAACCTCAGAGAAGACGGAGTGAACAGAATCCTCAAAAGCATGATCAGAAATGTATAAAAATAACTCAGAATGTATCCTAGCTCCAAAGCCAAACAGAGGAGCTTCAAAAAGGATCACCAGGTCAGTAGCGGTTGTAAGGCCTACAGGAGAGCAGGACGTTCAGGTTTGGCACAGGGGAGGGGCTGTGGTAGTACCATCTCCTACTGGGAGTTCAACCAGGAAGAGAGGCTGCGTAACAGTTACAGGGAGACGTGGAGACAAGCAGTGGGTGGAGACCACATTTGGAGGAGCCGAGGAGCTAAACAAGGCTCAGGGTCAAACAAAGAAACTCTAAGATGGGAGAAATCAGCATGCTTCAAGATCAAGCAGAAGGAGCAAGTGGAGAAGAGGCAGAGCAGGTACCGTACAGAGACACAGGACACACCAGGGAGCACCACTTAGGAAGGAGGAAAGTAACCTCCTCGTCAGGGGCTGGGAGGACAAGAGGGCAAGTGCAGACACTGAACCGTGTGACGGTGAAGAGACGCCTCCGTGGGGCAGGTGGGTGTAGACCTACTCCACAGAGAAGAATGTGCACTGATAAAGCACCTTTCTGGCAATTCTTCAGAGACTGTTGAGCACTTTGCATTACTCTCTCGTGCTGCAGTTATGGGCTGAGTGTTCGTGTCCCCCCGAGTTTCACAGGTTGCAATCCCAGCTCCCAAGGGGATGCTAGCAGGAAGTGGGGAGGTGACTAGGCTGTGAGGGTGGGACCCTCATGAACAGGATCAGTGCCCCTATTAGAAAAAACACAAGAGAGGATTTCTCTCTCGGCCACATGAGGACACAACAAGAAGACGGCCATCTGCAAACCAGCGAGAGAGCCCTCATCCCACGCTGGGTCTGCTGGCACTGTGATCGTGGACTCCCCTGGACAGCCTCCAGCACTGTGAGAAGTAAATGCGTGTTGTGTCAGCCACCCAGTCTGCGGTACGCTGTTCTAGTGGCCCGCACTAAGACAGCCACCAACTTGGAGTGTGACGCTGGCCAAGTCATTTCCCCTCCCTGAGCTTTGGTTTCCTTCCCTGCAAAACGACAGGGGTGGGCGGTGCAGGGGTGGGCGGGTGGCGTCTTCTAAAGGTGTTTTCCAACTCAAATATCCTACGTTTGCAGTGTGCTTTTTCCTTCTAATTGTTCCACAGCAGCCTCCAAATCCTTTCTTTGCAGTTACAATTGCAGACCACTTCCTTCCTTATTTCCAGGGCTTCCTTGACACCTACTATCGCGCCATGCATATAGAAGGTGTTCAACAAATGTTTTAATAAATTAACCAAATTCCCATAATGTCAAGAGCGTCAGGAGATAAACATGTGCTAGGTATCTCTCCCTCTCCCCCAGGGCTATTTACAGAAGCACCATCACCCAGAAGGTGTAATCCTTCCCCTGGCAATTTGGCTTTGATAAAAACACTTACCTAAAGCCAAAGTACAAATGAGATTGAATGTCAAGTAAGTCAGTGCCCTAAGTGCTCCAGATCCAGCCCTTCCTGCCAATGTGCACACGCCAACTTCTAAATTAAAATAATAATAATAATAATAAGTTAAAACAATAAACCTGGGTGGGCTTTCCATCCATTTCTTGAAAAAAAAAAAAAACACCACAGTGCACATCTGTCTGAAGCCCCTCATGCCTTCGCTATCAGGCGAGCAAACGGGGCAAGCTCCCCCTGCCCACCTGCCTTCTCGTTTGTGCTCGGAGACATTCCCACAGCTACGGAATCGGAGGGCGCCTCCTGTTTGCTGTAAACCAAATCACGCTTCAGCAGCTGACGAAGCAGCCTTTCTCTCCCGCACAGGGCACCTGCCCGAGGGCTGAGCTGCAGGCTTGGCTCTACATGCGGAGCAGCTGGCTCTGTGCAGCTGCCCTCCTGGTACGTCTACAAACCAGGGCTAAACACTCCAGCCCAACCTAGTTCACGGTGTTGTGCGCTGGCCTCCGTGCTTTGTGATCATTGCTATTCACTGGGGATACCGTCCAAGATGCTTCCTATCAGCAGTGAGCAAGGTGTCTAAGCGCTGACCAGAGACCTGCGGTGAAGTAGTCCCTTCTGCAAAGGAAGGCCCCGGAAAGCTAAAAGCTCTCCTACCGGAATAGTTTTGGTAGCCAGGAGTAAGTCTGAAGTTTGAAGTCTCAACCTATATATAAATACAAAACTACATGACCCAGTATACCCCGAGAGAACTCAACTCTGCCCACACAAATGACAGAAGGACGTAGCACTTAGAGGAATCAACTCTAAATAACAAGGTTATTTTACATCACGGTTTTCTCAAAGTCAAGGAATTCCAGTTCACTGCTATACTGGGACGTTAGTAACAGTTTTAAAGTAAAATAAACAATACCTTCCAAACCGTGGGTATGTTTAAATATGACAGTGAATAAATCCATCATGGGCTGAAGGCTTATTTTATGACAGGATCCTTCTAAGTGTCCCAGCGCATCTAGCGTTTTCATGTACGTATTCTCAGTTTCTCTTCAAGAAGAACACATCAGCGTGGGCTTGATGGAAGATGATCTCTCATCCGCATGACACCTGAAAGGAACCTTAGCAAACTCACAATTGCATAATGGAAAAGAGATGGGAGAGGGACCAGCCCAGGCTCAACACTGACAAAACTTCCTTTCACACAGGGAATTGATTCATAGCAGACACAGTCCATTAAAGGTTTCACCTTTGCTTCCCTTAGCAGTGATCACAAACCTCTTCTAGAAGAAGGAAGAAGAAAAGCTTTCTGTGGACAGAAAGATGCCAGAAATTCTTCAATGAGCTGCAGTGCTTGAATAAAAATCTAGCACATAGGGTGCTTTACTCAGAACATACGAAATGTCTGGTCCGACGCACAATTAGGGCCTCTTAACAACTACCAGTTTGATTTTCCTTTTTAAGCACAACAGCTTCATTCATAACCTACAACCATTTTATCTACATGTACAGGTTGTTAATACCCCCTGGGCTACTAAAAAAAAAAAAAGGAATAACTCATATTGACAAGATTGCACAAAACAAAGAAAAAAAATGCCCCAGAAAGAAAAGAGATGAGTTTACTGTAAGAACTCCATTCTCTCCATTCCTAACTCCATCAACATTTCTCAGCCATTAACATTCTCTGGTTAAAAAGGGAATAAATTGGAAAGCAGCAAGGGTAGCAGACAGGAGTGGTAAAGGACGGAGAATTTCCACACCAAACCTGTAACAGGAGAGGGAAAGGCATGTTTTCCTTTTAGATGTTAATGCTTCACCCAAAAAAAAAATTCCCCTGCTTCATTGTGCCACCTCCTTCAAGGTCATTTATCATCAGCACAACACCCGACGGCTGCTTTATTAAAAGAAAACCCCCAGCCTAGGACTGCCAGATCTGGACCCAGGTCCCACTTATCAAGGGTGTCGCCGGGCTGACAGGCAGCTGTCCTGGGGCAGGCAGCTGACATTACTTTATATGTACAGAACCTCGCCCACAGGCACGGCACCTCCGTCCCCATTAAGTATTCTGATAACACCTCCTCCGTGAGCTTGGCTTCACATCTGAGCCTGCAGGAAGCCCTTGGGTGCACAAAGCCTTCCAAAAAATTTTTAGCTAATTTTAACCCTGTGGAGTTTGGAAAAAAATTGAATTTAAAAATTACACAGCAACAAATATTTTATCCACCTGGACAAAAGACTTAATGGTACTGAGAAACATCTTTTCATGTGGCTTTTATTATGTATTTAAAAAAATGTATAGACGGTTTTCCACTTTAAAAAAAAACGGTATTACTCGTGGGCTTAAAATATTTCCGATGAGCAAGGTTTTGGTGGACAGGCTCTCAGAGCTGGGTCCTGGGCCAGGAGCATCAGCAGCGGCATATGTCATGGTGCACGCATACCAGGCAGCTATTAGGTCAAATCATTCGCCGTCTGATGTGTACCCCGAATTTTACCCTTTCTAAAGTCTCCCCACCACTCAAAGCAAAATGCCAAAAAAAAAAAAAAATTAGAAGAGCAAAATGGGAAAACCAGCCACTTAACAATGTTCTTGGACAAACGTACGGTTCTCGCTTGCGCACCTAAATACACCCTGTAGACTGCACACCTAAGGGTTGCTATCTGGTTACTATTTCAGAGCGTAAATATCTCTACGATTTTCTGTGACTGAGGAGGTAGCTGTAACTGGGAAGTGACAGCTTTCTCACTGTTCAGCAAGGAAGAGACAGGAGAAGCTGCAGTCCTCGGGCGGGGGCAGGGGATCCTGGGAGGGGAAACCCTTCGGAGGGGAAGACACAAGCGGAGGAAAAGGGAAGGCGGAAAGGACGCTGCAAACGCGCAGTCGGTTATTCTTAATAACAAGTTACGGCCTTTGCTTCGGTCGAGGGGCTCGCAGTCCCAGCTCTGAGGTGACCCAAGCCTCGGCCAGGGAAGTATCTGCAGCGGCCGAACAAACAGCGACAGGAAGGAGCAGTGCCAAGAGGTACTTAAGGAGAAGAAATTGTGTTAGTGCGGAGCCAACCCTTCCCTGCTGCCACCCAGTGTGGAAATTCCGGGCAGCCACCCTGCCCTTACACACACACACACACACACACACACTTTGCTGCACTTGCCGTTCGGTAAGCCAACATTTAGAGAACGACGCGTTCGCGATGTCCCCCGCCGCCCCCGCGCGCGCGCGCGCACACACACACACACACACACTCGCTTCCATCCCTTCCACGATCTGCAAGCAGTCACAGCACCACCATGGCCCCAACCCAGGCACCGCGGGGACCGCGGAGGCGACTCCCCTCCGCGCTCAGCACCCTGACTTGGGGGTTATCTCGGCGAATGTCCTGCACCCACTCCCCGGTCCGCGCCCCGCGGAGCCGGTGAATCCGTGGGTTGCGTGACGGCGCGCGGGTGCAGCCCGAAAGCCCGAGAAACAGCGCAGCGCCGGCCCCAGTGCCCCACGGGCCACCCCGAAGGTCCCAGCCCTGCCGACGGGTCAGGCCAGATCGGCCGCCCCCGCGTCCCCGACTCCGGCAGCTCCGCGGCGCCGAATGTCCGCGCCGCGGGACCGACCCCCTCGCCGCGCGCTCGCCACGCTCCGTCCCCGGGCTGCAGACACGCGCGCACCGACACGCACACCTGCACCCCCCGGTGAGGCTCGGGCTTCCCGCATCCCCCGGGACACCCCGGCCCCGCCCGCGCGTCCCACCTCCCGCTGCCACTCTGCCCAGACCCCGCAGGCGGATGCCCGGGCTCCCCCTGCCCCGGGGACCAGGAGACGCGCGGCGCTTACTGTTCGCAGGAACTGGATCTCATCCTCGCCCTCGCCCCCATCGGCCATGGCTCCGCGCCTCCTGGCCCGGCCGGCTCCCGAAACCCGCGGAGCCCGGCGTTGGTGGCGGTGGCGGCCCCTCGCGCTGCCTCCTCCTGCTGCTGCTGCTGCTGCTGCTGCTGCTGCTGCTGCTGCTGCCGCCGCCGCCGCTGCCCGGAGCCGGGGGCGGGAGGGGGCCGCGGCTGCCTGGGGCCGAGCGCCAGTAGGTCCTCGCCTGCAGAGCTGAGGGGGAGCCCCCCGCGCGGCACTGTGCGGGAGGACGGCGACCCGGCCCGGGGAACGCGCGCGGGGAGGCGGCCCCGCAGTGCCGCCGCGCCGGCTTCGCGCGCTCGGCCTGCGGCAGGCGGACTGCTCGGCCCCGGCTCCTCCGGGCGAGTGCGCGGAGCCGGCGGCGCCCGGGCGGGTGCCGCGGTGGGGGCGGGGAATGGGGGCGGGCGAGCGGGCGGGCGGGGAGGAGCTCGGCGACTCCCCTCCGCTGCAGGTGATCCGCAGCCCGCTCCTCGGGGCCGCCAAACCCGAGGCCCAGCGCCGCTTACCGGCCGCGCCGGGTATCGGAGCCGAGCGCCCCGAAGAGCGCGCAGCCTTCTACCTGCGCCCTCGGTTCCCCTGCGCCCCTTCGCCTGCCCCTTCTGACCTTAAACCCCGGGCTCAGGCTCGGCGTTGTTGCCTCCCGAAGGGGCTACCCAGCACTCGGGATCGCAGGCAAGAATCGTCTTTCGCCTGGATGCCCGCAACGGGTCGTCTCCAAAGTAAAGGTGACCCAACACATGGTATTTTAAACTTGGATTAGCTCCATTTCTGATCAAGAGAATTCTTCAGTATCTAGTTTCATGGTGCACCATGCTTCTCACAGATTAACCATAGAAAAGCATGGTGCACAGGACTTTAAGAAATGCATTCAACAAATGCATGGTGAATGCCTATGCCAGACGCGGCGGCACAAAGCAGAACCAAGTTCATACTCTAAGATCACAAGGAATTGCAACAAAGGATGGGATGATATCTGCCAGTATGAATCACTGAGGAGTTCTAAATTCAGACTATGGTACCCGTTAGCCTCACTATAAAGCCATCTATTTCTGAAGAAATTCACGCATTCGCCACAGATATCAATATCTAGTTCCCACCACATTCCATGCAATTACCTGCCAAATTGCCATTTAACAAACGGCTGTGACTAAGAAAATGCAGGATCTGAGACAGTTTGGGCAAGAAAACATTTACCTCTTCTTCCTCGGTCATGACTTTCATTTAAGATACTTTAAAATAGGTATATGCAAACCAAAGGTTGCAAATGTCAATCCTACAAACATGCAGACACCGTAAAATGAAGGCTTTTCATCAGTTTACCTACGGTGCACATTTTGCAGCATCTAATTAGTTATTAATATCTGCCAGTAAGTTCGTAGCAGCTTACATCTTACTTTCAGTTTTCATTACCTGCATACTTACTGAGCTGGTTTAGCTTATTTCCAGTAGAATGAACAACGTAAAGAATACGCCTATGAACACCTTCTCTCCTGCTGAGACTAGTAACGCTCTTCTCTATCTTATGATACCAATCATCTCACCTAAGAACTTAACAGATTCTGGTATAATGATCCATAATGACTAACCAATTCTTACACCGTCATTGATGTGAATTTTTATTGCTGGGAACCACTAAGTGTTCAGTCAGGGATCACACAAAAGAAAACATTCTCCATGAGGAATGACTTTATTCTGAAATTAGCTCTTCATTTTATGTTAAATAAGTTCATCTTCCAAACTTATGACATATCAATCTGCCCTTTCCAAATATTGTATGCAAAACTATGCATAGAGAGTTTCTTAATTAAAACAAGCACATGTACTATATGTTTGGGGATTACTCCATTCTACACATGTTAGGTAAAATATAAAAACTGTAACTCTACAGTTTTTCATTTTGGCATTTTAACTAGGCTGTAAACTTTCCTAGCACGAGCTGTGCTTAGTATCTCGTTAGCCATCTCAGTATAAGTGATACCACACTAAATGGCTAAGTATTCAATGACTATTATTCACCATGTAGTCTTCAACAGCACATGGGCTTAGAGAAGAGGGTGCTTATCAAACATACCATTGTTGTGGACGTTACAACACAAAACTAGAATATTGTAAGGTTTATGCCCTCTAATCTGTACTAAATGTATAAAAACGTTTGAGGATGATACGTAATATTTATTTTTAAAAACAGAACTGAAACATACAGCAAATGGGTTAACATCAGTGGTGCGTATATGGGGGTAGTATTACTGTGGGGACTCTTTAATATATTTAATGATTATAAATATTGAAATAATTTTTGCAAGAAAACTGCTAAAGCAACTAAAAGCAATGGGAATTTTTTTTATTATAGTCGTCTTTAAAATGTGACTGTTCTAGTTGGTTTAGTTTATGTATGACTTCCTGGTCTCTTCTTCTGGTGAACAACTGTAGCAAGAAAAGTTGTTTTTGACTGCAAAGATCATAGAGTGATGGGATGAGAACTAATCTCAGTTTTAAATATAGTTTAAATTGAGAGAAACAAATGTAATTTAGATACAGCTTAAAGTTTATGCTCAATGTCTTTAATTCTCTTTATAGACTTGAGTTCTAAGGGATTAGCAAATACACATTTTCAAAGACACAGAACTATGGTTGATGAAATAGAAAAATATTTTGTTTATCTAGAATTTTCATAAGGATCCAATACTTGATATCTACAGGCTTTGTAATTTATATAAAATATTTCTTTTTTCTAACTGCATATTACATGTAATAGTTTATTTTGCCCTTTGCCACTGACATTCGTCTTGTTCATATCGCTTTACTGGAATCTTTCCACTCAAAAGATGTGTTTCCCTAACACCCATTTTGGGACTTTATTAATCATAATATAAAACAGTTTATTTCCATATTTTTTAGCCCAAATTTGGGGTGTGTTTTTCTTTGTGACCAATTTTATGTCCTGCAAGTGAGCGAAAAAGCATATTTCCTTTTACTTTTTAAATTAAGGTTATTTTTCTACAGTCACCCAATTAAGAATGTGCCATTGTAACCACTGTTCACTTGGTGGGACTTCAGACATCCTTAAAGAAAAAAAAATGAAGACAAATGTAAGACTTTTCATTTTGACTTCCAGCTTGACTAAAGCTCACCAGCGATGTACGTGAGCACTAGAAAATTAACTTCTTTCTCAAGGTTTCTATGAAAGTCAGCTAACATACTCAGTGTTACCATGTTAATTCAGCTTCTTTCAGTCAAGATGACATAAACAAAGATCTTAATGCAGAAGTGAGAGCCTCTGGATTGTCAGCAGACCATTATAAAGCTAGGAATGGAGAGGCCCTCCCCTCTCCAGAGTTAGCCCATTACATGTCAACTCAGATTTCCAGTTTCAGTATTTCCGGGGAAGTTTTCGTAGCATTTCTCCTTATCCCATTTCAGAACTTAACAGACCAAAATATTTAATTACACGTATTCTAAAATGCTACAGCTCTGATGTGCACCTGAACTGAAAACAGACACCAGCAGATCCCAGGTACTCACCGCAAGCCGGCCCCCAGGCAGCCTGCATCCCGGTGGCTGGGATGACGTCAGGATGATGAGGATGGTGATGAAGTTTCACAGACTGCGCTCCCGGCACACCGCGTTTAACGTTTCTTTTCATCTCCTCTGCAATGCCATTTTAGAGAAAAAGAGCAAGATTTACAGAAGTTAAGTAACCTGACCAAGATTACATAGCTGCCGAGTGGTGAGCAGGGGTCTGAGGACTCCAAACTAAGCCTTTCACCACTGTTTCGTGCTACTAACTCTCCCAGATCCCAGCGTGGAAAACACAGGAAGAGTCTAGACGAGCAGGAACTAAAAAAGGCCCTGGCAGCCCCAGGGGATTTATTGCTGGTTTCAAGCCAACCGCAGGGGTCCTGCTAGCTCTCAGAGTGCCACGTGAGTTCTGGCAAAGGAGACAAGGATTACTGTGTGCTCAGAAGTAAAATCCAATTCATGCCTTCTGCCATAGTTTGTATTCTTAGGGGAAATCCGTTTTTGAAGACTTGAAAGTTATTCATCAGGATCTCATCAGTTCCCTAAATTGATCTTAAAATTATGATCTAAAAAGCACGAAGCCCCAAACTACAATTAGTATTCTGATATCCAGGGTCAGGACTGAGCTGCACATAAACGACAAAAGTGAACATGATCTATCTCTTGGGGTCAACTCAGAGCCCGCGACAGCACGGAGAGGGTTGGCCCTACATGACAAAAAGTTTGCTAACTAATCGCCTTCTCCACTGATAAATAAGTTCCTGAGTAAATGTGGGCTCCCCCAGAGGCACCCCAACTCAGACCCCCTCTGTGTCTTCACAAGCAGGTCGTTAGGACCGCCCCACACTCCCGAGGCAGAGCGTCCTCCTGGCCTGCCCGTGTGTGCTGCACCACAGCTCAGATGCAAGGCCTGATCTTCCTCTGTGATTCCCCTCTATTATTCCCCAGAATTCATACATGGAAGTCAAACCCCCAAACGATGGTACTTGGAGGTGGGGCCTTTGGGAAATAATTAAGTTTAGACGAGGTCATGAGGGTGGGGTCCCCATGATGGGACTAGTGCTCTTATGGGAAGAGGAAGAGAGAAAAGTAGCCATGCAATCTACAGTGAGATGGCAGCCGCCTACAAGCCAAAGGAAGAGGACTCAGAATGAAACCTGCTTTCCAAGTGCCTGGGTCTTGGACTTCCCAGCCTCCAGATTTCTCAGAAATAACTTTCCACTTTTCAAGCCACCCAACCTATGGGCTCTTATCATGGAAGTTCCAGCAGAATAAGGTACTTGCCGTCATCACCCAACATCAGTGCCTTCTTCTGGATAAAAAGAAGTCCTCCTGGTTCTTTATATCCCAAATTATTTCACTGACTTTGTAACCAATCTTCCTGGTTTTGGTCCTTTGCCACTGTGAGTCATCTTCCAGCTCCCACCAGAATAACCCCCTATAACAATGTTTCCATCTTGTAACTTCCCCGTTCAGTAAGAATTGGAGCCATTGAAGAATGGCTCCCAGACACCTACCATATTGCATTTAAACCCCTCAGCCTGGCTTTGGAGGCCCACTGAGATAGAACCTCCTACAAACCTTTTCGATTTTTAATTCCAAATACTCCCTTGTTCTGGCCCCAAACCAAGCTACTGTTCCGCAGATAAAATGTATGCATTAACCAACCCTGCCTTTTCTTCTGCTGTTTCTTCTGCCTAGCACCGCAAAACCCTGTCAAAGTCTGTTCCATCTCCCAAGGAGTAATTCAAAACCCACCTCTGGGCTTTGGGTTACTCTGGCCAGAGGCTGTAACTGTCTCCTGTGAATCACAGCCTTTCATCCTATATTGCCCAGGATGGCAGCTATGCGTCTAAGGATGGTATCCCCCAAATGCACGAACCGCCACCTAGAGGCAGAGACAAGGTGTCCCCTTTTTGTCACGCTCGTTCTTCACACGGAGCAGTTAAGAACCAACCTCTTCCATCTTTGGTCAAAGGCTGTTGGTCACTGCTGCCCCTTTGCACATAGCTTTCTAGTTCCATTTCCCTTTTAGGAAGATTCCATTTTAAGACACCGTTCTTCTTCCTACCACGTGCCCTACCTGGAGATTGTTCATTAACTGCTCAAAACACCTCTGGGAATATGGAGTCCGTCTAGTATCTTCCAGGTTTGTATGTAACAGCATAAGACATGAGCAGGTTCTTGGTGCTCACTCTTCATTCATTTATTCATTCATTCAGCAAACATTTCCTGAGCACCTGCTATGTACCGGGCCTTGCCCTAGTGAAGAAAGCACAGGCCCCATGTCCATGGGGCTTACTTATTCTAGGGGAGGATGTAGACAGATACAGACAAATATACACATCAGGTTCATTCGCGGCTATGAAGAAATATAAAGCAGGATACGGGAACAGAGAGTAACAGAAGGGACCGTTTTGTAGACAAAATGGTCAAGGACGGCATCTCCAGTGAAGCCTCTGGGCAGCAGTGACTTGAATCAAGTGACAGGGTGAGGCTCACGGACACCTCGAGGAAGAACCCTCCACGAGGGGCCAGGACCTGCATGAGCTTTGAGCTCAGGTGGCACGCTGGGAGGGCGTCAGGAGGGTGGCGGGCAGGGAGGGCAGGGCGGCAGGGACACAGCACGGATCCTGCCCCACTCCCGGCGGGAACGCCCATTGCTCCTCTCCAGTGTGCTAGTCTGGTCTGAACGAGGCCAGGCGGCCGTCCGTTTTAACAGCTAGCGTGGGCCTCCACACTCTGCACATTCTGAATTCCTGGATGTTGGGACTCTTCCATCTGAGTATAAAGTCTCTTGGTCTGCTGATTTTTTCCGGGAGGTCAAACTTGACGGATCATACTTCTTTATTGTTGTACCACCCTTGGCAAATGGCTAAAACACACAGACCCGTGCTTATCCAGTCCCGTCCCAGGAAACAGGACAAGGTACTGGTCATAAATGTGGGCTTTGAAGCTGAAAAACTCACTTCCAGTTCCCTCTTCACCACCTACTATGAAGTTATCTGGTTGTCTAAACCTCTATTTTTCCATGTGTGAGATGAGGATAATAATTCCTCACAAGACTGCTGTGAACATTCAATGGGACAACGAATATAACTTCCCGAGCGCGATGCCTGGGACACGGACACACTCCAACTGCACGTGCCTGTGTATGTAATTTAAATTCAGAACTGCTACATTTAAAACTACAATTATTTATGTCTTCTAAAATAAAATCAATCAGATGTTATGTTTAGTGCAACAACTTCAAAAATAAGGATTTTTCTAATTTTTCCATGCTTATTTCTAACATGAAGAGTCTCTTTGGGAAGTTCTCATCTGGGACACAAATGCACTAACTTTCCCATCAGCATCTCATTATCTTATAGAATTTTTTTTTTTTTTTTGGTTGCAAGTAATAAAGACCTAAAAAGCAGGATCTTAAGCGACATAGGGGATCATTTCCCATGTGTAACACTGGTTAAAATTAGGCAGTCCAAAAGTCATGCCGTGGCCCTGTGATGTTATTAATGTGCCATCCTCCTTCCATCTTTCAGCTCCACCATCCTTAGTTCATGAAATCAAGTCTCATTGTTGCAAAATGGCTGCTCAGTACCAGCCATCAGGTCCAAGTTCCAGATGGGAATGAGGGTGTACAGCAGGACAAAAGCCATATGAGTTAATCTACCATTTAAGAAGCTTTCCTGGAATCCCCACAAATAACTTTCACTTGTCTCATTGGCCAGAATTTAGTCACCTCTCTTTATATGAGAGGCTATGAAATCCAGCTTTTAGCTGGTTACATTGCAGCCCTCAACAAAATCAGGGCTCTGTTGGTAAGAAAGAAGATGAACGTGAACACTGGGCAGGCAACCAGCAGATCTGGCCTCAAGCTCAGTACAACTGACTTTTCCTATTATATATGTGCATAATTTTACAATTTTATGGTTAAGAGGATGGTCTCAAGAATGCCTACCATCCCTTAAGCAAAGAAATAAATTTTATGTCATCAAGTCAGGACATCATTTGCTTAATCGCCAAATAGAGATCTCAGTGAGGTCATCTCATTATCACCTCTGTGCCGTGACTTCTAAATGGTTCGTCTCCAATGCCAAGCTCCCCACCTAAAGTCTGGAGTTACATCCAACCACGTACTGAGCCCTCCGTATGGAGGGACAGGAGGGAGTCAAATTTGACGTATCCCACACAGAGCTGACAACTCCCAAATTTCTTCCCTGGACTCCTCCTTCTTGAGTCTTCTGGCATCTCTGGTTATGGTGCACAGTTGATCAGATCAAAGACCTGTGGAATCAGCCTCAGATCAACTCTCTCTTCTCACTCCCTACATCTCATCCATTGCCAAGTCCTCCCTGTAAGGAGATTCCAGATCTGGCGCTCCTAACTGTGCCCATGGCCCGCATCCCCGGCCGAGCCCCACCCTCCGCTCTACCCAGCACCTCTCTCTGCTTGCCCTCTGGCTCACTCGGCCCCACCGGGCACAGCAGCCGCGGAACCTTTTACAGACGTAGTCAGACCACATCGTCCCCTGTCCCAAGTCCTCAGCCCTCTTCCCACTGCCCTCACCCTCTGTCACATACCCTCAAGGTCCGGCATCTCCGTCCTTCCTGACTCCTCACGGCATGCACTTTGTTCACTGCAGTCCCACCCCACTGGCCTTCTCTCCACCCATGGAACAGGCCAAGGTCACCCACTAGCCCTCCGTGGGCACTGTCCCCTGGATGGACACACGGTTGTCTCCTTGTCACTGTTCAGATCTCAGCTGAAGCACCGTCCCCCAGGCGCCCTCCCTGACCACCACGTCTCTGGCACTGGCTCTCACCCACCACTCTGCTCCTCATTCCTCGGCTTTCTCTCCTTTTCAGCTGTTTATCACTACCCAAAACTATCTGATTTACTTGCTTCCCAAGCAGAGATCAAAACCCTTGCTGAAGTCCTGATAGCTAATCTCTATTCCTTCCCTCAACCCAGCAGACTTGTCCGTCTGTCATAGGAGGAGATTAGTTTAGTTTGACAGGATCTGTTCTTTGTGAAGCCATGCTGTTTACTACTGTTCTTGGTAAAATATTTATAAAGTAGGTACCCAATTATTTTCTTCCAGCCTCTTTCCAGATACGGGGGTTATGTTTATCAGTCTAACGACATCTAGATTATTCTTTTCATAAATATGCAACATCATTTTTGTTAAATGTCCAAACTTCTGCTCCACAAAGTCTCTGAAACGGAATCGATGCTTGCTTAGTACCTCAAGCTGTAAATAAACAGGACTGTGGATACAAATGACTCAGATGATTTTCTTTACTTTAGAATCAATTTATACCCTCAAAGTAAAAACACATAGTGCTGTTCCACTGTAGATACACAGATGGATGGAGAGATAAGTAGAGAGCTTTTTAACGTCTCTGTCCTGCAGGTATCATGTAAAATTTACCTAATCAGTAAAAAGATTTTCCTTTCCATATCTCATTACTAGGATATTGAGTCTTTCAGTTTTCCCCGGGAACCCTGCCTCAGTTTTCTCACGTTACCTGCCGCCTCGCAGCAGCCCTCACGTTTCTCCTGCTGCGCTGCCCCACTTTGGCTCCTGTAAGACTCGCGTTTATATTCCATGTCCTAGAAAGTATTTTGCTTAGTCAATTAGTTTTCATTTTACGTTTTTTCTTTCCCCGTATATGGAAATTACTCTTTTGTTCTTAATAAAGCACGTGAAAAAATGGCCAGTCTTCTTTCTCTGGCTTCATTTTTTTAATTTCTTTTCCAGTCTCTACTAATCCAATTTGCATATCCTTATAATGCATTTTAATTATTTGCTCATCAATCTTAATCTGTTCAGTATAAAATATCTTTAGATAGAGAAAAAGAATCCTCCTCGTTTCCAAACATCGAAAGTCAATGCAGCAGCAACAACGACCTATTACTTAGGGAACCACAGCCCCCCAGGCAGTCAGTTAGCCCCACACAGATGCCGGGCCCCTTCCCTGCTTCCCTCATCAGCCTGAGCCTGAGCCTGTCTCAGTCAATTCAGGCGGCTGAGCGCCTTTAACAACAAATGTTTATTTCTCCCAGTTCTGGAGGCTGAGGTCCAAGATCAAGGCACCAGCAAACCCGGTATCTCTGAGGGCCCTCCTCCTGGTTTGCAGGCTGCCCTCTTCTCACTGCGTCTTCACACAGCGGGAAGGAGCAAGGGAGTTCTCTGGGGTCTCCTTAAAGGGCACTAATCCCATCCATGGGGGCACCACCCTCATGACCTAATCACCTCCCAAAGGCCCCTGCTCCTAACACCATCATGGTGAGGGCTGGGGTTTCAGCACACGGATTTGGAGAGGACACAGCCGTTCAGTCCATCTCAGAGCCTGAGACAAGAGCACTCACCTGCAGGCAGTAAGGTTCTAGGTCGTTCTGGGCCCAACACCCCGGGCCCTGCTCCGAGTCCTGTTCTGACGCCATGTCCTCCTGGGACTGATGCTGAGCCTCACCTCTGTTAGGCTCCCCGGGGGCTGGAAGCTCTGCCCCGTGAGCCTCCCGTGGGATGTCTGACCATCTCCTGCCCGTGCTCCCAGCTGCCACCAGCCCTGCTCACTCTCCCCTCTCTCCTCCTCTGAGACCTCTTGCTCTGTCTGGCCCCTCTGTTCCCCAGCTCCTCTCTGCTGGGGCGCCCCAAGTGCTGGGTGGGCTGACTGACTGCCACGCTCTCCTTTGGCTGGACCCTAACACCTCATAGAGAAGGGCTGCCCGCCAACTGGAACCACTCACTTCCAGTCTGCCTCTGAGAGAGACACATTCGGGGGCCTCTGTGTTACAGAAGTTTGAGCTCGACCCCTAACTTACCCTAGACTTTGGTCCTAAGTAGGAATTCAAAGCTTGTGATAAGCAAATCTTTTAGGAAAGCCACTGACATGAGAAAGAGAAACTAGAATAAACAGGATTTTTTTTTTTAAAAAGGACTTCAAGAAAGAAAACACAGGGTGCAGAATTAGGCTACACAATGGCAAAGGCAACAGTGACTCTCACTGCAGAAATGGTAAGAGGTTGTGCCCCTGAAACAAGAACAGGATTCTATGAAAAAGGAGTCACGAGATGGCAAGCAAGAGTTCTAGAAATTCAAAATGGTAACCAAGGTAAAAGCTGCAATAGAATCTTTGTAAGTGAAAACTGAAAAGAGTTCCTAGAGGTAGAACAAAAAGACAGAGACAGAAAATAGGAGAGAAAGATGAAAGGCCTGGGGGCTCAGTCTAAAGAGAGAGGGAGACCAGAGAGGACCAAGGGGGCAGGTTGTGGAACAACGATGCAGAACTGAAGCCTCTTCGTAGAGAGTCTGAGATGGCGTGAGGAACGCTGGCTCCACACACTGTGTGAGCTCCAGCTGGGCTTCTGGGAGAAGGGTGTGTCTGATGTTTAGTAAAATGTGCTGATGAAATAGCCACAGGCCCAGGGGACGGAGAGCACTGGAAACCAGGGGTCCAAGCAGACCGAGCAGGACAGGTCTACAGGCTGACATGAGGGCTGCAGAACCACCACGCAGGAGCATCGTTACCATGTGGCATCATCCATGGAGAGAGAGACAGGGCCTGGCCCGAGCTTTTCATCCAGTTCTCATAATTACAACAGGCAGGGGGAGGGTGGAGCTCAGTGGTAGAGCACGTGTTTAGCATGCACAAGGTCCTGGGGTCATTCTCCAGTCCCTCCATTGAATAAATAAATCTAATTATACCCCCCTCCAAAAAATAATAATAAAAAAGAAAAGTTGGTATTAAAATTAGAACAGGCAGAACCAAGTTTGAACATCCATTATAACCCGCCAAAAGGCCAACAGGTTGTTGGAACTGACCTAGTTCATTGGACTCAGAGCATCCCAGTTCCCAGTGCCTGATGCGTCGGCAGGGGTCAGTGGACGCTGATTGACAGAGGGAATGAATGAGCCACGAAGGGAACAAATCACTTCCTGGAATGGGTAGTATGGGGGCTGTTCAGAAGGAAGAGCAGGTCATGTAGGTCGAGGACATCAGTGCTCTTCCTCAGCGGGACAGAGAGAGAGAGACCACGAGGGGCAGTGCCACGCCCAGCAGTGCGGCCTGCGGACTGAGCTGGGAGGGCTAGCAGCCCCGCGGAGATGTCAGACTAGGTCAGTCAGTGCCGACGCGCAACTGCAATCACCCACACGTGGACTGGTGGGTGCCTCGCCTGGAGCAGACGAAGACGCGGTTTTGGATAAGAAGCCGTCATTTTAGAGCCACGAGGAAAGGGAAGTTACCGGGCTGTTCACTGAACTGCTAAGAGAGACGTGTGCTGATGGCTCTGCCCAGTAGCAGTCACGGGACAATTAAATTCAGGTTCTGAAGGAGGGAACCGCCAGTCCCTCCCACCAGAAAACGGAGCCCTGACCCTGAAGAGAGCAGCCTTTAAAAAAGGGGGGGGGGGGGCAAATGACTTGAAGAAAATCTCTGCCTTTTTCAAAACACCTTATCAAAAACACAAGACAGTTGTAAGAGGAACATCACAAGTCCGAAAGGTCATATGTATTCTCCCACAAAAATCCTGCACATACAGGTGGTAGAGCGGTTTCTGTGAAGATGGTTGTTTCTTTGCAGTCACGGGACAATTAAATTCAGGTTCTGAAGGAGGGAACCGCCAGTCCCTCCCACCAGAAAACGGAGCCCTGACCCTGAAGAGAGCAGCCTTTAAAAAAGGGGGGGGGGGCAAATGACTTGAAGAAAATCTCTGCCTTTTTCAAAACACCTTATCAAAAACACAAGACAGTTGTAAGAGGAACATCACAAGTCTGAAAGGTCATATGTATTCTCCCACAAAAATCCTGCACATACAGGTGGTAGAGCGGTTTCTGTGAGGATGGTTGTTTCCTGAAAGGCCACAGCAAAGAGGGGAAGAGAGAAGAAAAGAGAGAAGGAAGTAAGGATTTTGGGGGGAGGCACACATTTAGGGTAATTACTCCTCTTTTGGGTATGTAAATTCCACTGGGAGAAAGCAAGTTAATAATGAAACCAGCCACCATTTCTTGAGAACGGTGCTTGAAACGGGCGTGGAACTAGATGCTGCAACGTCCCCTCCCTCCAACTAGATTTAAGTTGTGGGACAGGCTGAGTTTGCATGTAATTCCCAGTGTGACCAGAAACTGCTGAAAGGTTTCAAGCAAGGAAGTGATGTGATCTGATTTTTTGTGTAATAAGAAATTTTTTTTTCTTATTTTTCTCATTTTTAAATTTCTTTACATGATAGTTGACTACTTAAAGCAAAACTAAGAGCAAGGTATTGTGGCGTTTATAACATGTTATAATGTTACGTGAGACATTTGATGACCATAGACAGTGAGTGGGGGAAATGGAAGTGTTCTCTTCCAAGGTCCTTCTCCTGAGAATGAGGTGCTAGGATACTGTCCAAAGGTTTGATCTGAGGTGTGTTAAAGAGATACCTTTTCACTTCTAGAGCAAGCACACACACACACACAAATAACAATAACAACAACAACAACAACAATAATAATAATAATAAATAATTAAATGGAGGCATAACTAATAGGCAAAAAAAGAAAGAAAATATAATAATCAAAATTAATCTAAAGGAAGGCATGAAAGAGGAAGACAGAAGCAAAGGAGAAATGAGAAACAGAAAACAGATAGCAAGATGGTGATTTAAACCCAAACTTGTCTCAAATTACGTTAAACGTAAATGGTCTAAACACTGCAGTTAGAAGGCAGTCGGGACAAAGCCTCTCCCCACCCCGCGGCCCCTCCCCCCGTGGTCCCTCCCCGGTCCTCCCCCCTTCTCTCCCCTCCCCCACCATTGCCTCTCCGTCCCTTCCCTCCCTCTTTCCTACTCGCTCTCCCTTGACATTTTTCTACGCCCCCTTCTGTTTATCCAAGATCCCCTCTCTTGCTTTCCAAGGGCCGACTGTGAAAGGACTCCAGGTTCTTCTCGCTTTCTCATGCCAGGTGACTTAGCTCTTCTTTTTAAGAAGACGTTTTTGACCCAGACTAAGCTCTGGAGCCCTCATCTGCACAACCCAGACAGTCCTCTCCCCAGCAGGAGTCTCGGCCCCTCTTCAGCCGAACTCCCAGTTGCTTTTCTTCCTCCTACACCTGCATCGCTGAGCAGCTGTAAATGCAGAGGGAAAAAAATGTGCCAAAGCGGAGAAGAATTCTTCCAAACAGGCTAAGAGAGCCCTCCTTTACCATCGTCGCGGTAGGAGGCTGACCCTTCCGCCCGCCTGGGGGGCGGCGCCGCGCCCTCCGCCCGCGCAGTAACGGGGGCACTAACTGACCCCGCGCCCCGCTGCCCTGGCGTCTAAGGCCGCCAGGGCCAACTGCCGCCAACCGGGGGGGTCTCAACGACAGAGGTTTCTTCTCTCGCAGTTGTGGAGGCCGGGGGTGCGGAATCAGGGTTGCAGGAGGGCCGCCCCCCCCCCCCCGAGGCTCTGAGGAGGCCGCCCCGGCCTCTTGCAGCCCCCGTGCCCCGCGGCGCGGATCGCCGGCCCCGCCTGCCTTCAGCGGCCTCTGCGCGGGCGCCTGCCTGAGCTCCCCTCTCCTTGTGAGAGCTGGACCTAGAGCCCGCCCCAAACCCAGAGTGACCCCCCCCCCCGTGGGGCCCCTCAGTAGTTGTATCTGCAGAGATTCCATTTCCAGCCAAGGTCACACCGCGAGGCTCCGGGTGCACGTGAATCTGGGGCTGGGGCGCCACTCAAGCAGCGCACCCGCCGCCGGGCAGCGCGTGACGGCACCAGGCGCTGCGAGGCTTCTTCGCGTCTCCCTGCACCTCCGAGCAGAGCGAGCGCCACGCTCCCCTTCGCCCGCCCGGCGGCCTCCCCGCGAGCCTCGTGTCGCTGCGGCCCCTGGGCCCCCCCGCGCCCGTCTTGTGGCTCTGCTTTTCCAAGGGCCTCGTCTGCCAGGAAGGGAATTTCTTCCAGGCTGGAGTTACATTAAACACTTAAGGTTTTAAATGAAAACAATAGTAAAGTGCACGGACGTTTTGTTCCCAGAGCATGGGGAGTAATATTTTTACGGTCACTCCGGCAACCACAGAGGCAAGAGCGGGCAGGGGGAGCGGACCAGGAGGGCTCGCGTGAGCCGCGGGAGCTGGAAGGAGCACCTCTCTAACAGGACGGGGCCAGGGGCCAGCGCCTGCCCGGAAATGGCCCGATCCCTGGCCTGAGTCATCATCCCGTGGCTGGAGAACGGAGACGGGTTATTTTCTCAGGAAACCAGTGATAAACCAAGGGACGTAGCAGCTGAGAACTGGTGCTAAAAAAGAAATGTTTATACAGCGCTGGACGTCCGCTTAGGGAGGGCGGTCTCTGAACCGCTATTTGCAGGCAACAGGTGCAGGCGTGGCCGCGTCCACGGAGGCCGTGGTTTTGCCCGTGGGACCAGATTCTGGGGCAGAGTCTGAGCTGGGATCTACTGTCTCTCCCACCTCAGTGTTTGTGGAACGTGGCTCCAGCCTCGTTCAGTCCGTCTTTGCTGTGGGCTGACCTTGCACAGCACTGCCCCAGGGCTTCGGAAATGTTAAAAAAAAAAAAAAAGACACTATGCTGGACAAAGATATGATGCAAATGAGACAAACTCATGCTTATGTGACCCACACACTTTAACTCCTGAGTCTTAAAAAAAAAAAAAAGGTAGCTGTGGGAAGAAAGAAATCCGAAATCCTGTTGAAAGTCAGCAGTCTTAATAGACAAGCGTATGAGCTTGGCTTCGTGCGGCCCTGGATTTGAATTCCACCCTCTACATACTTGTTATAAATCCCTGCAGAGCACCTCACCTACTGACCTTGCTTCTGCAGTTGTGAAGGGGGGGACGTCCCTCCCTCATGAGTGCTCCGGGGGAATGAAGCAGGAAACGCATGACCGGCAGCAACGCGTGTCGGGCGAGACACTGGTCCTCAGCGCGTGGTAACGGTCACCGCTGCCCCCCTCGCAGGCTCAGTCCCACCCTCGTCACAGCCGGGACGGGGCGCCAGGCTCTGTGACCTGCTTCCAGCTGCATGGAAGCACAGAGAGTACAGAGAGCCCGTGAAGGCAGCTCCTAAGTACCGGCCCTCCTGACAAGGCACAGCGGCCAGGGGACACTGGAGCTCGGGGACAGAGGAGGCACAGAGGTCTGGCCATCAGGGCAGGAGCAGCCCAAACACTCGGTCGTCAGCTGCGACCTCTTCCACGGGAGGCCTGGCTCCAGCCCCTAACAGGGATTTACTAGGTTCTAACTACAGTCCCAGACACCTCGTCCAGAGGGCAGAGAACACAGCCTGGGGTGGTGGGGGGGGGCAGCCAAAACCCACTGCAGGGAACTTTTCAACATTGGGAGGAAACGTGGCGAGGCCAGGAAGGAGTTACTACCCAAGGAAGCCGGCTGGTTTCCCGCGGGGGCCCTGGTGCCACTCAGGACCCCACCGCACAGGCTTTATTCTGAATCCTGCTGGAGGAGGTGCAGAGCAGCACACCCTCCTGCCTCGGGCGTAGGTGAGCTGAGGAACAGAAGCGGGGCCTTCAGGAGAAGGGCCCAGGCCCGGCAGCCAGCAGCTGGGTGAAAGCAAAGGGAAATGGCCAGCAGGGCGGTGGGGAAGCTGCCACCCACCCTACAGTGTGGCTGAATAATCCACTCGGCTAACGAGGAGTGGCCTCACCTCTCCGCTGGATTAGTCACGCAGTTAAAATTATTGTTCAGATAGTGTTCTATTTATACACCAAGGGGCTAAGTGTGGAACCATGTGACTCCACAAGTATTCAAAATTATCCCATACAGACTGAAATGAAAACCGTGAATGATAAAATAAAGCCAGACCAGATCACCTCGACTTCCAGGTGCTCAGAGCTAGAAGGTGGCCAACATTAACATTGAGATGGTTTTTACTCACAGTCAGACCAAGGAGGAACATGTTTCCATTTCAGTCACTTAAAAAAAACAAAACAAAACAAAACAAAAAACCTCAAACACCTTGTAAGTATAAGAAGTGATTTTGAATCTGAATAACCCCCTTTTCCAAATGTGGTCAAACAAGGTTCTAAGAACAACTGAAGCCAAGCCAGTTTCCTTGAGTGTCCAGCGAGAAGACATTGTTCTGACTTTCCCTGACTAACTGAACTGTCGTGTCGTCTGACTAAAAGTAGAAAACACGTAAGTGCTGCAACTTCTAGAACAGCGGCTTTGGGGACAGAGAATTGGAGACCTGGGTTCTAATCTCCTGGTCTGGATGAGCTTGTCGAAACGTGCTGTGCATTCACCATGGCACTCTTCCGAGTAAATAAGGGGTCTGGGAGGAGAGAACGTTAGTCCTCTCCCTCCAGTGACTTAGCATCTCGTTGATGTCACAAGATTAAGGCCAAAGGAACAGGGTGCCTGGGAAGACAATTTGCGATGAGGTCCCACGCTGGGACAGACTTCTAAGGAATGAGGAGGGAGAGCTGGTGGGGATGGGGGGTAGGGGGAGATGAAGGGCAGTGCGTGGGGCGTGGGGGGAGCCCGCCGGGGCTGCCTCGGTGAGGCCAGTGGGGACAGGAGATGTGGGGAGACCTCTGGAAGCCAGACTGCGGAGCTCAGGTGTATGGTGCAGGACCCTGTTTACCGCAGGTTCATTCCACACCCGCTGGGCGCCAGGCACCGCAAGGGCGTCAGGAAATGACGTGGTGGGGAGGAATGAAAGTGGTGTTGAACAGACGTGCGGCTGCAGGAACCGGATGGGAAGCAGAACCTCCAGAGGGGGCTCTGGACAGCTGACCGAGAACGAGGCCCCCGCACGGGTGCTGGTGAGGACGCAGAGGGAAGGAGGGGAAAAAGTGTGATACCTGGAAGGAAGTGGGGGCTACCGCCCAGAAATGGGAGACGATTTAAATGATGCAGAAATGAGCAGGCTCCCAACCTGGGTGAGCAGGTAGACCTTGTCCCAGAGATGGAGACAGTTGTCGGGTGACCCAGGCAGGCCCTCAGCTGGCCCGCAGGACAAATGAGGGTGCGAGCAATTTCCCTGCTGCTTTATAGGAGCTTTGTGAGATTATGTGAGAAATTGCTTGTAAAATAATTTAAAAACATATCTGGCCCAGAATCAGAAAATGCTCTACTTAATATGCTGCTGACTGGGCTGCGGTCCTCTTGCTCACAACTTCACTTCTCTGTTATTCATTTCGGACACACGTAGTTGTTTTCTGACTCGAAATTACACCATTTTTAGAAACACTAGCAGCAAATGCCAACCCTGCAGCCACAGCCCCACCGCTTACGTGCTAAGACTGTCCTCTGGGCTGCGGCACAGTGACTACGTGTGAAGCACTTTCTAGTTGCAGCTTTATCTCCTTGCCTGGCGGGCTCCTAATCTCAGCGAGGCCTTCTCTCGCCCTGACCGTCTGGCTCGGGTGGTCTGGTCTAACTCCACTGCTCACCCGCAGGACGAGGAAGCCCTTGATGGGTGCAGGGTGACAGGGCAACTGGCGGGGGCACGACTGCCTTCCCCACGCAGGGTCCTCCTGCGGCCAGGGACTGGGCACCCTGCTCACCTCGCGCACCTATTTGCGGGGACAGACGGACTTCCAGTAACTGGATCTTTAATGCTGTTTTAAAGGGCCTCGGTGGTCGCACTTGCAAAGGCTGGCAGTGCAGCTGAAGGAAAAGGGCCAGTAGAGAGCAGAGTGAGAGAGAAGGTGCCGGACAGCTCGAGAACCAAGCCGTCCTCTTCTGCCTCCTCTATTCTGGCGTCTCAGCGCTCGGCCCCTCTCCCACCCCAGCGTCCCCTCCGTGGTGCTGACACGGAGCCTGAAAAGAGGGAAGGGGTGGACAGAGGGAGCGAGAAGCCACGAGAGGCCCCAGGGAGACTGAGGGGGCCCGAGCCCCCAGCGCCTCCCTGTGCACCGCACTCCCGCCCTCTCCCCACGTCATTTCCAGTGAAGCCCGACTTCCTGCGCAGCTGCTTCAGCCCTCAGAGGGCAGGCATCCCTTTGGAGTCTCCAAGGGGCTCAGACCCTCTGCTGGAGCCCTAGAAGAGGCTCACTGAACCTGGCCGTGACAGAAGGTGAAAGTCATAGAAAAGATGTTAAACGTTTACTTGACAGAAAGGACTGGCAGAAATTCAGGTATTTTCACAGAAATTCATAATATTTGCACTAAAATCTTCCATTCCCCTGGATTTTAGTCCTTTTCTTTTATGGCAAATTATTTAAGATCTGACACATTTATTACCTTCAAGCTCCATATTTAGTTCCCAAGAATGTTGTGAGGATTAACAACCCCGGGTCACATGTGTTCCTTAAAGGGATTACCTAAGGTGAACGAGCAGAATGCGTCACATCACGCTTAACATACTGGGTGCTGCAGCCCCATAATTATTGCATTACATCTGTCTCAGATACATCCAAAAATCTCATGACTTCTTACATCTGCTTAAATAATAATTGTTAAATTGCCATGAGGATTCCAAAGCATTAAGAACTGTACAAAGAAAATTTCAGTGCTTTCCTCTTTATATACTCAAAGCACAGTTTTCAGTGTCCTTAAAATTCATCTTCCAACCTGCTCATAAAATTGAAAGTCTGCACACAGTATGGAAAGGGAGAGTTAACTCGGACGGTAAAACAGTTGAAAATGAAGACAACCTTCAAAAGAACTGAGAAAATGCCTTTTACAACGGTGTACAGTTATGGTCTGGCTCGCAGGGGGAAAGCCGACCCAAAACTGAATGTTCTCATAGGTCCGAATTTCTCTACATGGAACACTTTTTGGTAATAAGCCAGAAGCTGTGTGTGTGTGTGTGTGTGTGTGTGTGTGCGCGTGTGTGTGCGTGTGTGTGCGTGCGTGTGTGTGAGAAATTTACTCATTCATTCACGTAATTAATGCTGATTGAGCCCCTAGTTCATGACAGGAGCTGGGAATAGAAGATGAACAAGACAGGCAGGAATCCCTGCCTTCATAAACGTATGTGCCAGAGGACAATACATAAGCAAGTGCACAAGTCACCCAATCATTTATACGTAGACTCAAAGGTATTTGTGCACATAGACTGTGCTTTCTATTAAAACAGTTACTTCCTTTCTGTCTGCAGTAAGATCTTAATAGCACAATAATTACAATCTGTAGTTCCTCATTGTTTTCTGCTTTCATGAAGCTTTTCAACCTCTCCTTGGTGGATACCTGAAGAATGCTGGGTGGTTAACCAAAATCTAGAAAATATAGCTCAAAAATGCTGGCTCTTGAGTTAAGCCAAGACGACATTCAAAAGTGAATTCCTTGCTTCAGGTTCAAGATGGCAAGCGAATGCAACGTACATGGCCGCTCTTCCCTCCCCGGATCCCACTCACCTGAGAGCAGAAGAAGGAGGTATCAACGAACAGACCCAAGGAGTGCGACACATGGGAAGAGTCAGCTATCAATGAAGCAGAATTGTGGACAGATTCTGGAACACGGGAAATGGGTGGAATATTTTAAGAGGAAAAAAAGCAGAGCAGAGGAAGCTACAATCCAGAGCCTGCATGAGGGAAGAGTGAAGGGGACGCCCACGAGGGGCACCGTCGAGGGTCCAAACTCAAGAGCCAAGGGGGTATGTGTACAGCTGAATCGCTCCGCTGTGCGCCAGGAATTAGCACAACACTGCAACTGACCAGACTTCAATAAAAACCTTTAAAAACGTCAGTGGGGGAGGAGTGACGTCACCCAGATGGCGGAGTAGGAAACCCAGCCTCTTTCCCCGACAAAGACTGACAATTAGACAGCAATCCACAAATAAAAACAGTTCTGTGAGAGCTCTGGAGTCCACTCCAGGAACCCCAGCAACACAAGGGACAAAGCCCAAGAATGACCACACAAGACGAGAAGGAGGAGGCCCCTTTTGCTGCATCAGCCCATCCCCAAGCAGACAGCTTGTGCCAAGAGCGAGCTCCCAGCCACAAAGAGGCCCCCTCATGGAAAACGGGAGACTAGGGTGAACAACTGGCTTCCCTGGCTCTGGGGGCGCGGGGCGAAGGTCTTGCTGTGCTTTCAATGCGCCCAGGCCGGCCACGCTGAGGTATCTAGAGACAGCTAGGACGACGGGAGAAGAGCAGGGCAATCAAACATCAAACGCACAGCAACCCAGCGACCAAGGCTCCCAGGGCCTGCTCTGCAGGGACCCCAGCAGCCTCCGCCTCGGAAGAAACCAATGGCCAGCTGCATATCTCGCTGGTTTGAGCCCCACGGATGCACGGTCACTGATGCCGGCTGCCTAAGTCCTCCCTATCCTCGTCCTCGCTCCCCAGCCCCACCCAGCCTCCACTGAGCCTGGGATCTGCACAGGCAGCCAGCTCGGGCTTCTGAGGCCGTGTAAGTGCAAGATGCCAGCTTACAGCCCCTGCGCCCAGGGCTAACTCCTCTCGCTGCACACCGCATGCCCTGAGCCTGACCCTCAGCACCAGCCTCATGGCCAAGGGCACACCCATGGCAAGATCTTCTGGCCACAGAAGTGCACTCTGACAGCCAAGGCCAGGATTCGACCCCTCTCCTGTCGCTGGCCTGTACCACAGAGCTTACCTGTAACTAGCCCCATCTGCACACCTGCACACCTCCAGCCCAGCCCCCATCACTGGTCCACTGCTGCGTGCATGCTGGTGGGAGACAGTGCGGCCACTAGAGCAGCACTCTGAGAGCGGGGGCCCCTGCAGCTGCCCTGGGCCCAGATCCAGGCCCGTCTCCGGTCACTGGCCCATGCCACTGGGCTCTCCTGCGGCTAGCCCTTCAGGCTGTGTTCCTGCATGCCCCAGTCCGCCTCCTAACACTAGCCTCCACTGCTGAGAACCCTGCTGAGGACCGGCGCTCACAGACAGAAAATCAATGCGGAAACGTTGCATTTGAACCATACCATAGACCAGTGAACCTAAGAGGCGTATACAGATCTTTCCATCTGACAGCACGGAAGGCGCACTCTTCCCAAGCAGCCACAGACCTTCCTCCGGGAGGGCGCGCACGACAGGTCACAGGACAAGTCTCGGAAAATTTAAGAAGACTGAGATCGTAACGAGTATCTTTCCTGACCACAGTGGTAGGAAGCTAGAAATCAGTCATAGGAGGAAAACTGGAATATTCACAGATATTTGGAGATTAAACCACACACTCCAGAAAACTAAGTCAAAGATGAAATCAAAAAATATCTTGAACAAAAGTGGAAACACAACATACCAAAATTTAAGAGATACAGCAAAAGCCGTGATAAGAAGGAATCATACGGTGTAAATGCCCACACTAAGAAAAAAGAAAAAATCTCAAACAGCTTTACAGCTCAGGGAACTAGACAGACAAGAACAAACCAAGCACAAAGCTAGCAAAGGAAGCAGATAAAGATAATGAGAGATAAATGAAATAACAGAAAAACAGTCAAAAAGGTCAACAAAACTAAACGCTGGTTTTCTGAAAAGACATACAATACTGACAAATGTTAGCTAGAATCACCAAGAAAAAAAGGAAGTTCAAATAAATAAAATTACAAATGAAAGAGGAGAAGTTAAAACTGATACCTCAGAAATACAAAGGATTATGAGACTACTATGAAAAATTATATGCCCACAAACTGGATAACCCACAAGAAATGGATAAATATCTAGAAACGTGCAACCTGCCAAGTCTGAATCAGGAAGAAACAGGAAATCTCAACAGACCAATAACGAGTAAGGGGGTATAATCAGTAATCAAAGACCTCCCAACAAAGGGAAGTCCAGGGTCGGATGCCTTCACGGTGAATCCTATCAAACGTTTTTAAAAGAATTAACGCCCATTATTCTCCAATTTTTCCCCAAAAAATTAAACAGGAAGAAATACTCTCAAACTCATTTTATGAGCCCGGCGTTACCCTGATACAAAAGCCAGATAGGATTCTGCAAGAAAACTATAGCCCAATATCGCTGATGAATGTCGATGCGAAAGTTCTCAGTCATTCCTCAGAGCTGAAGTAGCCAGCTCTGTGTGTGTGAAATACGGTGTTGCGTTTTATTCTCTAGCACTAGTATTTATAATAAGAAGACATGGAATAAAGATTTGAACCAAAGAAAAGACTGAAAATTAAGTATGTTCAGTTCCTGGAAACTGAACTGCAAGATAAATTAGAATCTCCACGACAGGAGGACGTAAGAGCATTGAAAGTGAGGATACCACACACCCAGGGCGCGCCCTGGGGCCTTCTCCTGTAATTTCACATCCGTTCCTCAGTTATGTTGCGAGACAAAGAGCAAGAATCCCCCAAAGCCTGACAAAAATCACTAGATTTTAAAACTGTTTATACATATTTATTTCAACGACAACTCTCTCGTACGCTTGCTTTTCACTTCAGAGCACTGCTCATACTTGATCAGAAAGAGCAGCCACACAATTACACAGCAGCGCTTCTGTGTATCACAATGGTGAGGACTGTTCTCTTGGGTAAAGTGTGACTTGATTCCTTGAAGAGTGGCATGACGTTTCAGAGCTGCAAGAGACGAAAAAGCAGAACTAAGACCCATCATCCAGCGTGGCTATAAATCGCACCCCTCCTCCGGGAAGGGGCGGCGGGCGGGAGGCTGGCTGGCGCCCCCGCCCTCGCAGTTCTGGTGGGAGGCCATCAGAGGCCGCCCTTCCTGGAAGGGAGGAGGCCGACAGGAGGCTTTCCCAGGGCCCCTGCTCTCGCCCTGGCTTCCCGGCTTCCGTCTCCGCAGCCTCTCAGCCAGCCTCCCACTTTCTCCGTCACAAAAAGCTACCTTGTGTGCTACCCACGTGTGGGTCTCTGGTGCTGCGCAGCTCTGAACGGTCGGGTCAGCACTTCACACTGAGCTTTGGGTTGGAGTTAAGTGCCTGACGTTAAGCTTCCGATTGCAGAGGCATCTATTCCAAAAGACGTCCTTCTGCAATGAACGCCCTGCCGTGCGACCGCTGCCAGCAAAACAGCCGGGGAGGGGTTAGGCCGCTGCCCCCCAGGAGTCCTCTCAGGAAGCCCTGGGAGCTGGGTAACTACTCCAGTGACCTCCCCTCTCCCGGCCGCGCCCTCTCTCCCACTCTTACGCCTTAAATTAGACAAGAGTGAACCCCTTTAAGCCTGGACACCCCGCCTTGGTCCTAACAAGGCAGGGCCCCAGGCCCACTCCCTCTCCACCGTGACCTCACGCGTGCCCTCCAGGCCCTAAGTCATCCTCTCCATCCCTGTGGCGGAGGTGCGTCCTGCGGTTGCACGGAGACCCCCGGGCCGGCCCAGCTACAACGTTGCCTCTGGGCCGGAACTGTCTGGGGGGTCAGCACGATGACACAGGCCCAGGCGAGCGCCCCAGGCCCTGCCGCCCGAGAGCACGGCTGCTGATAGGCCGAGACCCGCCCCGACAACTTCCGGGAGCGCAGAAGCCACGCCCCCGGAGCCGGCCCCGCCTCCCTCCTCGGCCCCACGCCCCTGAGCCTGGCCGGGGTGGGATGGGGGCGTCGGCCAGCAGCCGGCGGCCAGCGCCAGAGCGGAGGGAGCGGACGGAGGTCTGGGCTCCACGAGACCACGGCCACGAGGTCTGACACCCGGCCACGGGGCGCGGGCCGCGCAAACTGCTGTGTGGGAAGGGCGCCAGCCGAGCGCCCTCTGCCGCAGTTTCCTCCCGGGTGGAGACTAAGGGGTCAAAGGGGGAAAGTAAGCCGCAGCCTCAGCGCGGGCCTGAGTAGTCAGGCGGGGTCGGCCCCCAGGCCCCCGAGAGCCCACCTCTCAGTTCTCAGGGACCCTAGTGTCTGGCAGGAGGGAACTCTGCCGCTTCTGAGGGCGCTGTCTCCAGACGCGGTTCCAGGGTGGACTCCCCACCAGTCCTTCCGGGAAGGAGGGAAAGGACGGCCACGCGGGGGGCATCTGGAAGGCAGCCCTGTACTGGGAACGAACGCCCTCTGTTCCGGTGTTACCACCTTCAGGGCCGCCCATGGCGTGCGGCTGCAGCTGCACACCTCCAGGGGGTGCCATCCGTGTTTGCCACAATGGCAGTGGCGCCCCAAGGAGCCATGCAGCTGGGCGGCCTGGCCTGCTCATTTGGTGACAGTGGATGGTGGTTGGCTTTCTCCGTTTTCTCCTCTTTTTTCTCCTCCTCATCGTCCCACCCCTCCCCTTCCTCCTCCTCAGTGTCCTCACTGGCAATCAGAGGAGGAAGGGGGTCCATGGAGGATGTAGTTCAAGGGTCAGACTTGCCCTGGGAACAGACCCAGCCTGGGGAAGGAAGGAGGAAAGAGACGCGACTGGTTTCCTTTCTGTTTCGAAGTGGACAAGGCAGACCTAACAAAGCAACAAACAAAAACTCACCAGGAAACCTTAAGCTTAAGAGAAAGGAATGAGGAGATACTGGAACGGAGACCCACGTCTCCTTTGTCCTGCCCAGAAGAATGCCCTCTGTCAGTCAGTCCCACCTGGATAGCCGGTGGGCGAGACCAAGACGAGGACCTGCATGTTCTGACGCAAGTCCCTTAAGCATTCTCCTGCTGCCCACTTTCTACCTTGTTTATCAATTTCTATTCTTTAAATTCTATGCAATTTCTATTCTTAAAAGAAGCAAATAAACAGGGAGTCAGGGTGATACAGTGAAAGGTGTACAGGACTGCAAGGCAGAGTTTCTCACAAGCAGTCAGTGGGGGTGCTTAGCAGTGGAACTTGAGAAACGATTTTCTCTAGGCCTCCTTGTTGGAGAAAATGAGGGAATTGTGCTGGACGATCCCTACGGAGATCATTCTGAAATTTGCTGTGGACTTCCCACTCGCTCCATCACTTCACTCGCTGGAAGTGAAGCACAGGACCTTTAACACGCTGAAGGGCCATGATTTATTCGGGTGACCTCCTTCCCTGTGCTCAGACGCTGCAGCCCCACAGAGTCAACTTCTGTAACCGCTGACAGCTCCCCCAGTGCCTGAGCTCAGGACCCAGGGAAGACACAGCAAGGCACAGGCTGATCCCCCACCCTTCCGACCGCTGTTTAGGGGGCAGTTCCGTGTGCCTGGCTCCGCGTGAGATCCCGGAAAGCAGACGGATCAGGCGGACGTTCTGTCTTCCGAGCGTCCACAGTCCAGGGCGGGGGTACAGCACAAGCTCTGTCACAGCAGTGCGGGAGGGGCGCTGCGGCCACCCCCGCAGGTGGCCCTCCGCCAGCGGGGTCCCACAGCCCCGGGAACCGGGCCCACGGGACTCGACGGTGGGGGAGGGAGTCCGCTCATAGCGAATGGGGGCGCACGTCACTGCCTTCAGTGACGACTGGACAGGTCACAGCTAACCCTCAAGGCAGAAGGCAGCTCTGCCTCAGAGGAGGAAACCCACAGGCGTTCGAGTTGCAACGGTGCCATTTGTCACTTGGAGGAAGCCATTGGGCCACCGTGGGCTTCAGAAATTCTGCTGATCATCACCCTCCAGGGCCAGGAAGGGGCTGGGGCTTCACCGCAGGGCGGACCAAGCGCCGCTCAATCACTCAAGCCGTCTCTCCCCCTCCCCCCGCCCTCCCCCACCCCCGCCATCCTTCGTCCAAGTCCTCTGGGCACACTATCTCTGAGAGGACAGAGTGACATCTGTGTCCCCCCCCCCCAGACCCCCACTGGGACAGCAGGCAGGGGAGCTCTGCTGACATCTGCTGTGAAAAAGCCTCGGAGCGTCCCTGGCTCAGGCTCCCGGGGCTGGGGGGACGGCAGCCTGCGGAAGATGGAAACTTAACGCGGAGCGTATGAGCGCGGAGGCCTCATCTCCTCTCACCCCGCCCAGTCAGCGCGCCGCCGGGGGCCGGCCGACCCACCTCGGGGACCACGGGGAGCCCGCAGCCCGCGGCCGCGGGGAGCTCCCGGCCGGGCGGAGGGACAGGCGTGCCCGGGCTCAGTGGGTTAGCCGCGAGCCCGCGGCGGCGGTGGCAGAGCCGAGCTCAGAGCCGTCTCTCTGGGTGGGTGGGCGCTGACCCCGAGGCAGGGCAGGGGTCCCACCCACCTCACAGGGCCGCGGGGTGGGTGCAGGTCACAGGGTGCCGGGATGCGCAGAAACCCCAGCTCCTCCTCCCTGGACGAGAACCCCAGGCGGGAACAGAGGGCAAAGAAGCCAGGCCGGGCTCACCCACTGCCTTGGCCCTGCCTGGCTGGGGCACACACCCTGCCTGGCCCGGGCACACGGGTGACCCTGCCTGGCCCGGGCATGCGGGTGACCCTGCCTGGCCCGGGCACGCGGGTGACCCTGCCTGGCCTGGGCATGCGGGTGACCCTGCCTGGCCCGGGCACACACCCTGCCTGGCCCGGGCACGCGGGTGACCCTGCCTGGCCCAGGCACGCGGGTGTCCTCGCGCCCTGGGGGCAGAGGGAAGCAGCTGACCCGGCCGCCGGGCTGGCGCGGGCCTGGAGGGCCTGGGAGGCAGCACGGCTGCCCACCCCGGGCCTGCACGGAGCCAGGGGCCCTGAGCACCCTGTCCACCGCCTGTCGGCTCACAAATGAGGTGACAACCACGCGCTCTTCTGAGCCAGCTGAGTTTCCAGGCACCGAGTCAGGTAGCCTTATTTAGTCCTCTAATTTAACCCGTTTTGTTTTTTTTAAATCCTGCTTTGGGAATTTACAGTGCTTTTTTTCCTTTTACACTATTCTTTTAGAGCAGTTTTAGGTTCACAACCAAACTGAGAGGAAGGTACAGAGGTTGCCCTCTACCCCTGACCCCTGCCACGCGCACTGTCAGCACCCCCAGGGAGGGACGCTTGTTCAGCCGACGGACCTCCACGGACACAGGACACATCGTTGTCGCCCAGGGTCCAGCGTCCGCCTCAGGCGTCCCTCCTGGTGTTGAGCAGACGGAGCCGCTCAAGGCGTTTTATTGAACTGGCGGTGTTTCCTTCCGCTCAGCCCCAGCTGCGAGTTCGGGGGGAACTACCTCTTCCCGCAGTGTTCTGGTGGGAAAGTTCAGCCCCGGCTTTGGAGAGAACACAGCACGGCTGACCCTCTCCCCTCGGCGTGGTGTGTGAGATCACCCAGTGACACGGGACGCCAGTCAGCCTCGGGGTCATGGGAGAAATCAGGACACTGATTAATCAAAAGGCCAGAGTCAAGAGGGGGACAAAGGCCACCCTGCAGAGGTGCTGTCTCAGTGGCCCAGTGACAAGCTGTTCCCTCTTCGTCAGCTTTGCCAAAGCTCGTGAGCACAGTCCTGTCAGCAGAGGAGAGGGTGACAAAGGACGTAGAGCAGGTGACATCCACGGAGAGGCCGGGTGCTCCTGAAACTGACAGCTCTGCGTCTCCATCCAGGGAAGCTGGGCACAGGGTCACCTAACTGGTGTGACTGACTTGGAGAGAAAGCCCATCACGAGGAGAGGGCATCGGAGGGTCACCGACGCTTTCTCACTGCTGGGCTTTTGATGATATTCTGCCCCAGACCTCTGCTGGCAAAGACCTTATCACCAACCGCAATGGTGAGGGGTGCCGCCCCCTCTCCCCGCGCCCCCGACACACTCCCCCATCAGAGCACCCTGAGGGAGCTGGCGCAGCACTACCGGCATGCAGGGACCGGGGACCCCAGGACACCTGTGTGTCTGCTCTGGGGCACTCGCTCATCCTAAAGAGAGGACCATGACACAGGCCCCGTCACAGTCAAATGCTCTGGGCTCCTGGGCGTTAACTTTCCACTAAAAAGGCCCCCCGGCCCGGCTCAGCTCAGCCACCACAGGAAGGGCAAACCTCCCACTGACTCTGCACTCCCTCAGACGGAGCCTGCATTACCCGCCCTGGAAGGAAGCCTCGGGCCCTTACATAAGGGCCCTGTCGCTCCCACTCCAAGTCTCCACTCTGTACCCTGCTTTGTTTTCCTCGTATCATTTCCACTTATTATTACCTGTGCTTGTCTTGTCTGTGTGAGTGCTGCACCCCCTGGACTGAAAGCTCCAGGAAGGCGAGGACCCCATGTATCTCAGCCACCACTGTGACTCCAGTGACAGAACAGAGAGGTGCCAAGTGGTGTAAATTTACCCAACACGAACCCTGGGAGTGTGTCCCCTAAGGACGCTACTTGACTGTACACTCCATCAGCATAGTGAAATAAACCAAAAAAGAAAAAGCTGTCGGCACGGGAGGCAGGGGGTTCAGCAGGCTGATTGGTAGTGAAGCGAGACTCGAGCAAGACCAGCTAGGCACGAGGCGTGGTCCAGCCAGAGCCCAGCAGGCAGAAGGGGAAACCCATACACACCTGTTGCGTCTAAATGTGCTGAGAAAGAATGGAGACCTGTGACACAGAGTTTAGGGTTGAATTAATGATTAGCATTGGATCAGCGACAGAAACTAAGCACACAGGACAATTATTTAGTCTAAGAGGAGCAGAATATTTTTGAGGAAGGTTTAAATTATTACAATTTACTCCATGGTTCAGATTTGAATAGCATTTAAAAGGTCATATTAAAGTAAATTCTAAATATTGATCTTACCAAAGATATAAGGAAATATTTTTAGAAGGTGGGGTGGGGGACCAAAGAGGTGGATGTTTGTAGTGGAGGAAAGGGAGAAAGAGAGAGGCATATCTTTATCTTCCATAATGGAATATAAATTGACATTATCTAAAACTGAAAAATTAAGAACTAGTCATCTAAAAATGTTACTTAGAGATATGAAGGCATATACCAAAAGAATCATCGAAGGAGTTGAAAGTGTTGCCTCTGAAGGAACAGGAACCTTTGCCTCTAGTAACAAGGCTTTTAAAATACTTGCTTTTAAACTATGTTGTAAAAAATAAAATCTGATAAAACTACAACAAAAGAGTGATGGGGCAGGCCGTTCCCAGCAGAGAGTGGAGTGGCACTGCTTCAGGGTCGCAGGGTGTTCTGTTTGCACAGGGTCAGGACACGGAGGAGAAGGCAGGAAGGATGGGTCTGGGAGTCACCTCCGTTCACGTTGGGCAGAGCCCCATGGGGAGGCTGCTTCCACCCTAACAATGAGGAGAGGTTGGATCATCCACCAAGTCATGACTTGTCTTGAACCCAGCAGAGAGCAAAGGCTGAATTCCAAAGAATGACAAGCCCTTCCCAGCAGAGGGGACAGAATACCTCTTTGACCACTGAAAGAATGCAGGAGAAAAAGAGGCTGCGGTAGAAGTGGATAGGAAGACATCAGCTAAAAGGTGAACAGATTTCCAATGGCCACATGCAGCTCATCTATCAGTTTAGCACTCAGAGCCCCTGAGTGCAGAAGTTTGCACTCATCCCAAGACTCTTCCACGAAACTCCTCTCACTGCTTATAAGAAAGACTGGAACTCACAGGGCAGGGGGCCTGAGAGAGCTCCTCTCATTAACACGGATGTGTGGCTGGTGAATGCAGCTTCTAGGGGGTGGGCATAAAACACCACATGCTTCCCCAGATGTTCTTCTCCTGTGAAGCAAAAGCCTTAAGCCAGAGGGAGCAGCAGCAAATCCTCTTCCCCTAGGACTGCTGAACAAGAAGAAGAAGGGAGCCTGTCTGCATCTATGGGAGGGGCAGAAGCCCTGTCTCCTGCCCCAGGAACCAGCCAAAGAGCCACTGGGTCTGGAGGAGGGGTAGACACATCCGCTGTCTGCCCGTGGAGTAGGGAATGATGTCCATCATTCCATAAAAAATTACGAGACACATAGTAAATCAAAGAAAACACAACCCACTGTTAACAGATGAAGGAATCAATAAAATCAGATTCAGAGATGACCCAGATGTTGTAACTCTTAGGGAATTTAAAGTAACTGCAATTAATATGTTAAAGGATTAGTGGAATGTTCACAGCAGCACTATTTACAACAGCCAAGACATGGGAACAACCCAAATGTCCATCACCAGATGGCTGGATAAAGAAGATGTGGTACATATATACAATGGAATACTACTTGGCCATAAAAAAGAATAAAATAATGCCATTTGCAGCAACATGGATGGACCTGGAGATTGTCATTCTAAGTGAAGTAAGTCAGACAGAGAAAGAAAAATATATGGTATCACTTATATGTGGAATCTAAAAAATAATAACAATAATAATGACACAAATGAACTAATTATTATTTTGATTTCTTGAATATGTGTAAGCACATCTGATTGTCCTTTGATTGGATTACCGCATTCTGTTGATTCTTATTTTGTAGTTGGCATTATTCGTTTGATAACTATGTAAGTTTAAAAAGCTAAAGATCTACTCTGTTCTTAGAAACAATAATTAGTACATATATGAAAACTAAAAAAAAAAAGTGCAGTATGCAGTATACTGTATATATGTATTTACATGCAATATAATGTGCTTGTGCAGTCGAACTGTTAAAAAAAATATGTTAAAGGATAGTGGAAAAGATGGACCAATGCATAAACAGATAGGAAATTTAAGCAGAGCAAATGGAAACTATCTTTTAAAAATCAAACGGAAATGCTACAAATGGAAAACACAATATCAGATATGAAGAATTTCTTTGATGGGTTTATTAGCAAACTGAACACAGGTAGAAGGGAAAAAATCAATAAACTTGCATTTACATTTTTAAAAACTGATCCAAAATTAAACAGAAAGAGAAAATAAAGTTAGGGAAAAAAGAAGAGGGTGTCCAAGATCAGTTGGGCAATTTTAAATTGTCTAATATATTTGGAATTGGACTCTCAGAGGAAAAAGAATGAAGAGAAAGAGGTAGAAGAGATATTTAAAGAGATAATGGAAGAGAATTTTCTAAAATTAATGAGAAAACAGCAAATCATGATTTCAAGAAACTCAGAGAACTCAGGCAGGATAAACAAAATACACATAAATGCAAACGCACGTTAGACACACCAAACTGCTGATGAAGGGGAAATCTTGAAGCAGCAGGAGAGGAGTCTGAAGAGGTAAAGAGGGACCAGATCACAAGGAGTTTTATACCCTGTGCAAACAATTTCCCCCACTGACGACAAAGAGAAGCCACTAAAGGATTTTAAACAGAGAAATGGCTTGGTTGAATTTACCTTTTAGAAAGATCTCTCTAGCAGCAGCGTGAAGAGTTGTTTGGAGGAGGAGAAACAGAAGAATGGATAGATGCACTGTGGTGTGTTTCCATAGTGAAATAACACACAGCAGTAAAAATAAACTAGAGCTAAACATACGACCATGGGTGAATTTTATAAGCAGAAGGTTAAATAAAAATATCAGCCTGCAAAGGAAAAAATATGATACAATTTAAATAAGATTTAGAAGCAATATTGTTAAGGAATTAGGAACATAAAAATAAAATTCATGGGAATGTAAAAATAAAACAGCCCGGGGACAGGGGAGGGGTTGAGAAGAGGATGCAATCAGCAAGGAGCCACAGAGTTTTAAAGGTATTAGTGATATTTTATTTCTCATTTGCAAATCATATATCTAATGAAAGGTTAATACCCAAAATATATAAAGAACTCATACAACCGAATAGCAGAAAAACAGACTATCTGATTAAAAAACAAGCAGAGGATCTGGAGAGACATTTTTCCAAGGAAGACATCCAGATGGCCACAGATACAAGAATAAGTGGTCAACATCACTCATCTTCAGAGAAATGCAAGTCAAAACCACGATGAGATAGCCCCTCATACCTGTTAGAACGGCTGTTACCAAAGAGACAAGAAATAGGGTTGGTGAGGATGTTGAGAAAAGGGGAAACTTGTGCACTGTTGGTGGGAATGTAAATTGGTGCAGCTGCTAAGGAAAAAAAGATGCAAGTTCCTAAAAAAAAATTAAAAATAGAACTACCATATGATCCAGCAGTCCAACCTCTTGGTATCTGCCCAAAGGAAATGAAAACACCAACTCAAAAAGATGTAGGTACTCCAATGTTCACTGCAGCACTGTTTACAACAGCCAAGACATGGAAACAGCCTAAGTGTCCACCAGTAGATAAATGAATGAGGGAAATGTGATTAAACACACACACAGAGAAATCTTATTCAGCCATAAAACAGGAAATCCTGCCATTTGCAACAACATGGATGGACCTTGAAGGCATTATGCTAAGTGAGATAAGTCAGAGAAGGACAAATACCACCATCTCACTTTTATGTGGAGTCCAAAAAACAAGAACAAAAACCTGAAGTCACAGAGACAGAGAAGAGATTGGTGATGGCCAGAGGTGGGGGTTCGGGGGTTGATGAAATGAATGAAGGTGGTCAAAAGGTACAAACTCCCAGTTGTAAAATAAGTAAGTCCTGGGGATGTGATGTACTGTGTGGTGACATGGTTGACAATACTGTACTGTACATTTAAGAGCTGCTAAGAGAGTTGATCTTAAAAGTTCTCATCACAAGGGAAAAACTGTAACTATGCGTCATGATGGATGTTCACTAGACTTACTGTGGTGATGGTTTCTTAATGTAGACAAATTGAACCATTATGTTATACATCTGAAACTAATATAATGTTAAATGTCAATTATGTCAGTTTTTTAAAAAAATTGACAAAAACCAACAAAAAATAAAAGAGACTTTAATCTTAAAAAATAGTTAATAGAAAAAAATGGACAAAGAATTTGAATAGACATTTCTCCAAAGATATAAAAGTGGCCAATACGCACACGCACACATACGCAATATCACTGGTTATTAGGACAATGTGAATCAAAACCCCAATAAGACACCACTTCATACCCACTAGTGTGCCTAGAACAAAAAAGACAACAAGTGTTGGCAAGGATGTAGAGAAATTGGAGCCCTCATACACTGATGGGAGGGATGTAAAATGGTGCAGTCACTCTGAGCCACTCTGAGAAACACTCTCAAAAAGTCAAACATAGACCCAGCAATTCCACTCCCATCCTATGTATCTACCCAAGAGAACTGAAAGCAAGTCTTCAGACAAAAACTTGTACATGAATATTTATAGCAGCATTATTCCGAATATCCAAAAGATAGAAACAATCCATATATCTGTTGATGAACAGATGGGTAAACAAAATGTGGTATATCCATTCAATGGAATATGACTAGGCCATAAAGTAGAAAAAAATTCCTTCCCATGCAGCCACAGCACTGGGTGAACCTTGACAACGTTACGCTAAGTGAAAGCAGCCAGTCACTAAGGACCATGTGTTGCATCACTGCATTGACATGAAATGTCCAGATTAGGCACATCCAGAGCAACAGAAAGCAGACTAGCATTTGCAGGAGCTGGGGGAAGGGGAGAATGGGGGGTGACCGCTGAAGGGTAGGGGCTTTCTTTTTGGGGTGATGAGAACATTCTGGAATTAGATGGGGAGGATTGCTGCACAACCTTGTGAATGCAGAAAAACCACTGAACCGTACACTTCAAAAGGTGGATTTCATGGTATGTGGATTATATTTCAATGGAAAAAATGAGTAGGAGGAAGGTATTGATAAAGATAATACAGACTTTTTCTCTATAGATTCGAAGGATGTTACGGGACTGATAGAAAGGTGAAGTTTGAAGACAGAAGCGAGAAGGACCCAGATGGAGGAAGTGGTGGGAAAGGGCCCCTGGAGAGGCTGATGGAGGCACTAGAGAGAGGCCAGAGCAACAGTAAGGCTTTCCACTCACGGGCAGAACAGACGGGCCGGAGCTGCAGGTGTGCAGGGTCTGCAGAAGGTCCAGAAGTTGAGACATCTTCCAAAGACACTGTAGAGGCCAAACTGCATGCACGGCCTGAGGAGAAGGGAGGCATCAAGGGTAACCGATGGATGCCTCTGAAGTTCTGACACTTGGCACCTGGGGAACACTGACTAGGAGGTGGAACTGCTTTGGAGGACACTGATGAGATCCATTTTGAATAGGCTGAATTCAGTGCATTGGTCGGACATTTGGGTGACGGTGTTTAGCAAGCAGTTAGAAATTTAGAATTCCAGAAAGTGGTCAGAGGTGGGTTCTGGGAGAGAACTACAGCCGAAGTTGTAAGAGTGAATAATCTCACTTAGGAAGTCAGGCGGAAAGCAGAGAAATAGGCCAAGGGCAGAAGTTTGAGGAACGTTTACTTCGTCGGAGAGGAGACCACGGGGGAACCCATAGGGACAGGAGAGGAGTGGCCCAGGATAAGCAGGGTCATGAAGGGAGCAAAGCAGCAGAGAGCCACAGAACGGGGAGCTTCATGGACAAACGGGGTGTAACGGCGTAAAATGCTGCCGAAGAGACAGCAATAAGTACTAAAATCCTGCTGAAAATTGTGAGGAGATCCAAGCCCTTCTGAAGCCTCGGGCCCAGCTACACGCTCCCGCTCTCGCTCAGCACCAGCCCGGCGAGGCCCGCGCCCGCCCCGAGCTGCACGGCAGGGGCAGCGGGGCGCCGCCCGAGGGGGCCTGCGAGGCCTCCTGCAAGGGCGCCGGGCTCCTCGGGGGACGCGGGGACGGCGCAGTTCTCTTCTGCACACGAACACTTCAAGCGCTAACTGGCAAGAGAAGTAAGTGTTTAAAAATTGAGACAAACAGCAAAGTAGGGAAGTGTCCGTGTTCTTCATACATAACACACGGAGGGCTGACAGCCACAATAAAAAAGAGGTCCTCACAAGTCAGTGTCACACTGTCACCCAGCTCCCACGGGCCCCGCCGTGGCAGGGCTGGGATGCCGTCCTGGTCCCTGAGTGTCAGTGTTGTGTCCGTCTCCTCGCACCGCTGAGACAAACAGCTCGGACTGAGTGGCTCAAACAGCAGGCGTTCCTCCTCCGCCCCGGAGGCTGGCAGCCAGGGGCAGGGCGCCAGCCGGGTGGGTTCTGCAGACGCCGCCTTCCGCTGTGTCTTCGCGAGGCAGAGAGAGTGCAGCACTCTGGTGTCCCCGCTTATAAGGGCACTAATCCCCCCACAAAGGCCCCACCTCACGACCTCATCTACCCCGAGTTACCCCCAGAGGCTCCAAATACCACCACGCTGGGGCGCAAGGTTCCAACGCACGGATTTGGCGGCGCATGGAGGTTGAATCCATAACGAATGCCAAGGAGGGCTCTGCGCGTAGTAGTCAATAGTCCTCAGTCCTCCCCTGTGGGTTGGCTGTACCATGTACATCTGTCGTGCTGCTACAAGGTCCTCCGTCTCGAAGACACAGACTGTCAGCCAGCGGGTTTCAGGACCAAGGCGGGTCGGCTCTGGGAACTGGCAGGCGGTGTGATTCTTCGCGGGGCCGATCCCTCCCGATGGGCTGGGGTGTTGGTAAGGTGAGTGGTATCCTCGTTGTTGGCGCGTCTCCTTTCCCCCAGGGCCCCACGTGCTAGTAACCATCTTCTTAACCTCATCCAGTCGCGTCTTCAGGCCTCCTTGGCCCAACCCTCTCAGAACCCAGGGCCAGGGGGCTCGCTGAGCTCCCGCCGCGACATGCTGGGGGGACGCTGCAGTCCCCCTCCCGCGCTGACCCAAACTGGCTACGCCCTTGGACCCCTACCGCGGCCAGCGCCTGGAGGAGGGTCACGTGGGAAGGGCGCGACCCTAGCCGAGGCCGCCCTCCGGCCCCGCCCTCCTGGGGCAGCAGCCGACCTGGGGTCCCCGCGGCGGCGGCACCACGTGCTTCGCGGGGAGGCCGTCTCCTGAGGCAGAAGCGCTCCCGGTGCTGAGTCTCCTCCCCGCGGGAAAGGGCCGCTCGTGTTCGGGCCCCCCGGGCTCAGCGCCCATCTCCTCCTGCGCCTCGAGAAGGCGTGGGGATGGAGCCTCCGCGTGTGAAGACGCCCTCTCTGACCGCAGCACTCCCTTTCTCTTTCAAAACATTGACTGATCAAGTCCAGGTACGGAAACCAAAGCGAAACGCCCGAGTGGAGAGCTAGTGAAAGGCGAGGTTGTGCTGGCGGCGGGCGCAGGGAGAAGAAAGGAGGAGCCTGGTCTTCATCTCGTGAGGGCCCGCCCGCACACGGTGCCCTCACACCCGCCGCAGAGACGCACTTAGCAAACACTGTCTGCTGACGATCATTCTGCGGCAGCCGCAGCAGCATGTGTCCCCTTGTCGCTGTTTCCTTGCTGCTTGTCATGGGGAATCACACGCGCGCACACGTGCACGCACACGTGTATTTTTAGCTTTGTATCGCAAAGCAGTTGGCAAGCTGCAAATTCCTGCACCAGCCACCTGCAAGGACCATCCTGCAGCTTGCAGAAACGCAGCCCTCCGGGAGCTGGCAGCTGCCCCCCAGGGCAGGGCAGCGCACGGGGGAGCTCGGCGGGGCCTGGGGACGAGTGCACAGCAGAGGAAGCAGCAGGGGCAACTCTTAAGTGGCCGGAGAGCAAGGAGCAGATGGTAGACGCTGAGCAGCCAGAAGAGGGCTAGGGACTCTCACCTCTTCACCCGAAGTGCTCTGCATTCTTTCATGACCCGAAAGCCTGAAACCCAGAACAGATGACGGCCGGATCCAGAACACAAGCAAGGAGATGTTTTAAAGAAACACATCCCAGCCGTTCACTATCAGCACTAAAGTCGACATGGGGTCATCTGTGTTGGGGTGGCTGAGTGGCTGGGACTTGAAAACACGCACGGTTTCCATATTTAGAGTCAGACTTGCAGCTTGAAGGTTGTGACTGAATTTGGCTGCAGGTCGTCACCAAACGCTTGCTAGTTTTGCAGCTGTTTGGCAAACTTGCTTTGACTGGACTATGGTGGTCCACTATGGTGGTGGCAACATAAAGGTCCGTATTCACCCAAACGCATCAGTTTACGTCTGGGTGACCTTTTACGTCTTCCACTTCAATCTCATGGGCGTGGAGCCTCGAGAGACAAGTGCGAACAACAAGGGGTCTGGTTAAAGCCAGAAACCAGCACAAAAGCTGCGTCCGGTCTTCTGCCTTCCTTCCCATCTCCCCCTCCACAGCCCCCCCTCTCTCCTTCCTTCCTTCCTCGGGCGTGTCTGTGCTACACTTTCTGTTTTAGCTCTACAGTCAGAAAAACACACGCCCTGTGAAATAGGGGAGTGAATGCTAAAAACATCAGAGGATTTTTGTCCCCATTTTCATTTTTCAAAAATATTTCACTAAAAACATTGGAACAACAGTAATGGAAAGAAGTTGTTCACAGCTGTGTCACCCCATCAGCTACTTCTCCTGGCTTCCTTCCAATCCTTGTTCACAGAGTTGAGTCCATGGCATGGGAAGAATCGTATTACACGTGCAATCTTTCTCCTCTGCCACACACGCTGGAGCGTAAACTGAACAAGAGCAAGGCCCTGGTCTGTTCTGCCCGCGGTTTCAGTGTCTGAAGTGGTGCTCGGCATACTGGCGGCATTCAATAGATGCTCTTTGGACGAATCCCTGTTTCTGCAGTCACATTTTTTAATTTCCGTGGAGTGGATCACGTGGTCACTTCCTGCTGGTGAGGGCTGAGGTCACGTCCCGCTCTGCACTCCCACGTGGATAACAAAGGAACGGCCACCACTGGACCTGAGCTCTTTTCTTTCACTTCAGTTATTTCCTTAATATGAAGCCTCAAGAGCGGAGTCCGTGGTGTAAGTGGCCTAAACTTTTTCATGCCTCTTGATATGAAGAAGACGCTTCCAGGGCAGCCTGTCACAGCCACTCTGGGAGCATTGCAGGATGGTTTCCCGCTGGCTCTGGGGTGAAGTCGGGCCGGGACCAGGTGGGAGCTGGCGCCAGGAGGCGGCGGGCTGCAATCCTGGGCACGCTCGCTGCCATCAGCCGCCCGCTGTGACCAGGACTCAGACGCATTCCTTGTTGTCTGCACGTCCCCAGCGCATCCTTGGAGCTGCCACCTCTGTCTACTTGGTTTAGATCGACACGGGGAAGCTGGGGGGCCGGCTCCCGCCGACAGGCTGAGTGTGCCAGGTTTCTGGACTGCCGGCACGCCGTTTGGGCTCTCGGACGGCACGCGGGCCGAGCGCAGCCGTCCCACGTCTGCAGCCTCCGTCTGCTCCTCTGCTGTGGGGCGTCACCCTCTGGTCAGGCCTTGCTTACTCTGCACAAGACATGTCTGTGTGAAAATCTCACTTCACTGCCCACTCCTTCCCCGCAGCTGCCTGTGCTCAAACCACCCATCTCTATGTCTGCGGGAGCACGCGGGGCGTCAGCTTGCAGAGGGAATTCAGAGAACTTGCAGTCCGGCTCCATCCATGAGCTGCCAGTTTCCCTACGACGGGCCCATCGGAAGGAGAGGAGGAAAGATGTGAGACACTCAGGTGAGAAACGCCTGCTGTATGTCCAGCTCTGCAAGGCTGCAGGACCCTGGGGAATCCTTCACCACTGCCCTCCTCAGTCCCCCTTTCTGCCACGTCCCTTTCAGAGATGAGCTAGCCTCTCCCCTGGCTGCGGCGAGAATCGTGTGAACCAACGCGTGTGACCGCGTCGCCAACTGTGCAGGGCCATGCGTTGTCGCTGCCACTACGGCGCCAGCTCTAGGGGACACGGGGGAGCCCTCGGGTGGCAGGTGTGCTGTCTGCCCCCTTGACAACATGCCAGGCTGAATCCTAGGTGTGTCCAGGTGGGAGGCGGCTTTACGTCTGGTGCCCAGGAAAGAAGCTGATGGATCTAAAGGAGTGGAAGAGATCCCATCCCTTCTTCGCTGCTTTGAGGAAAGACCTGAGCCGATTTGCACTCAAGACACCTGAAGGGAAGCACTGCGGCCGAGGGCAGCCGGCCTTCTGATGGGGTCACCCTCCCTGGTGCAGGAGGGAGGCAGCTGAGGAAGAGCCCCCTCCTCCTTCCTGTGCAGGTGCCGCCAAGGGAGGCCTCAGGGCTGGCGCCGCAGCCACCTCCTGCCACCGGGAAGGCAGAGCGGAGAGCAGCCCGGGGGCTGACCCAGCGTCCCGCCCTGGTGAACCAGCGCATTAGCCACCTCCGGGGCTGCCCGCCTCCGGGTTCTTTGTTGTGTTCCATCTGCTGATGAAACACCAGGCATTATTCTCTTACCCAAAGGCACATCCTTACCTGCTGGTCTTAGGCGAAATGCATGTTTATATCCTTTGCTCATTTTCCCGCACTGGATGGGGTGAGAAGCGTGGGCTGATGCGATGGTCAGCCTGAGGGAGACTGGGCAGCAAGCTGGCGCCCTCGCCTTCCTGCTCTCATCCACTCTGCCTGACTGTGGTTCACTCTTAAAATTACAATAATAAGTGAAGCTCTGAGGCAACGCCAGAATCGTATACAAACTTAGAAGTAGGTGGCTACAGGGAAACACAGTGATAACATGAGAAATGAGCGATGCGGGGAGCTGTGGGCACTGAGGACAGGCAGCGGGCCGGGAGGCCTGCCCCCAGGGCACTGCGTGCGGGGTCGAGGGGTCCAGGTTGAGGAGAAGCTCTTCCAAGCACACTCCTTGGCTCGTGACATGCTACTTGCCTTACTTATTTTTATCTGATAACAAACAACAGTAAGCCAAGCTCACCCGAGAGTTAAAACGTTACCCGTGGTACACACACCCCTGCGTGCTCGCCCACTACCCCATTCCCCTGCCCGCCTCCTGCAGGAAGTTAATACTGTGAATGTGTGTTTAGGATCCCTACCCTTTTTCTCCTTTTCCTTTTTTTGTTTTATCCCACGCGTGTGAATGTCTGCCCAAATGTGTCGCTTGCTTTTGCTCTTTAACGTTGCAGAGCTAGGATGCACCCACGTTGTGGCACGTGGCTGGAGTTCACCTGTCTTCTCTGCTGTGACATTCCATTGTGTGGCTGTTCCACGATGTGTCTATCTGTTCTCTTCTCAGAAAACATCGGGTTGTTTCCATGTTTTTCTCACTATCAGAAGAGGAATTCTACGAACAGCCTCGTACATGTGTCTTGATGCACACACCCCAGCGATTCTCTTGGCCGTCTCCCTGGAGGTGGAACTGCAGATACGCAAATGGCAAGTGGACAAATGGTGCCAAACTGTCCTCCAAGTGGCTGCGCTACGTCGGGTCCCCGGGGGCCACGTGACCGCTCCGTCTCCGACACGTCAGTGTGACGTGGTGTCCGCTTGTGCACAGGCTGCACGGCTTAGCCTCCTTACCTGCTGGTCTTAGGCGAAACGCATGTTTATATCCTTTGCTCATTTTCCCGCACTGGATGGTTTTTCCTGTTGACATGTAGGAATTCCTTATTATTCTTGAGTAGCCTCGGTTGTTCTTGTGCTGCAGTGTCGTCTCTCCTCTCATCTCTCTCACGGATACACGATACATGCAATCTATTCTAAACACACATTAGGAAAGACCTCAGCATTCGTTATCGTCACTTTGCTGCATTCTGGCCATTTTAATTAAGCGGGTAGCAGTAACTCGCGTCGTTTTAACTGGCAATCCCCTAATGTCAGACCTTGCTGAGCACCTTTCCCTTCACTCATTTGTCATCTGTGTATCTTCTTTGATGAGGCACCTGTTCAGATATTTTGCCTAATGTTTTTAGATGGGTTCTTTGTTTCCTTAACTGTGGAGTTTTAAGATTTCTTTGTATATTTGGGGTGTAAGTCATTATCAGATATTTTGCAAATATTTTCTCCCGGTCTGTGTCTTTTCTTTTCACTCCCTTAGAAGCATCTCTTACAGAGCCAAGGTTTTAAATGATCATAAAGTCAAATGCATCTATGTTTTTCTTTTGTGGATCGTTTTTTGGTGTATGTAAAAACTCAATGCCAAGCCCAAGGTCAGTAGATTTTTCTCCTGTTTTCTTCTTGAACTTACTCAGTTTTGCATTTTGTACTTAGGTTTAAGGTGGATTTTGAGTTAATTTGTGGGAAAGTTGTGTGATCTGTGTCTAGGTTTTGCGGGGTTTTTGTTCCTTCTGGGCTTTTTTTTTTTTTTTTTGCATATGGATGTGCAGTCGTTCCAACACCATTTGTTGAAAAAAATACCTTTCTCTGTTGTGTTGTCTGCGTTCCTTTGTCAAAGACCAGTTGACCCCATTTGTGTGGGTGTGTTTCTGGGCCCTCCATTCTGTGCCACTGATCTACTTGTCCGTTCTTTCGCCAACACCACGCTGTCCTAGTTCCTGTGGCGTCACAGGAAATCCTGAAGTCTGGTGATACCAGCCTTCCAAGTTTGTCTTCCTTTCCAGGATTGTGTTGGTTATTCTGGGTCTTTTGCCTTTTCCCACAAATTTTAGAATCCAATTGTCAATATCCACAAAATAACTTGCTGCGATTTCGATTAGGACTGAGCGGAATCCGCACATCAAGGCGGAAGGAACAATGTCTAGACAATATCAGTTCTTCTGATTCACAAGCATGAAATCTCTCTCCAGTTAATTTTTTTTAATTTTATTTTTTTATTTTTGTCTTGGACTAAAGGAATAGAGCACGAAGAGAAAAGCAACAGCCACCAAGGATGTGACAGGTGCGGACATGAGACAAACTCCATCCTTTCAAACGCAATTGAGGACATACCCTCAACACAGGGAAGAGGCAGAGCCGGGTCACTTACACGGTGAATAAACAGCCAGCCAGGAGCGCTCTGGGTATTTAGACAAAGCGTCTGCTGTATGAATAGGGTTACTTAAGACTTAAAACGAAAGCTCTCTGTTTAAATAATGTTGTGCGTGTAAACAGTTGTCTGTTTGAAGTACGTGAACAGCCATGAGTATAAATCTAAGGTTTCATCTTGAAGAGAGATAATAGGAGCTTCGTTTCCGCATCCCTAGTTAGGCCAGTGATCCATGACTGCATTCTGCTGGGATCTAATGTATCTTGGCAAACTAGGGCGTGGCTGCCACGGGCAAAATGAGGAAGGAATTGACGCAGTTCTTCCTATATTTGGGTCAAAATAAAGTTTGATCTCAATTTTCTAGGCCATTTAGGTAAAAGTTGTCCCCGGGACTGGCAGACTCAGTGACGACTTCACTTCTCTGTGTTCTCTGGTGGAGGACAAGCACGCACTGCTGTTCCTCCGAAGGAAGCAACCGCACAACCTGGATCCATGTGGCAGTAACAGTGACTGTATGTCCATCATTCATTCATTCACTCATTCATTCTAGGCCCAGAAGAGAGGCGTGTTATGAAGAAAAATAGAGCAAAGAAGGGACCCAGGGACTGAGGTCCTGTTTTACATGGGGGTGGGGTCAGGGAGAGCTTCTCTTAGAAGTGACATGCAGCCCATGTGAAAACGATAAAAGAAGTGAAAAAGATAGGAGAATCCATGGGGTTCCGGGAAAAACGAGGAGGCTGGAGGGGGAGCTGTGGGAGGGAGTGGGGCAGAAGTGAAGTCACCGTGGACGCTGGGGCCAGCCGGACCAGGCAGGGCCTTGCTGGCCGGTTGAGGACCAGTGGAGGGCTCTGAGCAAGCGAGGGAAGGGGCTGAGGTCCATCTTTAGGGGCTCACCTCCTGCCTGGACGTGTGTGGTCGATGAGACGAGGGGCAAAAGGAGGAGCAGGCAGGCCATTAGGAGGCTGCTGTGTACTCCAGAGAAGCCGTGCCCATCTTACTGCAGGTGGGGGGGTGAGGAGAGGCCGGACGGGGGACTGAGAGACCGCAGGACCTGTGAGTGGGCTGGACACGAGGCGTGGGAGAGACGGAGACGCAGTCAGAACTGGCGGGGTCACCCAGGGGCCTGTGCGACTTGCACCCCAAGACGGGCCCCAGAGGGGATCTCAGCATCTGAGCAGGAACGGGAAGCACCCCAGAGGAGATGGCAGCTTACTTGTTTTCTGTGCTTCTGGTCGTCAATGTCTATTTTAGAAGCATTTAGAAATGTACGTGCTTATTTTAGAATATGGAAAATAGAGAAAGAAGAGAAATAAAACCGACCATCTTTCCACCACTGAGCAAGTGTAAAGGATGCAGGTGCCTCCAGGCTTTGCCGACATGCACTCATGTGTGTGCCCACATTTTTAAGAAATGGTATCAGATCACACTCCTCTGTAATTTCCTTTTTTTCTTTTCAGCAACCTGACGGCATCTTTATTTACCCACTGCAGTTTTGCGCCACCTTCCTTGCCTCCTACCCAAAAGTGTTCTTTAGATTTTTAAGACAAACGTGAATTGGGAGATTACTTCACTCTCATTGATCTCTTTAAAATAGGAAACTGACGTAGCAGATTGACACCATTCTCCATGTTAGTCCTGAAAGGGAGGGCGTCCGCCGTCAGACGCGAGGACGGGCCCAGAGCTCTCAAAAGCGCCCGTGGGGCCTCAGATTCTTCCACTATGTGGATTCCAGACACAGGAATCTTGTTTTAAAATACACCCAAATTTGGCCTCTCCCAGTTCTGTCTGAATCACAAACTCACATTAAAAAAAAAAAAAAAGCATTTATCTTGAAAACAAGAAATTAAGGAAGGAATAAAAAAAGGAAACCACACCAGCTGTAAAAACCTAACAGCCTGCCTGCTGCAGGCTCACAGCTCTCGGGCGGGACGTCACTGGGTCCCTCATGTCCCCCCTTCACTCTGCGATAGAAGCACCTCCTAACAACTGAAGCTAACGTGAGCCCAGCGCTCAGCTCTGTCATTTGCCCTCTCGCACGAGCAGGTCAGAGGCAGAGCGACAAACGAAGCCACAAAGTTACATTCCGGAACCTCAGGCACGGAGGCCGGTGGGTGGCGTCCTAATAAATGTACCCCTTTATTAGTGTTGGTCTTAGCAGCATCGTCTTATTCTCACATAAGAAGCCTCTCCTCCTCCCTCACTGATAGGAAAAGTGACGCTTGCAGAGCGTTTTCTAAGCTCTGTCGCTGCAGCTCCCCCTCCCCTCAGTGTGTGGGGAATGTCGTCGTTCGCCTCGAGGCGCTGGAATCCCCAGGAGGCGGAAGCAGCCAGTCCAGAGCGTCAGGGGGGACACTGGAGCGGCTGTGCTGTGTCACACTGTTAGGGGCGTCCTCGGTTCCCGGATGCTATCAGGACAGGGAGGGAAGGGTTTGGGGCGATCAGCTACTTGGGCTGAGCCAGACCATGGCTTTTACAGGAAAGCCATGGTCTTTACACTTGGCCTGGCACAGCCTGTGCACGTACGCAAATCTGAGAGCCAGTCCTGGTTCGGCCTGACTAACCGGTGACCTTGACTAAGGTACCCAGTCCTTCGCAGTCTGAGCGCTGTCTTCTGCAGAGCGGGGCGTTCTGCCGGTGAGGCGGGCGTGCCTGCGGAGGTGCGTGGCTTAGTGTGTGCACGTAAGTGACAGCCGCTATGTGGTAGGCGCTGCTGTCACGCTTCCACCCACACCAGCGTTAGCATCACCTTCCCGCCCTTGTCCCTCCTCATCCACCCTGAGTAGCCGCCACCCACGCCGGCTTGCTGCCCAGCACGTCCCTGCCCCGTCTTTCAGCCTTTACAGCCCAGTCTCTCTCTGTCACGTCTTAGCTCACCTCCTCCCAGGCTGAGCCCCGTGACCCACACACGACCCCTGGGCTGTGCTCTGCAGCCAGCGAGGGCCCGTCTGTTTGGGAGTCCAGCTCTTCTGGAGGAGAAGACGGTGGAGAATGGAGACTGGGCTGGCAATGAAGACATGCAGGCCCTGCAGGACGATCTTTGAGGCTGAAGCGGGTGGGCAGGGGAGTATTCCTGAACAGCAGGGTCATGGGATGACAGGAGGCTGAACACGAAGCCCTGGGGGACCTCTGCCTGCGGGCTTCGAAGAGGACCGCGCGCTCCGGGCCAGCGCTGCATCTCAGCAGTGCAAAGGCAGACCGAAGCCCGGAGGTCCTTGTGGTGCTGAAGATGGCTCCCCAGGAGAGCCCCACATCACGTCCGCGGAGCCCGAGGACCTTCCCTTAGTTGGAAAAGGGGCTTTGGCCGATGTGGTTGAGGGTCTTGAGACAAGAAGAGAATTCTCGATTGTCTTGGTGGGCCCTCAACGTCATCACAGCTGTGCTTACAGGAGAGAGAGGAGGGGAGACGAGACAGGAAAGAGAAGACGCGGCGGGGAAGGCAATGCAAAGACGGCGGGAGATGAGCGAGGCAGCCATGGGCCAGGGCAGGTCCGCGATGTCAGGAGCCACCAGAAGCTGGAAGAGGCGAGCAGGGGCCCTCCCTGAGAGCCTGCAGGGGAAACGTGCCCTGCTGAGCGCTGGGCTGTAGGCTTCTGGATACAGGCAGGATGGGAAGAACTGTGGCTTCTGTCTTAAGCCACCATGTTGTGCTTATTTGTTACAGCAGCTGCAGGTAACTAACACGGCTTCCTCCAAATGTCCTCGGAAGCCTATGGCTTAACCCCTGGGACCTCCTGAGCCATCTTAGGAAGCGGTGGCCCTCCCCCGCAACCTCCCTTACCCCAGATACACATGATGGAGGTAGAATGACTCAAAATCCCGATAAACAGGAGTTGGAGCTAAACCTAAATATAATTTAAAAAAAATAGTAAAGCCAAGTGCCTTTCCTTGTAGCTAATTATTGTGCAGTAAATCCCTGCCTGCTGCACTGCTGTGACGGGCCTTCTCCCCGCACCCCCCACCCCCGCCCCCGTCATTGTCCCTGCCTCCCTGGCTGCAGGAAAGTCCACAGAGAGGGGAAGGAGGAGCAACAGTCCCTTCCCTGGGGCCTAAGGTAGCATACGCTGTGCCCAGAGGTCCTCGTGTCTCAGGAAGTCAGGACTAGCTCCTCCTCTTCCCCACAAGGGTGAGGCTTTTCTGAGGAGCCGCTGGGGCCTGCGTGTCAGGAAGGTTTCTCCAGCTCATCTCAGCCCTGAGTTCTCCAAGAAGTAACCCCACTAGGTCTTCTCTCTCTAAGCCAGTACGGTCCAGAGAGAGCTGCAGGAGCCTAGGTGCTTGTGCTGTGATGCAAAGTCTGTGCAAACCCTTCCTGCTTTGCCGGTGGATCACCACCCACCCACACCGCTGCCCGGTGATCCTTCAAGCACTAACGCATTCCACGCAAATTTACCAGTAGATTGGTTCTGTGGTCTCCTCCTCTCTTGTTATCTACTGTCCGATGACTGCCAAACAGCCTAATCCTTCGTGGTGTGTCTGATCGCTGCAGAACTGGGAGCTCCACTCCGTCTGGCACCACCTGCATCTGCTCTGCTGCTGATTCTCTCCCCAGATGTTTTTCTTGAAATGCCAGCTTAGCCGAGACCTAAGCTGGCAGCCTCATTCCGCTCGGCTCAAAACCCATTTCCCATCTTAGTTCTTTGGAACCGAGTAGCTGCCCCCTCAGTGCTCATATCTCACTGGCTTTTTCCTGATGGGAAAATCACCCCTGAAGTCAGAGCCTTTCTTCCTCCCTGGAGCTTTTTGGCAGGTCCTGCTAGGAGATCAGAAAGCTTACTAATTTTGTGCTCATTGTTAGAGCTCTTAATCCTTCCCCAGCAAGTGATGTAAACGGCACTGGCACCTTGAGCTGATATGTTTTTCCTTCTAGAAATGCAAAGCTCTTACAGTGAACAAGGGAAAATTTAACATGGGGATGAGAGGGCGGGGCCTGATGCAAAGCCTCCTGCCCCTCCTCTTCCCGGCTCCTCCTGGTGACCAGGAAGGCCGCACGTGGAGAGCGTCACACAGGAGGCAGAGGGAGAAACCCGCTCCCTCTCTTGATTTGCAGCAAGTACCGCCTACACGCGGTAGCTGTGCACACGAGATTTTGTTGAGGATTCGGGGGTTTGCGCTGTAATCCAGATCAGCAGGTGGTTTAGAGTGGAATTGTAGACGCCGCGATCTTCAGAGCTCCTCAGCGTTCATCCCCACCACGAGCGACCTCTGTGCCGGGCGCCAGCGCCCTGCTGTGTCCTGGGCCTCTTCCTTCAGGCCTCCTCCAGCTCCTTCTCAAACTCCTCCCACTGGCTCTCCGAAAGTCTTACGCGGAGACCTCCAGGTGTCTTGCTCGCTCAGCCTGTTCGGGCCACACCCTGAGAGCTGTCACTTCACAGGCCGAGCGGCTGACCATGCGGTTTTGTCTCCTCCCCTGAAAGGAATTCCGCCCCAGGTTTTGCATATTTTCTCACCACTTCATCTTGATGAGGGGCGTTTTCACGTTGTCATGCTTGTGGAACACAGGGTTTCCTTCTCCCAGCCTTTTGTCGCCCCCTCTCCTGCACCAGAACGCAGGAGAAGAGAACCCTCAAAGCGTGTGACTGACAAAAGCCAGGAAAGCAAAGAACTCAGCAGACCTGCGCTGAGAGAAGTGGAACGACACTGCGAAATGGCATCTCTCCCGTCATCGCCGTGAACGCGCCTCGCCAGGGCGCCAGGTCTGGGCCCGCTGAGCCTGCGAGGTGAGGCGGCCGGTCCGGCTCCTGATTGCTGGGCCCTCCCGCCTTCTCGCCCACAGCAGCGGGTGGCAGGGAGAGTGTCACTGAGCACGCGGGCCCCGGCGAGGGAGGGAGTCCCGAAGCCCCGGGAGGCACTGGGCACAGAAGGAAAAACTGCACAGCGGAACTGCATGGTCTTACAGCTATGAACACCCTGATGGTGGGCGAGGAGGAACTTTTCCTTTTCTGAAACCTTGACTTCCTGGGGCTGCAGGAAGCCTTCTGACAACGAGGTCCCTGAGCAAGGCAGACAGGGGTGGACACTGCTGACAGAGGTGCCCCTTCCTGCAAACTAAAAGGCGGCAGGAGGCAGGTAGTGCTCTGAGATCCAGCTGCATCACCCGGCCCACAGCTAGCGGGGGTTCTCACCCTGAACCATCTCTTGGGTCACCGAGTCCTAATCACACAGCAGCTCCCTGATGCCTCTGAACGACCCGAATGTGAGACGCAGCTGGGCTGGAGAGCGGGCAAAGGGCACACAGGAATTCTCTCTGCTGCCTTCACAGCTCGCCTGTAAATCTAAAGTTACTTCAAATGGAAACGTGGCAAAATGAAGTGCCAGGAAAGGCCACGATAATGTGAAGAAGAGGAGGCGTGGGCTGGGGGTGGTAGGCTCGCCCTGTAAGTGTCCAAACATCATGACGCCACAGTAACTAAACTGTAACATCGTCAGCTCCCACTCAGCCTTTCTCTAGGAGGATAGGTTCAATAAAACAGGGCGACAGACCAAGCAGAAGAAACACAGAGGAAAACAAGGGCGTGACCCCAGAAAGAGGATGGAGAAAAGCAAACATGGAACACAGGACGCGGGACGCAGGACACCCAGGGGGGCCCTCGCAATGACGGCGAGTGCGGACCCCAGCACGACAGACCGAGGGGAGCCCACAGGAGGGGCTTCGCCAGAAGAGCACGTTGACGGAGGGCCTGGTGTGGGTACGTGTTTGAAGAGGAGGTTTAGACAGCTCTTCGTGGAGTAGGAGACTGGATTACAAAGAGTAAGCACACGAACAAAAGGCACTGAGAACAACGGTTAGCTGCAGGGAAAGGTTCTGTAGGAAAAGGAAACCAGTCGTAGTCCTTAGGTGTTTCACCTCCAAACAGCGTACGTATTCAAAACAATGTAACACTGAATATGCGTCTAATCTAAAGTTTTCATTCTAAAAGGGGGATGTGACATGACCCACATCCAGCCCTCCTGGGGCCCCACTTCTGATGCTCCTCACGACATGAATTCTTCTACGAAATTACGGATGACTGACTTGCCGTCCTCGCTTCCTCGCCTCCCTCCTGTTTTAACACAAAGCGCGAGCTGCTCCTGCCACGAGAGGTCAGCAGCTAGTCAGCTGCACCAGCACACCGTCCTCACACCACCGCTCACCATGCCGGCCACGCTCCAGGCCCGGCCCGGCTTCACTCCTCTTCCTGCTGAAGCCGACTCAGCGGCAGCTCTTCCCGTGAAGGTCGGTGGGCGGTAAACTCCCAGTCCGCGTCCGTCTGAAGTGTCTTAGCGACACTCCCCTTCCTTGAGTGACAGTGTGACCGTGCACAGATGTCCAGACTGCAGGTGTCCTTGCCTGAGCCCTGACTTCTGGCGCCTTTTGTTACTGACAGAAGTCAGCTGCCAGCCTGCCGTGCTTTTCCCCTGGTAGCTTCTTAGGTTTTGTCTTTATCCTTGATGCCTGGCAAGTCTGCTATAATGTGTCTAGGAACGGGTTTGTTTGATACATCTTGTTAGAGGCCTAGTGTGCGTTTTCAGGCCGAGCGTTTGAGGGTTCATGTCTTGCTGCGGTTTGGGGAAGTTCTCTCTGAACATCGACTCTCCTCCATCCTCTGTTCCTCTGGCTCCTGCTGGGCGTACCTTGGAGCCCGTCAATCTGTCTCCATAGTGTCGACGTCGCTGCATCTATAAGCTACGTTCTGGGTCAGTTTCTTCACACTATCTTCCAGTTCACAAATTCTCTCTCCTGTTGCATCCACTCTTGCATTTACCCCATCTATTTTTAAATTATTATTTCAGTAACTCTATTTTTCCTTTCCACACTTCACAATTGGTTTCTTTAAAATCTCCACCTGCTTTTGATTCACTCATTGAAGAACACTTACTAAGCACCTGCGGCATGGCCAGCACCATTCTGAGCTCTGGAGACTCAGCAGTAATGAGACGCACAGGCTCACGTGCCTCTGAAGTGGAATGAGTAAACGAGTGAAGTGCGTAAATGAAACGAAGTAAAACACAGATTGTACCAGTCGGTGGTACGTGCTATGGAGGGAAAATAAATGAGGGGCGGGGTGTAGGGAAAGAGGGCACTGCCTGCCTGATTCAGGGGAAGGGAAACCTGTACGACCAGGATTACCGTGGGGATTGGTGCCGACAGGGTTCAAAGGCATAATGAGCTTCTGTAATGCTGGAAAGGCAGGTGGGTCGGAGGGGCGCACCGGGCGAGAGGGGTGGGGGTCCTGCCGGGAGCACACAGAACTCTGGGTTTCTCCCCTCACTTCTGCTGGTGGAGGAGCAGAGGCCGACGGGAGCAGGCGGTCAGGGGCATGTGGGCCAGGCCTGCGAGGCTCTCAGGCTCGGCAGAGCACTCGGAACCCTGAGACAGCGTCCTGACTCTGGGTTTTCGGTGCATAATTTCTTATGCTGGTTTTATGGGTGTTATTGTTTCCCTTAGCTCTGAGGAATCCAATATACTTATGTTCCTTAATTACTTGGAATGCTTTGGGGCTTAATTTTCCCATTCAGTTTGTTGGCTATTTTTCATTATATCATTTGCTTTTGTGCCTTGGATTTTTTAATATACAGCCTCATCTTCAGTAGGAGGGGCGAGAGTGGGAGACAGAAAGCAAAGAGTTGCAGGAAAAAAGGAGCCCTACAGAGAGAGACCGAGGTACCGGTGAAGGCAGAGTCGACAGACACACACGGCAGAGGTAGAACGAGAGAGTGCTCGTGTCTGCTGATTTTTGACTGCGTCCGCCCAGCCCAACGGCCTCCCCAGCTCAAAGCCGGGCTCACAAGGGCGGCTGCACTCTTGCTTTTGGTGGCTTGGAGGCTTGGCCCAGGGGCTCACCCTTGGCTGTCCCAGGCCCCTCTGTTCTCCCCAGGACACAGCTTGATGCAGGACAGATCACACTGGAGAAATCGCAGCATCTGGTTCTGCAAAGAATTGAACTCGAGGCTGCCCTGGCCAAGCGATCGGTTCGGGGCCTGGATCCCTGGGCCTGCGGCCTCAGACCCACTATGTCTCCGCGTAAAGCCCACAAAGGCAGCTTTATTGTCTCCTTTGGGGCTGCGCTCCTGTCGTTTCACCCCTGCTTGATGCGTCATGTCTTAGCTGACCTTAACGAACAAACGCGAAAGTACTCCATGGCTTGAGCACGACGGAGATGCATTTCTCACCAGAACGGTCATTTATCTCCTCGTGGTAACTTGGGGAAGACGTCAGCGCCCTCTGTCTTGTGGTTCCCGCTCAGAGCACGTGGCCTCCCCACTCAAGTCCATTGGCGAGCCCTCCCCACATGGCCCCCTCGAGAGGCAAGAGGCGGGGGAGGTGCAGTCTGGCTGGGCAGCCGCCCCCCGGTGACGAAGCCACGCCGGGAAGAAGGATGGGAGTCCCCTGCCTCTTCCACCCACCGTGCCTGCGAGTCGGCGCAGAGGAGGGAGTTTAACCTTGAAATCCCACCATCCTGACCAGAAGGAGCTCACTTTAGCCTGGCTGCAGCACCACTGCTCCACCGAAACTGCTGTTTGCCCAGGTCACTGTGGGTTTGACTTCTTGTTTAGATTCTACATGTGTGTTACCACGCCGTGTCTGCTTTCCTTTGTCCAGTTTATCTCACTTAGCGTAACGCCCTCAAGGCCCATCCATGCTGTCATGGATGGCAGGGTTCCCTTCTTCCCCGTGGCTGGATAAAATTCCATTGTGTGCACGTGTGTGTGTGAATATATGTCACACTTTCTTTATCCACTCATCTGCGGATGGACACAGGTCGTTCCTATAATTTGGCTGTTTTGAGTAATGCTGCAATAAACATAGGAGGGAAGATATCCCCTTGATACTGTTTTCACTTCCTTCAGATACACACCAGAACTGGGATTGCTGGATCGTATGGTAGCTCTACGCTTAATTTTTTGAGGCACCTCCATACTGCTTTCCATAGCGGATGCACCAGTTCACGGCCCCACTCACAGTGCACAAGGGTCCCCTCTCCTCCACACCCTCGCCAACGTTCATCGCCTGTGTGCTTGCTGACAGCCGTTCTAACAGATGTGCGGTGGCGTCTCACTGTGGTTCCGATTTGCATTCCCCTGATGACCGGGGATGCTGAGCACCTTTTCATGTGCCTGTTGGCCGCCTGCATATCTTCTCTGGGAAAATGTCTATTCAATTCTTCTGCCCATTTTTAAATCAGACCGTTCGGGTTTTTGCTCTTGAGTTGTATGAGCCCTTGTGACTCTGGATGTTGACCCCTTATTGGATAGGTGGTTTGCAAATACTCCCTCCCATCAGTAAGGTTGCCTTTTCATTTTTTGTTGATGGTTTCCTTTGCTGTGCAGAAGCTTTTTGGTTTGATGTAGTCCCAGTTGTTTATTCTTGCTTTGGTTGCCTTTGCTTTGGTGTCAAATCCAAAAAAATCATTGTCAAAACCAATGTCAAGGAACTTACCAAAAATCCACCAACAGCGTCTTTCATGCGAGAGCAGCTGAACACTTTTCTGTCTCCACCTCATTCAGGATCACAGCAGCTCCAACCTCACAGGACCCCTTTCTCCTTGGAAGACTTCTGTGATGTTCTGTTCTCCTGGGGTGTTGTTTTGTTTTGTTTGTTCATACTTTGTTGGTGACAGTTAAGTGGTAGCTGAAAATGGCCCCCAAAGGCATCCGTGTCCCAATCCCCAGAGCCTGAATATGTTACCGTATGTGGCAGAAGTGCCTTTGGGCAGCTGTGATTGTGTTAAGGATCCTGAGACAGAAGAGGTCACGCTGGGCTATCCGGTGGGCCCTAAATGCAATCACGGGAGCCCTCGTGGGAGGCAGGTGGCGGGGGATGTGACCACAGAGGGGCAAGGCAAAGGCACAGCCGAGCAAGACGCCGCACCGCTGGCGCTGAAGATGGAAAAGTGGGTCACGGGCCAAGGAGGGCAGCTCGAGGAGCTGGGAGAAGCAAGGAAAGGATTCCCCCCAGAGCCCTTCCATCCAGGGAGGTCGCGCAAGCTGACGGTGTGGCTTCAGCCCAGTGACACTGGTTGCAGACTTCTGACCTCCAGAGCTGTCAGAGCATAGCTGTGTGTGACTCTGAACACCAGGCCGGTGGTAATTTGTGACAGCGCAGTAGGAACCCACGTAGTCCCCGTGCGGCTTCTCTTCCCCTGCAAGACTCTGCACTCTGAAGGGCTCCAGCCAGGGCTCAGCCCGAGCCTTCGTCTCCTTCCCCACCACCCTTCGAGCCCCACTCTGCTCCCTGGTGGTCCAGTTTGTTCCTTTTCCTTAAGTACCATTCATATCTTGATGACTCCCAAATTCTTATCTCCAGCCCAGGCCTCCTCAAAGTGCCAGATGTTTATCTCCAGCAGCTTCCTTCCTCTCCATTTGGATGCAACGTGGGAAACGGAAGTCTTGGGCCTCCCCCGCCCCCAGCAAGACGCCCCTCTCAGCTCAGTTAGTGGCTACAGCCCAGAACCTAGGTTACATCCTTGGTTCCTCCCTGCTCTCATCCTGCCCACTCCAGCACCTCGCCCCCTGTGCGTCCTGCCAGTTCTGCACCCCAAACATAACGAGGGTCTGCTCGCTCCCACCCCCATGGCCCCCACCCGGCCCAGGCCTCTGTTATCTCTCAGTGATGCAACAGCTCCCGTCACCACTCTGGCCCACAAAGCCTCAGTTTTCCACTTTCCATGAGATCCAAAACCAGCTTTCACAAGTACAACTCAAATGTGGCCGCCCCCGCTTCTAAAGCCCCACTGCCTTCCCCCGGTGCCCAGGGCCAAGTCCCCCAGCGCCGTCCAGTCCTGCCCGCCGGGCTGCCGTGTGCCCCGTTCATCCTTGCGCCTCGGCCCCTGCTCGATGCACTCCAGGCCTCTGACACCATGGCCGTGCCTGGACGGTGCCTGGCGTCCCTCCACTTCCCACTCGCCACTGTCGCCCAGCCTGTGCTTGGCTTGCTGCACCCTCCCTCCCACCCTGGTGTCCTGGGGGTCCCCTCCTCGGAGACGCCCCTCAGACGGCGCTCCCAGAAGCTCCGGCTCCTCGCCGTCACAGCACGGCCCCAACGTCCTTAGTTTGTTTTCCTATTTATTGCCCGTCTCTCCCTCTGGAATGAAAGTTCCGTGAAAGCAGGGGCCACAGCAGCTCGTCCACAGCTGTGTGCTCAGTCCCCTGCCCCCCCGCCCCCCCCACAAAAACTGTTGAACAAATCAGCAAATCGGCGCGTCAGCCCTGGTGCTGGCAGCAGGCTCCCGCACCTTGACCTTGTGGAACAGGCCCCTCCTTTCCCACGAGATGGATGTTCCTTCGCCGCCTCTGCTGGTGGTGGGGGGGCACGCCCCCGAGGCAGGTCAGCATCAGCACAGCCTCGTCCTCAGGGACCAAGACGTTTGTTTGCAGGCGCTTCCTGCTATGACCTGTCACTCTGGAATCTAGAATTGGACGTAGGAATGCTCCCAGGAGGGCCCTGCACTCTGCCACCATCTGGGATGGGAACTGCCTGAGCAGGAGCTGCGGGGAAGGGAAACAGCACCGCTTCTGGAGCCCAGAGCTGCCTGTTCTGGAAAATTCCTGCCACCGGATTCCCCTGTTGAAGAGCTCAGGACTGAGCCGCGTTCCTGGCAGATTTGGGATGACATGGTCAGGACGCTGCTTGGCTCAGCAAAGAACAAAACAGGAGGACGTGTCTCCCTCCAGGCGCTCTGGGCTGGAGTGAGGGAGGGCTCTGGGCAGGGTCCCGCCACGGCAAGGGCACGGGGGGCGGGAGGCGAGGTGAGAACGCCCGGCTGCGCCCTGCCAGGTGCAGTACCCCGGGATGGGGTGCACTGCGCTTCCTGCAGAAGACACGTTGCAAGCACAGGCCATCTCACCAGGGGTGGGGTGTGCCCAGAGGACCCAGCGTTAGGAAACTCCATTTGAGAAATTAACATCAAAATGAAAGATATTTTCCTTCTTTTTTTTTCTTCCTCTTACTTTCAGAGCTACCTCTTGGCGGCATGCTCCCACGGCTCTCCGTTCCTGGTTGAGGCCCGTCACCATGGCTGTCTGGAGAAGACCACTGGCCCCGTGAGCCAGGATGCTGGCGCTTTCCTTGGCGTTTGGCGCCCCTGGCGTGGCTTCTGCGGCTCTGTCAGCATGTCCAGAGGCAGTCAGGCTGCCTGGGCTGTGGGTAAGCCAAAACTCATGGGTCTTGGATAAAGTCTTCAACCTGCAAGCAGGACTTCGGGTTCCTGATTCCAAGGTCCTGTGAACTGAACACAACGTGTGAGCCCCTGCATTCACGGAGACACGATTTCCAGTTTTCAGTGTTTTAGAACCTACCTTCCTGCACCAAAGCCTCTCCCCAAAAGCAGGAACTTCTGTCTCCTAAGCTTTGTGAGGCACTGGGCCACTTCCAAATGGTAAGAGAGGAGATGAAATAACTTAGGGTTTTGCACTGAGAACAGGCCTTCCACCCTCTGGACAGTTTTTTTGAGAAAAAGATAACAATTTGAAATCCTGCTCGAAAGCAGCTCCTATACCGCAGGTAGGATAATAAATTCGTTTGGGTGAGCACATTCTCTCCAGAGAGCAGAGTCTGGGTGACTTTTTGTGAATTACTTTGCACAGACGTCCAGTCACACATTGATTCAATACGTATGTATTAGCTTCCCAGGCCGAGAGCCAGCCGTGCACGGGCCATGATGCTCTGCGTCTGGAGACTCGGCTTGGCTTCCCGGCAGGCCTGGGCGCCGGGTGGCGTGAAAGCAACAGGCAGTGGCGAGGAAGGAGGAGCAAGGAGGAGGAAGGAGGGGCAGGGAGGAGGAGGCTGGGGAGGCACTCGTCCGCTGGCCGTCCTCCCAGGGTCTCGGCAGCGACCGTGTGCCGACCAGCGGCTCCTGCGCTTGTTCTGGAAGCCGCTCTGTGCCTCAGTCTGCCCTGACGCAGGTAAGCGGCCTGGTTTGTAAACACACCCCGAACTCAGGAAGTTTGGCTGGTCTGCAGACCTACACGCAGGGCCTTTGGGTCCTTTATTTGACGTTCCTTTGAGCTGGACATAATCTAAGCGCCCCTCTACAAGGAAAGCTCCGTGAAGGCCATGACTGGTTCAATAAAAAAACAGTGAGCACCGTGTTCCCTTCCCTTTGAGTCTTCTTTAGGGAACAAGCCTCATTCCTCCCCCGGCCGCCAGTGCCTCCCGGCCTGGCCCTGCTCCCTGTGACCCCTGCGTCACCACTCGCTCTCCTCCCTGCCCGCGCCTCACCCCCAGAGGCCTCTCCGCCCCTGGACACGGCCACACGGTCACTCCCTGCAAGGTGTCTCCCTGCCGTGGACGTTCCTCCCCAGATGTGGATCATTTTCCCACTCAGGTCTCAGTCCTGAACTCCCTGTTCTGGAGGTGGTTCTCCCCCTGAGAGCAGCTGGGAAGGCTGGGGAGGGTGTAACTGCACCGGCTTGGGGGCAGCAGAGGGCTCCCGAGGCAGCGAGAACGGCAGGTCTGCGAGGGAGAGGAGGCCGGGACGAGCCTGGCCCGGGGACCACCGTTCCTCGGGGGCATCTGCAAGCTCTGGGAGTGGAAGCTGAGAGGCTGGAAGCCCCGCAGAGCCTCACACAACCAGCAAGAAACGGCGAGCTTCAGAGGCCGCTGAGGAGGAGGGCCCAGGAAACGGCCTATATGTTACCTGTGAACCAAGAGACCAGCCCTCACAGGGTCTAGCTCAGCTTCAAATGACCTAAATCCTTGAGTGAATCAAGGCACTCTGGAATTACGAGTGCTCGTGACTCGGGTGGCTGCCAGAGTCAGAAGTGCCCCCTCTGAGGAAGAACCTGACAGCATGAAAGGCTCGGATTCCCTCTACAGACTCTCATGAACGATACCTGGCACTTACCAAAGCGTAATGCGCTGTCTGGTGACAGGTAGAAACTAAATGTTTGGTGGTGAGCACCCTGGCGTGTGCAGAGGTAGAAACATAATGTTGAACACATGGAACTTACACAATGTTATAAACCAACATTACCTCAATTAAAAAAGAATGTGTATATATAAAATTAGGCATGTAGGATAATAAAACATGACCCAAAATAAAGGGGAAAACAGACCATAGAAACAGACCCACAAGCGGACACCAAATCTAAAATAACCATGATAAATATGCTTAAGTATATAAAACACAGGATTAAGAATTCTGACGAACAACTGGAAATCGTGGTTAAGAACTATCAAGATGAACCAAATGGAAATTCTAATACAGGAAACGACTATGACTGAAAAATTAGGACCATATTGCATGGGTTTAACATTGGATTAGACATAATGAAAGAGATAATTTATAAACTAAAAGCTAGGCTGGAAAAAACGCATCTAGAGTGAAAGAGAGACAAATGGTTGGAGAATATATAAAATAAAAGCAGGCAGGACACTGTGAGGAGCTCTAACACAGCTGAATTGCTGTCCCAGATGGGGAACGGAGGGCGGGACAAAAGCAACACTTGAAGAGACGTCACTTACCTGAGGAGAAGCCATGGGGGTGTGTGTGTGTGTGTGAAAACTTGTGGCCATGGAACAGCTTACAGGAGCAAAGCTAGACTGACCTCAAGATTTCAGACGTGGGAACTCAGCCGCATTGCTTCCCGGCCAGACGTACACTCCGTCCTGGGTGGACGCCGGCGTCCCCGTGTCACTCTCACCCGTGTCTCCCTCCTGACTCCCCTCCGTCTGTGATGCTGGTGTGGCGGTCATCAGTGCTGCTCCCCAGATTTTCTGGTTCTCCTCTGAGCACAGCAGGACTGCACTTCCAGCCCCCGGAAGTTAGGTGTAAGCAGGTGCCTGCCTTGGCAATGGCACGTGACAGCTGCACATGTCCACTTGAGTGGAAGCTTTAGGACCCAGGGCTCGGTGTAAGCGTGATGTGACGGATGTCCTGGTCTCCTTGCCCCAGGGCCAAGACACAGCCTCCTTCAGCCCAGTTCCAGGACGATCACAAGAGGCAGAGCTGATCTGTGCGTAAGAAATGAACCTGTGTCGTCTGAAGCCACTCGACACTGGGGTTGTTCCCCCGTCCAGACATCAATCCCTTCGCCTGCCTTTCCACCTGCATTCTCACCAGCGCCTCCTGTTTCAACCCAAGCACCAGGAGACCTTTTCTTTCTCTGACTTGGGCAGCAGAATCTTTCTTTCCTCTCAGAATCTTTCCTAAATCTATTCTTATTTCCTGTTCCTCTTTGCTGAAGGTGGAGATCTCTTTCACTCCCAAGACTACACCCTTCATCTGCTTCCTTTGTTACAGACAGCTGCAGCTCTACACGGCAATGGAATTTTCTCAGGCAAGTGACAAACATCTTGTCCCAGGGCCAAATCTGCTTCCCTCGTCGGACTGTCGGAGGCCCAGCCTTCCTGACTTACACCATTCTGCGGCCCAGATCTGACTGGCACTGCGGGCAGATGGAGAGAGGCCTCCCCGGGTCTCGTCTGGCTGGGGAACTCAGCCGGCGAATCCTCTGGCAAAGACTGCAGATGGTTATGGATTCTGGGCCGCCACCTAGCAGGCTGCTGGCATGCTGCAAATGTAAATAAACAAACAACAGGCTTTGGATGGTGGCTCGAGAGCTGTATGGAAACCAAGAAGGCAGCCCTGTTACGACGGCCTGGATGTGCAGTGAGCATCACCTCTCGGGACCAAGAGCAGAGGTCGGAGCAAAACACTCCATCTGTCTTTAACGCACAGAATCCGCGGCTTGTGTGTGTACTGATACGAAAGGCCGCTCCTCTCAGGTGAGCAAGGGGTGGGGAAAACCCTCTGATCTGCAAGACACAGTCAACTTTGCACTTGTCAAGTACTTTGTTATTCAAAGCGCCAGCAGATCTCTGAATTCATGTGCTTAGAGTTGCTGGGACACCTGCGGACGTACACACGTCAACTCATTTTCTACAAACGAGGGGATAATGAAAGGTTTCCGTCCCTTCCAGGCCCAGGAGGCTGAGTCACAGACACCGTGTGAAGAAGCCCGGTGTCTTCAGGGCACAGGTGGAGCTCCCGACACCCTCCTGACGGGAGCCGCTCCCCGCGGGCTCTGCTTGCTGTTTGCTGCCAACAGCTCTCCCCTCCACACTCCTGCACCGAGTCTCTGAATGACCCACCGGCAGGAGCCCTGCTCCTCTTACAGAGAGCCCAGGGTCCCCTTTCTCTCTCTCCTCCCCGCACAAACCCAGGAGCGACTTGTCTCCGCACCTGGCTGCAGCTGGGGCCGCCGGCTTCCCGGCCGGCGGGGGCCGGGCCCTGCCCCGGCGAACGCTCCGGAGCTCTCGCTGCCGCGGAGCCACGTGATGCCTCTCTCTGTGTGTAGCGCTCAGCCGCTGGCAAGGCCCGTGGCTCAGTCCTCCAGGCAGAACTGAAACAGCTGCCATTTGAGGAACTATTTAAAAAATACTGGTGTTCCTTGGAGGCAGGAGGTGAGACTGGAGGCAGGAGGTGAGACTGGCTTATTCCTTTGGGATCCAGAGAGAAAATGAAATGCAATCTGCCTGCCCCGCACCAGCCGTGCTTGTGGGCAGAGCAGGTGGCTGCCTATATGTCGGTCTGCGGAGGGTGCCAAGAAGATCCCAGCCAAAGTCCCCCCGCACCCAGCTGGTCCTGAGACGCTAAAATCTACCGGCCTCGATCCAGTCATCCTTGCCTTTGCAGTCTTCCCTGCTCCAGCATCCTCCGTACAAATGCAAGGAATTTCAGGAGATGATCCTTTCCCATTAACTCTTTGTTACAGCCTGAATTATGGCCCCGGAAATTCATCTGTTGGAGCTCTAACTCCCAGAACCTCAGAATGTGGCTGTATTCAGAGAATGAGGTTTCAGAGAGGTAATTAAGGTTAAATGAGGTCATGTGGGTGGGCCCTGATCCAGCTGACTGGTGTCCTCGTAAGAAGAGGACACGGACACACAGAGAGATGCGGGCGTGCGTGTGCACAGAGGAAAGGCCATCCCCCCAAGCAGAGAGGCCGCAGAGGGACCCAGCCCTGTCGGCACCTCCATCTCGGACTTCCAGCCCCCAGAGCTGTAGGAAAGTGCGTTTCTGTCGCCTAAGCCACGCTGTCTGCAGTGTGTCTTCACGGCAGCCCTAGCAAACGAATATAGTCCCTAATGTAAAGTAGTTTATCCGCTGCTCTGCTCTTGCCAACTAGCTGAGGTTTGGAATAGAACTGGGAAACAGGTTCTTCCCAAAAAGGGAAGGTCTGGAGAAGATTCCCCAAGAAGTGTAAGGGAGCTGAGCTCATGGAGGCCAACGTCTTGGGCTGGAAGGAAGAGAGAGAAGGGGGAGGAAGGTCATTATATCACTAGCATCTGATGTTTGTGCAGGAGCACGTGGTTCTGGGATGCCTTCTCACTCAGCACTTCATCCTGACGACAGTGTTGGGGGGAGATACTGGCTCCATTTTACAGATGAGGAACAGAGTCTCAGAAAAGATGTGTGAGTTGCTCAAGGTACCCCCAGAGCCTGGATTCAAATCCAGTACGATGGAGTCCCACTGAAGACAGGGTGGCTGTGGCCAACCCCGTCCTCTCACTCACTCCCCCGCTGCACAACCTGCCCCAGCCTGTGGGAGCTGGACTTCCCCAAGAACAAACCGCCCTCCAACCTGCCAGCTTTACACGGCAGCACCGGTTTTACTGCCACAACTGGGCACCTCCTTGGGGCCAGAGCTGTGTCTTAGTCCCCCTGTAACCCAGCAGGACCTTACGGGGCCTTCCCAGGCCGACCCTTCCTACCCACGTCCCCCACCTGCCTCTTGTTCGTAGAAGAGCTTTAGTCCCCCAGGCCTCCCCTGGGTCACGGAAGGCGGCCCAAGAGCTCACGGTTGGGAGGACGGGGACATGAAGTATCAAAGGACAGCAGCTGGGCCAGGAGACCTGGTGACACCTTGAACAACAGACCAGCCACATGGTAGAGTCACAGAATCTTCAGTCCCTCCCTGAAGTGTCTGACGCACACTCCTGAGCTGTTCTGCAGACACTAAAACCCCCACCAGATGGAAGGCGTTCACGACACGATGACCGTGTGCACGTGGCCCCCAGACCAGCTGGAGCCTGAGGGTTGGTGGTGTGAACCCCTGCGACCCCGCCCTGTGACCTCACCATCCACCAGAGAACTAACTGCATGAGCTGCTCACACACCCTGACCCCTCCCTCCCTGGCCTTGACAATCCCTCCCCTGAAGCCCATCTGGGAGCTGATGCTCAAAAGGCCCAAATTCCCAGGCGCAGTCACAGCGAACCAGCCCCTCTGCAACAGAAACTCGTCCACAGCTGCGTTCAGAGCCACCCACTGTGGGCTCTTCACTGCAACACCACCTGGAAGGCTCTTGTACACGGAGCTGCCGGTGGCAGTAACAAAGCTGTTGACTAAGGGCAGGGCCCCCACTATATAAAGAGTGGGTGCATTTAGCAACATGCAGTTGTAAAGAACATGTGGCCAGGGTGTGGTTCTGCAGCAAACCCACCCCATCTCACTGTCCAGGATGAAGCCGGGCCCCTAGCTCCCCAGTTCTGAATCGGCCCCTGGACGTGCTGTGTCCCCCTTGCTCAGTGAGGCCAGGGCTGGCCTCATGGGTGTACAGCTCAGAAGGGCCGGTGCTTGGCTTAACGCTCTGTTCTCTCCATCTTGAAATTTTTTTAATTTTTGAACAAGGGACCCCCCTACTTCCATTTTGCACTGGTCTTGAGAGAGGCCTCATCCCTCTGTGTCAGAGCAGAGACGTAAGCTGCGGAGAGTTCTCAGGCTCCGGGTCTGTAAGTCAGAAAGCAGACCGGGGTATCTCAGTGGGGGCGGGGCGCTGCCCTGAGCACGGGGCCTCCCACCAAGCAGGGCCAGATTTGCCATGACGGGGTCCGGGGGTGTTGCTAATCTGGTCACACTCAGGGCCACCCAACTTCAAGACCTGACCCGGAGGAGGCTTTGGGAAGAGGCCTGGCCGGTGGCCACAGAGACTCGCAGTGTTGGGGAGGGCCAGGGTCAGAAGCCAGGAAGTTCTGTCCAGAACTGCTGCAGGACACCCGGGAGCAGGACTCAGCCAGTGAAGCAGGAGCCGGCCAAAACCAGTGGCCGAGTTCGGGGACCAGACCCCCTCCCAGCTGGGAAACAGGAAGGGAGAGGGGAGGGTCCTGCGGGCCCCCAAGTACCTCGGGGCAAGGACCTACCCTCCAGCAGTCAGAGTGGAAGGACCCCGAGCTGCTAACTTGGAAACGTGGTAACAGCCGGCGGCAGGGAGCCCAGTGATGGCGCCCAGCTGACGGTGAAGGTCTTCGTGCTAAACCTTGCATCTGCGTCTGTAGCATCTGCGTAGCTCTGGCCGTATCTGCTCTTACTTGCTGCTGTTTAGCAGCAAATTTTGGTCAAAACCCTAGAATTTAAGAAGGTATGGCTCACCTTGTGATGAACCTATTTACAAAACAGAGTCACAGTCGCTGAAGACAAACCATTACCAAAGCAAGGAAAGGGAGGGATAAATTAGGAGTGTGGGATCAGCAGATACACACTACTGTATATAAAAGAGAGAAACAACAAGGTCCTGCTGCACAGCACAGGGAACTACACTCCATACCTCGTAATAAGGGCCTATAATGAAAAAGCGTATGACAGAGAATATGCATGTATAACTCAATCACTATGCTGTGCACCAGAAACTGATGCAACACTGCAGGTCAACTCTACTTCAATCAAAAAAAAAAGACACAGCTCACCCTCAATGTCTGTGCAGCAAACTCCCCTCCCTAGGGAGTTAAAGCTCGCTCTCATCTCCGGCTCTGTTTCTCTACAGAACCCCAGCGCCTGCACATGGGACGACCCCCCAGAGCACATGTATGTCTCCAGCAGAAGCCTCCTGGGGGCACCCCACCCCAGGCCTCTCCTCTCTCGGCCCCGCCCTCACCTCCATTTGCCCTTCCCTGGTTGGGGTCAGGGGTAGGGGTTGGAGGGCCACCTCCTCCCAAACCAGAGCCTGTCCCTCCCTGCCGGTTCAGGGCACTGGCCGTGAGACAGAGCCACCGGGAGCACAGGACAGAGCCGGACAGTCCTTTAACTCCTCCCACAAGACACTCCACCCCTTTGTACGGGGGCAGGGGGGGTGGTCTGTAACCGAGACCCCACTTTCCCCCTCCCGCAGATGTGAGCCCCTGCCCCTTGGAGAGCAGAGGGCAGGGCACCTGGAGGCCCCTAGAGGTTAGGGTGTGTGGCCAGCTTCGCCTGCACCCCGCACACATTCCTGGTTGCCAAGGGAGGGTCCTGCAGCACCGTGTGGGCCAGCAGGGTGGGTTCCTGGCACCAGAGGAGAACTCCCGGTGGGCGTGAGTCCTGGAGCTCCATCCAAAGCAGTTTACCACCTTTGTCCCTTCTCTCTGAAAGACCCGCCTCTCCCTCGGCCGACTGGGAAGCCATTGTTCTGCTCCCACCCTCCTCACTGAGAGTGAAGCAGCATCGATCTGGTTGAACCGTGTGAAACTGCCAATATTGGGCCATTTTTTATTTACCACAAATGGTAATTTCATGCATTCCAACAAGGCCCCCAACATAAACCCGGATCCTTAATGCACTTTTTATCTCCCAAGTCCACCTCCTTCACCTCTGCCCCCCGCGTCGCTATTCCACACAAATTCAGCTCCACGGGTCCAACCAAAGGCTGTTCGTCACGCGAGAATACATTTTACTACTAGCGGGAGCGCAACCTCTGTAGTTCTCGAGGTGGAATCCATGGGTGGTAACCTCTTAAAGACTTCATGTGACTTAAGACTGTCTTTATTTCACTTCCACGCTTAAATGATTATTTGGCGAGATCACACCTTTTCCCTTGGCACCTTGGAGCTATTCCTCCCGCACGTCCTGATTCCGGCGTCACTGATGAAGAATTTGTTGCTTTTGCAAAATTGCATTTTCTGTTTCCAAGATATCCAAATAGTCTTTTTTCAAAGCTACGTGTTCTTATTTCATAATCACCATCTTTATGGATGTGACACCTTCCTTTATTTCTTTGAGAATTTTGTTTGTTTTAAGGTTTTAGTGGTAGTAGCTTTACTGAGGTGTAACTTACAGCCCGTGAGCAGGTATTCATTGTAAGCACGCAGTCATTCTTAATAAACGTGCAGAGCGGTGCGACATCACCAGCATGGAGTCCTAGGGCTCTCCCACCCCCGAACGAGCTCTCGCATGGCCATTTGCATTCACTCTTCCCATTCCTGCCTGAGGCTGTTATCATGATATGCTGTCTATCTCTGCATTGTTCTTCTTTTTCAGAAATCTTTAATAAATGCTCTCACATGACACACGGTCTTTGGCGTCTGGCTTTGTGCCTCTCCGCACGCCGTCCTGGAGGTTCACCCCGCGCTAGGGTGACGCAGTAGTGCACGGTCTTTACTGCTGATGAGGAGTCCGTTGTGCCACGTTTTATCCAGTGCCTCCTGTGTGCACTGTTCTGAGCCCATGTCACTGCGGTTTGCAGTATGCATGGGGGACACAGCCACCCCCATCCAACCCGGAGCCTCTTCTGGAGGAAGACACAGCCACCTCTTTAAGAGAGCGCAGTCCGGCCTCGTCACCCACCACTTCAAGATGAACCACAGTTTCTTCCTTCCACAGCGGATCAGAAACAGGTGTGCTCCTGTGAGTCCAGCTCCTGCCTCCATCACTCACTGGCGCCTGGGCTGGCTTCCAGGTGAAGTTAGTCTCAGTGGGTAAAGGCTGGGGGGGGGTTGGGGGCGGGCGCCAGAAGCTGGAACTTGCCCACAGCTCCTCACAGGGCCACACGTCTTGTCCCGAAGCGTGCAGCTTAAAGTTGGCTCTTCCCTGAAAGGAATATGTTCTGAATTTTTTAATGCTTAAAAAAGGAAAGAGAAAAGATAAAAAGGAAGGAAGGCAAGGAAGAGTCATTTCCATCTTCCTTCTCTCTTAAACCCATCTCTGGACACGTTTGTTGGCAGCCCTGCCAGCTGTTGACAGTATCTGAGAGTTGGCAGCAGGCTGCGGTGAGAAAACCAATCTCTGCTCCTCCAGAGAACTTCATTAGTGAGATATTTAAACCGCGACTTCACCTGAAAGAGGAAAGACGGCGGCCCCCCAGGAAAACTCCCCTCTCCTCACAGAGCTCAGAGAAGCAGCTGGGTCCTGTTTCTCGGGCCTTGACAACACCTCCCACTCCTTCCGCCTACAGGAACATTCTGGAAGAAGACATCAGTGCATCAGAGACACCACCTCTCCTCCCCGGCCTACCTCATGCAGCCAGACCCAGCTCGATGCACCTCCTAGTGTTCTCAGCAGGTTGAGCATCCCTGGGACTGAAAGGGGACAGAAGGGGAACAGAAATCCTGCCCTCAGGCACAATATCGGAGCTCCCCAAGGCTAAGAATGCACTATTTATAGGAAGACTGATAAATTTGTACACAGAAGTACACATTTACAGAGCATGAATGTCATACGGAATAGCTGGTTTAAATTTTAAAACCAGCAATGTGATATAATTTTATTTGTGTGGCAGTTTGTTTGGAAAACTCCAGAATTCAAGTGTTTGTAATCATTGACCCTGGAATCCTCTGCAAGGAATGTGCTCTAAGCCACCAATTCAATGGGAAAAAGGAGCCAAAACGTTCAATGACTGTTCTTGTTGTTAAACTGCAAAACTGGATACTGTCAAATTGTGGCACAAAGAAAAATGGTTAATTAAAGTAAGAGAAATCAATGTGTTGACATGACACAAATATTAAAAATGATTATGATTTATGATGATGTCATGGGATGTCAATTATGATTATAATGATGTCACAGGGGAAATACCTGTGATATAAGTTAAGTGAAAGAATAAGAAGATACATCTGGTATGTGACCCAAGCTTAAAGCTTCACGGGAATATTCCTGTATGTGGGCATGTCGAGACGGCATTATAGAAAAATGAAATTAGTTGTTTTCAAGTAGTAGGAATATGAGCGGAAGTTTTCGTTTGGTGGTGCCATATTATTTTTAAAATAACAATGGAAACAAAAATCAGTGCAAATTCTAGTCAGCTCTCTGCATCAATGCATAAAAAAAACCCTTTTAACTCATGGGTAGTTAATCTAAATGATGATCATTCCATCCTCAGTTCTAGAGCCTGAAGACAGGCTCTGCAAAAGGAAATTAGAGAGAGAGAGAGAAAGGGAGAGAGAGAGAGAGAGAGAGAGGGGAGGAGAGAACTGAAAAAGGAGGGGGAGGCAGAGGAGAAAATTAAGTAAAGTCGTCCAATCAACTCATCTTCAGTCTCCATTTGCTTTCAACATTTTCTCTTAAACTGAGCTAACTTCTTTAACTTCCTGAATCAATTCCTCCCCTGAATTACAATTTTTTTTTTTCAGATTTCATCTCTCACTCCAACCTGAATACCAGGTTCTCTCTTCAATTGAAATGACTGCAAACCAGGATCTATGGGTTTAATAAATATTTGGTTTAAAATCAGCCTGGCAAACAAAAGAGCAAGAAGAGTGTCTTCTTTCCAAAGCTACTGCCTCCACCCTTCAAGTGGTAACAGGGATAGTATTTTAGAACTGGGTAACACCTGATTTTTTACCTTTCTAATTGCATGACCTTTCCCCAGCTGGTCCAGAGCATCCAGGCACAAACTGGGAGGAGGGGATGTTTGGGGGAAGATTAAAAATGTTACAGAAAAAGTGCAGAGAGAAAGACTTACTTAATATTCAGCTTAATATTTGACATGCAGAGTAGGATTAACTACTAAAGCAATAGTGTTGCAACCAGGCTACAGCTTTAATAGAGGGTTTTTTAAGCACCTTTCTCTCCTCCACTGGCATGTTACCCATCAAGCCTGGATGACTTGGGTCACAGGTTCAGCCATCTAATGAAGAAAAGGCAGTGCCTTTGCCCATGACAGCTAGGGGTGGGGACAATCCTACACCTGCACTCCTCTATGGTAGAGGCAGAATATGACCACTGTAAGTTGAACAGCACCCTCTTCCAAATTTACAGGCTGAAGTCCGTAAGCCCCAGCTGTGGCTCAGCATGCGACCTTATTTAGAGAAAAGATCTTTGCAGAGATAATCAAGTTAAAATAAGGCAACAGGTGGACCCTAATGTAACCTGACTGGTATCCTTTATGAGGGAAATTCGCACACAGACAGCTACATGGCGTGGGTGCCATAAGAACATGGAGATGGCTGTCTATGAGCCAAGGGCAGGGACCCTCACAGCCCTCAGAAGGACTGCCTTGATCTCAGCCCTCCAGCCTGCAGAACCTGGAGACAATAAACACCCTGCTGTCAGGCTACTCAGTTTGTGGTACATTGCTCTGGCCGCCACAGGAAACTAATACAGTGACCACAGGGAGAAAAAAAATCCTCCCTTCTTTCCACTCTGAGGGGCTGTGGGAAAAAGAGGGGTGCTCTTCCCTCCTGCATCTGGGGCTCTGGGAGAGGGCCCAGTGGGGGACTGCCCTGGACCAATCCAGGATGCCATGCAGGGCGGTCAGGCGAGTGGGCCTTGGGCACACGCTGACTGGGCCTCCTCAGTTTAAGTGGGATTTGCAGCAGGGGAGGAAAAACAACTTTCCCCCTATGCATCTAGGTTCTAGGCCGAGAAGCCCCAGTAATAAAAGACAGCTCAGCGGGAGAAGCACAAGTGGAAGTTTAGTAACGCACACACAGAGTAGCTCCCTGAAATGGCCCAAGCCACCACCTTAAACACCACCTCCAGCTAAAGACGGAAGCAGACGTGAGGGGAGTGGGGAGGCCATTTAGGGGAGGTCAGCAAGCAGAGCACAGTAGATGGAAGTGTGGTTGTGACACGGGCTGGAGCTGCTGCCCTCCCCGCTGACGACTCCCCAGAGACGCAGTCATTCTCATCTTCCCCGCACAGGGAGGAAGACAACCTTACAGATCGAGATTTCCCTTATAAATGGAAATGCTCCTCACTAAAGGGGGAGTTGTGTTTCATTTCCAGAGCTTCTCCTGTGTCTGCTGTTGCTTAAAAATAACCAGCTCAAGACAATCCTGATGCCAAAGAGACATATTTTAGGGTGGGGTATTTTGCTCCCCTTCAGTATACAAGACCCCCAGTGGCTGAGAGTCTGCGGGGTGGGGTTGACCAAAGGAGGTCAGGGAGCAGGGCTGAGGTGGCTCTGAAAGGCTATCCTGATGCCCAGGCTCAGACCACTGGGAGTTGCAGCCAGGCTGCAGGAGGGATATGGTCCAGGCTGGGCCCTAACCAGGCAGAGAGACCAGTTTACAAGGTGTGCAGCTGAAGGCTCCAGCTGCAAATGCCAGCAAAGTGAGCAGCTCCCAGATGGACAAGAGATGTCACCCTCAAAGACCAGAGTGCTGCTAAGTACCCCAGCCGTGCCCCCACCAAGACATGCATGTAAGCCCCCCAACTCCACACGCCACCTTAGAGGCAGAAGGGGCAGAAAAGATATCTGAGAGACCGAGCTGGGCACAACCAAATGATTAGTTTAGGCTAACCTCTAAACTGGGATGGATCTTTAATTAATTTTTTTCCACATTACCAAGTTGTATTATGAGTTTAAATTCAACAGCATGTACCCAAAATGCTTCATCTGGAGGATCTCAGGGCTGTGGAAGAAGTGGAAGTGGGACCGTTCACCATCAGGGTCACTATTTTCAACAAAACCTCAGAAACCCCAGGGATGGACATCACGGCTCCTCCCGGGGTTTCTAGAATGGACTGGATGGATTCCAAAGATTCTCCAACTGCTCTAGTGTCACTGGCTTCAAGTGGTGGAGTTTCACAGCCTCGGGGAGCGCTAATTAAAGTCAGTGTCAGCTCCACGGACCTGCCACCACACCCCCAGTAAACAAAGGCTCGTCCTGGTCTGCCAGCCACATTAGATACTCAGGCGAGGGGCTAGACTGTAAGTGAGAAGCTGTCAGAGCCAAAACGGAAGTGGGCAGAGCTGTGAAGGGCTGTGAGCGTGAGCTGGGAGTGCGCTGGCTGGGAGGGCTGCCCTTTCCCTCTTGGCACTCTCGGGGCACCCTAGCACACTTTGCACTTGGGATGGGGAAATCCCTCCCAAGAGGGATGTCCACTAGCCCAAGGCCTTTTCAGGCTGAGGAGGCCAGTCTTTGACTATGAAACGTTTGCCGTAAGTAAACAGAACAGCTGTTCAGATAGGAAACCAAAGGGAACAGTGTGACTGTCAGGTGCATCGCCAGCCTCAGGCGCCCTGCGATCACAACCCTAAACGGAGCCCTGGGAACAGCCTGCCCTCCCCCAGTCCCACTTCGTGGTAGAAAAGGTGGCCGGGAGACGTGGTTGTTACCAAGCAGTCACTGAGAAACTGCTAATGCTCCCCCGGCTGGCGCACACAAGGGCACACAAGGCGACAGCTACTTTCTCTCCTCAAGCGTGAGGCGCAGTGCAGGCACGGGAGGGAAGACAGGGACACAGAACCTGAGGGACAGAGAAGCCAAGTGCACGGTGCAGCGGTGCACCGTGCACTCAGCTCGCGTTGGCGGGGCTGGCCACGTGCCGGGCACAACCACGGTGTGCAAGACACCGCAGCAAACAGAGCAGCACGGCCTTCGTGGAGCTGATGCTCCAGCAGAGGATCAGACAGGGAAGTGACCCGGAACAGAACAGCAGGCGGCCACGTGTGTTAGGACAAAGCCGACTCGGAGGCCAGACCGTGACAGTGCAGAGGAGGGAGGAGCTGTTATCTTGCGAAGTGGCGGTAACATCTGTCCACGCAGTGACATTTAGCAGGGACCTGGATCAAGCTGGGGAGTGAGCCGGGGACCCCCATGCAGAGAGCATTCCAGCAGGGGGAGCAGCCCTTCGCCCGCCCGGCGGTGGAGGAGAAGGACCACGGAGGCCGGGCCGCGAGCACGGTGGGAGCTGAGGACAGACCTGGGGCCAGCTTCCACAGGACTGAGACCTGACTGGGAACGAGAGAAGTTGCTGAAGGGTTTTGATCAACACGATCATTTGACAAGGCTTGCTGTGAGTGCCGAGTAGAGAGCAGGCCGGGGGGTGAGAGTAGAAGACCACGGAGGTGATGCAGGAGGGCAGGACCAGGGAGGCAGAGAGGGTGGAGGAGGAGCTGGGTGTCTGCAGGGGTGTCTGCTGCGAGAGGACTGGATGTGGGGGTGACAGAGGGGCGCAAGGACTGGGGTCTGAGCTTAGAGGTGCCTCAGCTGATGTGGGGGCGGACTGGGGCTGGAGTGCCTCAAACCGAGGTCGCCGAGGGTCAGGGACAGAGAGAGGGGCAGAGAGAGGGAGTCACGCCCGCCCGCACCCCTCCCCTCCCTCCTTTTCCCCACTCTCTGTTCCTTCATCCTCCTGTGCTCCGTCTCTTGCTCACGCACACCTCTCTCCTTCCCTCCACTGTGGGGCGTCCCCCAGGGACACACCTGCACCCCCACCCCACCCCGGGGGCGCCTTCCATGCTGTCTTTACAGTTGCTTAAGCCAATCTCCTCTCTGATGAAATACTGATGTCGGAGCTTGAAAAATCCGTAACGTGAACACTGCTATTCTCTGTGCCACACACCCCACCCCCACACTCTTCCAGACGCGCTTCTAAGTCTTGAGGCTTTGCGGAAGACTTCGTCCCCGCCATCAGCGGACGAAGGTGCTGAAGCTGAGAAGACAGCGGCGGGGCACTGAGCTCCCCTTCCCCACCCACAAGACTTCCGATTTCCCTTTATCACCCGTTCATGTCTGTCTTTATTCCGCCATCCCCATGCCAATATTTGACAGGAACTAGAGTGAGTCATGAAGTTTCCTACCATTTCCAAAACAAACCTTTAACTTAGGAATGAAGATGAAAGAGTATCTTTTTCTAGACCAAGAGTGTGAGCCAGCTGGACTGCTCTGTAAAACGATCACACCCTCCCGACACTTCGCTGACTGACTTGCCTGGTGCCAGATGAGTTTCTCTCTCCCTCTTTCAATCAGCTCAAGTAAACACGCGACACTCAGCCAGGTTCCACGCTCTGGCAGGAGCAGAGGCTTCGAAACATTTTCTCGTTAATTGTTTACCTTAATCTGCTTGTTCACAATTTCTGAGACAGAAAAGATGGATCGTCAGAACTAAGCCACTACGAGGATGTTCAGGGGACGGCGGGGGACGGGCTGCAGCTGGAGGTTTGCTATGTGACTTCTGTTACACGTCTCTTTCCGTTTTCGAGGTGCTCAGCAGACACGGACCAATGAAGACGGGACTGACTTATGTGTTGGGCGTCCCACCTGGCTGCAACAAGCAGTTCAGGCTGCAAGACATTCTCGTTGCTTCTTCGGTAACGCTGAGCCCTCGCTGGCCGATAATGACGGCCCCTCTTGTCACTCTGTGAATAACGGAGTAAAGAAGAACATGGAGTCTTGGAGCCTCGTGCAGTCCTCTGGGTGCAAGGACTCTGGTCCAGCAACCTGGACACGACCTGACTCTCCCGGGACGCGTCCAGCGACGTCCAGTTCACTACTGTCGGGCAGCCGGGTCCGAGTCAAAGCGAGTTATTCACACAAGCATTTCATCCCCAGTGGGAGACGTTCAACTCCAAGGGGCAACTGGAAAGACGACCATCCAAGTCTGTTCTTGTCCAAGCTCAGAATCCTCCCATGAGAGCGTGCCCCTTTGAAGTCAAGAGATTGTCACCATTTTGTGCCAGCCACTGTGTTAGCCTCCACGAGGCAACTTAAGTAAGGCTTACTCTCGGTCCATCAGGAGCTTACATTTAGTTCATTAAATTTTAATTGCCTTGAAATAGGCAGAACAGTATTGGTCATTTATAACTTTCACCAGTCATACATTAACTTATTCAATAAAAATGTATTGACTAGAAGTGACAGTCTAGTGGGGAGAGAAACATAAATAAACGCTTGGAACAGGAAGTTACACGAGCCGTGACGCAGCACCGCTCAGCCACTCGATCCTCCTTGAGGAAACTGGGCAGGGAGAGCTTCTCAGAAGCGTTGAGTCAGAACCCCAGGGCACTTAGCACCCGGAGGGGTCGGGGGAGGCTGCTGCCAGGAAGACCTCTTCCCTTCTGGTTCTGGTCAAGCGCAGCTCAGCCTGTTCGCAGCTGACTGACTCCAGGAGTCCTGGGACCACAGCCATAGTCACTCTTGCCCGTGAAGGTGGTGTGGCTAATGAGAGGTCTCGTGGCGACGGCTTAATGAGGTGAAATGATTAAACTGTAATTAGCACATTTATTATTTTAATAGGAATCAATGCTTCTAAAACCGCTGAAAAGAACTTAATCTCCAAAATAAATTAAGCCCTTTCCACAAGCTCCTTCATACCATGAACATGCCAATTTTTCTCTCAGTATAAGTCCCAAACTTCATCCTCCAAATAGTCCCAAGCATATGAACAGCCAGGCTAAAAGTAATTTAAGTTTCATTGTAAATTGTTCTCTGGGCTTTTCTGAAAATCCCAAGGAAAGGCGAGGAAGAGGAGAGCTTCTGCTGGGATCAGATTCTGATGCATGGGGATGAGGGAATTTTTTGGTAAAACCACACATGGTGCTCTCGAGCCAGCAGTCCTGCCGACACAGCCTGACACAGGCAGGCAGGTGGGTTGGTGTTTTCTCCCATCACTTGTCGCCTTCGCACCTTCATCCATCAGGCTGAGCAGAGAATCAATACCTAGTTGCCTAGCAGGATTTTTTAAGGTTATCACTCCCAGTCCTGCATTTGATGGATGTGTAATGTTGATCATATTGACTGGGAGTTGAAAAGTTGCCCTCTGCTGCAGGTTTGATGAGTTACCGTTTTCTGCCAGATAAAGAAGTTTCTACAAAGGAAGAAAAATTACTTTTCTGGGATCTGCTCTTGCCCTACAGAAACAGAAATGCGGCTAAGAAGCTTAAAGTGGAGACAGCAGACAATTCAGGCTTCACCAAGGACTATGCTTGCAAAATTTTTCTTCTTCTGTGCATGTATTTTGAAAATCACCATTCCTTTTGGTAAGAAAGAATTTTTAAAAGGCATTTTCTTTGGAAACTCCGAAGCAAAGCAAAATTATGAGACACCTGGGATAGGGTCTTAGAATAATCCTAAGCAAGAATCAACATGTATCAAAAGAGGTAACTATCAAGATTCTGATTCATTGTACAATGAATTTCTGTTTATCCAAAATGTTTCCAAATCCTGGGATAGTAAAAGAAATTTAGATCAAAAAGAGATACCAGGGAGTGCCCGCTTTGGCAATGGTCATTGCTCTTTTCCATGTTTGTAACCGCTTTCTCCAGCAGTGAGAAATGTACATTTAGTAACAAAAGTAGTGTCCTTTCAGCTCTGCTGAGGTGTAAGTGATAAATTAGGTTGTGATATGTGAAGTGTACATGAGACACTCTGAGGTACATGTGCCTTGTGAAAGGATGCCCACGATCACGCTCGTTAACGCACCCGCACACAGGTACCTTGTGTGTGTGAGGACACAAGGTCTGCTCTCTGCAAATTCCAGTTTACAGCACTGTATTACAGTGACAGTCACCGTGCTGTGCACCAGATCCTCAGACCTTATTTGTCTCATAACTGAGAGCCTGTGCCCCTTTTGCCCATTTTTCCCTGGCAACCACCATTCTACTCTGTTTCTGTGAGTTTGATCAATTTTTTTTTTTTTTTTTAGATTTCACTAATAAGTGATACCATGCAGTATTTGTCTTTCGCTGTCTGGCTTATTTCACTTAGCATACTGCCCTAAGTTTTGTCTACATTGCTGCAAATGGGAGGATTTCCTTTAAAAGACCCCAAATAGCCAAAATGATCTTCAGAAAGAACAACACAGGAGGTACCATGTTCTCTGACTTCAGACTCTACTGCAAAGCTACTGTCATTAGCAAGGTACGGCACTGGCACAAAAACAGACACATAGATCAACGGAACCAAACAGCCCAGAAATGAACCCACACTCATAAGGTCAATTAATCTATGACAAAGGAGGCAAGAATATACAATGGGAAAAAGACAGCCTCTTCAATAAATGGCACTGGGAAAACTGGACAGCTGCATGCAAAAGAATGGCACTGGACTACTCTCTCATACCATGCACAACCATAAATTCAAAATGAATTAAAGACTTAAATGTAAGATCTGAGACCATAACACTTCTAGAAGAAAACATAGGCAGTATGCTCTTCGACATCAGTCGTAGTAATATTTTTTTGTATCTGTCTCCTCAGGCAAGGGAAACAAAAGCAAAAATGAACAAGTGGGACTACATCAAACTACAGCTTTTGTGCAGCGAAGAAAGCTGTCAACAAGATGAAAAGGCCACCTACTAAAAGGGAGGAGCTATTTGCAAATGAAACATCTAACAAGGGGTTAACATCCAAAACAGACAAAGTGTTCATACAGCTCAACATCAAAAACACAAACAACCCGATTAAAAAAATGGGTAAAGGACCTGAATAGGCATTTTTCCAAAGAAGGCACTCAGATGGCCAGCAGGCACATGGAAACGTGCTTAACACCACTAATCATCAGGGAAGTGTGAATCAAAACCACAATGAGATATCCGCTCACACTTGAGAGAATGGCTACTATCAAAAAGACAGAAGTAACAAGTGTCGGTGAAGATGTGAGAAAAGGGAACCCGAGTGCAGTGTCGGTGGGTATGTAAAGTGGTGCAGCCACTGAAGAAAACAGTGCGGCAGTTCCTCCAAAATTAAAAAAGAACTACCACATGATCCACTAATTTCTTTCTTTGGGTTTTATCTGAAGAAAACAAAAACACCAATCAGAAAAGATACACGCACTCCCATGTTCACTACAGCATTATTTACAGTAACCAAGATATGGAAGCAACCTAAGTGCCCATCAACAGACGAACAGATAAAGAAGAAGGGTACGTAGATACAACAGAGCATTAGTCATAAAAAAGAATGACATCTTGCCATCAGCAGCAACATGAATGGACCTAGGGGGTGTTACACTAAGAGAAATAAGTCAGACAGAGAAAGAAAAATGCTGTATGATTTCACTTACATGTGGAAGCTAAACAGAACAAAACAAAACAAATGGACAAATGCAGCAAAACAGAAACAGAGTCACAGATACAGAAAACGAATGGGTGGTTGCCAGGGGGATGGGTGAGGGGGCTGGGAGAAGTAGGTGAGGGAGACCGAGAGGTGGAAACGTCCAGCTGCAAAATAAACGAGTCACGACTGTGAAATGCACAGTGTGGGGAATACTGTCCAATAACTATGGGATATCCTTCTGGAGTGACACATCATGACTAGGCTTTGCGTGGTGATCCCTTTGAAATGTGTAGAAGTACTGAGTCACTCTGTTGTGTAACAGGAACTAACACAGGGCTGCAGGTCAGTTATGCTCCAGAAACACACAAAGAAGAGATCAGATTTGCGGTTGCCAGAGGTGGGGCGGGGAGGGGAACTGAATGAAGGGACTCAAAAGGTACAAAATTCCAGTTATAAGATAAGTAAGTACTAGAAACATACAACATGATAAATATAATTAACACTGCTGTGTTTTATATACAAAAGTTATTAAGAGAGTAAGTCCTAAGAGTTCTCATTCTAAGAAAAAAGCTGTTTTCTATTTCTTTAATTTTGTTTCTATGTGAGATGATGATATTCACTAAGCTTACTGTGATAATCACTTCATGGTGTGCGTAAATCAAATCATTATGCTGTGCACCTTAAACCTACACGGTGCTGTTTCTCAGTTACGTTTGAGTAAAAGTGGAGAAGAGACAATTCACGGTGGCAGAACTCAGAATGTTCCCGCTGGGGAGTGACGGTGTTGGGAAGAGCAGCAGGGAGGCTCCTCAGGGGCTGGTGATGTTCTGTGTCTTGGTTTGAATGATGGTTGCAGTGGTTTATACGTTTGTAAAAACTCTTCAAGCTGTTCACTTAAGATTTGTGCATTTTTCTGTGTATAAGTTATATTTCAATGAAAAGATTTTTAAAAATCTTATTTCCTTATTCATTTCACTAAATAAAGCGAGAACCAATGTATCAACTCAGTGTAGCAATCAGCACCCTTTGAGCCACGACTGTGGTTTCTAAATACTATTTCCCACTAAAGGGACAAAGAATTTCAGAGAAATGGCTGCTTCTATGTCTGGGACAGGAAAGGAAAGTGGTAAGCCTGCATCACACCGAGCAGCAGGGACTCTGTCTGTTAGAGAGCTATCCTGAGTAACACCACACAGATCAGGGGTAGAAAAACTGCAACATCAAAGTGAGGCAACAGAGGAAGGGGAGTAAGACACTTCAAGTATGTTAGTGTCTATGGATCAGTTCATAATATCAAACAAACAACCCTTATTGGTCAGTCGACTTTGGAGGACGGAAACTTATTTTGATGTATTATAAATAAGGGAAAAGAATCAAGCATTTATTTTTGCTCTTTCTACATCACCCGCATTTTAGTGTAACCAAATAATTGAAGAGAGCATGTTTCTGTTTACAAAGGGACACGAGCTCATCAAGGAAGGACTGACAAAATGAGGATATCACCACTCGCAGCTCCTAATGAGAGAGCGGGCCTGGGCGGTGACGGTCAACGGCCGGAAACCACCTGAGCGAGAGGCTGCAGACACGCCGCCGCCGGTGGGCGTGCTCAGCACGGCCTACGCAGCACTTGTGCCTGACAACAACACGCGCGCTCTGGATCTGCTCAAGCTCTGCTCATTGACATGAAACTTGAGGGACAGAGGACACATTCAACGGCACCACGGGGACCACGGCCAAACCCAGACCAAGGCAAAACTACAAGAACAACTTAACTTTCTTCAAAGAAAACTGCAATGAAAACAGGACAGAACAGAACAAGAGATGGAGAGTGGATCTGTGTATTTACAGAGATTTAAGAGTCAGTTGCAAGATATGGGCCTTATTTGTGTCCCAATTCAACAACCAACCATTAAGAAGTAAGTAGCAAGAGGCAACAAGGAGAAAGTAAACAGTGACTGGACATGAGAGTAGTGTTCAATTTTAGCGTCGACGGAATTGCGTCATGTTTTCACAAAAAAAGGAAGGGGGTCCTTGCAGAGGTACACACTGAACATCTGCAGAGGAAATAGCACGATGCCAAGATCTGGAGTCAATGGGGATGTAGATGCACGTCCTTTTATTTATTTATTTATTTATTTATTTATTTATTTATTTATTTAGGTGGGGGGGGATGTAATTAAGTTTGTTCATTTATTTCTTCTTAGAGGGGGTGCTGGGGATTGAATCCAGGACCTCATGCATGCTAAGCATGTGCTCTACCACCTGAGCTACAGCCTCCTTCCCCTGTGGGGATGTAGATGGAGACAGATCGGCCAGGTTTCAACAGCCACTGAAGCTGGGCATACTATTCTGCTCAGGCTGCCGTAACAAAACCACGGCGGCTGAGCAGCTTAGACAACAGACATTTACTTCCTCTCAGTTCTGGGGCCAGAGCCCAAGGGCAGGGTGTTGGCAGGTGTGGTTCCTTCTGAGGCCTCTCTCCCTGGCCTGCAGGTGGCCACCTTCTCACTGTGTCCTTACGTGAGTCTTCTTCCGTGCACACGTGTGTCTCTGTCCTAATCTCCTCTTCTTACAGGGACGTCAGTCATGGCACTAGGCCCACCCGTGTGACTTCACTTTACCTTAATTACCACTTTAAAGACCCTTTCTCCAAACACATCCATAGTCTGAGTTACTGGGGATTGAGAATTCAACCTGTGAACTGTGGCGGGACACAACTCAGCCCATAACACTGGGCAATGAGCAACCTGGTTCATTATACTGTTCTCTCTAATTTTGCATACACTTGAAATATTCCACATAGAAAGTTTTAACATGTTTTTAAAACTGAGAAAATCAAGGAGAAAGAAAAAGCAAGCTTAGCTACTGTGAACTCCACCAGCTCTGGATAGGAACACAATCACTTATCTTCTATTTGTCCAATGAACGGCTTGATAATCCATCGTCACACCAGCAGATCACCTTTTCCGTTCATGAGGCACCTCCACCCGTGATGTCTAAGAAACCCAAGAGGACATCAGCCCAAAGTTTAGTCAGATCTCCCCCAGCGCCAGGCATCGAGGGAACCAGAGGCTCCTTAGCTCGCCACTGACTCAACTTCGCTGTTTGAGCTGATTCCACGACAACATAGCAGACGTATTTACTCAGCACAGCAGTAAGAGTGACCTTATGGTCCAGATCATGACACAGTATGAAATGTCTGAGGGAGAACCTCTCCATGAGAGGTCCAGCCGTTGCACATAGGTACCAAAATTACAGTCCTTAGCTTCCAGCTTTTTTAGTTCACTTATGCAATTTCTCATTAGGATGCTTCCAAGAGAACTGAGTCAGGATAACGCCAGAACATCATGGACTCAGAACACCCAATTCACGAAGACAAAATAAGATAAATATCCAAATTAGCTAAATGGGAGAAGAGTGGTTAATACATAGAATCATAGAACTCAGAGGGCTGACCTCCGCTTCTGGCAATATGGCAGATTTGAGTAACTGAGACCCCTCCCTCCTAGAAATGATACACAAAATACAATAAACATCCTTTAAAATGCATAATTAAACATGTAAGAATGTAAGGGAGAAGCCTAGGGACTAAGCAGGAACAGGACCAAAAAGCAGAAGATCAGATGGCCCTGATGACTTTCACTGGACTTCACAGCCAAGATGCTATCATGTGAATAGCTCTGTGAGGACAGGAAACAAAACCTTGGACCCACGGAAGGAAACTGGAGCAGAAGCTCTAATCTAGGGTCAGGCCCCTCAGGGGCAGACAACCTCAGTGGAAGTGTGAATTGAGAACAACACATCAGCAAAGGGTGTGACGGGATGGCTTTCTGGTCTTGTCTTGTGTTTTGAGTCCACTTGTCTTTAAAACCCATACTACTCTGAGTGTTGTAACCATGCATAGGCCTTTTCTCTCCTGGGTCTGCACTTCAAATTTGTACTTCCTTTGTGGTCTGGGAATCCCTACATTGAAAAAGTCACATAAAAAGCCATCTCAGGCTATAATACCTCTAATGTGCCTGAAAGAAATGTGTGGAGGGACACACCGTTAACTCAGCCTACAGGGTTGCAGCAGATAAAACTCCACCAAACATGAGCTCACAATCCATAATTAAATGGCACACAAGAAATTCTGGAACTGAAGCCACTCACACATAACTGAATCATCTGAAACCCACAGATTTTAAATGACTTGCCAAAGCCACATGACTTTTCAGTGGCTGAGCCAGACCAGAACTCGTCTTATGAGTGGCTTGCAAAGTATTTTTTCCTTCCAGCAAACTACCTTCTTTGCATGTGGAAGTGTTTTCTCTTGAGAATCTAAAGGAAAATCAAGTCTAATTGTCTTTAAAACCAATAATCCAACATTGAAAAATGAGCCTTTTGCCCCATATAGGCAGGTGGGTTTTGCTACTATGGTTGTTCAGGTTCACAGGTGTTCTCATCTGTATTCTAAAGACACTCTGCTCCCGAAAATGTAAGCTTAAAAAAGGCGTTACTCAGCACTCTCACAGTCTGATGATTGGAACACCCTTTCAGAAAGCAACGTGGTTCAACATATCAATAGTCTTTAACATAATGCTCCTCTGAGTAATTCTTTCTCGGGAAGTTCTCAGAGATGTGAACCAAGGGACAGTGTTCAGTGATGCTCATGCTTTGGTAACCCACAATGGTGAAAAGTCAGAAAGAGCCGAGTGTCTCAGGGAGGAATGGCTACATACGTTATAGTGCTTACTTGGACTAGATTGCTATACAGGGACTTTGATATATAAAACAATGTGGAAACAAAGGAATATAAAAACAGACATGTATAAATCAAAAGGAGATACCACTTACACCCATTAGGATGGCTATTATTAAAAAATAAATGAAATAACAAATGTTGACGAGAAATCGGAGCCCTTGTGCACTGCTGATGGGAATGTAAAATGGTGCGGCTGCTGTGGAAAACGGTCTGGCGGTTCCTCAAAGATTAAACATAGAATTACCATATGGTTCAGCAACTCCACTTCTGGTTATATACCCAAAGGAAATGAAGGCAGGGGCATGATTAGATATTTGTACACCCATGTTCACAGTAGCATTATTCAAAATAGCCAAAAGGTGGAAGTAACCCAAGTGCCTGTCAATGAAAGAAAGGATAAACCAAATGTGATGGAGTCATACAATGGAATATTATTCAGCTTTGAAAAGGAAGGAAATCCTGACACAGACTACAACATTGATGAACCTTTAAGACATCAGTCTAAGGGAAATAAGCCAGTTAAAAAAGGACAAATACCATGTGATTCCAAATACATGAGGTACCTAGAGGAGTCAGATTCATAGAGACAGAAATTAGAATGTGCAGGTTGGGAGCAGGGAGGGAGGCAATGAGGACTCCGTGTTTAATGTGCACAGAGTGTCCTTTGGGGAAGATGAAAAGGTTCTGGAGATAGATGGTGATGATGGCCGCACAGGAAGGTTGACGTGCTTAGTGCCACAGAACTGTACAATTAAAAACATGATTGAAATGGTAAATTTCATGTTATGTATATTTTACCAAAATAAAAAATAAAACATATGTACATGGATACACACAATATGTATATTATATATACAGCATGTATATATACATAATACATATGTACAGTTACATATATAGTAACTTATTAGTTACATAAAAAAGATGCGTGTCAAAGTAGGTTGGTAGGTATAAAAATGGATGGATTCATGGTGTATTCATTTCCCACTGTTGCTATAACAAATAGCCATGAACTTGCTGGCTTAAACAACATACATGTATTATCTTAGAGTTCCCTGTGGATCAGAAGTCAGAAGTCAGTACCACTATACATAGAAAACCCTAAAAATGCTCCAAAAACTGCTAGAATTGATAAAAGAATTTGGTGAGGTAGCAGGATACAAGCTTAACATCCAGAAATCAGTTGCATTTCTTTACACTAACAATGAATTAGCAGGAAAAGAAAGTAAAGAAACAATCCCTTTTAAAATCACATCCAAAACAATAAAATATTTACGAATGAATCTGACCAAGGAGGTAAAAGACTAATACACGGAGAACTACAAAATGTTGATTAAGGAAACTAAAGAAGACTTAAAGAAATGAAAAGATATTCCCGCTCTTGGACTGCAAGAATCAATATTGTTAAAATGGCCACACTGCCCAAGGCAATCTACAGATTTAATGCGATCCCTATCAAATTAACCTGGACATTTTTCACAGAACTAGAACAAATAATCCTAAAATTTATATGGAATCACAAAAGACCCACTATTGACAAAGCAACACTGAAGACAAAGAACAAAGCTGGAGGAATAACCCACCCAGACTTTAGATAAGACCACAGAGCTACAGTCATCAAAACAGTGTGGTACCAGCACAAAAACAGACATATCGATCAATGGAACAGAATACAGAGCCCAGAAATAAACCCACAGACCTATGGTCAATTAATCTTCAACAAAAGAGGCAAGAACAGACAATGGAGTAAACACAGTCTCTTCAGCAAATGGTGCTGGGAAAACTGGACAGCAGCATGTAAACAAATGAAGCTAGAACACTCCCTCACACCATACACAAAAATAAACTCAAAATGGCTTAAAGATTTAAATATAAGACAAGATAAGATAAATCTCCTAGAAGAAAACATAGGCAAAACATTCTCTGACGTAAATCTTAGCAATGTTCTCCTAGGGCAGTCTACCCAGACAATAGAAATAAAAGCAAAAATTAACAAATAGGACCTAATTAAACTTATAAGCTTTTGTACAGCAAAGGAAACCATAAGAAAAACAAAATGGCAACCTACAGAATGGGAGAAAATATTTGCAAATGATGCAACAGACAAAGGCTTAATTTCCAGAACATATAAATAGCTCATACAACTTAATCACAAAAAACAAATAACCTAATCCAAAAAATGGGCAGAAGACCTAAACAAGCAATTCTCCAATGAAGACATACAAATGACAAACAGGCACATGAAATAATGATCAATATTGCTAATTATCAGAGAAATGCAAATCAAAACTACCATGAGGTATCACCTCACACCAGTCAGAATGGCCATCATTCAAAAGTGCACAAATGATAAATACTGGAGAAAAGGGAACCCTCCTACACTGCTGATGGGAATGTAGTTTGGTGCAGCCATTACAGAATACAGTATGGAGATGCTGCAAAAAAAAACTAAAAATAGACGTACCATATGATTTGGCAATCCCACTCCGGGGCATATATCTGGAGGGAAGTCTAATTTGAAAAGATACATGCTCCTCAATGTTCATAGCAGCACTATTGGCAATAGCCAAGACATGGAAGCAACCTAAATGTCCATCGACAGATGACTGGATAAAGACATTCGGTATATTTACATGATGGAATACTACTTAGCTATAGAAAAGAACAAAACTCCATTTGCAGCAACATGGATGGACCTGGAAATCATCATTCTAAGTGAAGTAAGCTAGAAAGAGAAAGAAAAATACCATATGATATCACTGATATGTGGAATCTAATAAAAAGAAAAAGGGAAAAAAGGATACTATGAACTGATCTACAAAACAAAACAGACTCACAGACATGGTAAACAATCTTAGTTACCAGGGGAAAGGGAGTGGGAAAGAATAAATTTGGGAAATCGAGATTTGCAAATGTTTATCACTATATATAAAAATAGATAAAAAACAAATTTCTTCTGTATGGCGCAGAGGAGTATATTCAATATCTTGTGGTGGCCTTTGGTGAAAAGAGTATGAAGACAAACACATGTGTGTATGTACGTGGCTGGGACACTGTGCTGTACGCCAGACATTGACACATTGTAGCTGACTGTACTTCAATTAAAAATAGCAGTGTCACTGGGCAGAACCAAGGTGTCGGCAGTCCCGCCCTTCCTCCAGGAGCTCCAGAGGAGAACCATTTCCTTGCTTTTGCAGCTTCTAGAAGCTGCCTGCACTCCTTGGCTCATGGCCCTCTCTTATGCCTTCCAGGCCCACAGTGGTGTAGCGTCCTGCTTCAGCAGTGGCTTTGCCTCCCTCTTCTCTGTCAAACCACCTTCTCTTCCCACTTCTAAGGACACTTGTGGTTGCATTTAGGCTCCACTGGATTATCCACAGTAATCTCCCCATTTCAAGAGGCTTAACTTCATCATGTCTTTTGTCACACAAGGTATAGTCACAGGTTCTGGGAGTTAGGACGTGGCTGTGTGTGGGGGCCATTGCTCAGCGTACCCACACAAGGACGGACAGAAGGAAAGAAAGAAGTAAAGACGTGGAAAGAAATGTAATAAAACATTAATAGTAGCTACATGGGGATTTACAGAATCATGAATTATGTCCTCTACATACTTTTATATAGTTTACAAGCTTTTTGCAATGAACAAGTTTTATAATGAAAAATGCTACCTATATTTAAATGGACTTTTAAAATAATGCAAATATAGCTTTTCCAGATGTGGGATGAATTTCCACTAAACTAGCCGTCATGTCTGGTATAATTCTCCTCATGTCCAGAATAATCCATTTGTAAGATGTCAACCCTGTAACGGGAACACTGTCTATAACTGTAGAACCAAAATAAGTTGCCCACTTTTGACTTTATTAAGGAATGAATCCAGCTAAAATTAAAATAAAATTTCTATAAAAAGAGGGTTAATATAAAAAAAATGTGATGCCACAGTTACGATAACATACTGGACAAAACCCAAATCAACTTCTCTTCATTCGTAATGGCCTTGATTTGCACCAGGCTGACTCGTCCAAATTCACAGCTCCCTCTGGAAAATTCCCAGTGTCACCACCGTGAAGTCTCTTTCTTGCCCCTGAACACCCCTTGTGTCTCTGGCATTAGTACTTAGATTCACGCACACTGTCTGTAAACGCGGTGCGTCTGACGTGGCGCTGCCCGCATTGTTTTCATACAGCACGGTGCAGAGCAGAGAAAAACATCTCCCGAGGGGCCTCGTTACTGCTCTTCGGTTAGCGAAGATTTCCGTGTCACGACAGGCAGGTGCTGGGTGCGTTCCGGGGAGAACTGCACCCCGGCTCCTGCACCAGCCTGGGTGAGAGCCAGCACCACGGGCACCAGGGTGGAGAAGCTGCGGCTTTCAGAGGCCATGGAAGTCCCCAGCGTCACCCAGCATGTCATTGTTGGAGGCTGGGGGGGGGGGGGCGGTGTTTGCGAGGAATACAACTTGCACCACAGCTAAGCACGCACCTGTCCGCTGAAGGCTGCGTCCCCTCACACAACTGTTCATCTCAGGTCAGACGTTTCGTCAACGAACACCTGACATCTGCTCCCCTCAAACTCTTTATAAACGATTCAGGACATACGAAGCAAGCAGAAGAGATGATTCTTGCTCTTTTAAATATCCCACAGTCTAATGTGACATAAGACTTATACCCTACGACCTAAGCAGAGTCACAAAGCAACCCTGTATTCCCTCAAAACTGCCACAGGCGTGCGGGAGGGAGGCCAGGGCACGCAGCCAAAGCGGGGACGGTGAGCCAGCGCCTCACAGCAGGTGGTGGTGGTAAAGGCGTCTCTCTCTCCCAGGGGCTGAGGGCAGAGTGGTTCAATGTGACAGACCACGGTTCCTCATCGTAAACATCCTTTCAAGGACTGAACAAGAGCGATGTTTCAAAGTGAAGCAGGACTTTTAAAAGTTTACGTTACTGTGAAATTACTGACTCTTCAGTGTAGCAAGGTTCAAAAAGCAAATTTTTAGAAAAAAAAAAAAAACAGAAGAGGGCGAAGAAGGGACTCTGATTTAGAACAATGGTAGGAGGGCAGCTGCGTCTACAAACCTCTGAAGAGCACTCTGCTGAGCAAACGCTTTCCCTCTGGAGAGCAGACGTTCATCGGTAAGTCCTCCTCCCAGTGCAGCTTCTGATCTGCTGGGGGAGATGCCCGGGCACCTCTGCTCCCCCAAGGCCATGAGGAGATGAGGAGGGGAGTCTGACAGCTGCTCTCGGGCCCGTGTTCACAGAGCAACGCGGAACGGAGCTTACGCTCTTTGCCAATCACGGCCTCTCCCTGTGACACAGAGGGGTGCTGGCGCACGCGCGCACACTCCCCGTACCTGACGCTGGCGGAGCAGGGAGATTCAAGTTCAGAGTTCTGTCCCGAGGGCGCTGGATCTGTGTTTTCAACAGCAGCACACGACAGACTGTTTTCCTCCCGCATTAGGAAGCAATGAACCCAGGCTTGCCTGAGGAAGTTTCAAGCTGGAGGCAGCGAAGGTGGCAGTGTCACAAAGGTTGCAGTTCCCTAACTGCCGGTGCTTGCACCAGAAGCAGCAGCAAAGTCTTGGGGAAGAGGCAAGCTGAAACACGGGTGGTTAGTGTCCCTCAAAACAACGCATGTGGGAGACCACGAGATGCCTCCCCCTCTTCTCAGTCTGCAGGGGAGGGTGCTGAGGACTTAAGTGATAGGAGGTGCTGGGACAGTCAGTTCACTACAAACTGTGAGAACGTGACTCTCCACGAGGCCAGGGACTGCAACTCACAGTGCACCCGGCCCTAGAGCAGGACCCGGCCCAGTAAGTGTTTGACAGATGAACACACAATTGAATGAACTGAATGAGTGTGAATGAACACACAAATGCCACGTTACAGAGAATAGCCCCTCTTGGGGATCTCAGCCAAAGCAAAAGTAGGGGCAATTTGCCCAACCAGCGTCTCCTCTCTGTAGTATCCTGAGCATTGTTTGGGCCCATGGGAAGAGAAGTTTAAAAGGTACATGTAAATGATTTCCCCCCTGTTGCAGATCTTAGCAGGGCCCTGATAGCAAGGAACCAATCAAATCTACAAAACAATAAAAGTTTTTCAGGATTTTTTTACCTGAAAAGAGTGATTGAAGTGGCCTGTATTTATAAAATCAAAGTGACCGGCAGCACACCCATCCCGTTAGGATCAGCACTCACATCTTCCTGCAGAAGCAAAGCGCTGTCCCCCCAAAGCCCCTTCCACTCTCTCCTCACTTTTACAGCAGTCCTGACTCCTTTCCCCTGCTCCCCGTCCTCAAATCTGCCTGCAAACATTTGCTACTCCTGTCACCAAATCCTTCGTGAAATGTATTCTCACTTCCCACCATCCAGAAATCTCAACTTTCCCACCACACACTTTTTGAGTAAAAATGTAAAGGTGAAAACTAAAGCCAAACCTCACTTTTCACTTAGTAAAACCCAATAATTACTCTGCTTTCTTAAGCCAGATACTCCTGCTAATCTGACACAAACCACCCAAAATTAGCACTTTCCTTCCCCCTCAGTGCCAACGGCATCCAGTGACTCAGCCCGCCAGGCACCAGCCCCTGCAGCTCCCAGGTTTGTGCTCACATCCTTGTCACGACACACTCCCTCGTTTTGTAACCACGTTTCTTCTGCATCTCTCCATTCACCCCAAGAACCTGCTGCACTTCGGGACCTCTGTCTCTAGTTTGGACAGTGTCCAGCTTGGCTCTCCTGCCACACATGACAGCGACACAAGACACCTGCTTTCTGACACCATGGAGGAGGAAAGACGTCTTCTTCATGTATCTTCTGGCTAAAGGGGAAAGATCACACTCATCCTTGTGGGAGTCAACCTTCCAATACAGTAATTCACATGGTAAAATGGACTTAATACTGAAGTCACACTGAATTCTCACGAGTCCTGGATGACTCAGAAGGCACCGCAGGAATACCGCAGCACTTAGGGCTCGTCGTATGAGCATCAGCGATCCCTGAATTGCGGGTTTCAGAAAGGCCACCCAGGTTTGCGTCTGCGCCGCTGTCTCCTTGCCCAGGACACGTGCAGCAAGGCGAGCCTCTGAGTCGGCCTGGGAAAGCTCTATGGTGCTGGGTGCTTTTTTTTCCCTGAGGTAGAACTGACATATAACATTGTGTAAGTTCCAGCTGTACAAGGTGCTGATGTATTTATGTATTGCAATGTGATTATTAGAGAAGTGAGCGAATGCCCTTACCGTGTCACGCATTTACCGTTTGTCTGTGTTGAGAACAGCTGTGATTCAGTGTCGCAGCCGCCCGGCAGCAGTGCTGTTGACTACATCGCCGTCCTGTGCGCCGGGCCTCCAGAACTGACTCATCTACTAGTTGCCGGTCGGTACCCTTAAACTCCGTCCCAGCTCCCACCCAGCCCTCACCTCTGCCCCAGTCCCTGATAACCACCACTCTACTCTGTTTTTACAGAAAGGTTTGTCTTTTGGATTCCACATGTAAGTGATGTCAAGCAATAGTCTCAATTCCTAGTTTCTTGGTGTTTAGTTCCTCTAATATGATTTCATCCAGTCAACAAGTATTTAAGTTCCTAGCACGTGCTTGGTAGAATTTATAAATTTTGGTTCCGGCACCAACCATTACAAATGATCAAGGAAGGAGTCCCTCGAGGACCTTACCAAACAGAGGAAGCAGCACACCTCCCTGCCTCCAAGTTTCTGGTGGAGTTTTGTTTCTGTCTGTTTTCCCCGTGATGGTCAATTGCAGCACACGGAGCAGGACTCTCACAAGGTCTTCCCCGTGTCGCGCCGGGGCTGTTGGGTGATAGCGCACAAAGCGTGAAGCGTGATTAGGCTTGTAAATCATTTTCAGCTTATTGACCTTATTTCTAATGACAAAAGAGAACTGGACCTAAACTCACCCTATGTCAAGCTGAAATGGACTTAGAATAAATAAAAAAACATATGTAGAGATGTGCCCACCTCTCTCCTATCATATAACTCACCGATTCTTTTCAGGAGAAAGGGTGTATTCACTCATTGCTATTCGATTCCTAACTTTATGCAAGAGTTGGTTAACCTGAAGGCACAGTGGAGGGAACGGGACTCTGCTCATGACGAGCTCGCGCGTGGACTACTGGTACTTCAGCTTCCTCCAGAGCTCTGAAGCGGACGTGCTAGTATTTCCCGTAGCAGCATCAGGAGGAGTCAGACGATGGCAGGACGGAAGGCTCCACATAGGACAAGCCACTGAGATATGTCTTGGAGCTAACTGCTATCTTTTCTGTAGAGTGCCATTATTTTTTAAATAACCGGGCACTTCTGACACTAAGAATTTCCTCACTGGAATTTCTCACTTTCTTGATGTGCTCAATTCAACAGAATCAAAACATTAACAACGATCTATTATAACAGGTTAACGTTGTTTTACTTTAAAAAAACTGAAAATTTATTGAAATGACAATGCAACTAAACCAAAGCCTCAGAACAGAAAAGTTAAGCCAATCACACCTAGTTCTTGCTGTATGTTAAAAAATTTTCTAAAATATAAAACAGCATTTCAGTTATATCAGACAGGGGTATGTTTAACATGATAAAAAAAATTGCAGAGGTTCTAGAATGGCACGCATCACAGTTACGATGTTCTCTGCACTGCTGTTAACTGTGGACAGCTAACTCTTCTGAGCAAAGAATGAAAGTAGCATTTATACATTTCCTTTTCTTTGTTTTTAATGCAAGTTTTATCGGTTTTTGTGATTGTATTTGTATGGCTCCATTCTGGTTTCACATCAGCGCAGGTGAAATAAGCCTGAGGAATTTACGTCTGGTTTTATGGCGGTGGACATGCAAGCAGCGTCACAGTAAGACCAGTTTAAGTCACACTGCAGGGGATGGGGGACTGTCTGGGAGGACACGTGCCCTGTAAAAGCAGCCCATGCTTGGAAGATGTGATCTACACATGCATTTCCCTTTTGAAATAAATTTGCTGTCTTTGAATCTTATCACTTGTTTAACAGCAATATTTATGATTTCATTCTAAATATATTGAGGTTAGTATCTTAATAGCTAGTAATTCTAAGAAAAGAGTTAAAATAAAGACGATGATCTTAGCATGTACTGTGCAGCTTATGGTGGCCAAATTTCATGTAGTACAGTATGTGTTACATCATTTTAAAGTTGATCTGCTTCCCGCTCAGAATCTCAGGGTGTTTATGTGTATGCACGCACTGCGCATGTAAGTAAGTGAAACTGAAGAGGAAAATCTGGATTTTCATATTCATCATCCATTACAACCTACATTCAGAAGCCAAATTATACAAAACTAACACGAATGTCAGAAAAAGCATCTTGCTTGAGCTTATTGAACAGTATCTCACTGAAGGTTCATCAGTGAAAATAAAGGGTTTTGTGAACAGAGCAGACACTGCTTTGCTCTAGATCCCAACACCAGCCCTCTGCCCCAGGAACTTGGATTTCTTTCAGCTCTTCTGTTTGCCGTCTTCCTTGAGAAGAAGCCGATCTTGGTTTAGGATCTAACCGTTGACAAGGCTGGTTTTACACGAGAAGGAGGAAGAAATTCTTTCATCATACTGCAGGAAAAGCCACCATACATAGGAGCCTCCACATCTGTACCATCTTTCTTTGCGTTTGATAAGATCCACCCAGTCAGTCTTCCGTCATCAAAAGTTTGTGAAACACTCCTCCCACAGGTTAAGGTGTCTTATATTTAATCTCCGAGGAGGGTCCACCTTCAACATCCATGTCTTCTGAATCCTCCTCCATCTTCTATCTCAACACTGCTACCCATAAATTCTGCATAAACTGAGATGAGAACACACCAACGTAGCCCAGAGCCTTGGAAACACTAATCCTCTGTCTTGCAAGCCTGTTTGCAGCAGCGGCTGCTCAGATGTCTTAGTTGTTGCCACTTGGTCCCCACGTCTCCACAGACCTAAAGAATTTTTAAGTAATGATATTTCGCACCATCAAGACAACTGGGTCTCGTGTTTTTATTGAAAACGTGCACAAAATAAATGCTTCTCCTTCTCTATGGTAGGATAAACGATGTCTCACGATTCAGGGCAGGTAAGTACTGAAATTCTTTCAGATAACCTGGAATGAAATGTCACCTTTCTCTACTCTGGTTTCTCTCTGGGTGAAGAACAAGCAGAATTGTACAATGCTCAGGGTTCCTTTCTCAGCGGCTGCAAACTCTGCTCTGTTGGTTGCATGTGAATTTGCATTATGGAAAGCAGACATGCATGAGTCTGGCTTTTGTTTCTTCTATTTCATGGAATATCTAGTCTCAAGGTTCTCAAAAATCATTTAATCCAAGATCCTTTCCTAGACAACCATTCCAGAGATGGCTCGTGAGTCTCCAAAAGGCTATAATAATACTTAAAGGCAAGGGACGTGGCAAAGGTATCTTCAAATCTGCATTTGAGGAAGGGAGAATGTAAACAGAATCAGACATTCCAAGTGCTGAAATGGGAGCGAGTTTACGTGTTAATGCACCTAAATGTCAACTTTTCACTCAGGTTATTAAAAATAGCTTCTATTTCAAGGTGGATTTACTGCCAACCTAATCTTTTTTAAAGTACAATTAATATATCTTTGGTGTAAACGTTTGTAACAGTGCAGAAAGAACGAGAAATACGCAAACCATGAGTCCCTCACCCGATGCCCCAATCCTATTCCCCAGAGGTAACCACTTAAGAATTCTGTGTATCCTTCTTGACATTTTCACTGCATGTATTTCCTTAAAACACACACACGTATGAAATAATAATACACTCTGTTCTGCAATCTGACAATACACATAGCTGATCTACAGCAAGAAGGCTATGAAGTGAGGGGTTCTCTGCAGGGCCGTGGTGTGCTGTCTTCGTGGCAGTGAGGAGAGCACCGGCGGGGCTGTTTCTCCCAACGTGAAATTGTGAAGCTGGGTGTGGGGGGAGGGGCTGGGCTTTTACACCCCAGTCTCCTTCTGAGCAAGTGAAAATCATCACGGCCTCCCTGCCACTCACTTAAAAAACTAACACACTGCACGGCAGGTGCTGGGTTAGGCTCTGGGCATCCTGAGACTGGTCAGAGGCAGAGGCAGGGCCCCTGTCCCCAAGGAGCTCTACAGTTTGCTCTCCCAACAAACCACTGTCGCCCTGAAAGATCTGCTCATCAACTCATTCAAGCCTCCCTTTACTGAGCACCTATCATGAACCAAATGCTACTTTATTCACGACAAACACAAAGATGAACAAGGGTCCACATTTGCCTTAAGGATCACAGTCTAACGGGGAAATAGATCATTCTGTTTCTAACAGTGCTGGGAAACATGCACGGTGCTGTTAAGGAGGTGAGCAGCAGGGTCACTGCACTTAGCTTTGTAGGGAGGGGGGTGTTGAAAAGCATTCCTGAATCGCAAGGCTGGAGGGGACAAGGCAAGCAGGCACCTCTTTCGGGGCACGCAGGGAGCTGGTCAGGGCTCTGGAGCAGGGTCTGCACTCCAGGGAGCTGGGGTGCATCCCAGGCAATGGGGAGGCCCTGCGGAAGGCAGGACTAGGGTGGGCGTGAGGGGTCAGAGAGCTCACTCTCACAGCTGCAGGAGGCCGGGGAACCACGCAGAGGAGAGATGATGAGCCCCTATGCCAGGCCAGGGAGGAGAGAAGGACTGAGACGTTTAGTGGGTAAAACATCTGGGCATGAGAGCAAACTGAATGTGAACTTCGAGGAAAAGGGAGAGGTTAGACGCAACTCCAAGGTTTCAACTGTTGGCGACTGGTAGATGGAAGTCCAGTCTCTCTGGAAGTTAGGTTAAAAGATATTTTTAAAAAATGTTTTGCACTATCTGCAGCCCTCCTAATTGGTACTTACCCCTCAGTGTAAAAGCCTTTTACTATATTAAACACTCTCTCAATCCTACCTTCCCAACCAATCTTCTTAAAATAACCAAGTAACCTTCCTCACCTCCCACTACCTTCAACCTACCACAGTGTGCCAGTGGTCCCCACAGTCCCCCCGAAACTGCTGTAGCAAGGGTCACCCAGGAGAGGGGCCCCATTCCCAGACCTCTGTGCAGCACTGGGCTCCAGGCCAGGCCTTGATCGCCCCCACCTCTGCTTTCCCGGACGCTGCACTCTCCCGTCTCCTTTCCCTCCGCGGGCTCCCACTCCTGCTCGCCCCGAGTCCTATAATCAAGCCCCACCTCCTCTTCCCACTCACGCCTCCACCTGAAGTCGCCCCAGTCGTAATGTCATTCTTCCTAAACCCCAAAGTCATGTGTTCAAGTGCCAGTGCTCCGTCATGTCCAGTTTGTGCAGAACGCCTCCTTTCTCCCCCTTTCCTCAGCAAAGGCTGCCGCCAGCCCCTCACTCACCAGAGCCGGGTATCTGGAGCCACCGAGGCGCTGGCGGGACGACGCACAGGTGCTTCTGTCTCTTGCCCCCTGCTTTTGTGCTGCTGTGCAAAATGTCCCTCCTTTCTTTAAAAAATATATTTGACACGTAAAAAACATTATATACAAAGTCACCATCCCACATTTTTGCTTATTATTCCATTTTTCCTTTATTATTCTCATATTCAATAATTAAGTACAATATATCTAATTACATACAACATTCTATAACATGTACTGACTATAAAGCATAACATAATAAGCAACCGTACACCTGCCACATAACCCAAGGACAGGCACGTGACCAACAACCTGCACCTCCCTCTCTGTCGCCTTGCGACCTGTTCCCTCTGACGGGGAACTGGGAGCCTGAATTTTGGCTTATCATCTTTTTTTTTTTAAACAGTATAGTTTCACCATTTATGATGCTCAGACAATAGACTCTTTGGTTTGGCTTGGTTTTGAGCTCAGTAAAAATAGTATCAACCATACCCTGGAGCTTGCTTTTTCCTTACTGTTTTCTGAGAGTCATTCTTTTGCCAGGTTTAGCTGTAGCTCACTTATCGTTCACTACGGAGTAATATTCCTTAGTGTGAATCACCTAATTTACTCATCCGTTCTGCTGTAGACAGAGGACATGTCATTTTACCAGGTATTAACCATAGGAAGATGTTGCTATAAACAGTCTTGTATGTACCTCCTGGTACACAAAGCAAGAGCGCCTGAATATTCAATGGGGGGCTGGAGCCATAAGCTAGATCCTAAAGTGCGCAAATGTTCAGCTCCGTGCGGTGTGACCGTCTTCTGGAGCAGAGGAGCCTGTTCACACATCCAAACAGCGCATGAGCTCACACATCTTCCTCACCCAGGTACCATCAGACTCCTTAACGTTACCAACCTTACAAATATAAAACGCTATCTCACTGTGGTCTTAATTCATATTTCCAACATTTCTAGCCATTTACAAACCCTATGAAATTACTTCCACTTCTGTGAAATGCCTTTTCAAGTCTTCTATTTTTAAAATAGGAATTCTCTATATATTCTGCTTAAAAATCCTTTGTCAGTTAATTGCATTATAAATATCAAGTCTTGGTTTGTCTTTTCACTACATTGTTTATTAGCTTCAGTCCTAGTTTTAACATATTTGATTTAATCGTCTTTCTTTTAAGATTAGCACTTGTATGTCTCAAGAAATTCTTTCCTGCCTTAAGGTTTTTTTCATGTAAGCATTTAAATATTTACTTTTTGCAATTAAGACCATAACATATCTGGAACCTATTTTTAGGTACGGTGTGAGGTGGAAATCAAATTCCATTTTCCCACATGGATAACCATTATTCTAGAACTACTTATGGAGCCACCCTTCCTGTCCCCACCCATGGGCCACGCCACCTTGCCACAACTCAGCGTACACGCACAGGCTCTCTCCCAGGCTCCGTACTTCACTGCATGGCTCAGAACGCCCACCTCTGAATCACGTACAACACAGACTCTACAGTAAGACCCACTGTTTTCTGGGTCCCCTCAACCTTAGTCACAGTTAAAAGCATTCAGCCATCATAGTCCTTTGCTATTCCACATAAATTTAAACATCTGCTTGTCACAATTAAGAAAACATCTGTTGGAATTTCTGCTGAAAACAGCATTGAGTCTACAGATCAACTTTGGGAAATATGATGCCCTTACAACCTTCAACATTCATGAACAAAGACAGTTCTTCAATTGTATCTTTCAAGTCCCAAATCAGGCCTTAACCTGAACACTGCCTCCCTTCAATGTCTCTACTACTTTTCCAACCAGAAGTAGGAAAAGTGTGTCTTTTAAGTGCAAATTTTTTAGATAACTACAATAGTCCAAGAGAAAGCTGATGTGGGGTGAGTTTGTGGTCTGCTGCTGGAGTGGCAGCACAATTCTTCCCTACTGAATATATCTAGAATGTAAGAATGAGACCATGCTGGTTTGAGATGCACTGAGTCTGAGATGTCTGTCTGCCGTCCCCAAAGAGGCTGCTGGATGTTTGCTATGCTGTGCTCTTCAGGACAGAGGAGTCTGGACAGAGACATCAGTTTGGTGAGATTGCCCGTTGAAATTGTACGCCTAAGAAGGTAACTAGTGACAGGAGGACCAGGATTTAAACAGGCAGTGGAAGATGAAGCTATGCAAACAGCTAAGAAATTATCAAACACAGGGAAGGTTAACCAGAAAAGTAAAGTCAAGGGGGAGCCAGGAAACGGAGTTTTACAGAAGTGGTCAATATTCTCCAAACCTAGAAAGAAAATCACTGGAAAGGCCGTTGGATCTAACAATGAAGAGGCCATTAATGATAAAACAGATGCATAGAAAACCTACCTTCACTGTGTTAAGGAGAGAAGGGGAGGAGGTGGCTGGCACACAGCAGACACTCAGCTATCTGTGGAGGGCGTGTCTGAGAGAGACAGGAGGAAGGCAGACTCGTCCCTGAACGAGCTCAGCTGTGCACAGAGGGAGGAGGATGTCAGGGCATCATAAAACCCGGTCTCAGCGACCACCTCAGGAGCCATCCTCCTCAGTACCGACAGCAGAGCAAGCAGAGTAAGCAAGGTTCTGGACGAGTGCTTCTTTAGAGGGAAAAACAGACCTGGGGTCTTTAACAGAAATGGTGAGAGCGAGCGAGTGAGCGAATGTGAGAGCCACAGCAGCTGATGGCAAGGAGAGCTCTGGACGTCCGGGCAGACAGACAAGACTCCGAGTGCAGACTGGTCACCTTCTTGTCTTTGAGGTCACCTAATATAAACTAAGGAAGGGGTTTTCAAATTGTATTCTGTTTTCTTTAATGAACATACAGGCATGGGAACTTGCACAAACTGCCTTGGTCTTTAGATAATAGGCATCCATTGTGGGACTAGATCAACTATACATTTAAGGAAGCCATTCCACCACATAACTAGTTGAGAGAAGACATGGTAAATATTTAATGAAACTAGGAGACTTAGCAACTGTAATTAAAATAAAATACATTAAAATGTTTGGAGGCAGTTATTCTGTCTCACAGAAGAATGTACCAATGCCTAGAATAACGTACCTGCCGTAGAACGGACAGTAAGTCCTCCAACTACTATCTCAGGACACTCTGTCCCACTCAGTCCAGCACAGACTAAATGCACCTAAAGAGAGCACACAGTTCTCACTGTAAGGGCCAGTGGTGTCTGAAAAGGCATGCTACTCTGTGGGTAAACACGTATGTACTACAGATATGGAACATTATCATTTCTTAAGTTTTTTTTCCCTTTCACCTCCCATGTACCTGAAAGCATATTTGATATAATTGTCTTGGGCCAAGGCCGGCTTATACCACGAGGGGCGGGGGGATGCGACGCAGAAAATGAAGACTGACGGTGCTTATGGCAGAGGGCAGCTTCTCTCTCTCCATCACTGTGTTCAGTGGAGCTCTGATCCCAGGAAGGGTACTTAGTATGTTCAATCCAGTCATTGCCATGTGCTTTTACCTACTATCTTTTCATCTCCATTGACCTCTTGTTCCCTTTCCACGAGCACCTACCCTGTGCAGAGCTCAGGGACTCCCTGTAGGCCCTACAGAAGCTGCCGTCTACAAAGCACTCACTGTGCGCCAGGTCCCGTGTTACCTGCCTTATGTGCACCATCTTGTTTAATCCACACCTCATGCCCAAGAGACAGAAACTAGTATCACTGTCCCCATTTCACAGATGAGAAAATCCTATTGGAAAGCTTAAGTAATCTGCCTCTGTCGTACAGCAAGTAAGTGGCAAAGTGAAACTTGAACCCAGGTCTGTCTACTTCAAGGCTCATGTTCATAACCATTTCCCTGAAATAGCTGTGAAAAAGTCAATGTGCTTTTCCCATGTTGTGTGGGACTGGAGTTGGGTCAGCACAGAGAGAGAACTGAGTATGCCTGTCCACTCTGTACAGGACATGCAGCTCAGCCGAGACCCTGCTCAGTTCTGGGAAACACCCCAAAGATGTTAACTACCCTTAACAACCACTCTCTCTCCCCACCTCCTTTCCCCTCAGTGAGGGGACGTGAAATTATGAGGACAAAAATGCTTGGAGGACATGACTGTTTTTGACCACGCCAGGCAAGCGGCCTGAGTGCTCCCGACAAGCCGGCGGTGAAGCATGCCCTTTGCCAAAGGGACTTCTGTAGGCACGTAATAGTGGCTTCAGAAAGGAGGTCTTGGGACACAGAGCACAGTGACGCTCCCTCCCTGTCGGAGTGCACTGCTCTGATCACTCAAATGAATGGCATCCCCTGGCCACACAGTCACATTTCTGCATACACTTCCCTATTCAACTGAGTTTCAGGCTTTACTCCGAGAGAGAGAAAAACATAAAATAAGTGGCCTGGTACATCCAAGGTAAAAAGGAAAAAAAAAAAAAAGTTGACTTCTTTGAAATGCAAAAGACCTCCACCTCCAGCTCACCCCAAGGGATAAGGGACACCCCCCAAGTCCTGCTCGCTGCTCTTCATTTAAGGTCCCCTAAAACACAGCCACTTGTTTTCCAAGAACCACAGGAAGACCTTGCTCCTCTACAAGGTTCCACCAAATTCCAAAAGCTGGGCGGGGCAGACGGGCTGGCGGCCGCTGCGCTCTGGTTACTAAGGCACTTCGGCTGTGTTTCCTTGAGGATCATCGAGTACAGGCAGGGTAACAAGAAAGTTAGTCTGTGTCGTATCCCAGGATGGGTCCCAGCCACTTCTCAACCTCGGCCACAGACATGTTCTTCCTCAAAGCATAATCCTCAATCTGCAAAAAGATGAAAGCAGCTTATTAAACCAAAATGATAAAGACTTTTTAAACTAAAGTTTCCACAGGACTTGCCAAGAAACATTAAGTACCTTCCATTTCTTGTCTTGATAGCAATCTTTGGAGTTAAATGGAGATAGATATTTATCTATTCACCAAGCTGCCTTATTCTCTGGGGCAGAAAAACAACATGGAGTAGACACATGATGCTCAGAGCCTGGCTGGGGTGTGTGTTTGGGCAGGCGGGGGGTTCCATGGGAGGGCTAGAATTGGGGTAATGGGCTGAAATCAAATCGAGACATTAACTGGGTACAATTTCTTCATCCTTTCCCTCTTGTCTTATTCTCATTCACATGTAAAATAAAGCAGGGTTAACAGCTCCATTTAAAACAAGACAGGCATTTAGGGATACCACACACAACAAAACAGTCAACTTACCTGATCCTTGGAAATTTTCCCCACAGCAAAATATTTGGACTTCACGTTGGAAAAGTAAAGGCCGGACACGGCTGAAGCAGGTGCCATCGCCAGTGACTCTGTTAGCCGGATGCCTAGAGAGCAACGCGGGGAAAACGCTCATGGATGTGGCGCTGAGACAGGCCCCGCAGGTGGCAGGCACCTGATAAACTCTCGTTTACAGGTGAAGGAGAGTGAGCCCGTGCTCCTAGGCAGACACACGGCACAGCAGGAAAGACGTGAGCAGACTAGTCTAGCAAATCCCTGCCAAGGGGGTGAACAACTTCAGGACACACAGCTCTCCCCTGGCCTGGGAGAAAAGGCCTGGAAAGGGCTCGAAAACCAGTCACAGGGGCTAAGCCTGGGTCTCCCAGACAAGGAGCTCCCACCCTGGGGATGAGAACACCAGCTGGGCCTCCAAGGGCCCCTGTGGGGCCAAGGCCACCAGGGACGAGCGACAGCCAGTCTCACCAAGAACGAGCCCACAGCCGTGTTTAGAAAGAAGCCGCCTGTTCCTCTGAGCTGAGACCTAAAGCGAACGACGTCAAGGCTACCTGGTCTGCACCAGCACTGGGTGGACGAGGACACAGAGCAGCGCAGAGTTCAGCACTCTGCCAAAGAGCACCCACACTCCTTTCACTTCCTCGGCGAGGATGTCATGCTTCTGATTAACTCCACTGAAAACAGTTAATTGTGTTAACAGGAGTGTAAAAGAAAAGAGAGAAGGGAGCTGAAGGGAAGGGAGGGGTTCTGCGAGCCTGGTGCCGAGACGCTGGCAGTAAGCAACAGAAGGAGAGCGCAGCGTGAAATGTGCCAGGAGGGGGTACACGGTCCCTGATGGGGAGACACCCGGCAGGGAGGACAGGGCAGGAGAGGTACAGGGTGGGAGAGTGAGCTAAATTCCCATCTGCTGAAGGGTAAGAGAAAATAATCAAACTCGAGAAACCTGGAAATGGTGATGTGAGACTACTACTCCATAACAGGGAGCTCAGGCACTAGAATAAACAGCTAGACCTGGGACAGGAGGGAATTACCACCTTCACTACACCCCTTTCTGTATTTCCAAAATTTTCACCTGGGCGCCATTACTTTGGCACGGTGCATCTATCACAGAAGGACAGAGGCGCCCCACTCCTGCCCTCACCTGTGCACTGCTCGATGTCAGCCAGCCTCCACATGGTTAGCTTCTCGGTGTGGTCGGGCTGGCTTGGGTAGCCGGGCGCCGGCCGGATGCCCCCGTAGTACAGCCTCCGCAGGTCCGCCAGGTCCAGCCGCTCATCAGCGCAGTACGCCCACAGCTCCCTGCGGACCCTTTCGTGCAGCTCCTCTGCGAAGGCCTGGAGCCCAGAACACAGGGCTCAGGCAAAGCCGTGTCCTCGGCACCCCACTCCTTCACCCTCAGAGGCACACAGCACCTCCCTCGCCTGGACCACAGCCAGGGAACATCAGCAAGAGGGCCGGGCTGGATTCTCAACTCATTTATAGTTTCATCAACTGCTCTGCTACTCAGTTTTGGCCTCAACCTGGGCGCTGAGGTACCATATTCAATGATCTGAGGACTTCTAGGCCTTTAAACACTTCCCTGACGGTCAGTCTGCAGCTCACGGAGGCTGGAAGGAGAAGCTGGGACTGCTACAGCAGCCAGCTGCCCACTGTCAGCCTCAGTAAAAGGGGAGAGACCCCCCCCCCACTTAGGTGCCCCACTGCACAGAGGGGTATGCGGAATCCATGGAGGATTCCAACATTAAAACCAGAAACCCGTTTTGCATTTTTTGGGCTCCTCAGGGAAAGTTCACATCACAACAAGCAAAGACAGACACCAGAGTAAGACCATGAAGTCAAGGCTCTGAGGCGGCTCCCAACCAGGGCACCGCTGGAGCTGCTCCGTGCCCAAGACGAGCGTGAGAGCGACTAGAGAACACGGGACTTCAGCATGTGCGCTGTTAACCACCAGCCTCACCGCGCGCGTGCACACACGCATAGGCGCCCACGGGGGTCCCCACCTCGGCCAGCCGGTCCCCCAGCGCCTTGACCATGATGCTGCTGTAGTCGTCGCACGCCTCCTCGTAGGCCCTGCTCAGCGCTTCCACCCCGAAGCAGGCGACGGCGAACAGGCCCAGATAGTCGGGGACACCCGAGTGCAGTGGGGCGATGAAGTCCGAGAGGCAGTGGTATGGGTCCGAGCTGGCAGAGTCCTTCTCCGCCTTGAAACGCAAGCAGTGGGCAGAGCAGCCATTAGCACAGACGTGGCCCCAACACACAGCAGACAGCAACCTAGTATCTTCCGACAGACACAAGCTTCAAAAGGGGCTGTCTGTCTGTTGTGTTCCCTGTTCCAACCCCAGGGCTCAGAGGAGTGCCTGATATGCAGTGAGTGCTCAGTGCATCCGTGCCGAACAGACACGTGAAGTGAGACGAGGCGTGACGCACTCCCTGCTCACTCACATGCTGACCACACACCCACTGAGGGCTTGCAGGCCCCTGCGCGCTAGGAGCTGGGACCCGCGAAACGCATATCAAATTTTTTTTTCTCCAAAAGTGCTTTCAATTCAAGATGAACATTACATCCTGAAGTTACGTTACACATTGTGTATGAGCCTCCACTTTATTGACAGAAGCAGTTCAACAAATTGCCAAGGTTGGCAATGCAGGGGCCGTGTGCTGCCCGCCACGGCTGGTGGCTCAGCAGACGGCTCAGGACCCCGCTGGGCTGGCCTAAAACCAAACGGAAAGCTCAGCAGGACCCGCTCCTGGGCCTGCTCCTTGGCCGCTGGCTGCACGTGCCCACTTTCCATTTTCGGCTGATGACTTTCTCTCCCCTGCTAGTAAGCCTATTTCACAGCCAACATGTGCTCGCCGCGAAGGTGAGCAGTGAGTACATGTTTACTGAGTGCTTAGTGTGCTTCAGGCACTAGTCTCAGTGCTTTATACAAATTAACTAATTTAATCCTCTCAACAACCTTGTGAAGTGGTACCAGCCGCTCTGTTTTTAGACAAGAAACCTGAGGCAGAGAGGGCCTGAAGAACTAGTTCAAGGTCAGACAGTGGCAGGCCCACGGGTCCGGTCCATGTCCAGTGCTCTTGACCGCTGTGAAGCACTGCTTAGAGCAGATCAATTAATCAATGAGTGGCCAACCCAGAAGCTTCACAGCTGCGTGCCTGCCAGCTCTGGAAACAAGTACAATCTAGTCGACACTGGGCAGAAAATGGTTAAGTGGCTGCAGGCAAGAGAGAGTTTGATAAAAAGGCACGTGGAAATGTCAGAGATGAGGGCCAGCTACGCAGGGAGGAGCTGCCTTCCAGCTGTGTGCTCTGCACATCAAATGTTCTTTAACAGAAGCCAGACGGAGACACAAAGCTCCCGGCCCCACTGGAGAGACAGGTCACAGAGCCCACAGCACTGGACAGTGATCAGAGCCGCTCAGAACAGAGGCTCCCAGAGCCACAAGTCGCCAGAGCCAGAACTTTCCAGATTGTACTGGAAGAAAGTACCTCCTTAGAAATGTCTGCCTGGGCAGGTAACAGATGCAGCTATCTGTCATCATGAATTATACTCTGGTTATGATTAAAAGCAATAGTATCACTTATGAACGACTGCAAATGACAGTAAAACTTGGCAAGAATAATTTACTACAACTCTTTGTTAATAACTGATGAATCCTGGTTCAAATTCTTGATTAGGACAGCTCGTTTTTTACAGCAGCTAAAGGGACATGCCTCTGAAATCTGCATTTAAAGGGGTGGCACATGAGAGGGAGCCACGTGGAGAAGAGCCTGCTCCGCCACACGGAACAGGACCAGGAAAGAAAGCCGTGGAGCGTGGGCAGGTGGGCTCTTCCCTCCAGGCTGCGGCACGTGGCGCACTCTCCGTCAGCCTTCACCTCCTCTGCAGGATGGAAACACAAGCTGCCGCCAACAAGGCTGGGTGGAAATTCAGCGAGACGGTCCATCAAGCACCCTACTAAGCACCTGGCTCCTGGCAGACATTCAGTGCACGTGTGCTCCCGCCTGTCTTCCCGTGAAGAAACAGAGCCCCCAGCTGCAGGCAAACTAGTGAGCTTGAGCACGTAAGTGTTCACCTGTGCGCGACCTCCTCCACCTGTCCGCCATGACGGGAGACACCTGCCTCTTGCTGGCGCCCGAGAGGCCCAGCTTCTAAACCACGCTGGCCCTTCTCTCCATCACAAATGCCTAAGGCTCGGGACTGTGGCTGGTTCTTTGGGGCGAGGTGGGGCAGAGCTCTGTTTACACAGAGCTCAGGTGTATGCCACTCTTTATTGACATTTTTTCAGTGCTTAATGCGAAAAGCAGAGCAGTGTGTCTGCTGGCCCTGCAGGCTCCATACCTGCTGCCTCAGCCCGTGAAAGACAGCTATGGGTTCTGCAGCCTGGGGCACTGCGCCCTCCGCGAACAGGTGGATGTCGTCCCGGACGCTCTGTGCCGGCCAGAACCCAACCACACCCCTGGCCTGCAGCTTCTTCTGACTAATCAGTGCTTTCAGCATGTTTTGGGCATCATCATAGACTTTTTTGGCCTCTTCACCTGTTGGGAAAATATCATAAGAATTCACTTAGAGAAGCCAACAATAACCAGCTAAGAACGCTTCTTTCTAAGCCTGCGGCCCCTCCTCTGTCGCCTCCTCTCTCCCCCTCAAGCACAGTGTCAGTGTGTGGCGGCACACCTAAGGTGCAGTCACTGGGGTTCAGTGGTTCTGAGCGCAGCTCCTCCCATACAGTGTTTCGCCAGCTCAAGCCACTTACACTTTTCCATAACAAGAGGCAAAGAGCCAAATCTTGGCTCCCCAAAGCAGTCTGTCCAACAGAGTGAGACAGCGCAGGCCAAATCGCTCTGTCCTGACGTCCCTGGTGCACGTACAGCTCCCCGACCTCAGTGACCCCGGGGCATGGGACGTCCGAGGAGTGGTGTGTGGCCCCGACCCCTCCTCAGTTGCCTGTGCTGCACCTGGATGCCCTCCGTCCAGAGGCCTCCGCGGCCTGTGCCTGGCTACGTGGCACCCACAGGGTTGCCAGCGCTTTTGGTCAAGGGCCTGCCGTGGCCAGCATACGCTGGCCACTCTCCTGCTCATCTGTGGTCACTCAGGAGCAGCTCAGAATGAGAGACCCCTCTCCCACTGCTGCACCCTGGCTAACTGAGAGCCACTGAGCCACCGCACCCTAACACACACCAGGGACCCCTCCAGGAACTGGGCTCTCCTCAGCCCTAACCCGGCTACCAGTCCACCCACTAACTGGCTCTGAGCTAGCTATGACCTCATCCTTCGATCTGCCTAGTGGTTTGACCCCATGTCTCTGGGGGTAGGGCTGGAAGCGAGAAGTGGGGCTAGCAGTTGATTGATTAGCTCATCACCCCAAATCTCCCTCCTCCACCAGGCTCAATGGACTCCCTGCTGTTCCCCAGATCAGCACCCAGGTTTGTACCTTCTCACTCTCCTTGGCCTGGAATGTTCTTTTCTCCAATGCTACCTCATGTTGTCAGTCCCAGCCTCAGTACCTCCCACTCAATCTTCAAAGAGCAGTTCAAACACCACCTCCTCCAGAAAGCCTCCCTTGATCTCCCAGCCTGAGGTCTATCTCGCCCTGCGTGCACAGCAGCCTGGCTGTGGCCCCGCAGCAGGAGCTCGGCCTGCTGTATGGGAATCACCCCCCGCTGTCTGCTGCACCTGCCAGCCAGGAACCAGAGGGCAGGGGTTATACGTCTTCTTTTGTTTATCCCCAGTGCCCAGCACAGAGCCCAGCATGTAACTGATGTCAATAAGCACTTATTAAAGAATAGAGAAACAAAATGCCAAGTCTAGCCAATAAACAAGGACCCGTCCAGCAGTTTAAAGACCACTGGAAAGAAGAGTAGGTAACAATGTCTTGTATCATAACAATGAACTACTTCCTGCATAATCCAAACCCCCTGCTCATCACATATTCTTATCTTCGAAGTCCCAATACTATGTTTCGAATATCAGAGCAGAAGGAAGGACTCACTGAACTAACCTACAGTTTTGTCATTAAATATCTTGGGAAAGCCTCGATTCGGGTATTTGCCCCGGAGCTGCCAGACATCGAAGAAAGGTTTCCAGTCAATGTAATCCACCAGCTTCTGCAGGTCGTAGTCCTCAAAGACGCGAGTCCCGAGAAACGTGGGCTTCACTACCGGAAAGAAGAGCAGGTGTCAGTACTGACGCGGCCCGCGGCCGAGCGCTGCCTGCAGAGGCCTTCCCGCCCCCCACCCCCACCCGGCTCTGCTGGCTCCCACGCGCTGCCTCCCTCCTGTCACCGTAGGAGTTGTTTTACAAAGAGGGGAACTTTAAATTATCGTGGAGAAGGAGGAATTCTGCGGCACAGCTTAAATGAAGCTATTCTTCCCATGCAGCTGACTGACGCCGCCGCCCTTGGAAACTGTTCCCCCCACCCTTCTTCCACCCTCACCCCGCCCAAGGCAGACTTGGGTTAACCTTCACTTGTACAAATGAAGACAATACCAAAATGAAGACCACTGCAGAAAGACATCTAATAAGCCACTTAAGTAAAGTTTAAAAACATGATCAATAATCTGTATCGCCTACTGATAGAATCAAAGTCTAAGGAAATGCTTGGAAATAAGGCATCAGATTCAGGATCCTGCAGGGGAGCGAGGGGTCACAGGCGGTTTCCACTACATGTGTATTGTTCTGTCTTCTTAAGTGGGCAATGTGTCATTCTTTAAGGGGCTGGTGGGGACACACAGATGTTCAACACTCTCTTCTTTACGCCTCTCGTGATCCTAAGTTAAATAATGGTGAAGACTTCAGAGACAGATGGGGCCCCTGGGCTTCTGGGACACCCAGAGCAGCAACACCGCCCCCCACTCCACCAAGCCTGGGGTGGGTCTGGCCGGAGTCGGAGGTGACCACCTGGCTGCTGGCTTCCCACCTGTCGTGTCCTCAGTTTCCTGATCTGCAAATAGGGATCAGAGAAATCGTACTAAACCGCCACTCTCAGGCGTTCAGGGATAACACCGAAGTCTCCAGAGCACCCTTCTCTCGTCAGACAGTGAAAGTGAGAGGTGAAAGTATGGGCAAGGGAAAGTGCGTGCAGCTTCTTCGTTTTGCCTGGAAACATCTACCTTTTCCTGCAGTTCAGACCCTTTCTCATTTGCTCCTGTCATCTTCTTACTGCAGAGGACAACCCTTTCTGTGTAAACATTCTTATGCTGACTGGTCTGGTAATTAAAAAGAAACTACGGCTCTCCCCCTGACTGAAGCGTCCCCTCGTCTGAAGGCAGGGAGAAGCGCTCTTCGCGGGCTCGCTGACGGGTGCTACTCTCGAACAAGCTTGCTTTCCGGAGATTGAGGTCTGTTTGAGGTCTCACCACCAAAGACCTAGAGAGAAGCAGCTTTCCTTCTCCCTTTATTGACTTCCTACAACTATGCTAAGACTGGGCTGTCCTCAAAAACAAGGCTGTGGGCTGCACCTCAAGGGCCAGAGCCCTGAGGGCCCGGCATGGGTCAGCTGCACAGGAAAAGCATCACCACCGCTGCCTGGTGCTGCGAGCCTTCAGAGGACTGTTTCCACTGAGATGTATTTTGGGTGTTTGACTTGGTTAAAGTGGACTTTTCCTTGTGGTATTTTTCCAGTTTCAGAGTGAAAGGTGAAGGAGAAAATAATAGTTTGGACTGGTACAGTGATTTGTCTTTTTCAAAGGTTTACACATATTACCTTATTTTATCCTTACAACATTTCCATAAAGGAACTCCTTCTTTACATATAGAAACTGTCAAACATGGAAGCAAGATGCTCAAGGTCACCCTGGGATTCAGAGCCAGGAGCCAAGTTGGGATTAGAACCCAGGCTTCCCAACTCCCCACCTGCACTTTCCCACTAGACCACCCTGAACTGAGTCCAGAACCCAGCTCACCTACAGTTCCAACTCAGTTCTCTCCACTCCACTCAGCACGCGGAGATGTCATGAGCAATGGAAGCGGGTTTGAGATACTGCCCTGGAAGTATGGATTCAAATTAACATAAGCCCTGCTCACCCTGTCTTGGTTTTGCATTTGTATCACATGCCTCTCTGAGCCTGTCAAAATATCTCACCTGTTTTATTCCTTCATGGAACCCCTATGTGAGGCAAGAAAGGACGCCAGAAATGAGAAAGGGGAGGAACCAAATGAAAGAAATCAAAGGAGGGAAGCACCCGAGAGAGGAGAGAGTGAGCGGAAGCCAGAGACCCTGCTCTACTGCAAGGTCTTAAGGTCTGTTCAACGTGAAGCCATCTGCAAACTTCAGATTTCTGCACTCGCACCCGCCTGGGACCTGGACTGACGCAGTGACCCTAGAAGTCCTCTAGAACTGGCTTCCAGATGAAGGAGGCCCATCTAAGCACAGCACGGAGGAGAGAGCCTGGGTTTAGAAGATAGGTCAGTGACAGAATGCTAGTAACCTTTAACGTATTACCCGAAACTCAGTTTCTTCAAATTAAAGCGAGGATAATAGCACATTCATTACAGAATTGTGTCAAGGACTCAGAGCTGCTGCGGGTCAATCTCAGGACAGTGTTTGGTTCTCTTCATAAATGGTAACCACTGACTTTCGCTTTTAATCACCATCATTCATCCTCATCATTGGACACTAGAGCGTCAAGCTGCCTGTTTGGCTGTGTAGCCAAGTAAATGCACATGTCTCTTTGGCTCACAGTTGCCACATACAGCCTTCCTCTAACCAACAGCCAAACAGACCTGGGCGAGGCTCTGACAGCCAGTCAATACGGAAGCTGTTCTCTCTAGCTTGACTTAAGGTTAAGTATCTTCTCTCCTGTGGGAAAAAGAAAAGTTACTCAGAGACTCTAGGCTTTTTTCCAGCTGTTGCTATGGAAGTATGTCCAAGGAAGCCAGTAAGTAAGTTTTGAAAAAAGCCCAAGTTCTTTTATTAATGAAAACTTATATCCTAAAGAGCTGTCCCTTTTACACCCAGCATGGCTTCGATCAGCACAATAGCAGAGCGCAAAGGCTCAATAAACATCCATTACATGTTGACCTGTAAACGCAAGCTTTCCTTCTTGCTTGTTACCACATTTCCCTTTCCTGGCCGCCCCGAAATGCACCCCTCACTCCCCCCACACAAAGCCCAGTGAGCAGATAACCAGGAAGAAATATCCCAGTGGCCCCCAAAGAGTCATTATGCCCAGTCTCCCTGGATTCCCTAAAGCTGACTAGGGAGGGACAGTTCTCAACACATTATTCTGCACAGTGAGTGCTGGGCAATCAGGGAGAGAGGCTTACAATGGTCCTGACTAATGTCTTCATTTTCTCCCATTTTTTCCTCAAGAATAAGGATCTGTGGGAGTCGTTTCAGCACACTGTCTCAGTTCCTGTTCCCCTGCTGGCTGTGAGCTCATGTTTTATTCATTCTCATAACTCTGCTACCCAACACAGCACCCAACACCTACTGCTCACCCAGAAGATGTTTGGTGGAATAAATAAAATTAATTTTAATATAACCAAAAATTATTGGGAACTTAGACACTGAAGAACATTGATTTGAACTAAAAAAAACTGTACTTCTTTAAAATGATCCCAAACTTTACCCTCTTTTAAACAGTAAAGTCACATTAACAACTATGGGATTGGGTTATTACCCAAACAAGCAGGGACCTGTTTTTGTCACTTACCTTGAGAGACTCATAATGGTCCTGTCTAATAGCTTCATATTCTTCCATGATCTCTTCAAAGTACTCATCTTTTAGATTCTCATCTAACAGCTGAGAACACTGAAAATGCAAGATCAACGTTCAGTGACCGCAGAGCAGCAGCAGAGTAACATGTGCAGAATACCGCTCATCCTGGGGTCACCGCCTTCAGGAAGCTTTCCCGTGCTAACACCATGTCCTCTCCCTGCACCGCCTCTGCTGATTCCTGCCTGGGTGTGCAGCGAAGGGCGAACTCAGCAGGCCTGGGGCATTCCAGTCTTGCACATCCTAAAGAAAGGACTGGCCCCTGACAGCTCCTGGGAGATAAGCTCTAAGCCCCCCGAATATCCTGCCTGATACAGTGTCTGTCTACCTGGGCCACTGCAAACAGTTTATGTTAACACTGATTTATGGGGGGACTTGGCTTATGTGCTATCTGGCCTCTGGAGGGGCTGAAGACTGAGTAACTAAGGTCAGACAGGTGAGTATCCCCTGCCTACATGACTGACTTCCACTAAAAGTCCAAGACACTGAGGCTCAGATGAGCTTCCCCGGGTGGCAGTGCTCCGCACATGTGGTCACACGTCACTAACTAGTGGAAGAGCTGAGCACCAGGCATGTGACTCGATGGGGAGAGACACCTGGGAGCTGGTGCCCAGTCTTTTCTAGATCCCACCCGATTTCAATCTGCAACCTTTCATGGAAATCAACCAGGACTGGGAATCTAACAGTGTCTGAGTTCTGTGAGTGGCACATCTCGGGGACCCACAGCATGTTGGTCAGCCGCCCCTCCTCCCTGCTTGCCTCTCCATCACTGCACACACTCGGGTTCTCCTATCTGCCTGGGCAGCTACTTCCCTTACTAGAGGACAGGCCCTCTGACGGCAGGATCGCACCTCAACCACCTCCGTGCCCCTGGTTCCTAACTCAGTGCCTGGCACGTGGAAGGTGCATCCTCACTAAATGTCTGCTGATGGAACAAGGCTGATCGTCACAGTCAGCTATGAGCTTCTGCTAAGATAAGAAAGGAAGCTGATCATCTGAGAAATGTGAGACCACTCAGTAAACTGTAAAACTAGAATCAGCTAAATATTACTTACGACTAAAAAAAGCTGGTAGAAGAACAGCCACCATCAAAGCTCAAAATCACAAAGAGAACTGGCTGCTACTGGTCACACCAGTTCAACAGTCATAGCACTGCCCCTCCTCCAGCAGGACTTCCTAACACAGAACAAGGCAGGGAAGTTCAATGCCATCACCTGAAATTGAGCAAGTTGGGCTGGACGACGGCTAAAGGGCCAACCAGCTTTACATTTGTATAATTCTACGTGACTCTTCTAAGTATCTCTAAATAACAATCCAAAGCTAGAACACTCCCTTACACCATACACAAAAATAAACTCAAAATGGATCAAAGACTTAAACATTAGACGAGATACAATAAACCTCCTAGAAGAAAACACAGGCAAAACATTATCTGACCTACATCTCAAAAATGTTCTCCTAAAACAGTTTACCCAAACAATAGAAATAAAAGCAAGAATAAACAAATGGGACCTAATGAAACTTATAAGCTTCTGCACAGCAAAGGAAACCATAAGTAAAATAAAACGACAACCTACGGAATGGGAGAAAATTTTTGCAAATGAAACCGACAAAGGCTTGATCTCCAGAATATATAGGCAGCTCACACAATTTAATAAGAAAAAAACAAAACAACCCAATCCAAAAATGGGCAGAAGACCTAAACAAGCAATTCTCCAAGGAAGACATACAAATGATCAAAAAGCACATGAAAAAATGCTCAATATCACTAATTATCAGAAAAATGCAAATCAAAACTACGATGAGGTATCACCTCACACCAGTCAGAATGGCCGTCATTCAAAAATCCACAAATGACAAATGCTGGAGAGGCTGTGGAGAAAAGGGAACCCTCCTGCACTGCTGCTGGGAATGCAGTTTGGTGCAGCCACTATGGAAAACAGTATGGAGATTCCTCAAAAGACTAGGAATAGACTTACCATATGACCCAGGAATCCCACTCCTGGGCGTATATCCAGAAGGAACCCTACTTCAAAAGGACACCTGCGCCCCAATGTTCACAGCACCACTATTTACAATAGCCAACACATGGAAACAGCCTAAATGTCCATCAATAGATGACTGGGTAAAGAAGATGTGGTATATTTATACAATGGGATACTATTCAGCCATAAAACCGACAACATAATGCCATTTGCAGCAACATGGATGTTCCTGGGGAATGTTATTCTAAGTGAAGTAAGCCAGAAAGAGAAAGAAAAATACCATACGAGATCGCTCATATACGGAATCTAAAAACAAAACAAAACAAAACAAAAACCAAAAAAATACAAAACAGAAACAGACTCATAGACATAGAATACAAACTTGTGGTTGCCAGGGGGATGGGGTGGGAAGGGACTGGGATTTCAAAATTGTAGAACAGATAAACAAGATTATACTGTATAGAACAGGGAAATATATATAAGATCTTGTGGTGGCTCACAGCAAAAGAGAATGTGACAATGAATGAATGTATGTTCATGTATACTGAAAAATTGTGCTCTACACTGGAATTTGACACAACATTGTAAAATGGCTATAACTTAATAAGAAATGTAAAACCAAACAAACAAAAAGAATCCAATCCAATTTATGCCTGAGTAGGCGTAAAACCAAACAGCTTTATTAAAGAACATACTCAGTAAAGGCCACTGTGTGAAGTCTATAAAAAGGCTCCCAAATAGTATTCACGCCACAGAGTATTTCCCAGTCTCATATGAACCTCACTTCAGTGGAGTCCTTATTTAGGAAACTCAGCAGAGCTAATGAAAACAAGAAGGGGGTGCCTACTCCTGAGCCCCTCAAAGTGCATGCGACCCATGTGGATTTCAAACTCTGAGAAGGTAAGACCCCGATTCCTAGGACTTGACTGCACCAACATAGGAATAGTCGGGTGGCCAGAACATGCTGCCACAGGGACACACCCCTCCTGCTCCCAGAGCCACAGGGACAAGCCCCTGCCCAGGCTGACCTGCCTGCTGGAAACACGTTCATGGGCTAATCGATGTGATCCTTCCGCCAGAGAAATCAGAAACCATCCTGTGTTTTCATGCCACCAGACAGAGTACAGCTTTTCTTTTCCCTTTTTTCTTTTTCATGGCAAATTGCAGGCAGCACAATGAGAGGGAGTAAGTTGAAAACACATTCTATAATTTATAGAGAACTAAATATTAGTACCTTGCTTTTTAAAAGAAAGGGAAAGGAAGCAAGGAGGCATCCTCCAGTCTAAATCTCCAACTGTTATGTAACTGCCACATTCTGGAATCTCTCAAAGCCGTGAGATGGCACCCAGAGCACGAGCCTGTGCCGTGTTCACTGCAGTTAGACCAAGACTCTGAACTGACAGTCAACCTAAACAAATCAACCTAAACTAACCGTGCCGTGACTCCTGAAACGTGTCACCAGCACTTACCCAAAGGATTTATCATGAGACTTATGTATGAGTAATTTCAAAAGGCAGCTGTTTCTTTGTATGTGAAAACAGCCAACACCACTGGCTGGCTGACTGGACCAAATCGCCAAGAGCACAGATGCCCACACCCCGCCTCTGCCCAGCTCCCAGCCAGGCCCGCCGCGCGCTGGCTCACTGAGAAGGGGATGCAGGTCCTCACAGTGGAGTCCAGGGGCCGATTCCTGCCCAGCTAAAGTTCTCCCCTACCTGCAAGGGCAATGCTACCGCTGTGCACTTAAATAGCTCCGGCAGCCTGGGCTCCAAATGGGAAAAGTTCACAGTCATTCATTAGCATTTGAAAATAGCAACACGTCTTAAAAGAGGCTTGCTGGTTACTCAACCATGGGCCTGATACAAGCTCCTTATGAAACACAATCCAAGTATAAGAATTAAAAAATGGTTTTTAAATTGAGTTATAGAAATGTAGTTTACTTACACATTAGTCTATGTCAATGGCAGATAAAAAACTGCCATTTTGTGATTCCAGCCTAATTTAACTTTATCCTTCCTAATAAAGGAGATTCATTAAAAGTTAACAGAGGCAAGTTTCAGTGATGCAGCACAGAGTAAGACCACTTGCGTTCAAATCCACATGTGCTGCTGGAGGGGTGTGCAGCCTCAAGGGAGTTACTAACCTCTTCCTTCCTGTTTCCTCGCCCCTAGAATGGGGATAATGAAAGTATCTGCCTCATGAGGATTAAGTAAAAAATCCATGTACAAGACTTATCGCAGTGCTGGCACGCTGCAGATGTTTAACACCGTTTGCTATTGTTGTATAACTTCTACGTGAGTAAATTCACAGATCTCAAAGAACTCCTCTGGAAAATGGCTCAGGAAACGTGGCTGCCCCAGTCCAGGCTGCCTGATACCACCTGGTAGCTCCACAAATCACCAGTACTTTCCTGCCTGCGAATGTGAAGGTTGGACTAGGTCAGAGGTGCTTCAACCATGCTCTTTCGATGAGAACCAGGAGGGGATGAAGAGGGAGGGCTGCTCTTATCTACACCACACTGAGCTTCCAGGTGAGGCACCATGTAAAGACAAGACTTCTGTGACTAAAACAAACTTGGCAACCACTGGACCGCGTGGTCACTCAGAGTGCCACCAGCTATTATATCCTATTATTCAATGAAAATAATGAAAAGACCTAACAAGAGAGGACACTAGGATTCACTGACGGAGAAAAGCAGGAAAAAACACTTAAGTTTTTTTTTTTTTAAATTACATTCACTGAGAGAAAGAATCTATAATTCTGGGCAGATGCCTTTCCGTCCTTCAGTAGGATGAACTGGCCTATTCCAGGTTAAACGTCTTTCTACCTGGAAATAGGTCATTTAAAAACTTTTTTACATTCATTTTAGCCCTGGCAGGGAATTAAGAAAGTGCACATTATATCGTAAATATTTGTAAATGGCTGAAATCTCCCTCTGGGCTGGTGTCTCAGGACCTTGGACCGTTCCTCGGTTACTCCGACCGTCACTTCCAGTGCCAGCTCAGGAGGGGGTCTCTGGAAGCTCAGGACACACTCGCCTGGACTTCTGTGCAGCAATGCTGACACCTGCAGGGACACCATCACGAGCCCCAGGGCACTCTTTCAGTGTTCAGCAAAGCTGAACAGAAGTAAACAGAAGGCCTAGGGCGATACCCTTAACTCCGAATGCTCTGGTTTTGATTCACAACACATGTGAAGTAAGGCAAGGCTCCACACTTACCACCACCACGCTCTTGGATGCGTCCAGGACGTGGATTACAGGCGCACTGTATCTTGGAGCTATTTTAACTGCTGTGTGGGTTCTGAAAAGAGGGGTCAGGAAGAAAAACATATCCATCAGTGCTGACAGTGCCTACACAGCTCTTGTTCAGAACCATTAGAGAGAATGTGTTTCTACAGTGCTTTCCAGAGAAAGATTTCATGGTACTTATAAATATTGAACTTCAGATTTCCCCAGTAAAACAAGAATGACTTTCTGACACCCTAAGATGGGGACGCCGAGGGGAAAAGACATGGATTTTGACCCAAGCTACAAAGACGCCTACAAAAAAACAAGAAAGACTATGTCCTCAGCTCTCCACCAACGGGGTGGCCTGCAACCTTGCACTTGTGAGCAGCCTGTCTGAACTAAGGGAGCCAACCAGCCCGGATGACTGCACTTTGCTGTCATTAAGGTCAAGGGCAGTTTCTTCCTGTGATGAGCTGGGCCACCAACCAGGGGCCCAGGAGAACCAGACATTGGCAGGGGACACAGGGCACCACTCTCCAGCTGCTGCTCCCTATTCCTGGGAGACACCAACACTCCTCGACCCCAAGCCCTTCTTGTCCTTGGAGGAAGGAACCTCGGACCCTAAATAAATTCAACACAAAGTAACACAGAGAAGCAAAAGCAACAACAGTATCTTATCTTAACAATGACTTCACCCCAAATTCCTTTCGCCAAAACTGAAAACGTCAGTACTGAGGAAGAAGCACTCTTCAATCCTAAAAATGATCTAATTTTACCAAAAACTTGCCCCCTGCTGAACGTTCATACCAATAGCATAGACTCCTTACCTGCCTTCTCCTTCTAGAACACAACACATCAAGCTGAGGCCCGAGAACGCACACTCCCTCCCCTGCTGTGGCTGAGCCAGGGCCCTGAAGCTGGGCAGAAGTGGGACGTCACCACAATTCCAGGGGGAGGGCGGCACCAGGCCCTCACCCAGGACAGGCCATATTTCCAGCTTTTCTCCCCCTTCAGGAAGCAGCAGCTTTCCCCAAGTCAGATGCTTTCATATTCTTCGCCCTCAACTAAAATGTATTTCCTTGGAAAGATGTTCAGAATATGCTATTTTATGAGGAAAAATCAAAGTGGCAAAATAGTATGTTGATACAGTTTTATTTGAAAAACCAAACACCACCACCCTCAACCTGCTGCAACCAGCCAACCTTATATAAGTGTCTGTATATTTAGAAAACACAGAAACAGACCCTGAGGTGCCCACACTGGTTGCCTGGAGGTCAGAGGTGGGACCGAAGGTGGGAGGGGAGAGACTGAATTTTACTGTACATCCCTCTGAATTGTCAGACGTGTCCTAGTAAGTGTGGATCACTGAGGCCATTTTTAAAACCAGGAGAACACTGAAGGTGCAGTACCTGTGTGTGTTTTCAGCAGGCCTTATCTAAGGGAAAGCTCTGAAAACTCATTCACGACAAGACAGACAGGAGCACTAACAGCGCCCCCGCCGCTGTCTAAGCGCGTTTCCGCACGTCAACCGGAAGCCAGGGACTAAGGGCACGGCCACCAGAGCCAGCTATAGGGCTGCGGGACGGAAGTCAGGCCTGAGCCAGGCAGCGCGAGGCATGCCTCCTGGACGGCGAGGCCGGGCGCAGTGCCGCGGGAGCGGGCCGTGGACCTGGAGCAGCCCGACTGGCCCCACCGCCTCCTCAGGACTGCCTCTGCGCCTGCTGTGCGCTTGGGGACCAGAGATCTGAAGGCACTTCGGGTATTCTACAAGGAGGGAAGATTTTCAAACAACAGGAAAAGTTACAAAGAAGAAATTGCTTCCAGTTTCAAAACAGAACACAAGTCAGACTACGTGTACTGCTGCTTCAGTGGTCAGCAGCCCGAGCACACAAATACACCTCCGTGTTTTTCTGTATGACGTTCCCCCAGGAAACAGTATCTTACGACTGATGTGACTCCAGTGACGTCTCTTTCAAAGAAAGCCAGTAAAATGTTAAATTTCTAAATCAACATATTTATTAAGCATCCAATCAAGGGTTTTCAGTATAATTCTCGCCACTGTCTCTTTGAGGATCTTCTGGGAAGGGGCAGTGAGAAGAAATGGATGGATTCCACAATTTAAAAAAATAAAACAAAACAAATAAAAGCAAAGTGCTGCTTTCCAACATAAAAACGGCCCAAGCTGGATGAGCACAGGCATGAAATCCGAGCTTGCCTGCCGTCAAGAGCGCTTCCGGTTTCCTTGTGAAATAATCTGACACTGATTCTGCTTTTTCTAAGCTTCCATTTACGTGCACTTCTCCAGCTGGAAGATGTCTTTCTGAAGTCTGCAAACCACTGGAATCTCTCTTCCTGTTCCTACGTACCAAGAACAGAGGGCTAGACACTGAGGCTGAACCCCAAATCCATCTCTGCTAAGTCACTCATCAAAATTTACGATTTAATCAATCACCTCCCATACTTGCTAAATGGACGTGGTAGTGTTAACCTTGGAAGACCTTTCTTTAACACTCTGAAAAGAGTAAGTACTCCAAGCATTTACTTCATATCACGTCCTATCCCAGGATTAAAGTGTTCTACATAAATGCACATGACCAAAACTTAAAGTTTGATGAGAAAAACGAGAAACAGAAGTAAAGATGGTAAAATTGAAATGGAATCAGGAAATTAGCATGTAAAATTCATTCCATGAAATGCTACACACAGGCCTGAGCTCTAAGCTTCCCTGCAGTCTATTCAAAGGGGAAAATAACATCAGTTATGTGATTCAGCACCTTACTTCACAATAAAAAAAGAACAACTCGGAAAATTATCTCCAGCTTTGAGCAATGTGACTTCCTATTGAATTCTCCAACTTAAATTACACAAAAGATAATTGAAAAAGACACTTTGCAGTTATTGGCTTTAAACCAGTTAAAAATTAAGAGCTAACTGCCAGACTCGTGCCCTTGAGAAGTTCTGCAGCTAACGTGGTTCCTAGCTTGTGCTATAAAGCCATCTGTATTACAGACAGGACAATACTCAGTCTCCTACTCTCCCACAGCTGCAGGTAAAGAGGGACCCTCCAAGCACATTTCTACCCATATGTGACCCCACGTCTGCATAACCCTTTCAGCCTCTCCAAGGATCCATCCTTAACGCCTCATTTCGAGTGTCTCGGGGGTGCCGTTCTAATTCTATCAGGCTCCTCGCCACAGGCCCCTGAGGTCTGGAAAAGCCATGCTGTTACATTCCCTCAGAGATCTGCTTCCATGAGAACTTGGAAGTCCTGAGCCTCCATCTGCTCAAAAACAGTTAGCAAAGGAAAGAACTGGGCCACTGCCGAGCCCTGGAGAGGTCTGCAGGAGGTAATAGCAAGGGTTTCGGAGACAGTCAAACTCCTCAGTATTTTCTAGCAAAGCTGACACTCCTAGGGGCAGATGGCTTCTTACACAGATACAAAAAACACTAACCATAAAAGAAGAAACTGATATATCAGACTTCATGAAAAAGAAAAACTTTCATTACCCAAAATATCACTAAGACAGCAAAACGTAAGAGATGAATCTATTTAAAATATGTATTTCTGATAGAGCCTATACCCAATATAAATAAAGAATGCATACAGATTAATAAGAAAAAGGGCAGAATACCTAATTTAAAAAAAACTTAAAAAGCATATCCATATGTCAATATGCACAGGAAAAGGCACTCAACATCATTAGTTAGCAGAGAAATACAAACGAAAACCTTATCAGCCTGTTACTACATACACACTAAAATGGATAAAACTGGAAAGGATGTGGCACTCACAACTGCTGGTGGGAGTATAAATTAATACAGTCGCTTTGGAAACTACTCTGCAGTATCTAATGCAGATGATCACACGCGTACCCTGTGACCCAGCAAGCCTGCTTTGGGGCAGAAACACACACAAAGCAGCGTTCTGTGTAACAGCCCCAAACTGGGAAACCCAAAGTCCACGGCCCGTAGCACCACCGCCCGTAGCGCAGGTAAACATGCCCCAGTGTATTATGCGAGGCAATGTTATATCACAATGGAAAAAAAAGAAACAACTACTGTAACAACGAGTTTGGGCCTCAAAGACACAGCGTTGAGCCAGTCACAGAAGAAGACCCGTAACAGGATTCCACTTATACAAAGCTGAAATGCAGGCAAAGCCGAACTCTGGCAACAGAAGAGACAAGAGCAGCTACTGGAACGGATGACTTGGGTGGGTGTATCCAGCGAAGTCCCTAGGGTGTCATTAATGTTGTTTTTCTCAGTCTGGAGGTTGTTATGTAAGCGGTTTCATCTTTGCAAACGTCCATCAAGCGGGGGCTCTATGATTTGTACACTCGCTTCTGCATGGCCGCTAGACCTCAGTCACACAGGGCTCAAGGAAGCCCGACTGCAGGTGTGAGACCTTCGCCCACTGTCACTGCTTCAGAATGGAGTCAGAGCGGGGAATTTCACACTGAAGTTCTTGGAGGTTGCATGAGAATCTGTTTTTCAAAGGCTGCTCTAGCACCACAGTGGAGAAGGGGATGGTCACCTGGAAGCTACTGGCTTTTATTTTCTAAATAATTTCTCAAAAATTGCACAGGCATGAACGAGAACAGAACCAGAAAAGCTCACTGAGAAATAAACACTGGAGAGCTGAAGAAAGCCTGGGAGGTCAGAGGACCCAGATTTCTGTCTTCACAGAGGAACACATCACAGTTCCCCCGATGATAAGAGATATTCGGCAACAGCATGAAGATAGTGGGTGATTTTTGATCTGATTAATTTTACCTTCATATACCAGGCTCTAACTGTTAAGAGTCTTTTATGCCTAATTTTTTCAGTGATGTATCTTGAGAGGCTAGTCATGTTTCTTCTTCTTTTTTGAGAAATCTCTTTAGTCTGGCAGCTCTTAGTTGGTTAAGAGATATACTAGAATCATTTACTGATCATGCTCCAACTTGCACAAGTAGCACTATGTGGCTTCCTGATACTGAACTTCTGAGTGTAGTGTCCCACCATACAAAATGGTTCTTATTTTGAAACCAGCATCACATTTCCGTAACTCATAAAGCTTTTCATTGTATCTGCTCATTTAAATATTTATTTATCCTATTTTACAACTGTGATTCTACAAAGTCTTTCATTCTGACAGTCATCTGTAGATTCTCCCACCATTCTCTTTACTGAGCTAATGAATATTCACACTATGATCATCAGCTACCCAAGACCATGCTCACTGAAACCCTAGTTATCAATGGCTGGTCACGTCCCTGGAGAACATATCCTGGCAGATAAGCCCTCTGAAAAAACACGCCCAGTTTTCTAATGTGAGCAACAACAGCCACACTACCGAGCCCCTCAGGTATGAAAGCAACTAAACCACGCAGAACACTGACCACGCATGGAAAGGACCCATGCAGATCATGAGTAGAAGGATGGCTAATTCTATGTGCCAATTTGCCTAGGCCACGGTACCCAGTTTTTGGTCAAACAACAATCTAGATGTTTCTGGCAAGGTGTTTTTTAGATGTGATTAACATTTAAGTCAGCGGACTAGGAGTGAAGCAGATTACCCTCCATACTGTGGGTGAGCCGCATCTAACCAATTAAAGACCTTAAGAGAAGAGACCGAGGTCCCCAGAGGAAGAAGGTCTTCTGCCTCCAGACTCAAGACTGCAACAGCAACTCCTACCTGGTCTCCAGTCTGCCGCCCTTCCCTGCAGACAACAGACTTACCCGCCCCCATAATCACATGAGCCAGTTCCTTAAAATAAATCAAATCCCGCCCCCCTCTGCACCTGCTGTTTAAGGAGATACACACACATCCAACTGATCCTCTTTCCCTGGAGAGCCCTGACTAACACGAATGGCTTGATGTACAGTTGCCTCCAGCACGGCAGGAACCCCAGAATAGCCCTGACCCGGCATCCATCACACTTTGTAGCAGAAAAGCAAACTGCAAGCCAGTGGGACCATCAAGGACAAAGCTCCATCTGGGCACTGCTCTCTGCCAAGGTGAGCTACATAGGGCATAAGGAGTGTGTCATAAAAAGTCTAATACCTGTAATTAACATACCTCTCACCAAGCAATCATTATGATCATGGCCCCAGGAAAAATCTGGCAAACTGAGTAACGATCATGTGACCAACTGGAACTTTCTCTTCTTTAAATTATTTGACCCAAACGTTCCCAAAAGGTTTCCCTTTCAAAAACAACTTCCCAAAGGATCCTTTGATTCTTTGTCTCTAGGTCAGCCTCCTATCTCAACTATTACAAGGTCAGAATTTCTTCAAGAGAACCTGGAATTATTCACTCAGACACCTGCTTTAAGACAGGGAGTGGGCCAAAGTTCAAACAATGGCTCTGTGCCAAGAGGCACAGCTTCTCCACTCAGTTTTATTTCAAGAGGAATAAGCGTTTGTTAGAAGTCTCAGGAACTGGACGGGAGGTGAAAGGATTAAGGAAAAGATGATTGCAAGTCAGAGGAATCCACACACAGGCAGAGGGTGGGGAGATGACAGGAGTTTCTTGCAGCATGCACCCAAATTATGCTGGCTCTTGTCCACGTGAAGACCAGAAAGTTCATATGTTTATATAATAAGAAGCCAACACACTGTGCATAAGGAAAAACTCAGGTTTTATCACTGTTTCTAAACGCTGGCATCTAAGAGAACTTATTGTGAAGCAGAAAGCTCATCGGCATGACCTACCTCGAAGTGGTGGCTCCTCCAATCAGCAACGGGATCTTTATAGCTAACCTCTCCATCTCCTTAGCAACAAAAATCATTTCATCCAGGGAAGGAGTAATGAGTCCTGACAGGCCGATTATATCTATGATTTAACAAAAAAAAAAAAAAAAAAAAAAAAAAGGACAGTAAGAAGGAAGATGAGACAAAAAGAGGAAAACTCATTTTTAAGACTCCAATAAAGGCCACAAGACAGAACATAAATTCCCAATTTCTAATTCTGAGACTTCTTTTTTGACTGAGGGTTTTCAATTTGCTGTTTGTTTTTGGTAGTAAATGTGATGTGCAACTTAAAAGTTGCAGTAATATGCCTGCCACAGTTTGGGGAAGCCATGCAATAAAGCATATGGTCAGCTCATGATTTCCTAGACTCAGCATGTCAGTGTCTGAAGAAACAAAAACGCAAACACACTCAGAGGAAAAAATCCAATACAAAGTGTTCTCTTATGAGAAGCCTGTCCTGTCCCATTCCCCTTCCTCAGAGCTATAACGGAGTCTCACAGTTGCCTGGTCAACCCTCCAACCGCCATTACTAATGACAATGCAGGAGCCCCAGGCAGGGCTGGCACCTGCTTGTCTGAATGTCCCACCCATCCCACGTGAGCTGGGCCATTCCTGTTCACTGACAGACAGACACTGGGGGAAGCGACATTTACTGCAATGCACAGTACCTGCTTTGTGGTCAAGAGCAGCTTTCAGTATCTTATCACAGGGAGTCATGACCCCTAAATCAATAACTCTGGGACACAAAAATGAGAGGTGAGAAAACTAATGAGAACACATTAGCGACAAAGCTAAATGAACTTTTTTATTTAGCCACTAAATACTGCTCTAAACTAAACTGGAATCACACTGAAAAGCTCGTCTACCACCACCACCACGCCTGTCACTTATTAGGGACGGACTGTGCGCCAGGGACTGTGCCGAGCTTGTTCAAACAGCTTCGCTGATAGAATTCACTGAGCATATAATTCACCGTTTAAAGCATACAATTCAGTAGTTTTTGGTACAGGACATTATTTTCTAAGCTCTGGTAAAATATATGTAATATATAACTTGCGATTTTAACTATTCTTAAGTGTACAATTCGGTGGCAATAATTGCAGTCGATCACAATATTGTGCAACCATCACCACTTGTTTTCAACTCTTTCATCACCCCAAACAGGAGACCTGTCATCACTCAGCAGTGGTTCCCATCCCCCGCGCCCCCGCCCTGGCATTCGCCTCCTCCGTATATTTACACAAGTGGACTCATGCATTGTTTGTCCTTTTGTGTCTGCTTAGTCTCCGAGCATAATGTCTCCCAGGCACATCCACGCTGCAGCCTGTGTCAGCACTTCCTTCCTCTTACAGGCTGAGTACTACTCCATGCACGCATGTGCCATGCGATGTTTGTTTATACACTCATCCGTCTACAGCAGGCACCTGGGTTGTTTCCACTACACCAAGCTCTCTACATAAGCAATCTCGCTTCATCCTCACAGGAATTCGATGATGGAAACACTACCATGGCCCATTTTTTGGGTTTTCATATATTTACTTCAAGCATTTATCCAAATATTTATATATAGGATGGATTACTATAAATGGGATTATTGCATCAAAGAATAAAAATATTTTTATGATGTTTAATTTATATTTTAAATTTGATTTTGACGTAGGTCTACCAATTAATACTTTTTTTTTTTTAAATTCTTGAAAACGATTTTAATGAGGAAGGACCCTGAGAAGTGTCGGCCCAGAAGTTAAGCATCCTGTCCAGTCAAACAACTAATAAGTAGCAGGGTTGGAATCTGAACCTGGATCTGACACAAAACCCATCCTCTTAGCACTTAGGCCAATAAGAAGATGCTTGGGAAGCCCATTCAGTAAATATCCATCGCATGTACTACTTTGGAAGCCATCAAGAAGGGTAATCAAGAAGAGGTCAGTTCCTGCACACAGAAAGCTGACAATAAGGAACTCTGGTTACCCAAGTCAAGGGAGAGAGAGACTGAACCAGGGAGCAGTTCACCAAGAGAAATGAAGTGAGACTCAAAGGAAGGGCTGACCCTGGAGGGGCACACATGAGGAGGAGGGCGAAACTGGGCAGAAAAAGCCTGGAGCACACCCTGAGAGAACAGACTGATACCAAGGAATTTTAACTCGTAGAAGAGATACCTTTCTGAAACTCAGAACAAACAGGATTTCTGCCCTGGAAAATATTCTATATACTGCTCCTCTATCCTAGATTTATTGAGCACCCATAACGCCAGACATTTTTACGATTTAATTTTATCATGAGTATTTCTTTCAAAGATGCTTTTAAAAACTACAGCATGCATTTTCACTTATTTCACAATGTCAACAATTCTCAAGTAGGCAAAATAATTTTAAATAAAAAAATCAGTGCTTAAGAACTACTACCAGACATAGTATCGGCAGCTACCAGTAGTAGGTGTTGGACACCGGGGACAGGGAGGAGCCCTGCTTCTCAATATATACCCTTTCATAGTGTTGGAGTTTTTAGCTTGTTGCCATATTACTTAAAATTTCTAAAAAAAATAACCTAGCACATACGGACCCCTCAGCACGCAGACAGTGTCAGTCAGCGACAGCTATATTCAGGTTTGCCAGCGCCCACCCAGCAGAAGACAAATGCTGTAGGTTTTGATGGCGGGGCACTGCAGGCTGTAACAGGAGCCAGGCGGCACGTTTTTTTTTTTTTTTAGCACATTGAAGAAAAGTCTGATAGCTGGATTTGCTAAACTACAACTAAGCACAGACCACTGCATATAAAACTCAGCGTAGTAGCATACTGCCTAAGACAAAATGGCGTGCATTTCAAAACTGACTTTTCAACATTGTATACCTTTAAAATATTCAATTAAAATCATCAGTGCGATGGCAAGAATTGTCTTGCTCTCAGTTCTTTTTCCTTCTTTCTGCAGTGCATCTCTCAGGAATACTGCGTGCATGCTTGCTCTGAGGAAAAGCAAGACCTCACGGCTGGACAGAAATGGAGGAAGGAGAAAGTTGTGGGGAGGGAGGTCCGAGAGGGAGAAGAGGGCATGTCAATGGCAGCAATCAGTTCAATGTTCAGAACATGAAGTTTGACATTTCTTTAGCTATCCAGACGGAAATCTCAAACAGTCGACTGGATATGTAAGTCTGAAGTCCAGGTGAGAGATATAACTTGGGACTTGTCGCATATTAGATGGTATTAAAAAGTCCCAAGACTATGTGTAAAAGATTAAGAAAAATAAGCTGCCAAAAGCGGGGGAGCAAGCGGAGAGGGAGAAAGCGGGGAGGAGGGGAGAGCGGAGAGATGCAAGAGAAACGCCTTCACGAGACAGGACGAGATGGCCTAAGGCCGTCCAGGCCCTCGTCCCCCAGGGGTGCTCCCTGTACCTGCAGCACCAGCGCCACCTGGGAGCTCGTCAGAAATGCAGAACCTCAGGTCCAGACCTCCTGTAACCAGATCTGACCTTCATCAAGATCCACAAGTGATCAGAAGGACCATTACAGTCTGAAAAGCACTAGGCAGTGAGGACAGACAGAGAAGAGGTCCAAGGGCTGAGCCCGGACACTCGCCCATTCAGGGGTTGCAGAGAGGGAGGCTCAGCGGTCACTGAGGTAAGAGAGGTCTGCTCACAGTGAGCTAGGGGACTGGGTACAAGTTCAGTTTCCAACTTACTAGGTTGCCTTAGGAAGTCTTGCTGGGAAACAGCCAACTATACCACTGTTTAGAGGGACCTTTCCCACTGCTTTCCTGCACAGAAAATAATATTCATGGCAGCGGGATACACGAAGGAGGCTGCTCACCGCCACGACAACCAGTTGAGGGCTGAGGCTGCCCCTGCCCACCCTAGAAGAAGGGGTTTGGTTTCTCAGCACATCTGAGCTGAAAAACTGCTGGCAAGTTCTACATGAAAACAAAGTATGACAAGTGCTCCAACAGGGCATTTACAGTGTGTCATGGGAGGCAAACTGGGTAACAATCAGAAGCATCCCAGGGAGTGACAGCAGCTGAATTTTGAAAAACTAAGTAGGTGTTAGCTAGATGAAGGCCCAGAATCACGAACAACTGGCCATGGGAACCCTGGCTGAAGGAGGGATCTGAAGGCTGGGTGACACCCATCCCTGTCTTCTGTGGCCGCCGCCATTCTTCCCACCACCCTTCCCACCTTCTCTCCCTTTACTTCGTCCTGCCTCCCCCACACACCTCTCTGCCTCTCTTGGCTTTGCCTTGGTTTCCATCCTGCACTCTGAGCCACACCCCATGTCTATAGGCCTCTTCTTAGACAGATTCTTATATTCTACCACATGAGTGATTAAATAAAATAAAAATGAATATTATGGAATTTTAAAAACTTTATAATCATCTTTCTCAAGTGCTTATAACAGAGCTGTTAACACAAGCATTTAATTCAGAAAAGAATGTAAGATGCATTAAATGCTTTAGCAAAGGCATCCAATCCTATTTGAGAATACATACAGTTTAGAAAATAAAATATTGTAATAGGTAAAGTCCCTTTTGCTCTCCAGAAGGAATGAAAATCGAAAATAAGGCTGGCTTTGCATCTGCACCCACTTCAGGTGCCTCACATTTGCTGTCACGTGAAGTGAAGTTAAAGGTGGCAGCTTGTTTCTGATCCTGCAATTCACATGTGCCACCACTGGATGGGAGTACCCCACCAGTTTGCAGCCCCAGCGAAGGTTTCCAGCCTGTGGCTAAGGTGTCTGTCAATAGACGAATGATAAAGATGTGATCTATGTACAGGATGGAACCATGAGAAGCCACAGGAAAGAAGGAAATCCTGCCACTGTGAAAACATGGATGAGCCTTGGGGGCATTATGCCAAGTGAGATGAGTCAGACAGAGAAAGACAAATACCCTGCGTGTGCGATGCTTCTGTAGGGAATCTAAGGAAGCCGAACATACAGAAACAGTAGAATTGTGGTTACCAGGGGCTGTGGGGTGGGGAAAAGTCGGTCAAGAGAAGCTTGAGAGTTCTAGAGAGCTAATACACAGCGCTGTGAATACAGTTAGAAGCACTGTATGATCCGCTCCAGCGTGCTGAGAGTTGATTCTTATCACTTCACAAGGTTTACTCATCAAGGCAAAGAGGAATGAGAAACTGCATTAGGATTTGGTACTGGATGGTTTGCTAGACTCACTCACTAGCTGGGTGATTCAGCCAAGCATCAGCCTAGCGATGCCCAGCAAAAACACACATCCAAGCACATCAGGCAGATCTTGGGGCCACCCGTCTGCTAGCTGATGTCGTAACATTAAACACACCAACACCAAGGGTCCACGTGTAATGAGACACAAGACCCAAACGGGTGTTTGACCTGATAGAAAAAGTCTGCACACTCACTTATTTTTTGTAAAAGAATAAAGTTTCATCAGACGTTTCTCCAGTCACTTACTAGCAGAGTTAAGCAAAAGTTATCTTACTAGCAAAGACAAGCAGACCTTCAGTGCACAAGCTAAAGGAACTGGATGTACTGGGGGAAAGCCTCTGGTCTGATAAGCTGCTTTCACTGCTGACATTCGTCTTCAGCAGCACCCTGGAGAAATGCCACAGCTCTCCCTGGCCTCTTAAAATGTCTTTACTGGAGGGAAAAAAACATTCCTAATATGATTCTCTCAGCTACTTACCCATTCTTCCCAATAAACAATGATAAACACATGACAATGATATCTCAAGGACTGGTTTAGTAAGTTTGCCTTTTCCACAGTTCCTGTCCCATTATCATCGGCTTTTTAGCCTGATAAACAGGAAATTTCTTAAATGGAGAAAAGTTAACTAAATCATTTTGGTGTCTCAGATACAAATGCACGGTATGTAACAGGTGATCTATAAACATTTATAGCTGAACTGAATTTTAACTAATTGTGATGAATGCAAATAGAAACCAACAACACAGGGTTTGAGGTGAGACAACAGCAGAAATGTCATAGACTCCAGGAAGCAAACACCTCATCCAAATACTTACTCTATAGGTAAAATCTCATTAGAAAAACCTCCACTGTAGCTCTAATGTATTAAAAAAAAACATTCCAAGAACAATATTCCTCACTTCCAGGGTGGGAGAGAACCTGAGCCTTCTGACAGTGGGGCGGGCGGGCAGGCAGGCATGCCAGTGCCTGGGCAGACAGTCAGGGGAGAGGGGGAAGTCCTGATACCTCTCCTCCATCTCCATCTTTCTGAATGGTTCAGAGTTGCATTTACTTAGCCCTGAATGCAGAGGCGGATAAACGTGTTGAAGCAGGGAGGGGGCTGAAAGGCTAACTGGTGTGTGACAGCGGGAAGATGGAACTCTGTGGGGGCACAGCTGTAGCTGCAGTCAGGTCTTCTCTACAGTGAAAACAGCACATTGCAAAGAAGTCCATGACTCAAAAGGACTGCTGGCTGGACGTGGACCAGAGAAGACACAGTTATATTAGGCTTTTCCTTGTAGAGAGTATGTTGAAATGTGAGCAGAACATGCACTTACATGAGCTCTCAAACGGACACAAATGTGTGCTGAATAACTACTCAAGCATAATGAGACACATAAGGGATTTCGCTTGAGCACAGCACTCGACAACCAGCTTCATCAATACCAGGAGGTGTGCACGGCTCTGTTCTAAGGCAAAGAGCAAGAGCTGCACAGTCAAGGCTTCTTCTAAAGCTCCATCTGGCCAAGCTCTTGTAAGATCTTGGCTCTAAAACCTGGCAGCTCACCGAGAGTAAAAGGGAATATGCTCCAGGCCGCTGACCGTGGGGTGGAGCCCAGTGTTCTAGCCTCTGGCCTGAAGTCAACTCCCAAGAAGGCTCTTGGTTGTTTTGACTCTGCTTGAATAGTTTTTACTCTACTTTATGTCCTTATTGAACATACAACAGATTAAATAATAACTAACTTCTTTCACTTGAGAAGGTATGTTCAATGTAGAAAATTCGAAATCACAGTGAAGAAATTAAATATAACCTCTATCACCTATTGCCATACCCCACCCCTCTCACCCAATAAAGAATCAGCCTGTTAACGCTTTTATTTAAAAGAAGAAAGGATTTGAAAGGGGTGGGTCTTGACTCACCTGAAATTGTTGCACCCGAGGACCACTCCAACGATGTTCTTGCCTATGTCATGCACGTCCCCCTTGACGGTGGCCAGCACGATGGTGCCTTGGTAAGGGTCCTGGAGAGAAAGTCAAGCAGCTCAGCACTGCTGTGGTCATTTCAGAGCGGACCACCCAGTTCTCTAGAGCCAGACAGGCGTCGGCACAGAAGGCACTTTAATACAACCAAGATGGCCTCCAAGATAGACCTGGAACCCAAATCACATGCTCTGTCAGTAGAAAGGAGGCCCACCTAGTTGGTAGCTCAGGGAGCTTCAACCAAGATCCTGGACTCCATCACCTCAAAGAACAGTGTCAGTTCAGTACAAATAGTCCATAGTGAAAGATCATATCCTTAAGCCCAAAACCTATCTGATAACTGTGTACTGCTGGCAGTAAAGGGGGAGGGAGGAGCTGGAGAGCTGCCCATGTCCCATCACAGCAGGAACAACCACAGCGCCAGCGCAGAGGGACGCCTGGTTACCCTCTACAGCACTGCCGTTCTAGGTAAAGAACAAGGCGTGCAACGCAAGGGGGATTTTTATAAACACTGTATCAGAGCCATTCACACACAGATCAGCCTCAGAACTCAGAGTCACAAGGGCCAAAGCTGATTTACTGTGGTCGTGCAGCCAGCAAGAATGAATCTGAATCCAGGAGTTACCAGCACGTGGAGAATATTCAGTCAAGAGATTTTCCAAAGCCGAACACCATTTCCAGTGTGAGGATCAACCTTGTCTAGCTACAGTGTGAAGCGCGGTACCCGGCACGTAGTAGGAGCTTTGTAAATAGTAAGCAGGTGGCTGAACAAACTGATTTTGTTTGAAAAATTATGTTCCTATTAAAAAGTTCATGAAGCCACATTCAAGGGAAAATCCCAATGTATTCTGTCTGATATTTGGTAGAAGAGCTGGATCTCTTCCTTGTTTCATCTAATGACAAACACAGCCAAGCCCGAAGTATTAGGTCCCCACCCGCACCAGGCAGCCCTGGGGCCAGTTCCTCAGGGAACTGGCAGGCCCAAACGAAATGACTTGCCTCGTCGTCTGCTGTGCCAGTAAGCCCTCTGGTTTCTTCTCTCTCTTTTTCCATGAAGGGGATAAGGTGACCAACAGCCTTCTTCATGACCCGAGCTGACTTTATAACCTGGGAAACACAGAGTCAGGCATCTTTACCCAAACACCCGGATGGTCACTAACGGCCGCTTGTGGAAGGTTCGCACAGACTATCGCACGCTTTGACCTCAGGGCAGCCTCCCTGGAGCCCGCTTTTGACGCAGGCAGGTAAGGAGTGAGTCCCCTGTGGGGAAAGCCAGTGAGCGGGGCAGAGCAGGAGGAAACAGGGCTGGAGATCCATGCTGCAGTTTCTGCCTTCTGAACTTCTGCAAGGTATTTTTTCTCCCTCAAAGGCCCTCCATCATTTCTCCAGGTTCTACATGTTCCTCTAGTATCAAGCTTCTCCTCTGTGAGCCCTTCTCAGTCCCCAGCATTACATTCACTCTTAATTACGGCTTATGCAAAAAAAAAAGGGGGGGGGGGCTTTTTAAAGCCTACATAATGGGGAAAATTTTGCAAATTATATACTAGCTATGGGATTGATATCAAAAACATATAAAGAACTAACACAATTTAATAACAAAAATCCAAACATTCTTACTGAAAAGTGGGCAGAAGAACCAAAAAGACATTTTTTCCAAAGAGGACATCAAAATGGCCAACAGGCACAAGAAAAGGTGCTCAACATCACTAACCATCAAGGGAATACAAGTAAAACCCATAATGAGGTATCACCTCACAACTGTTAGAACGGCCATTGCTAAGAAGACAAGAAACAACAGGTGCTGGTGAGAACGTGCTGAAAAGGGAAATCACACAAGTTCATGGGAATGTAAATTAGTCCACCTGCATAGAAAACAATATGGAAGTTCTTCAGAAAATTATAAGCAGGTCTACCACATGGTCCAGCAATTCCACTTCTGGGTATAAACTCAAAGGAAGCGAAAACAGAATTTTGTTAAGATATATGCACAGCCATGTTTATCACAGCATTATTTACAATAGCCAAGATTTAGAAACAACCCCAATGCCCATCAACAGATGAATGGATAAAAAAAGATGTGGTGTATAGATATATACACAATGGAATATTGTGCAGCCAGGATAAAGGAGGATATCCTGCCATGTGCAAAAAACATGGATGGGCCTTGAGCACACTAAGCAAAATAAATCAGACAGAGAAAGACAAGTGCTGTATGATATCACGTATATGTGGAATCTAAAAAAGCCAAACCTGTAAAACAAAACAAAACAAAACAAAATAGAATAAAACAGTGGTTACCAAGGGATGGGGGAAAAAAAGATAAGACTGATGGTATTTAAGGGTACAAACTTGGAACAAGTAAATAAGCCAAAGAGATCTAATGCACATTATAATGAATACAGACAATAATACATTATAGTGATGTAGTGCGATAAATACTGCTTTTATGGCAATCATACTACAATATATATAAATGTATCACTGTACATCATATTTGCAAAATGTAACATGTCAAATTTGTTAAATAAGTAGAAAAAATGAACAGGGACTTTCATAAAATTCATCAATGTATGCTAAAACTCATGAGTAGAAGTAGGGTGAGAAACAGGATATTCGCACCACCTCAGTTTCTCCCTACAAGTCAGTTTCTAGTGGAGGAACGTAGTCGCCACCGTTAGCCAAATGACCGGACGTGGTATCACCAGGAAGGAGACACAGCAACACTGATGGGCCTCCTGACATGACCCACTGAGAAGGGCACAGCAACTCTGTGTAATTCCCTACAGAAATGAGAAAACATCAGACAACATCTAGCTGAGAGACAGTCTACCGTTATCAGACTGTACCGCACTCTTCAAAAGTCAAGGTCATCAGGAAGGACTCAGGAAATGTTAGAGAAGGCAGGATAAAAGCAATGTGGGATTGTGGGACAAAAAGAGAACAGTGGTGGAAATACTGGTGAAATCTGAGTAAGGTTTCCAGTTGTCAGTGTTATACCAATGTTAATTTTCTGATAACCAGACTAAGATCAAGCAAAAATGTTAACATTAGGGGAAGAAGTTGAGTGAGGGATACATGGACACTCTGAAACTACAGCTGCAACTTGTCTGTAAGTCTAAAGCTAACTCAAAAACAAAAAGTGAAATAATATGTCAACATCCTGAAAAACAAAGACTGAGAACTGTCACAGACTGAAGAAGGCTAGGACAGAACAAGTGAGTATTTCTTATCTTGACTGTGGTGATGGTTTCACAGGTGCATACATGTTAAAGCTTATTAAACTGTATCCACTATATATGTGCAGTTTATTGTATATTAACTATAAAACGATACAGCTGTAAGAAACACCATGAAGGAAGACGGAGGAAATGAGCAATTAATAATTAAATACAGAATGAGTTAAAAAAAAAAAAAAAAGGAACAAGAGCTTTTAGTTTTTTGTGTGCCTGACAGAACTGAACCCAGAAGGTTCAACAAGTATTTGTTAACTGATGGGGCAGGTAGTTGCTGCAAATCAAAGTAAAAGTACTGGTTTTACTTGAAATGTATCACTTAATGTGTATCACTTTTCAAAATATTCATCCTTATGGATGAACACTGACTGGTCAAATCAAATCTTAGTATGATTAACTTTACATTAATCTTGAGTTTTATTTTAATTCTGGGGTGGTGGAGAGACAGCTGTTGGAGGTAAGAGGTGGTACAGAAGACCAGAACATGAAAGGAAGGAAGGAAGGAAGGAAAGAAGGAAAGAAGGAAGGAAGGAAGGAAGGAAGGAAGGAAGGAAGGAAGGAAGGAAGAAGAGAGAGAGAAGGAAAGGAGGGAAGAAAGAAAGAAGGGAAGCAAGCAAGCAAGCAAAGCAGAGCATGAAGACGGGGGTACTAGGAACGTCCAGACGGCCTCTAACCTGAACATCACCCTAGACGGATTTTTCCAGACTACTCCTAAAAATACATTCACAGAGGAATGACCAGAATCAGATCTCAGTGCCCCAATCTCTTGTCAAAATTAAATCCTGAGAAATATACCCAAGCCTATTAATTAAAAGACAAAATTTTTTCTTTCAATTGTGAAACTACCCCCCCCCCCCCCACTATTTGCCAACCTGGGGTAGAAACATTTTTCCAGCTCCAAAAAGATCACCAACAACTTTCATGCCATTCATCAGCGGCCCTTCGATTATATTCAGAGGTCGGGGATATTTTTCCTGGTTTAATCTGGCTTCTTCAGTATCCTCAATAATATATTTTTCAATGCCCTACAAAAAAAAAAATTAGGAAAAAGATCACAGAAAAAAATGGCTTAAGTTCTAATGACTAACAAAGAATAAATCATGGAAATATGAAAGAGTGTGGGTTTTGGAATCAGACTGCACATGTTTAAACCCAGGCTCCTTTCACTAATTTAGACAATTTATTAAGCCTCAGTTTCCTCGATTAACATATCACATAGTACCAACTTCATATGGTTATGTTAAGGATTAAACGAGATAAACCATGTAAAGTGCTTAGCTGGCTTTATTGATATGAAGTAACTGCCTAGTAAAAGCGAAAAATTAGTGACAAAAAGAGCACTAATAAGTTCAAATTCATAATCAAATATACTTTTTATCCTAGTGGTTTAACAGATGACACACTGACAGACATCTCCCGTGACATCGGTGTGCTTTCTCACTGCAATGTCACAGGGCAGGGGGGGGAAAGACAACGGGCAGGACCCGGGGGCGAAGTTCAGACCCATGCAGCCTCCACTGGCTTGTCCAGCCTTCACAGAACAGCCCCCACCCTCCAGTGTCTCTAGTTCAAGGATGCTTGGAGGTGGCTGACTAGTTCCACAACCGGAAATATGTGAATCTAAAGAGTTAAAGAAATAAAAAGTTAAGTCTAGAGGCAAAAAAGAACTCTAAAATCTTCCAGACTTACAAATGTGGAAACTGAAGCCAAGAGATTATCTCACCTAAAATTCCAATTACAGCAGAAGAGCCAGGACCCACTTGCTGACCAAATGACAGCAACCTGGTCTAGGACAGTGTTTCTCAAGCTCGGCACTGCTAACATTCTGGACTGAGTAACTCTCTACGCCCTGTGCACTGCAGGATGTTTGGCAGAGTCCCTGGCCACTGGACGCTGCAAAACCTCCCACCCCCAGTTGGGACAACCCAAAATCTCTCTGGACACCGCCAAATGTGCTGGACATAGGGGTAGGGTGGAGGGCAAAATCTCACAGGGGTGGTCTCGGACACTCCTAGGTCCTGTCAGCACCTCCTGTCCAGCAACGACACCAGACAAGCAGAGGCACCTGCGGTCCACGCTCACCTTCACGAGGGCGTACTCAAGGCGCTCCTCGATGGGGCCGCCCCTCCACTCATCCGTCTGGATGACCTTCTTCCCTCCTTTGTCCTGGGCCTGGGTTGGAATCAGGACAGAGAGACGGGTACAACAGGTCACTTACTCAACTAACGGGCAGCAAAAACTATGCCTTCCTCTTTTTTTATGTTTCAAGGCCCTAGCACAATATCCAGCATGAATTTAGGCCTCAGTAAGTGTCTGAGGTAAGGAGAAACAGAAAGACAGAAATCTCTTAGGACCTGAACTTCTACTTAGAAAATTTTTTTTCCCTTCCAGTTTTATTAAAATATAATTGACAAACAGCACTGTATAAGTTTAAGGTGTCCAGTATGATATGACTTACATATGTTATGAAAGGATGACCACAGTAAGTTTAGTGAACATCCATCATCTAACACAGATACAAAAAAGAAAAAGGAAAAAATATTTTTTCTTATAAGAACTGTCAAAATTTTATTCTCTCAATAACATCCATATATAACACACAGCAGTGGTGAGTGTATCTACCATGCTGTACACCACATCCGGAGCAGTTATTTATTATACTAGAAGTTTGTACCTTTTGACTGCCTTTATCCAATTTCCCCTCCCACCACCCCCTGCCTCTGGTAACCACAAATATGATCTCTTTTTCTATAAGTCTGTTTGCTTTTGAGGCATAATCGACCTATAACACTGTTAGTTCCTGGTACACAGCACAGTGACTCAATATTTCTATACGTAACAAAATGATCACCACTAGGATTTGAACATTTAACAGAGGCACAGAGAAAGGCTCCGTTTTTTCCTTTCCTTCTTTCCTAAAGGATAGCCTCTTGGAACAAAAGATTTCCATGATAGTAAGAGGAGCCAAACCCCGTATCTGAAGAGCTTTTAAAGTTTTCAACAGGGATCATCACCACTCACAGATACACGAAGGGAGGCCGTAACGAAGCTAAGTCAGAAATCATCCTGGAGGTGGGCACACTAAGAGGTGCAAGACACAGACTGTGCTCACCAGGACTTTGCTGCACCACAGGGAGGTGGAAATACACAAAGAAAGGTAAGCTACGTGAGAAAGCACCTGCCAAGGGCTGGATGAGGAGATGATACAGACGAGGCTAGAACTCTGAGGAAGGAGTAACTGTCACAGACGAGTGGTGAAGAGATACTTTGAAGCAGCTGACAGATTCAGCAAAGAGACAGAAGTGCACACACAGACTGACCTCCATCCCAGCTGGGGACACTCGTAGCCCAAACCGGAAATCTAAGTGTCATTCCCGAATCTCCATCTGCCCTCACATTCAGCCAGCCAGCCAGCCAGCCCTCATGATTACTGCCTCAATATTCCTCTCCACTCTGCTCCTACTTTCACAGTTCAAGCAGCTAACTGGTCCCCGCAGCCCAGGAGCACCCTGGTCTCCCACGCACCTTCTGCACTAAGCCAGAGGGGCCTTTCCAAAATGCAAGCCCGATCACACGCCCCCGGTGAAGAAATTCATTATCATTCCCTACTGCTCCCTGGATACAGTACTGGCTCCTTTCCAGGCCATACAGCGCCCTGCTCTGGCTTTCTCCAGCTTCATCCTCTGCCATTCCCAACGAGCTCTGCCATCTTGAACACTTCAGCTCCTTACCCTGTCCACCATCTCTCTGACCTCCAACTCTCCACGTTCGTTCACCTGACGGACACTTACTCAGCACCTACCAGACAGCCAGGCCCCAGCCACATGCAGTGACTCCTCCTCCGGCAGGGAAGGCCAGTACTGCACTCCAGCCCCAAACCTCAGCGTGCCACCTCCTCTCTGGTTCTCAGGTCTGACCCATCACTGCTGGAGGCCTTCCCTGACCACCTCTACCGCTGGGTTCAGTGTCCTTCCTCAGCAGCCTCAGAGCACCCCATACTTGCCCTATCACAGCACCCACCCCACACCGGCTTACAACTGCCCCTGTGTTCTGCACGTCCCACTAAGCTGTGGGCTCTGCGTGGGCACACGTGTCTTAATAGTCAGACCCTCCAAGTTCAGGAAGTGCAAAGCACAAATCAAGAGTTCAGTAAGTACTAGCTGGATGATTTAATGCTGAACAAAAGTGGATTTTCTGGAGCAATGTGTGTGCAGAATGGTAGAAGCCAAGTCACAGAATGCCAGAAATCCATGCCATGGAGTTGGAACTTAACCTTCCGGGCAACTGTGGTGGAAGTGGGGCTGGGAGAGCGACACAACACAAAGTTCTGAAGCTACATTCAAAGCAGTATTTTTAAGAGAACCCTAGAAGTGGGAGAATGTTTTAATAGTCTTTGATGAAGGCCTGAACTACAGTGGGAGGGGCAGGGAGGGAAGGAAAGGACAAACACAAAGGCATCAACATGGACAGTGTGAAAGAAAAGAAGAAAGGGCCTGGGGAGAGCTCCAAGACTTAGGGTTGGAGTGGTAACTGAATAATAAAGAACGACAGGGCTCTCTCACCTACGGAAAGACCAATGCCTCGCTCACATGCTGAAAAACCTTACAGAAGACAGCAATTTGAAAAAAAAAATATTTCCATGAACTTGTTTGAAACAAAATCACAGACATAGAAAACAAACTCATGGTTATCATGGGGGGAAAGGGAGGGGTGGAGGGATAAACTGGCAGTTCTGGATTCGCAGACACTAACTACTATACACAAAACAGATAAACAACAAGTTCCTACTGTATAGCACAGGGAACTATATTCAGTATCTTATAATAGTCTATGATGTAAAAGAATATGAAAAGGAATATATACACGTGTAAATGAATCACTATGCTGTACAACATAAATTAACACACTGTAAACCAACTACACCTCAATTTAAAAAATATTTTTTAAAAGTATATACAGAAAAAAATAATTTTCAGCATTATTTATAGTAGCCAAGACATGGAAACTACCTGAGTGTTCATCAATGAAACAACAGATAAAGAAAGTGTGCTGTATACACACAATGGAATATTATTTGGCCACATAAAAAAGGAGACCCTGCCAAATATCACATGATCTCACTTATATTTGGAATCAAAAAAAAAAAACAAAACTGAATTCATAGATACAGAGAACAGACTGGTGGTTGTCAGAGGTGGGGCTTAGGGGAGGGGAAATGAGTGAAAGTGGTCAAAATAAAGTTAAGTCCGGGGGTGTCGTGTGCAGCATGGTGAGTACAGTTGTTAATAACACTGTACTGTGTATTTGAAAGTTGCTGGGAGAACAGATCTTAAAAACCACAAGAAAAAAAAATTGTAACTATGTGTGATGACAGATGTTAACTAGACTAATTGTGATGATCATTTTGCAATTGACACTGATATCAAATCATGCTGTACAACTGAAACTAATATTATATGTTAACTATACCCCAATTTAAGAAACTAAAAGTTACAAAACTCATAGATGATATACTCTGACTTTTATTTAAGGGAAAACGCAAAACCAGAGCTGTGTGACACCACACACACACACACACACACACACCAGAATCCTTCTAAAGCTCACATTCACATCACTAGATACACATAAGCACCGTTTGTTCCGTTAGTCACACAAGCAGGCAATTCCTGCTGCCGGATGGAGTCTGATATGTAAAAACAGGGCAGAGTATTCCAAACACGCTTGGAAAAAAGACCTGGTGTGTTCGCAGAAAATACCAGTGCGCCACAAGGAGGGGGGAAATCAATACAAGTGCGGTTATGAACTGGGGCAAATGAGGATGCAGTGACGGCCAGAGAAGCTCTCAGTACAGTGCTGGAGGCTCAGTGAACGAAAACTCCCCACCTACTGAACTCGCTTCAGAAAATCAGTATTTTAAATGAAACCGAACCATTTCAGAGCAGCTACTTCAGAAGACAACATGGCACGCTGTGCCCACCTTGCTTTCCAACTGGCGGCTCAGCAGGACGTTCTCCGCGATCTAGATTTACAAGTTGTGCAGTTCCACGCACCAGGTCAGGCCAGTCACCTGACACACTGAGGAAGCGCGTGGAAACAAAAGCTTCCAAGCACACCAGCCATTCAACTGTCATGCCCACCTGGCTACTCCTTCCATCTGCACCTACTGCTCCAGACTAGCTCCTGCTTCACAGGGTCCCCACAGGGACCTGTGTCTTGTTTCTGTCACCAAACTAGACCAGCATCAAGGCAGAAAGCCAAAGAGCAGCGTGCACACCCACTGGCAGTGAGAAGCATCACGCTGCATCAGGGATCGGACGACCTTTGTTCCAGAAAAGTATCAAGAATACTTATGTCCAATAAACCCACCGTCATCTGCAGCAAAGCACAAGCTGAAAATGCATTTACACACCTAACCTTCTGAACGTCATACCTTCGCCTTGCTTGCCTTAAACGTGCTCAGAACACTCACATCAGCCTACAGCTGGGCGAAGACATCTAACACAAAGCTTATTTTGTAATAAAGTGCTGAACATCTCGTGTAACGTACTAAACACGGTACTGAAAATGAGAAACAATGCCTGTGTGGGTACAGAATGGTAGTAGCATATTGCTTGGCTCCCCTTGTGAAGGTGGGATGGACTGGGAGCTACTGTCGCTGCCACTACCTGGCACCACGAGAGAGGACCGCACCGCACGTCACTCGCCCGGGAAAAGATCAAAATCCGAAATTCAAAGCAGGTTTCTAGTGATTGCTCACTGCTTCTGCACCACCGTAAGTTGGGGACGTCTGGATTCTCATAACCCGTGGCCATTCAAGAGCCACCCTCCCTAGGGCAGAGATCCTCCTCGTTCGTGCTCAAAGGGTCACGACCTCTGTGAGGGCACCACCCGATAAACAAACTCCATGTGGATTATATGGCGCCATGTTGACGCCTGGCGCTTCCCTCAGCCGGAACAGTCTGCTCACCACAGGTCAGTCTCTGCCCAATCGGGGGGCTTACTTTTCAGTAAAGCCCATCAGAGAGTTGAAGAAGCTCAGAGACAGGACTCTTCCTACCATTTTCAACAATGTATCAGATGAAACTTGGGTGCAGACTTCATTATTTAGTAACAAAAAGAGATCATTTTCTTATAAATAAAAAAAATCCTCAATCCTTATTTGCTTCCTAACATTCCTGCTTTCATGCTCCACATACCCTTGGCGTATCCTGAGGAACTGCCACAGAGCTGGCAGCTCCTGGGAGTTACTAAAGTACACCTGTTTGGGTTACTAGTTCCTTAATGGTAACAGAAGTCACCTTGAATGTAGACAGCCTACTTGACAGAAGGGTCAACAGCTTCTAATAAGCCCTTGTGGTTACATTGAGAGGGGAGCAATTTTTTGTATGATGGGCTGTTAAACCCTCGCAATTGCTATTAAGATTTCCCTCAAGCTTCAGCTGTGCCCCAGGGGCACAACCTTCGTTTTGGTATAAAGAAGCAAAAACCTGTAAACCAAAAATAAAAGTGAACACAGACCAAAAAGAATGACAGGAAATACAAAGCCAACAAAACCTTAAATGAGAACAGTCTTACAAATGAGGAGCCCTATTTTTCCTAAGCGAGAGCTGTCTCATCTGGACAGTGGAGAAGAGGAAATAAGCACATGACCTTATGGGTTAATTAAGAATGCTCTATGTAACTTCCTGACCATAGAAGCTATGATGCCCTCTTGGCCACAGCAGAACACTGTCTTAGTTAGTAATTAATGAAGGGTCCCCAACTCAGTGGAAGACAGGCTAAGACACAAACTGAAGAATAGTATTTCACACCATGTCTTCATGTTCAAAGAATATTAAAGGGCTAAGCATTCTGCCTACATGAGCAGAAACAATCCTGGAAATAGGGACAGAAATCTAGGCACTGTTTCTCACGTAATGAGTGGGAAGCAGAACTTGATTCTGTTTGCAATAGTCAAGACCGGAGAAGCTCGGTCCTGGGTCCACACGAGAAATCAGGAATGTTTACAGGGAGCAGAGAGGAGGGTCATGTGCTCATGGCAGAGTCTGAACTCCAACCAGCGTTGCCGAATGAACTAAGGCCAACACATGCAGTCTCAGAAATCCCAATCCTGCCACCTGTGCGGTGATAAATCAAGGATGTGTAGGTCCTTAACTGTCCCACCCTTTTCCCAGGACACTGCAGCACTCTTGCAGGGGAGGAAGACATTAACACAGGCAGCAACACACACCAACGCATTCGACCACGTTCCAACACGGTTTGTGGGGAAGTGTCTTCCTCTGCCATTGCTTTCTGAAATAAACTAAAAACTTTTTTTGAGGTAAGGATCTCACCTTTCCTTAAACTGAATTCTAGGAAGCAGCACCCATGATATACAGGACCAACACATAATAAACGGAAACAAGGAACTGGCTTCAGATTAACTGTTAAGTATTCTCCTGTCTATAGATCAAATGCGTACAGATCTCAAGTCCTGAATGCAGAACTTTGTCACGACTGGACCAGACCCTAATATAAAAACCAGTGTAAACGTAATACAAACAAATGTAAACATGTTACAATGGGAACACAGCAACACAAGAAAATCTAAGAGCTGATTTATATTACCAAATTATGAGGTAGAAAAATATCCCATAAAATGGAAAGATGTTCCAGAATACTGCTAAACAAACAGGTTACCAGAAAAGCATCTAGACTACAGCTCTACTTTTATAAAATGTGTGTGTGCACGTGTATGTGTGTATACACTATGAGTACACTTTCACTTTGAAAAAAAAAAAAAAAACAAACAAAATTGTGACTAGAAGGCTATAACAGAATCCCAGCAGTGGTTAACAGTGGGCAGTAGGATTATGAGTGATTTTTATTCTCTTCATCTGCTTATCTGTACTTTGTACACTTTCTAGAATTAATGTTACTTGGGTACGAGAAAAATTAATTTTACATTTTAAAATAAATTTAAGGAAATACAAATTCAGAATCCTGCAGCAGACCAGGTTTGGTCTGTTTCTCCTTCCTCGTCCTAATTAAAACATCTTCTCTGGAGCTCTCTGCAGAGATCTTCAGTGATCCAAAGACATGCTTGGATACTTGCTTCTATTCCACAGTGAAGGTGTAATAACTCTACATGAACCACAGGCTCAAAGACAGGAAAAGCCATTGGTTAGAACACCTCTCTCTACCTGGGCGTAGCGCAAGAGCTTCTCAGTGGCCTCGGGGTCTTTGTTCCAGATGAGATCTTCACAGAGCTGGAGGAGTTCCTTGTGGATATCGTCATACACAGGAAGGTTCCCAGCATTCACTATCCCCATGTCCATACCAGACTAAGGGCAATAGAAAGAAAAATGAGGGTTTCCAAGGATACTCTAAATCAGGGGTCAGCAACCCTTTCTGTAAAGGACCAGACAGGAAGAACTGCAGCCACAGTCCCTGTTATAACTACTCAGTCACCTGCTGTAGCATAAAAGCAGCCATAGACAGCATGAGTGAGAGGGTGTGGCTTTGTTCTAATAAAACTTTATTCACAGAAACTGGCAGCAGGCCAGAGTTAGTGTGTGGGCCAAAGTCTGCAAACCCTTGCCCTAGGTAAACGCTGGTGCCAAAGGGCAAACAGGTGTCCCACTATACCTTGATGGCATGGTAAAGGAAAACCCCATGCATTGCTTCTCGAATGGCGTCCATTCCTCGGAAGGAGAAGGACAAGTTGGAAAGACCTCCACTCACTCTGGCTCCAGGTAATGTTCCCTGAAAAAAAATTTTTAAATGTGAAAAGATTTCCCTAGTCTGTCGAAAGCAGCAATCAAATCCCTCAAGCTTTATATATAAGAGTGGAAAGTAAAAAAATAAATAAATAAATAAAGTTCAAAATAATTCAGAGGTTCTTGTAGCTAGACAAAAGACTGAAACTTGTGTTTTAGGGCATCACAAAGGCACTGCGTCAGTCTTTCCTCCTAGGCTCTAATCTCCCCAGGGAAAATAAAAAATTCTGCTTTATCTCCATATGTTTCTATAGTGACCATGACAGGGCCACGGTATGTGGTCAGTGTGCCGTAACATGCTTGCTGGATAAGTAACAGAGAAAGAAAGAAAAAGAGACAGACAAGTAAAAGACAGAGAGTAGTCTGTCACTCACTGCAAGCACAAGCTACTAAAAGGCTTCCATAGCCTAAATGACCAGACTCCCTAGTTGACTATCAACTTGACTAACTGTAAAGGGACAGATGGAAACTGAGGTTCCCAGCACACCTGTGACACCCCAAGCCTGTGTACGCATGTGGAACAACAGGGCCTTTCACTCACTGCTGGTTAAAGTACAGACTAGCTCAAGCATTTAGGGGGACGGCGGCCACTACCTGCTGCTGGGACCCAGCCATTCCACTTCCGGGTGTGTGCTGTAAGGAAGCTCATGCGTGTGCACTCAAGAGACACACGTGAGAATGTTCATATCAAAACTGGAAACAAACCAAATGACTATCAACAGCAGAGCAGCTAATTATGGAACAGTTATGTGACGGAACATTATACATTAATAAAAACAAAGCACAACTACACACGTGAATCTTTAAAATGAGACTGGATAAGGAAAACACACATAAGAATCTTAAGGTTATACTTATATTAAGCTCAAAAATAGGCAAAACTAAACTACACTGTTTGTGCAGTTAATTCTCGTTATTTGTGGTATCTGTGCTATAAAGCCACTGTGAACACTGAGTTGGGGAAACTGAAAACTGCAGCTCCCACAGGAACTTCAGGGTTAGGTTCCTGAACCTCTGGTCACAAGATTATCATCACTGATCAATATATAACCCTGTTTTGTAAGTGTTCCCATGTAAAGACATCCTGTTTGATACAGACTGTGGTTTCACTAACACTGAGCTCGCAGCCAACAGCACCACAACCCACGACTAAGCAAAGCTCATCTAACCCACGTGTTTCCTCCAGAAGGCACGATGCATCCAGCCCTCTTGCGCTTAGAACACTAGACAGCACTTCTGTACAGTGCTGGGGGGCTGCTTACATAGAGAAATCAATCACCAAGAAAAACCCAAGAGTGTGAAAAACACTAAATAAATGGCACTACACAGACCATGAAAAGGGCACCCGTTTACAGACTAAGAGCTGAAACAAGAGGGCAGGGCTTGCCCTTGCTGACCACCTGGAGCACGTGGGTCAGGCCCTCAGACCCTTCACACCCTGCACACGTGTGCCCCACATGACCACAAAAGCACCCTGAGTACTGCTGTTGGGGTCACAAATAAATTGCAGCGAGTAGGTGGATTTGCAAAAACGAAATCCATGGATAATTCAGGTTGTGTGTACAGAAGTGATAAACCTGTCAAGAAAGGCAACAAAGTACTATAGTAAAACTCAGGATGATGGTTCTTCATAAAACTCAGCGTGCGGGCACCATCAGAAAGGGGGAGACGGGGGGCACGACCTGCGTCCCGTATTTTAGGACCTAAGTAAGAGTCATTATAGACCTCATGACTAGTATGCTCTCTGTGTGTTTTTTATACATTCCCCAGTGTGTCTGCTGTACTTCACAATATAAAATAACACATGCAAGAAAAATAATAAAGGCCCCTAGATTTCAGAAAACCGATTTACTACCTAAGAATAAGAATGTCAACATTCCCTGCCAATAAATACCTCTGCTAGCTCAAGCTACCCACGGGAGCCACGTGATACATCTGAGCAACGTCCTGGGTAGAAAGAGAAAACACTCATACTTACTTTAATGGCTTTCGTTGCATAGATAAAATTAATGGCGTACAAGTTGTGTTCTTCCATTCCAGTACCGATGGTGAGGATGTTAGGGTCGAAAATGATATCATTTGGATTGAAGCCCAGTTTCTGCACAAGTAGATGGTAGGCCCGCGTGCACACCCTGATTTTAGTGTCTGTTTCTGTTGCCTGAGGAAAGAAGCAAAAGATGTAATTCGAAATAGAAGAATGAAATGTTATCTATGCAAACAGAAGGACACTGCACTTGTCGAAAGCACTTAAGTATCAATGCTTGGATTTCACAGAAATCCAAATGTCAAGCAGGCTCTAAATATCTGTCGAATTATCTCAGAGGAGGAATTGGTTTGAAGTCCCTTTGTGTTTTCATCAGCACAACAGTTACACTCCTGTAAAAGTCAAATCTTACACACACGTATGGTATGTCAGTTAAGTAGGCTTCTTAAACACATAGATGATAAAAATTCAACTATTACTAAAGAATAAATTAAACAGCAAGTGCCCCTTGTCCCTGGACCCACCAGCAGTGTCCTGGCCCATCACCAGCACTGCTGCCACTGCTCTCCTGGATCCTCCTGCAGATTCAACCCTACACAGATTCAAGGACATGTATTCATTCCCCACCCTCACCCACCATAACGTTAGCTCACTAACGTGTGCCTAAGGTCATAAATACAACTTACTATTACTTGTCAAAACAGTGACCCCCAGAAAGCCAAGCACTGACCCCAGCAGAGCTCTACCCCCGTCACTTCCCTTCACCCTCGAGTCAGGGCCTCCATCTCCAGCTTTGCTTCCTGTCGTTGGCCCCTAGTCCACTCCACTTTCCCCACACTGCTCTTTGGAGCTTCCTGAAACCCATCAAGCCTATCTTCCCTCAGAGCCCTTCTACGTGCTGCTGCCATTGCCCAGAGCGCACTGGACATGGCTCTGTGCTCCCGTCACTCTGGTATCTGCCCAGAGACGCCCTCCTCAGTCACCGTCTCTAAACCAGCCCCACCGCCACGCTTCCTGTCTCCTCTGCTCTTCTTCACCGCATCTCTCCTTCTAGAAATTAAATTTGTCAACTTGTCTATTCTTTGATTATTTGCTTATTATCTGCTATTAGCTAACCTGAGCTAGAACCAGTCTTGCTGTATCCCAGTGCCTAGAGCAGAGTCCACAGAGGGTGTGCTCAATACTACCACTGAATGAAGGAAAGAATGAGGCTCTAACTCCAAGTGTTTCTGAACTCTGTCATGGAAACTGTTTTCAGATCAAATATACCACCTCAACACAAGGCTTATTCAACAAACGACATTCTGAATGATTTCTGGTTGTATTAAAAAAACAAATCTGCTCAGAAGGAAAAATGAATACTTGCTATCAGTATGGTGGTTCTAAAAAAATAAGTCACACACAGTTCTGAATAAGCGTGCAAAATGTTCTTGAAAAACGGCCAACAGCACTGAATGAAGTGTTGAGTGTTCCAAGCTGACTACTCTGAGGGAGGAGACCCCTGACTGGATGCGAGCGCAAAGTGTGGTAAAGAGTCAGCTCCTGATCACACGCATCCTGACCTCCAGGGAGAGCGCTCCAGGCCACCAGGAGAAGAGGGGTGAGGACACTCAGTGAGGCCCCATCCTCCAGAGAAAGGCGTGCTCGGGGAATCAGAAAAAGAACTCCCTCTCAGAGCTGGGCTTTTAATCGCTTACCTGCTTTGGCATTAATTTCTACTGCTCTCCTTGGTCACTAATCTCTCCCTGCAGTTTGTGGGGTCAGATTTCACCTCCTGCTGGGGGCATCCCCCGTGACTTGGCAAATCAAGGGGCCAAGAGAAAGGACACCACAGAGTGGGCTCTGCAGCCTCATGGCTCCAGGCTGAAGGGAAGACGGCAGGCCCTCCCCCGCCTTGGCTGACTGTCCTCAGCAACTTCTTACTCCTCCTTCAGTTAGAGCGGTAAGGTGAAGACCGAGCGGTGGGCCCAGGAGTACGTCGTCAGGAGCAGGTCGCCCGGAGCTGCCTTCCGTCTTGGACTTTGGGCCCCCCTTCACCAGAGGGCCAAAGGGAGTTGTAGGTTCTAGGTTCATGGCCCAGCGAGGCTAGGAGACAAGGAATAAAGGTTTGGGGTCCCCATGCCGTCAGCATTCCTTAGTTAACTGAGCTGGGTTGCTCGGCCCTGGTCATTTCTCTCTCTGAGCCATGAATGACACACAGCTGAGTCTGGCAGGCTAAGCGTGTTAGGCACGGGAAGTGGGGGGTGGGGGGCAGCTGTGTACCAGAGGACAGAGCTGCACGCAGAACCAGCAAGAGCGCCCTCACAGGACAGGAGTTCATTTCCAAGCTAGAACAGACTCATCAACCAGCAGCTCTGTAAGGATGAAGCCTTGTCAAACTGTCCTCCCAGCACCGGGTCCAGTGCCTGCCTCATTAACAGACACTCTACTTCTGCACGTTGAATAAGCAAGTGAATCTCAGAACACACGGAGTCTCAATGTGCAGGTCTTTGCCAGGAGCACATCGTGTCAGATTCCCCAAGGCTCGCCTATCCTGTTCCTCAGCCAGGATTGTAAGATAAACATGCTGTTGGCCTCAGTGCCTGAAGACTTCACAGATCCAGAAGGCTCTCCACTCTAACCTGGAGGGATTTTTGTTTCCAATACCTGAACCCCACCTGAGGCCTGTTAATCAGAACCCTGGGACGAGGCCTAAGCATCAGTACTTTCAAAGAGCCCCCCAGTGACTGCAGCTCACAGCCGGGCGAGGAGCACCGGCCAGGAGATGGCGCCTTCTCAGGCTGAGTCAGAAGAAACCTCAGTGACAGCGCCACAAATCTAAGGGTCGAGAAAGAAGGAATAACCATCCTGTATGATTTTGATTTACCAGGTTTACTCTTTGCTGTAGAAAAGCTAGACAGCCATCAGGAGGTAGAAGGCTTCAGCTGAGAGATCCACTGCTTGGGCTCTGCTGAATTATCAGACACTTAGGGAGAAATGAGATAAACTTAAAACAATTTTTGATTTAGTCATCAAGGCACATACTGTGAGAAAGAAAAAGGAAGAGAAAAAAGGAAGGGGAGACACCTGGGTTCTCTGGAAATGCAGCCTGACAAGGAGCAGAGGAGAAACGGGACCAACTCCACAGGCAGGTTAAAGGTTTCAAACCTGACTGCAACAGCTTAGCATGGACCACAGAGCACACCAGGAGGCCGTCCCTGCTGCCACAGAGTGCAAAACGCAAGTGACGCAAACGGACGTCTGTGCTGCCGTAAGAGGGCACAGACAGGTCAGAAAGAAAAAGCTGAAGGGAAGTTTCCAAGGGAAAAACACATGACAAGAGACACCCTGGTTTTCAGAATCACTGAGGGCGTGGGCTTGGTTCAGACATCATTTGAGCGAATTCTCTACTGTGGTTAAGTACGTGGACAAGCACAGCTGAAGGCAAGGGTCAGGACATTCAGAGCCTCGGCAGAAGCAACAGCCACGTGGTCAGAAGCGAAGTGGGAAGGAGAGCCTGCCCGTGGTGGAAGAAGAGGGCAGAGCACTGGGCCAGGGCTGCGGGAGATGCAGACAACCAGGGATGCCTCCCCGCTCACTCAGCCCCCATGCCCTGGCAAAATTCATCCTCCACGCAGAAAGCAGATGCCAAGAGCCCGGGATTAAGCAGGAAATGGACAGGATTTAAGACATGGAGAGGCAACCTGGTGTGGAAAAAGGGGTCTCAGGTCGCAATCTAGGAACTGCAGGCATCACCACTGAAAACTTTTGAACTTTTAAAGAAGTCAAGTTGTTTTCAATGTCACCTGCTCCTGGCTTTTCTCTAGGAACCAGAGAGAGAGGCTGTTTGTGGGAAAATCCTACTCCACAAAGCCACCAGGTTTGGATGAAGCAACACTGTGTCCTGACTGCAGCAAATGAACCCACTCAAACCTTCTCCCTCACAAAGAGGGGTGCCAGGCACGTGTCGGGGAGCTGGGACTCAGTGTGAGAGGTGTGCCAACTGCATGCTGTGCCGTTAATCCTGCAAGACGACCGAACATCCAGGCGTGGTCTTGAGACCAAGTGTGGCTGGGAGGCCTTGCGCTCCTCACCCCTTCCACGAACTCCCACCTCTGAAGGTAATCTGGAGAAACTGCCTCACAAACAGAGAATTTAGAACACAATCCATCCTACAAGGAAAGGCCCAAGGAGAGAAACACTCAATCACGTCACCTTAGCCAGAGAGGGTGACCTCTAAGGCCCCTGAAAATGCAGGAGTATATGTCAGGTTTTAACAAAGCCCAGAGAGGGCCAAAGCAGATAACCTGAGAGTCAACTCCTAGGCTTCGGTCACCTGTCTTCAGCAGGGTGAAAACAAAGGGAAAACTAACCAACACTGCCGTTGGTTTCCTAGAACTACGTATTTATAATACTGTGGTGCATACCCAACTGGAAGGCATAAAATACTCAACTGAAAAACAGTATCAATTTAACTAAATTTAACAGAGTTCAGTTATGACATAAAAATCTACAAAGTCACTACCAAAGGAAAAATGCTTACGAAAAGAAAAATAAGCCAAAATCACAATAAAACAACACAAAATACCCAGGAATGCTCTTGAGATTCCCTACTTAAGGAAAACTACAAAACTTGACTGAAAGGCGTATCATGTTCTTAAATGACTCCAAGATACCAATTCCTCATTATTTTCTAGGTTAGGATTAAGTTTTAAACAATATCCTAATGGGACATTATTTCTCCATAAATTAGAAAATTATTTTCAAGTCTTTTTAACATAGGAAACTGTGCTGAATATAATGAATCTTTTACAGGATGATGTTGATTCTTCTTTTATACAGTTTACAGATGTGCAAACAGAAATAATACAGTCTGTGCTATTATGTGATGCCGTGCTTCTGAGAAACCTTACTTACCAAAACCTGTCATATAAAAATGACGACGTCAACTAGAAAGGAGAAGTAAATCTAGAAAATGAGTAGTGGTAAGTTATTTTTCACATAGAAATTTCAATAATAAAATGTTCTTTATCGTATTTTATATAATCTTACACATATTACAAAAACATGTATATTTTGTTATTTTAGGGTTAAAAATATCAGTTGATCAAAACTACTAACAACAGCAACACAGAAATGCTTCCTTATTTGCCTTCTAACCCAGAAATCTCCGAGCCAGTCCTCTCCGTCACAGCTGGGCTTGATGCTGCCTTGACTCTGGTTTTCATTGCAATGCAGATCACAAACAGCTAAGACAGCCACCGTGTACTGGAACGAAAGCACGTCTGAGTTCCTCTGCTTTGTTTGGCTGCAATAATGGTTTTCCACTAAAGAGAGCTGCTTTCTCCTTATAACCAATGGTGTCATCCAAGCACAGTGAATCTTGGTTCTTAACTGATTGTTACACCCAACAGTGTTAAGAACTCAACTGACAGAAGTGCCTTTGCATCAAAATATCTGTATTGCTGGTTTCTGAACTTTTCGAGTGTTCGACTTTTCGCTTTGCTCTTTATAATTTTCAACACTTAACCACAATTCTTCAATGAGCATATATAAGTGCATAATCATACAGTAAAAGTAGTTTTAACTAGGAAAAGCAGTTTTTGAAAAGGCATCTTTAATTCACCACCTTACTCTAACAATTATTCTCCTCACAGCATTTCCCTCCAATTTTTATCAAATGTAGTTTTACACAGCTATACACATACACGTACACATACAGTGTCTATGTAACTGTTGGTTATTTTTTTTTTATTCATATCTTGTAAGCACTGTCATGCTGCTCCAGAATCTTCAAAGCTAATGCCAAAAAACTCTGGATATTTCAGTAGAATGATGTAACTTAAGTTATCAATTTCTGTCCAGGCCTTTAGGTTATTGTATCTTCAATAAAAAGCTGGCAAAAAGTCTTTGTATATATAGTAAGTATTCTTATGCTGCTGAATGCTTTTCTTGGGATAATTTCCCAGGAGTGAGATCATTAGCTCAAATGGTATGAACACTTTTACGCCTCTCTTGACATGTATTATGGTGTCTTTCGAAAGGCCTGTCCCAGTTGACACTACACTCACAGTGAATGCAGCTTTCTGGTCACCACTGCTGTACCAGCACAGATCATGATCATTTTTAAGCTTACTTTTACCAACTTAGTAAGGACAAAACAGTACCTTAAAATTGCTCTAATATGCATTCTTTCATAACTAGCAAGTTAAAAAAATTTCCCCTACATTTGCTTTTTATTTGTGGTCACGTTCAAATCTAAATTGGAAACGTTTGCTCTCAGACGAGATCAAGCACTGTGCAGTGGAGACAACAACGGATTTAGACACATGCACCAGTCTTCAAAGGAGGCAGGCCAGGGGTCAAAACTTGGCTCCGTCACGTCCTGGCCATTTGGCCTGGCTTTCTGTCAAGTGGGATGGCAGCTACCCCCATGTGGATGCTATGAGGACTCAACCAGACCAGATGAGTCAGAAACAAGGGGTGGAGCCCAGGGGTGCACGTTTTTTAAAAGCACTGGCAGTGACTGCCCTTCCCTGTGGACACACAACATTCGGTTCTCGCTCTCAGAGCTGACCCCGCCTCCTACTTCCCTGAGAGAATGGCGGTGGTCACAGACGCCCTGCACACTGACCTCTAGGAGCGCCCGCAGGTCTGCACTCACGCTCGGCCTTCTCCACAGCCTGTGAGCGCACAGCCTCCCCTCCACTTGCACACTGATCACCAGCCCTGTCAACTCACAAGGTCACAGACTGAGCAAGTGACCCCTTTCTCTTGTGCATGCATCAGTTCCTCCCCTCTGCCAGATCGATCATTCTCATCAGCTTTTAAAAACTGGTTGTCACACCATCTACACACACACACACACACACGCACACACAAACACCCTTTAATTACCTCATATCTATCTATGGTTTCTGCTCTATTTCTGTTCCCCTTTATGATAAAACTCCCCCGAAATAGTAAATACCTGCTACCTACAATTCTCCTATTCCCTCTTGAACCCACTTCAGTTAAGCCTTCGTCTCCCTGGAGACAGCACAGCGAGATCGCAAACTACCCCATTTCTAAACCCAACGGTAAATTCCTGGTTTCCTCTACCTGATCTAGAAGAGACTGTCATGCCCTCATGAAGCTTGTTCTCCCCTTGGCTTCCAGGTGAACCCTTCCTTCTGGTTCCTTTCCCACCAAACAGGCTGCCGCTTCCCCAGTCCTTCTCACGGTGTCTCCTCTTCTTCCCAACCATTAAGCGCTATGGCTCCAAGACCTCCAAGACTTCTTCTCTACAGTTATTCCTTTGGTGAACTCAGTCTCACTGCTTTAAATACCATCTATGAACAAATAATCCCCAAGTAAGGGCATCTCATCTTCAAGCCAGACTTTGTCCACGAAAGCCAGGCTCACCTACACCACCGTACACTCAACATGCCACTGTAAACGTAGACCCAAACTTCTCCTCACCCCATCCAAGCTGGCTGCTACAGTCCTCCCTAGCTCAAATGCCCAGGCCCCAAAACCCGAAAACCATCCCTGACTCCTCTCTTTCATGATCAGTGTGAAGGCAAGTCCCACTGGCTCTACCTTAAATACGTATCTAGAAACAGACGACTTCTCACATCTACTGCTCCTGCCTTCGTCCTAGCCACCGTCATCTGTCATCCAGACCACAGCAACAACCTCCAATGGTTCTGCCTGTTCCCCACAGACCATTCTCCACAAAGAACCAGAGTAGTTTTAAAACATAAATTGGACCATGTTCACTTCTCTGCTCGAAAGCCTTCAGTGGCTTCCTAGCTCACTCACAGGAAAAGCCGAAGTGTTAACAAAGCGGTCTCCCAGGCCCAACGTGACATGACCTGCTACCTTTCTAACCTCATAACCTCCCAATCTCCTCCTCTCCCCTCTGCCCCAGCTGTACTGCACTGGCCTCCCTGCTGGTTTCCAAACATGACAAGCATGTGTCCATCTCAAGGCCCCCCCGCCCAAAATACTCTTCCCTACATTTTCACACAGTTCACTCCCTCACCCCAGTCAGGTTTCTGCTAAAATGTCACATGATCCACAAGGCCGTCCCAAACCATCCTCCATAACACAGCACTCGCCCTCACCCTGGTACTCACATAACCCTCCCCCTCCCCACAACCCTTCTCTGTACTCAACACCGTCTGAGTGTGTGTGTCTGTGTGTGTGTGTCTTCATTTCTTATTTCCTTTGCTCCCTAAGGACATAAATTGCGCAAAGGCAGGGATCAGGTTTTGTTTCCTGCTGGCTCCTCGGGGCCTGGCACACACTAGGCGCTCAAGATGTATTTGAAGGAATTAGAGAAGATATCTGCCTCCATTTTAACAATAACAGGTTGCTATAAAAATTTGAAAAAGAACATTTAGATAACAAAAAAGAGCTCCTGATAAAGGAAGACATAAAACTCAATGGAAGATAAGTATCGACGTAGAAATCTCACATAGAACAGAGCAAAATGTCAGAGCTGAAAAACAGGAGGGAAAAGATAAGAAAATTCGGCCATCTTTCCAAAACACCTAGTGTCTGAATAATACACATGCCGAGAGAGGATAAAAAATTCAAGGAAGCTTCCTGCAACTGTGGCCATAAGCTTCCTGACAAATAGGGCCTGCTGAGCACCCAACGTAAACACATGGTTCACCACCATGAGATTTCAAACCACCGTGGATATAGAAGATCCAAGAAGCACCCAGAAAATGGAACAATAAATAGGTTTCCGAAAAAGAATCAAGGGTTAGAACAGCACTGGACTTCTCACCGATACCAACGGGAACTAGAAGATCATGGATCGGTGCATTCAGAACACAGAGAAAACAATTTCAAGCCTGTACTCCAACACCCGTACAATTGTCAATTAAGTATAAGAGAATAAAGCTATTTTCAGACACGTAAGGTTTCAAAATATTTACTGCCATGTTTTCTTTCACAAGAAGCTACCAGAGAACACACTTTCCCAAATGAGAGGTTAAACCAAGAGATCTGAACACTTGAGAGGGGGTGAGAAGAACTGCCCAGATGATGGGGAGGGACATCTCAGTGACAGCTGTGCAGGAGGCCTGAGGAGCACCTTTCCAGATTGTATGAGAAGACCTGGAGAGAAGTCTCCAAGAAATTAAAAAGACGGTCTACTTAATGTGTTTGGATACACTGGATACTGGAAATTTACACAAGCAGGGGACAGTTTGAAAATACTTAAGAAACAAAGCAAACAAAAAGGTACGTATTAACTTCATGGAGAACAAACAGGGTGCAGAAAAGGAAAAGGAATCATGGCATACTACACATGGCTCAGATTTTACACTGCTTATTATAAATATAAGTGCCAAAATAGTTACAACTAAAATTAACCATATTGGAAGGATGGGGGGTAAAAGCAAAGATGTGTGGAGTTGGGGTAGAGAATGGTGAAAAAGTCAAATCCTTAACCACCACGGAAAGGCAGTAAATAATAACTAAAACCAGAATTTGAAGATAAGGAAGTAAAATGATACAAGATTTAGCTAAACTGTAAGTGGTTACCTCTGAGGATCTGGAGGGTTTATGGCTTCTGTTTTTCATAAAAAGAATTATTTGTCTCTTTAACTGCATATATACCTTCAGTAAAAATAATGTCAAAAGGTCTCACCACACTAAGCCAGTAGTAGAAGATGACCAGACAACTTTTCAGGAGGACAATTTAACAACGCGTACCAAAATGTTAAACGCGCACACCCTTTGTCTTACTGACCCCCTTCTACGACCTGGGACAATCACTCTACGGGGGAGTGGCTGCGGGATTAGGATGCCCGTCACCATTGTCCATGCTGCTAAAACCTTAGAAACAACTGCGACTTATGCAATAGCTAAGTAAAAGATACACACTGGAGAACAATGCAACCATGGAAGATGGAATCGCAATCCGTATTTACTAAGATGAGAAGATGCCAAGCCTTTGTCGAGTCAGGGGAGTCACAGAAGAGTAGTGCATACAAAGTGTTCTACTTTCTAGAACCTCTTCTCCTTCCCTAAATGTCCACATGGCTTTCTCATTTTATTCAGGTTTTCAAATTTCCTCCTAAGAGGGGTTTCTCAAGACCACCTTTTCTGAAATAGCCAACTCTTCCCTGACAGCCTTACCCTGGACTCTTGCATGCCGCCATTTAGCACAGACCCACATCTCCTAGGTCCGAATCCTCACACAACTGCTCGCTACCATTGTGACAACAGTCAGGTAAACTCCTTGCGTTCTGGTTTCCTCACGTAAAAAAGGACAAAAATAATAATATACAACTAACACTTACATGCTGGGAGGAAAAGCTGATTTAACCTGTGAGTGTGCTTGCTTGGGACAACCGAAAGTTCAGTACATGTTCATTATCAGTATTATCTCTCTTTTGCACTATTCTGGATTATGTGAGTTTTCCTCATGATGAAAATAAGTCTTTTGTACAAAACAATAATACTTTAGTTAAAAAAAGGTTTTACTTTAAAAATACAAAAAACAGAGAAAAGAAAGAAGAAGAACATATAACACTACCACTTGTCAAATATATTAAAAAAAAGAAGTCAATTCAACTCTACCCTTCAGTTAACAACTACCAGATTTTTTCCTGTTTATATAAACACACGTGTATCCATTTAAATCCTTTTATATTAAATAAAACCAGGATCCTGCCACATTTTTTAACTTTTCAATGTATTTTAGACATGGTTCCATCACCTCATTCTTTCTGCTACACAGTAGTCTACCCAGCATGTAGCCAGAGTTAAGCATTCCCCTGCTAATGGACACTGAGAGCCTTCTCAGTGTTTCGCTACTGCAGCACTACAATGCATGTGAACACATGCCCTTACGCACTCAACCTAGCATAAGACTCCCAGGAAGAGGCCGAATTATAGGGCATGGATTCTTTTTTAACACTGTTTTAAATTAAATCCTGAATTGACATAAAAGTATTTATGAAAGTCATGTGAGGTATAAAACAATAATCACTGCACACCCATCACCCAGGTTAAACGATCATTACATCTGAAGCTTCCCACTGCCCCTCTGATTCCAAGACAATATGAGAATTGCCATTTATCAATCTTTTCCTTTTTTCCTCTATTTCACAAAAGAAACTATTATCTTGTTATTGCTTCATTTTTCTATTTCTTTAATCATTACTAAGTGCAGTATCTTCTCATAGGTTTATTGCCCATGTATTTCTTTTTGTATAAATTGTTTATTCATTTCCTTTATTCCTTTTTCTACTGAACTAACTGTCTGGGGCGCTTTACTTTCTGATTTATAGAAACTCTTTGCAGACCAGGGATACTAACTCACCGCTACTGCTCATGCTGCAAACAGGACCCTATCTTTCGCCATGCAAAGCTTTACATTTTTATGTAAACAGGTCTATCAGTTTTCTTTCTGGCTTTCCAAGTTTACATGAATATTTTCCCATATATTCTTTATTTTTCTTTTACATTTAGATCTTTAATTGATGTGTATTTCATTTTAGTATATGGTTGGAAATGGGGCTCTAATTTTATTTTCTTACAGCTGCATAGACAGTAATTCAAATAGCATTTATTGAACAACTCCTTTCTCAACTGATACAAAGACTTTATTATATAATCAAATTCTCATGTATATAGATGTAAGTATGTGTGCTCATGTATGTATGCACTTGTGTGGACACACACACAGATCTACAGAAACCCCTCACTTCACTGCACTTCACAGACACTGGATTTTTTACAAATCTAAGGTCTGGGGCAACCCTGCGTTGAGCAACTCTATTGACATCATTTTTCCAACAGCATTTGCTCACTTCATGTCTGTGTCTCAGTTTGGTAATTCTTTCAATAATGCAGAATTGTCCACTATTTTTCTACTTCTCATGGGGATCTGTGATCAGTGATCTTTGAAGTTGCTGCTATTACTACTCACTGAAGACTCAGATGGTGGTTAACATTTTTTAGCAATAAAGTATTTTTAATTAAGATATGTCGTCTTCCTGGACAGTGCTATTACACACTTAACAGACCACAGTATAGCATAAACAATCACTTTATTGCAGTATTTGCTTTATTATGGTGGCCTGGAACCCAACCCACAATCTCTCTGAGGCATGCACGTGTGTGTGTGCGTGTATACGCATACACATGATGTACAGATCTGTTCAGGACTCAGTTCTCTTGCACTGCTTTAAGCCTGTGTAACACAACGGGGCCGGATCAAAAGAAATCGCTCACCTGTCCTTCTTCATCAAAAGCCATGACCACCACAGCAGCCCCGAACTTCTTAATCCTTCTGGCCTTCTCCAGGAAGTCTTCTTCTCCCTCCTTCAGACTAATGCTGTTAACAATACACTTGCCCTGGCAGCACTTTAACCCGGCTTCAATCACAGCAAAGTTGGAAGAGTCGATGCACAAGGGCACCTGAAGTCAGAAGGGCAAGGAAATCACAGAAGGACGACACGTCAGCACAGATTCCCTTCCAACGGCTCCCAGATATTCCTTCCTTCTTCTGTAGGGAAATAATTAACAAATAACAGTAGTGTGACAAAGGCAGGATTTTAATCTTATTCTTAAAGCCCAAAAAACTTGGCATAATTCCTGGCTTACAAGAGACCACACACATGGGCCAGAAACTGATAACTCAAAAGGTCATAGCAGCAAAATGAAACCACTGAAGTCATTTCACTGGCTTCCCCCTGATTCTGACTGACTTTCGACAAGTCATTTACCTTCTCTGCACCTCAAATTCTCAAAATATTTACTCCCAGAGGAGTAATGAGGCTTTTTAGTAGGGAGTTAAGACACAAATGAAGGATGGGTTAATGTAATTCACTGCTTATCACAAGACTTCTAACTTAACACATTTGTTGAATAATGTGTAAGTTAGAATAAATTATAATGAATAAAATGACAGCCCTATCTCTCAAAGCACTAGGAAGTTTCTTTTAAAAAATGCCCAAAAACTTCAAAAATCACTTATCACAAACTCAGTGATAAGAGGAATGAAGTTAGATTTTTAAAGTTTTCAGAATCCACCTAAAATTTTTGAAAAGACTGACACAAAAATTAACTTTCATCTTTTAAAGAACAAATGTAAAAGATGGCATAATACTTTAATTTAATCTCGTTTTATAATTTTGTCTTACTCTGATTAGCCTAAAAAGGTCTCTTCTTCCTGCAAAAAGGAAGAACTGAGTTCCTTCGTCTCTGTTAGCAACACAACATTCTGATAGGAACAGGTAAGTATATCCTTCAAAGGCATGAAAAGTTGGTTCTTAGCCTATCCAGACATCTGAGGAAACTCAAATCAATTCTTGTGACCAATTCCAGAAACCTTGGAAACAGCCAGGCTGAAGTCACATCTCTCTCTGAAGTCTGGTTGATATAGGAAGGCTATCATGAAGTGAGAAAACTGATGATCAGAAACCACTGGGCTTTCAAGACAGAAAATCAGAAAACCAGTGTCTGAGATGACACAGGAAAGGGAAACTGACAAAGTTAAAAGAGTGACAGAGCAACACACGCTAATTCCCCTGACGAGTAAAAGTCGGTACGACCTTGGCAATGTCAGGCTCAGAAGCAAGGAAGTTGCAGAATCTGGTCATTGCGCTTGGACCGTCGAGCATACCATCATCCATGTTGATGTCCAGCACCTGCGCTCCCATTTCCACCTGCATTCTGGCAACACTCAGTGCTTCCTGAGGAAAGAATTCAACAGAAACCAGCATTAGGAGAGGGTGACTCAGGGAAGGCTAACAATAGTCCTTTACCGCTGGACTAACTAGGCAGCCTCCCCGACCATGAGCCCACTCTCAATAGTCACAGGTTAAGCTTTCGTTAACATCTCTTCCATCACAGGGTGTCAGAATCCACCGAGGCTCTGATTCCTCAAGAGAAGAACCTCAATGCCTCGCCTGGAGTTCCAGGCCCCCTGGGACCCACCCTGCCTTCCTACGTAACTGAGCTGTAGGTACTCCTTCCTCACTGGCACTGTCTCCCAGTCAAATCCGATTCTACTTGTGGCATCGAGCATGCTGTTCCCTCTGCTCGGAATTCAACCTCCTTCCCTCCTATACTGTTTTAAGACCCAGCTCAAGTCCCATCTCCTCCAAGAAAAGTCCTTACAGAAACCATCCAAAACGTGTATCACTCTTCAGCATCTACTGAAATGTGCAAAGTATTCACTGCACACTACTGACAGAAGTTACACGAAATATGAGTTAAACTTTTTTATGCTAAAAGGATTTTCAAATCCTTTAACACTATCATGTGCTGTAAATCTCCAAGTGCAAGATACATTTCCCACCTTCGATCATTTAAAGAATATCTAGTAAGATCAGTGTTCCAGAGAGCATACTTTGAGAAACACTGTCTACTCCACAATGACCTACTATCTCTAAACTTCCATAACAATTATAAACGTTCCCACATATTGTACTACCTTATTTCCTCATGATTTCATGACTACTAGCTTGTTCTCTGAAACAGATTTCAAGCATTTAGAAATCTAGAAAGGTCTCATGTGTCTCCCGCTCTCCTCTGAATAGTGCTGGGCAAGACAAACGTGTTCGGTAACACTTTCTAGCTGACTGGGACAACTGAGACTTTATTTTGTTTAAGTCTTCATTGTACACTTCATAGTGGAAAAAAAATAAGCAAAGATAAAATCAACAGTAGATTCTGATGTTGTCCTAATTTTTTCTTAGCCAAGGAAACCACAGAAATGTTTAGCCATCATTGTGATAGAACAGGCATGAAACCTTCTGGCACAAGTCACAAGGAAAGACCATTCGTAGTGACCCAAGGTACACAGAGAAAAAGGATCAAAATAAAATTCAACAAATCAAAAATATGTTTTTGGTATCAGCAACGTGTATAAGAATAAAAACAAGTGTAAGTCACAATTCTTGTTCTTAAAGGGTTTACAGAGATGCTAATACCTGACTTTTCTAAATTGTAAGAGCCAAAGATTAATCGCTTGGTGGGCCAACATTCCCAAACAGGCTCAAAGAAACGAAGTGATCTGTTTAAAGATGTACAAGTTAAGCAAAAAGACAGCAGCGGAATTTCTTTCGGGTCAGTGCTCATCTTATTAACCACGGAGCCGTAAGGGGTCACTAACGCAGGGGAAACTAGAGTCCAGTGAGGAGGCATTCCTACCGAACCCCTTCCCGCTTCACTGCCTCCTCCCCCGCTGTCCTCCAGGCAGAGACAGCAGAGTGGGAAGGGCGTGGCTTTGGTGGACTTGGGGTCTATCATTCACTTGCTGTGAAACAAAAGGAGAGGTGTTTAACCTCCCCAAACCTCCAATAACACATGTGTAAAATGGAGAGAACAACAGGGCCTACCTCAAAGGCCTGTGAAGACTACATGAGGAATCCCACGAGTGCTTAGCACAGTGACTGGCATGTATGTAATCAGACCTTGTTAAATGAGAGCTATCACTCCCACTTGTCTTCTTCCTAAAACGCCACCTGTTCTCAGCATCAAATCTATCAAATCTGAGAGCTGAGAGCACAGAACGGTCCTAAGAATCAAAGTGTAAACAGAATCACTGAGAGCTGAAGAACACTACACCATAAAGGATCATAAGGATTTCAGAAGGGAACAAACATGGACAAAGGCCCTGAGGCAGAAGCAAGCCTCCTGGAACGTTCAGATGACAAATCAGGATGGAAGGAGGTCTGGTGCCTAAGTGGAGAGGACTGGATGATGTCCTAAGGAGTTTGGGTTTTATCCTATATGCAAAAAAAAGCCACCCCGTAAAAAATTCTGAACTGGGGAGGCCACGGCAGAAGCACATGGTGGCTGAGCACTAGCAGGAACGAAGGGAAGTGGACTGTCGGCCAGGTAACCAGGTAGCCAGGCCCTACTGAGGTGTCCACAGAGGGACACCTTGGCGGGGTGCCGTGGAGTAGTCATTAACAAGTCCACAAAGGATGATGCATGTGCCTTTTCCTTATGATTCAAACTAAGTCTACTTTGAGACTGGTTGTAGGAAGGTCTACTTCCTAAAGGCTGCAAAACCTTAAAACGAGAGAAGTTGGATGGAAAAATAAAAATCACTAAAGCTCAAACCAAATTCCTCCATTTTTAACTTCGTATTTGCATAAGAGAAAAAAATGCTGTCCAGGTGTTTAGGGTAGGCTCTACCTGGATTAAATGTTGCTCATCCAGAGTGACTGAGCTGAAGAGCACTATGGCTAAGCCATCCTGCAAACTTTCCAAGGCCAGGCCCATTCTCTTGTGTTTGCTTTTTTATTTTAGTTCACAGTTAACAGAATCAACAGTACAACATTGTCCGTGTTTGAAGTGGTCATGAGGAAATGAGTGGGAATTTTCTTGGCTTTCCCTTTCCCTAGAAAGATTTGTGAGAAGCAAAAATGAAGAGAACCTTCAAATTTTTCAATTTACTTCACAATTAGTAGGAACAGCTAGAATCGGTATCCCTCCAATCTCATCCCACTTCAAACCCCGAGGGCAGTACTTTCTGACAAATATTGACAGCAGCAGCTCGGATTTTCTGAAGCCTCATCCTCCCACCAGCCCAGCCTGCCGCAGACACACTTCCCCGTTCCTTTCCCACTTCCCAGCAGCTCTGCTAATAACCATCAAAGGCAGAGCTGTTTTGTTTGCATGCTGTCTTAGCCAAAAACATGGCAGATGCCTCAAGGGTTTCATTAAGATGCTCACTTCATAATCTCCTGCCATGATGAGTTTAGCAAACTTCTTGGATCCTGCAACGTTACAGCGCTCTCCAATGTTAACAAAGTTGGTGTACGGTCCGATCCTGAAGGGCTCCAGACCTTAAAAGGAGAAGCATTCTGAAAACTTTCTGAAAATGCATATGACAATATGCGACAAAAAACAAATGTTTTCATGAGAAACAGAAGAAATTTCTGTGCCACTGCATGTCTGACTAGACAGGAGATTCAATGTGGAAATAGGACCGTGGCCTTCCCCCCAGGGATACTTAAACACAACAAAGACTGTATGTTTATAACCAGAACTCTCAAAAGAAGAAATATTTCAGGGCTTTAAACTGCGATTTTCTCTAAAAAGCTGAATCACACAGCTCTGAGAAACAAGCAAAAACTATCATCATATCTTATTTAACCCAGAGTCTGAGACAAAAGCCATGAGGTGAGAAAGGACTGTTTCGCAGCTGTCCGTGCAGACGTGGGCTTGAAGCCAGAGGGAGCAAGCATCCTTAATCCCACCAGCAGTGTGTGTGGATCTAGAGGCCAACAACCGGTACCCAGCGAGGCCAAAGGGAGAGGGGTGTGGGCGGAGCCCTGGCAGACAGTCGGCCCCAAGCTCTCTGCTTCTCTCCCCTTGTTGGCCAAAGGGCCACAACGTCTCCCCATTACAGGCCAATTCAGGGCAAATATCAAATGAATTAACGTGGGTCCACTACCCACATCAGTGGAGGTGAAAAGCAACCTGCAGTATAAAGTAGCACTGCAGGAAAAGGCCTTTTACTGTTTTTGTTTTACTCATTCTATTTCCAGTGTTATGCTGCAGGAGTCCTGCTCGATGGTTACAGGCAGGCTCTGGGGACAGCAGCCCAGGGTTCCAAGCCCTGCACAGCCATCTCAGCAAACAACCCAGGAGACTTCCCTCAGAGCCTCTGAACTTACAGAGGACAGTCCGTAAAGTAGTTGCCTCACAATGTTACTGTAAAATGAGACTACACTGATGAGCATAAAATTAGTGCCAGCAATCACAAATCACAGCTGCTCTTGTTAATAAAAGAGGCTTTCGAGTCCTTTGCCAAAGAACTGGCTGGGGAGGAAACAGCTCTGAGGAAGGGAAAAATAGTAAACATAAGATAGGTAATAACACAGTATTACAGGTCTTCTGTTCCCTGACCGGGGAGACTGTCAGCTCCCAGTTTTGGCTCCTGATCTCCTTTCCCACTGGTAACATCCTCACAGCCTCACCCTCCACGCTGGCCTCAGGGCACCCCTGATCCCGAGTCAGACAGGCAGGGAAACCAACATTTAAATGCTGAGGGACCCTGTGTCATTGCCCTAGAAGCATTTCACACAAAGCACTTCTGATCAATTATGAATGTGAAGTATCTGTTATAAAAACCAAATTTTTCTCAAGTCTGCAATTTATAAAAGAACAATTAAAAAGAGTGATCATTCCTAAAATCTAATTGCAGGTGATTTTAAAAACAATTTAGAAATAGCACATGAAATTCAAATCAGAAATATTCTTTCATTCCTACAATTCTTTTTAAAAATTATAACTAAATGGTTCTTTCCTGTTTCAATTTTGGCAAATGTTGACAATTTTAACTTAGTCCTTGACTGAACTCAATTAATAGCTGTAAGATCTAAGGATGAAATAAACTATCCTCTCTGACAAGCCACTTTTTCGAGGCAGGGGGTGTGTCATAAATCATAAATCCCTTCTCCTCTAGTTTGTCCTGTCTTCTGGAGTATAAAAGCAAAGAAAGGGCAGCCTGAAGAGGCGTATTTCTAACCCGACTTCGTTTTCACTCACTGGGATTAACTCTATGCAACATGTTCTGAGCGAGAACAGTGAGTATCACTTTCACCGTCACTCGTACTTCGTTTCACTTTTCTTAGGAGAACACGCGGAACAAAGGTATCCATTCAGAGAAGTGTTAAATTCTCAGTTGTTAGAGTGCATAATTCCTCGCGTGCTATTTGCAGGTTTCCTAAGAATCTGTTTATACATTTTTTTTGCTTAGTGATACTAGTTAAAACTACGTCATTAAAGTATTGTGGGAAAAATTTAAATTTAAAGTTATTTTTGTAATAGTTGGCATGATGAACTATTTTGATGAACTATTTTACCAATGTTCTTTATTTGAACACAAAAACTCATTCTGAAAAAGGAGCGATGCCTACCCCAAAGGGCTGTTGAGAACAAGACAGAATGACAAACGCCACAATTCTTTGTCAAGTCCTGAACACATGGTCAATGTAAAAGTGTGACTATGGTGTTTCAGAAGGAAACAAAATTTTCCAGGAAGAAGCTGCCATCATTACAAAACCCTGAAACTGGGCTATGTGGACTTTTCAGGGACCAGCAGCCAATCTGACAATTTAAATTGTTAGGCTGTGGTGACCTAGGTGTATTTTCAAAGCAGTGCACAATCATTCTAATTGGCACTATCTGTGCCTTCATTTCCATTTCCCTGAAGTCAATGTCTTCCCGCTCCCACTCTTAAAAAAACAAAGGGTTCTTTACTAGAATTTATTCAAGTGACAAAAAATACAAGTACTATCCTCTGGCCTAATAAAAAAGTTCCTTGGCACAAACATCACTACAACTTAAATATACTAACTTAATCTCCAATGGTTTCTGAAATCATAAACCTCATATCTTTACAACTTACCAGACAGTAGCATATGCCCTTCGAAAACAGTGGCAGGTGGAACTCTAGGCTTACAGTTTTTCACAGCTTCAGCGATTTCTCTGAGTCAAAAGAGAAAACACTATATCCATTAATTCAGAATAAAATAAACTAATTTCCAGCTATGAAATTAAGTCTATTTAACATAATTATATACCAAGTTCCAAATGTGAAGCAGCAATTATGCTCTTTAGTTTTCTCAGTAATGCAGAAAACGAATCTATAATCTTCAGTGCCTCTGTATCTGCCCAGTCTGCTGCGCACTGACTGCACCGGCATCTGAGCTCAGACGTGAGCCCAGACGCGACGGCCTGCACAGTGCAAACAGCGACTCTACCCCTCCCTTCCAAACCTGCGGTGTCCTTTACTGCACCAAATCCACACGTGAACTATGTTCTCCCTCCTCACTCAGGAGCTTAAAATAAAAAAAAGGCCTAATCATTGGGAAGGAAAAGCAAACAGGAAAGGAGGGTCAAGGGTGAAGGAAATTAAACCCTTTAGGTCTGTTTTTCTCAAGTGCACACACATAGAAGGGAGCGTACAGAGTAATACGTCACTAAAACTCCAAAATAATTACTCCTAAAAATTTGTTTTAATTATTTATAGTTTCTTAACCTTATCAGCTTTAATGAATTATGTCTTTGATCTACCTGGAAAAATCTGGATACTCCATTAAATTTATCAGGACCAGTACGAACACCTCCCAAATTAGTATGCGAATGTCAGTGTCAAAGTAAAAGCACCAAACATATATAGAGAGAGACAGGTAGATACACACACACACACACACACAGATATTTTTAAAACAACTCTTTTTATAAGGGAGATAATCTTAAAAACAAAAAGAGATCCAAAGGTAAGCTATCTTCAACAACTGACAGCCTTCAGATATTACTTAAAAGATGTTTATAAAATTATACAGGGACCTGAACATGCCCTTCACCATGCCCTTGTCTCATGCACTTCCTTCACGTGCCCACTCAGCAACGCGGGTTAAGCAGTGACTGGGCCAGTCCAGGTGAAGACACTTCTCTAGACCTCAAGGCGCTTGCTGCTTACCATCTTTTCCTTTCACAAGAGATTCTAATGGAGGCATGCATTTTTAAAAAAATTTGTTTATTTGGAGGGAGGTAATTAGGTTTGTTTGTATGTTTGTTTGTTTGTTTATTTTTAGAGGAGGGACTGGGGATTGAATCCAGGACCTCGTGCATGCTGAGCATGTGCTCTAGCGCTTGAGCTATATCCTCCCCTCGGAGGCATGCATTTGCCCAAGAAATAAGAGCCGTCCCCTCCTTGAGAATTCAATTATTAGTCAGGTATTTAAGGGCAGAATGCTAAGCTATCTAGGTTATGTTCTGCAATAGTCTAAGGGAAAAAAAGCTGGAGAATAAGAGAAAATTAGAATAGCAAAATGTAGAAAATTAAGGAGACTGTGATAGACACATGGGGGTTCATTTTATTACTTCTGTACTTTAAATTTTGGAATTTTTCATAATGTGAAGTACCCTAGTTTGCTAGGGCTGTCACAATGAAATACCACAGGCTGAGCAGTTTAAATACTAATGTCTATTTCTCAAAACTCTGGAGGCTAGAAGTCTCAGATCGAGGTGTCAGCAGGACTGGTCCCCTCTGAGGCCTCTCTCTCTGGCTCGTAGTTGGCTGCCTTCTCCCTTCTCCCTGGTGTTCACATGATCCCTCCTGTGTGTGTCTGTGTTCCCTCCAGTCACAATGGATGAGGATCTATTCACATGACCTCATTTAACCTCAATTACCTCTTTAAAGGACCTATTTCTAAATACAGTCACATTCAGAGGAATTGAGGATTAGGACTTCAACACATGAACTCTGAGGGCACAGAAGGTAAAACATGCAGAAGTGACTATCACCTGATGTGCTCTGGTGTTGTGCCACAGCATCCGCCAACTATATTCACCAAGCCATCCATAGCAAAATCCTGCACTTAGGGAAAGAAAAAGCTTCAGAGAGTTCATCTGAATTCTAAGTTCACCACTACCAATTCTGCAGAAGAGAGCTACATTTCCTGAATAACTAATTTTACATTTAAGAGAGAGCTAAACATACTTAACTCCAGATACAAAGCATTCATAAGCCTTAGATATAAGACTTGAAACATTTCAAATACTATGAAATGTAATGAGATATTTATTTGCCTATTTGATCAAAAGAAAGATTTTTCTACCCATATGTTGAGCAGAATGAATGTGAGCTGAATAATGCATTTTCAAATAACACAAAGTGTCAGTTTTTAAATTCAAGTCGACTAAAACCTAAGCTTAAAGAATTAAAAATTCAGTTCCCCAGGCACAGCAGTCACATTTCAAGTGCTCCGATAACTACATGCCACAGAAGCTACGTATTGGACAGTTGGGGCTGGAATTTACCCACAGCTGGTTTGAAGGACAAGATAACAGAGAGGAAGTCAAGGAACTGAGATGTCAGAGTGCTGCAAAGAGCATCCACACAAGGTACGGAAATCCTAAGAATTAAGGCAGAAACAGTTTAGGAGAGAAGGGTAGTAAGCCATAAGCTAAAAACTCAAGGAATAAGGAAAAGAGACACAGGGTTAGTAATAAGTAGGGGTAGTGGGCAGCATGGTTTCATGACCGGGGATTCAAAGATGGGAGGGGCGTGGGAGAGGAGGGAGATGGGGGAGGTGGCAATGGGGAGCAGGGAGACATCTACTCCACCCAGCAGTGGGAGGGCTGCAGAAGAGCCAAATCCCCGTTATTGCAGGTTGGACCTCACTGGGAATTCTCCAGCAGCCACCAGTAACAGCTGTGGAGGATGCTGACAGTGAGCCCCACCACTCTGCCTCCACCATCTTAATTCATCTTAAGCTTTTGTTATATACACACTGGGATTTCTTTAGGGGGAAAGTCTGCTTCTAAATATTCTAAATCAAAAATTCCATTCCTCTGTCTCTTAAAAACCAAGTGAAAGAGGATTCTTGACCTTTAAGTGCATGGCCATCATGTGCGGAGTTTCATCATAGTCACCGAAGGTATTGGGAAGACCTATGAAAGGATATTTTAATCATTATCAGAAACTACTTTAACAAATTATCATAGTATTTGTAAAGGCTTTAGGGTAAAAGGTTAGCAAATTTTTAATCTGTAATTAAATGGTGATTACTTACAAAAACAGATTAGAATACTAAATATTAAACATATTAAGTATAGAGATGCCACACCAAAAAACAAACAAATGAAAAATCAGAGGACAATAAACGTCCATTATTTCTCTTCCATTTGAAAGAAAAGCATCACTACTATATTGAGGCCACATTCCCCCACCCCCATCCCTCCCCTTCCCATTAAAAAAATTCATTCTAGTTACCTAACTGCTTGGGGTGGGGACTAGGGGAGTACCACACTTCCTTTGAACTAATGAGCCCCTGACATGAAATTAAAAACAAGCAAAACACAACCAGTCTGCTTTCAAGTAAGTTTTCCCAAGTAAGATGTTTGAATCTAATTGTCCAATTTTCTATTTTATTTATTATCCCCTTCCAGTCATCTTACTGCTGGTGGCAAATAAAATTTACGGCCCATTAAAATGTACATAATTGGAGAAAGAAGACTGGAAAATGCTTTTTAGCCCCAAGTAGCTAACAGTGCTCAAAAACATTCACTAGGAAGTCTGGCTAACTCAGAATGGACTCTCCCTCATGGTCTCTGCACTCATCTCTCTGGCCACGTCCACGTGGTGAGCACTGTCAAAGACAAGGCTCTGGTCAGCTAAGTGACTAGGCTCCATTCCCCCAAGTTTTGTCCACTTCTGATGCTTTCAGGCTGAGCCAAACTGTTCCTTCAAATCTAGAGGGAAACAGTGGTCTTGTCCCAAATGCTCTTTAGTTAGAAAATTCCTATTGAAAGTAAACAGCATACTAAGACCTGCAAAACAAACTCTTTTAATCAAGATCTATTACCCTATCTACTCAAATCTTGTGTATTTGAATTTTCCCACGTGTAACATACCTGCATTGGGATAACAGAGGACATAAGCTGTTGTACATTTTCCAACTGTTTCAATAAAAGGTCTCATTTCAGCTGCACCCAGAGCACAATTTAATCCAATGCTGGAAAAACAAAAAGAAGAAATTAGAAGCATCCTCTTTTATTCTAAATATTTACACATATAAAAAGTTATGATAAAAAAAGGCATATATTTAAAAACAAGCAGATAATAAATCTCCTGATTCAAAGCACGTTTATTCAGCTACAGTCAGAGGCATCTCACTGAAGTCCACTGCAGCACTGAATAATTCTGCCTGTGTCTCCTACATCAGATGATCTTACAGCTCAAGGACCCTGCTTATGGACGTGACTCCTTAAGTAAGTTCACAGTTTAGTTAATGGTGCACCATGAAACAGAAATGTCTGCAAACTGACCACTGCTAACAAACATCTGACTGGAAAGCAATACTCAAAGGAAAGCAGAAGGGAAATCTTGGAGGTAGAAGGAACGCTGATGGTATACAGAAGCCACTTAGGGAGTCCAGAAGACCGAGACTTAGTCTTTGCTCCAACTGACTTGCAAGGTGACCTTGGACTTGGAATTGTCCTCTCATAAATTATGTGGGCTTGTTTGGTTGTAAATCAAGGGGCTCTCTGTTTTGCAGAGAAACTTACTGCGGACTCAAATAAAACAGATCAAAGCAGAGCTGCTAAACCCTCCAAAACCACTCTCAGTGGGAGCCACTGGGGCCTTTAAGGAATTCAATAATTAACTATGAAGGGACTGCATGGTGTCATCTTTTATTTTTTCACATTTTACTTTTTTCCCTTTACGCTGATTTCTAAGTGCAATATGACATACTAGATTAGACCCTGGAACAGAAAAAGGACATTTATGGAAAAACTTGAAACCTGAGTGAAGTCTGGAGTCTAGTTAATAGTAATACACTTATAGTTTTGACAAAAGTACCATACTTAATATAAAATGTCAACATTAGAAAAAACTAGATAAAAAGCATATGGGAATTCTCTGTACTATCTTTGCAACTTTTCTGTAAATGTGAAATTATTCCAAAATAAAAAGTTTATTTAACAAATACCCAACACCTATTTATGATAAAATATCTGTGTCAACTAGGAATAGAAGGGAACTTCCTCAACTTGATAAAACCCATCTATAAAGACCCTACAGCTAATAGCATGCTTAATGATGTAAAACTAAATGCTTTCCCCCTAAGCCTGGGAACAAGGCAAGGAGGTCTGCTTTCATCTCCCCTTAAAGATTCTGCTGGGAGTCCTACATGAGGCATTAAGAGGAGATGGAAAACAAAAGGTATACAGATTGGAAAGGAAGAAATAAAACTGTTTTTGTTCACAGATGCTAAGACTGTCTATGTAGAAAATTCCAAAGAATCAACTAAAAAATTTCTTGGAACCAAAACAATTATGAGGTTGCAAAATACAAGGTTAACATATAAAAGTCAATTGTTTACCATATTCCAGCAGTAAGCATTGAAACTTGAAATGAAAAACACAATGCTATTTACATTGGCATGAAAACAAATTAAATACTTGTGTATAACTCTAAGAAAATATGTCCAAGATCTACAGCAGGAAAACTACAAACTTCTGATGAAAAAAATCAAGGCAGGTCTAAATAAACGGAGAGATATTCCATGTTCATGAACAGGAAGACTCAAAATTGTTAAGACATTAATTCTTCCCAATTTTATATATATTCAAACAACACCAATCCAAATTCCAGCAAGTTATTTTGTGGATCTGGACAAACTGATTCTAAAGTTTACATGGAGAAGCAAACAACTCAGAACAAATAATACAATTATTGAAGAAGAACAAAGTCGAAGGACTGATACTATCCGACTTCAATACTCACTGACAGTATCTTGTTAATAACATTTAATGAAAAAGAATATGAAAACGAACATATGTATATATATGCATGACTGGGACACTGTGCTATACATAGAAATCGACACATTGTAACTTACTATACTTCAATTAAAAAAAAAAATGACTCACTGAAAAGCTAAAGGAATCTCTGGCATTGCTGAGTGCGCAAATAGATCAACAGAGCAGAACAGGGTCCAGAAACAGAATCACACAAATACAGTCAACTGATCTTTGACCAAGGAGCAAAGGTAATCCAATGGAGAAAGGACTGTGTTTTCAACAAATGGTACTGGAACAATTAGACATTTCCATGTGAAAAAATTAATCCAGACACAAATCTTACACCTATTATAAAACCTCAAAATGGATCATAGATCTAAGAGTAACTGCAAAACTATTAAAGATACAAAGATATATATATATATAAAGATAACACAGGAGAAAAATCTAGGTGACCATGGGTTTGGCAATGAGTTTTTAGATAGAGTACTAAAAGTAGGACCCATGAAAGACAAAAAAATTAGTAAGCTGGACTTCACTAAAACTGAAAACTTCTGCTCAGTGAAAGATATTGTTAAGAGCACGAGAAGACAAGCCACAGACTGGAAGAACATATTAGCAAAACACACATCTGGGAACCCAAATTTTGTTTTAATTCTTAAAACTTAACAGTAAGAAAACAACCCGGCTAAAAAAATATGCCAAAGATCTGAACAGCAACAGCTACCTCAAAGTGTTTTTGCCAGAATTAAAAGAGACAACTCTCATAAAGCGCTCAGCACCGAGCCTGGCATATAGCAAACTCCATAAATGTCTGCTACTCTCACTCTTGTGGCAAAGGCTGTAATAAAAGTGAACAGAGCGCTCTGAGAGAAAGGCACCCTGGGGAAGGTATCCTCCCTCTCCCTGGAGGAGAGGACTCCATAGGTGAGCCTGAGAGGCTCATGTGTGAGGGCGGCTGAGGGAGAGAGGCAGGCACAGCCTCCAGGCAGAAGGAGCAGTCCGTGCCTGCAAAAGGCACACCGTGGATATTCCTGGAGCTTCCACTTCACTCCTGGTACATAATGTAAACCATTTTGATAAGAAAAATAGAGAGATAGTTTAAAATAGAATGTAAAAGTCATGTTAATTTTAAAGATAAAAATCTGAGCTTTAGAATTCCCACCTTATTCCAAGCTAGACTGCTTCTGGTTGCTCCACCAGCAGGGAGTGAAAAACCTTTGCAAGGCACAGCCCTAAAAATCTAAGTGCAGATAACAGATGTAAAGTATTATTACTGGGCACAGCCACTCAAACTGTGAGGGGGACACTGGCAGACAAACAGGCAACTACCTGGCGCTGGGGGTATCAGAACGCTCCCAGCCCCTCAAGCTGACGCGTTTAGGCAGTGGGCTTCTGGAGCCCTTGGGGCAGTCGGAATGTACTTCAAGGAAAGCCAACATCTCATGCAAGTGGTGCGGTGGACACAGGGACAAGCAATTCCCTCTCAGGTCACAGTCTGCAGCCATCAGAAGAGAGTCCCCTAGAGGGAACGGAGTGAGGAAAGACTGATCACTTACCAGAGTGGGTCTGCGTGAGACACACTGATGACAAACGCCTCTCCAGTCTGGCCCGAGAGAGTCCGCCCACTTTTATCAACAAGTGTCCCTGAAATCTGAACTGACAAAGTAAACTCAGTCAACAACACAGACTTAAACTAAGAACACAGTCACAGAAACAAATAGAAAGAGCAAGCTGGCTTCCTTTGTTCTTTCACGGGGAAGAGGACCGTGGAGCTCAAACTCAAAGGCAGCACTGTGTGATATGGTCAGAGCAGGTGGATACGAAGTGCCCAGGCGAGCGGTTGGTAAGCCACAGAATCAGAGAAAAGGGGAAGTCAGGGAGGCAAAAGCAATGCCCAAAAAAGCTTCAGAATTCACACCTCCAGTCCCACTGGAGGGGACTCTCCCGCAGAAGCCTCAGGTTATCCTGGCCTCCTGCTGTCAAACATCTGACTTGTCTAACACCCCTGTTCGACTCTGTTCTCAGCAAGTAACCCTAAGACCCTCCTGTGGGTCTGCCTATTGAATTAACACACTGGCAGTCTGCTGACTATGGCACTGGATACTTCACAGTCAGCAAGGGCCCCAAAGAGCGGGAGCCTTTGGCTTCAGGAGACCACTTCAGACAGGCTTCTATGGAACAAACCACTTCTAGGTTTATTTTCTTCACATTTCCAGAGATAAGACTGCTGTTGGTCTAGGGCTGGTGGTAGGAGGGAGGTGAACAGAAGAAGTTAAAGAAGTTAAGTATGTGCTTCCTAAAGACACTATCAATAGTTCCATGCGAGGAAAACAAAAACCTCACCCTCAAAATGACATTATTAATAAAAAAATCAAAACACAACATGCAAATATTTGAGAACTTACAAAGACAGGCCGGGGAGCATACTTCTCTTCAAAAAGTTTTTGGACTGCAAACAAGGCTGCCTGTCAGGGAAAAAGAGGGCAGCTTTATTTCCGAGAGTCTGTGTCAAAGGTCAGTCTAACCAGCCGATCAGAACACCCCCTTTTCCAAGACCTCTTTAGGTAAGAGACGCCTCACGTTCTCTGGGAAGGAGAACCATGTTCTCCCCACAATGCACAACCCCAGCACCCCTTTCTCAAGTGTAACACTGTACATGTTCCAACCAAACACTGACTGAAAGTTCACCTGGAACAAGTGTCCCTGATGAGGAAGAGCTGAAGAGCTACTCTTTCTTCTTTCTCTCAATCGAAATTAAAAACAGAGAAACCAGAAGTCTCCACTTTGCACAGCCTCATATATACATGGTGGTACATGAACCAACAGCTTATGACATTGCAAGTTCCATGTTAATCTATGCTGTCCATGTTTTATTAAATTCCAGCTCCTCTAATGCTCAAGGCCCTTCCACATCAGAACCCAGGCATGCGGAGGGCCAACTGTACAAATTAAAACTAGTGAGGTAGTATTTGTAACCTATCAGATTGGACAACATCAAAAAGCTCAACAGAGAGGGTGTGGTGAGACTGGCACTACCGTGCACTGCCTGCTGACTGAGTATAACAGCACAACCCTGGAGGGTAATTTGACACTAAAGATCAAAATTAAGTGTCCACACCCTGTGACATGGAAATTTCACTGGCAGAAATTTATCCTCAGACACACTGTGCAAAGATGTATGTATGAGGGTATCTACTTCTCATTCTATACACTTACGCATCTTAGTACATACACAAGGAACATAAACACATACACATACGCACACGCACGCTTTTATCTGCAAAGAATCTCCATTAGAACCCCCACACCAGGAACTGTGGTTGTCTTCAGGGAAGAGGAGATGGAAGGATACTTATTTTTCACTCCACACATTTATGTACCCTTAGAATTTAAGAGCCATGCATAGTGTTTACTACTTGTGCGTCTATGTACACACAGTAGCTATATAATACAAGAATATTTACTTTCATAATTTTTAAAAAAACATTTTTTTAAAGTTACAAAAATATCCTTTTGAAATTTCCTTCATTCTCCTGGGCTCAGTTAAAAAAATATTCAAAAATAAAATGGAATCGAGGAATTTTACTTAAGTTTAGTAACAGCTATTTGTGGTCTTCTCACACCACCCCCCGCACCCAGCCCCCACGCCCCTTTTTTTCTCCTTTAACTCACCTTGGCATTGGCGGTGTCAAAAATAGTTTCAACGAGTAAGATATCAACCCCACCATCCAGAAGCCCTTCGGCCTGCTCTTTGTATGCTTCAACAAGCTCATCAAATGCTGCAAAAAATCAACCACAACCAGGATATCAGCATCCTCTGAATGGTCAGGACATGCTGAGTTCAGGCCTGGCAACCGGTGAACTGACTATTGCTGGTTTATAATGCATAATTTAAGAGGAACACCACCTTCTGTAAGAAACCAAACAAGGAAACACGGCAGTGACAGAAAGTTAAACCAGCAAACTGAACACAACTGCTCCTAAACACTTAGCACATAGCCTTCTCTTCCCATGCATGAGCCAAGGACTGGTTGGGGCGGGGGGGTGGTGAGAAAGTGTCTGACTTCTTGAGCCCTGTCCATTACTCTCAAGATCTTAGAAACATCATTCTTTCCAGGGATGGTCTTAATCAATCAATCCAGGGATGAGTGAGGAGTAACTGCGAAACGTGTCACACTGATCCGGATGCGTCAGCGGTATTCTCCCACACCCCTTGTGGTAAAAGCCAGTGGTCCTGTAGATTTTGCTCCTGCCCTCTGACACCGAGACTTTCAGAAGAAACCTGCCTGATGGGCAATTTCAGCCTAAAATCAAAAAGTGCTCAATCACTCCTAGGTAAAATTTCTGTCAGAAATGTCTTGAGTTGTCTCTATTTCCATCTGAGAGGTCATCCCTCTCCCCATTCTACCTCTCACCCCAGAGAGATGCCCATATATTCAACAGACAAGCCTAGAAGCACGCTTATGCTTGCTATACTAAGTACACTGCCTCTTACACAGCACAAGAGAAAAGAAAAGTTAGCTCTTCATTGTCAGGCCCAGACCAAAGGAAACACGGACCACACATAAGCCCAGAAGAAGCAACCCCTAGTGGAAAATGTGTCTGTAACCCAGACCCACAAACCACACTTGACAGAATTTGTCATCCACACAAAACTCATTACCATACACAGTATCACTACCACTCAGCTCTGATCATTTAATTTTTGTCTTTTGTAGTCTGATGCTTAAGAAGTTAACCTTGATTTCCAGACTGTTCATAAAATCTCAATGCAAGTAAGCTTACAGAATCTGGTTTATAATGCTGGTATGTTCATATAGTTTAGACTGCTTTCTGATCAATACAATGGGGGTCTAGTGGGTTATTCTATAACAGACCAAGGCCTCAAGTTTGTATTTGCTCAACTCAGTTTAAAGTTTTATCTTGATTCATTTCAGGTCCACAGCTGATAAAGAACACCACAACATGCACCCTTGAAAGAAAGCTCAAAATACACCCTACTACTACCCTCAGCTCTCTTTTCATTTAGATGTCTACTGCACTCCAGGGACTGCTGTAAATAAGCCCTTAAGTCACAATAGCCCTGAGGTAGATACTGGTACTGGGCCCATTTTATAGATCTACAGATTACTGAAACACAGAGGTACTTGCCCAAGGTCAATGATCACACCTGATACTCACTGATGTTCCTGTAATCTGGTCTTTCCACAGATGGGGACACAGAGAGCGTCTTATTAGTTGGACCCAGCGCTCCTGCCACAAACCTCTTAATTCCTTTGGGAAAAGAAAAACAGGTGTGAAATTTCTGAATAGCTCAACTTTTTTGTTGTGAGTCAGTAGGCTGTAAGATTTCCCCTAAAACACAGGCATACAATCCTTTGTGTACAACTCTGAAATCCAAAAGGCGCAAAGCCCCAAGTTTTTTCCTTACTTCATTTGACAAAAGAACTTGACCTCTCCTAAACTACAAGGGGCTATATGTAGTCTTTTTCCCACTTAGTGGATGATTCACAGATTTTACTGCAAATGTATGTCTGATTACAAGGGCTGTCATGGATCCCACTGGGGAAATTATGAAATATAACATATGTGCACGTTATCACCAAGCCAACCTCAAAACTGAATTCTCACATATCTGGCTTCAAAGCATTTCAGGTGGTAATCCTTTTCTACCACCATAGCTTTGTTTGGACAAATTCCCTCTCCTTACTCTTAAGAAAACTTGAAGGTCATGAACTTAAAACAGGTGCTGCAAAAGCTCCTCACAGCAGCACTGACCTTGAAATGCTCTCCAACACTGTAGGGCAGGGCCTTCACTGGGAGAAAATACTAAATCACAATTAATAATTATAAAGCCTGAAATTAAAGTATGAAACAGATCAACTCTTTTGGTAATTCTTTAATAACCTTTCCTCTAGGATAGAGTCTAGGTGCTTCTAGAAGAGCCTGAGAAGTTGTGTTCATTTACATATTGTATCAGAAGTCAGGGTCATAGTGCTCACTGCTTTTGGTGATTTTAACCATGCAATAATCTGGGTTATGCTTTACCATTTAACTGGAGAAGACTAACAGCTAGTTGATAATCCAGCCTTTGAAAAGGTTACAAGTCTGACCATAAGAAAAATGTCCTTATCCTTCCATGCTGTAGCTGTTTTAATATCCTGTTGGGGTAACAGTCTATGCCTTTCCAGATTTAAACATTATCTCCCAGAAACAGAGTTCCTATAAATTGCCTCAGTCTTCATTAGTATGCTGTGTCTAACTTCCTAACAATTTTGCTTTACATCTTTCCTGTTCGCAATAATTTCATATTTCCAAATCTTAAGGGGCGCCATATATTTCTCCCATTCCTTTCCCTCCATCAACGCCTCCCTCCAGCTGGTGCTCAAGTGTTCTTATGGCAGCCAGCCAGGAGGCTAGTTATTTCAGGGAGCCACTTTTCAAATACCAAGAGGACTGAATCTAATGGCACTCTCTTTTGCGTGCTACACAGTGCCTTCAAAGACATTAGTGCCATGAAGTAGAAAACGCTCAAAAGACGATCTCTCTTTACCTAAAAAGCCACTATCACAGGATCTGGGTAGCTTGAAGGGAATAAGATCTAGTATCTTTATGATAACCAAAATAACCGAAACAGTCAGCTGTACCTCCATAACCTGATGATGCACTTCCAAAAGGAGAAAAATCATTTGAGCTATAAACATACAAGGAAGCCACGGTCCCGGTCACAAAGAACATAGCACCCTAACAGCAGAGTAAACAGAGAGTGAACCCTAAGCCCAAGGCCCACAGAGACAGTCAGCTCAGAGAGACGCTGAATGCCCGATCACGGCACTGCAGAGAAGCAACCTAAAACAAGCCCCCAGCGGTGTCTGCAGAGGGCCGAAGGCCAATCTCCACCAAAGGAAAAGGGCAGTGAGGACAGTGCATTACAGAGGAGAAGGGCAAAGGAAGCATCTTTGTTCGGAAAAAAAAAAAAAAAAAAGAAGAAGAAAAATGCTCCTTACCTGTCTGGAGCGTTATCTCCTCGGCTGCTTTCCTGGCCACTCCTGCAGAGCACTTGTTCATCCGGTAGGCCTAACACATCAATGCAGACGTTAGTTCGTCCTTTCTTTCCTCCGTAAGACAAATAAGGAATTCATGACCTTCTAAAACCCAGTTTTATTTAGTAAGGAAATGTAGTGAATTATCTGAGGTCTGAATGAAAGCTTAGCTGAAAAGGCCTATCAGCTGCCCCAGCCTTGAAGGCAACAGGAAAAGCAAGAGTCTCTGGGAACTGCTTTTAGGTTCTTCCCCAAAATCATGAGCTACCAGGCAGCAAGGGCAATCTCTTAATGTGTGGCATGACAGAATAAGCTGAGGTAGCTACATATTCAGAGAATTAGAAAAAAGCACAGTAAGGGAAAAAGCATGGGCTTCAGTCACAGGAGACCTGGGTTCTCAAACCGAGCTCAGTCACCACCTGCCCAGGCAATTCCCTCAGGAACTTCTCCAGCCCTGGCTTCCCACACTGCACAATGGCTGGAATCAGGGTCTGAACTTTTCTAGATTATGTAACCTCTTGAGACTATGGAAAAGTGCCACGAACCCTCTCACTAGAAAATAAAAAGCAAGTATGCACAAACATACAAAGTATTGCCTACAAGTTTTACTGAGATACACCCAAGCCCAGTCATCTGCACACTGCCCGTGGCTGCTCCCATGCTATGACGACAGCGCTGCGCAGTTGCAACAGAGACTCTATGTAGCCAACAGAGCTTGATGTATTTACTGTCCAGCCCTTTACAGAAAGAGATTGCCAACTCCTGCCCTAAAACAACACAAAAGTACCTGCAATTCAATTTCATTTTCCCTCAATAACCCAAAAAGCAAGTGATTTCACAAAGTTCCAACATCATGAAAGGAATCAGTGTCAGAGTATTCAGGACTACGTGCATGAACACACAGGCATGTGTCTGGAAAAACCCCACCCAGAAATGGGGACTGTAACATCTACCATATATGTCCATCATCAACATTTTACAAAATTTGATTCTGGGAGCATCATGCTGATGAGAAAGAAACCAAATCCCTCACCCCACACTGGGATGCCTACTATCACAGGGAAAAAAAACACAAAAACAACAGAACAAATGCTGGGGAAGAGTGGGAAAACTGGAACCCTTGTACACCACTGGTGCAGATATAAAATGATGCAGCCACTATGGAAAATAATATGGTGGTTTCTCAAAAAAATTAAACAGCATTACCATATGGTTCAGCAACTCCACTTCTGGGTATATACTCAGGAAATGACAGCAGGGATGCAGTACAGATTACCTGTACACCATGCTCATGGTGGCACTGTCCACAATAGCCAAAAGGCAGGACGTCCATCAATGGATGAATGGATAAACAAAATGTGGTAATACACACAATGGAATATTATACAACCTTAAAAAGGAAGGATATTCTGACACAAGCCACAACCCAAGTGATGCAAGCCTGGCACAAAAGGACAAATACTGTATGGGTCCACTTATATGAGGCATCTATGGAGTTAAATTCATAAAGACAAAAAGTAGAATCACAGTTCCCAGGGGGTGGGGGAGGGAAGGACTAGGAATTATTGTTTAATGGGTAGAGTTTTATAAGATGAAAAGAGCTCCAAGGATAGATGGTGGGAATGGTAGCACACAATGGGAACGTACTTAAGGCCACTGAATCATAGTTAAAAATGGTTAAAATGGTAAATTTTATGTTACATATATTTTGCCACAATTTAAAAAAAGGAAACCAAATCTGTCACCCAACTTAAGAAGGCTTCACAAAACTGTGCACATGGCCAATCATGCTTTTACAATAAACATCAGTTGCATGTGATTATTACTTGCCCATGAAAGAAGCCAGGTGGAAAATGAATGAGCTGTCTGGTCACAGACAACAGATAACTAGGCATGAGCTTGACTCTGCAGCTTTGGCTGGTTTTCTCACTAGCAACGGCCAGTGCAGCAGATGCTTATGAATACTTTAGACATGAGGAAAAATGAAGTTCTTACCAAGTGTTCGAGGCCATAGTCAGCTTGGGCAATGTTAGTGCTGCTAAAAGTATTTGTTTCAATGATATCTGCCCCTGCCAGCAAGTAATCCTGCAAGAACAGACAGTAATGTCAATGCTATGAGTTTTAGAATCCCTGTCCCCTAACAATAAACTTGGCTTTTCAGCACTACCACCACCAAACACCTTTTGACCACTTACTAAGTCTAAGGTGCTGCACTAGACAAGAGGCTAGAAATGCGAACAGATAGAGGGATATCACGGAAAGGCATGTGGTATAAACACGGAACTTGAACTCAGACAAAGTTCACACAGTGTGAACTGAGCTAAGTTCCTTAAACTCTCTCAGCTTCAGTTTCCTCATTTGAAAGTATCATAGCCCGACCTCACAGGGTGGCCATATGATGACACAGGTAACACATCAGGTGTCTGGCACACGACGGCCCTATACAAACATCACTTTGTTCTTTCTGCCGTCTCCCGGTTTCAGCACAAACAGAATCACACTGAGAACGGCACTCTCTCTGAGATCTCGATGCTGACCACATTTTTCAGACACATACCCTGGTCCCTCCAAACCAGATCTGCACCCCTACTAAACCTGGAGGACCTTGGTGCCCTCCTGTTCTCTTTGTTTGAAACCTTTCTTCCTTGTTTCACTCTTTGGACACCGTCTCAACTTCAATCTGGTGAATGCTCTAGACTCTTGGTTTTACAATAGTGAGTAAACCCAACTCCACATAACTGGATGGAGACTGTCGGCAGAAGAGCTGGGAAATGCAAACCAAGGGGCAACTCACGGGCTGGGGAGGCCTGGTTCCTTGTCTGGCGGCTTACACAGCAGCTGTGTCACACAGTTGGCACTGTGTTTACTGAGATGATGCCTTTGAAATGGATGTCTCCACAATCAAAAACTTACTGTCTGGCACTCACATAACAATCAAAAATGCTCGGGTCAGGTACTTACACTACCAGTAGAACTTGGGCATTCCATTAAAATTAAACACCAGGGAATTAGCTCTATGGTCAGTAACTCCACTAGAAATAACTAAGTGTGACAACAACCCAGTCTCCTTCTCTTCTTTGTAACACGACATGGTCTCTGCATTCAGAGAACTCCAGCTAGTCAACACTTCCCCTGTGAACAGGATAGCCAGGTGTACTTTATTGTATTTATGGCCATTTTTGCTTTATTACGTCTCCTGGGAAACTTGTTGTTCTACCTAGATGCCTACCTAATATACAGCACAAATATTCATTCTCTCAAAATGTATTTACTGACTACTACGTGAGAGATACTGTTCTAGGCGGTAGGGATTCAGTAGTGAAAAATGGGCATAAACTAAGGGGGCGGGCAGTGGGAAGGGACAGACTGGGATTTCAAAATGCAGAATAGATAAACAAGATTACACTGTATAGCACAGGGAAATATATACAAGATCTTGTGGTAGTTCACAGCGAAAAAGAATGTGACAATGAATATATGTATGTTCATGTATAACTGAAAAATTGTGCTCAATACTGGAATTTGACACAACATTGTAAAATGACTATAACTCAATAAAAAAAAGTTAAAAAAGAGAGAGAGAGGAAAAAAAATGGGCATAAACTCCTGCCCTCAGGAAGCCAACACTTTAGTGATAATCCATGTGAATAATGACAAAGCCACATGGCATGGTACATCATATGATCTCATCAACTGCATCCTAAAAACTGATGTTTGTAACCACACCAAGCAATTCACACCCACAATGGCACTCCCGATCTACAATACACTGGCATTTTATAATGTGACTTGACTATATACTCTCAGGCCTAGCAGAAAAACCTGCAGAAGCAAACCTCTTTAAGGACCGATTTTAAATCCTCCAGAACCTACAATTCCCACTATGACCAAAGGAAAGGAATGGTTCTCAGATGAAAACCACTCTGCATCTTATCTAGAACAAAGTCTTGACCACCCAACAGACTGATCCCTTCCCACTCAATGAATCATTTAATCACTAAATGACCTAAGTGATTTTTCCCCCTTAGGAAGAGTCTGAAAGGCAACTAAAGCAAAAATAAACACCAAACTAAAAGCACCTGCACAGCAAAGGAAGTCATCAACAACATGAAAAGGCAACACATTGAGCGGGAGAAGATATTTGCCAATCATGTATCTAAGGATATCCAAAATAAAGAACTCGTACAACTCAAGAGCTAAAAAACCCATCCAATTAAAAAATAGGCAGAAAATCTGAATAGATATTTTTCCAAAGAAGACATATGGAGGGCCAACAGGTAAATGAAAAGACGCTCAACACTACTTCTTATCAGGGAAATGCAAACCAAAACCACAATGAAGTATCACCTCACACCTGTCAGAATGGCTATTATCAAAAGACAAGAAATAACAAGTGGTGAGGATGGAGAAAAGGGAACTCCGAGCACTGTGGGTGGGAATGTAAATTGGTATAGCAACTATAGGAAACAGTGTGGAGGGTCCTCAAAAAATTAAAAATAGCACCATCACATGACCCAGCAATTCCATTTCTGGATATTATCCAAAGAAAACAAAAACGCTAACTCAAAAACATAAAAGCACCCCCATATTCACTTCAGCATTATTTACAACTGCCAACATATGGAGACAATCTAAGTGTCCACTGATGGATGAATGAATAAAGGAAATGTTGTATGTACATGCAATGGAGTATAATAAAACTTTAAAAAGAAGGAAATCTTGCCATTCATGGATAGCCCTTGAGGACATTATGTTAAGTGAAAGAAATCAGAGAAAGACAAATAATGCATGATCTCACTAATATGTGGACTCTGAACAAACAAATAAACGGAGCTCACAGATAGACTGGAGGTTGCCAGAGGTGGGAGGGTGGGGGAAATGGCTGAAGGGAGTCAGAAAGTATAAACTTACAGTTATAAAATAAATAAGTCATGGGGATGTAACGGACAGCATGGTGAATGAAGTTAATCCTCTGTATTGTATATTTGAAAGTTGCTAAGGGAGTAGATCTTAAAAGTCCCCATCACAAGGAAAAAAAAAAAATTGCAGCTATGTATAGTAATGGACGTTAGCTAGACTTACTCGGTTGACTATTTCACAATATATAAAAATATCGAATCATGTTGTACATCTGAATATAATGCTACTCATCAATTATATGTCAATTAAAAAAAAAGAAAGTCTGAAACAATGCCCTTCTCCAGAAGATAAAAACTTTCTCACTTAACTGGTAAATATGCTTTGCCCTCCAAATTGAATCTAGACCAGGAAAACAGATTAAATCACCTTATTATCTCTTCTAGTCATTAATTCTATGAAGTTCATATGATAACCTACAAAGTAATTCAGTTCTATATTTCTTTTTAAATTTTAAAAGTCTAGCAAGACCCAGTTACTTGCCTCTGATCTCTTTATGTTCACTAGGCATTTTTATTAAAGACAGAAAAATGGCACGAAAGAACATGTGATTTCAAGTCTGTAAACCTCTGTAAACATCAGGCAAGTTATTTAACCTCTGTAGTGCTCCGTTTCCAAATCTACAAAATGAGAATAACAACTATCTTTGAGTTTCATTTCATCAGGGCCATTGTGGTGACTTGAATAAGACAGTGTACGTGAAAACCTTAATCTAGCCAGGATTTTATGGTTTTTCACTGCAGTTTAAATGCCTCAAAGGCAGAAACCTACCTTCCTCATCTCCTTATCCTGAATACTCAATACAGTGCATGACTTTTACTTGGTGCCCAACACCTACTTTCTGAACAAATCACCTCTTTCTTCTGTATCCTCCAGAGCACTTGATACAGTGGTCAGTCCTCAGGACATGAAAGGGACTGCAGAATCATAGAATGAAAATATAAGAACCTGGGGATGCTTTACCTTATGGATTTGGTAAATGACATCAGGTTGAGTTATACTTAAAATGTCATTGTTGCCTTTCAGGGGCCTGGCATGATCTTTAAATTCGTGTCCCCGGAAGTCTTCCTCACTCAGCTTGTGCCGCTGGATCATGGTCCCCATCCCTCCATCAAGCACCATAATCCTCTCCCGCAGAATGCCTTCAATCTCGTCCTGCAGAGTTTTCTCCATACCTGCTTTAATAAAGAAAGCGAAAATCTGACTTTAAAAAGTGAAAGGAGAAAAACACGTGTGGAGAAGGAGCTTAAACTAAATTATAATAATTCACGACAGGGAGTAAATGCGGCTCATAAAATATGTACCCATAACTGCAGCATTTCCAAAATGCTGTCCCAAAATGTTTCCATTAAGTTATAACAATGCTTAATGAAATAGAAGATTACACATAGCACAAAATTACTGGTAAAGCACCAAACCAAGGTTAAAGCAGGCTGTACTAACTCCTGTTTCAGAAATGAGCAAAACAGGCAGCAAAGAGCCAAATGCCACAAGGCCAGGCCAGCTGTGGGAGAAAGTCTTCAGGTGTCCCTCTGGTGGTTGTGTGCCCGAGCTCCCTCAATAGGAGTAAGTGACAGATAATTGAAAACAATCAGTCGTGCCAAACTGCCACTTAAACTGTTAGCTCTAACAGTCTCTCCCACCTACTGCCACAACTAGTTAACAGCCTGCCCACAGGGTCTTACTCGCCTCTGCACCATCTCTGAAACAATGACCAGCTAACACTCTGGAGTGTCTCAATTCTCCCCATGTTCTTGACTTCTAATTCCCAGCCCTGACTACTCATTCCAATCCTATTTTCTGGTGTCCAAGAACTACTGTAAAGCCACAAAACTGTGCTGACTGGAGTCACCAAAAATTCCTAAGATTGATCTGAGCCTCTTTGGTTCACCTTTTCCTTGGCTCCTTTCCATATCTGCTGTCTCAAACTTCTGCTTTCTTTTAGCACCAAATCCGCCTCATCCTTTTCACTCACAGGTGATTTCACCTAATCCTGTACAAAAAAGTCTTTGGGGAGCTCCTTAAATTAATCCCCCTCCACCTCAAAATCCTCTTGCAGCTCAGCGCACTGCTTCCCCACCCTCAGACCTAAGGAAGAGCACAGGATCACCTCCACCCAACCCCTCCCACTGCTCCTCCCATCTACCCCTTCCCACCTTCAGCAGTTACACCTCAGCCAGTCTTCTCCATGGGGCTCCTGCCTCTGCCTCTACTGAAATTATTTCCTAAAGTCACCAATGACCTTCTAATTATCAGAAACCCTCGGCTCTACTCTTAGACCCAGATTTCAAACTGCCCACCTGCTATCACCCCCTAGAAACCCACCCGCCCCTCTCTCTAATATCCAAAACCAAACTTGCCACATTTTCTACCTGATAGCCCTATTTCTGTGAATGGCATCACCCGTCCCCGTTGCCTGACCTGAAAACCTCAGTATTACAACTCCTTATTCTCCCTGATAGCCAGCGTCTGTCTCCCCGTTACTCCTCATCCCCGCCTACGGGGCACCCGCCACTCTGCGTTTCCCTGTCACTCGGCACCTGAACTTCCTCGGGCTTAGGTGCTAAGTATATATTGAACAGGAACGTTCAATCACGCGGAGCTTCCACAGGGCCCTTCTGGAACGTGCGGTGTCAAACGCTAAGCGAAGCTACTCCGAGGTCCACAAGGCGTCGCGGGGCCGCGGGGGGGCGGGGGCCGCCGGGGGAGGAAGGGGCGCGGGCGGGGGAGCAAGGACGCGGCGAGAACGCGGGCCCTCGGGGCTCCTCCGCCAGCCGCGAGGAGCCGCCCGCCCCTAGAACCACCCCCGAGGTGGGGACCACTCGCGGCGTTACCGGACGGCGCCCGCTCCTGGAGCGCGGGGGACATGCTGCGGAGCCTCCTCCTCGGGCTGGGCCGGACCGGGCCGGACGCGGCCGCGGCGGGGAAAACGCGCTGTCCACACTTGACGGCCCGGAGCCGCTCCCCGAAGGCCGCCGCCCTCACGGCCCGGGCGCGGCGAGGACACGCGGGCCCACGGCCGCGACAGTGCTCCGGCGCCCGCTTCCTTCTCGCGGGGCGCGGGCCGGGCCTGAGGAGGAGGACGACGTGGCGGCCGAGGCGCGCGGCCAGGCTTCACCGTCCCCTCAGGCTCGAGGCGGCTCGCGAATCCGGGCGTCTGGGCGCTCAATCCAGCCTCTGAGCCGGAGGGCCCGCCCCCCCGGCCTGGGATTGGTCTGCAGGGGCTCGTCGCGGCCGTATTGGCTGAGCCGTCGCAACCAATCACCAATCACCGGAGGCCTGGCCCCAGGGCGCGCTGGGAGACGTGGTCCAGGAGCGCAGGTGGCCCGCGGGGGTCTGCGCATCTCCGGCCGGCGTCCGTGAGGGCGTCCGCAGGGTCTCTCCCGGGGAAGTCGTGGTGCGAAGCTGGCGCTGGCCTCAGCTTCTTAGGTGGTGTCGAGAGCCTGGTCCTCGGAGTGGAAGACCAGGTACTAGTCACGTTTTATTGTTGACTGGCGCTGGGCAAGGTACTTAACCTCTCAGTCTCCGCTCCACACTTTGCAAACGAGAAACGATAGGGTGGCGACCATTACTATTATATTAGGTTGTAGGGATTAAATGAGGTCGTGCGAACGCTCTGTGAAAACTGAAGTACATCTGTGCATGTTAATTGTCACTTCTGAACAGTAAGCATCTATGGAGCGGGAACTAGGTGCCAGGCTTTGGGCTGCACACCTGGAATGCAGAGGCAAGCTGCATCACACCCTCACCTCTGTCTTCTTAACAGGAGAACTCACAGTCTGGTTAAGACTAATAATAGAACAGAGAATAAAAATCACATACAATGTGCTAAAAGAACTCAGAACTCCAAGGGTTTGGGGGAAAGTTTCAAAGAAAAAGCTGGATTCTGAAGAAGTGTGTGCCAGGTAAGGCCATTCCAGTCGGGAGAAGCAGCACCCGAGAGAATTTGAGAATAAAGGACAGTGATGTAAGGCTGAGCATAATAGGAGGAAAGCAAATGAATCTGGAAAATATAAAATAGAGACAAAATTATGACACCTACTAACTTAAAAAAATACAAATTTGCTTGCTGTTCTCATTTGACTGTACTTAGTGATTATACATCAGTTTTTAAAATCTGCAAAATGATAATAATGTACATAGCATCCTTACCAAAGATGGCCATACCTGGAGGGGGAAAAATGGAGTGAGTGGGGAGAGAATGAAACAAGAGTGAGGGAGAGGAGAGACCCCTGAATAGCAGAAGATCTTGTTAGGATTGTAAGGGCTAGTTTTTAAATTTTCATCTGTGTCTCAGAGTTTGTTGATGCATCTCTTGAAAAATAATCTTTCAGGCACTAGTCGTTTACTATCCTCTAGCCAAGTAGAAAACCCAGGTGTTGTTTATCAGTCTCTGTTTTTAGCAAGTCATCAGATGTTTACTTTCTCAGCTGAAAGTGAACAAATCCAGTTTTTTTCTTAGTCAGTAAAGGGTAACAAGGTTAAAGGAATACATCCTACCTAAGGGGCAGTGAATTCTAGTACAAAAACTCACACAACTCAAAGTTCTAAGAATACTGTCGTGGGTTGTATTGTGTCCCCCCGAAAAAGGTGTGGTGAAGTCAATCCTAAACTCCAGTACTTCAGAGTGTGCACTTACTTGGAAATAGGGTTGTTGCTGGTGTAATTAGTTAAGGTGAAGTCATATAGAAGTAGAGTGGACCCTTGGTTCAGTATGAGACCTTTTAAGACAAAGGAGAGGCACACAAGCTGTGTGCCAGCAACGGTGATCAGTGTGCTGCATCTGCAAACCAAGGAATGCCACGGCCTGCTGGCAAACACCAGGAGCTAGGAGAGACAGGACGGATTCTCCTTGTGGGTAATTGTAAGGATTATTTGAAAACTTACTCAGAAAATCCAGTGTGCAGAGGGTGTTGTCTTATTGGGTTGTGGGGGTTTTTCTTTTTTGTTGTTGTTTTTCTGCTTTGGTTTGGCCTTTGTGGTTTCTGGAGTTTTTGTTGTTGCTGTTATTGTTTTGTGGTTTTTTGGTTTTGTTGTGGGGGGTTTTCTGGTTTTGTTTTGGATTTGGGTTTCTTTCTTTCTTTCTTTCTTTTTTTTTTTTTCATCTTGCCTAAGAGCAACTTGATGTTTTGTTTAATAGACAGGAATGTGGTACTTAATCAGCTTAAGAGGGTGGGTGAACTTGTTACCAAACTCAGGTTCAGCTGCTTGCCACTCAAAAGCCAATAATCAAATGTCAGTAGAAAGGAAAGGTGCTTTAATCAGAAAAGCCAGCCATCTGGGGAAACAGTGGCTCATGTCCTGAGACCATCTCTGAAGAGTCTGCTCAGCCATGATAGTTTTTTAAGGAAGAGATGGGAGGAAGGATGTCAGTGAATCATTAAGGCAGGAGGTTGGGTTCTGCACCATCTCCACTGCATGCAGACTGGCTGACTCTCTCTTCAGAGGTTATCTAGCCCAGGTGACCTGCCTGCAGGATTGCTAAGGGGGCTGTGGAGAGTTAATCAGTCTTTAACTGCTCAATTTTTCATTCTTCTTTTTATCTAGAAAAAGTATCGTTAGGCGAAGCCTGGTGTGCGTTCAGGAGAGCATAAGTCAGGAGTTCGTTTCAACTGCTTAGAGATCTCATTCCTACAGTTAGGTTCTTTTAAGGTTAGAGGGGGACAGAAGTGGGCAAACAGGAAAGGGGCAAAAGGGCTCTTTCAAACTGAGAGCTAAACTTGCTGACTGCTAACCTGTCTTACTTTTATAAATGAAATATAAGGAGGGAAAAGGGCCCTGACAGTTTTTAAAGTTCTATCTTTGAATCCTGGAGCTTTATATCCTAAACATGGAGGGAAATCAGAAATTATTTTTAAATTAAAAAGAATTCATTAAGAGCAAATTCTTTTCTCATAACCGCAGAAGGAAACTGGTGAAAGTTCAGTGCAATCTAAACTAACCTGAAGTTCATCAGCCTAAACCAACTTAGTATTTTGCTTTTGTTTTCCTTTAAAATTTCAACATAGAGGTGATTTGAAAGAATTACGTGAACTAGCCAGTATTTTCTGACTCCGCCTGGAAGGTGTAGTGCAATTAAGATAATCAAGTTAAAACCTAGAATTTCTGTAGTTTGGGGGACATAACCAAAATCATTAAAAGACAAGAGTTCTTGGTATACTGGCTTTTAAAGTTCAGTTGTTGAAATCCTATGAATTGTTGGGTGTGTTTATTTATTTAACAATTATTTATTGACACCGTTATGGGCCAGGCATTGAAGCTAAAACATTGAGACAAAACAGACCCAGGTCCTGCAGCCTAGAGGGTACAGCAAATGGTAATCAAATCCATTGTAAAGCAAGATGAGTGCCGTGGAGAAGGCTCTCTATAAGCTCGTTTCTGTTATCATCCTTGTTTACTGATAGGAAAACCAAAGTAAAGGGAGGTTGACTGGTCAGAGGGCAAGAGTGCAGTGGGGTTTACAATTAACTGATCACAGCCAGTTACAGATCCCTCTGTTCCTTCTCCACCCCCGCTGCTTCGCTTAACTAACCTACAGGAAAAGGAGGGTGGGGGGAGAGAAAGTAAACAAATTGCCCAAGGTTACACTTCTAATAGGTGGTGCAGCAGGTCCCAACCTGGAAAAACTGGTTTCAGCATTCCTCCTGTTTCTCACTGTCTTGTTTATATCCCTTGGAGCAGCTGACGAAAGAGCCCTCTCCCCAGAAAAATGGACCCACCAGATTGCTTATACTTTCAGTTGACACTCAGCTTCCCTGGCCCTAATTTACAGAATGAGTTTATAAAATGTTGACACATCCTTTGAGCTAAACAAATGCCATCTGCATTCTCGAAACCCTGGAATTTTAAGTATGCTACATTTTCAGTGGGAGACATTCCTTCTGGGCTTTGGGGGACAGATAAAACTTCAGTGTTTAAAGGAAGGTCACCAAACATCATCCCCAGAGAGTTGGTTCAGGACCTTCCGGAGCTCTGGTAGTTCAGATACCTTGCCTGCTACACTGTACTCGTTTGCCTTGCTTACTTAGGTCTTCTGTTCAGTTTAAGAAAGTGTTATTTTAATACAGACTTTCTCTGGCTTGGTCTTAGCTATATCTACAGTAACATTTAATACATGATGGCAAGCGAATAATTAATGTTTGCAAGAATAATTACTGGAGACATTGCATTCACCATCTTTCAGACATTGTCAAATGAATACTGCTAGCTGTCATAGCAGACTCTTTAATGGCAGAAAGAGTTTTTTGTTTTAACCAGGATGCAATTTGAAAGCTGTAATCATTCTCCAAAATTGGAAATATGATTCCCTTATTTGCCAATGATTAAATAAATCTCACGAGGGTAACATTAAATAAAGCAAAACAATCCCCAGGTCAAGCTGGCTGTAATTTGATTAAAGGTTTTAATCCCAGTAAAGATACCCTGTGCCCGTCAGCAAATTCGGGGGATGGGGCTGAGTTTGCTTGGGAATGGAGGCAGAGACAAGGGAACTCAGGAATGTTCACCTGCCTCCTGGGATCTTTATCTTGTTCCTGAGATAAAGGCCCCTCCTGTATCTATAATGGGGATTCCATACCTCAGGCTGGTTGGACAACACTGCTCTTCAAAGTCATTCAACCATTCCTGGGTGGCCAGCTAGTCTTTCTCTGGTGACAGACAGCCGTGTTGCTATTGCTCTTCACATTTAAAGTGGAAAAGTACTAGACCTGGTATATGATTCAGAGCACCCGAGTCTAAGGATCCTGGACATCTCATAGTGTTGAGGTAGCTTTTACACTTGGACAGCCAACTGGTTTTAAGAACCTTAATATAGAAGTTCTTATTAAAACCATTAATTTGGATGTCTCACAAAAATGAAATATTACTGGAAAACATTAAAATTGAATACTGTATTTTTTCAAGTAAATATTTAATCACCAACTGTTTGTCAAACACCATTAAGTTCATTGCAGGATTAGTTCTGTAGTGCATTAAATCTTGGACTTTTTTGGTTAGGAACTAATTTAATTTCAAAGAAACTGAAACAGCGCATTGTTCAGATTATGAAAATGTATAATTAATATTGATAGAAGAGATTTAGAAAATTCAGTTAAACAAGTGCCAGTTAAGTACCTGACATGGATAAGCACCGTGTCAGGTGCTTTGGGGAATATAAAGATGTTCAAAATAGGATTCCTTCCCCAAAGATCTTGCAAGGTGAATTATGAATGAATAGACAAAGCAGATCATAATAAATGGAATAACAGAAATATAAATGGGAAACTACTGATGAGAGAAAAGGAAGAAGTTTATTCAAAGTATGAAGAACTCCAACTCATCCAGCTTTATTTGTGTGACAGGCAAATAAAGGCTTAAAAAATATATATGAAGAACTAAGAAGGATTCATGGAAGGAGATGGGTTTGAACCATAATGTAAAAAAAAAAAAAAAAAAAAGTGCTATGGGCTGAATGTTTGTGTTCCCCTCCAAATCCAGATGTTAAAATCCTTGATGCCCATTGTGGTGGTATTAGGAGATGGGACCTCCGGGAGGTGCCTCGGGCATGAGGGTGGAGCCCTCATGAATGGGATTAGGACCCTTATAAGAAAGGCCCAAGAGAGCTCCCTTGTCCCTTCTACCACGTGAGGCCATGACAGGAAGGCTGCATCCTGGAAGAGGGCTCTCACGTGACCATGGTGACACCATGATCTTGGACTTCCCAGCCCCGAGAACTGTGAGAAGTATCTGTGGTTTATAAGCTACCTGGCCACCTGAATGGACCAAGACACATGGGTGGAAGGAAAAGGGCATTCCTTAGTTGCAAGTAATTTTTTGAAGAAGGGCACATAGATAGTAGATGTTCTAAGCTCCACCAAATGTAAAATGTCTTTCTATTGCCCATATATGTGAACAACTGGCTGCTTATGAAATTCCTGAATCACAGCCTTTTCCCCTCAAAAGCTGATTACTGCATTGTCCTTTTTTTAAACAGCTTTATTGAGAGATAATTCACATAGCACTCAGTTCACTTATCTAAGGCATGCTATTCAATGGATTTGGGTGATTACATTATTAATTTTTTAAAGTGTTAAATTAATATGTAGCATAAATTTGCCATTTTAGCCATTGTTAAGTGTACAGTTTAGTGGCATTAATATCATGCAACCATCATCGCTATCCATTTCCAAAACTTTTCTGCCACCCCAAACATAAACTTTGGAACAATTAAGTGATAACGCCCCATTTTTCCTGACAGCAGCCCCTGGTGACCTGTAATCTACTTTCTGTCTCTGTGAACGTGACTATTCTAGGTACCTCATACCAGCAGAATTATATATTTGTCCTTGCATATCTGAGTTACTTCACTTAGCGTAATGTTTTCAAGGTTCATGCATGTCGTAGCATGTATCAGAGCTGCATTCCTTTTTAAGGCTGAATAAGAGTCCACTGTGTGAACATACCACATACTGTTGATCCGTTCATTTGTTCGTGGACACTTGGGTTGCTGGCACCTTTTACCTATTGTAAGTAATGTTACAATGAGCGATTGATGTACAGGTATCTCCTTAAGTCACTGCTTTCGTTCCTTTGGGTATATACTTAGCAGTTGGAATTGCAGGCTCACATGGTAGCGCTATATATCGCTTTTTGAGTGTCAAACTGTTTTCCATAGTGGCTGCAGCGTTTCACACTTCTATCAGAAGTGTACAAGTGTTCCAGTTTCTCTGCATCCTTGCCAACATTTGTTATTTCATCCTAAATAGGAGTAAATAGGTATCTCATTGTGGATTTGATTGGCATTTCCCTAATGATTAATGATGTTGAACAATTTTTCACGTGCTTATTGGCCATTTGTAAATCTTTGGAGAAATGTCGACTTAAATCCTTTGCCTGTTTTTGAGTTGGGTTGTTTATTTTTGTTGTTGTATTGTGGGAGTTATTTACTCTGGATATTAACCCCTCTTCGTATACATGATTTGTGAATATTTTCTCCCATTCTGTGGGTTTCTTCTCTCTCTTGATAGTGTCCTTTAAAACAAAAAAGTTTTCGGTTTTGTCAGAATCCAATTTATCTATTTTTTTTTTTTATTAAATAGCTGTGCTTTTGGTGTCATATCCAAGAAATCGTTGCTACATCAAGTGTCATGGACATTTTCCTTTGTGTTTTCTTCTAAGGTTTTAACTAATAAGTTTAGGTCTTTGATCCATTTTGAGTTCTTCATTTTTGCATAGGGTACAACATAAGAGTCCAAATTTATTCTTTTGCGTGTGGAATCCAAATTTTCCCAGCATTGTTTGTTGAAAGGATTGTTCTTTCTCCGTTGAAAGATCTTGACACCTTTGTCAAAAATCAACTGACCATATATGTGAGGGTTTATTCCTCAGTTCTCTGTTCCATTGTCCTATATGTCCTTGTGCCAGTACCACACTTTTTGGCCTTGTAGTAAGTTTTGAAATCAGGAACTGTGTGTCCTTCAAGTTTGTGTGCTTTTTTTCTAAGATAGCTTTGGCTCATATGAATTTTAGGGTGAATTTTTCTGTTTTTGTAAAAAATGCCATTAGAATTTTGATAGGGATTGCATTGAATCTGTAGATTGTCGCGGGCAGTATTGACATCTCACAGTATTCCAGTTCATGAACACGAGATGTCTTTCCATTTATTTAGGTCTTCTCTAATTTCTTTCAGCAATGTTTTGCAATTTTCCTTGTGCAAGTCTTTCATCTCCTTGGTTAAATCTATTCCTAAGCTTTGTGTTCTTTTAGTGCTATTAGAAATGGAATTATTTCATAAGTTCCTTTTCAGATTGTTAGTTGCAAGTGTATAGAAATACAACTGACTTTGAGGGGTTCATGCTGTATCTGTAACCTTGCTGAATTCATTTATTGGCTCTAGCAATTGTTTTGTGGATGTTAGAAATTTCTGCATATGAGATCACATCATGTGTAGAACAGAGACAATTTACTTTCTTTCCAATTTGGATGTCTTTGATTTCTTTTTCTTTCCTGCTTGCTCTGACTAGAACTTCCAATTCTATGTTTTATAGAAGTGGTGAACGCAGGCATCCTTGTCTTGTTCTTGATCTTAGAGAAAAATCTTTCAGTCTCTCACTATTGAGTATGATATTAGCTATGAGGTTTCCATTCTGAATGGCCTTTATCATATTGAGGAAGTTTCCTTCCTTTTTTTTTTAATTTTATTTTATTGAGTTATAGTCAGTTTACAGTGTTGTGTCAATTTCCAGTGGGGGAACTTTCCTTCTATTCCTAGTTTACTGAATGTTTTTATCACACTAAGATGTTGCATATTATTATATTCTTTTTTCTGCATCAATTCAGGTCATCATTTTATTAATGTAGTATATTACTTTGATTTTTGTATGTTGAACCTTGCATTTCAGGAACAAATTCCACTTAGTTATGATCTAAAATCCTGTTAATATACTGCCGAACTCAGATTGATAGTATTTTGTCAATATTTATATCTATATTTGTAAGGGATATTAGTCTGTAGTTTTCTTTTAGTGTCTTTATCTGGTTTCGGTATCCAAGTAATACTCTCCTCATAGAATGAATTAGGAAGTCTTTCCTCCTGGTGTTCATTCTTGAAATGTTTGGTAGAATCCACCAGTGAAGCCATTTGGCCCTGGGCTTTTCCTTGTTAGGAGAATGTTGATTACTGATGCATTCTACTCAGCAGCAATAGGACTATTCAGATTTCTATTTATTCTTGAGTCAGCTTTGATTGTCTGTTTCCATGAATTTGTCCATTTTATCTAGATTATCTAATTTGTTGGTGTATCACTATTCATAGTATTCTCTTTTAAACCTTTTTCTTTCTTTGAAATTAGTAGTAATATCTCCACTTTTGCTTCTGATTTTGGTAATTTGAGTCTTTTTTTTCTTAATGCAGCTAAGGTCTGTCAATTTTGTTGATTTTTTTTTTTTTCAGAGAACTAACTTTTGGTTTCATTGATTTCTTCTATTGGTTTTCTAGTCTCTATTTTATTTATTTCCACTCTAACCTTTATATTTCCTTCCGTCTGCTAGCTTTTTGGTTAGTTTACTGTTATTTTTCTCATTCCTTAAAGTATACAGTTAGATTATTAATTTGAGAATGTTCCCTGTGCCCTTGAGAGAAGGTGTATTCTGTTTTGTGGGCAGAGTGTTCTGTATATGTCCATTAGGTCCAGTTGGCTTATTGAGTTGTTCAAGTCCTCCATTTCCATACCTTCTGTCTCGTTGTTCTGTCAGTTATTGAAAGTGAAATATTGAGGCCTCCAACTGTTGGTGTAGAACTGTTTATCCTTTAAATTTGTCCACCGTTGCTTCATATATTTGGGGGCTCCTTTATTAGGTTTTATTTGTTTATATTTGTTATATCTTCTTATTGTATTGGCCTTTTATCAGTATATAGTGTCCTTCTTTGTCTGTTGTAACATTTTTTGATTTAAAATATATTTTATTCTGACAATAATATATCCACCTATCTCTCTTTCAGTTACTGTTTGCATAAAATATTCTTTTCCATCTTTTTGCTCGCAACTTCTTTGTGTCCTTATGTCAAAAATGAGAAAAATGAATCTCTTCTAGAAAGCACATAGGATCCTTTCTTTTTTTAAATCCTGTCTGATGATCTCTGTCCCTCCATAGGAGAGTTGAGTCCATTTACATTTAAAGTGATTACTGATAAAGAAGGATTTATGTGGAAAAAAGGATCAGGTTTGTCATTACCAGAGGTAGGGGTTGGGGAATTGGGTGAAAGTAGTCAAAAGGTACAAACTCCCAATTACAAGATAAGTAAGTACAGGGGATGTAATGTACAACATGATGGCCATAGCTAACATTGCTATGTATATTCGAAAGTTGCTAAGAGACGAAATTCTATAAGTTCCCATCATGAGGGAAAAGAACAATTTTTTGCAACTCTATGAGGTGATGGATATTAACTAAACTTACTGTGGTAATCATTTTGCAATACATGTATATCAGTATATGTATATGCTGCACACAAACTTCTGTGGTGTTGTATGTCAGTTATATCTAAATAAACCTGAAGAAAGGGTTTATTTTTACCATTTACCTACTTGTTTTCTGCGTTCTCATGTTTTTTGTTCCTCAATTCCTCCATTACTGACTTTTTAAATATTTAGTTGCTTTCTGTAGTACGTCATTTGTATGATCTTCTTTCTTTCTATGTATGGTATTTTTGGGCTATTTTCTTAGTGGTTATTTTGGCAATTAAAATCTTAAACTTAGAACAATCTAATTTGAATCATACCAATAGTATAATCTGCTCCTATACATTTTTGTCCATCCTACTTAATATTGTTATTTTCACAGATTATATCTGCTTACATTGTGTACCCATTAATATAGATTTATACTTACTGTTTTATGCATTTACCATTTAAACCATATAGGAAAAAGAGAGAAGTTACAGACAAACCAGAAGTATAATAGTACAAGCTTTTATATTTCCCTATGAACCGTTACTAGTATTCTTTCATTTTTTATTATCTACTGTCCTTTCATTTTAGCCTGAAGGGCTCCCTTGAACATTTCTTATAGGATGAGTCCACTGGTAATGAATTACCTTGACTTTTGTTTATCTGGAAATATGTTAATTTCATCTTCATTCTTGAAGGATCATTTTTCCAGATACAGAATTCTAGTTGACAGGTTTTAAGACTAAATATGTCATGCCACTGCCTCTGGCCTTCACGGATTAGCTATTAGTCTGATTGAGAATCCCTTGTTGATGACTCTTCATTTCTGTCTTGCCTCTTACAAAATGTTATGTTTGTCTTTGGGTTTCAAGAATTTGACTATAATGTGTCTCAGTGTGGGACTCTTTGAGTTTGTCCTGCTCTAAGTTCATTGACCTTCTTGGATGTGTATATTCATGTATTTCATTAGATTGGGGAAGTTTTTTACCAGTATTTCTTCAAATAGTTGCTTGCACCCCTTTCTCTCTCTCTTCTGCATCCGGAATTCCTATTACGTCTTTTAGTATGTTTGATGGTGCCCCACAGGTCTCTTAGGATTTCTTCATTTTCCTTCATACTTTTTTCTTGCTACTCCTTGTTGGTTAATTTCAAATGTCTTATCTTCAAGTTCGCTAATCCATTCCTCTGTTGGCTCAAATCTTCTGTTAAATCCCTCTAGTGAGTTTTTCATTTTAGTTATGCTTTTCAACATCAGAATTACTGTTCGGTTCCTTTCAATCATTTCTGTATCTTTATTGATGCTTGCCTTTTATTCATACACTAGTTTCCTGATTTCCTTTAGTTCTTTGTCCATGGTTTCCTTTATCTTGAAGACAGTTGATTAAATATCTTTGATTAGTAATCTAATATCTGGAATTACTCAGGGATGACTTATATCAAATTCTTTATTTCTGATGAATGTATCATACTTTCCTGTTTCCTAGTATGTTTTGTAAGTTTTTTCCTTGAGAACTGGATGTTTTGAGTATAATGTTCTGGTAATTCTGGAAAATGAATTCTCTCAGGGATTGCTCATGTTTGCTTTTTGAGGGCTAGAGCCGTGTAAGTTTTCCAAACTAATTTTGCAGAGTTTGTACTTCTTGTTAAGTAAGATCACTAAAGTTTCTCTTCCATTGTCTCTGTAGTCAGCCTTTGACCTTAACAAAAATTTCCATAAATGCCTGGCCCCCACAGGGGAAACATAGATCCTGTCTCTTTAAATCCCATCCTTGATTGGAAGTCATGTCGCCCAGGTGAGTTGAAACCCTGGTTATCTTCTGTGTTGGCTCCCCAGTGATCAAAAGTAGCAATCAGCCTTCAAAACACATAACCCCATTATTGGAGGATAAGGTCCTTATTACCCACCCTGGCTCTAGCACCTGCACCAGGAATGCTTCTCTGTCCACAGCTGCCTGCCACAGGGTTGAGGGGTGGGAGGTGGTGGCTGCAGCTGCCGAGATGGATGAAATTTACTGGCAGCTTCAAAAAACTCTCCCTCCCAGTGCTGCTGGTGTTCTGCTAGACCCAGCTTTACAAGATAGTTGCTTCCAACAGCTGCTGACTATTCTGTTGTTCTTTTGTTGGAGTGACAGCTATCTGGACTTTCACCATCTTTTCTGTGTTGCCTTCTTGCATTTCATGTTAGAGAGGAGAAGTCTGAGCCCAGATGATTTTTACTGTTTTATTGATTATCTTTTTTCTTTCTCTTTTTCTCCTTTTCTGAGTGGACACTTGTAGGTTATTTCTTGTTTATATTTATAATTCTTTTTTTTAAAAGGCAGAATATGTTTAGGGGTTGGTTTTTCTTTTTAATTGATTTTGCCTGCTATACTGTGTGCCCTTTTGCCTTGCATACTTAAATTTTTTCTTCAATTCAAGAAAATCTTAGTTAATGACATCTTCAATTACTACTTCTGTTCCAACTGTTAGTTCTTCTAGAATAATTGTAGTTTTTAGGGTTTTTTTTTTTTAAATTAAATTAGATCTCCATTCTCCACTTATGATTTTGCAAAATAATTTCTATCTTTTAAAAACCCATTTCTGATGCAGATTTTAATTCTATTACTGTGTTAGTTTCCTCTCATTCTTTTCTCACCTATCCTCCTTTCTTTTTTAAAAATTGTCATATTAATTCTTTTCAGCTTGTTCTGATTTCTCCACATCACTTTATGCTCCTCTTTCAAGTCTGTATATAGCCTAGAATTAATTTTGTGGTTCCTATGTTATTGTATTCATTGAATTTAAGACATTTTGATATGTGCTAATTTTAAAAAATCTTACTGAAAGCTTTCAAGAGAATATTTCACATAGCTCTGTCATAACTGGCAGCTGGCTCACAGCTGTTGTAAGATCGATCATCAATTATAAGATGCATTCAGATTATGGAGGTATTAAAATGTCAAAATAAAATCAGGCCATGGACTAGAAACAGGATACATAATTTTCAGACTAATGATCTTCCTCCAAATCATCAGGGTTATATTCTTTTTCTCTTTTACTGCCACGTTCTTTCACAAGCTCTGTTTTGTTTGTTCTTTTAAAATATGTTCGTGGGAGACACCATGGCATCAAAAGACCTTGTACATAGGAAACAGGCTCACGTGAGTTCAGATCAGAGCCCTGCTTCTTATTGTGTGACTGTATTAGTTCAGGTGTAGGCTAGGCTGTTGCAGCAGAGAGACAGCAAACCACTGTGGCCTAGGTAAGTCAGAAATTACTTCCCCTCACACATAACAGTCCAGAGGTGAGCAGTCCAGTGCTGGCAGGGCAAGTCTGCCATCCTCAACATCATAAGAACTTTGCATTGAGGGCCTTAATACCATCTTGCCATCCATGTAGAAAAACTATCTCAAATACTCTTAGATATGATAGAACTATAAATATAGAACAGCAAAATTAAGTGTATGTTTGAATAAAAGTAAGATATATCTTGGGTAGCTTGATGTGCTGGGAATTAGCTGATAAATGCTAGATGTAAACCTGTGATGTATTTTGGATTAAGCCTACAGGTTAAAGAAATGAGTAACTTAATAATTCTACCTTTCTGTAGTATCAGGAGTCTTCTGCATGCTCCAGTTTTCCCTCTGGGTCCCTAAGTACCCTTCAAGAGAGGGTGGCCATGAGTTCTTATTAACCAACCTATCTTATTAACCAACCTTATTAACCATCCTATCATGTGCGTGCAAAATGATTCAGAGACAGACACGGGAGACTGAGAATCCAGTGGGCCATGCTCTCACTTAGTAGCAAGAGTCCAGCTGGAGGGGAGAGAGCCCAGCCTTCACTCCGCCTGTTACCTGAAAACAGTGGTCCCCTGCTACTTGTTCCCTAGCAAATAACAGTTGGCACCACTAAAAATATTAGAGGTGCACACAGGAATTGTCCAGCTCAAGCTTAATATCGGAGTTCAGGGTGTCTCGTTTCTGCTTGTCCCGGTTTCTCTTGCGTGTAACTAATCCAGGTGCGTGAGGAAAAGGTGTCCTGAATGAAGGGTATTGTACACCTAACAGGTGCAGGTTTCAGATGGGTTTACTGGCGAGCAGATAGGTATGGAGCATGAAAATTCTAATCAACTTCAAGGGCGAAAGCAGAAATAGCCTTCCAGGGTCTCAGAGGTGTGTGATGAGAAGAGTCTTTCAGTCGATAAGAGGGACATCCAGTGTTCACGGATACCAGCTTTCAGGACAAATGTGTGTCAGTCCAGTCCACGTTTAGGCAAAGATAAAGGTAGGCAGAGACACTAAACTGAGTGGTTGCAAATTAGGACCGGAAGGCTCATCTGAGCTGTCTCCATTCTTCCGCCTCTAGTGAAGTCAGGCCCTTACCTCTAGTTTGGACTATTGTAACAGCCTCCTCAGAAGTACATCTTCCTTTTAATTCCATGGCTCTTGGAATGATTGTTATGATGCATAAAGGAATGTTCTTTCTTAAAACCGCCTTAGCTCTCTGTGAGGGTGGAAGGTGGGTGTGCCTGGTCTTTCTCTGACTCTCCCGGTCACTCCATCTGCACACCGCTCACTGCCTGCCCTCTCCTCCTAACAACCATTCTCATCACACACCCGCTCTAACCTTGCAGAAGCTGGCTGTGAGCTCAGGAGCATCCGTCTTGTCTGTCCCACCAATGAGCTGCCTGAGGATAGCCCTCTCCCGGGAGCCACAGTCTCAGGGCGATCACTGGGGACCTAAGCCCTGGGTCAGAAAGAGACAGACAAGCTTCAGCAGGTGGTGGGTCTTGACATGAGGCAGGTACAAGCATTGACCAAGGCCCTTGCCAAGAAAAAACTTAGAAGTTGACATTATCATTCACTTGAAAAGATTTATGGAGCTCCTGCTGTCTGCATGCATTGTGATAAGCAGTGGGGACCCAGCGATAAACAAGGCTCGATTCCTGTCTTTAAAGAGCGTGTGGTCTGTCCTGGGGACACAGAACTTCCACGCCAGCCATCTCGCTGGACACAGAACTTTAGGGAAAGACTCCTGGGTTGCATCATCTGCGACTTGCTTTGTCTCTGAGCTCCAGGCTGTGAGTAACCTGTTTCACTGTTAACCTCATGATAATATTGACTGTGGACACATGCCAGGATGGTAGCAGTCTGGGAGGGCAGGACTTCTGGCCTCAGCTCTGCTAGTTGGGTGATTGCCCCCACTTAACCATCGTGGTGTCACTTTTCTGTAGTGTGAGGAGGAGAATACGTAACTCAGGGGGACTGTGATAATGTGTCACTCATGGTCTCTGAGCCTCATTTCTACCAAATGAAGGGCCTGGGATGAGATCATCTCTGGGCCGTAATTTCCTGAAGTCTCATTTCTGTCTTTAAATTGATATCTCCCAAAACATAGCTCACAAGAGAACTTTCGGTATGTGAAAGAACATTCCTAGTTTTGCTAGTGACAGCGGACAGCGCAGAGTAGGGAAGAGGGCCAGCAGTGCTCAGGTCAGCCTGAGGTCTGCGGTCGGATTTGCTTGGCCTCACAAACCCCAGAGGCCTGTCAGGACCCTGCCCACCGCCTTCTGTTCTTATCAGTATAAGTGGGGCCGTGAACAGGTAGTTATGACAACCGTGTGGGGGCTGCCAGGTGAGGCAACACATGTTTAATCCCCTAGCAACAACTCGGTGTCCACACTGCGCACCCCTCCTGCCCGGAGATTCAGGCGTGAAGACCCACTCAGCACGTGAGCTCCCAGAGGAATTCTAAAGTAGGCCTCTCAGTGCGGGGAGAGCCGGGCCTGGGCCGGCCACATGCGCCCCAGGCCCCCCAAAGCCCACTGCAGTGGAAGAGGGAGGAGGCGTCGAGGAAGCCAGGGTGCTGCCCGGGTAGCAGGCTGAAGTATTCGTGGTGTGATGTGCCAGCCCAGCCAGCGTCCCAAACACACTGGGTGATCAGGGATCAAACAAGTTAGGTGACAAGGAGGGAGGCAAGGCTGGCCAGGTGCCCTCTGCACGGACACCACCTGCACATCTTCTCGCAAGGCAGTGACATAGTAATGGAAAGCCCAAGTAGAAGATGCGGCGTTTAGCACACCCATCATTCAAGATCCACAGCACATAGTCCCTTTTGTCTGAAGGGAAAACGAAAAACATGTTCACAATGTTCTCAAAAAAGAACAGAAACTATTATTTAAGAGGACAGTGGATGAGTGCGGAGAGGGGATGGCAAAGAACCCTAGGGAGAGCAGGACTCTGAGACGGCATTCTGCTCGCGTACACTCTCCTGGGGAGGAATCAGGTGGGCGCTGAGAAGTAAAACCACCCAGAAAAGAGGGGAAAAGCATGAGAAGAGAAAACAAGGAGTGTCTACAAATTGTGTTCAGAATGATGTGGCATGCAGCGTTGTGAAATGAATGAGTGAATGTGCGGAATTTGGTACAAGATGTCATTATCTCATTATTGGAATGCACATAAAGACAAGTTGATAAGAAAAACGACTGTGAAAATGTTTACTGCAATCTAAAATGTCATAAATGTAGCTGTACAGCCAGGTCAAGCAGTGGTCAAGGCTAATACTGTATTATTTAGGGTAAAGCTAAACTGTTGTAACAGAGATTCTAAACACAATGGCTTAAAGCTTATACAAGTTTCTCCTTCCGTGTGGCCGTTTTGAGGTGAGTGTCTATGTCTCTGGAGCAGTCTGTCAGACAGGAACCCAGATTTCTCCTAAGCTGAAGCTGTCCCAGCCCTCGGGCTTGCCGACTGACTGTGAATGATATCTGCTATTTTCCTCTTAAAGACTCCTTATTTAGTCCAGTGCACTCAGGAGGAGTTAGGGGAAATTCTTCATTTCAACACATCTTTGCCAATTCCTTTTTTTTTTTTTTTGTATATACGTTTTTAATTGAAGTATAGCCAGTTTACAGTGTTGTATCAATTTCTGGTGTACAGCACAATGCTTCAGTCATACATGAACATACATATGTTCATTTTCATATTCTTTTTCACCATAGGTTACCACGAGACATTCAATATAGTTCCCTGTGCTGTACAGTATGAACTTGGTGTTTATCTATTTTGTATATAGTAGTGTGTATCTGCAAATCTCAAACTCCCGATTTGTCCATTCCCACCCCTCCCCCCCCCACCCCCGGTAACCAGAAGTTTGTTTTTTATGTCTGTGATTCTGTTTCTGTTTTGTAAATAAGTTCATTTGTCTATTTTTTTTAAGAGTCCACGTGTAAGTGATATCATATGATATGTTTCTTTTTCTTTCTGGCTTACTTCACTTAGAAATCTCCACGTCTATCCATATTGCTGCAAATGGCATTATTTTATTCTTTTTATGGCTGAGTAGTATTCCATCGTATAAATATACCACATCTTTATCCAGTCATCTGTTGATGGACATTTAGGCTGTTTCCATGTCTTACCTATTGTAAATAGTGCTGCTATGAACACTGGGGTGCATGTATCTCTTCGAATTAGAGTTCCCTCTGGATATATGCTGAGGAGTGGGATTGCTGGATCATTGGGTAAGTCTATTTTTAGTTTTCTGAGGTATCTCCATACTATTTTCCATAGCAGCTGCACCAAACTACATTCCCCCCAGCAATATAGGAGGGTTCCCTTTTCTCCACACCCTCTCCAGCATTTATCATTTGTGGACTTTTGAATGATGGCCATTCTGTCTGGTGTGAGGTGATACCTCATGGTAGTTTTGATTTGCATTTCTCTGATAATTAGTGATACTGAGCAATATTTCATGTGCCTGTTGGTCATTCGTATGTCCTTGTTGGAGAATTGTTTGTTTAGGTCTTCTGCCCATTTTTGGATTGTGGTTTTTCTTTTTTTCCATATTAAGTCGTATGAGCTGTTTATATATTTTGGAAATCAAGCCCTTGTCAGTTTCATCTTTTGCAAATATTTTCTTTCATTCTGGTAGTTTGTCGTTTTGTTTTGCGTATGGTTTCCTTTGCTGTGCAAAAGCGTCTAAGTTTACTTAGGTCCCATTTGTTGATTTTTGTTTTTATTTCTATTGCCTGGGTAGACTGCCCTAGGAGAACATTGCTGAGATGTATATGAAGTAATGTTTTGCCTGTTTTCTTCTAGGAGGTTTATTGTGTCTTGTCTTATGTTTAAGTCTTTGATCCATTTTGAGTTTATTTTTGTGTGTGGTGTAAGGGAGTGTTCTAGCTTCATTGATTTACATGCTGCTGTCCAGTTTTCCCAACACCGTTTGCTGAAGAGACTGTCTTTATTCCATGTAATTATCTTTTTTGGTAGTGTCTTTGTCTGGTTTTCCTTTGGTATCAGGGTGATGGTGGCTTCATAGAATAAGTCTGAGAGTATTCCCTCCTTTTCAGTCTTTTGGAAGAGGCTGAGAAGGATCTGTATGAGTTCTTTATATGCTTGGTAATATTCCCCAGTAAAGCCATCTGGTCCTGGACTTTTGTCTGTAGGGAGGTTTTTTATTGCTAATTCTATTTCATTTCTGGTGATTGGTCTGTTCAAGTGGTCTGCTTCTTCTTGATTCGGTCTTGTGGACTTTACATTTCCAGAAACTTGTCCGTTTCTTCTAGGTTGTCCAATTTGTTTCCATATAGTTGTTCATAGTATTCTCTTATGATTTTTTGTATTTCTATGGTATTGTTTATAATTTCTCCATTTCACTTTCTTATTTTGTTTGTTTGTGTTCTCTCTTTTCTTCTTGGTGAGCCTGGCCAGAGGTTTGTCAATGTTGTTTATTCTTTCAAAAAAACAGTTATTGGGTTGATTGATATTTTTTCATCTCTATTTTACTTATTTCCTCTCTGATCTTTATTATTTCCTTCCTTCTGCTGAATTTAGTTTTTTTTCCTCTTCTTTTTCTAATTCTTTTAGGTGATAGGTAATTCTTTTAGGTGATAGTTTGGGTTATTTACTTGAGATTGTTCATATTTTTTGAGGAAGGCCTGTATCTCTATGAACTTCCCTCTTAGGACTGCTTTTGCTGCATCCCATTGATTTTGTGTGGTTGTATATTCATTGCTGTTTGTCTCAAAGTATTTTTTATTTTCTTATTTGAGTCCATCATTGACCCATTGGGTTTTTTAGTAGCATGTTGTTTAGTCTCCATGATGTCGGTTTTTTCTCCTTTGTTTTTCTGTGGCTGATTTCTAGTTTCATGGTATTGTCGTCAGAAAAGATACTTGAAATAATTTCTATCTTCTTAAATTTGTTGAGGCTTCTTTTGTGCCCGAGCATATGATCTATCCTAGAGGATGTTCCACGCGCACTTGAAAATAATGTATATTCTATCTTGGGGGGATGTAATGTCCTAAAAATATCAACCAAGTCCAACTGTTTTGTTGTGTCATTTAGTATCTCTGTTGCCTTATTGATTTTCCTGTCTGGAAGACCTGTCCAATGATGCTAATAGGGTGTTAAATTCTCCTACTATGATTGTGTTCACATCAATTTCTCCCTTTATATCTGTTAGTATTTGCTCTATTTAGGTGTTCCTATGTTGGGTGCATACATGTTAACAAGTGTAATATCCTCATCTTTAATTGTTGTATAGTGTCCTTATTTACCTTTCTTTATGGCCTTTCTTTTAAACTCCATTTTGTCTGAAATCAGTATTGCTACTCCTGCTTTCTTGTCGTTTCCATTTGCATGAAGTGTCTTTTTCCATCCTCTCACTTTCAGTCTATGTGTGTCCTTCACCATAAGGTGGGTCTCTGGTATCTAGCATGTTGAAGGTTCTTGTTATATTACCCAATCTGCCACTCTGTGTCATTTAATTTGAACATTTAGGCCATTGACATTTATGGTAATTATTGATAGATATGTGTTTATTGCCATTTTGAACTTAGTTTTCCAGTTGATTTGGTATTTCTTCTTTGTTCTTTTCTTTTTCTTTCTGTGGTCTGATAATTTTCTTTTGTATTATTTTGGTTTCTTTCTTTTTTTTTTTTTTTTTTTTTTTTTTTGTAACTCTGTTGTATGCTTTTGATTTGTGGTTACTCTGTTTTTCAAGTATATTAATGCATTACTGAATCTCTGCTTTAAACTGATATTCATGTAAGCTCAAACACATCCTAAAAACAACAAAAAAAGAAAAAAATCTATATTTTCTTGCTCTCTTTTTTCACCTTTAATGATATTTATGTCCTCTTTTACATCTTCATGTTTAGTCTCTTGCAACTCATTGTAGTTATTGCATTTCCAATTATGGTTTTCTCCTTTCTATAGCAACCTGCTTCTTTTCTATTTAGACCTTTTAATATTTCTTTTAGCATATGTTTAGCATTGCTGAATTCTTTTAGTTTTTGCTTGTCTGTGAAATTCTTTATCTCCTCTTCTATTCTAAAGGATAGCCTTGCTGGATAGAGTATCCTAGGTTGCAGCTCCTTCTCATTCAGGACTTTGAATATATCTTGCCATACCCTTCCAGCCTGCAATGTTTTTGTTGAGAAATCAGCCGAAAGCCTTATGGAGGTTCCCTTGTAACTAACTCTTTGTTTTTCTCTTGCTGCCTTTAGAATCATTTCTTTTTCTTTAACCTTGACCAACTTAATTATATTAAGTCTTGGTGTACGTCTGTTTGAGTTCCTCTTGTTTGGGACCCTCTTTGCTTCCTGTACTTGGATATCTGGTTCCTTCCTTTGGTCTGGGAAGTTTTCAGTCACAATTTCTTCAAATACCTTTTCAACCCCCTTTGCTCTTTCTTCTTTTGGGACCCCTATTATGCATAGGTTAGCATGCTTTATATTATCTCATAGGTCCCTTATATTGCTTTCATTAGTTTTTACTTGCTTTTCTATCTGTTGTTCTGATTGGGTGATTTCTGTCATCCTGTCTTCTAAGTCACTTATTCGTTCCTCAGCATTATTAGTCTGCTTTTGACTGCCTTTAGCTCAGCTCTTATCTCAGCCATTGAGTTTTCTGTTTTTAATTGGCTCCTTTGTTTCTATTTCTTTTTTACAGTATTCTCTGTCTCTATTCATAGTCTCTCTTATTTCCTTCAGTGCTTTTATCACCCCCTTTTTGAAGTCATGATCTAGTAGACTGTTGAGGTCTATTTCATTGATTGTTCTTTCAGGGGACTTCTCTTGTTCTTTTAATTGGGAGTGGTTCTGCTTCTTTTACTTACATCTCTCTGGCACTGTGGATTATGGAATATTAGTTACCTACTGTGGTCTTGAAGGGCTGTTTTGGGGGTTTTTATTTGTTTAAAGTGGGAGCATTCTTGTGTAGACTGTGTACATCTAATAGTTTTGTTGCAATGGCTCTTAGTATGGTTGGTTGCCACATCTTTCTTCTGTGTGTGTTGGCTGTTACCCCTTGATTGGGGGTGTAGTTGGTGCTGTGGTGATCAGAGTCTGCCTTGATTGTTGTTGTTGAGCAGGGCCTCCTTTGTTGTCACAGCCTTGCCAGAGGCCTGGTCTGCTCCCCTGTTCCTGGGATAGAGGCTTCTAGACCCGTTTCTGAGCTGTGGTATGTAGTAGGGAGGTTTGGAGCACTTCAGCTGGGAAGAAAAGTAGGCAGGAGATGTCCACTGGGCTGTGCCCTCTGTGGTGTTGTCTGTCACTTGTTATGTGGGCTTATGAAATACTCTTTGTTGACACTGTCTTTGTCCCTGCCTTAGCTGTGGAAGTGTCAGCCACCCACTCTGGTGTCTCCCCAGGTTCTGGGCCCACAGAACCAACAGTGCAGATCTGCCGGTGTCAGGTGCTGAGACCCACTGTAGCGAGTATGCACCTGAACCCTTGTTGCACAACAGGGTCAGTGCAGACCCCGCCCAGCCTCCGCATACAGTATGGTATGCTGGCCTGTTGTAAATACCTGTACCGCCCCTGCTGTCACTCAGAACTCCACTTACTGCCCGTTCATCCCAGAGGCTCGGGTCCACAAAGGGTCCAGAGACAGCATGTCTGCCCTCTCTGCCTGGGGCTGTAATCAGATCTCAGTCCCACCTGTGAAGTTAGTTGCAGGGCCGCTGGGTAGGATTCAGCTTTCAGCCCCGCATCCGCGCAGCAGGGATGGCTATGATCGAGCCCCACCTCTCTTCTCGTGAGAACACACCAGCAGTGGAGCCAAGTGGAGACAGGCTATGGCACAGCTGTGTTGTGGCCCTCCCCACCATGCACACCAGCAGTGGTGCTTTTTTATGTGGGTCCTAGGTTGTTCTGTTCCGCACACACCCCCAGCCAGAGCTCACATCGTCCTCCAGTTCACTGAGGCTGCCCCTCTACAGTGGGCCCCAGGCTCCTCACCCATCTCCAGCAGCCAGCCCCAGCTTTTCCCTCCCAGCTCACATCTAGGGCCGCAGATCGCAGGGACCCTCCGTGTCAGATTCTCTTTGTTCTGTTTGCCAAAGGCTGCTACTTTCTACTCCCAACCTCGAACCTCAGAAGCTCCACTTCTGTCCCCATTGACCTCCCGGCTGGAGAGGGCGCGGCCCACTGTGAGGGTGCCTTTCTTCCTATGCCGCTCCCTCCCTGCAGGACCGGTCCTGCACCGACTGTCTTTTTCTCTTTTCTCTTCTTTATTTCCTCCTATCGGATTTTCTAAGGAATCCTCCTGTATTTCGAAGTGAGAGACACTTGGCCAGAGTTCAGTAGGTGTTCTGTACGATTCAGTGGATCTGTAGATGTAATTCTTGGTGTATTTGTGGGAGAAGGTGAGCTGTGAGTCTCTCCAGTCTGACACCTTGGCATCTCCTTGCCTCAGTTCCTTTTTTAATAAAATGCTTTTATATGATTGTGTGCTTTAATTATATTTTCTTCAAACATTGGAGACTCAGATTTAGATAACTGAAGAAATGCTAAATTTCCCCCCATGTAGCCTAATTACCCAAGTCAGGCTAAATAATTAACTAAATCAGCCTTACTTTCTGTGGTTAAAAAAAAATCCGACTTCATTTTCAATTCAAATAAACTCTTAACACATTTTGAGGAAGAGTATAAAGACTACTGAGAAATAAATATTGCAACTGATCTTGTAAAGGCAGTTAAGCCAAGAGTAAAATGCTGTTGTGCTAATGTAATTAAATTTTTCATTATGTAAAATTGTTCTCATTTATGCAGTATAATATGTAGCTACAGTTTTAAGTTATCCATGAAGCAAGGCGAGGTCCTAGGAGGAGTGGCACTTCTTTGGTAACAGTGGGCTTGTGTGTACTGAACTTTGTGTTTGGGAATCGTTAAGTAAAAACCATGCATAAAATTAAGAAATAATTCCATGAATTTTCTTAGACATTCTGATCGAATGTTTCCAGAGTACTTAACAAAGTAAATTTAGTGTGAACTGCCAGCAATCAGTTGGCCTGATATCTAGTATAAATTTTATTTTCTAGCCAACATGAAATAGTGCCTGCTAAATATTTTTTGATGAAGTTAGTTCCAGATTGTAACAGGAATAGTTTATACGCTTGGATAAATATGCTCTTAATGCCTTCTTGTACAATATACATCAAATCTAAAAGAAATTACGTAAACAATGACCACAGGTTCTGTCTAGTGAAGTCTGAAAGTGGTGTTTGTCTCAGAAAGCACTCCCGTCACCGGCCTGGGCTGCCCTGGTTATTCAGTGGTGCCCTCTAACTGGCTAACTCATTCTAAGGATTATTCTTGAAAGTAGCTTTACAGAATTGCTTAGTGGTTAAATACACGACCCCTAGAAAGCTGTTTGTTTCTTACTGATGCTCCGATCTTCCATCACTAATCTCCCTCATGAGCAGTTCATCCTGGTGGTACCAGGGGTGGAGAAAGTGAGGTCAGCAAGTGAAAACGGGTGTCACTGCCACCCCACGCTGTGTGGTACACACTCCTGACTTCAGAATGCCCCCAAAAGGCCAGCAAGTCCCATTCCTAATGCCACCTTCGCCTTTAGCAGACCAATGAATGAGACAGGAAGAGATGGAAAGTTTCAGGGTGGGTGTATGGTGCCTCGATCAAGCGCCTCTTTAGGGATTCCCCAAAATAATACTTAAAAATAACCCCTTGTTTTGAGCCCTGGAGATTTTTACAGGTCAGTGGACCTTGGTAAGATTTAGAATGGACGAGGGGTGTGCTCTTCTTTTGAAAAGTAGGAGAAGGGTGCTTACGCGAGCCAAAGTAACAGAGGAGAAAAAAAAAAAAAGTAACAGAGGAGACCCCGTGACATTAAGGAGGAAGTTAAAGATCTAGAAATGCACTAGAAGCATCCATTTCCACGAAGCACTGGGACATCTTCAGTGGACGTGCACACCTGCAGGAGGACCGTGCCTCTAAGTCATGCATCGTTTGCGTTCTTCCCCTCCCCTCTCCAGCCAGCCACTGGCCGGATTATTTCCACCTCTTCTCACTCCAGCGGGTCCTACTCAGTCATACTCAAACTCACGCCAGCGTGCAAAACTGTTCATTTGGTGCTCACTGCCTGCCATGTGCCTGGTCCTGTGCTGAAGGTTAGACAAGTCCCTGCCCTCAGTGATCTCAGCCCAGCACAAACACAGGGCCGTGTGCGAGGTGCTTAAAGCAGGAGCAAGAGCAAACCCTGGAAGTAGGGGAGAGATGACCTGTGAAGGTTGGCTTGGCTGGGAAAGCATCACAAAGGAGGACACAGACCTGGGGCATGGCAGGATTTGCCCCCACTGGAGAAGGGCTTCAGAGCCCTCTCCAGCATCTGAAACATTGGAAACAATTCGACAAAAGGATGACCTTTTAGAAACAAGCCTACTCAGGGAAGGATGGGTATGAGGTGCGTGTGGGAGTGGCGGCGGAGAGAGAGGGCTGGTCTCCCCGCCTGGCATGACTGCCGTTGGCACATCACCTCCCTGCACTTGTCTGCTTGTGCAGTTAGCAGCGAAGCAGAGTGCAGGGTCCTGAAGCACAGAAAGGTCATGTTCCGACAGCCTAGAGCAGTGGTCTCAGCTCCCACCCTGCAGTGACTGGTCAGGGAGCTAATCAAGCTGAGTGCTGGCTCCCACTCCCACCACAACTGAATATTCTGGTTTGTGTGGTCTGGGGGGGGTGGGGGGTCCAGGCACCAGCAATTTTAAACAGCATCCTGGGTTAATGTGCTGTGCATCTGGAGGTGAGTCACGGAAACAGAGCAGGTGGGGAACCAGGTCAGGGGAAGGGAGTGCTCCCGGCAGTGCTTCTCGGAGAGGCCCTTGGACTTCTAGGGCAGCACCAGGGCTCTGCCACACAGTAGGGGCGGGGGTGGGGGAGACAGAGGCAGCAGAAGGGGAGGGTCATTGTGAGCAGGGCTGCCAGCCTCGGTTTTGGGCACTGTCACCTAGGTAATTCTGCAATTACACAATTAAAAGTCCACCATAAATACATGTCATTGTTCATCGTGGGTATTCAAAGGTCTTTTTTTCTTTGACTGTTCTTGACATAGCTAATCTTTCTCCATCTCTGGGAGCTGGTCTTACAAAGACACCCTGTGACTGGTTATCTGTAAATCTGCCACCATGGCTTCCTGGAAGTTCCCAGCCACATAACTTGGACTCCCAGCCTTTCTTCTGCCCATCTGTGTACCGACGGGGAAGTCAGCAATGCCACGGAGATAATTCCAGAAAGACTTCAAGGCTAGGGATTCTCACTGACAAATCACCACCACCTCCAACTCCCAGCTTAAGAGGAAGGATGGTCTGTCTGTTGCTTAAGTACTGAATTATTAATCCAAAAGGGAAAAGAAATCCTGTCTCTTTCTCTGCTGATTCCATCTGAAATTTGAAAACGCCTCAGGCACGCAGTATATTAAGTGTTACAATGCAATATAGTCACTGCATAGGCTCCTGGGTATTTGAGAAAGTTCGTGGACATAGTTGGACGCCCCAATGCCTTCTTGGTAAATAACGCAAGAAACTGTGTGTCAACCTTGGTCAGCTTGGTAACAAGTTCCTACTTCTTAAAATACAAGTTTCTAACTTTGTATCATTTAGAGTTTTCTTTTCACTTCAGGGCTGTAGAGCACTCATCTCCAGCTTCTTATTTCACGAACACACAAGAGCCAGTAGGAACAGCGTGGGAAACAACAGCCAAGTGTAGCTTGGTGGTAAAGTGTGTGCCTTGTGTGCTTGAGGTCCTGGGTTCAATCCCTCATACCTCCGTTTTTAAAAAAACAAAAACATAAACATAAACCTCATTACCTTCTCCAATACACTCCCCCAAACGTGACAGAAATTTCAAGTGAGGAAAGTTTATGATTAAAGAAACTGGTTATTCTTTGAAATAATAAAAACAGGCATTCCTTTTCTTTTACAAATTAAGTTTAATCAGTAATTCAGCTTCAGAAATAAAAACTTCTAAAATGAGAGTATAAACATGTTTATTAAGTGTTTTTTTCAGAGCTTATTTCCTTTTTTCATTTATTAGCAAATAGTATTGATCCATTCTCTTGCCCGAATGTTGTAAAGAAACTAAAATTTTAGGTAGATGGACTACCTATGCCCATCCTGAAACCCCACAAATCCCCCTGGTGGCCTCAAAGGCAGAACAGCTTCCCGTTTTTCCCCTTAATGTTTATGGCTGGAATATAGCACCTGCTTGAAGTCAAATAAGGAGTCCGAGTTCACCTGAACACCACCCCGAAAGTGTCCGACACCGAACTCAAGGACTCGGATATTTCAGGAACTTGCAAACTACCAACTGCTTAACTAAACGAAGCAAAATTAAATGAAATTTATAAAGACTGAAAGTTCTAAATGGGCTAATGTAGTTAAAAGTATTCAGTTACCAGACAGTTATGAATGGAAAATACCACATTTCCAGCTATCGGTGGAAAGCTATAAAAATCTGAGGAGACAGGCTGTAGGTAATAGGCACGTTACTGCTTTTCTAGTAAAACTTTAATTGCTGTTTGCAATTCATTTCCTGATCATTCAGGACTCAGCTATAAAAAGAATTCCACTTTCTTCTCTACAAGCTGCCAACAAGATGGAAAAACTGGGCAGGGGTTGCGGGGTACAGCATATGGCTGCCCGAGCAGAAAAATGGGTGAACGCTGACAGCTCAGCATGCAGGCAGGTGCGCTTGGCGTCCTCTGCCGTGGGGCTTCCATGCGGACAGAGCCAGAGCTGGGACGTGCTAGGACCCACCATCCAGTCACATGGGAGCGCACCCCCAGTGCGACAGACGCATCTAGGAACTCCTGCTGCACAAACTGAATCCACCTCCAAGTATGTGAAGGTTCTGCAGTGAAAAAACTTACCTCTACTGCTGTAACCTAACTCCTCCTTACCAGACCCTGAAACTAAAGGCATAAAGGAGACCTGCCTGGGGAGCTGGACGGGGACCAGTTTCTGGTGTGTCCCCTTGTGTGAACTATTGCTACAGACATCTTCGGTCATCTCTGGAGAACCTAGCATACTGACAACCTCAGGAAAAAGCACAGAAACCTGGAATCAAGAAATAATCCTAAAACACTCATCTTGCCTAGCGATTCCATCTTTCTCTCTGGCAGTTAAACTGTCTTCCACGTTCCCTGAGGTCCCTACTTTGGAGGGTAAGTAAGGCATTGAAATCCACTCACTAGGCGACATAGTCCTAATAATGAAGAGCCGGCGGTAATCCCCACCGAACACTTTGTAAGTACTAGACGCCTTTCGGGTAGTCTGTTTCTATTCCCTGGAAGTTCCATCTCACAATATTAAATTCAGCTAACGAGGCAACAGTACCATTTACCTTCAATAGAGCTAATCTTTGGATAAGCAAGAAAGTGAAACACCGAGATCCCCGACATCCTCCCCTAGGGGTGATCATATAAGCAAATTAGATGCAAAGAATATTCTAAAAATATCAAACATTTGCTTTTTTTCCCTAGTCTTAAATCTGGACTGTTTGGGAATTTTCCTGTTTTGTGCTTTTGTTCTGTCCCTAGGCCCTCCTAATTCCATACTACTCAAGTAATCTGCTTTGTTTTATCAAAGAACCCAACAAAACCCCTGACATTTCATTGCATTTAGCTAAAAACTCAGAAATAAACCTATTTGTGAAGCACACCGTGTCATACACTGTAAAAACTTAACCCCAGCCAGATTAACACTGCTAGCAAAAACTGAACGGCAAAAAATTCTCTCTTAACTTAATGAAGCTTGTCAAAGTTTCCAAGAAACAAACCGTGACTTCAGCTTTTATTGCGTTCTGATGGGACCCATGGTTACAGAACTCAGCATCACAGGTCGCTCTCCCCGTAGAGGGCGGAGGAGAAGGCGGTGTAATCCAGGGCTCCGGGCACGCTGCCGGGGCCCGAGTAGGCGGGCATCCTCTTGATGCAGTACTGGGCCTGGTCCGGGGGCAGCTCGCGGCGCAGCTCCTCCGCCAGGATGTACGGCTGGAAGAGACACACAGGCATTCACAAAGTTGCAGAAAACGCTGGGACGTTATACTACGTGGTCTAAACACTTACACCTTGCTCACATTTGTTTAATTTTTAAAAGGGGCTAAAGGCGGGGAGTTGAATGGGGATAGTGCCAGACAACCAACAAAAGGCTGAGTTTCACTCGTGAGAGCTTCTGTGCAAGGTGGTTGGTCTTCGGGCCAGCAGGAATTTCACACACTTCAGAAAGAAATGCACAGCGGGCATGACCACCAGTATTTCCCTAACTGAGGCATGATGCAAGTGAAAATGCTCTGATCTAAACTTTGTACCAGAAAGATACAGGGATGGCCGGTTGACGTCATACGCTGATGAAAACAGGGGTATTTAACATTATCTGTGTATATGTGTGTGTATGATACGTGCTTTTAGCAAATGCAGTCATTTTCCTATGCAGTTTATTAAAAAGCTAGAAGCGTGTTGCCACTGGAGACAGCTTCTTTCTAAAGGAAACTACAACTAACATTGAATCTTTCTTTCTTTTTAACGTCAGTTGTCCACCAGGAAGTAGGATATTTCTGGTAAAATAGACTGGCTGGTAAGAGTCAAATAAAGAACAAATATCACGTTGTAATTTATAGTAGAGTTTTGTAAGGGGTTAGATGACCTGTGGTTTATTACCTCCTACATCAGTTGGACTTTCTCCCCTCCATCTCTTCTCTATGATAAAGGATTCATTGTAAAACAAATGTAATTATTTTAAAGACACTTTATCTTGTCGGGTAAGATTTTTTAAGGTAATAAACATGGCGGTGCTGATGTTTTAACATCCCAACTTCCTTTCCCTCTCAGCTAGAACACCAGATAAAAGAATCATATCCCAAACGGAATTTGTGCATACCGAGACGTTTCTGTTGTTTTTCTAACCAGATGTGAACATTCTAAACTTGCGGGGAAACTCCTTCTTAATTTCTAGGCTACAGGTGATGAAAATCTTTTCAGTTTTTAAAATGACTGAACAGCTGTATTTAACTTTGCTAACTTTGCTCCAAGGGCTGGGCACAAAGTCGGGGTCACTGATCCTTAAGAGAGGGTTCTCAGTTTTGTAACATCTGAATCGGTGTGGTTCCTTCTTTCAGAGTTGTAACTACCAACCCAGAATGTAAAGTTGTGCTGAACCAGTAAAACACACACAAAAACCTCTGCAAAATACACACTCTGGGTTCCCTCTGTAAACGGCCCCATGAGGACCAGGCACAGATGCAGGGATGGCACGTGTGTGTTCCGTCTGTCCTAGGCCCACCACAGCTAGACTTCCATGCTTTCTGAATTCAGCGCTGCTGCAGTACCACAGGCACCAGGATCAGAATGCCCATCATTTGCGTGGCTGTGTCTTTTTTATTAGCACAGCGCCCTGCACAAGCAGAAGAGCATGCGTCCACACGGACCTTGTCGGAAGCCAGGATGCGGAAGGAGGCGATGACCTGCTCAGCGGTGTCGGTGTCGGCCGTCTCCCTGGTCATGAAGTCGATGAAGGACTGGAAGGTGACGGTGCCCTGCCCGTTGGGGTCCACCAGGGTCATGATGCGGGCGAACTCAGCTTCACCCTGGCACCAGGTTGGAAAGGAGCATCGTTTACATCAGTGGACACCCCTCCCAGCAGAGCCATTCCCCCGTTTCTACCTGCTGGAGGGCAAGTTCCTTTCTACTTAAAACTTAACATCCCCTGCATTTCCCTCCCACTTCTGGAACAGATTCCTCTTGGCGGGTGACTTAAGCTTATCGCCACCAAGTGACTTTAAACACTGCTGTAGCATCAACATAGAAGCTCCCAAATTTTGTCAGAATTCCGTCCTCTCTCTGACCCGAGTTGCCTTCAGGACTTAAAGGTAATGATGGAGGAGGAATTCAAAAGGAGTCAAGCCTGTTCTCAGAGTACAACCGATTAGGGGGCACTGCTAAAGAGAAGGCAGGTCCAAAGAGGCTCTCGTGATGCTTCTGTGAAAGTCCTGAGTGGAACTGGAGCAGCCCGTGCCCAGCAGTACATCAACAGGTAATAGGGGTGGGGGCCCGCCCACACCCTCACAGCCCGTGGGGAGATTGAAGGTATCCTTAGCTCATTTATTACTAAAAACTTTTTACCTTCTAAAATACTCGAGGAAAAATCACTTTAAAAATCAGCAGGATACTAAAAGACATTGCAGTGTACACTTTAAATGGGCAAACTGTACGCTATGTGAATTATATCTCAATTAAACTGTTCTAAAAATCTTCAGGAAAGTTTATGTTCTCTTCCTTCACTATGAAGAAAAGCTGACATGGAAACAACCTAAATGTCCCTCAATAGATGTCTGGATAAAGAAGCTGTGGTATATTTATACAATGGAATACTACTCAGCCATAAAAAAGAATGAAATAATGCCATTTGCAGCAACGTGTATGGACCTGGAGATGATCATACTAAGTGAAGTAAGTTAGACAAAGAAAGCAAATATTATATAATATATATGTGGAATCTAAAAAATAAATACAAATGAACTTATTTACAAAACAGAAACAAGGGGGAGGGTATAGCTCAGTGGTAGAGCACGTGCTTAGTATGCACGAGGTCCTGGGTTCGATCTCCAGTACCCACATTAAAAATAAATAAATAAACCTAATTACCTCCCCTCCCTGCCAAAAAAAGCCAAAACAACATAAAAACAGAAACACTCATAGAAAACAAACTTATGGTTACCAAAGGGAAAGGGGGTGGGGGTGGGGATAAATTAGGAATTTCGGATTAGCAGACACTAGCTACTATATATAAAATAGAATAACAGCAAGGTCCTACTATATAGCACAGGGAATTACATTCTTATAATAGAGTTTAATGAAAAAGAAGATATATATATGTATAACTGAATCACTATGCTATACACCAGAAATTAACACAACATTATAAATCAACTAAACTTCAAGGAAAAAAAAAATCTGACCAATAATTGAATGAAAATGAATGTTCTGGCTGAGTGAAACTGTTGTTCTGTAGTAGCAGGCACACCTTCCAAAGTGTTACCCTGGACAACAGAGGTGACCCCGTCCCAGGTGTGCTGCCTGCGTTCTGTACGGCCGGCATTGCCTACGACGTAAAGCTAAGCTCACGTGTCACGTGTCACGTGTCAGTAGAACTTGGGCCTCTGTCTTACCAGGTCATAGCCCATGGAGATCAGGCAGGCTCTGAAATCCTCATGGTCCATCAGGCCATTCTTCCTCTGCGACAGGTACAGAGCAGAGAAATGGAGAATTAGAGGCACAGTGAACAGAAGCCAGGAAGAGAAGGGACACTCGGAGCTTGGCCAAAGAGTCCGTAAAGGTCACTGCTGACTTACAGGAAGGACAGCCCCAACATGGGGACGTTCCAAAATAATTTCTCAAAAAGGAGAAAGGGGGAAAGGAGGGCGAACAGTGGTCAAAAATGAAAGGAGACCACATGTTCAAGAAAGCAGGAGGAACTACCCAGGGCCACAGAGAACAGCCTCGTCCGGGGCTGCGTGCTGCCCCCGCCGCCGCTGGAACGCACTGCAGGTGCTCTGAGAAATCCTGACGCTCTAGCGTGGCCCCATGCAGTCCTCACTGGTAAGACACCCCCAAAGATGACCACGTTGCTACAACCCAAGCTGGAAAGTTACCCCACAGCCACTCCCAGGCCAGTGGACCTGGTGGAGAGGCCGCTCCATGCAGCAAACCCAGCCTCCCACGCAAACCCAGCCTCCCACACAAATCCAGTGAGGGTCTACCTGGAGCAGCATGCAGGAGGGCCCCAGGGGACCACAGCTGTCACGGCCAGAAAAGGCCAGGTCAGGACCAACTGACCCACATTCCACTGAAACACATGCCCACGCAGAGCCCTCGGTGTGACGGCAAGTGTGTGGCGGTGCTCAAGGTTTTCCTGCAGGTTTTGGGAGGACAGCTAAGGACCAAGCATCAGCATAAACTCAAAGGTAAGAAAACGCTTTTACTATTGGCCAAGCCAGTTATTCAACGGAGACTTTCAAACTTGGCAGGTTCTGGGCTGTCCTCCCCCTTTGGACTTTTGTTGCAAAAGACCGTCTCATTATCCTAGATTCAAGTAAATGTGGTTTCTCCCTCTGAGGTGGCCCAAAAGAGTGGGAGCTGCCCCCACATGAGCCCAGACGGACGTGTGTAGGAGCTCTGATCGGCAGGAGGAAAATGACTTGAATGTCAGTGAATGAAGGCAGCTCAGTGTTGCAGCGTGTTTCTGTGCAGTAAATGGTGCTGAAACCAGGCTAACTTTCATATCCAGCTCTGTGTGGAACTCTGTACTCATGCCTCAGCTCCCGGTCCAAAGTCTGCTTTCTGAAGTCTTTTATAGGCCTGAACATGGCTGGCCTCGCCCAGAGGCATCTTAAGAACCATTTAACAAATGTTTGTAAATCGAAAATAGGGTCGCGAACAAAGTAATGGAATATACTTTTTTAGTGATCGTTAACCAGTGGACTGTGGCCTAAAGAGTCACTTTTAACTGGATAGTAAGGAACTAGGGGTCTTCTTGTGAGGAACTGCTTTTACTCAACAGTATTGAAACCAAAGTACTAGCTAATATTCTAAGAGAAGCACTTAACTTTTCATGTGCCTTTACCGTGAAAATGATCACCGTTTTGCTGGAGCATCTTCCTTAAAACATTTCATGAGTCAATTTTGTTCATTAAAAAAGAAAAGTTACTTTTATATCTCAAAAGAGTAGGTTAATTTTCATCAGGTACTTCACTAAATAGTTAATCAGGAGAGGTACACTAGAGCTTTGTGTTCAAGTATTTGGAAAAATGACCTAAACCGCGTCTTCTTAAGAACACGCCTTCACGTGGAGCCAGCCTCGCTTTGCTGCCAGCTGTGAACTGTAGGCGGTCACGATGTGATCTGGACTCGGTGTCACCCCGAGGACATCAGAGCCCAGCACACCTCACCCCGGTGGCTGTTGTCCTGTGGCATAAATCAGCCTGTTTCCCTGTAACCTTTACAGACATGAAGACTCCAATAACAGCCCGAGTATTATCTCAAATGCACGTCTGGCGTCCCCAGCATGGCCCCTCACACAGCGGCGGGAGCGAGGCACCCACCCTGTCGAAGTGGTTGAAGGAGGCCCGGAACTCGTTCATCTGCTCCTGGGTGATGCCCTTGGCGTCTCGCGTCAGGATCTGGGTCTCCACCTCGTTGATGGTCCTGGCGATGGTGGTCAGCAGCAGCTCCCACCCCACGCGGATGTGCTGCCGGGGAGACAGGAAGTGGTCAGCTCCCGGCTCTCCCAGCACATCAGTCTCGCCCCCTCGCTTCCGCCACGGGGGAGTCGGCCCAAGGGGAGACGCGCAGGCCTTCCCTGTGCTGCCCTTCCTCTGCGTTTCCTCGTTTTGTGAGATTCTGTGATGGGAAGTTCTCAGAAGTGAAACCAGGGATCTAAGAGCGGCAACTGGCACTTTGCAGGTCAAGTGTACAGCGTGTAGTCTGTCACTAGGGACACCTTTCCATCGACCACGTGGCAGGCTGGGCCCTGGATTATACCCACGGGCTCCCAGAAAGGCCGAACTGACAGAAATGCCACAGCCCAACTCCTGGTAGCCTCTCCGCGCAGCAGAAAGCTCACTGTTGTGACTGTGACGACGACATTGAGGAGGATGGGGATGACTTACAGGGGCTCGAGACAGGTCACAGAGCCTTTTCACACACAGGGACAGGAGAGGCCTAGTGGCCCCTCACGCTGATGCTGGGAGAATGAAGCCGCAACAGACAGACGCTGGGAGGAGGGCACCACCAGAAGCGAGGGCGGCCCCGGCCCGCCCGCAGCCGTACCTCCATGGTGTAGTTGGTGTGCTTGTTGTCGAAGACCAGGGCCTCCTGGATGAGCTGGTGGTCGCCCTCCAGCTTGTCGATGTTGCTCTTGTAGTTAATGATGTTGTGCTCGTACTGCTTCAGCTGGTTCATCTGGTCCTCCAGGGCGCCCGTGATCTGGATGGAGCTGCGGGCGATCTCCTGCGAGGCAAGGACGGGGCGTGAGCCGGCCACAGGGAGCTCCTCCCCGGCCCCCCACCTCCAGCCCCACGCCTGCCCCCGTCGGGCAGCAGCCAGAGCCGCTGGACTTCCCAGAGGATGCAGGAATCGGGGCGGGACCACAGCGCGAAACAAGCTGTGGTTCTACTCCTCCCAGAGAACCAAGCTCCACGAAAGTAAAGCCAGAGAGGTGAGAAGGGAGGCACTGGCCTTCCTCAGGGTGGGAGCCTCCCTGGTCGCTGGGTTGGGGGTGGGGGAGCTGCCTCTCCTGGAGGACAGGGGAGGCCCCGCATGCACGCAGCGGCGGGACAGATCCCAGGCTGCTCTGTGCTGCATCGCCGGTCCAAAGAAATCCCCGTGTTCTTAGACGCTCCCCGCTTTAAGAAAGACGCTCACAGAGGGAAGGCGCAGCTCAGGGTTAGAGTAGGTGCTTAGTGTGCAGGAGGCCCTGGGTTCAATTAAATAAATAACCTCCATTAAATAATAATAAAATAGACTTAATTACCTACCCGCCAAAAACAAACAAACAAAAGGTAACATTTTATCACCAAAAAGGAGGTTCAGGGGAAAATGTAAGTAGGCCAATAAATGCCTCTTGGCTGTGCTTGGCGATAAACTGAACCCAGAAATCAGTGACATCCGAAGATTACTCTTCCTTAACGGTTCTGAGAACGCGAAGTATTTGTGACTCTTCACACATTTTCTGGAGAGATGGGCGGATGGTTAAAAATCCAGGTCGTGCAGAGAGAGGCTAAGCACTGAGAAGGAGCCCCCTCCCCCTTTTTAATGACAGAATGACGGACGGAAGCAAGAACAGCCTTGTCTGTCCTTAGCGCACGTGCGCCCGCGCTCGGCACTAACGTTCCTGGGCTCACGGGCTGCGGGAGGCCAGGTGGCTGCCACACACCCTCCGAAGGGCACCGACTCACCTCCATCTTGTTCTGGATCCAGGGCCCGATGGCATTGGCCTGGGCGGCGAACTGGCGCCGCAGACGCTCGTTGGTGTGCTGGCGGGCCAGCTCCTCCTGCAGCGACTGATCCCGGATGGGCACGAGCTGCTTCACCTGACAGGGTGCAAGGGCCACACGTCAGAGCCGGCTGGTCCCAGAGGGGTGCCCTGACCTGCGGTGATAGTCCCAGGGGCGGAGAGGGGAGGGGAGTGGGAGCCCCTACTGTAGGGCCTAAAGGGAGAGCACGGTCCAGCCCTGACTGTCGCCCGGTGCCACTCGCGCCTGCTGAAAGTCTGGGTGTGTCTGCACGAGGCACACTGACCACTCCCCGGCCAGGGGCTCTGGGCCTGCAGCACTGAGCCCACGGGGGCTGCGTCCATCTCTGTTTTCACCACCTCTAACGGAAAGTTAGCATTTCCTTCAATTATGAGCCTGGGCAGCAAATCCACCTGTGACTTTATCACAGTAGACGTCACAGACAGTCTCATATAACATCAGTTATCACCTGCCTCCCAAAATACCGTGTATGCTCATCACCGCTCAGAACTACTAGACATGCTGTTGGATCTTGGTTGGGGAGGGTATAGCTCAGCGGTAGAGTGCGTGCTTAGCATGCGCAAGGTCCTGGGTTCAATCCCCAGTCCCTCCATTTAAAAAAATAATAATAAAATGTGTCAGTAAAGAAGCACATACATTACTGTATCCCACCTTTGAAAAAAATATATTTTATAACTATTTTTAATATAATTTTGATTTGTAACCTTAAGTATTTTTTATGAATTTACACATCATTATCAGAAGGGATCCACAGGCTTCCCGAGACTGCCAAAGGGATCCACGACACACAGAGTTGAGAGCTTAACTGCTAGGTCCATGCATGAACTCACTCCTGTGTGACGCTGGACCACCCTATATGTATCTTCTCCATTTCATCCGTACGTACACGTGTGAATGTGACTTACATTTTCATGCCATGCCTCAGTTCTCTTTGAATCCACAGACAAAAGAGCTATTTCAGAAGTCTTGTGTGTGTCTTCTGCAAAACTGCTGCTAAAGACACTGTTATTCACTGTCCCTTTTACAAAAATCCCTCTGGCAAAGTTGCTTTGTAACTTAGTGATGGTAGAAAAGTTTATCTCACTTAAGGAACGACATTATTTCCCTTTTTTTTTCAAGGAAACTGCTCGGCTCAACATGTTTCCCTCTGGCTGTCAGAAGACCGGAGCTAATTTTAAGCTCAAATACAATAATTAACTACTGTCTCTCTCGAGATGAACACTCTCTTTCCCATACTTGTTTTTTTCCACCTCTTTTGCATCGTTTATAACGTAACAACCGTTGCGTGTGTGTTTTTATAGCAGGTCACCTCAGATCCACATGGTGGACTTACTCCTTAAAGACTCATAGCCACCTACTGAGATGGCACGCTGCAACTGAAACCATGAAAATAAACTGAAGACTGAGACAAGAAGGCTCAAACGATCCCATTTTCACTATAATTAAGTCTGTAGACAGTTTCCCAAAATGTAAGAGGCAGCAAGTTAGCAGGAGGTGCTTTAGTTTCCCAGCTGAGCGTTGTCTAAGTGATTCTTCCACACTTAAAACTCACACACTTGGGACACGTCTAGCCCACTTTCTAAACATTCTTTAATGACGTCCTAGCAGCAGACTGATTCCACATTTCCAGTTGGGGTTTTAAAAATAGTTTGCCTTATGGGATTAGTATCATAACCTGCGCTGAGTCTGCCAACACTGGCAAGGGTTTCCTGAAGGAGAATCCTTTCTGCTTTCTTTCCTAACGAAACACAGAAGCTGCTGAACGGTATTTAAGAGAACAACCTACTTCATCTGATAAAAACAAGACAATAGGCCCCCAAACAGAGTCACTTATGCTAAGCCCCGCACCGCCAGGCTGAGACTTGACTTAATTAATTTCCACTCTCCCAGAAATGGAATCTTAAACCAGTGGGCCAGGACCTGCCTGGTGAGCACTACTGAGGACGTCTGCCCAAGAGGCCCCTACCGTCCCCGGAAGCAAAGTAACTTTGCCATAACCAGCCCAATGTTTTTTCCCCACTGTAACTTCCTTTTTCCCCTTCCTATAACTTCTGCCTATAAAAGTCTTTCATTGTGTCCTGCTCCTCAGAGCCCCTTTCTATCTGCTAGATTGGAGGCAGCCTGATTCGAGTTGCTTTTTGTTCAAGTAAACAGTTAAAATTTTTAATGTGCTTCGGTTTAGCTTCTAAACACTCCTGTCAAATTCGGGGTGAGTGGGAACCCTGGTCACGACGCAGCATCAGGTGGTCTGCAGCCCCCTTGGGGCGCACCCCGGCTTCAGGAGCGCCCGCCCCACCCTCCGCCGCCCACCTTGTCCCACTTGGCCCGGAGCTCGTCCATGGTGACAGTGCTGTAGGGGTTGCTGGAGCTGATCCTGATGCTGTAGCTCTGGATCACCTTCTCCACCTCGTTCTGGATGGCCATGATGGACTGCCGCTCCCCGTCCGCCTCCGGCAGCGTGGCCTTGAACTGCTCATGCGCAGTAATCAAGCTCTAACCGGGACAGAGTGGAGAAAACCTGGCTCAGCTCGGTGTGAATTTTGCAGGCTTGCCGCTCCCTCCCGCATCTGTGTAAGTGACTTTACCACTGCGGGTGTCTCTGGTGGGAAACATCCTGGATGGCTCAGAAAAGCTACTCGGTACACAAAAGTCCAGGTCCCGAAAAACGGAGAAAAGAGGGGGAGGGTGCAGCTCAGGGGTAGAGGGTGTGCTTGGCGTGCATGAGGTCCTGGGTTCAATCGCCAGTGCCTCCATTAAATAAATGAATGAATGAATGGATGAATAAACAAACCAACCAACCTAATTACCTACCCCCTCTGGGGGAGGGGAGAGAAAAAAATGTTTACAAAAAAAAATTTAAGATGATGATGACCAGTTGGTGGCTATGAATCCCAACTCCTCAACAAGTAACTGTCTTCTTTTTAAAAAAAAAAAAATCACATTTGCTTTCATTGTTTTGCTCAACTGACATAGAAAACAACTTAGCTGCCCTTTCTGACAACCAGGTCTACCTTTGTAGTCCAACAAAAGAACCTAACATTTGCTGCCTTGGGACCTAAAGACCACTCAGGCGTACACCCTTCCTCCTCCAAAAGAAAAGTCCAGGAAACCAGCCCCCTCCCCTAAGGCTTTATAAAACCTCCACTTAACAACCTTACGGGGTGGGGAGGGTAGAGTTCAGTGGCAACGTGTGTGCATAACATGCATAATAAGGTCCTGGGTTCGATCCCCAGTACCTCCATCAAAGATAAATAAATAAAACCTCATTACCTACCCCCCCAATTTTTTAAATAAAAAAAAAGCTAATTACCTCCCCCCAAAAAACTTTTTTTTAATTAAAAAAAAAACCAACCCTACCCGTTGGCCTTAACCTGTAAGCCAGCAGCCCTTAAGCTCAGCTCATAAGTGCTGACCACCTTCCAGTGCGAGGCTAATGCTGCCAGCACACCTTTCCCTGAACGAACTAGTTTGTGCCTCAGGTATGGCTTCCAGTAGAGGTCTCCCTTATTCCAAAAACAAGCGATTTTAGGTTGCTAACCTGTGCTGAAGAGTGCATGCAAGGAACACCCCCACAGCCTCTCTCAGAAGGCGAAGCCAGCGCTTAGCAAGGCGCTGCCTTTCCCCTCACCCCCAGGGGCAAGCCCTCCCAGACTGCTCCTTGGCAGGAAGATGTGGGTCCAGTCCCAACCGTCAGGATTTCCTTTCTACCTGAGTTCTTTTTGACGACCTCTCTATTTCACAGAAAAAAGAAGCTAGAAGTGTTTTCTCTTCATGTTCTGCTACACATCAAATTCACCGTAAAGTGGTCTCTAAATAAACTGCCTCCTCCCTATCATGATCCCTCGGAAGTCTTATTTACAGCTTTGAGGCTCCAGAAGAAATCAAAAGCAGAACATCTGGGGCTGTGGGAGGCAGAAGGTACTGATTCGTGATTTCTTATGACCTGGCAAAACTCTATAGCTCTTAATGAATAGGAATATGCAAACACTTGCGAAGCAGTCAGCTCAGAAGCCAGGAAGCTCCTCTCTCCTTGGGAGTAACTCCGTGAGCCTGCGTGTGCACTCTGTCCATGAGTCCACACTGTTTCACCAGGAGCTTTTACACAGCCTCTCCGTTATCTGACTGATGCTAATTTAGCTGCAGCAAAGAGTCATCTACGTGCTTTTAAGCTAAAAGTCAAAGGGTAACTTGCGCTTTCAAGCCGTATTTTTCTTAGTGGGAAAAAAATAAAGAAAAAGGAAAACAACAAAACAAAAAGAGAACTCTAAGTTTTTAAAATTACGATTGAAGGCGGGAGGGCACAGCTCAGAGGCAGAGCATGTGCTAAGCATGCATGAGGTCCTGGGTTCAATCTCCAGTACCTCCATTTAAATCAATCAATCAAACAATCAATCAACCTAATTACTTCCCTCCAAAAAAAAAATAACAGAAAGTTACAATTCATTCCCAGTAAAGTGGGAGCACGGAGTGGGGTCCAGGTACCTGGATCTCCTCGATGCTGTGCACGATGAACATGTCCTGCAGGTCCTCCATGGCCCCTTCCATCCAGTTGTTGAAAGGAGCAGCTCTCTTGGCAAACTCCAGGTGAAGCTGATCGATGGTTTCCAGCAACTTCTCAGTTCTCTGAAGATGAATTAAAATAGAAGCAAGCGTTACCGCAGATTAACTGACCATTCTCTGGAAGTGTAAGGCTGCATTCCAGAGCAGGAAACGAGCAGCCGGCATTTGCTCATCATCAGCCTGTGACTGCAAGAGACTAGCCGATGTTCCAGTGACTGGGTGAGCCCTGCAGGTCTCCAGAGTGCCTCTGAATCAGAGCTGGATTTAGTAACGTCCAGAGTCACACTCAGAATACTCTACTACAGGCTACTTTTTTGAACACTGAGAACCCACATAGTAACTTCCTTCGGCTAAAGCAGTACTTTATAAGCTGGAGGACCTGATTCCCTAATCATATCACAACGCAAAACCCAAGGTATCAGCCTCATTTTATAATCCACGGCGTGCCTTTCCCAAAAGTCACCTACCTAGAGAAGACAGAGGAACTACCGTGTAATGTTCTCAAATCCTCACTCACGATCTAACACAGAGATCCTCTGTGTCATTCTGGGCACGTGAAAGCTCGAGGCCCCGAACCGAGAGGGACACCATGCTTTTCTCCTACGGCAGGTGGCGGGAGGCAGGCGGGAAAGCATCGGGATCTAGGGGTCTTCAGAATTAGATTTGGTTTTTCCTCCGGCTCTAAGTATCTGAGCTCTCTGGTCTGTGCCTGGCCCTTCCTTTCTCTCGACGACGTTTTTCTTTAGGCGAATATGCTAACAGCTGGTTGGCATCCAGGAGGCAGCAGAGTGAAAAGACTCAGAACATCGCTACCTGCTTCCTCCCTTCGCATCGCCTGAGTCTTCCACGGTGAGAGACAACTAGGTTCAGCTAAAAACCAGCCACATCCTGCTGTTTATCCAAGTCTTACACCTGAATGAGGCCAAACCCAACCTGATTCTGTTCCACGTCCATTTCTCCTGACCTCGACGCGACTCACCGTTTTCCCTTTGCACATCTCAGCCTCAGTTCCTCCCGATTTCCTGACCCAGCCGTGGCTCTATCCCCTCTCATATAAGGCCTTCTGGAAATTCACTGTGAGGACTACTTAATACAAAGTGGGTTTATACCATAATCTCATTACTCCTGGATTTCGGGGGTTTTTTTTAATTAAAAAGTACACGTCAGTGCCATATGAATGGGGGAGTGGGTACAGCTCAGTGGTAGAGTGCGTGCTTAGCATGCACGAGGTCCTGGGTTCAATCCCCAGCACCTCCATGAAATAAATAAAGAATAAAGCTAATTACCGCTCCCCCCTCAAAAGAAAAGAAAACAACTTCCGTGTGGATAAATCACAGTGTAAAACCGCCAGCTTCCCCTCCTCCTCCTGCTTTTCACGCTATCTGTGGGAGACCCCTTCACTAGACAGTCCATTTTGTGTTACACACATAAGGCCACAGAAAAACAAAGTTAGTAACATTGACTTAAAGAGCCTCCATCAGAAGGTTTCCCGCCCACCGTCTTGGAGACGCACCTCCAGGGCCTCTCTCCTCTTCTGGGTGAGGGTCCCCAGCCGGTCCCACTGGTCGCAGATTTTCTGGCAGCGATCGTTGATGTTCACGGCATCGTGATAGTCCAACTCACTGTCAGAGGGGAAAGAAAGAGTCACTTTCCCAGATGACGGGAAGAAAAGTGGACCTGCGCTCAGATTAAACAGACAATCGTTTTGAAAGATCTGACTGGGAACGAGCAGGGCATTTCGGGATTCTGTTCATCGTCACCATCGCAACGGTGATCACTGTCCTCTGATCGATCATGAGAAGGGTTAGTAAAAGTCTGTCAGGCCAAGAGACTTCTAAACACAGAGGAACGCTGTCTCCCCAACGCCTCAGATGAACTTTATTCTCCCTTCGTTTTCTTGGCCAGGCCCCTGGGAGCATTATTTTTAAGTGGTGATGTACCTGTAAGTGAAACCAGGCGTCTGACCTGGAGGACAGTCCTGGGGGCCATGCTGAAGCCACAGTGACCAGAACATCAAGTGAGTCACGGGGGAGGCCGGTATCAGCTTGCACCCCATTGTGTCCTTGGCTCCTCTCAGAGGGCACTGGGTTGCTGGACGGGGCGCCGCGGCCAGGAGGGGCGCTGGGTCTCCCGCTAGCACCCGAGGGGCTTCTGAAGCCTGGCAGACCGGAGCCCTTACCCTCCAGACAAAGAGGCTGTGACTTGTCTTGTGCACCCGGCTGACAGGGGACAGAATTTCTCACTTGGCAGTCCCTCTGCACCAGGCCTGTCTGCACATCCCGATGGGGCCTTTGGGAGTGAAGTCCTCTATGCTTACTGTTCCAGCAGATCCTCAACTAGAAGGTTAACCCAGGGGGTAAAAAGTCTGACTCATGGGCAAAGTTTAACCGCCCTTTTAGTTAAGATGAAAGCAAGACTCAGGGATGTATAAAGACATCTTCAGGAGACTTCTCCTTCCAAAACAGTCCAAGGTGAGGCAACTTTCAAGAAGTTCCTTTCCATCCTACCCAGTCCATGTCCCTAAAGCCTGAGTTTATTTCTCTTTCGACTCCAAGGCAACAGCTGTCTATTACTCGGGCCTTCTTTTTCTCTTGAATAATGTTAACTCGTCCTTATTGAACGTTCCTGTGTCTGTTACTGAATCCAGGAGAGGCACAGGGCCGTGATCCGAGGGTCTTTTCAGGGGGTAAGAGGCTCTCCGTCACTAACCAGGTCCCGTCCAGCCTTTCAGAACAGTTTTCTACACACACACACCCCTCACTATAAGATTCTGTGATTATTATTATGACCAAAACACCAAACCAACCAAAACACACCAGCAGTTTGCACAGCCTTGAATGCAAAGTGAAAAGGCTGTGGCTCTTCAAAATGCAACTGTCATTAAAGAGCGGAAAGACTTCAGACACAGACCCAGGGACCCTCCCGCTGACCCACAACGGAGACCTCAGGGCATCTCTCCATGGTTTCTCGAGGGCGCACATCTCTCCCTCGTCCCCCTAACTCAGACACGTCACAGCTCTACACACACCCGCTTTCAGGGAGATCGGGTTTGCCTAACTGTGCATATAATTTTTTTTGTACTTCTGCACAAACACTGATTTGTTATTTCAGAAAAGGGAAAAAGGGATTAATAATAAAAGTAAGATGCATACAGGTTTAAATTCTGTATATGGTTCCTCTTTTGGCTATGAGAAGAAATAAGCATTGGGGTTTCCCAGGAGTAATAATTATATAAAATTATTACTTAAATTTTATGGACAGCACTTAAAGCCGCTCCAAGTTACCGCGGGAGCTACGATAGAGCTACTAAATCGCCTGAGTTCCTTTTCATGCCCTTACTTTGCTTGTGAGTAATTCGTCACGAGCAGGCAAACACCTGACACTCAAGAAGCAGAAGTGAGAAGGCCACGCGGACAGGGAAGGAACCGGGTACAGAGACCACAGAGAACTAGGAACTTATAAACTGGGCAAGGCTAAGTAAGAGCCTCTTAACAAGTTTCCTCTCGTCAAAAATGAGGAACACAGGAGTTTTAAAAGGTAACATCTCAAAATAAACATTATGGCTGGTTTTCTTCGAGTCGTTGTGTGACAGGCTCTACGCCTGTGCAGATGTGCCAGTGCTTATGATGAGGGCATAAAGGAGGAGGGCATGACAATCGGCATTTACCAAAAGGAAGCGACGGTCTTAAAAAAAAAAAAAAAATAAGGATAAAAAGGCACAGGAACTCTGCAGGGAGGCCCCTCTCCCCAGGGGCGGCCACAGCCAGCGGCAGCACCTGGACCTGCCGGGACCGGCAACGTCCTCTTGGGCTTAAACCAGCCTGGGGTCAAGCTCATGCCAGCGCCTCCCATAAAATAAAGAGCAGGAAAGTGAAACAGCACTTTTGATGATAACGGAAGTGGGGTTGAAATGTGTCTTCAAGAGAGGGGTCTTGGTTTCGGCTTCTGGCCGGCAGCCTGGTCCCATCTCCCACCCCAGGCCTGGGTGCGGCCACCTCTCCTGCCCTCTGGCCGATTTCTCATCGTCCCGGAAACGGAGCTGCCGTGCTGGGGCTGGGATGCTCTGGACAAGGGTCCAGCCACAACCCAAGGCCCAACGTGGAAGCAGGCCACATTCCACCCCAGGGCCCTCTGGCTGGGCTCTAAATTTAGGACCGGGGAGGACAGGGAGCCCCTCTTGCCACCCCTCCCGGAGCCCTGGCTCAGCCCCAGGGCTGCACCTCGGCTGGCCGCACATACTTGAGCTCCTGCGCGATGGCCGCGATCTGCTCCACACGGTCCTGGTGCGCCGCCAGGTCGCTCTCGAACGCCTCGTGTTTCCGCAGCAGAGCCCGGACCTCGGTCAGGGACGCCGACTCGTAATCCTTCTGCAGCAAGATCTGCTCTTTGCCTGCAAAAGTGGTGGCGGGAGAGTGTGAGTGCCCGCTCCCCCATCAGCCTCTCCGCGCCCGCCAAGTCCCTGGGGACCTCGAAGACGCCTAAGGACCAAGAGGAGGGGAGAGGAGGATGGGTGGCAGGGGCTGCACTTCGCCTGGGGTGCCGGCTGCCCCCCTGCTGATGTGACCCCGATCCCTCTGGGTTCTGAAAGCGCATGTCTACACATACAGGGCGAAAGCAGGCTGATGAGCACATTCTAAATAAGCCTGAGAAACATGTGTCTCACCTTCCTGTGTGATGCTGTTAGTAATTACTAGCTCACAGGAATCACCTGCGATTATTAGATAAAACACGTGTACTCTGTTTGCCCGAGGAGTCACCCTTTCTCCCAATTCTCTTTGTTTGAAAGCTTTTTTTCCCTGCGGTTAAGTGCAGCCTGTGGGAGCTTTTCCCCCCTAATAATATAAGAAATTTTCCCCTCTGAACCTCCACCTATTTCCCCTTAAATGTTTCTTAAATCAAGCAACTGCTGTGGTTCTCACTGGGCCCATGTTTATTCCCTGGTGATGACCCTTAAGAATTTAATTCTATAAAGCTAGAAGTGCAAAGCAAGTGCTCACGTATGTAATGATGACAACACAGCTCTTCCTTTGTGCCAGGTACCAATACAAATGCTTTATAAACATGAACCCATTAAACCTTCATCAAAACGCTGTGAGATAGGTGTGGCTGTCGCTCCACTTTGAAGGGGACCCTGAGGCCCCGAGGGGTTAGAACGTGTCCACGGCACACAGCTGGGACGTGCCAGAGCTGGACGCCGGCCTGTCCAGCTGCACGTCTGTGCCTGTGACCCTCTTGCTGTGGGACAGCAACTATCAAGCAGCAAGAGGAACCCACAGGACGGGGGAACCTCCCTGGCCTTCCTCAAAATAGATTTCCACGTGATGAGGAGAAGGTTCTGTGCTTCTAAGCTCAGCAGACAGCAGACAGCCAAAAACGTATTACGACCATGGTAACAAGCTTGTCTGCAAGGCCTGAAAGGAGATGGAGCTCATGAAATAAAGGCGTTAAGACTACGGAAAACAGTATCTCACATCCGTCCTTCCCAAGCAGATCTTCTTTTTGTTCCTTTGGGGAGGGTAATTAAGATTTCCTTATGGATTTGTTAATGGAGGTGCTGGGGATCGAACCCAGGACCTCGTGCATGCTAAGTACACACCCTGCCAATGAGCTGTGCCCTCCCCCAACAAGCAGATTCTCTTAAGTGGGAAATTATGTTGCTTTGTGGCGTTTAATAAATATTCTATTGGCAGAAGCTAGTGTCAGCAGATGGGGTAGTGGGCGGGTCACAGGTGCCTGGGAGGGTGCTCACCACACACCGCGGCTCTGTCCGCAGCACAGCTCGGATCTTCTGAGAGCCCCTCCGCATCTCGCCAACTCACCGTAAGCCCAGGTCTCGTGCGTGGACGCCTTCTGCCTGAACTTCTCTGCCAGGTGCTCCACACGCTCCAGCCTCCGAATCTCATTCAGCAGCCACTCCTCGTAACCCTTCTCTGCCTGTTCCAGCCTCTGCCAGGCGCCCGCGATGTCCTGAGACGGGGGAGGGCAGGGGAAGGGCACTGTCACGCTCTGGCCTCCGGGCCTGCTCTACAGATCTCCTCCAGGACGTCTGACAGCACTGCCCTTTGTGCTTTCTGGTCCTTCCCTTGCCCCCTGAGCCCCTCACCTGCCCCAAATGACCAGCCAACTGTTTGGTTCCTAAACGTCTTCATGTTCACCAGGCCCTTTGAAAACAAATAGTCATTCTCATCAGCTAACAGACACCGGATGCTCCCCTAGATGTGGACACAGGCTAACAGGGCTCTGGTGTCCTGGCTATGCGAGACGAAGCCCCAAAGTGACTCAGCTCAAAGTGACTCCTGCTCGGTGACCAGGCTCAATCACCCAGCCGGCCAGCGGTCAGCTGCCTCCTGGGCATCACGCAGGTGCCAGGCACAGCGAGAGGTTTTATACACGAGTGGACCACGCCTGGCAAGTTCCCCGCCCATGTGGCTTCCACGACTGCTGGGGGAGAAAGATGACAAACAAGGAACTGAACCACCAGTGTGAGTACTGCTTCCGACAGCGATGCCTGCGGAGGAGACACAAACCAGGGTTCAGTGATGCTGACAGCCCAGGGGGAACGGTTCCTTCAGGCAGGTGACCAGGAGACCCTCTGAGGAGGTGGCATCTGAGCCGAGACCTCGGGGACAGAAGCAGCCAGGGACGTGATGAAGCAGGGGGACAGGCCTGTGGAGGGGCAGGACCGCAGGGGGCAGTGCCGCTGCACCGTGGGTGAGGGGCAGAGCGGCCGGGGTGTGGTCCCCAGGGTGGGGGTGGGGTCAGATCGTATCTGATCCTGGATAGCAAACCTGGATCTTCTTCTAAGTCTTCTGGGAAGTCGCTGGAGGGTTTTAAGGAGAAGGGGGACACACTGATTTGTTTTCAAAAGATGATGGCAGCTGGTGTAAGAGAATGAATTTGGGGGAGAAAGAACCAGAAGAGTGAGGAGGAGGACTGCTGCAGGGCTGGAGGAGAGAACAGTGGCTGAGCACAGGCGAGGGCAGAGGTGGAGGGAAGGGTTCACACTTAAAATGTAATCTGGATGTGGAGCCAGTGGGACTGGCTGAGGACCTGGACAGGAAGGGAGGATCGGCAGTGACACCTGGGCTTGGGGCTTTGGTAATTAGGGGGTGGCGATGCTGTTTACTAAGCCCGAGGCCAGTGCGGGAAGACACTCGGATTTGTGAGGTCTGATGTGCTTTGGAGACATTCACGCGGGTGTGTGAACCCAGCACGGAGGAGAAATCAGAGCTTGAGACGTAAAATTTGGGAGATGCTGGTGGTACAGCTGGTGATTAAAGCCACAGGCTGGGCGGGATCACCTGCAGGTGTGGAGCCAGAGAGGCGGGTCAGCACCTGCCCAGGAACCAGCCACCGCAGCCGGGGCAGGGGCGGCAAAGCTCTGAGCAGCGACCGGAAGGACTCGTGAGTCAGGCGGGAGGAACACAGCTGAGTCCAAAAGTGGAAGGGGTTTCAGAAAGGAGGCAATGGTTACAGCTGCAGAGGACATGAAGATCGAAGTGGCCACTGGGCCGTCCGCTCGGACGCCGTTGACTCTGACCAGACCAGTCAGCGCGGGCGGGGGCGGCAGCCGGAGTACGGCAGGCTGAGGGCTGAAAGGGGTCAAAGAACGGGAAGGAACTGAGCACCAGCACCATGAAGAAGTCTCCCTAGACACTCTCCTGCAGAGGGAAGTGGGAGAGAGGGCAGCTGCTGCTCCAGGGAGACGCGGAGCCACAGAAGGGTTTAATTTTCGTCTGGCAGATTCCAGAGCGCTTCCTGAGTGGCTGTGAAGGATTCAGCAGAGCAGGAGAAACTGATGGTGCCAAGAGGGAGATGGAGGCAGGACTAAGCCTGGAGAAGGTGAGATGGGGACAGAGGGCACGTGATCTGGTGCCCATCTAGAGGCTGGTCTAGCTGGCAGGGGAGGGCACGGCCAGGCAGGGAGGTGGGAGGCGGGGAGGAGCCCAGGGACCACTTGTCGCCAGCGTCTGCAAGAGGTCTGCCCTGGGCAGGGGACCCCAGCAGCAGCAGGGAGGAGTCAAGAACTGCAGGAGGGCAGGGAGGAGAACGTCCAGCATGGAGCGGCCGCAGGGCCAAAACTACATCCAGGAACTGAAGAGAGCGGCCGATGCCCCCGTCTCAGCGGCCCGTCGGGGAGGGCCTTGACTCACCGACACCATCTTGCCCTCGGAGGGCATGAAGGCCGGCCGGTTGCTGATCCGCAGCTTGGTCTGCAGGGTGTTGAAGTTGATCTCCAGCTGGCACTTCTCCTGCACCTTGGGCGGCTTGTGCTTCCGACGGTAATCCCGGAAGTCCTCCAGCTTCTTCTGCATGGCCTGCATGGTCTTCTCAGGGGTCCGGTTCTCCAGCCAGGGGATCGTGCGCCGAATCCATTCCAGGAGCTGCTCACAAGACACACACACGCAAAGGGCTGAAAACACCAGCAACCTCCCCACCATTAGAAAACAGAGGCAACTAACAGTTTGTAACAGGGGGACCGAATGTTCCTAAAATCACAGACGTGTGACTGAAACAGCCCCGACAGAAAGGAGCAGAGAGGCCCCTCCAGGCACTGCGGCTCCAACAGAAATCCCAGCGTCCACCCAGGGCCCCTCGCCATCACCCCAGGACACCATGCCGAGGACTCAGAGTCAGCACGAGTCATGTTTTACAAAAAATGGGACATTTACAGGGAACTCAGGGACCAGACATTAGCAGACACATGCTGGATGGAGCTTTCAAATGAAAAAACAAAAACCCAAACCTGACATGGTGGAAATGTGGTGTTAAAAAAAAATTGGGTTTAATTTAAAGGGCGTTTCTATTTTAAATAAGCTCAAATCTAGTGAGTGCCTCTACTTACTAGACCAGAGTATTGTTAAATCTGGGACAGACTCAAGGCCAAAGTGTATTTTAACTGAATAGCTAGCATGACGAAAGCCGCATGATGAAAGGGACAACGGCAGGGGGGAGGGTGTAGCTCAGTGGTAGAGCGCGTGCTTAGCGTGCACGAGGTCCTGGGTTCAGTCCCCAGGACCGCCATTAAAAAAAAAGTGAAAATGGGAGTGACGTCTGAGGACGCAGTAACCGCCTTCTCCTGAATTACTGCCAAGGTCTGACAAGTGCCCTGCACAGTCTTAGGGTGTGAGGAGGATAAATGAGGACCAAGTAAGAAAAGGAAGGCTGCAATTACTGAGGACCGACTGTCCTCGGTCCTGGGCATCCTTCAACCCTGAAGTCGGTCACCGGCGTTAAACAAACAATGCTGCCAAACAAAATCTCCCCACAGCAGCGGCAAATATAAACATTATCTTTAGATTGGACTAATATCCACCATGTCTTGGGAAATTTATGCCAAGTGCCCTGATGCTGTGCCCAGCACAGGCCAAAGGTCAGCTAAATTAAGTCAGAGGATGCCTTGGTCTCTGGCTTTGTCACTGTGACGAATCTCAGCCCAGAGAGGAGGTGGCCTGGACGCCACTCAGCCCACACCCAGCATGGGGAGCACGGGCGGTGCAGTGGCAGGGACGAGACGGCTTCTATTTGTGTTCGTGGGAGAACAAAAGGAAGAGCCACGTGGAAGTGCTCGTCGGCCCAAGAATCTGGCTGAAATGCTGCAGAAAGGCATCCTGGAGACTGACACTCAGCTATCTGGGACGGAGGGCTCTGTCTTCCCTGTAGGTCCCCCTAGATATTTACAGACACACGCAGGGCGGAGCCACGTCTCAGTACAGTCCAGACAAGCTCCTTTGACGCTGGGTCACGGCGTGGAGCCGGGATTCTGAATGTGGGGTGAACCCTGTGTGATGTCAGTAGCCAGTGAAGCAGGAAAAAACAAACAAGGAATGCGATGTCCTCTAGGGGAGCCCGACCCTGGAGGTGCAGAGCTGAGAATGGAATCACGTCCTACTTCTTAAAACACGCAGACTACCTCTGTGCCTCGCCGTGGGCGGAGAGACCACGGGGACTACCTTTGTGCCAACAGTCATGGTCCCCTGATTTCTAAGTGCACTTTCCTACTTTTGTTCCATCTGAGATGACGAATGTAAAGGTAAAAAAACACACTGACATCCGTGGGCATGCTCTGGGCCTCGCCCCCGGGGTGGGGATGGACAGGACTGGGGGACCCATTTCCTTTACCTCACTTGCTAGCCTCTCATATTCTTCCATCAGCCTCTCATTCTCTTGATTGACAGCAAGAACCTTACATATCCTGTTAGCTGCTGTCTCGGCCTGTAAAACACAATAGGTAAACAGGACGGCTCTGTCGCGGGGACGGGCAGACACACGGCGGGCACGGCGGGGCGATGCGGGGACGGCGGGCTGGACGGGGTGCGGATTCCAGGTTCGGGCGGACAAGACGAGCGCATGGCAGGGGCACACGATGGGTCAGCTCACACCTCGGGCACAGTTTTCACACAGACTCACACGGCAGGCTGAGTCTACTGCAGGGATAACGGGAGACAGCGTTAGTCAACAACGCACACGTCATGAAACATCGAGCAGGTTAGTAGCAGGAATCTGGGGGTCGAGGAAGCAAAATCTCCGGTCCCTGAACAACCAACCTGAGCTCTCCTGACCCCAGGACATCGGGGAGAGAGCTCTGAACAGCTTTAGCCTTGGGACATCAAAGCCAAAAGGGCTGGGTCCCGAAGGTATCCATAACCGCACTGAGCTCACGGAAGGACCCTCTCCTGAAATGGAGACGCAGGGCGTGCTCAGTGGGGTCCTTCCACGGAGTAGAACTCACTTAAAACTTTTTTAACCCATGCGAGTCATTGCTGTGGTATCAATAATCATCTATCATCATGTTGTGGAGGGGGCTTTGGGCCGGGAGCAGCGCAGCGCAGCCAGTGCCTTAAACCACGACCACAAGGCCAACCAAGAGAGGGGCAACTTGCCCGTCCAGCCTGCAGCCTGGCCCAGAGCCTCGCCTCGGAAGCCCTAAGACCAGCTGATTTCCGGTTATCACCACCTTCTGGTGATGGCCTTAAAGAGACCACGGAAATCGGTGGGGGGGGGGCACAGCTCAGTGGTAGAGCACGTGCTTAGCATGCATGGGGTCCTGGGTTCAATCCGCAGTCCCTCCATTAAATAAATAAATAAAACCTAATTACGTTCCCCCACCAAAAGAAAAATTAAAACAAAAGAGAGATCACAGAAGTCATACACACCCCTGTCCACCCCAGTCTAGCCGGGCTCTGGATCCGGGAAGGGGCAGGAGGCAGAAGCAGGTGGCCACGGGGAGAGCAGGGGACACCCACCCACAGCGTCCCTCAGACTGCCTCCAGGAATGTGAATGGTTTTCCTGAGGTTTTAGCACTGCTATCCTTTCACTATTTCAGGTAAAATTAGTCCTGCAAGATGTTTGACAAACCACTGAACGGGGAAGACACTCTCCAGGCAGAGGGGAAGCAGAAAGGGGTTCATTCCTCCCTGTTGAAGCCCCCCTTTACCGTGCAGCCAGTGTGGCTCAGTTTTCATGACCCTTGCTTTTCCCTAAAGCACAAATGTTTCCCACAATTGACTAATGAAATGAGAGCAAGATCTTAGAAGGACAGAGAGGGAACAACACTTCAGGGACTAAGTTAAAGCTGTTAAGAAAAAAGTATCCTCGGTTTAGAACTTGCTGTATTAGGTCATCATGACACACTGAGAAGAGCCCAAGGTAAGACGTGAAGCACACACTCACACACGCACAGCTGGAACCCATGCACCAGGGCGGTGCGGCCCGCGGGCGGGCGGGCGGGTACCTGCTCCGCGCCCGCGAAGGCGTGGTAGAAGCAGGACACGTAGGTCATGATGGCTCTTTCGTCAGGCTTCGGGGTGTTCACGATGTCTGAGGGAGGCAAGAACAGGAAGACAGACGCACGCACAGGAAGAGCAGAAACCAGCATGAGCACAGGGACAGCCACCCGAGCCACCCTCCTGGCCTCTGCGTGTCCCTGGGCCCCGACCCTGAACCTCAGGGACGCTGCACAGGACGGACACGCTCGTGAGCCAGCGAGTGAGCTGCGTCCACACCCAGGATTCTGCAAGGTGCCCACGACAGCACGTGCCCAGAGACCCCCTATCCTGGGAGGGACACCCGGAGGGCCCAGGGCTCAACAAAGGTTCCGTCTGCGAGTCCACACAGACCTACCCCTGGTGCTCACCACAAGAAAGGTATGTGGAGGAGAGCAGACAAAAACTCCCATAACCTTTTGAAAGCATGGAAGGCGGGTAAGATGAGGAAGGTGGGTAAGACTTCCACCAGCTGCTACTACAGGGAACAGGTCAGAGTAGCCCAATGAGCCGCTTGAAAATCCCCATTTGGGGTCCAGAGACCATCACAAGTGACAGGAAGTAAGGGCGACAGCAGCGGGGGGTGGGGGGCTGGCCGAGGGCATCAGTGGTCTGAGGGGAGGAGACGGGGCAGGACACCCCAGTGAAAGCCGCAGAGGCAACACGCGTTGGTGTGAGGCTGAGGGGGTGGGGCGTGCGGACACAGCGGGTAATTAACAGGGGGCGGACCCGCTGGGGCGTGAGTGGCAGCGCAGCGCGCCCCACACCCACGTCTGGCAAGGTCGTACGTCTTCTCCAGGAGACGCTCACAGGAATTACAAAGAAAAGAACACAGCAAGCAAAACTTTTTGTGAACCATTAAAAAGGAAAGAGAAAGAAAAGTAAGGGTGGGCCAGGATGTGCCACAAGGGAGGAGGAGAGGAATGGAGAGCAGACACAGCCGGCCAGCCTCGGGGGATGCACAGGAAGGACGGCCAGCCAGACCAGGACGCACAGACGCAGGGGAGACCCGTTAACCTGCCGGAGCGCTCATCCTCAACTGCAGTAAATCAGGGAGGCCTGGACAAAGTGGAAATGAATTTACTAAACGTCGCCCGTTTTCTCCTCTCTTCAATGTCCCAGCTGTTAACTCAGATGGTGAACTCTGCCTAGTTCTCTGTTGCGTGCAAAGGTCAAAGGGCAGAGTGTACACATGTACCCTTGCCTTAGAGAGGACAGATGGACAAGGAGGAAAAGCAACTTTTTCTCTGTTCTTCGCGTTATTGCCTTTCTCCCTGCTTAAGAGTTTTTGAAGAACCATAAGTAGATCCTGAAAAGCGTATTCAAGTGTTAGCACCCAGCAACGCCCATCTGGTAAGATGGCTGGGTGCACAAATGGGCAGAATGGGAGTCCTGACTGAAGGGTCCCTGACTGGGCGGCATCCTGTCCCCCAGAACGACAGGTGGAGTCCTACCTCCCAGTCCCTGCGAACGCGACCTGACTTGGAAGCAGGGCCCTGCAGACGTGCTCGCGTTGATGGGAGGTCCTGCTGGATTAAGCTGTGCCTTTGATCCACTAGGACGTGCGTCCTTGCAAGGAGAGGGAAAAGGACGCAGAGACAGACACAGAGGGGAAGGCCATGCGACGACACAGCAGAGATTGGAGTGAAGCTACCACAAGCCAAAGAACACCCGGGGCTTCTAGAAGCCAAAGAAACAAGGCAAGTCCCTCCTCTGCAGACATCAGGGGGAGCACAGCCCTGCCAACACCTTGATGTCAGAGTCACAGTGCACGGACTGTCAGAGGACAAGCCTCTGTTGTTTCAAGCCGCCCACTTGGTGGTAATTTGTTAGGGCAGCCGTAATGTAGTCACCAAAAAGGAGGAGGAACAGAAGGCTGACAGCTGAGTACCATCAAGTTCTTCGCTTCTCCCCAACAATGCTGATTAGCAGAAGCAATAAAGCACTGGAGGATGATAATATTAACAAGAGACTCAGGGCTATGAGCTCCCCGAGGGCAGGGCCTACCTTCTACCTCTCATCACCCCCCCACCTCCCCGAAGGCCCCAGCCTGGGCTGGCTCCCAGCAGGTCCTCAGTGAGTATGCAGAGGGAGAAGTGACTCAGGCAGCAGTGAAGTGAGGGGACCGTCCGCAGGTATCCGAGCTGCCAACTGTGTGCCGGGGCAAACTCACACCAGCTCATCCCAGACAAAGGGCAGGAAAGGTACTGAAACCGCCCTGGCACAAGTATATGAAACCGCAAAATATTTCCAGGTTCTTTCAGGTCTAACTAAACTACAGTTAATTTCAACTAATTAAAAATAAATGTGACTGATGGCCGAATATTCCAAATTCTGTAACTTCTAGTTAGAAGGAAAGTAATGAAAAAGAATATGAAAAGTAGGGGAGGGTGTAGCTCAGTAGTAGAGCATGTGTTTAGCACACACAAGGTCCTGGGTTCAATCCCCAGCACCTCCATTAAAAAATAAGTAAATAAACCCAATTACCCCCCCCCACAAAAAAAGCAAAAAAAAAAAAAAAAAAGAATGTGAAAAGGAATCTATATATATGTGTGTGTGTAAATGAATCACTATGCTGCACACCAGAAATTAACAACATTGTAAATCAACTTTACTTCATCTAAAAAAAAAAGAAAGATTTTACTCCTTGTGGAATCTTAAGAAGCCCTTCATAGAAAGATTTATTTGGTAAATTTCTATGTGGTTAAAAAAAAGACTTATGTTGTTTAAAGTAAAATAGGAAGCTTTTCATTGAAAACCACAAACCAGAGCACCCCATTTCTTTGCCACAAACCTTTTAACCAAATCCTTTCACTAGTTTTGCTGGTGTGACTGGGAGCAGGATCCTGAAAAATAATTCTCAACAAGCTACACATGAAATTCTCTAATATTCATGAGGCCGATGACAGAAACTTCTCAGGGATCCTAAGTGGCTATAAATTTTACAAATCCCCGTGCGTGGCTGTCACACAGGTAGCCTGTGGACCTTCTGTAAGTCAGCAGACACAGCTTCCATCTTACCTTCAGCATCCAGCATTTTGGGGATATCCAGGTGCTTCTCGGCAATCTCCATGGCCAGGTTGATATTTCCTATTGGGTCATCCTGCAGGAAAGACAGCATAACCGGGGTTTTAAGATTTTTTCTTGGACAAGACTTAGGAGCGTTTTTTATGTACCTCATTTCGGGGAGGAGGCCTTCCCATCATAGTGTAAAAGATTCTCCGTCTCGTCTTTTCCCCAACACTTCAAACGTTTAGAGAAGCATCAGAAATGACAGGAAACCCACAAGCCATGCAGACAGCACTTCACAGAGTGTGCGTGAAAGGGTTAGGGGACAGACACTGCGGCGAGGAGGGAAGTTGTCAGAGGCCTCCTTGCAGATGCGAAAGCACACCCTGGAAGCCCCAGGGCTTATCTTCAACTCTTGAGAACAAAATTTACGTGATTCCAGAAGGAAGCGTGAAACCGTGTTTTCCAGCTCAGGGAGGGGACCACAGGGAATACTCAGTCCAACAGCCTCCTTTTACATATAAGAAAGGCGAGGGGGGAAGAGAGGCAAGCAGCTCTCAGCTTGCTTCGGTGAAACTTTCAGATCACTTGAGCATGTTACAAGATGGTTAAAAAGAGAAAAAGTTAACGTTTCTAGGATGTCAAAGACTAGAAGAAATTACAAAAACTTGAAACTGTAAATAAAAATGGTGACGAAATCTTTGTTCTTACGATTACTTTTATCTTCCACTGTCAAAACTGGTTAAATATATACATAACATTAAAAAGTAAATTTAACTAGAGGTGTATATTTAGCGTTTCTCATTTGGGTCTACTAAAGAGATTGTCTTGTGAATCTGAAATGGGATGGGGGTACATGTAAGATAGAAAAATAAAAATGAAAAGTAGCATTAGTCCGGGGATGACTGTAATGAATTTTAACATCAAAGCCATTTAAACATTTTAGAAACGGCAGTGCTTTGCAACGAGCGCAATTACTTGAAATACGGTGAAACATTTAAAACACGCAGGCCTCAGAAACATTCAGTGCTCCGTGAAGAAACCAAAGCCAGCTCCCTGGCCTCACAGAGGACACAATCATTTCAGGCAAAACACTTTTCCAACTACATGTTGTTTTAACAAACTCCATAATCACTTCATTACAAGCAGCCATATCAGAAAGGCAGTCTCACCTGCGAATTTTACACAAATGTTTACAAAGCCAAAGAACTGGGCAAAAGTTGCTTGCCTTTTGTTCTGAACGTATTAAAAAAAAAAAAGCTTCAGCATTAAAAGCAGAGCAATGATTCTGGGACGTTGTGAAAGCTATCTCCCTCAGACACTGTAACTTAAGGACATAAAATGTGGCAATAGTGTTTTCTTGGCTCCACTACGGGCACGTGACCCTGGACAGATTACTGAATTCCTTATTTTCTTCCTCTGTAAAAACTGGAACAGTAATGCTGCGTACTTTCTAGGTAACTGTATCATATATTTTACTGGGCATCATGAAGACTGAATGACTGTGTGTACAATATACATATGTGTGCACATAACACATTAATATATGTTAATATTAATGTACATATATAAAATGTTAATGTATGTAATATCATGTATATGTAACACATGTTAATACATATGTACATGTGAAATAGACACATGTACTTACTTACTGCCAGTGTCTAATCTAATAGAAGTATTAACGGCTATTTTTTTTTCACCCGTCTTAGGTGGCCAATTACCACAGGTCTGCTGACCTTTGTAATAAAACTGACCATTATAAACTGCTCACGAAACTAGGTCTGTCCAGGAGAAGCCCCTCCTTTTACAAATGAGATAAAGATTAATGGGAAAACAAACCAGACATTCTCTCCCTGTCTGAAACACTTCCAGAAAACCTAGGGGTAAGAACATAGGCTTTGGGAAGCTGAGGTACCCCGGGAGCCGCGTCCTCTTAGGTGCCCTCCGCCAGAACTCGTCTTCAGGACACAAGCACGCTCTGCACGCGCTAGCCCGCAGGCAGTGGAGACAGGCCGGGCGCGGGGCGGTGGGCACGCGCCAACTGCAAAGGGGGCAAAAGCCAGGACACTCTTTCAAGCACCCCCGTGCCACGCGGTGAGGGCGGCGTGCAGCAGCCCCGGACCCACGCCAGACCCCGGATCCACACCAGACCCCGGATCCAACACGAGGCACACGGCTAGCGAGGCACACCAGCAGCCTGACTGCCGTGCAGGAGCGGTCCCGGGGGACACTGCTTCCCACAGCGTTGCTTCTAAGGCAGGCGGAGCGTCCACCGCAAGACTCAGAAGGGGCAAGAATTTCTTTTTTCCATCACAGATTGCATTGGTAAACTACTTTATGGGGGGAGGGGTAATTAGGTTTTTATTTAGCTTTTTTTAATCTTCTAATGGAGGTGCTGGGGATTGAACCCAGGACCTCGTGCAAGCTAAGCACACACTCTACCACTGAGCTATACCCTCCCCCCGAACAAACATGTCTTAATTTGGGCACACAGGTGACTTGGCTTGGGGCCTGTCCAGCCCTCATTACAGCAAGTGAGTACTCTCCCGGCCACCCTCCTATCCACACCACGTGCAGGGCTAGTGGGGGTGCTGGCGTGCTGGGGTGAGCTCGGTGCTCATGCGTTCACTCTCAGGACCACATGCAGACACAGCCCGCCAGCCCCCGGAATGACCTTGTTCAGCTTTGAGTAGTCAATGAGGTCGGGCCGGTGCCTGTGGATGAGCGCACAGAGTCCGAGGCCGTCCTTCCAGCTGCACGAGGTCGGGGAGAACAGGAACACGTGTCAATGCAGAGGACGCAGCAGGGAGGGGCTGCTCCCAGTCAGATGCCGGCTGGAACTGGGGACGCGCGGCCCCTACCTCCCTTCTGTCTGACTTAATGCACAGAAGGCCCTGGGGACCTCCCTTCCCACCCCACCCCCACCCGGTGACACGGAGGCCCCTGCCCTGAGCACTCGTCTTCCCCTGGAGTCTGCTGAGCACCTCTGCCACCTGATGTCTCCTTTTCACCTACAGCTCAGGCCCAGGTTGCCGGGCCTCCTCCCCAGCGCCCGGCGGCCCTGTGCTGGGAGAGCTGGCAGTGCCCGCAGGGGAGATGCCCCTCTCCTGCCCTCCTCCCCTCCTGGCCTGGCTTCTTCCTCTGTCTCCTCCGAGTCTCCATCGCAGACCTGCCCTGAGTCTGCCTGTACAGACACGAGGGCGTGGACTCCGAAATGCCCACCTTTCCCCACGATACACTCCGTAGTGCACTCGGCCCCCCAAGTACTCCTCCAATTCTCTTCATAAGATTCTTCGGTTTTTTTAAATCACTTTTTTCTTCCAGTTTTACTGAGATACAATAATTGACATACGGCACTGTATGTTTGGAGGGGGGGGTTTAGCTTTTTTCTCAGTGGAGGTGCTGGGGATTGAACCCAGGACCTCGTGCTTGCTGGGCATGCACTTTACCACTCAGCTATACCACCTCCACCTCCGTCCCAGGTTTTTTGTTTTTTCGTATTTGTACTTTTTTAAGGCAAAGAGGAGTAAGCAGCTGAGGGACTCAGCAGGGAGGCTCTGAATTTCAGTCTGTTTCCCCAGAGACACCAGCACTAACCGTTCCTGGACCCCCTCTGTACCAGACTCCAAGCTCGCCTGTGCTGAGCCACGGGTTCACTGAAAACTAGGAGCGGGCGTTCTGGGCCTCAGGGGGTCGGGGAGGAAGAAAACCCCTGGAGCCACGTGGCTGAAGTGCTCAGGCTAATCCTGGGCCAGGGGAGGAAAATGTGGGTGGGAGGCGTCTGGGACCTCTGTGATGACCTGCCAGCCCAGCCCTTCCGGCTCCTGCCCTCCTGGACGGCGTGTGGCAGGGACAGGGGAGGCGCCCGTCACCTCTGGATGCTCATGGCCTGGCTCAGTACTTGTCTCCCCAGACGAACCTCCCCCACCTGTCCTGGGGGCACCTTTCGTGTCTCTAATCACCTTTGGGGCCTGGGGACCCATTTACAGTCACGGGTTACACATCACACAAAGGGAGACAACAGAAACAACTGATGAAAGATCTACATGAAAAGGAAGACTGAAGCCGGTGACCAAACCATGCTCTCAGATTAGCCTCGGATTTCCCTGATCCAGTTCCCTGTGGTTTTTCATACACGATCTTCCTGCTTCTCCCCCATGCCAGCAGACGAAGCTGACGGGTGAAGAATCCTGTGTGCACGGCAGAGCAGAGGGATCCGGCTGGGGCTACGCCACGGGGACACGCAGACTGTGCTCCGGGCTCTGCTGGTCGCTGACAAGCCAGCCGGCCGCGCCCCTGCACGATGCTGGCTCACAGCAGCGCCCACCTCCCAGACCTTAACCAAGGCCTCCCGGGAGAGTCCCTGAGCGCCCACCATTCTGGAGCCTGAGTTCTCCTCCATACAGCAGATGCCCCGCACACGGGAGAGGAAACGCTGGGGGAACGCCACCCCAGCCTGCAGACAGAGCCCAGGGGCCGGGCCCCGGACGCTCACCTCGTGTGGAAGTTCTGGATATTCACATTTCTGTAAGGAGCCGTCTTCCTTTGGCACCAAAGCAGCAGACCTTCTTTGGCGGAGGTTTCTGCAGTGACAGCCAAGAACAGAAGTGTCCACAGTGAAACCACTGCATGCACCCAAATTCTAGTCTCTTTCTAAAGAGATGCCCCCAGCAGGGGGCCAAACACCAAAGGCACCACCTCTTGTCAAGTCTCTGCAAGAGGATGAGCGCTGGAAGCCGCTCCCAGCCCGACTCCGATGACACTTGGAGGGACTTAAACAGGACAAACAGGAGCAGCCACACTGGATGGTACAATAAAAGCAAAACCAGACTGCAGGAGCACTGGTGACTTAACATCCTGACAAAATGTTTTAAGTGTGTGATTCATGACTTAACTAGCCTGCCGTTTATCTCCCTCACAATTGATATTCTTAGGTAAATGGAATTCACAGAGGCCACTATGTCTGAAATGTGTTCCCTTACCCCGTGATTTTAAAATACTTAAAGGCTTTTATGGGCAAATTCCAAGTTTGGCCACTCAGGTTCTGACCAAGTTAATAAAAACCAACCATCCCACCGTGGCACCTGTGAAGACGTGCTGCTCAGATGTCCCACTGCTGGGGACACAGGGCAGAACGCATGTCCCAGCTGCCACAATCTAAGTCCACCCCTCGGTCCCCAGGGGCCAGACTTCTTCGGGGCTGCTCCAGCCAAAGACTGAGCAAGGGAGGGGCCCCGGAGCGGGGCCATTCCTGCTGCACGAGGGCCTCCTCTGGGAGCAACCGGGGCTGGAGGACCCCGCGCCACCTGGCTGACCCTGCCCGAGGCCGCACTGCACAACAAGATCCCGCTTTCCCAAGCCCGCCCCTGCCCGGCTCCAGCGCAGGTCTCAGCCAGGCCAAGGGCCTGAGGTCTCGGCCATCTCCAGCTCCCCCACCTTCTCCTCCACAAGCATTTCCCCAGCAAATCTCCTGCCTTTCCGCTGTGGCCTGAGTGTCTGTGTCCCCCTCAAATTCACAGGTTGAAGCCTGAACCCTCAGTGTGATGGCATCTAGAGGTGGGGCTTTGGGAGGCAGTCGGGGTTAAATGAGGTCATGAGGGTGGGGTCCCCATGATGGATCAGTGCTCTTACAGGAAGAGGCTCCAAGGGCCTTGCTCAGTACCTCCCCCCCACGCCCTCCTTCTCTGCCACGTGATGACACAGAGAGAAGGCAGCCGTCTACAAGCCAAGAGAGCCCTCACCAGGGCCCAGCCACGCAGGCTCACTGATCTCGGACTTCCGGCCTCCAGAATGGCGAGAACATGAATTTCTGTTGTTTAAGCCCCCGGTCTGCGGCGTTCTGTACACCAGCCTGAGAGGACTGAGGCAGCCTCCAGCACCACCCTGGCACCTGCTCCGAGCGGACCCGAAGTTTCATACGTGCCAGCAGCTCCTCAGAGCCACTCAGGATTCTGTCTGTATTTACATTTTAGTTTAGAAAGCCCCTACAAACATGTGGACTCTTAGCCAAAACTGGGCCCTGGCTTTCCATTTCAGTTAGAGCTTAAAGTCATTTTTTTTTTTAACCAAAATAAGTATCCTGGGATTGCTTATCTAAATTGTCCATTTCTCAGTCAGACTTGTCTTTGACCCATAACCCAGATAATATAAACATCACGCCCCGTTTCCTGTGCTGTAAGAATAATCTGAATGACTCCTGATCGTGTCTCTCATCTAGCAAATTCCTGTTGAGGAAAAGGACGAGCAGTTCTAAGACTTTATTAAAATACTAGTTGGTACAGATATTGAAACACAGAACGCCGTATCAAATTGTTCTGCTGTCCACGTAACCTTTGGGGTCCTGGCCAACGCAATTAACAAGATAAAGTACAACAGGAGGAAATAATCCAAACACTATTTCATTATGTTTAAATGAACCTCAGCTTAGAAAAGCAAACAGAGGCAAAGTTGATCAATATAATCTTGTAACTGCTACCCAAGTTTCATCTCATTTCTGTCTGAAAATGTGTGAACACTCAGACTATGAATGTCGAACAGTTTTTTCCTCATTGAACTGGCCACGCTCACAAAGCTGACTCCCTCCCACCCCGAGTCCATCTGGAGGCACTGAGCAAAAGCCTGGGACAATCAGCTACACAGCCGCAGTGCACCCCAGCCCTGCAGGTGCAGGATAAACCTGAAAGGTCCACACGTGAAGCCCCGAGGGTGGGTGTAAACAGGGAGTGGCCCTCGTTATTCCGCCAGAGAAGCCATGTGACGCCCCAAGGCGCCCCGCCTACTCGGGACCCCTGGACTGCTCTCACCAGCAGACACGTCAGTCCCTCATTCTCCCTCCTGGAAGAGGCCCGTCATCCTCGAAGGAGACTGACTCGTCAGAGGCCAGTTTTGTAACAATGCGTTTTTCCTCATAATACACATTGCTAAAAAAAATTCAGGCAATTTTGCTATAGACTTACAGGAATTAAGTGAGGGTGTTAAGAAATGACTCCATAAAGGTAAAAGGAATTAAAAATAGAAGTTAGCAAACTACTTTTATCTACTATGTAGGACACGGAAGGACTTCTGCCTGAAGAGATGCGAGCACTTTGCCAATGAAAGCGCCACTTCTGAATGTTTAATGTCAAGTCCTTCGCGAAGCGGATTTGTGTATCTGTTGCGATGTTCTACAAAAGGCTATGATTTGATTATCTTTTGGGATGCATTAATAATAATCTGGGGGGAAATCTCTAATGGATAATACCATTCATACTTACAATCGAAGTAGAATTAAATTTTCAATTAATATTACCACTAATTTGAAATTTGTAACCAACCATAAAAAAACTGAGGTCAAGCTCCCCTCTGTACTGTTTGCTAGAAAAGGACTTGCTGGTGTAGCAAATTCAATGCTGTGAATAAGATTTTTTTAAAACAGTATTTGTTCTTTGAAGTGGGCTCAGCTGTTTAACTATTTAAATTTAGGAGGATATAAAACTGATCAAATGAGTACAAATTATTTTTTTAATACAGCAGGAACTTTAAAAAAGCATCTTATTATTTTCATTAGCATGAAAAGAACATACTTTGATGAGAGTACGGTGTGTGAAAGTTCTCAAACTTACAGACTCTTTGTAAATTCGAGCTGGCTGTTATTCCTGAGTCTGGATTATTGAGGGTTTTTTTTTTTTTAACTTTTTTTTTTTTCCTATAGAGGTACCAGGGACTGAATCCAGGACCTCGTGCATGCTAAGCATGCACTGAAACTTTGAGCTATAATTGCCCCCGTCCCCGGAATCTCTGAGGTTTTAATATCATTATATCTTTTTTTAAAATATATTTTTATTGAGTTATAGCCAGTTTACAATGTTGGGTCAATTCCTGGTGCACAGCAATTATCATTATATCTGAGTTTGATTTTTAGACGACATAAATGGGGCTTCAGTGCTAAAGGAATAACCCAAGGGGATCAGAGGCTCCTTAAGAAGTAGGCTCCATGTCACCCCTACACCAGCAGGCAGACGGATGGTTTTCAGAGTTGCTGGTTGCTTAGCGACTAAAATCACTGCCAGAGGGTAGTCCCTCCAAGACAGAATTATAAGCAACGCCCCCAGCCCTCACCATTCAGGCACCTGGTTACCTGTCAGGTGACAAAGTTAGAGGAGGCTGACTGGTTGGACGAGTCAGACTGCCCTTAAACACGTTCTGCACTTTTACATTTTGTGATTCGAGTGCTCAACAGGCAAAGCGCTAATTTTAAGAATGTCAATCTGACACTTTTCCACAGTGCTGAACTCATCAAAATATTTTGGAGTGCGGTGGGCGTCAAAGACTAAAGACGTTCGTCTGCAGTGGCCGTGCCAAGGAGTAGGGTTATATTACAATGACGGTGGGCCAACAGATACAATGACAATAGAGATTTTGTTTAAAAAAAAAAAAAAAAAAGAGGGAGAGATGGGGGGACAGGGAGGAGGAAAGAGAGGAAGAAATAAAGAACTAACGAATGAAAACATTCAAGTTTTAATTATTTTTTTGCACTTGAAAAAAGAAGCGTCTCAGCTGTGAAGTCTGAAGAACTCTCACAGTCGTGAACCTACTAGTATAAACGCAGTAAAGAAGCAGCTCACAGGACACTCACTTCAAAACGCGACGTCTGTTCTGAACATGTGCTCATCTCTCCCCAAATGCTTCCACTGCCCTGAATGAAACGCAGTTGCTGGGGGCTTTTTTCATGCACATATAAAACTTGTGAAAACCCAACTTGCCTGTCTTTCATTCAGTCATGGGACTGACAGCTCAGTTTTACAAAACCCTATTCAGATCTGACTTTATGAGCTCGATTTACAAGTTACTCTCAGCATCTTAAGACAATCTGGTTTTTAACTGTGTCTCTTACCTTCAACTGAGATGTCCTGAATGGCAAAGCGCAGGATGATGGTCCAGATCATGCCCAGCGTCATCTTCACGTTGCCGTCCACGATTTCTGCAGGTGAGAAAACACAAAGAGGGAGACGATCACGTGATCCATGGACAAGGGTCTCCGCTAAGTTAGGGGTTTCCGGGAAGTCTGGACTGCAGAGCTATTGCAAAATATACATATGGAAAGACCACTTTCTGTTTTCGTGAGTGTCGCTGTGTGTCTGGTGTTCATGACCACATCTCCAGTTTCAGTGAATTCCAAGTTAATACTGAGGGCCGATCTTACCTATGCAAAGTCACCGAACACAACCCAGGGGTCTTCCTTAGCCTAGGTGAGCTAAGGTTCAAATACCCAACCACAGAGCACACGGGCTCCGCCTCACTCTATCCCCTTCCCCTGCTGGCAGGTCCTCGGGCCGACGCCGAGTAGTGTCAGTCCTGCCAGACTCACTGGGCGTGCAAGTTCCTTCTCATTCTGATGATCAGTCTGAAGGAGACAGCATCACATTTGACTCTATTTTTTTAAATTTTATTTTATTTTTAAAATTTGGGGTGTGAGGTAATTCGGTTTATTTATTTACTTTTTAGTGGAGGTACCAGGGATTGAACCCAGGACCTCGTGCATGCTAGGCACACGCTCTACCACTGAGCTACACCCTCCCCCTTTACTTGACTCCACTCTTTACAAACGATCCTAGAGCCTGGCCTCCAGTTCATGGTGCCCAGGGCCTGGCAAGGCTGCAGATACGGGAGGTGGGGGGGCAGGGGGACGAGGAGGGTGGGAAGAAGGGGTCCTGCTGCAGGCCCGCTGCCCCACGGGGAGGCCGGAGCACGGCCAGGCCACTCCCATCACACCCGACTCACCTTCAGCCCCGATGGACACCAGTTTCACCCCTTTGCTGGCGATGTAATCCAAGGCCTTGTTGACGTTGGCAATTTTGTGGAACCGCATTTTCCCTCGGTCGGGTTTGGGCAGCCTTTCCCCTGTCGGATGAAGAAGGACTCATGTAAACACAGAAAGTAGCCCCTAGATGCGGAATCAGGATGCCGAAGTTCAGAGTCCGTGCTCTCCTTAAACGGAAATTGGGCGCAGTCCCTTCCCGTCCCCGGTTCCTGCAAACCACAGCATTTTCGAGACCTAATGGACCCGAGGGGAGCCGTCCTGTGAAGGCCACACGCTTTTCAGATCTGCTGGGAGGGTCCAGTTTGGTCTATGAGCCAACTTATAAATGAGTAAGAGAGAAGCTGGCTGGGGCCCCTGCAGCCTTTGGGGCTGCTGACCACTGTGAGGGGGAGTCAGGGAGCCTGGCCCAAATCACGGAGGTGGCTGCCGGGCTGATCTCAGCCTGCCGTCATCCCTCCCGACCGCACCTCTTCAAGGCCGATCGGACCCACAGTCTCAGTCGCCCGCTGAGATTCAGGGCAACGCAGAACTCCTCAGGGACCTCAGCCCCCGTGTCCAGAGCTAGGCCAACATGTACATTGGCTTTTGGCCTGGAAGACGCTTTCTGGAATACTCCCTAGGCATGGAGATGCAGCGTGGTGGGTCATCATGTTAATGTAATTTTTTCTTCTCCTATTCGGTTTCGAGGTGGGTGGCAGAAACATTTTACTTTATTAAAAAAAATTTTCTGCATGGAGGAGGTAGTTAGGTTTGTTTGTTTATCCATGTGTGTATGTATGTATTTAATGGAGGTACTGGGGATGGAACCCAGGACCTCATGCATGCTAAGCACGCACTCTGCCACAGAGCTATACCCTCCCCCTTCAGACACATCATTTTGATAAGTCAGTTTTCAAAAGAATTCATTCTTTTTTTAGAACAGAAAAATAAGTCCAGGCGGATTGTTCTTTGGAAGAGTTTTCTTTGCCAATAACACCACGTTCTTGCCCAGCCAGGTTCAAAGGGAGCTTCTTTTTACTAACAGATGCATCTGCTCACACGTAGAAGTAGATGGATAAGACGGGGTGCAACACCTACGGAAAACGTTTCAGACACACCTGAGATGACTTCCAAAAGCAGCATGAGCTTAAGGCCATTCCGGAAGTCTTCCTCGATGTTCTCGATCTGAGTGCCGGCTTTCCTGAGGTGGGAATTGCACCAGGCAGTGAAGGTCTGCAACAAGAAACACACGCTGCTGCACCCGCCCCGCCAGCACGCAGGCCCCGCCCCTCCATGTGGACCACGCCTGGCACCGTGCTCACGCTGGGGAGGCTGGGAGGCTGCAGCATCCTGGACCTTTAGAGAAAGCAGAGTCTGAGGGAAAGAGTGATTTGACGCCCAGAGGTAAGAGTTTAGTAAAAATTTCCCCTTTGGAGACAAAAAAAAAAAAGTCACTTATTTGGTAAAACAACCTGAGGAATTTTTGCCTTCAGTTTTAAAAGGTACCACGTTGACACCTACCCACGCCCCCGCCTTCTGAAAACCTCTCACTTTGCAGGAGAGACAAACTAAACGAGGATGTGCTGATCCCCGGCACATGGCAGAAATAAGCTCCCCTGCAGAACGGGTGAATAAATAATGAGTAAAGAATGTTCAAAATGTCTTCCTTTAGAGCAGAGGGCGGGTGGCGTTCAAAAAACGGGGAGGGGGAGGGACCCATAACCACTAATTACGTACAACCAGTTTATCCTGGTTGAACAACAGCTCTAAGCTAGTTAACCAACTCAATTAAATAAATTTGCAGTATAGTCAGTCATTAGAAATAATAATAATAACAATACCCTCCTACTGGCATATTCCAGGCCCTGGGCTGGACCCCACATTCCAAAGACAATCAGATACAGCCCTGCCCCGGAAGGGCTCACAGTCCAGTCATGGTACCAGATTTTAGGGCCATATTAAGCGGCAAGATGAACTATATCCTAACGCGGCACCCAAAGTCATTCTCTGTTTATTTTTCAAGCTTCTTTTAACTTGGCTTCCACTTGTGCACTATTTCCTGCCAAAACCAGATTAGAAAAGGCTTCTGGCAGCTGCTGGCTGGGAATGCAAAGTGTCCCTTGTCACACAGCAGCTGCTGGGCCCAGGAACAAAGTGCCCGGCACATTGTGCTGGGGGGAGACACACAAACAGGGCCTGTGTTCTGGGGGGGGGGGGGGGAACGAACCCCTTAAAAATAGACTTCTTCCCAGGAAGACCACAAAAAGACACTGTTTCCATAAAAACGATTTTCCTGGGTAATAAAAAGGATTTTCAAATTGAATAGTCACTTATTTCAAGAACTATGTGATGGTATTCAATTCTAGGGCCAAAGGAAAATGTAGGCATTTTCTTGGATTGACAATAATAAATTTTATCATGAGAGCCTAAACTAATCATTATTTCTCCTAAAACACATCTAAACTTCAGTCAGGTCTAAACAAAAGAGATGCTCGAAGTCATACACTCTGGATCTGCACCCAGTCAATATGGTAGCCATTAGCCATACATGGCTATTGAAATGTAAATTAATTAAAATTAAAGGGAATTAAAATTTCAGTTCCTCAGCTGTGCAGTCTACCTTCCCTGTGCTCAAAGGCCACAAGGTGGCTACTGTATTGGAGGATGCAGACATGCACAGACCATTTCCAGCATCACAGAAAGTCCTATCGGACAGCACTATCTAGGTAATCAAATCCTGGTTTTTGAAGTTAAGAGTGTTAACAAGAGTCTGTTCCTACCTTGGTTCAGAATTCAAGTGGCATGAGAAGGTGTAAAATGAAAAGCCTCCCTCTCTCTCCTGTTCCCAGCCAGCCAGCTCCCTTCCCCAGAGAGAACAACAAATGGATTCCATTTCTTATGTGTCTCTTCAATGACGTTCCCCACACACACACATACACAACACACACATACACACAACACACACACACACACAATCATACCATACACATTGTTCTGCACCTGGCTTTTTTATATTTTTTTAAGAAAAATATAACCTAGGGATCATTCAGTATCAGCAAAGACCACCCCTTTTTTATGGCTGCATAGTATTCCACCATCGTGAATCTACCATTATGTATGTAACCAGCTCCCTATGGATGGACATTTAGGTTGTTTCCAGATAACTAAGCTCATACAGTGAAAAATACCTCAGGCCCAACTTTCAGCCAGCCAGACTGCTTTAAAGCTTTTTTTTTTTGGTTGGTTGGTTGGTTGGTTGTTTTAAGAATAATCATATATGTAAGCTTTCGGGAAACGCACAAGAGAATAGCAGGTTATGATTTTTAAAAACGGAATTGACAGAGGGAAAAATATGGTATAAAATATTTACAGAGCTGCCTTTCTCTAGCTTCTACTTAAAAAACAGGCAAATGTTGCTGGTGTCAATCACCTTACCTCGTTACCATGTTATTTAAGCCCTTTCATAATGAAAGCAGGTCAGAAGCACTTCCGGAAGGAACCCCAAAGCTGTTCATGAAATCAGCGCAAGCTTCCTGCCCCCACAACAGGGCACCGGGAAAGTCTACGTGATACCACCTTTTTATAGGCGCACATACAGCGAAGGCAATGGACCACAGGTAATGACTCAACAGTGCACATCCAGAGAATGAATTTAATCTGAAAGGGTAATTGATTCAGTTAAGTCTAACGAAGTTTCCCTCTCTTTAATAACTATTCCAAAGAGCCAGTAAAGGGGGTGACTAGGCAGTGTACATGCAGAAAAGGGCCCCGACAGCTCTGTGATAATCGCTTGCAAAGAAGCCAGTGCATGCTGGAAAGGAATTTTCAGCTCTGTTAGAATGTTTAATGTTCATTCTATTTACAGTTTTAATTACTGACTGAGCCTGTTCCTATGCATTTTCCACTGTCCTCGGCTTCTGGGAAAAGCCTGCCAATCATGGAGGAGATAAAAACAACCGCGATAACAGCAGTACAAAACCCCACACATTTTACCTAAAGGTGTCTCTGTGGGTTATTTTTTTTTTTTCCTCTGTGTGATAGCGACTGGCATCTTTCAGGTCCCTGGGAACTAAATCTTGGAGAGCAGAATTGGAACCAAAATAGGTCCACATGGTTTTGGAGGTAGGCTCCTTGGTTCAAACCCAGATTGCCTAGGCAGGGTCCTTTCTTAATAGAAACAGTGTTCTGTGGACCAGACTCAGACCATCGAGGAAAGAGGCCTCTGTCTCTCCAGCCCACAGCTCACCTCGGAAGCAGCCTCGTCACTTCTGAGGTCCCCCAACCTCCTCTCCTGCCTCCAACTCAAACCTTCCTCTGCCTCTCTTCTAGAGGACGGCTCCCTCCCGGCTCCTGGGCACCCAGTGGCAAATGCATATACTTTTTGCATCTTGAAAATAAGCACATAAAAAAACTTTCTGAGCCACAAAGAGGGAACTAAGATGGGAACTCTCCTCCAGACAGGAAAGGCTGATGCTTCCAGTCCTCTTCGCCCTCCAAAGAGGCTCACGACAAAGTGAAGAGAACAAGTGTTCAAGACACAGAGAGAAAGATGCAAAGGTGTGGAAGTCACTGTCTCACGACGTATACTCTTGAGGTCACGGGAGCAAATACTAGCATTTCTTCTGGAAACATCCAGAATCATAGACCATAAGCCACTGGCCAGGATGGACAGTCCTGTGGGTGCAGACTGGCCTCCCTGCCCATACGGGCCCCTCCCTGGCCATGGCACCGAAACTGTCCATAGAGAGCACAGGCAGAGGGCCCGGGGGGCAAGGCCATGTGCCCGTGACTCACAGTACTATGTTTCCACGTGGAAAGTCTGAAGGACACTCACCCACCAGCAGTCGCTGCCCCGTCATGTTCCTGAACACGATCCAGAGGCCCAGCCAAGGCTCCTCAACTCCCGAGACACGGCAGCTGAGAAAAATGCCAGTCGGAGCAGTTTCCCAAGAGTATCTGTGGGCGAGAATCACCCACCTCTTTCAGAGACGCACCTTCTTCCTTGAAGAACTTACTAGCCGAGTCCCAAGTGCACAGGAACCGTGAGACCACTGCGCTTCTCGAAGTCAAACTGTACAACAGGACAAACAGCCCAACGTGCTTAATGCCAAAAAAGCACCTCCGTGCTTACTGAAACGTTGAGATAAGCCTGTATCACTGAACACTAGGCGTTTGTATCTGGTGTCTTCGTAAGTTAAGTAATAAGTTAACTCAGCCTAGAGACGTAACCTGCTCTGCAGATGGTTCCAAAGGGAGACGGGAAGACAAGGTCTTTCCATCAAAATGAGCGCCAGCTGTGAGTATTTACAACATTTGTTTCAGTAACACAGGTTTGCATCTCTGCCTGGAAGAGACTGTCACCTGGAGACACAAACGAGGACAAAAGAGCCAGCCCGGAACTGGACACGGTTCTCTGAGTACGAGTCCATTTCATGCCATTTTCCAGCAAGAAGGCTCCTGGGCTGGGCTGGCCCCTGTAGGACCACCCTGTTCAATTTATGGTTCCATTTTCTCCAAACAAAAATCTGACAACACAACAGCTGTCAATCTCCTTTACAGTCTGTTAATGAGCTTTTACTTTCATAGTAACTACATAAAATACCAAGTTCAGACCCCATTTCCTGATGTGGGGACTCATTACAGCCCAGGGCGTTTCTGGATGAAACAGAACTCACCCAGGTAAGGAGGGGCAGCGCCCCCGAGAGGGAGCCGGGAGGTCAGGCAGAGCCTGGTCCCGCCCACAGCCATGGCCCAGGCCTCGGATTCTTTTTCTGACTCCAACACCATGCAATTATCTGTGCTTCATGTCCTGACACTTTCCCAGCTACAAATTTAATATAATAATAATAATAATAATAATAATAATAAAACTGTCATGATCAAGTTTATGAAACAGTTCAAAAGGTTATGACACAACATTGTAAACTGACTATACTTCAATAAAATATATATGTGTGCGTACACACACACACACACACACACACACACACACAAGGTTATCAGGAGAAGGAATACGAAGGCCGGCTGCCACGAACTACCCCAAGGGCACCGAACAGCCCCTCACAAAAAACTACTGATGACCATGACTCTGCTGGTTTTCCGAAAATGCTCCATTTATTTTCCTGTTTACAACAATCACTTTGATAGTGTTTTCTTTTCCACTTCACAAATTCCCAATTTGCCAAGATTCCTTGTAATCACTTTTCCTAGTTCTTTTAAAATAACTGAAAAGTGGCGGGGTGGGGGGGTGGGCATCTAGAAAGATGCGCACATTTGTAAACCCTCTGGTTGGGGAAGAGAGGAGGGGCAGCGCTAGCATTTACGGAAGGGGCGCTGTCCTCAGGAAGGGCAGGGAGAGGGTGGAAGTCCCTGCCACCCATGTGGCTGGCGGAGGTGGATGTGCTGGTCCACCATGAAGCTTCCCCACCCCCTCAGCCAGAAAGACCCCGACCCGCGCATCACAGGAGGAACTGCCCCGGGTGAGCCCTGCAAACGCTCCAGTGCCCGGAGAAATGGGCCACTCCGGGAGCACACCAGACACCGGCAGAGTGACCTTAAGTGTAACGATTCAGACACTCAGCCATCTTTGAAAGCATTAACAAAGTGTCTCTGCTGGAGCCTGTGCTAATGTGAAGGAAAAGCTGGGCTGGTCTAACAAGATAACTCACAAGTCTAGGAATGTGAAGGAGAGGCTGGCCTGGGCTAACAATTCTAAGTATTGGAATACTGATCTGAGTTCTGCTGGACTAACTTGTAAATCTAAGTTAATTAGTGTTGGATTGCTGTTTATGTTTTTTTGCTAGCCAACTGGATTTTCAAAGATACATATCTGGCTTTGGAATGTTGGTTTGCTGCCTCCCTGCCTCCACTTTCGTGATGATAATGTTGCTAAAGTTGTTCCATGCCTATTGGCCGAATACCCCAAGCTTGTACTTTACCCTATAAAACCTCATGTGCACGTCTTGAAGGTGCTCAGAGCTTTGGAGCAGAAGCCCCTCTGAGCCCGCCGGTATAATACATCTGAGTACTCCAACCCTCCGAGTGGTGCTTGTTTCTTGACTGGCCTGTCGTTTCCATAACACTAACATCGGGTGTTCTCCGGACCCAGAAGTCACTCACAACGGTGCCTGTGTGTCCAGCACGGAACACTGAATAATCATGTGCTCTTGAAAAAATTGCAGACCTTCCAGGTTAAGCACCCAGTACACTCTGCAACGACACACAACATTTAACAAATGGAACCAGAGCAAGAAGTATGCAAGTCTGAGTGTGAATTGCGAGGGTGCGGCACGTGCTCCAATCAATTCCCAGATGGAAGTCCGTTTGGGGCCCGCGTGTTCTCATAACTTGCATAACCAGGCGTCTAATGACACAGTGGGCAGCCCTTTTACTCCCCGCCCACAAATCTCTGCTTAGTCCCCAAGATGCTGCCAGATGACATAGCACGCGACAGCTTGGTTTAGCAGTCCCTGAGAAACACGGCCCTAAAAGCCGAAGCCTGGTCTGTGACCAGCGCGGGGTCTGGTGCGGGCAAGACGGCCCGTCTCTCCTGTGGCCTATTTCTTCCCCTCAACAATGCACTATTAACTTCATTCTCCTGGTTGGCTGGGAAGTATGATGAATGGTAAAGGATGGGGAAACGTTTTGCAAATATAAATTCTATAGAAACACAAAAGAACAGTGGTCAGTGATGGCAATTCAAAGAAACTCGAGGCGCTCTGGGGTTTAAGAGAAAGGGAAGGGAGTCACTGCACGGAGCCAGCCACGGTCACGGCGTACGTCTACTTGAGCACAGGAGACACTCCAGCTCCCAGAACCAAGCATAACCTGTTGCTTAGCATCTTTCATAGACTCATAGTCGGCTGCTGCGCGGACAGAAACGGGGTGCAAGAATGGCTGTGATGCAGGAGCCCAGAACCATGCCAGGTCTCCACCCCTCCTGGTTTGACACAAGGACGCACCCACCCCGCCGTTCAAAGAACCAAGGACATCCCCGGCACATCTTAACTTCCTCATGGCACAAGGTGCTCAGAACACTAGTTTTTGTTGAAGGGGGTAAAAATACTTTACCCATGCATTTAAAAAAAATATATATATTCACATACGTTCATATAAAGGGCTACCTTCGAATCAGGACTGGGTTCATGACACACCAGATAAAATGAGCCATAAAATTAACCCGTGTAAAAAGGTAAATTCCATGACATTCCATTGGATGTCCACAACGGGTTCCCAGCCTTCTACCTGCCTGCAAGCACATGCATTTATTTTATTTTAATTGAAGTATAGTCACTTTAAAACATTGCATCAATTTCTGGTGTGCAGCATCATGTTTCAGTCGTACATACACATACATATATTCCTTTTCATATTCTTTTCATTGTAGGTCACTACAAGACAGTGAATACAGTTCCCTGTGCTGTGCAGGAGAAACTGAGGAATTCAGTGTTTATCTATTTTATATGTAGTAGTCAGTGTCTGCAAATCTCAAGCTCCCAATTTATCCCCTCACCCGCTTGCCCTCCAGTAACCAGAAGTTTGTTTTCTGTGTCTGTGAGTCTGTTTCCATTTTGTAAATAAGTTCATTTGTGTCTTTTTTTTTTTTTTTTAAGATTCCACATATGAGAAGCACACATATTTTAAATCAAAGAACCAAAAATGAGCAGAGCGGCCTCCGGTCCTGCCTCCGTCACCTGTGGCACCGAGCGGGCCCAGCGCCCAGCAGGCACAACGCCCGGGCTCACACGTGCACAGCTGGTGCCCATTTGATTTTTTTTTTAATACTTCAAGCTTAATATTTATGACTTCAGTCATAAATAAGTTGGAACCTCATCAGTACCAAAAGCTGCTGGTAACTTGAGCACCAGGGAAGCTCACAAACAGAAACTTAATTACTGAAAGACAAAGTAAGAAGGAAAAAAGAGGGGCAGCCTTCTCCCACTGATTCATCCCCACAAACACCGCCCGCAAGCAGGAGGCAGGACCCCTTTCGAGCCAGTGTGAGAACACCTAACAACCTCGACCTCTCGTTAAGGGCATCAAAGCCGACTGGCAGCTCAAATGGGGCTGTCACCACCGGAACCTTTAAGGACTTGGAAGGGAAGCAGGGAAAAGCCTGTCAGAAATACCCGGTGTGTGACACCACCACCTGGAACAGTCTAAAAACACCCATGGCCGTGACACACAGAGAAGCGGGGATCTTGGTTTTGTGTTCTAGACGGTGCCGGGAACACAGTGGCACTCGGTAACTGTTCGTTAAATAACATCTTATTTGACAGACTTTCCGGGACAGATCAAAGAAGACAGCAATCATATGGTACTTATCGCTCTAAATACCATATGAAAGAAAAATACCATATGATATCACCTACATGTGGAATCTAAAAAAATGACACAAATGAACTTATTTACAAAACAGAGAGACTCACAGACATAGAAAACAAACTTATGGTTACCGGGGGAAAAGGGGGTGAGAAAGGATGAATTGGGATTTTGGTATTTGCAGATATTAACTACCATATATAAAATAGATAAACAATAAGGTCCTACTGTACAGCACAGGAAACTATATTCACTACCTTGCAATAGACTATAATGAAAAGGAATATATGTAGGTACATGTATGACTGAAACATGATGCTGCACACCAGAAACTGGCACAACATTGTAAACCGACTATACTTTAATTTAAAAAAAAAAAACCTATTAAAAATCAGAAGACATTTAAAAAAAGACAGCAATCAAAATTTTTAACTGAAAAAATAAACACCATAAAGCTAAAACTCTGTCTCTATCCAAGTTCCAGGTTTTTAAAAAATTATTATTATCATGTCAAACCTAACTAGAGAAACCTTAAATGTTAAAAAAAAAAAAAAACCAGACTCAGTAATCTTGCTTCCCAAAAAATACTTCGTAAAAAATAAAAGGCAGCCTCTCTGCAAAGGGTCTCTCAAAATAGACTCAGACTCATGGACGACACTTTCAGTGGAAGGTTAGAGATGGCTCTCCCAGCACTTGAAAGACAGTCCTAGCCAGGTCTGGTTTTAATCATGAATTTGAGGCTTCAATCACCGGGCTCACACGGCTGACTTCCATTTAGTCCCTGGAGGTTCAGAAACTCACTCAAAACTCTGTGCTGAGGCTGTGTAACCGGGGCAAAGATGCTCTTCAGTTTTCCCTTTTTGTTTTAAAGCCAAGTGTAGCCCAGACTTGTTTTTGTTTAAGGGATGACCTGTGTGATATGTGGAGTTTGCTCCCGAACTCCCAGAAAGGATGGCAGAGATTAACGTTGTGGCCTCTGGAACGAGGAAACAGCTAAACAAGGTACTTCATGCTCGGGAGACTCTGAGCTTCGACGGGGAGGTCTGTGGCGGCCCTTTCTCTGCTACTCTGCAACTCCATCCATCCCAAACTTGTCTCGTCTTGCGTACAGATGAGAGACGCGCTGTGTTCAGTCAGGACCACCCTCCTTCCTCCCACAGGGAGGTCTGCACCATCCAGATGTGAACTTCTCTACTCCGAACTATAAACGTGGCCCATCTGCTTCTCCTCTGAACAGGTTGTAACTCGTCCCCGGTGTTCTCGGTCCGTTAATTCACATCTCTAACATGCATTTATTTTTACATTTGTCTCACAGTCTTGATTTTTCCCTTATGTACAAACTGCCTTGTAATAGTTTTTCTTCTAAAAAGAAGTCAACATTCAAATAGGCTAAAATATTCACTATTCTGGTCTAAACATTACTGATTTTGACGGAGGCAGATGGTGACTACACGCAAGAACGACACACCACACTAACTGAAACCTGCCGTTCCTCCCTTGTCCTGTGAAACGACAGCTGTCCAGAGGCTCAGCTTACGGCATTCCTTTTTCATGTCAAACTCTCCATTTAAAACCCAACGTGTGTCCCCGTGTTCCCTCTTATACAGGTTGCCATAAATAATATTGGATTTGGGTTGAATTATTTAGCACTTTTCTCTGTTTCATAAAAAAAGTCTTACGTTCATCTTGAAGCTAAAGCATTTCCGCCTGTTAATTTCCTCCCAGCTCATGGAAGTTCCCTACAAACATTTTATTACCACTTCCAGGAGTCCTTGTTACTCATTCCCCTGACCCCTCCTTTTCATCTCTGTAATCTCCCAGGTGGAGGTGAGCAACACAGCAAGGACATCGAACACTTCTCTGAGCCACTGTCTCCCGAACCCAGTCCACCATCCACGCCACCTCCACTTTAATTCCAAGGGATGGTTTAAAATTCTTGAAACAACATCTTCATCATAAAAAAATACACAGGAAACTATATTCAATATCTTATAATAACCTTTAATGAAAAAGAAACTGAAAATGAATATACGTATGTATATGCATGACTGGGACATCGTGCTGTACACCAGGAACTGACACTTTGTAACTGATTGTACTTCAATTATTTAAAAAAAAAAAAAAGTATTATAAAGGAACCAAAAAACTAAAAATAAAAAAGTAAAAAATAAATAAAAAATAAAATAATGTTACAGCATTCTGTCTTTTAAAGGACAGTTTACAAGTGATCTTGATGAAACTCCTCGTTTTAACTGTTACACGAAAAAAAAAGGTGAAGATTAGAAAAAGATGCCTCCCAAACTATTTTAGGACCAAAAGCCTATGTTAAACTAACCAAACCAAATATCTACAGAATCGAAGTTTAAGTCGTTTTTGCTCTGAAGTATTAATTTCTTAACGGTAAGCTCAAAGAACCACATGAAAGCTACTGGTACCCGGGTCATCCGAGCTGAAAGATGTCCCAAGGCCAAGAGCCTGACTTAGCCAGCGGCTGGGAGTTCTGTGGGGTCACACCTGCCTCCCCCAGGCTGGCACAACCTCCGTGGAGAATTCCTCTGAGGACTTTCTGGTAAGCGAGCATCTAAGGCTCCCCAAAACAGCCTTACATACAATTGCTCCTGAGCTACGCTTCCCAAAATAACCTGTCCCCTTGGAGCCTGGGTAATTATGGGGCGTCCTGGCTCTGTGACCGGGCAGACTCAACTGCTGCTCGGCTGTAGGCAACAGTAACAGGCACCGTGCTTGTACCAATCTCCTTCTGAGGACGAACTCAAGTTTCAAGAAAAGCACACCGATGTTTCTCCGCCCCCCAGCCCATCCCGGCAACTGGGGAAGCAGCTTGTACTTCACACACAGCAAAGTCAATACTCTTTCGCTCGAGTTCACCATTCTGTTCCTGTTTTCAGGGACCCAAATACACGGCTGCCCACACAGGGGGACCGAAGTGTTCATTTTGCACAGACCAGCGCTCTGTAACACACCGTACTCTCTGCATTGGCGTTCTGGACCAGAGCACAGTTCTGGGTGAGGACCAGCCACCCATTAGGTACATCAACAGGTTTGCTTTCCATGAGGGAAAAGCTCTGGATAACAGAAGGGCCAAAAACAGGGGAGCTGGAGGGGACCGGGCTGCAATTTCCTCCAACAAGACGTTCTTCCCAGGGGGTGGGAACAGCTCAGTGGTAAAGCGAGTGCTTAGCATGTGCGAGGTCCTGGGTTCACTCCCCAGTCCCTCAAAAAAAAAGATTTTTTAAAGTTCTTCCCTAGGGCTCATGTTGAGTGGAAAGTGTTCATCAAAACAGGTAATAAAGACCCTGAGCGGTTTAGACAGTTACGCAGGATAAAATACGTAAACATATGCTTCTACGCTACAGCATTAAGCCACGCGGCAGGCAACACGGCAGAACAGTAACCCTAGTTTTCTCTATGCTGCGACTTTTTAAACTTTCTTATGCATATTTTCCGCAGCGACCACGTACAACTTAGGCGATTATTTAAAACCGTATCTTGAAAGGATAATCGGGGCAAGTATAAACGGCTTGCGAGGCCACCCTCTCCGCACCTCCCTGGTCGTCTGTGATGATGCTGGCTAGCCTGACGTCACCCACCCTGTGTGTTTCTACCCGAAAAAGAAAGACTACTTAAATCGGGTGTCCTCCAGCGACTCCACCTCTCTGCAGGGCATCACTCGACAAAGTGCTACCACGAGATTTTTTAAGTTTCATACTGAAATCCCTACTGTAACATCACATTTAAAAGGCTCCTGGAGAAGGAACACGCTGTCTGAGTCCTAGGGCCTCAGAACGGGAATCTCTGGGAGTCCTCAGTACCCGGTCACCCAGATACCAGTTCCTGGAACAGAACCCACTGTCACCCACCGGGGACGTCTGACGGCCTTCTTCCGGCCTCCCCACCAGCTCCCCAGAGGACTCCAGCGGTTTCCACCCCACCTGTGTCTCACGGAAATAAGGGAAAATTTACACTGAAGTCTGCGTAGTCAGAGTGTTTGTAAAACGACAGAGGTAGCACACAAAGTACCCAAAGTGTGGCGATGACACGTGTTTCAGAGGGGAACCCGGCCCTCGGGAGGCCTCCAGCGGGCTCGGTGGTTCGACTCCCCCGGAGACACAGGGCTCACTCCCACCGCTGGCTGCAGGACATGGTCTTCTAGAGGATTCACGAATTAGAAGATTCAGAAATGACTAGACTCTGGTATTTAAATCTATCGAAGTTTTAGAACTCTCATTTCACCAATATTTGCACTTTTGTCAAATTCAGAAATAGGCCATTTTTTATTTCATTTTATTTTTTATGTAGCAGGGAGGTAATTAGGTTTATTTATTTATTTTGTTGGAAGTACTGGGGATTGAACCCAGGACCTTGCGCATGCTAAGCACACGCTCTGCCATGTGAGCTATACCCGGCCCCCTCTAGGCCAGTTCTTAAGAAAAGGCATTAGTGTCCGATACATAAATTAGTTGGGTGTCAACCTTCTGTTAACCTTGTCTATCTCCTCCAAACTGACTGACCACAGAGTCTGGAGTCTAAACTGGACCACGTGTGAGAGTAAAAGGGGATGCTATTTTTAGTTCCTCTGGGACAACAGCCACAGCTGGGAGTGTCCTGGGAAAACCTGGAGGGAGGATCACTTACCTCTGGAGCCACTCCACCCTCCTTCCTCATGTGCTGTGATAAACAGCAGAGAATCTGAGAGATGGGTGACACACTGGACACCTTAAACTTACACAGTGTTATGTGTCAACTAGATCTCCTTTTTTTTCAATTGAAGTATGGTTAGTTTACAATGGCTTACAATGTTGTGTTAACTTCTTTTGGGGGGAGGCAATTAGGTTTATATATTTGTTTATTTATTTGTTTATTTATTTAATGGAGGGACTGGGGATTGAACCCAGGACCTCATGCCTGCTAAGCATGTGCTCTACCCCTGAGGTATACCTTCCCCCTAAGTATATCTCAATAAAGCTGAGGGGAAAAAATAAAATGAAATGAATCTTTGTGAAGAATGAGGTGGCCTAGAACTGTTGCATGCAGGGAGCCCCCCATCCCTTCCAGAGCTCCCCTAGAAATCCACATACCTGAGCAGGTGGAGGCCTGATCTGTGTCTAAATAAAATCTCCGGAAGCCGTCTTGGCAAGACTGCCCCTAAAAATAATCTCTCCCCAAGAACCCTTCAAGTGTCTGTTGTGCTCCTGCCTCCGGCTGCACTCCGGGGGTGGAGGCGGAAATAAAGATGCAGAAGGATCAAATTCAGCGTCTTAAGACACCGTTTCCACCTCCTGTCTCAAATTCAAGCTCGCCACTCCAAGCAGTAAAAGCGGTGTCGCAGGAGCAAAAAGAGGCCTAGACGGATGAACTCGGAGGTTACAGGGTGGGTTCACAGGGTGCGCCTGCAGGAGGAGGAGAGAAGCCCCTAACACACTGCGTGGATCCCATCGGTCCTGCCCCTACACGGGGCCACAACCAGGGTCCCAGACGTCCAGAGGCTCCCCCTCTGCCCCACGTGCTCTCTTAGCTCAAGTCCATCCTCTTCTCCTTTCAAGCCTGAAACTCACCATGAGGGTCCTTTCCAGAATCAGACAACAGCGTTGCTGTCTTAAAAAGGTCATCCTTAAAATATCGGTGATCTCTGGAAGGGCACATCTTGGCGCTCTTTGGCTTTTAGGAACAGACAATCATAACATTAACGGCATGAGAAATTATTAGGAGCAGGAGGGTAGGAGAGGCGCCCAAGTAGAGCGGGGAGGGGCCGGCGCAGCCCAAAGGGGTCCCCGGACAGCGTGGGGTCTGCAGGGAGGAGAGAGGCATTTCAAAACAGGGAAGGCAACTGTCAGCCTACCGGCGGTGCTGCTTCCAAATTTCTCCTTGAACGTCAACACTTTTTTTCCCTTTTAGAACTGGAGATCCCTTGGTCGTTATTTCACAATGTACCCGTTTATCAAAACACTGGACACACTTTAAATAGGTACAATTTTTTATTTGTCAATGACGCCTCAATAAAGCTGGGGAGAAAAAAATAACCAGACATCCCCTATTGGTGACACCTGGGTTTTCCTTGGCCAGCGGGACTTAGAAGGACTCATTGCATCCTACATCCTCCGGCTTTTGGGTATGTTTGACCTGCTCCATACTGAAAAGTTAAAGAAATCTAAGAAAAGCAGGATTTTTCACATAGAAAGCAAAGGGAGTCCTGGGCACAGCCATTTGGCAAACCTGGGAGAGCGCGCCCGTCCCCAGGGCACCACGGTGCAGGAGGGGGACTGATCTCCGCGCTCGCCCCTTGAAGTCTCATTTTCTGCTTCCAAAAGGGGGCTGATTCAAATACTCAGGCATCTGAGCACCAGCTTCTTCTGGAACTGCGTCAGACTGCCCAGCGGCTCATCCCAGAGACGTGCCTGCAACGGCCCGTCCTACAAGCCTCCGTTCGAGAGGTTTCCTGGGCCTTTCCTCGGGCACTTCCGCGGGACACAGCACCAGCCAGAGCCTGACTGGGAGAAAACTTTGGGGTGACAGTATTTTCCACATCTCAAAATTTAGCCTTCTCATTCTTATCAGGTGTTCCCCCAGTTGCCGTTTAGAAATTCAAAATTCAGACACACTCTTTCACATGGGCAGTAGGTTTTGGACAAGTGAAAAACGAGAAAGACTCAATTCCAGGCTTTTGGTCTGGGTGGCTGGTTAAAACTCTGAGCAGAAAGCAACAAAAAGGGAAAAAGTTTAGTGGTTAAAAAGCACCACCTTTGGAGCGAAGCAGCCTGGTTCCAAAATTTAGCTCTGCCACTTGGGGACCAAAATATGCAATAGAATAATTAGCACCCTCCATATTTTATAAAACTGCAGTTGTAAGAGAGAATGTCTTTGTAATTTAGACCAAATTCTGTCCGCATTTTGCAGCCACCACTTCCCCACCCTCGACCACCCTCAGGCAAGTCACTTTACTTCCCTAATTGAAAAATGAGGATCCCAATACTCATCTCTTAAGACTGTTGTGATGATCGAATAAAATAATACCTACGGTGAAAATGGTGCCCTGAAATTCTCAAGAAATAGCTGCTGTGTCTAGAGGGAATGGCTTAGGATGCTAGGGACCATGTGCCAAATCACTCCTCCCCTCTTTTTTTTTTTTAATCAGCTGGCAAAACTCCATATATTAAAATATCACTTTCACTATCTTACTGGAATACTTTTTGTTGTTATACTGAAAAAAAAAAAAAAAAACTTTTGTCCCAAAATTTAACAGGAAAGGTATGCAATGAAATCATCGGCCACTTCCTATTTCATAAATTGCAACTACAGAAGAGAAATTACACTGTGCACAAAATGTAAAACACACGGCTTGCATTTTTCCAACTAACATCTCCTCCCCACATTCCAGCCTGAACTGATCCTCACCCCCGCCTCCCCTCCAAAAGGCATGTTTTAAGATATAAAAATATTACCCTCTATGGCTAATCTCCAAACTGATTACAACTCTGTACGTGTCTTCTAAAGGTCTTCATGACCGATACCCTCCAACATCCAAAAATACCAATCATATTTTTTAAAAAAACCTTAAAACAAAACACCTAAATGAGGACAATAATTCATTTCACTTCCTTAGTTTTATAAATGATAAAACAGAAAAGAGAAACCAACTTTGTGGTTAAATTCTACATTTGGTATGTTAACATGGAATGAGTATTTTTCAGTCACAAAACTGCTTGCTTCAGCAATCCTCACGAATTTTCAATAAAGTCTTCCTCAGTCAAGCCCCTCCCTGGCCACTCCAAATGCAGGATCTTAGGTCACAGACGTGAGCACCCCACCACGGTAATTTCTCACAGCCTTTCACTTCCTGTGAAAGCATAACTGATCTCCAAGATGCCAAATCCTTGGGTTTCTGTTCCAGCGACCAAACCAATTCAAATGCCAGATTCTGACAGACTGGTGGGGTTCCAATGGGATACCAAGGTGAGATTTCTCCAGGAAGAAAACTGAAGACATTTCAACAGTTCCAGGGGTTCCAAGACATCCAAAAAATTCACATCTTCACCCACGTTCAGGTAATCCCCGCCCGGACTTCAGCTGACCGCCGCGCCTCCCAGGTAGGCCTCCCGCTGTACCGCCCCACGGGCTCCGAGCAGGTAGCTCCGAAGCCTCGATCTGTGGGCTTGACCCCTCTCCCTGGTATTTCCATCAGCTCCCAAGCCCTCAGTCCAAATCTCACATATTTAGCTTCTGCAAAACGTAACCATTCCCTTATTAACCCAGACGAACAACAAAGCCACTAGAGATAAACCTAGAAATGATTTGAATTCACTTTCAGGGCTTGGCTATTGTGTGGACCTCAAATACAGTGGGACGAGGGCAGTACAGTGGTTTCACCGGGTTGAACCACAATGAGAAACTGCAATTTCTGAAGGTCAAACTGGTCAGTAGTAAAAATGTCATAGGATTCAACCCAGTACATATAAAATATCTTAAAATCCTACTAAAAAGCAATGAGATAGATTATCTATCTTTGAAGTAATTATTATCTTCACATCTTGTTCGATAATAATGAAGTAACTTAAAGACTCCTCATGACTCTAATAGGATTTCTTGATTTGCCAGGCTCAGTTTTAATTATCTGTATAAGACTCAGTCATACCTTCCATACTGAACACTGTTCGCATTTTCCCCCAATCTCATATTCACCTACTTGTCCATTTGGTCCTCACAACCACTAATACATGAGAGTTGGTTTGTTGTTTTTTTTTTTTTTTCCAGGATAGCATGCCTTTTAATGAAAAGGCTGTAACGGATGCTAACAAGAATCTATTTTCATTGTATAGTCATTTCTAGAGACGATGACTAACACATTTATCCCTCAGCAAAAACACACACACACAAAACAGGACGACTCAAAGCCACGCTAACCCTGTCGTCTGGGATTTGGCTCATACCAAGGCTGCTCAGGCTGACTCTTGCCCCGAGGCACACACACTCTGCAGAACCACCTGTATCGCCTCCCTCCTTTCCAACTCCACGACTGGGAAGCCTTCCACGTCTTCCAAAAACTGTCGTCTTACTGTGTCTCACATGCAGAAACACAAGTTTAAATTTATACTTGTCTGCATCATAAGTGAATTTTGGAATTTTCTTTATTATGTGGGCAAAGGCTGTCAATCTGGACAAAAACATCAGTTCAAATCAAATTTAGGTTACCAGAACTTTGTTTATTAAAATGATGGCACATTTGTATCATTTAAATCAATCTACATGTTGGATTTTTTTAAAATTCCCTGAATGTCTAAATTGTGAGTCTTTTTTTTTTTTTTTTAATTAAACAGCTCATCTTTGTAGGCTCAGTCTTAGCATAAGAACTAAGCCAGAGGCGTCCATCATTTGGGGAACTTGAGAGAACGCTTTGAGAAAACATTTTTCAAAGGCATTAGGCTACAAGTACGAGTTGCAGTTAATACATCTGTAGCTCAAGGAGTTAAAAAGCTTGCAAAAAAGAAAGTTCACTGCACTAAGGTCTTTTCAGAAATATGACTCATAAGTCCTTATTTCACAAGTGCGAGTGCAGCCTCTGCGCAGGTGTGGGGGCGGGGACAGAGAGGGGCACTGCTCACGGTCCTTGGCGGGCGGGTGGCGAGACCGAGTGACCCGCGTCCTCGAGGAGGAAGCGCTCCCAGGGCGGGAGGGCGAGGCGGGACTCGGGGGTCAGGCACAGGGGCAGCCCAGCACCTCGACTCCGTGAGAACTCGCGGCGGGAGGAGGAGCAGACACAGGCCGGCCCAGCGGGCCTCCCGCACCCCCGCCAGAGGGGCTGAGCTCCCTCCTGAAGGCGGCACAGAACCACAGAGGAACCTGAAGCGGGGTGCCGTGACCAGGCTTGCGTCTTAGAGAGAACATCCCTGCAGCATCGGGGAGAAGAGCCGGGAGAGGAGCACGAGGTGTGGAAGGGGATGGAGCAGGGCGGCCGCTCCGCCCGGGCAGGAGGGCCTCAGGGCACGTCAGTCACGGGAGGAGGGGACGGCCCCGAGGACTGCGGGGAGAGGGGGAGGCGTCAAGGTGACTTCCAGGCCCCCCACTTGGGTACCAGGGAGGAAGATTCTCCCACGCGCCGCGGCGAGGAACGTGCAGGAGGGGCCTTGGAAATGCCTCCTCTTCCTTCCGCCAGCCATGGTGAACTGGGGTGCCTCCTCTGCGCTTCTCACGGACCTTCCTGTCCCTGGGACGAAGCTAGCAGCTCCTGAAAGCCCAAGGGGGTGTCAACTCCATTCTCCAGCCCCGCCCCAGCGGACTGGATGGAAGCAAGAGCGGCCGTGCCTGCGCCCCATGTCTGTCCCGCTCTTCGGTGCCTCTAGTTTCTGATCTAGAAAACTGGGGGGCGGGGCGTTGTGCACACACGTGCTCAGGCAGGTGGGTGCTGGTGTCAAAAGCATCCTTCAGACTTCTTTAGAAAGACCCACTTCTTGGCCTCACGATCTCCCCTCCCTGGCAATTCGTCTAGCACAGTAGTTAGCAAGCTTCCCCCACCTTCGCTTTCTGTTCTCTCCGGAGATCAGCACCACGGTTCCCAGGGCAACAGCGGTGCGGCTCTGACTGTCCTCCAACGTGCTCCTCCGCGTCAAAGCCTCTGCTCCGCGGGGGCTCCCCCACCCGCCCGGGGCTGCGCCGCCTCCGTAGGTGTCTCCCAGCTGCGGCAACCGACCGACTGCAGGGCTTCCTGACAGGTCTCTGAAGCCGCGTTAATTACACCTCCCAGCTAAGAGTTCTCCTCCTTCTCCCACGCTCTAGGAAAACCTTATCTGGGGGTCAGGTTTCTTCCTGGGGGAACGTGGCTGAAGGGGTAGGGCAGACCCCAGGACACATCACGGTGTCTAAAAGAGGATGCAAAGAGAGACTGCTCCATCTTACACTCCTGCCCCTGAGGTTCTCCCTCGCCGCCAAGGGAGTCTAGAGAACAACGTCCCTCTGGGGCAGGCGTCTTAGGGCTCATACAAGATTCCGCCTTTACAAGCCTGCCCATCCACAACTCTCTCTGGACAGCACAGGCTAGACACATGCACTGCACTGACCGACACATCGGTAAACGTCTGGCTTCCCGTCCAGACACAGCCTCCTGGTGGACGAGCAGACTCTCCACATTAGTTTGCCTGTTACTTGTCAATACCACTCTCTAGAGTTTTAAGTCCAGGATTGCTCATGGTGAGGTGGTGTCTTCTCAGCTGGATTTATACAACAGCGTGCTATGGAACAACACGGGGTCATGTAATACTTTTTACAATCCCTCCTGATCACTGTCACATTGATGCCTTCCTCACCACTGCTTCTCTAAGCCACCACTTCCAAGGTATGGTCCCTTAAGGGGCTTCTGCCTGGGTCCCGCACCTCAGGCCTGTGCCCACTCCGATTTATTCTGCCAAGAATACTCTGCTTTAAGCATGGCTCCTCCTAGCTCAAAACCCCCCAGAGCTCAGCAGTGCTTGGAGAATGAAGTCCACACCTACCCCGGCAGCCAGGGTCCCCCATCACCTGGCCCTAGTTCACCTATGCAGTTTTCTCTCCATCTGAATCTGCATCTTTAGCTTCAGGAAAGCCCACGTCTTCCGTCTACTTCCTCAGATACATGGTGAACAGCAGATACACCCAGGACTGCAGAGCTGGGTGTTGGGAGCCCCCTTGGCTGCCTCCTCCACCTACTCTCTTACCTCTCTAAGCCTGTCCCCTCAGCTCTGTCTCAGAGGGTGGAGAAGGGGGTCCCATGAAACACAGATGTGAGGGTGCTTGGACAGCGCTAAAGGGTCACATAAACACATTATTGTTACAACGTCCCACTTACCACTCCCTCCCCGCCCCCTAAAATAAACCCATAATAAGCTGTTGACTTTATTTCTCGAGCCAGGAATGCTCTGTTTCTCTTCCCCTCTCCACTCCGCTAATATTTAGTTATTACTCAAATTAAGGCCCACCCCAAGCTCCAGCCTCTTATGAAGCCCTCTCCCCATGAGTCTCGCCCACAATGGTTCCCCTTGCTCGACTACCTATAAGTTTACACAGCAAGCACCTGGCACTTAGTAGCAGACAATTCTCAGAGGGAGGGTACAGCTCAGCGGTACAGCGTTTGCCTAACATGCATGAGGTCCTGGGTTCAATCCCCAGTCCCTCCATTAGAAATTAAATGAACAAATACAAACCTAATTACCTCCCTCCCAAAACAAAACAAAAAACAATTCCTTACGTCCTAAGCATTCAATCTGGGGGCGGGGGGCATTGGGAGGTTACTGCTGAACAGACACAGACTTTCATTTGGGGAGGGTGGAAAAGTCCAGGAGATGGACGGTGGGGACAGCTGCACCATCACGTGAATGGATTGCTGTCGCTGAACTGCACACCTAAAAACGGTTAAAATGGTACAGTTTATGTCATGTGCATTTCACCACACACACACAAAGTACATCCAAGTCACTAAGGAACAGATCATGAACATCATCCCTGACAAGTCCAAGCAGGGTGCTGATCACCACGACACCGCTGATGACACGAACAGGCGTCTGCTGCACAAGGATAACCATAATCGTAGTATCACTGCCGGTGGACAAAGCTGCTTGGACATAAACTAGTTGGACCATTTGATTCCGAAAAACCCTGGGAGGCAGGAAAGACAGGGATCACTTAGCTATACCTTCTGGCTGAAGAAAAAGAAACTCGATGGGTTTAGTGACGATTACGACCAGAGAGCACCGGACAGCTGAGACTCCTCTGGGGCTTACGAATCTGAGATGTTTCACGAGCTTTTCGTTAACCGTTCACCTTGATGGAACAATTAGTGCCTTTTCGCCCCGGGAAAATGTCCTGCAAGAGCGGCCTCCCCGGGCCAGGGAGAGGAGCCTCCACCTTGTGCCTTAGTAACCAGCAGCTGCTGCTCGGGACACGGAGGGGCAGCTGGCAGGATCCGGGCTCTCCTTTAATCCGGACCCGCCCGCACAAGCCTCCTTCCACGCTGCCTGGCCCCACGCGGCCACATTTCAGCCCGGATGACAGGTCAGGCAGCAGGTGCTCAGAGGTGGACGGTGAGTCGTCCACCTGAACTGGGAGTGTGCAGAAGAACCTGGGTTTCTTCAGAACAACGACAACGAATCAGAATTCTGAAGGCAACAACAGGTAGAAACGTTTATCCACCATCCAGCCTGACACAGATTAAGGATGCAAGGACACTTCACATAGCGAAACACAGCCATTTCCTTAAAAGGTCTGTTCTAGCCTGGCAGGGCGGTGAAGGACAGTGCGGAGATAGCTCACATAGCCAGCATCGCTGCGCCGGCCGGCCAGCTCCCGATTAGGCCGCAGCTGACCTCACGGCCCAAAGCGCTCCTTGCCTCCAGGAGACACTCGCTCCCCAACACCGAAAGTCCACTAGAGAGGCCTACTTCATGTGACGGTACATATTCTTGAACACCCCCAAAACAAGGAAGGGGAGCACTTTGAAAAGGTAAATTCAACATCTTCTAATGGCCTCCTTTTGGAAAATGCACTACATGTCCTCAAAAAATTGAAAACCAGTGACTGCCACAAGATTCCAAAATTCCACTGCCAGGTATGCAACCAAAAAACACTGAGAGCAGGATCGTGAGGAGCTGTCTGGACCCCCACGATCACAGCAGCATTATTCACAGTAACCAAAAGGGAGAGGCAACCCATGTGTGTGTCGATGGATGAATGGACAAACAAAATGTGGTGCACACATTCAGAGAAATATTATTCAGCCTTGAAAAGGAAGGACATTCTGTCACACGACACAACACAGATGAACCTGGAAGACATTATGCTCAGCTAAATGAGCCAGACACAAAAGGATGAACAGTGTATGACTCCAGTTACAGGAGGTACCTGGGGGAGTAATTCGTAGAGACAGGAAGTAGAATGGTGGTTGACAGGGGCGGGGGGGAGGGAGGAAAAGAAAGTGCTTGTTTGCTGGGCATACAGAGCCTACTTGCGCAAGATGAAAAGAGCTGTGGATCTGGGCTGCACAACAGTGTGACTGTACGTAACATGGCTGTACTGTACACTTCCAAGTGTAACGGTAGGGGAGGGGACAGCTCAGTGGTAGAGCACATGCTTGGCATGCACGAGGTCCTGGGTTCAATCCCCAGTACCTCCGTTAAAAAACAATTAATAAATCTATTTACCTCCCCCACCAAAAAATGTAATGGTTAATTTTATGTAAAAGAAAACTCTCTCAACTCACACTCACACTCACACACACACACACAGCATTAGACTTGTACCAAGTCCTTCTGTAGGGAGGAATTCCACACCAGAGAGCAAGGATTACCACAGCCCCTGAGACTCTCTGAACTGTGGATATAATTAGGCACCGCATCCATTATAACACCACAGACGTCATCATGTGTTACCAGCATCTGTTGACAGACCTCATACCCAGCATATCACTGAAATGGCAAGTGTGGAGAAGGTGGCCCACAATAGAAACAATGGCATTTCATCCTCGTCCTGTTCCAGCAGCCTGCCTCATGGGACATAAATAGAGGCCACTGCTCCGGCTGTGCTGAGCTCACAGTTCAATATTATTTTACTGACCTGAGTGGGTTTGGACCAAAAGCACAAGTGTCTTCTGGTCTCTTCAGGCCTGTGTCCTAATGGAACGTTTGGCTCTGTTTTGTTTTTCCCCCAACGTCTCCAACACTCTATCTATCTATCTAAGAAAAGAATGGAATTCTCACTTTAAACTTTTTAGCACTGTACTGGGATCAGAATGTACGTCTGCTTCGTAATAATATACTTCAAGTGCTATGCAACTTTAACAATACATTCACAATATTGGAACCCCAAACTTAAAAAGTTACAATGAAATCATATCCAAAAACATTGTGAATATAACAAAATTTGTATTTGACAAAAGGCATATGTCAATGTGGCCTTTGGAAACACAGATTAACTCAATCCTGCTATGTACCATAATTTAAAAAAATCAACAGAAACCAGTGACTAGACTGTTACTTTCAAAGATGATGAGCAGACTGCCTGTCTAATTCCTTAGCTATTTTACTGTTTCTCGTAAGAAAACAAAAATCTTTGAAACAAAGACAGGATTTTTTTAAAAAAAATCCATGAAAAAGTATAGTAATTAAAATTGTGGGAAAATTTTTTTAAAAAGAAATGCTCAGTGCTAAAAATTAAAGCTTTCTTCTTTTTCTTTTTTTTCTTTTTTTTACTTTTTTTCTGATTGATGATCCTTCACTAGCCCAGATAACACATTAATGATCCTCAGGCCATGCGTTTCCCTCACAGGAAATCACTTAAACTGCAGAAGGTTTGGCATTTTATTTTCCTTTGTAGACTCAGCTTCCACATGTCACTCTGTTGTTTCCAAGACTGTAGGGATGATGGAAGTCTTAGGAAACTAGGGTGGAGGATGAAATGGACCGAAATTAGGTATTTAAAATAATTACAGTAATTTTTTTAGGAGAGAGACTAGCCAACAAAAGAAAAATCTTCATTTGAAGATATCATGGTTATTTTACAAATAACCAAAAAAAAAAAAAAAAAGAAAAGAAAAAAAAAGAAAAAGAAAAAAAGAAACCAAACGATTATTGATAACTGCCCAGAGTGCCCTCTCTCCCTCAGCTAACGCTGTTTCGGGGAGTATGGGATGCATGCGTTTGACAGTGGAGTCAAAACACGGATTCCCCAGGTAGCACCAGACAACGGCCCACGGCGGCAGCCCCAGAGCGTTCCCATGCACACATATGGTCAACGGAGGTCATCCACTGAGGCGCAGGCCCTTAGAAGGGAAACCCACTCTGCCCCACCCCCAGAAAAACAGGGGGGAAAGCACAGGGCACTTGGCCTTTGCCACAACGCTGTCATCACACGGCGGGGTGAGCAGGTCTGTGCTGACATGCCTGACCCCGCCAGGCTCCGGGCCGTGAGCACTCCCCACTTGTTCCAGCCAAGGGGATCAGGAGGAAACCTTGCAATAGTGGAATGTTCCATTGGGCCCCCGGAGAGCGCCAAGCAAGATGGGCAGGGAACTTTTAGAGCTGGCTGACTCCCTCGTCCCTGGGTGCTTACCTCAATGAACCATAAATAGAGTGTGAAATAACTGCTGTTTGATGGGTGGGTGACTGTTCACACAGCATCCCTCTCCAGGGAGCCCCAAACATTCCACAAACGATTTTCAATTCCTCTTGGGGGCAGCCCTATGCGAACGGGAACGAGGCTGCTGTTCCTTCGACCTCTTTCATTTGGGGAGATACTGAGGTGGGGGTACGGAGGTAAGGAGACACAACTGTGGCCAAGGTCACAGACTCAAGGGGTAGACGGGCAGAGCCTCTTTCAGATGCTGGCCTAAAGCAGGTTCAAAGAGAAACGCACCGTTCTCCCTTCGACATTCCTGGTTGAGAAGTCTCCCGGTCCACCCGCGCGCCCACGCACACGCGCGCCCACGACGCGCCGTCTCCTGCCCGTCCCTGGACGTGTGCTCCTTTCCACCGGGGCGCGGGGCTACGAGGACCCCCGAACCCCCCGGCCTCCCCCCATCCACACCCGTCCGCACGGTCCCCCGCGCCCCGCGGGGAGGGCCCGGCGCGCGGCCCGGCTGACCTTCCTCTGCTGCTTCTCCCAGGCGGGGTCCAGGAGCAGGTCGCGGTCCCACTCCTCCTCCTGGATCATGTACTCGTCATCCTCGTACACGTAGTTGTACTGCACGCCGGGCTCGACCTGATTCATGGTGCTCGGGGCTCGGCGGACGGGCGGGCGGAGACGCGGGCGGGCGGGCGGGCGCGGGTCACCTTCGCGCGGTCCTCTCGGGGCGGCGGGCCGGGGCGCTGGGTCGCGGGCGAAGCACCAGCTCGGGCTGCGAGCCGCCGCCGCGCCGCTTAATACCCGCGCCGCCCGTCACGTGGCGCCCGGGCCGCGCCCCCGCCCGTCCCCGCCCCCGTCCCCGCCCCGCCGCTCCCCGCACGTGCCGAGCCGGGGCCCGTTAGCGCCGCGGCCCCGCGCCCCCCGCGCCGCGCCGCGCCGCGCACGGCGGCCGCCGGCACCGGCCCACGCCGCCCGCCCACCCTCCGGCTCGCGGGCGCCCGGGCGGATGAGCGGAGCCGAGGACGCGCGCGGACCAGAGGAGACACGCACGGGGCCCGGGGCCCGGGGCCCGGGGCCCTGACCCACCCCCCACCGCGCCCCCGGTACGTCCCAGTTGTCCGGCATGTTCACGTTTTCCGTAGATTTCCACGTATTCAGAGACACCACACACATACTACGACCGTAAACAAGTGAAGTTTAGCAGCCACAGAAGCCCCTCTTTCTTCGTCCTCTCCTCCCTGCCCCCGCCTGGGGAAATCAAGGCAAGGGACTTGGACCAACCCTGTTAAAAAAAAAAAAAAAGTCAGGAACCAAAGCAAAGGCAGAAGTGTCGGCTCTCACCTGCCGATCGTAAATTTAAAAGAACTGACAATGGAGGACCGCAGCCTGCTTCAGGTTACATTTCCATCTCCCCCTGATGCTTCGCATTTAACCCTTTCATCCCTTGGTGCTGGCTAGCTGTGTCCCGTCAGGCATGCCCCTGCAGGAGCCAAGATGAGGTCCCTTGAAGAGGAGGTTGAATTTTTGTCATCGCTTTAAGCACCTTCTTTTACCCAGACGCTGTGTCAGGTGCTGGGAATCCAGAGGCTAGCTGACAGGCAGGAGCGCACTTGCCTCCCGCACCTCATGTCCAAATTGCATGCCAGTTGCCCACAGATGCAACTGTGGTTCAGGGCTAACAATTTGTTGACGGGTTTCAAGCTGAAAGTATGTCTGGATTTATCATTGTTCCTTCGAATTTTTACATCACTTAGTTTTATTGTTTTGAGCTTCCTGCAGAAAGGCTTGACAAATTAGCAAATACATCACGCGAACATTTTTTAAGACATACCCACTAGAAGATGAACCTCATGAGGCCAGGGATCTTGTTCACAGCTGTAACCCCCAGCAACTAGAAATGTGCCTGCTACACAGTAGGTGCTCAAATACTTGTTGATGGGACAAAGTTCCTTAGAAAGAGTGACTGAGCTAATCGCTTGGGTTCAAAGTCAAAGTTTAAAGTTTAAATTCTGTGTTAAAATCATAATCTCCAAAGAAGTGTATGAGTAAATTTAAACTATTAGAAACTGGACCAACAATTACAAAAACTGTTAACATTAGGCTTCAAAAATTGTGAGGACCTCGGCTTCCAGATGAGATGTATTAAAAGACAGCAGATTTACAATCCTGCCTGAAACAACTAAAATCTGGGGGTAGGGATGGGGGGAATACATTAAGCAAAGCTTTTTAAGATCTTGACCATCAGGCAAGGAAGGATGATGGTCCCTGAGAGGCAGGAAGTAAATGACACGAGAAGTCTGACTCCCCCAGTTTACTGCCTAAAGCTGATTGCAGAAGAAGAGAAAGCTGTGCAAAGAGAGAACCCCGGAGGCTGCAGAGGGTCTCCCTCGAGTCTCATCAGTGAATGCATGGGATTAAAAACACCTGAGGCGGAGGAAAGAAGCACCTGAAAGGATTAGAAGGAATGACTCTTGGAGCTCACAGAGGGCTAGGAATAGTTCCCATTTCTGTTAACCAGAGTGGAAAGCCTCACAATTCACAGGGCATCAGATAGAGTTCCAGAAGTAAGGGGGCGGGGGGGGGGGGGGGGCGAACACTAGCCCTAAACTGATGATGTGCGGTTCCTACCTGAAAAAGCCCAAAAGCAAGACCTGAAAGGATCAAACTGTTTTCAAGTCATGCAACTGAGTTCCAAAACAAAGCTCAAAAATACCCAGAGGAGTACACAAACATTCAACACTTAGCAAGGTAACATTTGCACTGGCAACTATCAAATACTACCAGGGGTACAAGGAAACAGGGGAGTAGCGGGGAGGGTGTAGCTCAGTGGTAGAATGTGTGCTTAGCATACATGAGGTCCTGGGTTCAACCCCCGGTACCTCCATTAAAAATAAATAAATAAAACCTAATTACCTTCCCCAACACCCCATCCCCCGACAAAACAGGAAAGCGTGATCCATAATGAGAACAATCAAAACAGATCCAAAACTGACACACGATAGCCAGTAGGAAAGCAGATTAGAAGTAATGACTGCTAAGTCAACTATACTTCAGTTTTTTAAAAAATCATTACTGCTGTGTTCCATATATTCAATAGGCTGGAGAGCAGATCAAACATGCTAGGTAGAGACATGAAAGAGATTTTAAAAAGACGCAGACTGGACATCTAGAGACGAAGAGTACATCAGGAGATTAAAAATACGCCAAATGGGTTCAACACCAGGATAGACATTGCCTAACAAAAGACTTAGCAACGGAAACAATCCAGTGTGAATCGTGGAGAGAAAAAAAGAGAGACTTAAAAAAGCAAGCAGAGGATCTGTGAGCTGTGGTAAACTCCAAGCAGCCTAATATTTGTGTAATTGGAGTCCCTGAAATGGGAGGATAGGGAAAAAAAAAAAAAACTTAAAGAAATAACAGCTAAAGTCAAGCAATTAGTAAAGAGACTTATCCTTCTGGCCAAGACGGAGTGTTAGGACTGGAAGCACCTTTTCTCTTGAAACAACTGGGTGGGGGTGGGGGAACAAAGCATCTTGCAACAACAGTCTTTCAATACGCCAGACATCATGCAGTGAAGGAAAGGAGTCCTGAGAAGTGGGAAGGCAATGTGGGGGGTCCTACGGCTGCCTCCGTTTACAGCCTCGAGACAGCTTGTCGGCCGGAGCACTGAGCAGAGTACCAAGGAAGGTCTTGCTTCAATAGAATTCCTCTTGGACTAGTCGCAGGGTGGGAGTGGTTATTCCTAGACGACTTGTAGTATGGAATTAATGTTTCCCAGGCTAGTCCTAGAGCAAGCACTGCTCTCAGCTGGCCTAAAAAAAAGTCATACAACAATCATCTAGTCATACAAGCAAGACCCCAGAGGATAAAACTCTTTCCAAGTGACTTGTTTCCACGTAACTCAACTGTTTCCAAGTGACTGAACTACATCACAGAACAAAGCACAGGATTTATAGGAGTACAGAAATATCTAGCACTCGACAAGGTAAAAGTCACAGTATCTGGCACCCAACCAGAGGTTCCCTCATGTCCGACGAAGCAGGAAAATACAGCCCATACTGAAAACAGCAATCATTCAAAACTGACGGAGGGCTGACACAGACCTCAGAGTGAGCAGACAAGACAGCAGAACAGGTTCTACAACTGTATCCCGTGTGTTCAAAAAGTTCAACAGAAACACGGAAGAAAATTTCTAAAAAGATCCAAATGAAACTCCTAGAAATAAAAATACAATATCTGAGAGGAGAGATACACTGGGTGGGATTAAGGGCAGATTGGAGGTTGCAGAAGGAAAGATTAGTGAATTTGAAAGCATAAAAATGGAAACTCTCCAAAATGAAATAGAGAAAGAAAGAAAGAAAAAAGAAAGCCAAAAGAATGAAAAGAACTTCAGTGATTTTGTTGGAGGGGTAACCCACCATGGGTCCTCAAGTTCTTGGAGGAAATTTAAAATGATATTCCAGTAAATACATGAATGATGAGATAGTAAAACACACTTATTTTTTAAATTTATTCATTAATTTTGAGATGCAGCATGTCCCAGTCATGCATATGCATACATACATACATTCGTTTTCATATTCTATTTCATTATAGGTTACTACAAGATATTGAATACAGTTCTCTGTGCTGTACAGTAGAAACTTATTGTTCATGTATTTTATATATTGTAGTACCTGCAAATCTCCAACTCCCAATTTATCCCTTTCTACCCCTTTTGCCCTGGAAACTGTAAGTTTGTTCTTCATGTCTGGGAGTCTGTTTCTGTGAAAAACTTTATTGCTGATAGAAAGAAAGCTTGAGTGTTCTGGATGGAAGATCCAACCAGCCACAACATTCCCTTAAACCAAAGTCTAATCCAGAGCCAGGCCCTAACTCTGTCTTCAGTTCTGCGAAGGCTGAGGGGGTGAGGAAGCTGCAGAAGAAAAGTCTGAAGCCAACAGGGGTGGGTTCGTGATGTTTAAGGAGAGAAGCCGTCCCCATAACAGCAAAGTACAAGATGAACCGGCAGAAGCTGATCTGGAAGCTGCAGCCAGTCCTCTGGAAGATCTAGCTCACGAAGGTGGCTGCACTGAACGACAGATTTTCAATGCAGGTCTAACAGCCTTCCATTGGAAGAAGATGCCGCTTCGGGCTTTCATAGCTGGAGAGGAGAAGTCAATGCCTCACTTGAAAGCCACAAAGGACAGGCTGACTCTCTTGGTAGGGTCTGATGCAGCTGGTGACTTTCGGTTGGAGCCAGTGCTCAGCTACCATTCCAAAAATCCTGGGGCCCGTAAGAATGATGCTAAATCCACCCTGCCTGTGCTCTCTAAATGCAGCGTTAAAGCCTGGATGACAGCACATCTGTGGACAACATGGGTTCCTGAATACTTGAGCCCAGGGCTGCTGTTTGCCACTGCCAGGGGGGCTGGGGGCCTGGCTGGGATCCACTCATTAGCGATGGAGTGAATTCAAGGTCACGGCTCCATTCCCACTGGCTCCTCTCTCTGTCTTCCTTCCGGTCAACTGCCTAAATCTCAACCAGCCATTTTCTCACCTCAAGCTAATGAAAAATCCCACGACTCAAGAACTGCAATCTCTTTCTACGCCTCCAAAATATCCTTGAGATGCAGAAGGATCCAAATTACCTGCCAGAGGTATTGAAGCCGTGGTTGTCAGAGTCCCGCTGCTGGCTCCCTCCTTCCACTGTATCAATATCCAACCCCCGCCTACCGTCTGTTCTTGGGCCTTCTCACGCTTTCCAGTTTTCCCCTGCAGTGTAACCACACAATTATTGTCCCCCAAAGAGCCTGAACTTTTAGGAACTATGGATTGGTTAAGGAAGAAGAACAAACACTGTGAATTGCTTGTTCTATCTTTCTCTGAAGAGATAGTTAGGCCACTTCCATCTATTTTAATAACGTTCAGATTCATAGACTGAAGAATTCCAGAGCTGTTAGATGTTATCTAGTCAGACTCCCATCTGGTATAGGAATCCACTGAAGAACACCATAAAAAATTTTAAAAATTTAAAACCTTGCTCATTTGTACTATTTCTAGACCTACGGCATGGCTGGTATGACCCTGAAAATAATTTTCCAGTCCCAGAAGTCTCGCTACCTCAAAATGGACCCATCTGGAGGTAAATTTAATGAATCTTGTTTCAGAGATTCTCACTTGCATGGTCCTTTCAAGATTTTGTACCAATTTATTTTTTATTGTTATTGTATTTCTAAATGGAGGGACTGGGGATTGAACCCAGGACTTCATGCATGCTAAGCACGTGCTCTACTGCTGAGCTACACCCTCCCCCCAATTCCCCCCCCCATGACACTTGTTGTCCAGATTTTTCACTGTAACAGCATCTCCTAAGAGTTCTGTATGTGACAAACACTGTGGTAATCATGTTACATAAATTGTCTCATTAAAATCTGCACAGCCACAGAGGAGAGAGAAGCTAGAATCTCCATTTTACAAATGAGGAAACTGGGACTTGAAGAGGTTACATAACTTGTCCAAGGTCACACAGCTCAAATACAAAGTGACTTATTACAAAACCCATCCACCCAACAGGTCTTTCATATTACCACTTAATTTTTTTTCCCTAGACACACTCCTGTATGTATGTGTATATATATATATAATGTTTCTAAAATGTGACTTCTGGGCAACCTTTTTGGAAAGAATGTTTTTTTACTACCTATCAAAAATTATAAATGTAACCTTTGACCCAGAAATTCCATTTTTATGAACCTACCCCATAGACAGGGACAAATGTCCACGCATGGGGAGTTGATTCGGGGAATTACGGAACATCTCGAAATTGTGATGTCTGTGATTTAGAAATGAAAAGCAAGTTGCAAAAGAGATATCTTCTGTAGAAGAAAATTATATGTGTCTTTAAAATGTTTGTATTTAGAAGAATACACTCCAAACTGTTCATATCAGCCAACCATGGAGAATGGGTAGGGGGTGGAAAGATGCAGGAACTTCATCTATTTCTTTCATACAGTTTGGTACTACTTGTTTTTTCACAGGGAGTACATGTCACATTTATCATAAATGATCCTCCTTATTACTCCAGCTGTGTCCTCGCCAGCTCAGAGAACAATACCTCATCTCAGGCTGAACATCACATCTATTCATCCAGTTTAACTTTGCATTTGATATTTTGGGCCGCCTACGGTTGAACTTGCTGTCAGTTAAGACACCTAAGTCTTTTTCACAGAACCAGAAAGCAGCGTGGGTAAAGTCACGAGAGAGAAAATTCAGCTCAACTATTGTTACTTATTGTTAAGCACAGACTTAAAACAACGTGAAATCCTTGGCATTTGCAACATTTATTCATGCATCAACCCACATTCTCTTTCCTGTTGGTGGTGTTTACAGTTTTCTTGAGTTGCCACCAGGTTCAGAGACCCTCAACAGTGAAAAGGGACCGGTGGGCGGGCGTGCGGATGCAGCCTATTCAGCAGCACTTGGGGGTATTCCAGTTTGCCTGTTTGTTTTTAATCAATGTAAACTTATAAATGTAATGCTTTTCCATAAGTATTTTTTAATTGAAATAAGATTAAGCTATATGAACTCCTGTGCAACTTCCTGTTTTTGAATGTAACACTGCATCTTGGATAGCTTCCGTATCACTACATGTGGGTCAGTCTTCCTAAAGCCAGCCTTGTCTTAATGTTGTTGACTTAACTTCTTGACCGTTGATCTTTTTTTGTTTTTAATTCAAGTATAGTTAGTTTACAAGGTTGTCTTAGTTTCTGGTGTGTAGCAAAGTGATTCAGTTATACATATACATACACATATTCTTTTTCAGATTCTTTCCCATTGTAGGTTATTGTAAGATACTGAATGTAGTTCCCTGTGCTGTACTGTAGGTCCGTGTTGTCTGTTTTATATACAGTAGTGTGTATCTGTTAACCTCAAGCTCCTAACTTATCCCTCCACCCCCTCTTTTCCCTTTGGTAACCATAAGTTTGTTTTCTGTGTCTGAGCCTGTTTCTGTTTTGTAAATAAGTTTTCATCTATGTCATTTTTTTAGATTCCACATCTAAGTGGTATCTTTCTCTGTCTGACTTACTTCACTTAGTATGATAATCTCTAGATCCATCCATGTTGCTGCAAATGACACTATTTCATTTCTTTTTTATGACTGAGTAATATTCTGTTGTGTGTGTGTGTATATATATATATATATATACCGCATCTTTATCCAGTCATCTGTTGCTGACCATCAATCTTTTTCTTTCTGGGGGTGGAGGGGCAATAAGGTAATTAAGTATTTATTTATTTATTTGATGGAGGGACTGGGGATTGAACCCAGGACCTCATGCATGCTGAGCACTGCTCCACCACTGAGCTGTCCCCTTCACCCTTGTTGACCATCAATCTTTACATGTAGGCAGGTGGCACTGGAGAGAAGAGGCCAAAGGAAGGACAGAGATTTTATAAATTTCTGAAATTTCAGAAGGCAAGGAATATCAGACATCCATCTGCTCAGAAATTGTGTCTCAGTATCCCGCTAACTGGAGAGCCTTTTCACTGACAGATGCGTTTAGGAGGTAGCTACTGTTTCTGCAGGTTCCCGACTGATCACAGCCCTGTGAGCAGCTGGGCGGCAGCAGCCCTTTCTCGGGCATTCCAGGGGGCCCCTCCCCTTCACTCGGGCCACCTGGGCTCTAGTCTCATGTCTTTGGCTCCTCCAAGCCTTGGCTTTTCACTCCATCTCTTAGGATCTGCCTCAGTCCTTTGCTCTTGTTCAGGGAAAGCCTTTGGATTCAGTGCCTTCCATTTGACTCCACTTACCCTGCTGTCCATTTTTGCAAACCTGAATCTCCAGGGAAGAGCCCCTCTCCCTGCCAGGACTGCCCTTCTGAGTCTCTGAAGCCAGGTCCACCCCAGGACAGCATTCTCACCTACCTATGGGGGTCAGAACATAGCATTAAGTTCACCCAATCATAAACGTCCATTTGTGCCAATTACTTTCTTCAGGCAGTGTCTGAGATGGTCTGGTGAATTTGAGTTTCGCTTCTAGGTAGTGAGGTTTAATTTGGACTTTTGGATAAACGAGAACGCTTGGGTGGGTGGGTTGTAGGATGATAGATGGTAAAAGACAGAACACAGGCCTAGAAGAGATGGAGGAGGAAGTGAGAATGGTGGGCGAAGAGTTTTACAGACTTTGTAATTTTGATGGAACTTGGGTAGCGGCTGGAGTAACTCCTTAAAAACTCTTTAATGCCATTGGCATATTTAATAGTTCCATAGGGTGTCAATGCCTGAATTTTGGATGTCAGACTGGTATGGAATTCCTAATAATAACAACTGAAGATGCTGAGGGCATGACATTTGCCAGGCATGTGCTAAATGCATCACTAATATTAGATCTCATTCCCAGAATCTAGTACAGTGCCTGGCACGTAGCAGGACATTGGAAAAAATGATTGTCAGGGGGAGGGTATATAGCTCAGTGGTAGAGCATGTGCTTAGCATGCGCAAGGTCCTAGGTTTAATCCCCAGAACCTCCATTAAAGATAAATAAATAAATAACCTAATTACCTCCCCCCAAAATTAATTTTTTTTTAATATGCAAAATCAGTAAGACAGCTCAAAAAAATTTTGTTAAATGATTGTCAGGTCAGTGAGCAAATCTACCCATGACTAGTAAACGCTGCAGTCAGAATTCAGACATAGATCTGTCTGATTGCAAACTACTTGGCTACTGGGTTGTACTGCTCTTCTCAAAGGCAGTCATCTCTATCGGTCTCATCTCAGCTGGCTGATTCTGATCCGAGGTAGTCAGATATCCCCTGATGCATTTCTTGAATTTCGTCGTGATTCCCCGCCAAGAGAACATCAGGAAACCAAAGGCAAAAGAATCTGGAAAACGTGTCCTTGTGGGAGAAAAGTAGGTTCAACTCTTGTTCTTGAATGACCCACATCCCTGGGCCATTCCAATTTAGGAATGCTCCCATAGAATGAGAGGAAACTTCCAGAATTCTCTCTCAATCACCTCTGGCTTAGCCAAACAGTTTGGATGAGGCAGGGTAAAAAGGCCACTTCTTTATTCAGCCAATATTTTTTGAGCAAGTTCTAAATACTAAGCACCATGGTAGGTGCTGGTGACACCAAGCAGAAAGCAAATTTGTGGGGAGGGAACAGCTCAGTGGTAGAGCGCGTGCCTCGCAGGCGTGAGGTTCAATCCCTGGTGCCTCCATCAAAGGTAATAAATAGATGAACCTAATTCCCTCCCCTCCAAAAAAATTTAAAATAAGTTTTTTAAAAATTAGAACAGCAAATTGCTCTCACCTTCAAGCTGCTCGCAGAAGAAAGGGGAGAAAGTCACAAATGAAGCGTGACACAGTACAGTCATTCAGTAGCTGTCACGGAGGTGCGTCGGGGCGCGTGGTGCACAGGCAGACAGCGCTCAGGGCTGAGGGCGTGAGGCAAGGCCGGCTGCACGGAGGAGGTGGGCTTGCAGGCGAGCAGGCGTTTAGGAAGAAGGAACAACACAGGCGCAGGCTCGGGCGCCCGTCGGAGCCCTGAGCGCGAGGCTCCGAGGCGAGGGGCGGGCCGGGGCGGAGCCGGAGGCAGGAGCGGACGCCATGCGGTGCGCGCGGGCTGGGCTGACCCCGGGGGTCCTCGTGCGCCACCGCGGAGCTGCTGGAGGACGCACTGAGCACTCATAATCGGATGATCACGTTAGGAAGATCATTCCAGCAGCAAAGGATAAGTGGGACCCAGGAGAGTGACAGTGGGGCGGGAGCGGAGGGAGCAGCTCGGAGAGACATTGGCAAGTAGAAGGTGTTTTGATTGATTAGATGCCCGCAGAGGAAGATTGAGAAAGCGACCTGGGTCTCCCTGCAGCTCCTGTCTTGGTCAGGGGGTAGATGTGACACTCCTTGAGCCAACAGAGGAAAAACAGCACATGTAGGGATTTGGAGAAGGGGTGGGGCACGCAGTGAACTCAGCCTGGGGACATGTGCAGTGGTCAGGCCAGCTCGAGACCTGGAGCGCGGGAGAGAGCGCCGCCGAGGAAGGGTCTGGGAAGCGGCTCCAGATGAGACCGCTCCCGGAAATGCCCTATTGAAGGATGTTCATGTAGATAAGGTCCTATGCTCAAGGCAAAGCCTATTGGAAGGATAAACTTTTAAAATATTTTTTAAATTGAAGTGTAGTTGATTCACAATGTTGTATTAGTTTCTGGTGTACAACATCGTCATTCAGTTATATGTGTACATATATATTCTATTTCATATTCCTTTTCATTACATGTAACTACAAGCCATTGAATATAGTTCCCTGTGCTCTACAGTAGGACCTTGTTGTTTATCTATTCTGTACATAGTAGTTTGTATCTGTTAATCCAAAACTCCCAATTTATCTTCCATGTCTGCCCCCACCCCCAGCCCCCCAACTGTAACCATGAGTTTGTTTTCTATGTCTGAGTCTGTTTTTGTTTTGTAAATAAGTTCATTGGTCTAATTATTTGATTCTACATATGAGTGGTATCATATCGTATTTGTCTTTCTGACTTCACTCAGTATGATCATCCCTAGGTCCATCCATGTTGCTGCAAATGGCATTATTTCATTCTTTTTCACAGCTGAGTAGTATTCCATTGTATAAATATACACACAACTTCTTTATCCAGTCATCTGTTCATGGACATTTAGGTTGTTTCCATGTCTTGGCTCTTGCAAATGGTGCTGCTATGAACATTGGGGTGCATGTATCTTTGAATTGGAATTTTCTTCAGTTACATGCCTAGGAGTGGGAATGCTGGATCACATGGTAAGTCTATTTTCAGTTTTTTAAGGAACCTCCGTACTGTCCTCCATAGTGGCTGCACCAATTTACGTTCCCACCAGCAGTGCAGGAGGGTTCTTTTTTCTCCACACTCTCTCCAGCATTTATCATTTGTGGACTTTTTAATGATGGTCATTCTGACTGGTGTGAGGTGATACCTCAATGTAGTTTTGATTTGCATTTCTCAAATAATTAGTGATGTTGAGCATCTTTTCATGTTGGCTGTCTGTATACAATCAACTTTCAGTAACAGAGATTCACAATCGCTATTGTTTGTTTGAATTTATCAGGATGGAGGGAGGATAGAGCTCAGCGGTAGAGCGTGTGCTCAGCGTGCACGAGGTCCTGGGTTCAATCCTCAGTACCTCCATTAAAAACAAATAAATAAAAAACCTAACTCCCTCCCCACCAAAAAATAAAATTTAAAATTTAAAAACAGATTTCAATTTAATCAGAATGAATGGATCTACTGAATATATCATAAGGCTAGTTTCTTGGGCAGAAGGCCAGAAAATGTTCTATTCTATTTTAGTCTTGTCTTTATTTTGTATGTGGTATTGAGCAATACGGTTTCCTTTTTCTGAATGTTTATACAAATATGCTTGTTTTCTAGAAAGTTATAAAATCATTAGAAATTTTTATCACCTTTATCGAAGAGAAAGCCTCAGATACATCTCCTGAAGACCAGTCGCACTGCGAGTCCCTCTTTCCCAGCCCCTAGCAGTGGGCCCCGACGGCCTCCACAAGATGAACAGGCGAGCAGCGGAGGGAGGGGAGGAGGGCCGCAGCTGAGGGGCCTCCGCTCCTGGGAGGCTGGCAGTGAGGAAGGAACGGGATGATGAGTCTGCGTCGTTGTCTCTCACTCACGAGAGTAAGCCAAGTGCCAAGTCCCCCCTGTAATTCAGTCCTTAAAGCAACTCAGCTGAAAACAAGACAAGCGCCGTGAGGGCAAAAGGCAACACAGTTGCCGCACTGGACAGAGACTGAGAACCCAGGCACGTTCGGCTAACTGCGGGAAAAGTCCACTCCCGCTTGGAGTTTTGTTTCAAACAACCTTGTGCTTGGGTGCACGGCCTTAGGTCTAACGTTCTGCCACAGGACAGGGGCCCTTGTCCGTCTCCCCTTTTGCAGCGTGAGAAGCAGAGGAGGCGCCAGGTCAGAGAGCATTAGAGCGCGCGGATCCTGGAGAGCACGGCCAAGCCTCTCGCTTCCCAGGTGAGGGTGCGCCCTGAGGCTGAGGGGCCGGGCCTGGACGGAACCGCTGCCAGCGCCGGGCTGGCCGGGGCCTGGTCCTGCTGTGAGACCTCGGGCAGCTCTAGTGAGCTCTCTGTGCTAGATTCCCACGCACGTAGACAGGAAAGACCTGGGTTATAAAATCTCTGCTGTCGCTTCAAGTGATAGCATCCTGCGGGTGTTTTTGTTTGTTGGTTGTGTGACTGGAGTTTTTGTTGTAACGCTGGTTTGTTTTAATTGTGCTTGGACGCGCAGTGCAGAACCATCATCTGGACTGGGTGGGACCCACTGCCTCCATCCCTTGGCCACCAAGGCCTCTGCCCTGGGGCGGGACACGCTGGGGGAGGGTAGGGGGCTCGTAGAGTGCAGTCAAGCGGCTTTTTTAAGATCAGAGAGAATATTTCCAAACCATATCTGGCAAAATACTTACAGTTAGAATATGCAAAGATGTTATAAAACTCAAGAATAAGAAAACCACCAATCTAATAAAAAACAGACACTTCAATAAAAATATGGGGGTGGTAGATAAGCACAGACATGTACAATAGTAGTTGTTATGAGGGAGACGCAGATTATAAGCAGAATGAGATAACATCGCATGCGTGTTGGGGTGGCTAAAATTTAAAAGACTTCCTATACCAAGTGTTGGCCAGGACGTGGCAGGACTAGGGCTCTCATACACCGCTGATGAAGAATAGCTTGACGGTGTCTTTAACAGTTAAGTATATGCCCACCATCTGTTCCAGCCAATCCACTCCTAGTATCCACCCCAGACATATGAGAGCCTGTGTATAAAACCTTACCCATGAATGTCCATATTTGTAAAAGCCCAAAACTGAAAAGACACTGAATGTCCAGGAACAGGTGAGTGCTTAAAAGAATTCTGGATGTCCATATTTCACAGAACTAGAACAAATCATAATAAAATTTATATGGAACCACAAAAGACTTAGAATTGCCAAAACATTACTGAAGAAAAAGAAAGAGACTGGAGGAATAACCCTCCCAGCCTTCAGACAATACTATAGAGCTACAGTCATCAACACAGCATGGTATTGGTACAAAAACAGACATATGGACCGATGGAACAGAATAGAGAACCCATAAATGAACCCACAAACTTTTGGTCAACTAATCTTCGACAAAGGAGGCAAGAACATACAATGGAATAAAGGCAGTCTCTTCAGCAAATGGTGTTGGGAAAACTGGACAGCAGCATGTAAATCAATGAAGCTAGAACACTCCCTTACACCATATACAAAAATCAACTCAAAATGGATCAAAGACTTAAACATAAGACAAGACAAGATAACTCTCCTACAAGAAAACATAGGCAAAACATTATCTGACACACATCTCAAAAATGTTCTCCTAGGGCAGTCTACCCAAGCAATAGAAATAAAAGCAAGAATAAACAAACGGGACCAAATGAAACTTATAAGCCTCCACACAGCAAAGGAAACCATAAACAAAGCAAAATGACAACCTACAGAATGAGAGAAAATTTTTGCAAAAGATGAAACTGACGAAGTCTTGATCTCCAGAATATATAAGCAACTCATACGACTTAATAAGAAAAAAATGAACCACCCAATCCAAAGATGGCCAGAAGTTCTAAACAAGAAATTCTCCAAGGAAGAAATACAAATGATCAATAGGCACATGAAAAAATGCTCAATATCACTAATTATCAGAGAAATGCAAATCAAAACTACAATGAGGTATCACCTCACACCAGTCAGAATGGCCATCATTCAAAAGTCCACAGATGACAAATGCTGGAGAGGCTGTGGAGAAAAGGGAACCCTCCTACACTGCTGGTGGGAATGCAGTTTGGTGCAGCCACTGTGGAAAGCAGTATGGAGATTCCTCAAAAGACTAGGAATAGACTTAACCATATGACCCAGGAATCCCACTCCTGGGCATCTATCCAGAAGGAACCCTACTTCAGGATGACACCTGCACCCCAATGTTCATAGCAGCACTATTTACAATAGCCAAGACATGGAAACAGCCTAAATGTCCATCAACAGATGACTGGATAAAGAAGAGGTGGTATATTTATACAATGGAATACTATTCAGCCACAAAAAAACAACAACATAATGCCATTTGCAGCAACATGAATGCTCCTGGAGACTGTCATTCTAAGTGAAGTAAGTCAGAAAGAGGAAGAAAAATACCATATGAGATCGTTGATATGCACAATCTAAAAAAGAAACAAATACAAAACAGAAACAGACTCATAGAATACAAACTTCTGGTTGCCAGGGAGATGGGGGGTAGGAAGGGACAGACTGGGATTTCAAAATGTAGAATAGATAAACAATATTACACTGTATAGCACAGGGAAATATATACAAGATCTTGTGGTAGCTCACAGCAAAATAGAATGTGACAATGAATATATGTATGTTCATGTGTAACTGAAAAATTGTGCTCTTCACTGGAATTTGACACAACATTGTAAAATGACTACAACTCAATAAAAAAATGTTAAAAAAAAACAATAGAGAGATGGATAGTCCTATTTAAATGAAGCATAGGACAGGAGCACACAGCTAATAATAAACTAAATAACGAATTAACCTATGAAAAATTATCAATTTAGTATTAAATAAATGCAAATTAAAATAAAAACAAATACGTCTGTTAATCTATCAAATGGAAAATATTTAAAAGTTGGACAGCAACCGCAGTGAAGGGGTTGTCAGAAGGCATAATCCACGGGGTGTTAGAGACATCAGAGCTAATTTTGCTCATTTTTGCCGAACTCTGACTTCAGTGACAGCATGTTCGTAGCTTGAAATTGGTGTTGGCTGGAAGATATTTACCATGGAATTTGTCAATCACTATCAATAAGGGTATGTTTTTTTTTTTAAAGCCAAGAGCCAGTTGTTAAACATTTACCAGCACACCACTATGTGTACTCACACTTTAAAATGAGAATTGAATTGATAGGACTTCCTTAGAAGAGGGGTATATATGTGTATGTTTATACATATATATAAAGCTATAGCCAGATTTTTAATGTGTACATGTTGACTCAGCCATTTCATTTTTATGAACTTACCCTTAAAATATATTTAGACAGGTGTAAATATCTATGCATAAATTTGACCATGGTGCCGTTTTTGTAAAAGCCAAAAACAAATGGAAACAACCTACACGTCCAGGGATAGAAACTGACACTAAAAATTATGAACATCTAGACAAATGTAAAAATTTGCATCTAATTAAAAAGAATTAAAAAGTGTTACACATAATGATATAAAAATACATATCAAATAATTATCTAAAATAAAAAAACCTAGTTATTAAATGTAGCTATAGTATGATTTCTTTGTGTTAATAAAATTGTATAATAAAAACAAGAAAATATTTGAAAGGGTAAAAAAAAAAGAATTCTGGATGGCCATTCTGCGGTGGACTGAAAACTTGCCCCCTCCCAAAGACATCCAAGTCAAATGCCTGAAATCTCCAAAATGTTACCTTATTTGGTAAAAGAGTTTTTGTCTATATGATTCAGTGGAGGATCTTGTGATAAAAGACAATCCTGGATTAGCCAGATGAGCCTCAAATACCATCATAAGTGACCTGATAAGAGAGACGTGCAGGGGAGACAGAGGAGAGGGCAGTGTGACTGCAGAGGCCGCGAGGGGCCACACGAAGAGGAATGCAGACTCTCTCCAGGAGATGGGACAGTTTCTCCCCTCCAGCCCCCGGAAAAAGAGTGGTCTTCCTGGACTTCAGACTTTTAGCCTCTGGAACCGTGGAGAGAATACATTTCTGTGGTTGTAAGCCATTCCATTTGTGGGAATTTGTTGCAGAAGCGCCAGGGAACCAACACACATACAAGAGGTTATTATTCATATTATTCAGTAATAAAAAAAAATGGGGGAGGAGCGGGTAGCTCAGTGGGAGCGCACATGCCTAGCTCGCATGAGGTCCTGCGTTCAATCCCCAGTCCCCCTGTTAAATAGGTAAATAAAACTGATCACCCGCCCCCCCAAAGAGAAGTGAATGCTTCCTCCACACAATAATGTGAGTAAATCTCAAAATCATCATGCCAAGTGAAAGAAGCCAGACCGAAAAAGAGAACCTACTGCATGATCCCACTTATAGAAGATTCTACAAAATGTGAGCCATCGAGACGGAAGGCAGATCAGCGCCTGCCTGAGGATGGGGAAGGGCAGAAATGGGACATTACAAAGGGCACAAGGGAACCTGGAGGGGAGACAGACATGGTCAGTGTCTTGATTGTGGCGATGGTTTCACAGATACACACCTATGTCAGCTTTATCGAATTACACATTTTAAGTGTGTACATTATTATACGCTAATTATGCCTTAATATAGTTTATTTGGTGGGGGGAGATAATTAGGTTTATTTATTTATTTATTGAATAGAAGTATAGTTTACAATGTTGTGTCGATTTCTGGTGTACAGCTTCATGTTTCAGCCATACACATACAGACATGCATATGTTTTCAAATTCTTTTTCCTTATAAATTATGACAAGATATTGAATAGGCTTTCTTGTGCTGTACAGAATAAACTTGTTGTTTATCTATTTTATATATAGTAGTTAGTATCTGCAAATCTCAAACTCCCAGTTTATCCCTTCCCACCCACTCTTCCCCTGCTGCCCCCCGGTAACCATGTTTGTTTTCTATGTCTGAGAGTCTGTTTCTGTTTTGTGTATTTATTTTATAATGGAAGTGCTGGGGATTGAACCCAGGACCTTGTGCATGCTAAGCATGCGCTCTACCACTGAGCTGTCCCCCACACCCACCTTAATATAGTTTTAGCCAAAGCAAACCAAAAGGACGATCAACTGCTGGTGCCCACAGTCACCTGGCAGAAGTAAACCCAAATGCTACCTGAAGGACCAGACACCTTAAACACTGGCGTTGAAAAATTCCCATCAATCAAATTCAAAAGAATGTGTGCTCAGGTTCAAAACTCACAAAACACTTCAGGAAGGAAGGCAGAAAAATGAGCTTGCAGGGAAAAATTCGACATCAACATCAGACTAACATTTCTGATACTGGGATTATCAAGACCAGAAAATAAAATACACTTAATATATTTAAAGAAATAGAAGAGAATTAAAAACATGATATAAAGAAGATATAAAGAACTGTAAGGTAATTTAAAATATTTTTAAATAATGAAATAAGCTAAAACTTAAAAAAAACCTACAATAATTGAAAACTAAAACTCAAAGTAATTTAATAGCAGGTTAGACACAGCTAGAAATAAATTGTGGCAAGCCAAATAGCCCCCCATGTCTATGTCCCAGTACTGAGGACCTGTGCATATTCTGTTACATGGCAAAAGGAGCTTTGCAGATGTAATGAAGGTCATGGGTCTGGAGAGCAGATTATTCTGGATTATCAGGGTGGGCCCAAGGTACACATGGGAGCCTGAAGCTGTTACCCATGGCGAGTTCGTGTGCCCGCCGCACCGTGAGGCCAGACAAACTGAAACATCGGAGTTTGGAGCAGAGAAAGGTTTGCTGCAGGGCCGAGCAAGGAGGACGGGGTGGCTCGTGCCCAAAAAACCCCTGAACTCCCCAAAGGGAGTCAGCAAAGGATATTTAAAGGCAGGTGAGGGAGGGGGTCTCGGGGTGCGTGATCAGCTCGTGCACAGTCCTCTGACTGGCTGATGTGGTGGGAACAGGGCGTCAACACCATCAACCCCCAGGCGGAAGGTCTGGGGGCCACGTGCCCTTGACCATCAAGTAGTGTTCTTCCCTTTGGTGGTGGTTTTAGCATCGGAAAACCTCAGGAAAAGAGACACTATCACCTGGGTGCTTCAGAGAGGAGCTGCAGCAGAGAACGTGGGGGAGGCGTCTGACCCTGGAAGGCCCCCCAGCGTCCTCCTCAGGTACGATTTCCCCCTTTCCTTTGATTCTCCTCAATCTTGAGGAGAGGAGGTGTTGGACAAGAACGGGAATGATGTTGTGGACAGCAAGTTAGCCATCAACTCAGCAGAGGGGCCTGGTTTCAGGGGGACTTGGTCTCAGCCTCCAATCCTGTTTCAGCCTTCCCCAAACCTCTCAGGGAACGGGGCGACGACTGCTCTGGCCGCTTCCTGCTGAAATGACGTGCAGTCCTGCCTCGATGGGATGGTCCCCAAACTGAAAATGTTCCTATGTTTCAAGTCCTGGATCCAAGTCTTGTATGATTAAGATCCCAGTCCTTTGTTCCACCCTTTTGAGGCCGCCAGACCTGATTAGGAGTAGTTAGAGGAGCGACGACCAGGACTTTAATACACAGAGTAGACCTCATTCCCCCTTCCCAGAGGAATTCACGAAAGTGAGCCTGAAAACCAGTCGGGGCATGGCACTTCAGGGGAGACCTGTAGCCAGGTAGCAGCTGTCTACTCTCATCTGAGTAGGTTTTAACTTCTGATGTGGTTTTCACACATACAAAACCAGAGCTACTGGCCATTACACGTCTCCTTTTTTCCGCTAACAACTGATCTAAAACAATTTAATTGTCTAAAAATTTAATAGTGACAAGAGACCTTGAAGTCACAAGGTTGCAGCTTCCAACAGGCACTGCTTCAAGAATGGCTGGTGTCTCCCGAGTGTGACGCAGCTCAGAAAGTTCGAGTTCTTGACAATACGAGAATGTGTCTGAAGCCACGCCCCCAGTGGCCACCTAGTTTGACCTAGAATGTCTGAACCACAGCTCCTCCATTCTGACTTTCAAATGCATTCCCCTCCTCAAGGCCAAAGCAGATGTACAATGCATGTCCATAAAACAGGCTGCTTTAATCAGTAAAGTTTAAATTAAACTATACACAAGCCAGAAGGACTTCCCCATACCTCAATACGTGCAGATTTTCCCATCATTTCTCTTTTTGATTGCAAATCTTTCAATAGCAAGCACTGCTGATCAAAGCTCCTGCCCCGGGTTCAGACCACGTCCCTCAGTGCCAGGCCTCCCTTATATTTGCCTCGTTATCCACTTGGGGGGAAAACGAACCAGATGCCGTGAACAGGCTCAGGTGTATGTTCATGGGGAAACGTTCACAGGCCATACATTTCATCTCTTACACCCAGGTGTGGCAGGAGCATTGCACGTGTGCTTTCAGCAGCAGACACAGAGCGAGCAGCGCTGTCCATCGTGAGTGCTTATCCTCTGTGACAACCCCACGAGAGAATTCTCTTCCCATCCTAAACACTGGGGGCAACAGTGTGGTTGGAAGTGAATCAATAACTTTTAATATTGATAGGGAGACAAACATCTGATAAACAACTCAATTGGAAAATGTAGATTAAAAGCCAGTAATATTTCAGAAAAAAAAATTACAACCATATTCACCAGCTTACTCAATCCTATGTAATTAATCCTTTTTAATAAGTTTTATGAAATCAGAGTTTTCATTAGACATTTTAAATCTCTTACTCAGCTTAGCAGTAGGATTCAAGAGAAAACTATTTGTCAAAAGGTCCTTTTTTTGACTCTTACTTGAGATGAAGCAGTTTTGCAAAGCATCAGCCTTACTGCCTATGAATGACAAAAAGACTTTTAAAAAGCAAGGTTAAAGATCTGGCTACAAGGTTTTCGACAAAGCAGCTTAATCAAGTCTCTGGACATACAACTTTTTAAGATAGCTAGGCTAGGACTGGAATTATGACTGGCAGCATTATACCAGCACGTATCTAAATTTCAGGAACCTTATATAATTTCCAGAATGTCCATGTTAATAACATTTTTCAGCATCGTATACTCTGAGGAGGCTTATCACTCATCTGACAACGCTGTGTAATTTAATGTACTAGCCAATCCTAGTTGGTTTAATATTTTTCTCTGAGCTGTCTCAGGGGTCCTCTGAAGCCTCCCAAAGTCTGCTGAAGTCAAAAGAACTTTGATTAGAATTTGACAGGAAGTTTGTCAACAACATCAAAAAATCTCATACAATCTGTTGTCAGAAGCATCTGTTATGACAAGCAAGTAAACTTCTTTCTTAGCCCGGTGCCAGGATTTTACTAACAAAATCCATTTACCGTTTACTTAAGTTTAATCTCAGCCTGACCATGCACAAGACTCCTCTTTTTAGGGGTCCCTTTCTACAAACTTTTCCCCTAACAAAATACAATTCCATGCCTCATACTTTTCACTCAAATCATATATCCTACCTCCTCACTGTATACTGAAATGTTTCCTTTATTATTTTTAGTAGCTTTAGTGACATATTTAAATTAGAATCCCCAACTCTTAAAAACCATAATTTCTAGTGAAAACCAAGAAGTCAGCATTTATAAGCTGTCTTTTACGTTCACATTCTGTAGATCGGCAAGCATAACTACCAGCAGTTCCTAATAACATGTGCTTTTTAAAGAACATACCTCAGCGTGGCACCAAACATATTTAATAACAGTCCTAAGCACCTTTAGTTTCTCTGTAAAGGGAGGCCAGTGCTCAGCAGACAATGTTCCAGTATCTTCCTTTGTTTGGGAATGAGCTAGCTGTTCAGCAAACTTCCATCATCTACCTCTAGGACAGCTCTAAAATTTTAAGTTACCAAATATCTGGAGAGATCTTTTTTTTTTTTTTTAACAGTATAACTGGTGTCTTTATTTTTATTTTTTTAAAACTTTTTTTTATTGAGTTATACTCATTTTACAATGTTGTGTCAAATTCCAGTGTAGAGAACAATTTTTCAGTGATACATGAACATACATTCATTCATTGTCACGTTCTCTTTCGCTGTGAGCCACCGCAAGATCCTGTCTATATTTCCCTGTGCTACACAGTACAATCTTGTTTATCTATTCTACATTTTGAAATCCCAGTCCCTTTCCACCCCCCTGTCCCCTTGGCAACCACAAGTTTGTATTCTATGTCTATGAGTCTGTTTCTGTTTTGTATTTATGTTTTTGTTTTTGTTTTTTAGATTCCACATATGAGCGATCTCATATGGTATTTTTCTTTCTCTTTCTGGCTTACTTCACTTAGAATGACATTCTCCAGGAACATCCATGTTGCTGCAAATGGTGTTATGTTGTCATTTTTATGACTAAATAGTATTCCTCTGTATAAATATACCACTTCTTTTTTATCCACTCATCTGTTGATGGACGTTTAGGCTGTTTCCATATCTTGGCTATTGTGAATAGTGCTGCTATGAACACTGGGGTGCAGGTATCATTTTGAAGTAGGGTTCCTTCTGGATATATGCCCATGAGCAGGATTCTTGGGTCGTATGGTAAGTCTATTCTGGAGAGATCATTTTTAAGTAGATATTCCTAAAACAGAATTATTTCCAATGAATTTACCCAAAACCTCTTATGTTATTTGCATTTAATTTACTTATAAAGAATTTTGTCACACCAAGTTAATTAAATTTTTTTTTCTTTCTGACAAACTCTGCAACACAAACAACATGAACCTATTGACCTTCATTGAACCTGGGCACAATGAGAGACATGTTTGTGTCGATGACACCAACAAGCTCAAGCCAGGTCTAACATCAGATATTCATTTAATATTGGCCACTTCCTAAATCACATGAGCCTGAAATTTGTTGTCTAGCTTCTTTTATACTTAAAAGTAAGCACTTATAAATTAAATACTTCTAAGTCAATTAAGTAGAGCTCTTTTACATGTTAATTTTTATGTAAAGACAGAACCAGAGATCTCACAGGTTTTCTGCCTGAGTTTGAAAAAAAAGCTTTTTGATACAACATTGTAAAATGATTATAAATCAATAAAAAATGTTAAAAAAAAAAAAAAAAGAAAAAAAAAACCTTTTTGCTAGAGAGCCAGGTGGATCACTTACATCTCAAAGGCACAGGAAGAGAAAAGCAAATTCCTCCTCTAATGGTTTCTACAAACTCAATCATCTTGGCTATTTTCAGGGATTTTTTTTCTGGTTCCCAAATATCCACTCCAGCTTAAAGAAATAACAATCATAGAGAAATATATATATATAATCATTCACTCCCATTCAGATGCCTCACTTTCAGCAAGAGTAGGAAGAGAGAACAGGATTTGGACTCAGGTACCAGGATACACACACACACACACACACACACACACACACACACACACACACACACACACACACACAAAAGACAAAAGCCAAATTGCAAAAGGTCCACTTTGATACAACGGCAGAGCCGTCAGGGCCACTGCCCTCCAGATCGCAGGGAGCACTGAGGTCACACAGCATTACAATAAACATATCATTTTTTTTTAAATTTATGGGAGCATAGCTGAATATCTCCCAGTTTTGCAAAATATACTCTAGGAGGACTATATATAAGATGGAACAGAGCTCTGATCATCCACACTTAATTACTGACAGCCGATGGTATCAAATATCCAGTAAACAATAATTCAAAACGGTCCCTCTGGGTCACAGTTCCCGGGCCCCAAAAGGGAGACTCCTGACTAGAGCCCTGTCAGCCCACAAGGGGCAAACCCCCCCAGTGCCCCAGCAGGGATGAAGCTGAATGGAGGACCGAGGCTACGCTCTGCCCAGGCGAGGCCAGTGCAGAAGGGAAGGACACTCTGGTGCCGTCACACCGAGCCCTGTTACTCAAAGACGTCTCAGCTGGTCAGTGCAAGTCTGACACACACATACACGCAATAAATATTTTCCCACAAACAAAAGATCAGGCAAGGTGTAGCCCCCAAATCCCACTCCCACTCCCAGACGGAGGCCTCCAAACAGGTGGGCCCAGCTCCTGAGAGGGAACCCCCCAGAGCAGCTCCCTTCCCGGTGGGAATGAGCCCAGATGGATGGAGAGGGTTCCCGGCCTGCGCGAGCCCGAGCCACTCACCCCCAGGCAACTCACAATGCCGGTGACAGTAGCTCCAGCAGTTTCTCGGCTCCACACAGCCTCATGCCATAGGGCAGCCAGCGCCTGTTGGGGATAGTCCTTCTCGGTTCCCTGGAGTCAGCTGAGCTCTGGCAGTTGCTGGGACCCAGGCAAGGGGCTGCCCCGGCCAGGGTCGCCCTGCCACGGCACAGACACCTGCGCTGGCTCATCAATCTGTTACTGAAGGCAAGTTGGTGTGCCCACCGCACCGTGAGGCCAAACAAACTGAAACATCAGAGTTTGGAGCAGAGAAAGGTTTACTGCAGGGCCGAGCAAGGAGGACGGGGTGGATTGTGCCCAAGAAAACCCTGAACTCCCTGAAGGGTCTCAGCAAAGCATATTTAAGGCCAGGTGGGGTGGGGGTGGTCACAGGGTGTGTGATCAGCTCGTGCACAGTCCTCTGGTGGCTGACGTGGAGGTCACAGGGCGGGCAACACTGTCACCCCCTGGGCGCCAGAAGGTCTGGGGCCACGTGCTCTCCATCATCAGGTGGTTATTTCTTCACTTTGGAGGTGGTTTTAAGCATCTGAAAAACTCAGGAAATACACATGAGATACTATTACCTGGGTCCTTCAGAGAGGGGCTCCCACAGAGGGCATGGGGGAGGGTCTGACCCTGGAAGGCCCCCCAGGGTCCTCCTGCTCGGTTACAAAACTGGGGGCCATTGTCAGCTAGATCCATGACACCTGTCACCTGCCTCCATGGGTCAAACTCACTTTAATTGTTGATTTTCAGGAACTCAGAGGCAGCTGTGTCCAGTTTGAGCCTGAGCAGGTCAAGACTGGTTAGGACCATTGACCCCTCAACTGGGCATGCGTGTGTGTCCGGCCAGTGACCTTTCCACATCAGAGGCTGAAAACCCCACAGTCAGATCACGCTGACGCTGACGTTTCTGCACGCATGTCCCATGAAGACTCCTGTAGCTTAGCTGCACCTGCGCAACACCATGGCGACCTCACCTGTGTCTTATTGACAATCACCTTTCTCCATGCTCCCTGTACCACAGATCATCCTGCTCCTTATCCCATAATATTCTGAGCCCTCGCCGCAGAGGAGGTGGATTTGAGATTTGTTCTTCCATTTTCTCGCTTGGCTGCCTCATGACAAGACTTTTTCTCTGCTGCAAACCATGGCATCTCAGCATTCGACTTGTTGTGCATCAGATAAGTGAAACTGGTCTGGTAAGAAGCCTTTTATTCTATTTTATTTTATTGCAGTGTAGTTGATTTACAGTGCTGGGTTGCTTTCAGGTGTACAGCAAAGTGATTCAGTTACATACACATTTTTTCAGATTATTTCCCATTATAGGTTACTACGAGATACTGAATATAGCTCCCTGAGCTACACAGTAAGTCCTTGTTGCTGATCTGTTTTGCGTAGAGTAGTTTGTATCTGTTAATGCCAAACTCCTAATTTATCCCTCCCTCCCGGCTTCTCCTTCGGTAACCGTAAGTTTGTTTTCTGTCTATGAGTCTCTGTTTTGTATATAAATTCATTCGTATTATTTTTTTAGATTCCACATATAAGTGATATCATATATTTGTCTTTGTCTGACCTACTTCACTTAGTAATATCATCTCTAGGTCCATCCATGTTGCTGCAAATGGCATTATTTCATTCTTTTTTATGGTAACAAGCCTCAGGGTGGAGAACATTCCCCAGCTGAGGTCAGAGAGGGACGAGAAGGGTCAGAAAGCCCCAGCACCCTGCTGCTGGCCTGGAAGCCAGAGGGGCCATGAGCCGGCGAGGAGTGGGGGGCGCTGCCGGCAGCAGCGTCTAGAAGTCGAGGACAATCTCTAATCACCCTCCAGCGAGAGACTGGGGCCCTCAGTCCCACAGCCACAGGGGACTCAGGGCCACCAACAGCCTGAACGGAGCCCCCAGAAAGCAAGGCAGTCCTGCCGAAGCCCCTGACTCCAGCCTTGTGAGAGCCAAGCTGAGAAAACCAGCCCAACTCAATGGATTTCTGACCAACTGGTTGGCTAGATAATAAAATTGTGTTGCCTGGAGCCACAACGTTTGTGGCAGTTTGTTCTGGCAGCAACAGAACACTAATCCAGATATCCTGAAGAGAAAAGAAATAGCCAAGAGACTGATGTGCAAACAAACAAACAAAACCACCATGCAGCATAGAGAGAAACAGAGAGAAAATATGAAAGAAAGTTTTAAAAATACGGAGGGTGTGCAGCAGTCTAACGTATGACCAGTTGGAGTTGTAGGAGGACCACACGGAGATGGGCGGGGGCAGAAGTCAAGGAAGTAATTACATTAGATTGTCCCAACAGATGGGAGGTCCTAGTCCTCAGATTCTGGGAATGTACTGAATTTCAAGCAGGATAACTAAAAAAAAAAAATCCAATGGAGATTCCTCAAAAAACTAAAAATAGACTTACCATATGATCCAGCAATCCCACTCCTGGGCGTATATCCGGAGGAAACTGTAATTTGAAAAGATCCATGCACCCCAGTGTTCACAGCAGCACTGTTTACAGTAGCCAAGACATGGAAACAACCCAAGTGTGCATTCATAGGTGACTGGATAAAGATGTCGTGGTATAGTTATACAATGGAATACCATAAAAAAGAATAAAATAATGCCATTTGCAGCAACATGGATGGACTAGAGATTTTCATACTAAATGAAGTAAGCCAGACAGAGAAAGACAAATACCATATGATATCACTCATATGTGGAATCTTAAAGGACACGAAAGAACTTATCTATGAAACAGAAATGGAGTCACAGACATAGAGAACAAACTTATGGTTACCATGGGGTAAAGCGGGTGGGAGGGGATAAATTGGGAACTTGAAACTTGCAGCTCTTGAGGAGTGATGGAAATGTTAGCGGTCTTGGTTGTGGCGGTGGCTTCATGGGTGGTGGCTTCAATAGAATCGAAATTCATCAGATTGTACATCTGAAATATGTGTAGTTTATGTACAGGAATCATACCACAATAAAGGTGTTTAAAATAAAGAAAAAGAAAAAAAAAAAAAAAGAAAGAAATCCATACCCACACACATTATGGTGAAACCACAGCGCAGCAAAGAGAAAGGGCTCTCGGTCAGAAAACCCAGACAGTTTGCAGCAAAGAAACAAGAGTTAGATTCTCAATTCCTCAACATCAACCACATAAGCCAGGAGACGGCGGTAAAGTGCATTAAAGCCTTAAAGCTATGGCACTTTAAAGAGAGTAAACTAAAGACATTTTCAGGAAAAAGAAAATCTGAGAGAAATCGCACTGATAAACCCTCACTGAAAGGAATGTAGTTTGGAGTAGGAATGCAAGAAAGCACACACAAAAAAGTGGCAAAAACATCTTTTTAAAGATCAGCTACATATCTGCAGGAAACAGTAATAGTAATAAATGTCTTGATGGTTGAAAAATCAGAGAGAATAGACGTACGGTAGAATATTGTTCTAAGTATGATTATTTTCTCTTTTTTTTTATAATTTTCTTATTATAAGTACAGTAAGTTGAGTAGTTGGAACAGAGACCTTATGTAGCCAACAAAGTCTAAAATATCTACTATCCAGCCCTTCACGGTGAAAGCTAGCCAAGTCCTGCCCTGAAGATCACAAAGGTAACTGGAACACCATTTCATTTTCCCTCTATAACCCCAAAGTCACTTGATCTTACAAATGCCCCGGATTAGGAGGGAAATCGGTGTCCGGGCACTCAGGACTGCTTGCAGAGCACAGAAGAATGTTCTGGGAAAATTCCACGCAGAAAGGAAGACTTCATCGTCTCCAGTGCTTTCCCATCATTAGCATTTCATAAAATTTGAATATGGAAGCATCTTGTTGCTTAAAAGGAAATCTAACCAGCCACCCCCCACACACAGAAAATCACAAGTGTCAGTGAGGATGCGGAGAAACTGGAGCCCTGCGCACTGTGCACGGGCACGTAAGACGGTGCAGCCACTGGGGAAACCGGCATGGAGAGTCCTCAGAAAATTAACTGTAGAACTATCTCATGGTTCAGTGTATGCCCCACAAAACTGAAAGCAGGGATTCAAAGAGATACTTGTACACTGATGTTTACAGCAGCATTATTCACAGTAGGGAAGAGGTGGAAGCAACTCGAGTGTCTATTGGCACATGAATATTCAAGCAAAGTGTGAAATATACATTTCATCCTTAAAAAGAAAGGAAATTCAGACACATGCTCCAACAGAGGTGACTTTGAGGACATTATTTAGAGTGAAATAAGCCAGACACAAAAGAACAGATACCACATACTTCCATGTATAGGAGGTCCCTAGAGGAGTCAGATTCATGCAGATAGACAGGAGAGTGGGGGTGGCCAGGGGCTGGGGGAGGAGGCAGTGGAGAGTGACTGTTTAATGAGTATAGAAGCGGGGAGGGGGCAGCCCAGTGGCAGCATATGTGCTTAGCCCACACAAAGTCCTGGGTTCAATCCCCAGTACTGCCATTAAAAAACTACAATAAAAGTAAATATAAATAAACCTAATTTCCTCCCCCCAAAAAAACATTTAAAAAAAATGGGTGTAGAGTTTCAGTTTGCAAGATGGAAAGTTTCTGGAGATGGAAAGTGACGATGTTTGCACAACAATGTGAATGTGCTTAATGCCACTGAACTGTACACTAAAAAAACTGGTGAAAATGGAAAATTTTATGTCATGTATATTTTGCCACAATAAACAAAATCAAGATTAACTTAAAGGCATAACAGCGATAGCATACACACTGGGAACAGGTGCTCAGCATCACAGGGGTCTAAGGTCCTTGCGTCATCGGGGAGGAAGATGAAGGCGTGTGTAACTTCAGATGTGAACGTACATATCACATTGTTACTCCCAGCTAACGACTAACAGTATAGAAATACAGTGGCGAGCTCTCAAAGTGGTGAAGGGGGAAACTGGATGGAGAAAAAAGAAACAGCTTTATTCGTAAAAACGCAAGAAACAAGAAAGGAAAACTGCAAAGTAGGACATATTAGAGCAAATTTTCTTGTCGAGGGCGAGAATGCAGAAGGAAGCAGGAGAGCGATGACTCGGGGCAGAAGTGGGAAATTTGGAGTCAGGTCTCTGTGAAAGAGGAAGGAACTGGGACCGGAGCTTTTGAGGAAGGGACAGGGGCTCCACTAAGGAGCAGACGTGCACAGATGTGAGTGGCCGTGGACCTGGTCCCAGGAAGAGGAGGCGCTCCCGTCCGGTGGCTTTTACAGCGAAGTGGAGGAGGCAAGGGCGTCAGCTGAGAGTCAGAGGAAGGGGGCTGGGGGGCACCAGAGAGATGAGACGTTCTGCCCAGAAAAGGCAGAATGAATGCAAACGGAGGGGAAGAAAAACTCACCCCTTCACGTTGTGCCTCGTTCCCCAGAAGACTGCTTCTAGATGGATGTCAGAGGCATTTAGAACTACAGCTGAGCCCAATTTGAAATGATAAAATGGAAAACGAAACCCCCCATTTTATCTTTGCTTCATTATCCATCCCCAAACCTTCCTACTTTGCAAATATCCCTGTCAGATGACACCACGGAGTTATGGAAGCTCGGTGTCTCAGAGCCTGGAGGACATTGGAGGTCATTTTTACCGATGAGAAAGTCCCAGAAATATTCATCCAGTTTTCCTTTCTCAGACCTCTGTTTTCATTAATTTTATTAAAAAAAAAAAAAAAAAAAGACTGGATGGGTGGAGGGTGTATCTCAGTGGCAGAGCGCGTGCTTAGCATGCACGAGGTGCTGGGTTCAATCCCCAGTACCTCCATTTAAAAAAAAAAACTTGCATAAAATTACTTAAAAAAAAAAAAGACAACTCTGGTCATACAAGATGACTAGCAGTTAGTATTTCTGTGGGATTTTGTGTGTGTGTGTTTGAAACTTAAATTTTACTATTTGAGCCATTTTTAAATGTGGATTTCAGTGGCACAAAGTACATTCATCTTGCTGTGTACCCATCACCACCTTCCATCTCCAGAAGACTTTTATTTTCCCAAGTTGAAGCTCTGTCCCCTGTGGACAGGATGAAATAGGGTATCAATCTGAACCCACATGGTGACTGGTTTGACAGCTTCATCTGGACAACAATGGTGTCTCAGCCCCCTTCAAAGCAACCCCCAGTGGTTTTTGGAGAATTTAAGAAGGGATTGTCAAATGTTCATAGAGCGATCTGTTAGCATCACGTCCTCACGGTGCCAGACCTGCCTTTGCGCTGCCGCCTGTCTGGCAGAGCAGCCCTGGAGCCTCGTTCAGTGACTGCCCATCGGTAGGACAGCAACCTCTGAGCCCCGGTGCTCCTAGGACTCGGGATGTCAGAGTGCCGTAGGATTCTGATTCTGTGCAGAGGCCAGGGGGCGGGCTTGCGTGCCATCTTCCTCATCTGGAACACCACAGAGCTGTGCCTGAACCGAGAGTCTCCGTCCTTGAAAAGTCCTTTCACCTCCCTGGCTTCATTCTCAAGACCCCTTCACATGCCAGAGTCTCTAAACAGAAGCTGGTCCAGCCTTTCCCTCCTCTTTTTGACTCTTGTTATCTCTCCAACCACAAGCTCTTCTTTCTACCTCCGGGACAAAGCACAGTTTCCAATTGCATATTGGTTGAGGCAAACAGATGTGCACCTGACTGTGTCTAAATGCGTGTGTGTTTCGGGGAAGAGGGAGGATGAGGGGGGAGAGAGGTGAGCTGTCACGTACCTTGGCGGCAGCCCTGTCACCCATCAGCCGCCCTTGGACCAGCTGCATTTGGCTCTCAGCATCTCCCTATCTCCATCAGCAAGATGAATAGAGTTAGGTTTTCTAGCAGATGAAGAGCTTCCTGTACACAGAAAGTTAAAGACAAGTAGTTATCAGTTCCAATGTGGACAAGATGATTTATTTTTCTGTTGTTTTCCTCACTGTCCAGTTACCTGGGGCTGTTGGCACTGTGATTGCTTCCAATAACACTGTATTCTACTGCTAGAAAATGTCGTATTTTAAAATTTTTAAAATTATAGACTGTTAACACTTGAATATGTGTTTAGAGACCATCAGTGCAATCTCCATATTTTATAGACAAAAAAAAAAAAAAAAAGTAGCCAGAGGAAGTAGGTGACTTTACCAAGGTCATATAGCTGGTCTTCCGACACCAAAGTAAATGTTCAAGGCATCATGCTGTGTCTACACGTCAGATCTTTTTTGGTGAAAGCAGTATTTCTCAACCCCCTTTTCATTATTACTCCCCCAGGAGTCTTTTTTAGCCTTTTCCCCCCAGAAACCTGCCCCTCCCCCATGTAACTGAGATACGAGAGATAATTTGTATATTAATTAAGGTACTGTATGTGTATCTGTGTTTTATACATAAAAAGAGTAGGATTTTTTTCTCCCTTTCATTGAGAATGCTTGTGTTAAAGCAGTACAGAGCGATGTAAAAGGTGTAATTAAAAAAAAAAAAACACCGCTACCAAGAACAAATAGAAAAACTTTATTATGTTAGGACCCCTTCAGCTAAAGTAATAGGAAGTTTGACTAGCAGTCACTTAAATAGTAAGGAAAATGTATAGCCCCACATAACCGGAAATCCAAAGGTAGGAGATTCAAGCCTGGTTAATCCTTTATTTTACTGTAAGTTTATATAATCTTCAATTAATAGGCTTACTTTTTGAGCCATTTTAAGTTTGCAGAAAAATTGAGCTGAAAATATAGAGGGTTCTCATCTACTTCCTCACCTATTTCCCCTATTAGTAATAGTTTCCCCTACTATTAACATCTTGCAATTGGTGTGAAACATTTCTCACAACTGATGCACCAACATTAACACGTTATTGGTAACTATAACGTCCATCGTTACGTTCGGATTCGTTCTTGGTACTGCACGTTCTAGGGACTTTGACAAATGTGTATGATGACCTGTGTCCATCATTATAACATCCCACTGAATAGCTTCCCTCCTTAAAAATGTCCTGTGCTCCACCTGGTCATTGCACCCTCTCCCCAGACCCCTGTCAGCCACTGATCATTTTACTGTCTCAATAGTTTTGCCTTTTCCAGAATGTCATACAGAATCACACAGTACATGGCCTTTCCAGAGTGGCTTCTTTTTTTATATTTAATTTTTTTTCTTTTTTTTATTGAAGTATAGTCAGTTATAGTGTGTCAATTTCTGGTGCACAATGTCCCAGTCATGCATATACATACATATATTCATTTTCATATTTTTTCATTAAAGGTTATTGCAAAATATTGGATATAGTTCCCTGTGCTATACAGAAGAAATTTGTTTTTTTTTAATCTGTTTTTATATATAGTGGCTAACATTTGCAAACCTCAAACTGCCAAATTTATCCCTTCCCATCCCCTTTCCCTCAGTAACTACAAGATTATTTAGTATGTTTTGTAGATAAGTTCATTTGTGTCTTTTTTTTTTCAAGACTCCATGTATGAGTGATATCATATGATATTTTCTTTCTCTTTCTGGCTTACTTCACTTAGAACGATGATCTCTGGATCCATCCATGTTGCTGCAAATGGCATTATTTTATTCTTCTTTATGGCTGAGTAGTATTCCACTGTATAAATATACCACATCTTCTTTATGCAGTCATCTGTTGATGGACATTTAGGTTGCTTCCATGTCTTGGCTATTGTCAATAGTGCTGCTATAAACATTGGGATGCATGTGTCTTTTCAAATTAGAGTTCTCTCCAGATACATGCCCAGGAGTGGGATTGCTGGATTATATGGTAAGTCTATTTTCCATTTTTAAAGGAATCTCCATACTGTTTTCCATAATGGCTGCACCAAACTGCATTCCCACAAGCAGTGTAGGAGGATTCCCTTTTCTCCACAGCCTCTCCAGCATTTATTGTTTGTGGACATTTTCATGATGGCCATTCTGACTGGTGTGAGGTGATAACCCAGTGTAGTTTTGATTTGCATTTCTCTGATAATTAGTGATATTGAGCATTTTTTCTCGTACCTATTGGCTATTTGTAAGTCTTCATTGCAGAATTGCTTGTTTAGGTCTTCTGCCCATTTTTGGATTGGGTTCTTTCCTTTTTTTTTTTTTTTATTAAGTTGTATGAGCTGTTTATATGTTCTGGAAATTAAACCTTTGTCAGTCACATCATTTGCAAATATTTTCTCCCATTCCTTAGGTTGTCGTTTTGTTTTACTTAGGTTTCCTTCGCTGTGTAGAAGCTTGTACGTTTAATTAGCTTCTTTCACTTGGTAACATGCTTTTAAGGTTTCTCCATGTCTTTTTATGGCTTGATAGCTCATTTCTTTTTTTCATTGAATAGTACTCCCTTGTCTGGGTGGACCACAATTTGTTCAGCCATCCACCTCCTGAAGGACATCTTGCTTGCTTCCACGTTTTGGCAATTATGAATAAAACTGCCATAAACATTCACATGTGGGTTCTCATATGGACTTAAGTTTTTTAAGTATTTGGGTAAGCAGTAAACACTATTTTCGGATCATATGATATGAGTATGTTCAGTTTTATAAGAAACTCCAGGTGTCCTCTAAAGCAGCTGCTCTGCTGTGCACTCCCACCAGCACTGAATGCGAGAGTTCTTGCTGCTCTAACCCTCGCCAGCGTTTGGTGCTGTCAGAGCTTTGGATGTCAGCCATGCTAACAGGTATGTGGTGGTATCTCATTATTGGTTTAATCTGCAATTCCCTAATGACATATGATGGAAAACATCTTCCCATGTGCTTGTCTGCCGTCTGAATGTCTTGTTTTCTGACGCATCTGCTGGTATCTCATTGTTGAGTTTAAGCGTTCTTTGTATATTTTGGGTAACAGTCCTTCATCAGAGATGTCTTTTGCAAATATTTCCTCCCAGTGTGTGACTTGTCTTTTCATTCTTTTAATAGTAACTTTCACAGAAGTTTTTTTTTTTTTTTTTAATTTTAATGAAGTTCAACTTATCATTTCTTCCGTAGATTGTACTTTGGGTCTTGTATTTAAAACCTCATCACTAGACCCGAGGTCTCCTAGATTCTCCCCACGTTACCCGCAAGGAGTTTCACACTTAGGTCTACAATACAATCTGCTTTCTTTGTGGATCAATACCGTCCACGATTTCCCATGTAAGTCATTGTACTGGCAACTGTTTTCCATTTACAAATGTAAATTGCACTCTGAACGTTAAGTTTTCCTCTTACTTTCTATCCCACTATGTTTATTTGCTTCCTTTCCACTGGCATTTCTTCTATAATAATCCTTCTGTAACATCTGTATTGTTTGGACTCATACAGTATCTTCTTTCCTCAACCGCATGTTATCCAATTAGTCAGTTGTCAAGATTTCTCATTTGCAAGTGGGGAAATAATTCAGGCCCTAAAAGAAACTAGCTTAATACATACCTAACTCAATATAAGTCAGCAACCCAAGTGCAACGGCACAGCTGAAAGGCTGTGAAGATTCGTCAAGTGGCCCCTAAAATGGCACATTCAAAGAAAGCACGGTGTTCTAAATAAGCCTGGAGCTGCACTCGCCCTTGGCAGCCTAACACATACGGTGACAGGTGGAGAGACTGCAAATAGCCTCGGCCTAAGAATGGAAAGAATGCAAAGCTGGGCCAAGGCTTTCAAAGGGACTTAGCGGCAGGAATGCAAGGGGCAGGCCTGCGGATGCAGAAGAGGCCTCGGGGCTGCTCAGACCAGGAGAGGAGCCGGCAAGCCTCCGTCGTGGGCTGGGCCGAGGTCCTTGGGTCCACACAGCGTGAGTCACAAATTCCAGCTTCTTGAGCACGGCCACGCCCTCCGGCAGTCCTTGTCCTCACACCAAACTGAGCCGGTCTGAGCTGCACACTTCCTGGGGTGATCAGCTGTGTTGGTTCTCACTGGGTTTTTTTTTAATTAAAAAAATTTTTTTAATTGTAGGGGGTGGTAATTAGATTTATTTATTATTGTATTTTTTAAAAAAACAACTTTGTGGTATAATTTCTGTACGGTAAACTACACATATTTTAGATGCACAATTTGATGAGTTTTGATAGATGTCTACACCCATGAAGCCACCACTGCCATCAGGAGAGCTGACATTTCCATCACTCCCCAAGAGGTGCAAATCTGGAGCTCCCAGTTTATCCCTTCCCACCCCCTTTAACCCCTGGTAACCCTAAGTCCTTTTCTCTGTGTCTGTGAGTCTGTGTCTGTTTTGTAAATAAATTCATTTGTGTCATTTTTTTAAATTCCACATATAAGTAATATCATATAGCATTTGTCTTTTTCTGTCTGACTTACTTCGCTTAGAATGACGATCTCCAGGTCCATCCATGTTGCTGCAAATGGCATTATTATTATTATTTATTATTATTATTTTAATGGCAGTACTGGGGGTTGAACCCAGGACCTCGTGTATGCTAAGCACTGCAGTCTCGCCCTGAGCCACACCCTCCCCCCGTGTTGGGTTTTGATGCTAGCAGGAAGTGGACAGCCACCCAGCTCACCTGTCCACTGTATCGTATTACCTGAAGACCGAGCACGGGGCCACGGGCAGGGGATTTGGGAGCACTGGGGATTTAATCCCAACTCCCCTTGACGACTCATTGAACACTTCTGGCATTTCGATTTCCTCATCTTTAAAATTGGGATATGAGCTGGCTCTACTGGGGAGGTGGCTTGGTGCTTTGAAAATTCTTCAGCTGAAGAGTAAAGAGTGAGCCGTGAGCACTGGGCCTCGCCTGCTTCTCCTGGCCCCGAACTTCCTACCAGTATGGGATAGGCCGCGTGACCCCTAAACTCCCCTTTTGAAATCTATCACTCTAGCCATTGAAATCCGCCACAGGGAGCGGTTCTCAAACTTGAGCAGGAGACAGAATCGCCTGGAGAGCTTGTTTAACCCCAGAGAGTGATACAGGAAACATGTGGGGCGAGAGGAGGGCCATGTCCCAGGTCTCAGGAGAGTCCTTGGGATGCGCCCCACCAGGTAAGGGTTCTTGGCTTCACAGCCTCAGACCGTGGGGTCTGCTAGGAAAAATGAGCTCCACCACGAGCGTGGGGGTGGTTAGGTTTTCTGGGCTGGGTAACGTCATATGCTGACAAGTGGGAGGACTGTTCCCACTGCTTTGGGGCAGGGCTGGGGGTCCCCAGATGGGCCGTCACTCACCCTTTGACCTTCCGTGGGCAGCCTGGAAACTGCGCTGGCACCTGTGGGAGTGTCACTTGGCGGCCACTGTGTCCAGTGAGCGTGCGCTGACGCACACAGTCTACTGGGAGGTGACCCTTCCACCACCTTGGTGCTGATGGCTGTGCCAGTCCTGTAACGGCTGCGCCCTGCCCCCTCCCTCCTGTCTCAGTAGGCGCTCACGATTGGCATCTCCAGCCAGTTCCCAGGTGTTGCTGAACTGGCTTTCTGGGGACCTCAGCCCTGAGAACAAACCCTGGCTTGTGGCAGTTGAGAAAACTGGTCAGAGAGAACTGGTGAATAAAGCAGGCAACCTGGTCTGGACCCCAGGCTCCCCACCGCCCCTTGGAAGGCTCCCATGCTGGGGTTAACGCTCTGCTGTCACCACCCACTGGAAATTGTTCATTTTTGAACCAGAGGTCTTGTATTTTCTTTTTGCACTGAGCCCCGTAAATGATGTAGCCAGTCCTGTCCCTAGTTTTGGTTCTACAAGTAAGCTCTGGCTCATGAACAAATGTCATTTCGGAAAGGAATCTGAAAAACCACTAAAAGCCTCTCAGCTGCTTCTACACCCGAGAAATAGGCTTATTTAGAAATTGTTCTCTGTTTCAGGCATTCTGCCAGTCTGCTGGTCTACCTGGCAGAAGCCGGTGTGTGTAAGACGGCAAGCCCTTGGCCAGCAAGATCCTACCTAGGTTCCGGCAAAGGGCTGGCTTTGCTTCTGCAGCACAGGATTAACTGAACATCCTATCTCCTCTGAAACTTTCTTTTCAAAAGGTGTCTAAGCATACTGAGCACTACCGTAACACCACCTGGACCAAAACCAGACGTGCTCTAGGAGGGGAAATCTGGCCACAACACTATGCAGAACCCTCCTGTCCCGTAACAGGTTTGTCTCCCCCAGTCTGAACTGAGCGCGTTGCTCATATGAAGGGTTCTTACACTGAACCAGGTGCCGAAGGCAGCGCTCTGCACACAGAGGATCAAACAGCCTCCACCCCTGCCAGGCGGAATTCTCACAAGTCGTGCCCATTGCCGAGAGGGCTGTGCTAAGTTCAGATCAAGGCAATATCTGCTATTTTCAGAAGGACTGAAACCAGAATCTAAATCCTCGAGTCCCATTGCTTTGGTGGATCCCATCTTAATTGACTGCTTAGGGACTAAGTAAAATTTGGATTTCTTAATCCCTTTGATACCAGTGACAACTGACATCCGAAACCATGTCTTCCTTCGGGCTACTCACGATAATGATGCTTTAAAATATCAGGGAACTAAATTGCTGTCCCATCGTGTCACCTGCTGGTTTTGTCCTGCGCTTACATTCAGACCCACAGGGGTAGCTCAGGCTACACGAAGAGTACGGTGTGTGTTCCACGTCACCTCCGTGCCAAACCGCTTCTGCCCTCGTCTCTGTCAGCTGAGCCCAAAGGAGGAGAGCAGGACTTGGCACACAGCTTCTCAGGACACGACGGTCGCACGCTAACATTCTACTGGGCTTGAAATGAAAACGACAATTCTGTATTTCCCTGTGAAGGAAGCGCTGATGAATGGTTTGGTTCGGGTTTTCAGAAACAAACATCGAAAATCTGGAGGTCTCGTGGGGAGAGGAAAGAGTGGGAAAGAAGCCAGATGAGAGGCAGTGGGCAGGATGCTTCTCGCCATGATCATCGTCCACAGTCCCTCGCAGGGTGACCAGGATATGTGTCTCCAAGCCAGCATGCATCTGAAGGGGCAGGGTCAGGAACGACCACCCTGTTGATTACACGCTTCTTACCTGTTGGGACTACAAAGATGCCAAAAATGCAGCTTCTTCCATAGGAGGCTTAAATGCAGTTCAGTGGGGTGAGTGGGTAATAGCTCAGGGATACAGCACATGCTTAGCAGGCATGAGTTCCTGGGTTCAATCCCCAGTCCCTCCATTAAAAAAAATAGTAAAACCCCAGTTTAGGTAGTGAAATTATGTGAAGGCTTCACTGCTGGCTGAAACTGTCCTGAGAAATGCAGGTGAGCCAAGGACGTGATACACATAAAGGACTCAGAGCAGCGAGAAACTAGAAACAGGCCTTGGATGCCAGTGCCGTGCTGTGGATTGGAATTAAAATGGCAGTTCTCGAAGTAAAGGACTGTGAGACTCACTAGATGTGAGAAGACGAGGGGGCTGATCCTGTGTCACTAGCAGAGTGGACCACTAGTGACACAAATAGGGGTGCTTAGAAGGGCGGCCCTTACCCGCACGTCTTACCGGGCTTTCGCACCAGGGCGTCCAACTGGCCTGCCTTGTGTTTCCATCGCTGCGTCGTACTCCGCGGCCCAGCTGTACCGAGTCTGTTTTTTGTTTTGTTTTGTTTTTCAACTTGATTCAATCTTGATCTCTCTCACCTTTTGTCAAGCTTTACACTTTCAGCTCTAAAGTCCTCTCCTTGTGCATCCGCACCTTACAAACGTCAGAAGAAAATGTGTGGCTTGGTAACTGTGTGCTTTGAGGATGCCGTGCATTTGGCATGAAAAACGTGTATCAAAAGGCATCCGTAAAGTCTGACTTGGTGAACCAAATTTTTCTGTTCAGAAAACACTGCGTAGTTCCTCCATGCAGGTCACAGGTCATGGTGCTTTGGTCTTGACTTAAGGAATTTAGAATCAAACAGAGGAGATACACAGGCAAAAAAACCCACATGTAATTATATATAGGTATATATAAAATAGATATTGCAATTAAATATTTTCCAATTAAACATGGATACCAAGTGATCTTGCAAGGTATATTAATAACTACATGCTGAGTGTGAATGTATGTATGTAGCATGTTACCATTTATTACTACTTATATTTAAAATACCAATTTACTGCTCATTAGATACATCATTTCTGCTTCCGCCTGTTTCTTCCTCTTACCTTTTCCTTTTCCTTCGTGCTCTTCTTACTCTTTTGTCCTCCTCCTCCTCACCTTCCTTCTCCTTCCTTGCGTTTTCTTAATTTAATTTTTAAGCGAGTTATATTTTTTTAATTTAACTTTATTTTTGAGTGATATTTTTCACTGAATTTTATTTTTGAGGTGTATTGTTAAATTTTATTTTATTTTTAACTGAGTTATATCATTGCTTTTTTAACCGCAATACAAAAAGTCTTCCAGTCCCATTTTTCCAGGGACCTACTATAATCCTTAGAGATAAAAGAATATTCCCTGAGATTTGGGGAATCGGCTTTTAGTCTGCCTCTTTCATTGTTAACCTAAAAGAAACCCCTTCATCTTCTTTATTTGTCCAGTGATTTTTCTTTTTTTCTTTCTCTAATATTTCCTTTTTCCAGTACGAAATTACACGTAAGGGTCAGCTCTCCCTAGTGCCCGGATCGGCCTCGGCTGTGAATCTGTGCAGCACTGGAGCGCAGGAGAGCCGGAACGCGCGGGGTCTGAAGTTCAGCAGGCCCTCGCCGTCCCTCTTTCACCAACAGTTTCTTTATGTGGTTGGGCCGTGGAGGTCATGAGGTCAGCATCCTATGTTAGACTCCCTCGTGAGCCGGTCAGAGTCCTGAACTTCTGTACTTTTAATCCAGACACACCTTCTCTCCCGAACACAGACCTCGGACAGGAAGAAAGTGCACCTGAGGGACCAGCCAGCGGGAAGAAGGGAGGACACAAGGGCCCGGGGGCGGCTCTCCTCCCGCACGTGGCTCCCTGGAACTGCTCAGGTGTGGTCAGTGAGAAAGTCTGCGCGCACAGGCCAGGTGTGCCGTCTGCCCCTCCCTGGTTGTGCTCCTGCAGCACATAGCAGTTCACCGTTTGCCCTTCCTCAGAAGGAGTGTAAAGGAGAGAGAGAGAAAGAAAGAAAGGAGGAAGAGAAAGAGGAGTGGGAAGGGGAGGAGGGGGAGGAGAAGAGACAGCGCTTAATCACAGATGTCCCAACAGCACTGTCTAAGCCCCCTGTCGTCTGGGAAGGGAACCCCCAGGGCCAGAGTTGTGCCGGCCAGACTGGCTGCCCTCTGTGAGGCTCCGTCTAGGAGTGAAAGGCAGAAATTAAGTTTTGTAGCAAACAAATGGAAGACAGCGCATGCATCCTACAGAGGTGAAACCTGACAGAGAGAACCAGGGCCTGAGAAACTGGTGCAAAGAAACAGAAGAATGGGTGTGAACTCAGTCCATTCTGTCCCCGAGCAGGACACACCCCACGTCACTCCCTGTGCAGTCCTTCCGTCCCGGGTCCGGAAGCTCGTCTCTGACAACGGAGGGACTCTCCAGCCTTGACGACCAGGGTCTGGGGGAGTCCAACGGGGCATCCCGTCTCCCACCCCCGCCATCCATCCACCCACCCCCCGCCTTCTCCTTCACACACACACTTTCCACCTGTGAAACAGTGTAAAAGCAAACGTAGGCAATCTTAAGGGGAAAAAATAAGGCCCAAAGGAGGTGTGCCCTGTGAAGAATATGAGAGAAGTGTGAAAGGGGCCGAGGCAGGCGGGCCCACCTGCCGTCCCGTCTGCTGGGACCCCGGCCAGAGACCGCAACTCAGGACAAGAGGAACAGTGACAAACGATCAGGTGCTTCTGTTTCCAGACATTATTTTCTCACACGTCGTTTTCCCGGATGAGGGTGTCTGATCGTTGAAAGTGGCCGGATCCCCTGCTCCTCCCCTGCATGGGGGTGCTGGGCTGGCTTGGCCAGACGACCACCGAGGAGCTCCTGGGGGTGCGGGTGGTTGTTAGGTTCCCAGGGGCCAGAGCCAACAGCAACAGTTTTCACCTAGATTGATGGGGGATGCAACAGATGGAGAGAGTGCACCTGAACTTGTACGCTGAGCAGCATTGAGAACCCAGAGGAACACCAAGCTGGAGAAGCCAGAATCAGAGATAAAGGGCCGAGTGTGTGGAAGCAGAGTCCTGTGTCCCAGCGGAGCGGTGAGGCGCCCCCAGGGAGAGGCTGATCTCAGCGCGTGGGTCCCTGGGCAGCACTGGGTGGGCAGGAAACCGTCGTCCGCCCAGCCACTGATCTGTCAGCAGCTCTCAGAAAGCACACCCGCCCTGCCATCCCACACAGTTTCTTTGTGTGTGTTGTTTTTGGTTTTAGGCACAGAGTCGTCTCTAAGTCTGTGTAAGGGAAAGAATGGAGTAAGACATTTTTCTCAAGGCAACCAAAATCCACAGTCCTGCCTGTCACGGGTGTAACGTTTAGAGCTTCTTAAGTCACCGAATGCATTAGCCGTGCTTGGGAGGCTGAGGCCAGAAAGCCAGACTCACAGGGGCTTAAACAAATAGTGTTTATTTTCCTGTTTCCTGATCCTTTGTTCGTTTTCCACAGTTTCTATAGCAGAACCACAAAGACTTCTTTTTTTTTTTTTAATGAAGTTTTTTTATTTGTTTTGGGGGAAAGGTAATGAGGTTTACGTATTTATTTATTTTAATAAAGGTACTGGGGATTGAACCCAGGACCCCGTGCACGCTAAGCACGCGCTCTACCCCTGAGCTATCCCCTCCCCCCACAAAGACTTCTTATTTATCAAGGTTGTACCTCTCAATATTTACCATATGAAACCTGAGAAATTTGATGAATGTTTATTAATTCATTTTAGAAAAACCATAGCGAACCCATTATGTGGTGACATACATTTCACACAAAGAATGTATTTTTATGAAACATAACTATTTTTCAAAAAAAATGAGTACAGTAGCATTGTTTTGCCTTGGCGCACGTTTCTTTATCGTGTATCTTAACAGAAGGCAGCTGAAGTCTCCTGTCTGCTCCTGCAGGCTGATTATCCACGCCGTACAGCGTGGGGAAACTTGCCTGTCCGCTCACGAGAGGACGGGAGCGGCAGCGACCAGCACCGTCTTAGTGCTGGGAAAACAGCTCCGACCCGCGCAGGCCTCGGGCCGCTCTGGGAACCGCCGCGCGTAGATGTGGTCATTAGCTTGGAAGTCCCTGTGTTAGCCACCAGCAAGTGAGCGTCTGCCGTGGTCTCATTTTCCAGTTTTGGGTTTTGCCTTCTACTTGCATAACTAAATGGCCAATTCAGGTGTTAGCCAGAGGGCCAAGAATCCGTCTTCCCCACGCTCACGGGCAGTTCTTCATGGCTTACCAAACAGGAAGCGACCAGCGGTTTTGGATACACGGGCTCATTTTGGTCTCCCTAACATGCAGGAGTCAGCGGGGGTTGGGGGTGGGGTATAACTCGGCGGCAGAGCGCATGCTCGGCGTGCTCATGGTCCTGGGTTCGATCCCCAGGACCTCGGTTAAAGGGAAAACCAACAGCAGCAACAAAAAGTCACAGGGTCGTTTCGGTTATGGCTCAGATAAGTGATGTCTGTGCTTCCCTCTCCCAGGCTTCTCTGCACGGAGGGCGCTTCCCTCCCGAGCTCACAGCACAAGAGAAGGATGCGGAGCGGGGAAGATGCGTGACCTCCACGTCTGGCTTTTGCTCCAGGCTGCGCAGCATACCTGTTCTGCAGGCATGACGGAAGACGTGGTGGATGACGTCCCAATTTACCCCTGCAATCTTCCGCAGCTCCCAGGATCAAACCTAAGACACTCAGTCAACTGTTGTCAACAGTCAGCCCCACGTAAGTGTGAGAAGGTTCACAGGCAGCCCCGGGGAGGGAGTTCTGTGTCACCGTCCCTAAGTGCCTCCGGGGTTCGTTCTGATGTGTCAGGAGCATTGTGGGCAAACTGCAGGAAAAGCCAGACAAGGCCTCCATCAAAATCCAAGATGCAAGCAGGGTACAGCTCAGCGGCAGAGCGCATGCCGAGCACGCGGGGGATCCTGGGTTCCGTCCCCAGTACCCCCACTGAAAAAACAATAAATACACAAAACATAAACCTGATACCACCCCACCCCCACCCCCCGCAAAAGTCCAAGATCTGTGCCAGTGGTTTTCGGAAGAAGCGCCGGGGTTTGCAGGTGAGGGGCAGAGTCTCCCCGGTGCCTTTTCAAACTCTCCCTGCTGGTTTCTTCCCCCAGCCTCCTAACGGCGGACCATTCCACGCCCCCATCCCGGGTTGCGAATCACTGATCTGGGTTGTTGGGAAAGAGCTTTATTAAATTTAAATTTAGCATGCGAGGCTGTGAATAACCCGATCTCTGTCTCTGAGAAACAACTGTTTACTATTCTAACATTCCAGAAACCGGGCAACCGGCGAAGGGAGGATGGCCAAGCTGAGCGCACGGAGCTCCTGCGCAGCTGCTCCGGAGGGGACCCCCGCCCGGCGCGCTCCCAGCTGCCCCGCTCGGTGTCCAGGTTAGGAGGGGTCCGCCACCGAGGACTCCTCAGGAGCCCGAAAGGGCAGCCGGGGCCTATTTTTGACCGTCCTGAGGATTATTAAGAAAGGAAATTCCATAAAGCCCATGTAGCTCTCAGAAAGGATTTCGTCCCACTGCTTTATTCGTCTTTCTGATGCTATTTCTGGGTGGTTCCCCCCCTCCCCACTTACGTTTATGGACCTGGAACAGAACCGCGATAAAATGAAAGTGATTGTCCTAGAGAGAGATTCCTGGGTGGGGACGCGGTAGGACGGCAGCCTGAAGCTGCAGCAGGAGTCGCGGGGGCGCTGAAGCCCTGGGTGCCCTTGTGGGGGAGGATTTTTTTTTCCACTGTCACTTACTCTAGGGAGAAGGTGACGCGGGTTACAGCTACCTACATACTGGGGCTGAATTTGTCCCTGAACACGAGAAACTGCCTTGCTCTCACATTCTTTTTGAGACATTTGCTGCGGGCAAATGTTTAGACCCTCTTCTTCTAAATCACACGCATGGACATGACACTCGGAGTGGGAGTGGGAGTGGGCGCCCTGGACTGCAGAAGCAACAAACATCCCCGGTGTCCCCACAAGTGACATTACAGACATGCCCCATGATCCTCACAGCTAAAATGAGACTGCAGACGTGGAGGGAATGGAAAATGATGACGCAGGGCACCTGAACAGTGCGGTAACCTCAGATGATGTTGTCGGCCAAGACTATATGAGCTGAATGGATGGGAGCGGAGTGCCTGTGACCACATCGTGGACCGGGAATGTGATGACGTCGCGTGTTCTTCCCTGCTTGGAGTGGCCCACCAGCCTGCTTGTGGACTAGAAAACAGAGCTTGTAGACGTCATCAGTATTTGAGGTTGGAAATGTGCCCCAGAAGAGGATAGAGTTTATGCACTTAAAGGGTATGTTTTAGCAAAATTTACCCCAATCCAACTCTTCTGTGGTCATCTTTAACACTTTTGTTCAGCAGACAACAAATACCTATTCAGTCCTTCCATGGTCACGGCACTGTGCTAAAATCAGACAAATAAACAAAGAGAAGACAGACTTGGAACCTGCCCTGAAAAGGATTACAAGCCAGCAGGAGAGGAATATACGTAGAGTTGTCCCATGTGCCCACATATAAATATGTCTTCCCACATCTTACGGTGGTCCAGTACCTTTCCTTAAGTACATTCTACATAAATAAATGAATCGGAGACAGGAAAGCAAGGCTATTTTTATGGGTGATGCACAGAAATATGCTCCTGGAAAATTTTCTCCCCTAGAATTCTAGAAGCCAGAGTGAGATTTCAGAACCTTCTTTTAAACAGCCATTAGTTGCTGGTAGCACAAAACTGACGGTAAGATATAATGCTCAAAAAAATAAACAAACCCTATACAAATAGCTAATGTATACTCCTTACAGAACTGAATGAACGAGGTCTTTATCAGATGACTTTGTAAGCGCACAGGCCCCTCTGACTCCGCAGCAATTTCTGCAGGGACCCAGGGGGAGGAGGCTGCAGCTCACTGTCCAGCCACTTGGGGGGCTCTGTAGCTAAATGGAGATTTTTCCACATCATTCTCCGGGAGGAATAGATCTTTTAGGACCTTGTGCACTGGGGAAATGAGCCTGAAAAGTGCGTCACAGCCTGCGTGCTGGCGAGCATCAGGTATTGTCCTTGTCTCCTGCATAAAATCCCCCTGAACCCTTCGTGTCTTGAAAGAAGCACCACCATTTGTTTGTTCGTGATGTTGCAAATCTGGGCAGGGCCTGGTAGGGGGGAGACTTGGCTTCACTCCGTGAGGTACTGGCTGAGGTCACACGTGCAGCTGTGTTCAGCTGCGACTTCCCCAGGGCTGGGACGAGGAAGATGGCTTCCTGAACAGGGTGCAGGGAGCCCTACAGGGGGCTGCTGGACCTTTGCTCTCCGTGTGGCCTCTTAGAATTTAGTGGGCTATCCCAAATTCCTTTTTCAGACACCTGGATCCCCAGAGGGTGAAAGCAGAAGCTACAATCCTTTAACGTCCTGAGACAGGAAGTCCTAGAATGTCACATGCGCCACATCTGCCTGTATTCTGATAAAAGAGATTTTCATATCTTGCAGTCTGGGGAAGTCATTCTGGCTTATCCATGAGTCACCTTGAATTTGATGCTAACTAAAATAGCCTGTTTGCGGCCTGTCAAACAGACGTTGTACATCTGCCTCAATTATTTAAGAAAAGGGCACATAGACCAGAAGTAAAGGATGTCCATGTTAGAGATTAAATGCCCCTCTTCCTGGATGCCAGCACTGGTCCTCCTTTGATGACAAGACCACCTTCCCAGGTGCCAAAGCCACACTGACTCAACCGGGTATGTGCTGGTCTGTTTTTTGTTTTGTTTTGTTTTGTTTTGTTTTGTTTGAAGAAATGTACCCCTGACTTGTTTAATATCCTTTGTTCTGACAAGACATAAAACCACTGGAAGTCCTGCTTCTCCTGAGCAATTTCACAGAGTAGCCTGGGAAGCAGGCTTCCGGGCTCGTCCTCGGTTTGGCTCACGTAAAGCTCTTTTCTCTGCTTACTGGTTGTTTATTGATTATTTTCATCAACAGTTCAAAGGCACTAGAGATGCTGAAAATAAGACACGATTTTATTTTCCAACCCAAGAGGTTGAGAAATGTATCTTCTAACTTCTGCTTGAAGACAGGATAGATCCTTTTTTTTTTTAATGGTTAAAATAATCAATGTTATTTATTTATCTTTTTACCACCATAAAAAAATGATACATCTTCTGCCTGTTTCTCTTGGAAACTTATAGCCATGTTGTGAGGAAGCCCAGACCAGGCTTGGTGAGGAGGCCCCGTGGAGATGCTCCAGGTGTGGGTCCAGACCTGCTGAGCTCCCAGCCGCCAGCCAGCACCCACCACTGGGCTGTGGGTAAGACACCAACAATGCACCCCCACCTTCCAGGCTCCCCAGCTGAGGCCCCAATGTCCGTTTCAAGCCCTGACCCACAGAATCCAAAAAGAGTGTTTTCCGCCACTAAGCTTGGCAGGGGTTTGTTTCCAGCAACAGCAGCTGGAGCAGGTGTCTTAGAGATCATCAGTTTCCAGGAGTGTCTCCCCTCCTTCTGGCAACCATTCCTTCTTCAGCTAATCTCTTTCTTCTTCTCCTCCTCCCACTTAAAATAAGTCAATGGGTACTTTCCTCCTTCTGCTGGAAAATCTCCTTGGCAGGCCCCACAAGGACACAGCCAAGGCCATGAGGTACATGTCGAAGCTTGGTCCCCTCAGCCCTTCTGTGGACTTAATTCTTTTCTAACTGGAAGTTTGTACCTTTTGACTCTGTAGCCAGGCCTAATGGTTCAAACAATGATTATGTATTATTTCTCACAGTTCTATGGGTTGGATGGGCAATTCTCATGCTCTACAAATTGTTGGCCAAGGCTCACTCGTGTGTCCTCGTTCAGCTGCGCCTTGCTGGAAGAAAGGCTGGGCCCCTGGCCTGACCATCAGTGGGACACCTGGCTTCCCCTCCACGTGGCCTCTCTCTCCAGGTGGCATTTCATCCACCAGGGCCTCTCCTCTCTATCCCAGAACGGCCTGGACTGCCTCACAGCATGCCCTCTGGGTTGTAAGAAGGCAGAGTGAAAACTACCAGGCGCAACATCACTGCTTTTTCAATCTGCAGGTCAGAGCTGGTCCCAAGGCCAACCCTGATTCAAGGAGAGGAAAAACAGGCCCCACCTCCTGATGGGCAGAGCAGGCGCAGACGGGAGATACTATCAGTGGTCGTATGGATGGGATGGATGGGACAAATGACCCCATCAGGTCCAGCTTCCTTCTCCATCCCCACTGACCTCCCTGCTGGGACCTTGCAGAGATGCTCACCTCGTCAGGACTCGGGAGCTCACCTGAGTCCCTTTGGATGCGTGTTCAGCCCTGACTTCGGCCCCTGCTTCACGTCAGTGGGTTTATCCACTCTTCAGAAAACCCAAAGCTTGAACTCTATAGCAAGTGTGGTAAGCAACCCTCTTTCTTGCTCTTGTTGAGGTAAAATGACTATTGTTATTAATCACTAATGTCTATTAAGCCCATTTTCTGTGTCAAGCAAAAACCTTGAGGGCCTTGCATTATCTCTGTTTTGTAAACGAGGAAGCCATGATCCAGCCCACTTAGGTGGTCCAAGGGAGTAGATGGCAGACAAGAATCGGAGCCCCGGTGGGGGAGGGTACAGCTCAGTGGTGGAGCGTGTGCTTAGCATGCACGAGGTCCTGGGTTCAGTCCCCAGTGCCTCCATTAAATAAACAAACAAACAACCCCAATTACTGCTCCCTTCACAAAAAGAAGAGTCAGAGCCCAGGTTGTGTGGGGTAACAGCTGTCGCACCACTCCTAAGCTCTGCTCACTCCTTCCGGGTTGCGTTTGCCCGACTCTTGCCAGCTCTCCTTCCCTGAATTAGGTTCTGATCCCTCACCCCCTGCTCTGTGCTGAGCTGCTTCCTATTGTTGGCCCTATGTCTTCTTTCTTTTAAAAAAATTAAATATGTATTCTATTGAAGTATATACCATCCAAACAGAAGAGAGTACAGCGTATAGCTTGGTGACTTTTTTTTTTTTTTTTTTTTACAAACTGTACTTACTGCCCAAATCAAGAAATAGAACATTACCCCAGAAATCCTGCTGCCGCCTCCCAGTTAACAGCTGTCCCTGCTTGGCCAAGAGAACCACTGCAAATCCTTTCCTTTGTGACAGGTTAGTTTTGAACATTTTGTTCATGGACATAGGATCATGTTCTAGGCGTTCTCTTGTTTCTGGCTCCATGTTGCTGCACATTGTGAGCGTCGGTCTGGGGTGCCCGTGAGCGCCGGCTGCTTTCTTCTCGTTGCTGGATGCTGTTCCATCGCGTGACGTTTCCACAGTCAGTACCGTTCTTCTGCAGATAAACCCCTAGAGTATTTCCATGTTAAGTCGTTAGAAATAATGCTGCTGTGGACCTTCTTGGACTTGCCTTTTGGTGCACAGATGCATGCATTTCTATTGAGTTTATACCTGGAAGGCATAGTGATTATGAAACAACAGTTTTACAAAGCGTTTGTGCCACTTGTCGCCTCCACCATCAGTATAAGAGAATTTCAAATGTTCCACATTCTTACCAACACCTGGGGTTTTCCAGGCTTTTTATTTATTTATCTATTTTAATTGTATTTTTGATTTGGGTATAATTGACATAAAACATTATGTTAGTTTCAGGAGCACAACCTAATGATTCGATATTTATATATATTATAAAGTGATCACCACAGTAAATTTAGTTGAAGACATCACCATACATAGTTAATACATTTTTTTTTCTTGTGATGAGAACTTTTAAGACACATCTTTTGGCGACTTTCAAATATGCAACACAGTATTACTAACTGTAGTCACCATGCTGCACATCACGTCCCCAGGACTTACTTATCTTATAACTGGAAGTTTGTACCTTTTGACGCAGGTCACCCATTCCCCCTCCACCACTTCTGGTCATCACTAATCTGTCCTCTGTATCCGTGAGTTGTTTTGCTTTGTTATTTTACATTCCACGTATAAGTGAGGTCATACAGTACTTGCTTTTCTTTGTTTTACTCATTTCACTTAGCACGACACCCTCAAGGTTCATCCATGTTGCTGCAAATGGTAAGACTTCCTTCTCTTTTATGCCTGAATAATACTCCATAGTATTATTATGAATAACAAAATAGATAAAATATATATTATGCCATAAAATATACCACATTTTCTTTATCCATTCATCCATTATTGGACATTTAGGGTGTTTCCATATCTTGGCTATTACCAACAATGCTTCGGTGAACATGGGGGTGCACGGGTCTTTTGGAGTTAATGTCTTTGTTTCCCCTGGTTAGATACCCACAAGTGGGTTTGTGGATCATGTGGTAATTCTATTTTTAATTTTTTGAGGAACCACCATACTGATTTCCATAGTGGCTGCACTAAATTACATTCCCATTGACAGTAGTGCACTAGGGTTCCCTTCTCTCCACATCCTCACGGACACTTGTTATCTCCTGTCTTTGGGACAAAAGCCGAGTCTAACAGCCTTGAGGCGATATCGCATTGTGGTTTCAATTTGCATTTCCTGATGGTTAGTGACTCTGAGTACCTTGTCATAGACGTGTTGGCCATCTGTATGTCTTCTTTGGAAAAATGTCTGTTCAGATCCTATGGCCATTTTTAAATCAGATTTTTTTTTTTTTTTTTTTTTTTTTTGCTATTGATTTTTGTGAGTTCTTTGTATGTTTTGGATGTTAACCCCTTATCAGACATATAATTTGCAAATACGCTCTCCCATTCAGTAGGCTGCCTCTTCATTGTGTTGGTGGTTTCCTTTGCCGTGCAGGAGCCTTTTGGTTTGATACAGATACACTGACTTATTCATGCTTTCCTTGCCTTTGCTTTTCATGTCAAATCCAAAAACAAACAAACAAACAAAAAAACTCATCACCAAGACCGATGTCAAGGAGCTTATGGCCTGTGTTTTCTTCCAAGCATTTTAGAGCCTCAGGTCTTATATGCAAGTCTTTAATCCATTTTGAGCTACTTTTTGTGCGTGGTGTAAGAGAGGGATCCAGTTTCATTCTTTTGCAAGTGGCCGTCCAGTTTTCCCGACACCGTTTATTGAAGAAATTATTGTATATTCTTGGCTCTTTTAATAAATTACTGACCATATACGTGTAGACTCATTGCTGGGCCATCCGCTCTGTTCCGCTGATCTGCGTCTGCTCTTCTGCCGATACCATCCTGCGTCTTTCCAGCGTTCGCCATTCTGGTGGCTGTGTAGTAAAATCTCCTTGTGACCTCAGTTTGACTGCCTACAATTGATGCTGAGAATGTCTCCATGTGTTGATAAGATGTTTAGATATTGTCTTTTTGGAAATGACTGTTAAAGACTTTTGCCCACTTTTCTTTGGGGTGGCCTATCTTTTTGATTTGAGGCAGTTCCTTAAATATTCTGGATACAAGCCATTTGCCAGATAGACTAATTGCAAATACTTTCTCTCTATGCTTTGGCTTGCACTGTCTTAGTGGCGTTTTTCAATAAAGTCTTTTAAGTACCGCTGCTCCGAGATGACCAGCTGCTAAACTCTGCTTCCCACCGGGGTCATCCCGCTCCTCCGCGCCCTCTCTAGTGTTGGTGGCTGTCCGTGCCCTTGCCTTCAGGACTACGTGTCCTGCTGGCTGCATCAGACACCCTCAGAGTTCAGTGCACCTGTTCCTGTCCTTTTGGGGCCTGCTCCAACCCAGTGGGCAGATCTGGTTCCAAGTTCTGGCATTTTCCAGTCTTCTCAGACTCCCTGCAGTTAACTAGCTGTGCCCAATCTGTTCTGAAAATAAGTTCAGGATGTCCAAACAATCAACTTATAAATGACCTTAGAACCCATGACTCTGTCCACTGGGGAAGTCCTCGATGTTCTGTTCACCTCTGTCTTAGTCACTAGGCTCAAGTACCTCTTCTAGCCAAAGAGAACTGAAACATGAAAACCATAATTGTGGTTTTTTGTTGTTGAGTTATATGAGCTGTTTGTGTATTTTGGATGTTAAGCCCTGATCGATTGCATCATTTGCAAATATTTTCTTCCAGTCTGTAGGCTGTCTGTCTGTTCTGTTAATGGTTTCCTTTGCTGTGCAAAAGCTTGTAAGTTTGACTAGGTCCCATTTGTTTATTTTTGCTTTTATTTCTGTTGCCCTAGGAGAACACTGCTACAATTAATGTCAGAGAATGTTCTGCCTGTTTTCTCCTTTAGGAGTTTTGTGATGTCACATCTTGTATTTAAGTCTTTAAGCCATTTTGAGTTTATTGTGATGTATGGTGTGAGGGAGTGTCCTAACTTCGTAGATTTGTACGTGCCTGCCCAGCTTCCCCAACACCACTTGCCAGGGAGACTGTCTTCTCCATTGAATATTCATGCCTCCTTTGTTGAAGATTAATTGACTGTAGGTGGGTAGGTTTATTTGGGGCTCTCTATTCTAATAGTTCCATTGACCCATATGTTCAATACCTAAACAGTTGAATACCTTCTCCAGAGAAGACAGAGATGACCAAGAGGCACGTGAAAAGATGCTCAACATGGCTTATTATCAGAGAAATGCAAATCAGAACTAAAATGAGGCATCACCTCACACCGGTCAGAATGGCCATCATTAAATGTCTACAAATAACAAATGCTGGAGAGGCTGTGGAGAAAAAGGAACCTTCCTGCACTGTTGGTGAGAATGTAGTATGCTACAGCCACTATGCAAAACAGTATGGAGATTCCTTAAAAAACTAAAAATAGACTTACCATATGATCCAGCAATCCCACTCCTGGGCATGTACCTGAAGAAAACTATAATTCAAAAAGATACCTGCACCCCAATGTTCACAGAAGCACTATGTACAACAGCCAAGACATGGAAGCAACCTGAATATCCATCCACAGGTGACTGGATAAAGAAGATGTGGTATATTTGTACAATGGGGTACTATTCAGCCATAGAAAGAATGAAATAATGCCATTTGCAGCAACAAGGATGGGCCTGGAGATTATCACACCAAATGAAGTGAGTCAGACAGAGAAAGACAAATATGATATGATATCACTTATACGTAGAATCTAAAATATGGTACAAATGAACTTACTTATACATTTATTTGCGTATCCCTTCAAATACAAGTTTCATGTATTTATGAACCAAACAAAAACAAAATCTCCCCAAACTGCAGTCTCTACTTCTTCTGGGGAATCATCGAGGCTCCACCTTTCCCAGTGCCATCCACTAGTAGAGGGTAAAGGTGACAGGTGACATGGCTTCTGTGAAAGATGGTTTAGATGGGTGAAATTCACAGACAGCCTCGTGTTTCTTGTTTTAATCTATAGTTTCAATTGTCTTCCTTGATACTGCTTTTGAAATGAGTATTGATAAGAAGAAAACTTGAAGGGGTTGTCACTATGTGTCCTATTCTGAACCATCACTGTAGGAGTTGGTAATAAGTATCCAGTTGTTTTGGACTTTAGGGTGGGTGAGGAGGAAAACTAAGAAACCAAGTAAATAACATTTGTACTATTGGGAACGTACTATAAATAATGCCTTGCTGTTTTTCACTTCACCCAAAGCAAACTCTTACTCACCAAGAGTGAGCGGATTTGAGGTGTTTTCAGCCAAGAATACTGCATGGTAACACGTCACGACTTGCTTACAAGTTGTTCTTTCAGCTCTGCATTTTAGCGCTCGCATTATTTTTAAGGAATATGGGCAAGTATAACTGGAATCCTGTGTTACAGAGGGGAATATTAAGGCATGGAAAGAGGCTAGAGAAATTTCACAAGATGGAAAAGTCAGCCGCCTATCAAATAATAACTATTAATATTTTTACTCTGAGAGTCAGTGGCCCATCACATGACAGATTTTAACATCATGGCTTCATCTGTCCGTGTAAGTGTGACTCAGACCTTTTAAGCTCCTAATCAACATTTTCTTAATTCCTAAGAAAATGAAACAGCAAATAGCTAATTAGGTCCTTTGTCTTCCCTTCTTCCTTCTGCCCTTCTACTGTTTTATGACGATTAACTCAGGTTCCCCTCTTCAGTCCACTCTGCCTAAACGTGTGTCAGGACCCGAGGCAGCGCTGGGTTACCGGCTCTTCCAGCCTCATGTGCGAAGCAGAGCTGTCTGCCAACGGCGGAGTCCCGGCAAGAGGCGGCTGGTGTGTGGCGTCTTGCTGGGTTTTTCCCCTGGAATGGTGGTTTCCGCCTCAATTCCATCTAGGTTCCAATAGCTGCTGCATTTTCCTCATTTATCATCCTAGCAAACAAACAAACAAAGACTCTGCCACGTGCTAGACACGGTGCTGAGGCTTGGCTGGAGGATGGAGGGTGGGATAAGGAAGGAAGCCCCAGCAGAGGCAGCCCAGGTGTGGCTGCTGCTTTCCTGTGCCCAGAAGAATGTTCTCGTTTCCCTCTCACCCTGTAACACGCCTTCTTTCTCTGCCTCCTTCCATCATGTCCCCTCTTGGAAGTCCCTGGCTCTGGGCATCCCCCATCTGGGATCTGAGCTCCCCCTAAGTAAGCCAGCAGTCAGCCCGCTCACCTCCTTTCTCTCTTTTCTTGCCTTCTGGCCTCCTTTTCTCCTTTTACTGAAGTCCATTTTTTCTTTAAAAAGATCAGGCTTCAATCAGACCTCTCCACCAGCAAGGAGACACACAAATTAATAGGAGGATATGTCACTCTCTCTTCTGGGAGTGCCTGAAGGGTTTTGTCTATGTATGATAAGTGTAATTTCTTTTTTTCTTAATTTTTTAAATTGAAGTAGAGTCAGTTTACAATGTTGTGTTAATTTCTGGTGTACAGCATAGTGATTCAGTTACACACACACACACACACACATATATATATATTCCTTTTCACATTCTTTTTCATTATAGGCTATTAGAAGGCACTGAATACAGTTCCCTGTGCTGTGCAGTAGGACCTTGTTGTTTACCTATTTTATACGCAGGAGTGTGTGTCTGCAAGTCCCAAACTAGGAGATCCTGAAGTTGACTATTGTTCCCAGAAAAAGACAGTCAGGAATGATCGTTTTAGATTATATTGGCTTCCAGATCTTCTTGAAAAATGTTCTTTTCTGGTGTCAAAAGTAAATACTCCTTTAACAAAATGAGAAAACACAAGGAAGCTGAGAAAAGAAACCTGAAATCGGAGTCTGTCACCCAGACTTAACATTAATGTTTGCATCCATTTCTTTCAAGCTCTTACTCTATGCCTGGGTGATTACATACAAAACATGCAAGTTTACTGAATAGGGACACTTTGAAATACAAATTTTGGGGTATCTCTTTCTATTTAGCATAGTGTTGTGACATTTTCCAACATAATTAAATATCCTTTTAAACATGTGACTTTCTTAAAGTGTACCCATGAATGACTTTGAGATGTCTCATTTCATTTATTAATTGGGGAAAAGACCAACTGAATAATTACAACCATTTCGAAAATTCAAAAATTCTAACTCTAAAATTTTAGAGTTAAATTACTTTAGAAAGAAAGTAAGTAAAAGGTATGATTTTAATTTCCTGTATTTTTTAAGTTTAATTTTAGGGATTAAAAATTGCTTTGGAAAGTAATTAAATTGTCTGATTTCCTGCTTTCATCAAGGCAAATCAAGGCAAGTTGGCCTCCTGGTCAAGAATATATTCTTCTCAAAAAAATTTTAATCCCTAAAGTTAAATGTTCATGTAGGAAAAGCTAATATTGCTGTAAATTTTAAGATAAACAAATTTCTCATGTATTTTATTCTGTTTAATGGAGAGCAGTGGTGCTCTCCATGTGAATACCAAAATGCAGCTGAAAATAGCAACCATCCCAAGTAAGACCGCAGGAGATGCTCTCAGAACAGATGAGGAAGCGGGACAGCAGGTGCCTCTGTAGTCTGCGAATAGCCTTGTGCTCTGTCGGAATGTCCGTCTTCTGTTCAACCACGGAATCACATCCAGGCTAATTTCAGTCCTGTCTGTGTGGGCCAGCGGTTAGGGAAGCGGTCAGAACTGGTCGTGTACGTAAAAGACAGTAACTCTAAACGAGTATCTCCCTGATGATTACAACAGGACATAGAGGGAATAAAATGAGGAGAATATATTGCTGACCAGGAGGCTCAGAAATGGATCTGCCTTGATAAAGGCAGGAAATCATCCGTTTTACTGACTTTCTTAAGAAATATGAGACCTGACTACATCTACAGGAAATTAGACGTTCAGGCAAAGATCCCTCAAGGCCCTGCTCGAGGAGGAAAGCACCCCACCTGGTTCGGAAAACGTGGGTTCTGGGCCTGTCATTTTTACTACGCATTTAAGTGATTTGAACAAGTGACTTCACTTGTCTGAGGCTCAGGTTTTTCTTCCCCAAGAAAAGAAGAGAAAAGAGAAAAGTAAGGACAGAAGCTGGACATCCTCATTGTAAAACTCTTCAGCAGTATTTAGGTGCATAAAGTGAAAATGGACTTGGCCTCACTTTCTGAGTCTACTGCGTGGTTTAAGCACTATGAGAAATTTGTGCTTTACTACATAAAAAACAGATAAACAACAAGGACCTACTGTACTGCACAGGGAACCACATTCAATTTCTTGTAACAGTTCATAATGGAAAAGAATCTGAAAAGAAAAAAAAATACGTACGTCTACGTATAACTGAATCACCTTGCTGTACACCTGAAAGTAACATTATAAATGTTATAAACATTATAAACATTATAAATCAACTACACTTCAATAACATTTTTTTAAAAGTTATGTTTATGTTAAAAACATTTGGTGTGTATCGCTGTATATACATCTCAATAGGTAGTTAAATATATTTTTAAAATAAAAATGAGATCAAACTACGTAGAATCCCGTAATTTGCCTTTTCCACTTAACACTAGGTCGTGCACGTTCTTTCTGGCTGCAGTCTTACGTTTCATGGCACAAAGATACCCTAATTCATGAAGCAGTTTCCATTACTGATGGACATGTCCGTTGACCCCAATTTTTTGCCATCTAAAAATCGTGAAACAAGCATATTGATACATATATTCTCCTAGGTATGTATTAGGTTTCTTTAGGAGACAGCTTTTTCAAAATGAGCCAAAGGGTTTGTGTATTTTAAATTTGTGTAGGTTGCGCCAAACTGCCCTCCAAAACGTACCATGTGGTGTTTCCCCTAATCGAGCATGACCCACTCCTCCTGCACTTCTTGACCAAGATCTGCTTCTGTTCAAGCTGATCAGTGAACATGGAATCATATTGAAACTTTTTAAAAAACATTTTTCCTTTTCTTTCTTTCTTTTTTTTTTTTAAATGGAGGCACTGGGGATGGAACCCAGGACCTTGTGCACGCTAAGCATGCGCTCTACCACTGATCCATACCTTCCCCCCAAAACTTTCTTAATCTATACGATGAAAAGTCGGATTGTGTGATCCTAAGGACATCCAGGTTCTAAAACGCTATGTGTGGAATTATGCAGAAAACCTAATTGCCTTCCCTAAAGGCATACATGTCTGGCGTCATCATGGGCTTTTCTGGACCCTTCCTGACCCATCTGGAAAACTGTAGTGCACGGTCCTGAGAGTTTCTGCCGAGAGTTCCAGAAAGGGTGGGACGCCCAGTTAGAGACAGGGGACCTGACACGCTCTTCCCCAGCAGAGGAAGACGAACATTGCCATCTTCAGCAATTTTAACTAAAAGGGAGAAAACAGTACCAAAAAAAAAAAAAAAAAAAAAAAAAGAAGAAGAAAGAAAAAAATGTATGAGCCTTTCTTCAATACTTCATCTTACAAACCATGGACAAAAGCTCAGTATCTAGGATCCAGCATTTGACAGGGACTCCATAGCTGCTGATAATAATTCTGCTGATGAAATCATCTCAGTGTCTTCTTTCTGGCTAAATCTGGGGTATGCAGATATTATGCTAATGCAAATAAAACTTTCAGTTGGCCCCAGGGGAAAAAAAAGATTATGACGGAGCAATGGAAAATCTCCGTGGGGGAGAGTTACTTTGATTGATGTGCCCTTCTGGCTCTGGCATTCGGTTGTTCCATTAAGAATTACGGTGTCTTTGAAGTAGCAGTTTGGAGGCTGCCTGGTAAATGTAAGGCACTAGCGACTTCTCCCCCAGTTCTGAATGTGGGTAAAGGCTTCTCTCTCAACTACCCCTGGTGTTTGTTTGATGCCTTCCTTTCTGGTGGCTCTTTTTATTTCATAAAATCCTGGTGCAGTTGTAAAACCTTTAGCTTTCGGATTCGCAGTCAATCACACAGGGAGAAGGGAGGAAATCATTTCCAAATGGCATCTGCAGGGAAACTGATTCGCTTGTGAACAGAACCCCAGTGCTGAGCGCTCGCAATCACCTCCTCCGGGTCTCTCCGCCACCAGTTTCTGCTCCTGTGCCCTGACCCACAACGTCCCTGCCTTCCGGGAGAAGATCTGGCTGAGAACACCCTCCATGCCTGACCTCCGTTACCCACTCCCAGCTCCTTCTTTGCCCTCGTCCTTCCAGCGCACCCCGCGCTCCAGTCCCGGCAGGCTGGCTGTGTCTCCGGGATCTCTGCTCCGTGTCTCCGGGATCTCCGTGCCTTTTCACAGGTGGACCCGCTGCCCGGAATGACTGTCCCCAGGATGTCACCCCCTGGTTTGTTTCTATTCAGCCTTTCAAGACGCAGCTCAAACGCCACCTTCTCTGGCGTCCCAGAGAAGGTGAACTCCCCGGGGAAAGCTGACCCCGTGGTGTCCTCACTCTCCAGTCTGGGGCCTGTTAGATGATGGAGGTTACTTCTGCGCTGGACTCTGCTAACCTCTTTCTGGGTAAACATGGGCCCTGTGGATTGGCCACCTTTCCGTTACTTATCAAAGTGCCAGACATACTGTTGAGACACAGCTAGTATTCATTGAATTGGCTTGAATTGAAAGATACGGGGGCAAATCTGAAGTGACTTGAAGACTCATTTTACTGCTGATCGTGGCATGAGTTAGAACAAGGCATTGCTTTTTAAACGACACTTACAGATTTTGCCAACTAGCAACGAATCAGGTCCTGGCACAGTGATCCCCAGACTCCTTATTACTGGAAGAAGGGGGCGTGAGAGACAGTTCATTCTGTTACTTTTCTAGCCTTGATGTACTTCTTGTACAGCAGCCATTCTGCAATCCTTTGAAACGTTTGAAAGGACATTCAACAAAAACATGAGACTCACAACACGTGTGAAGTAAAGCAGAACTCACTTTGCTAGCGTTCATCCAAACAATTTGTTAAAGGCGTACCACCATCCTTCCAATCTGTAAAACTTTCAAAGAATTTTGACCTGACCAATTTTAGAGCTTTTAATGGAATGGATTGCCTCTTTCTCTGTCTGACAGTCCAAAATAATAACTGCCCATGTGGAAATATGTCACCCTTTAATCGAGGGCCTTACATTCTTCAATGTCTGCAATTACACTTGTAGCTTAAAATTTTTGTAATAATGACTTTCACAGGAAGGTTCTCTGAAGATTTCCCAGTGTCTTTAGAAGTATGTTGAATGCAGGGACTTTATTTCATTACTTCTTCTGTTACAGAAGACTGATTCCAAGAGCTGAATATCTTCTTCAAAGAATGCTGTTTGTTCCCAGGTTAAAGAAAGGCCTTTAAAATAGCATAACCCAACTCAAAAGGTACAAACTTCCGGTTACAAGATACATAAATGCCGGGGATGTGATGTACAAGGTGCTGACTATCGCTGACATTGCTGCATGATGTGTGGAAAGTTGTTGTGAGAGCAAATCCTGAGAGTTCTCATCATAAGGAGAAAATTGTTTTGCTTTCTTCTTTCTTTTCTTTTTTATTGTATCTGTAAGAGAAGACAGATGTTAGCTGAACCTTCTGTGGTAATCATTTCACGACATCCACAAATCAAACCACCATGCTGTACACCTTAAACGTATACAGTGATGTAGGTCAGTTATTTCTCAATAAAACTGGAAAAAACAGCATAACCCAAAAAGTGCATTTTAATTTAAATACTTGTTAACATATTGTCTCTAATAAGCTATATGGAACTATTTATGAAGAAAAAGGTTAACTATATGCATTGGGATCCAAGTATTAGAGGCTGATTTAAAGTGGAAAATTACATCATATAAATGTGGTTGGTATGCATAGATAAATGAGAAAAAGATCTTAAAATTATCAAATTACTGGGTTTTTTTGTAAGTTTATATTTCAAAATGTATTCTTAGATTAACTGTATATTTAAACATATCTAACTATATTTTTAGAAATCCACCATCCCATACAATAAAGTGACAACAGTCTGTGACTGTGGAATGTTGCATTGTTACAGAATTCCAGCAATGGAATTAGGAAGTTAATGAGTACGAACATATTTTGAGTTCCTGATGCATAGTTCTTTTTTTTTCTATTTAAGGCCATTACAGTAGCAGTTTTATCTGTATTTGTTTAAGATGTTGGATAGGTTTTAATTTTTTTAAATTGTAGTATAGTCAGTTTACAATGTTGTGTCAATTTCTGGTGCACAGCACAATGCTTCGGTCATACAGGAACATACTTATATTCGTTTTCATATTGGTTTTCACCGTAAGTTACTGCAAGATATTGAATACAGTGCTATACATTAAGTCCTTGGTGTTTATCTATTTTATATATATTAGCTAGTATCTGCAAACCTCGAATTCCTAATTTATCCCTTCCCACCTCCTCCCCGCCGGTAGCCATAAGTTTGTTTTCTATGTCTGTGAGTCTGTTTCTATTTTGTAAATAAGATTTTTTTTTTTTCAGATACCACACATAAATGATATCATATGGTATTTTTCTTTCTCTTTCTGGCTTCCTTCACTTAGAATGACAATCTCCAGGTCCATCCATGTTGCTGCAAATGGCATTATTTTATTATTTTTTACAGCTGAGTAGTATTCCATTATATAAATATACCACAACTCTTTATCCAGCCATCTGTGGATGGACATTTAGGTTGTTTCCATGTCTTGGCTGTTGTAAATAGTGCTGCTGTGAACACTGGGGTGCATGTGCCTTTTTGAATTAAGGTTCCCTCTGGATATATGCCCAGGAGTGGGATTGTTGACCATATAGTAAGTCTAGTTGTAGTCTTTTGAGGAATCTCAATACTGTTTTCCATAATGGCTGCCCCAAACTACATTCCCACCAGCAGTGTAGGAGGGTTCTTTTTTTCTCCACACTCTTTCCAGCATTTATCATTTGTGGACTTTTAAATGATGGCGATTCTGACAGGTGTGAGGTGATACCTCACTGTAGTTTTGATTTGCATTTGTCTGGTAATTAGTGATACTGAGCATTTTTTCACGTGCCTGTTGGTCATTTGCGCGTCTTCACTGGAGAATTGCTTGTTCGGATGCATATTTCTGAATTGCTTCCGAAAGGGCGACACTAGTTTTAGTGTCATTGGTAATACATGAAAATATAAATTAAAATCTGCTTTTTCTAAGAATAAACAGTCTTGCTTTTTTTAAAAATAATGCTAGTTTAGTGTGTATAAAGTGCATTATTCTAATCTACATTGTTCGCCTTCTAACTGAGTTCAACCTTTTCCTGTAAATTGAATAGTTGGATTTTGCATGTGTGAATCGTTTGGTCATGGTTTTCGGTGGTTTATCTGTTGAGACCTTAATGTTTTTTCTCATTACCGTTATGAGATTTGTGTTATATCTGTACACATATACAACACCCTTTTGTCTTCTACGTTTGTTTTTTCACTCTGTTTCTATTTAAGGTGGCTTGGTTTGTCTACGCGTTGTTTCACTGAGCAGGAGATACTTAAGTCTGTAGTTTATATGTGTTACGGCTTGACCTTTTCCTCAACGATTGTTTTCTGAAACTTCTAGGAAGTCCTTTCTCTCTCTCACACCGTCTCCCAAACTGACACATACGTGATCCCATCGCTTTCTGGGTTTCCTACTACTTAAGTAGTTATATTATTTTTCAGTGTTTGACTGTGATGGGTCGTGGCGTCACTTCCTTCTGGTTTCCCGTGTGGGTGTTTCTTGAGCTTCCTGGATCTATGGATTCATCGTGTTTCGACGAGGTTGGAAAATGCCCAGCCATTATCTTGTCAAATACTTTTTTCTGCTGCCCCCTTCCTTTGTAGGTACACATACATTAGTCCACCTGAAGTTGTCCCGTAGTTTACTGGTGCTTTGTTCATTTTTTAAACATTCTCTTTTCTCTGAGTGTTCCGTTTTGAATAGTTTTTATCGCCAAGCTTTCAAGCTCACTGAGCTTCTCTTCTGTGACACCTGCTCTGCCCTTGTCCCCGTGCGGTGTGTCTCTCATCCCACACGCAGCTCTCTTCTCTAGCAGCTCACGCAGGTCTTTGTTTTCTCTCTAACATCCCATGTCTTGTTTAACTTACTGCACATGTGGAATGTAGGTATGACAACTGTTTGCTGTCCTTGTCTGAAATTCTAGCACCTGTGTTATGGGCCTGTTTCCACTGGTGTTTCTCCTTCTATTACGTTGTACTTTCTTCCCTTTGGGCACGCCTCCTAACTTTTTTTTTTAATTGCCCGTCAGACATTGTGAAATCTACCTTGTTGGGGGCTAGATACTTCAGTATTCCTTCAGACATCCCAGAGTTTCGCTCTGGGCTGCAGTCAGGTTACCTGGAGGCAAGTTTACCCTCCGTGTTAGATGTCAGGTGGGACTGGCGCAGGGCCCGGTGGAGGGCCGGTGGGTCCCCACGTCGGAGGTGAGTTCTGTGCAGCTGTGAGGCTGCTTCTCACTGGGACAGCGGGCTCTGTTCCCCGCCCTGTGTGGCTATGATACTGTTCCCTCCAACCTGCTCAGACTGGCTCTTTCCTAGACTTGAGACAGTCCCCTTGCAAGCAAGCGCGGGCCAGTGCCCAGGGGGCCCTCTGCATTCTCCCGAGCCCTGCGCATTCCCTCACTCTGTCCCGTAGACTCCAGCTGCCTCGTGCTCTCTGGACTCTTGACCCTGTTTCCTCAGCTCAGAGACTCCAGTGCTCTGCCTGGGAATGCTCTGCTTGGACTCCGGCTGGGAGACTCTCCCAAGGCAGTAAACTGGGGCAACCCATGGGGCGCCCCTCATTAATTTCGTGTCTTTCTAGAATCACTGGTAACTTAGTTGCCTGATGTACATTGTCTTGAAAACCATTGTTTCATTTATTTTATTGTATTTTTTAAAATATATTTTTATTGAAGTATAGCCAGTTTACAATACTGTGTCAATTTCTGGTGCACAGCACAATACTTCAGCCATATAGGAACTTACAGAAAACCATTGTTTCATGTATTTTGTCCAGTGGAAGAATAAAATGGCCCCTGTTACTCCGTTCTGTTGAGAACCATAATTTCTTTAGGTATCTGGGAGCCCTTCTTGCATATGGATCAAAGTGAATATCTAGTTTGATTTTTTTTTTTTTTTTACTCCACCAGAATAACTTACCCCAATACCAGTTAGGGAAAATTTCTCACATGTATGGAGCTCTGTTTCCGGATTAGCTCTGTGGTGCTAAGGATCTGTTTGCCTTATTTTGCCCCAGAGCCTTACTCTTACTTGAAGCTGCTTTATCATGTATTTTTTTAAATTTTACTTTTATTGAAATGTAGTTGATTTACAATGTTAGTTTCAGGGGTACAGCAAAGTGATTCAGTTATTCAGATACATACATATATATTTTTTCTTTTCAGATTCTTTTCCACTACATGTTATTATAAGAAATTGAATACAGTTCCCTGTGCTGTACAGTAGGTCCTTGTTTGTCTATTTGATGTATAGTAATATGTATCTGCTAACACCAAGCTCCTGATTTATCCCTCCCCCACCCTTTCCCCTTTGGTAACCAGTTGGTTTTCTGTGTCCATGTTTGCCATGTGTCTTTAATATCTGATAATGCTGATCTTCCCCATTATATTTTTCTATTAAATGTTCCTCTGAGAATTTTTTAAATGTATTCTGTTATACTTATTCTTTCATAGTCCATTTAAAAAACGTTTTTCCAAATTAAAAAAAATATTCTGGGATTTTTCTCAAGACTGAATTAATATGTAAAGTAACTTGGGGCTGGTATGTAGGCATTTTATATTAATATTTGTCTTTCTATCCAGAAGCGTAATATACCTGTTCATCTTCTCCATGCATTCAAATCTCTTGTTTTAGTTTTCTAAAGGTTTTTATTGTTTCTTACCAAAGATCTTATGAATTTTCATTTTCTCTTGGGTACTCCTCTGTGTGCGTGTTTGTTTGTGTGTGTGTGTATTTTGCTATTGGAACCTGACCTTTATTTTTGTCAGTTTGTTTTCCTACAATTGCAGATGAAATGTTCTTTCTTATGATTATTTTTTATTTCTCAGGGGTAGATAATGAGGCTTATTTGTTTATTTTTGATGGCGGTGCTGGGAATTGAACCCAGGACCTCGTGCATGCTAGTCACACACTCTACCACTGAGCTACCTCGGACCGCTCTCTGCGATCATGAAAAGGCTCTGGTGCCATCTGCTGGATCCCAGGGACATAGCCGGCGCTGGCTCTGGTTGACTTCCAAAACAGGGCTTTCAACTCCCAGCTCCCTGCCGGTGCGTCGCAAAATAACCAGAAAAATCATTGTAATTTTTGGTGACAAGGCCACAAGTGCTCAACCTCATAATAATGTAAATGACTTTGTTTAGGACACACCAGGAAGGGACAAATGAAATTCTCAGCCATTTAACTAGCCTGGTGTTTGTTGGCCCTTGACTATCATGTAGATTTCACATGCTGTATTTGCATTGCTAATTATGTACATCTGATTCCCTTTCTCATCAGGAGATATATTTTCGAAGAGACAGTATGCCATTAGTTGTAACATATGATGCAAATAATCTGCTAATAGTGAAATTTTGAATTTTCTGAATAATTTACCTTTATTATAGTTAGAATAATTCTAAGTTATTCTTGTAACGGTGCTGCTCTTACTCACTTCCATTCTGATACACATTTCTTAAAAGGAAGGAGATACAGATAGTGCTTACACACATTTACATTCACTCATTCGTGTCTTCAGCTAACAAATATTGTCAGTCATGTCCCAGGCACTTTACTTGGTAGCAGGGATTCAGCAATAAACATTAGGAATCCCTGGGGCCAGGGTAAGGTCAGCACCTTGCATAACACAAATGCATAAGAAATACATGTGTCTTAAAGTGCAGAAGCCTTAAAGGCGTAAATATAAGACATGACACTGTCAAACTCCTAGAAGAGAACACGGGTAAATCATTCTCTGACATAAATCGTAGCAATGTTCTCCTAGGTCAGCCTCTCCCACGGCAATAGAAATAAAAGTAATAATAAACAAATGGGACCTAATCAAACTTAGATGCCTTTGCACAGCAAAGGAAACTATGAACAAAACAAAAAGACAAAAAAAAAAAAAAAAGACAACATTCAGAATGGGAAAAAAATATTTGCAAATGATGTGACCAACAAGGGCTTAATTTCCAAAATAAACAAACAACTCATATAACTCAATAACAAAAAAATTGATAGCCCAATCCAAAAATGGGCAGAAAACCTAAACAAACATTTCTCCAAAGAGGACATCCAGATGGCCGATAGGCACATGAAAAGATGCTCAACGTGGGAAATTATTAGAGAAAGGCCAATCAAAACCACAATGAGACATCACCTCGTGCCAGTCAGAATGGCCATCATTCAAAAGTTTACAAATAAATGCTGGAGAGGCTGTGGAGAAGAGGGAACCTTCCTATGCTGTTGGTGGGAATGTAAATTGGCTCAGCCACTATGGAGGACAGTACAGAAGTTCCTTAAAAAACTAAAAATAGACTTACCATATGATCCAGCAATCCCACTCCTGGGCATATGCCTGTAGTAAACTCGACTTTGAAAAGATACATGCACCCTAGTGTTCATAGCAGCACTATTTACAATAGCCAAGACATGAAAACAACCTAAATGTCCACTGACAGATGACTGGGTAAAGAAGTCATGGTATATTTATGCAATGGAACACTACTCAGCCATAAAAAGGAATGAAATAATGCCATCTGCAGCAACAATGATGGACCTAGAGATTTTTATACTAAGTGAAGTAAGTCAGAGAGAGAAAGTCAAGTATCATACGATATCACTTATACGTGGAATCTAAAATATGATACAAATGAACTTATTTACAAAAAAGAAACAGACTCAGACATAGAAAATAAACTTATGTTTATCAAAGGGGAAAAGGGGTAGGGGAGGGATAAATTAAGAGTTTAAGATTAGCAGATACAAACTACTATATGTAAAATAAACAACAAGGTCTTACTGTACAGCACAGGAAATAATATTCAATATCTTGTAATAAACTACAATGGAAAGCAATATGAAAAAGAATATATATGTATATATGAAACACTGTGCTGTACACCTGAAATTAATGCAACATTGTAAATCAACTATACTTCAGTAGAAACATTTTTAAAATAAAATAAAATCCTGTCCCTGAAAAAACTGCTATTTAGCACTGCTGTAGCATATCCTATAACTCTGAAACTCCAGTCTCTGATTTATGTATTTAAGCTTCAGGGAAGCAGCTCTCGTGCTCTGTATCCTCAAAGCAAAGGCAGCCCTGTTGGAACATTCTGAAGGTCTGTGGATTGCACGGCTCCTGGACGCTGCTTCTCAGCGCAGGGAAGATTTGAGTTCGGAAGTGCTCAGGCAAGAGAAAAGACAAATTGGTGAAAAGACACATCCTTCCTTTCCGACTGCTTGTACATACTAGGTTTTCGCATCGTAAAGTAGTATTTCTAAGTAGTTCCAAACATGTAATGTCCCATTTCATTTTGTTTTCCAATTTATGGCTCTGGATGAAATACTGTCCTGCATATTCTCAGCAACTGGATAGGGTAATGGAGGCCCCTTTAGCAACATTAAACAATTCATAGCACAGGGAAATACACACAAGATCTTGTGGCAGCTCACAGAGAAAAAAATGTGACAGTGAATATATATATGTTCATGTATAACTGAAAAATTGTGCTCTACACTGGAATTTGGCACAACCTTGTAAAATGATTATAAATCAATAAAAAATGTTAAAAAATTCATACAGCTCTTAAATTTGAAAATAGGTAGATATAACATGAATGAAGGGCAATACTGATTCTTCACACTGGCAACTAGATCGATATTGAATACTAAACTTGTGAACAATTTTTATGAAAACATTTTATTAAAATAAGGTAGTAATATTTACCAACAAATAAAAACCGTTAGCTTGATTTCAGTTTGATTAAAATCTTGTCATTGTCCTCTGCATTTTGCCTTCTTTTAGATAATTCTTTTGAAAACATCAAAAACCAGTGAAAGATAAATATACTATATTGATTTTTACCTAATTTACATTTTATGAAAATATTTTCAAATTGTGTATACTTTGAATGTCATTCAATTTAATTTTTTTAATCTTTTGTCAATAGAACACAATTTGTGGACATCTGGCTTAAACAACATAATTGGTACTTTTGCTGAAATGAAGGCAAAATTTTATGGGCTAAATATACAGGAATGTGTTAGTTCTCTGTCTCTTTATTACACATCCAAAATCATCAGCCAATCAACATTGTACCCAGACAGGTGCAATAATGGTTAAATGCTGTCATCTTTTGTATTTTGCTGTCCTTCAGCCACATGAAAACATTTCTGTTTTGTCATCACAATTGTTTACTTGCCAAAGTTGGAGGTTATAACATATGCTAGGTAACAACGTGTTAGGTTGATTTATAACTTTCGCGTATTCAGACTGACAGGTGATCATCTGTACCTTTGCCCAGGCTCTGATATCCTACACGAAGCCTTTATGAAGACAGTAGTCTGGTGGAAAGGGTACAAAAAATGAGTGCGTACGCAGACCAATGAGATCATTTGGGTGGTTGTAAGTGCCATGAGGGAAATGCAAGCGTGGTGTATTTGATGGGCAGCAAGGAGCCCTGCTGTGACCGCACAAGGGTCAGTGTCAAGGTCAGTCCCGTCTGGGATAATCTCCACTTTATGGAGACCTGTCATTCTGGTCTTGTCTTCAGCGTTCCCTCCTTAGAGAGTCCATCTCCAGCCACTCAAATGCCCTGCCTCCATTACCCCATCATATGGCTTTGTTCTATTGTCCTCAGGTCACGTCTCACGTTACCTGCTGGCTTTCTGATTTATCTGTTTGCCTTTTCCCTGTCTCTTCCTGCTGGAATGTAAGTTTCGCGCAGGTAGAGAACTCACCTGTCTCTTCCAGCAGCATCCGCCTCGCCTGGTGTAATGTACCCATGGAGTGAGTCAAAGTATCTGGACTCTGGATTACAAAGGGGTGGGGTGAGGGAGGGAGGGAGGACATCCTTTGAAAAGAAGCATTCATTCATTCAGTTCACTCATACAGATTTGCTTTTTGAGGGGTAGTGTCCTTGCCATGAACAGTGATTGAAATGAGAATTCATCACTCTGTCCTACGACACCTCCCATCAGATGAAAGAATGTATGGTTATAACACCGTCTCTGAAAACAGTGTTCACTGTTGCATCGAGAGGTATGTATCATTATTGCTAAAGCTTTGGATTTAATGAATGTAGAATAGCAAAAGGCATTAAGAGGATTACTAGACAGGAAAATTGTAGAGCTGCATGATCCATAACTGATATTTTAAATTCAATAACAACTGCAAAAGTAAGCTTGCTCTGGTCCTCTGCTGAATAACCAAACTGGGAGACAGGCTTTTTTTTTTTTTTTTTTTTTTTTTGTCAATTGAAGTGTAGTTGATGTACAATGTTGTGTCAGTTTCTGGTGTACAGCATAGTGACTCAGTCTTACACATATATATCTACATATTCTTTTTCATTGTAGATTATTACGAGGTATTGAATATAGCTCCCTGTGCTCTACAGTAGGACCTTGTGGTTTATCTGCTTTATATATAGTAATTTGTGTCTGCTAATTCCAATCTCCTAATTTATCCCGTCTCCCCTTCCCCTTTGGTAACCATGAGTTTGTTTTCTATCTCTGTGAGTCTGTTTCTGTTTTGTAAATAAGTTCATTTGTCTCATATTTTTTCACTTTTTAATTGGAGTATAATGGATTTACAATGTTTCAGGTGTACAGCAAAGTGATTCAGTTATACACACACACATATATAAATCTATTCTTTTTTAGATTCTTTTCCATTAAAAGTTATTATGAGATAATGACTATAGTTCCCTATGCTATACAGTAGGACCTTGTTGTTTAATCTGTTTAAATTTGTTTTTGAGGGAGGAGGTATTAGGTTTATTCATTTATTTATTTTTAGAGGAGGTACTGGACATTGAACCTAGAACCTCCTGCATGCGAAGCATGTGCTTCACCACTGGGCTGTACCCTCCCCAGTCTATTTTACATATAGTATTGTGTATATGTTAATCCCAAATGCCTAATTTATCCCCCCTTTCCCCTTTGATAACCATAAGTTTGTTTTCTATGTCTGAGTCTGTTTCTTTGTTGTAAGTAAGTTCATTTGTGTCATTTTTTTGGATTCCACGTATAAGTGACATCATGTGATATTTGTCTTTCTCTTTCTGACTTACTTCACTTAGCATGACAATCTCCAGGTCCACCCATGTTGCTGCATATGGCATTATTTTATTCTTTTTTATGGCTAAGTAGTATTCCATTGTATAAATATACCATAACTTCTTTATCCAGTCATTTGTCAATGGGCATTTAGGTTGTTTTCATGTCTTGGCTATTGTAAATAGTGCTGCTGTGAACATTGGGGTGCATGTATTTTTTCAAATTAGAGTTTCCTCTGGATATATGTCCAGGAGTAGGATTGCTGGATCATATGGTAACTCTATTTTTAGTTTTTGAAGGAATCTCCATACTGTTTTTTTATAGTGGCTGCACCAAACTACATTCCCACCGACAGTGTAGGAGGGTTCCTTTTTCTCTGCATTCTCTCCAGCATCTATTATTTGTAGACTTCTTAATGATGGCCATTCTGACTGGTGTGAGGCGATATCTCATTATAGTTTTGATTTGCATTTCTCTGGTAATTAGTGATACTGAGCATCTCTTCATGTGCCTGGTATGTACACATGCCCACATCTGTATGTTGGGAGACAGGCCTATAATCACAAAAGCTGACGAGGTGATAATCAGAAACAATTGGGAATATACCCAAATAATTCTTTTAAAATGGAGAAAAAGATACAATTCAAGATCGCGGCCTATTTTTTAAACCAAAGGTTTTAAAAAACAAATGTTATATTTATGAATTGCAGGCTTGTTCTTCTTGCTTTCCTAGTTTACTTGCAGAGTAAAATTCAGCATGGCACCATGTATTTTTGGAACTGACGTAAAAAGGGTTGAACCAAATACCTGTAGCATTTTTCTGTTTATTTTCACTTTGATGAAGCTTTCAAAAATATGAGGATGGGGAGGGAGGGGTTGTGGAGAGGTAATTACGTTTTTATTTATTTAATGGAGGGACTAGGGATTGAACCGAGGACGTTGTGCACGCTAGGCACACACAGTCTACCACTGGGCTATCCCCTCCCCAGCCTGAGGATTTTTTAAAGCAAAAAAAAGTCTTGTGGATAAAATAGGCCTGATTTTCATTTCTCACTACTTTCATTTCTTCCAAAGTTGATTGTTTTTGTAAAGAACAAAAAAAAAATTCTTTTGTGAGATCTGTTTGTAAGTATGAAATAGATACCAACTGAACTTTAAAAACGTTATTCTCTGCAAGGCAGTCAACAGCACACGCAGATGGAGATCATTAACTACCTGTGGGAATAACTGAAAAGATTTTTTTTGTGTTTCAAATGCTGTTAAAGCAAAACAAGAACAATAAAGGATTGTGTTACAAACAAAAGGAAAAGACCTGCATGGAGTACAGAAGGGAGCCCCCCCCCCCCAATTGTAACTGTGTTTCCAACAACCTCGGAGGAAAAAGACTGACACCCCGACCTGGAAGAGCTCCGCCTCCTAAGAGAAATGAGTGTGTCCGCAAAAGGTAAGTAAGTTACCGTCTCCCTCTCCTGTCCCGTGAAGCTTCTTGGAGAGGGAGGGTCACTGCGTTTGTAGCACACATCTCACTGCTTTGGGAACAGCTGGTGGTGTAACCACACGGGACCCTGTTCGGTAACAGCAGCCTGTTGTGAAGCCAGGAAGACCGATGGTTACCTGGGGCCGGGAGTGGGGTGGGCAGCGCAGCCAAGGGGCGACAGGGAACTTTTGGGGACAATGGAAACTCTGTCTTGGATGGGGACATGATACCTACTTTCTCTTTGGTTAAAACTCATCGAATCGCTAAACTGAAGTGTATGATTCATTCTGAAGATTGTGTCTCACCGGGATTAGGGTTTTTGTTTTTGTTGTTTTTGTTTGTTTTTTTTAATGCAGTGCGTAGCCTCCAGGAATTAAAAGTGGAGCGACAGGGTGGTCCCAAGCCCCAGGATGGTGGTACCCAGCATTTCCAGCGCGGCTGGCACTGCAACCAGCAGCTCATTCCAGCAAATTCTCAACCTGCTCCATTTTTTAAGGGGGGTGGGGGTGGGGGTAACAAACTCAGAGAGCCGAGAACTCGCTGGAGCTCACACAGCCCAAAGGCGCTGGCGCGGGTGCACGAGCCCGGGCTGTGATGAGACTTAACGGCTCCCGGTTTGAACCACCGCGATGCCGTCCGTACCCAATAAAAGCTGGCTAAGTGCATGTTGAATGAGTGACTTTGGCTACAGATCCTTAAAACCTCCAAAAAAAAAAAAAAAAAAAAAAAAAAAAAAAAAAAAGAGGAAGGAGAAATTTAAAAAAAAAAAAAAAGGAAAAAGAAAAATAACAAAGGCAAAAAACCCCACCGGAAAACCCCGAAAGCAAAAACAACCCAACAGCAAAAAAAAAAAAAGAAGAAGAAGAAGAAAAAGAAGCAAATTCCAGCCACGAGCCGGGAACAGACGGTCAGTACCAGCGGAGAAGGAACCCCGACCCCGGACCTGAGGCCTGGCTCTGCGCAGGGGCGGGGCTTCGCCTCCGGGAGGCGGAGTCGTCGTTTCGCGTTTCCGGTAAGCTTGTACCTCTTCCCTTGCCGTAGTGCCTCAAACCGGAAGCTCGCCTGAGGCGTGCACTAGACTTCCGGGCGAGAGTTGGGCTAATTGGTAGCATGTGGGATCCGCTGTGGAGAGTCGCTGGCGTCTGAGTCCTGCCCGAAGTCGAGCTCCGGGTGAGCAGGAGCCGTGGGTCGGGCGGCATACGCGGGAGGGTAGGGTGTCCGCGGGCTCTCGAGTCTCCGCGGAGTCGGCGCTGGCGCGTAGGCTCCTGCGGGGCCGCCGGCGGCGTGTGCGCGGCCGCGCTGAGCGCTGGGGCACTTGCTCCGACCGGAGGCCTTTGCCGCTTGCGGTCAGACCGGCTTCTCGTCCTGTAGCGGCTTCTCACGGTGGCTGCGTTTCTTCGCCCGTGTTTTTAGAAATCCGCCGGCCTGGAGGATGACGTCCTTAGCCCAGCAGCTGCAACGGCTCGCCCTCCCCCAGAGTGATCCCAGCCTCTTGTCTCGGGATGAAGTTGCCTCTTTGTTGTTCGACCCCAAGGAAGCGGCCACCATCGACAGGGACACCGCCTTTGCCATTGGTGAGCTACCCTTGAACCTAGGAAAACTGCGAAGCGTGCGTTTCCTGGATGTTGCCGTATGTTCTTTTTCTTCTCTGACTGCCCTCCTCAGGGGTTTCTAATTCTCTGATTTGACTTACCTTGTTAAGACAAAGAATGATAATCAAGGACGTGCTACAAGCTTGAAATGTATGTAGATAGCAGTATCTGAATTTCACAGACGAAGAAACAAGGTTAGGGAAGTCACCTAAACGGAGAGGAAAAGCAGCCGAAGAGGGCTGGGGAGGTAGGGCTGGCGGGGTAGGGGAGGAGTCTTCCCAGGGCTGGCCTAGTTATGTATTGAAATTGTGTTGTATTGGGGGGAGGGTAGGGGGAAGGCCTTCTGCTAGGAAGTACTTTCCATTCTCCTAGTTGGTGAGATGAGATTTATTTTCTATGCTGGAAACTAGAAAACTGTGTTTGGGGCTGTGTTACCAATTATATATGCTAAAAAAATTCAGGGATTTTTAGGGGTAAGTAAAGCTGTAAGAGAAGGGTGAGATAGATGAGTTTGCTTGCAAAGAATTGTGAGTAATCTGCTGGCCTTTTCCTAGGATGCACTGGCCTGGAAGAGCTGCTTGGAATTGATCCTTCCTTTGAGCAGTTTGAGGCACCACTGTTCAGTCAGCTAGCAAAAACCTTGGAGCGCAGCGTTCAGACCAAAGCAGTGAACAAACAGCTGGACGAAAACATTAAATTATTTCTTATTCACTTGTCGCCTTACTTCCTGCTGAAGCCAGCACAGAAGTGTCTGGAGTGGTTGATTCACAGGTAGCAAATGGAATTATGGAAATAATTATGGGGTCACAACATTCATCTTTTTTTTTTTAAGTAATGAGAACATTTATCGATTTAAAGTTGAAGAATTAGGTATAGTAAGAGGCTAATGTCATTTCTGTTGAGTGAGATTAGCTCTTTTCATACTGAACTCATTTATTTTGATGGTGAAAACAGGGCTGCTGAAGGCTCTGAGTAAATAGTCTAACCTCAGTCCTCAGGAGCTCACGTCACTTTGCCGTTACAAATGGCTGCTGCGTATTTGGGGCAGAGGGTAGTATTAAACGTCTTCCTTGACGAAAGAACGACAGCAGTGATTTGGGAAGAGGCTGATGGTGTTCTCTAAAATACCTTTACTGAAAAACAGCAACAGCTAACGCGTGTTGAACGTCTATACACCAGGCCTTTGTGTGTATTATTTCAGTGCTCACAGCATGCTTGTGGAGAGATGCTTCTCCCATCCCCGTTTTACAGTTGAGAAGACAGAGGTGTGAAGGGGTTAAGTTGCCTGAGTCACACGACTAGTAAGCTGAGATACAAGATTGTTTCCAAGGATGTGATCTTTCATCCACCTTGGAAACTGTCTCAGTGAAGTTTACTCAGTTTATTTTCTCGTTTATTTGAATCACATCGGTATATCGCAGTTTACACGTTTTTGTCTTTTCTCCCTTACGTATATTTTAAAAGTAGGAAGGTTTCACTTCATTAATTGGAGGCCTGGGGGTATGGGAAGCAAGCGAGTCATTGAGAAAACAGACATTTAACTTGGGTCGTCTGATCATCCGAGTATTAGACTCACCAGACGAAAAACATCTAATATCGCCCCCCATCTTCTAGCATCTGGTCTCCCCCAAATAGATCATGAATGTGTAAGGAGTACTTTTTACATTGGGTTTTGTGTTTATTCACTCATGAAGCTTGTTTAGCAGACATTTTAAGTTCAATACGAGGATGAATAGGCTGCCCTTTCTCACTGTTTTGAAATAAATGCCACGGTGAAGGTGTATACAAAGTTTTGGGCACCTAGCGCTGCCTGAAGTAGTTGAGGGGAGAGAGCTTGATGGAGAAAGTGACATCTGGGCTGGCACCAAAGCTGTATATAGAACCACACTAAAGGCACAGGTGAGAGGCTAGGAGAGTTCAGGCAGACATGAGAGATCGCTCAGCTGGGAGAATTAAAAGCATCTTGAGAAAGGAGGCATTTGCACTAGATCCTAAAAGCTAGAAGGAATTTGATGGATCTGACAGAATCAACAAATCTGTGTTATTAGAGAGGAGGGACCCTTACAAAGTTTTGTGAAGTTCACAAATTACATGTGGCTGTATTCAAAGAAAGTAATATGATTTTCTGTTTCACTCAGTTTTAAGGTTTTGGGTTGTAGCAGTTAGATAAACTGAGGAAGTTCCGCCGTGGCAGGTGGACTCTAGGGCAGGGGGAGAAGCCGACGTTGCTGCCCCGCTGACCCGTTACTTCTCTGTCCATTTGACTGCTGTGATCCCACAGTTATGTTGATGTAATAAGAGTTTTTTTAAGAAGTTGAGAGGAAGTGAATGGGTGTCAGTTTTGATACTGAATATTTAAACACACTGCTGCATAAGAATTGGCAGAAGCCTGTTGAAGAGTGCTGGGATGTCTGTTGTTTAAGTTATGTGGTTGTTTTGGGCGTGTAAGGAAATAAATGGTTGGGACTTTTGTGTCAGTTCGAATTTTTTCTTTTTCCCCCAGGTTCCATATCCACCTTTACAATCAAGACAGCCTCATTGGTTGCGTCCTGCCATACCACGAGACAAGAATATTTGTGCGGGTTATACAGCTTCTAAAGATCACTAACTCAAAGCACAAATGGTTCTGGTTGTTGCCAGTTAAGGTATGGTTGTTGAATGACATGTATCTGTAGTCATTACAAATCTTAATTATGAGTATAATTTGGAGAAAGTAAAATCGTTCATACTCCTGAGAGTGGTCAAGTATTACCTCCATCACTTTTATTTTCTGACTTCCAGGTGAAACTGTTTAGAATGATAGCTGGCTTTTATTTAGTACCTGATACCAGGCTAGGCAGTTTATATTGTATTATCTTGGATTCTCACAAAACCATTTTTACAAATGAAGACAGGCTCAGAATTAATAAGTTACTTGCCAAAGTTCATGTAACTCTAGAGTGAAAATCCAGATCTGATTCTAAAGCTTGTCTTTACCATGCTGTCTGGCATTTTACATTTTGGAACTGAAAAGCTTAAAAAAAAGTTGGAGGTGAAGAAAAGCATAAAATACTTACAGAAATTAAAAGGATGAGGACAACTTGAAGGACTTCAGGAAATTAATAAAGTTGTAAAGAAAATGCTAGGAATTAATTTACAGGTGAGGAACAGGATGGTTGCCTTATAGGAAGGGCCTGGCTGGGATGGGATAGCGTGATTTTCTGTAAGACAGCAGACTCGCCAGTATCACTTTGTTTGCAGCCGTGGTAGAGGAAAGCAGGTGTACCTTGTGGGCAGGAATTGTACTGAACGTTGAGCATGGAGTTCAGGCTAGCGGACTGGGACTGTGAAGGAGTTACCTTTATGGGTGATGGCAGTGAGTTCCATGATCGGAATGAGAAGAAAGAGAGGAATGGAAGTTTATTTAGATGAAGAGTTTAAGAGTTTGGATGTAAAGCACTTGAACCGAAGAAGGTTGAGGAAGAGAAGCCAGCCCATGATAAAGCTTCTTATCAAACTACTCAGCGTTCCCTCTGCTCACAACACGCAAATTAATTTTTTCCCAAGTCTACACACAGACCCTGCCGTTCTAGTCACAGTAGTTTCAGGTTTCCAAACCCCACCTACCTGTTAAAGTTCACCTTAGATTAGCCTTTCCCTGGCCGATTCAGAATGTATCGTGTACTGACACCTGCCATGCACACTGCTGGGCAGTGGGAATAGTGGTATAAATTGGCCAGGTTCCTCGTCTGGTTCTGTTAGTAATGCTGTAAAGCAGTGACAGAGCCATGGCACGTTGGCTCAAACACCATGTCTAACCAGTGGAGTTACTAAGAGTCTAGAGAACCCAGATACATCTAAATACACAGCTAATGCAGCACACAAGCACTTTCCCCTGGGAACCTCCACACTCGCTGTGGGTCCTTCTTGTCTGAATTTCTAAAGTTTGCACAGTTTTATGTGTTAATCTCATCTCTGCCACCAGTTATAAGGGGGGACTCTTTTGTATTTATGACCTGCAGTGTGAAGCTGCTACTTTGGCCAGTACTTGAAAAATAATGCTGACTTGATGAATGTGCTGAGTAATCGTCGGTTCTTTTTGTCTCATAGCAATCTGGAGTGCCCTTAGCTAAGGGAACTTTGGCCACCCACTGCTACAGGGATCTTGGGTTCATGGATTTCATTTGTAGTCTGGTGACAAAATCTGTGAAGGTGAGTAGTGTATTCTTTCACGAATGTATAATTCCATTAGAAGGTTGCTTTGTCTGAATGAAAAAACATACAAAGGTCTTTTCTAATATCGGTGGTACCTTGCACACGTCCTTTTTGTTGAGTGATCTGCTGTCTTGGATCATGAACAGTTTAATCAGTCTTCCATGACCAAAGCTGTTTTTCTACAAAAATTATTCTCCTTGCCAAATTGTGTTTCCACTGACTGTTTAAACAAGGAGACAGCCTAAGAACATCAGGAAGGTGGTTCATTCTTGTCATATCTAATTGAACCATTAAATTTGTGTATTTAATGTTGCGTGTGGTCAGAACGCAGCTGTCAGCCTGCAGTAGGTGAGGAGAGCTGTAAACGAGTGTGTGCTTTCATCTGGTCGGCCTTTCCCTCTTCAGTGCGTTTTGTGCTTTGTGTTCCAGGTTTTTGCCACGCACCCTGGGGGCTCAGCTCAGCTGAGGGTGCTCTTAACTTTCTATGCTTCTACCCTGGTGTCAGCTCTGGTGGCCGCCGAGGACATATCAGACAACATAGTTGCCAAGCTGTTTCCATACATTCAAAAGGTTGGCCCGGCTTATGTGTAAAGTAGATTATTTTGTACCTGAAGGGATTTTCCTGCTTTTGAAAATTTCACTTCGACATAAATGTTTTTACCTTGACAGTTTATTTCAGGTGGCTGATGAGATTTAATTTTTAGGTAAAAATATAACTTGTCTTAAAAACTTAAGAGTGGGATCTTAATTAGGGCCCCTTAAGAATAAGCATTTGGCCCTGCCAGCTCCTCCCAGACTCATTTTCTTAGCAGTCATTTTACATCACCGGAGAGAGGAGGAGGAGAGAATCTCTTCAGGGCAGAGGCTCTCTCATCGTTCTTTTTGCGTTGACTCCTACTGCTCCGTGGTTCTCCCCAAGTGCCTCATCCCCGCTCAGCTTCCCAGGTTCCCCTCGGAGGCACTGCTTTAACTTCCCACCAGTGTCCCCGAATTACCGTCTCTAGTCAGACGCTGGTTCGTTTCTGGTTCGAGTCTCCCGTACGCAGGCGGTGTTCGCATGGAGAGGAGGACTCCCTGGCTCCCGCTAGGGTGTGTGGTGGGTGTTGGACTCGGGAGACCTTCTGTCACCCTTCTGTTACCCAGGACTCTTGTCTGGTTTCCATGTCTGCTCAGAAGGGGGCAGCACCTTGATTTTTCATTTCCGAGGGGTGTTGACTCTCAGTGTCTGTTAGGCTGTGTTAATCTCTAATTTATGACACTTCCGGTTTGTTAAAATAAAATAACATTTAAAGTAGAATAAAATAACATAGTTTATCATTTTTCCTTGCATTTTAAAAAATATTTAGGGATTGAAATCATCTTTACCAGATTACAGAGCTGCGACGTACATGATAATATGTCAGATTTCTGTGAAAGTGACCATGGAAGACACCTTCGTCAACTCACTGGCTTCACAGATCATCAGAACTTTGACCAAAATTCCCTCTTTGGTCAGGGATGGACTGGGTTGCTTGATAGTGGTCCTGCAGAGACAGAAGCCAGAGAGCCTTGGGAAAAAGTACGTACAGCTGAATTGAGAAGTGATAGTAATTAGAGGAAGATGAAGTTATTTTTAGTGATTTTTTCGTAGGACGTTTTATGCTATTTTTAAAAATTGCCATTTGTTGTCTCACGTGTAAAGCCAACACCTTATGTTGCTGCCGCTTCACAGGCCATTTACGCACTTGTGCAGCGTTCCTGACCTCGTCACGCTGCTCCAGAGGATCTCGGAGACGCACGACGTCGGCCCTCTCCTGCGCTACATGCTTCCCCACCTGGTCACTTCCATCATTCATCACATCACAGGTGTGTGGGTGTACTTTTCTTGTCCAGAGACTTGCTCTCATGTGATTCTCTTAAAATAGGAACCACATCTTTGTTAGTATCTTTAAGATACTTAGAGCTTCTGCTTTCCAGTTGTTTTTGTGTGATTTAACTATTTTTCTCGTGTAAGAAACATTTGGGGTGGAGAGCAGGTTGGTCAAAGGGAGATCCTTGTTAAGTCAGTGATATGCTTAGTATTTTTTTTAAATGTGTGTTTTCAGTCTCGAATAAGACTGGAATTCTTTTTAAAACAATTAAAATATGTTTCTGAGTAAAATTTTACCTTCTCATACAGATACTTAATGAGCTATATTACAGTGAATATCCAGTTACCAAAAAGTTTTTATCTCTTTAGTCATTGAGAATTTAAGACCAAGAAAATCTCATGCATAAAAAGCCAAAAAGTTAATTAGAGTGATTATTTGCATTATGTTTTTTATCCTTCAATAAATACAGAAAGATAAGAAGTTCTTGGTCCTGTTACTGCTGGGCTAAGAAAGACACACATCATCTCTACAGTTACGTTAGTCTGTTGGGAAATGAGGTGTGCGTAACCACACCTCAGTTTAAATGTGAGTTTCAGAAACATGGCTGATGCAAATGAAAGTGTATCTCTCTTGTTCTGTTGGTGATGAGTGGTGCAGCCAGGGCTTACATTCATTCAGTCGTAAATCTGGGCCAGGAGGTGACAGCTCTGGGCTCAGCGAGGAGGTAGGGAGGTGGAGGTGTGGCCTGTTTTCACAGGGGGTTTGCTGAGACGTAGAATCAGGTCCCAGCTTCACCACTTGCAGTGTGACCTGGGGAAGACTGTATATTTTGAATTTCTGTTTCATTAATGAGAGAGGCGTGATAGTATTTGTTTTTTTAGAATATAGAGAGTTTCAGATAAAGGATAAATGAGAGAACTGTATACAGAATTGGTGTGAAAAATGTAAATGACTAAGTGGGTGAATTGCATTTTTGAAAACAGGTAAAAAGCTGGAGGTCAGTATGTATGTTTTTAAAGCTATTTCTGCGGTTAATGACGTAATAACACCTAATAACATAGGCATGCAAAAATTCACCCAGTTGATTTTAACTTGTTATGTGCTAAGGAGAAGAAGCTGAAGAGCTGGATGGGCAAACCTGCAGGCGACTCTTGGAAGCCGTGCTCTCCAGTGTACCGCTGAAGAGCGGCTTGGACCACTTGTTGGCCAGGTACGCTGCTGCTTTGACGTTTATGATTTGTATTTCTGGGGCTAAGTGTAGTTTTCAGGGTTGGCTAACAGATTTCCAGTATCCCTTTGTAATGTAATTTGTCCGTGTCATTTCGTTTAATCCTAAGTGCTTAGCCCAATAATTGTGGCAGAAGAAAAAGAAGTAATGTCTCTCGTCTGTCTTTTGTGCCTGTACGTGATCATGGAAAGTTAGTAGTGAAGCTACATTTGGGTTATTCTACATGTAATTTGTGATTGTTTAAAATTTCCTGTTGATAAATGGACCAAAATACCTGAGACAGCACATCACAGCGGGTAGTAGTAATTGAGTGTTGGCGTGAAGTAAAGCCAGCACCGTCTCCGTTTTCTTGCTTGCTTGACACGGGGGCAGGAAGGTAGGCAGTGCAGTCTCACGTCGGTCTGCCTGCCCTCTGTCACCCCCGGGCTACGAGGGGGTGGTTCTGAAGGTCAGGCTGCGTGGGTCTGGCTTTGCCGGGGTGTGTCATGGGGCAGGCACCTGTCTGCTGGTGTGTGTCATTCGTGCCCTGGCTCCCACGGGTGGCGTGTGGGTTACACGAGCCAAGTAGGTGAAGGACTGTGGAGAGCTTGGGCTCGGGTCCGCCTGGGGCTGCAGACCCAGCTGTACTTCCTGGGGCGGAGCCGGGCGCGCCCGGCGTTGGCTCTTGGTGCCGTTCCCTTCGACCTCGGGCTCCGTCAGGCTTCTTAGCCCCGGCTTTGTGTATCTGTGAACTAGGTCTGCTCTCTGCCGCGTGGAGGTCTGACAGAGGTGATGTTTTCCAGAGTCCTTAGAACATAGTAAGTGTTCAGTAAGTAGTAACTCTCGTGTCTGCTGGCATTTGCTTTGTTTTGCAGCCTCCTTTTTGAAGAGTATATTTCGTACAGCTCACAGGAAGAAATCCATCCTGATAAAGTCTCTCTGCTTAACGAACAGTTTCTTCCACTTATCAGACTTCTAGAAAGCAGGTGGGTTGCGTGTGTGGCTTCTTGTTTGTGAAGAGATGGTTCTCAGGTCGCAGCTTAATACAGGGACTGGACTGCACGAAGCCTGCTCTTTGCTTCCTTTCAGGAGGGACAGTTTCAGGGTCTCACTGTGCCGGAAATGCGAGAGGAAATAGGGGTGGTGTGGGGACTATGAGCGTATGATTTTTTACAGAGAGACCTTCTGGTGTTGAAGCAGTGGTGATAATTGATCAGGATCAGTTTGCATACTCCATTTGTCCAAATTTGCTTCAGTCTCAGTAGTTTGAAAAGTTTTATTTCTCCTTTATGCACATACAGCGTGTGTGGTTAATACCTTTATTAGGAATAACAAACTAACCCTTTGATTTCATCCCAGGTACCCCAGAACATTAGATGCTGTGTTAGAGGAACACCTAAAGGAGGTCACAGACGTGAAGAAGCAGGAGCTTTTCCACCAGTTTATCTCCCTTTCTACAAGCGGAGGAAAGTACCAGGTAGCTTTGTCTTGGGGGTTTATGACACTTACGGGTGCCACACGGATGTGGTCGCGTGAAGAGCCCAGGAAGGAAGTTTGCAACCTCAGTCCTCTCTTTGGAAAGTTTCATGGAGAGAGAAGGTTTTATACAGGTTTGCCTAGTTACCTGAAGTAAGACTCTGAGGCAGGAATTAGATAACTGGAGAAGGGTACAATTAATTTTTTAAATAACTATGCATGTCATACTTAGGAAAAGTGTTATGTTAGAACTTCAGGGATTTTCTGGTAATTCACCCTAAGTCTTTATACTAAAAGTTAGATGTTTAAGTAGTTCTTATAATTAGCCTGGAAAATAAATATTATGAAGAAAAGTATAATTATTTTGGCTTTTCTCATCTGTAATTAGACTTTGATCTTTATTGGTATTTCATTCCCAAATTGTAGGTTGATGGACTTCCTTCTTAGTCGAAATACATAAATAACCTAAGTTGTCACTAATCTGAGTGTCACTGTTGTATCATTCAGATGAATTGCATTCTCTCTTCAGTGATCAGTTTTTAAAAACTTTATCAAATGTCCTCGATGTCATAGCCAACAGTGCAGCACGTGTTGTCTAAGAAGCGCACAGGAGTTGGCGGGACGGTCTCAGAGTATGTACAAACTGGGACTCAGAGGTTTAAACCCGGGTATGCTGACCAGCGGTTTTGAACTCTGGGTAAACTGCATACAAAACTTACAGTTGAAATACCAGCCAATCTGTAAACTTCTCATAATACAAAAATGATGCTTTGAGGTGTGAAATACTTTTTCTAAACTAACAACCTATATAAACATTTAAAATAATAATTAAAAACAACTTCAGAATTTATAAAGATTAGCTATAAAAATATATTGACAGTCACTTTTCTTACATATGTACCATTTGGTACATTACAAAACAGTCTCTAACATAAAATTGCCTTAATAATGCTACTGTTTTAGAATCTGATAAACCTTGCATTAAATTGATTATAAAATCTTCTTGAAAAACCTTGGTCTGCATCTTCAGAAAGATTTTTAAATCCTCTAATATCTTAAGGGCCTGTAAGCATTCCATTCTGGTAAAGCACAACAAAATAAGTAGTGTATATTCAACTGCAGTTGGAGTAGAGAATCAAAAAACAATTTATTAAATATTTGTAGAAAATCACCATTCCCAGAGTAACCAAAAAAACAAACTAAAAGCATCAGACTTTTAAACAATTCTCTGCATTCTGATAAAAACTGTTACAGTCACCACACTCCATTCATGCACCTTAGATGCCTTTTAGGACAAGGCCTCAAACATGATTAACCCCATCTCAGAACCCTCTCAAGTCCAAAAAACAAGCTTTTAAACACCCATTTAAGATCCGACAGTAGAACAAGTGTACATAATCAGAGCACATAATTTATATATTTAGTTATGTGTCAGCTTTTCTGCTTGTAGTTTAGAATCTATTGGTGGGAGCTGGTGAATGTTCATTTCTTCTTGAGTAGGTTTAATTTTTACAGAGCTTCCAGTTGTGCCAGTAACTTCCTTGAGGTCATTTTCTGCTTTATCCTCTGTCACCAGATCTCTTGCCTAAGATATTTTTGAGTTGCAAAAGCCTAAATAAAAAGCTTCATTGTTGACCTTTTAATTTATAAAGCTCCATCAAAAAGAAAAGAAACCCATCTACTTTTTAGGCAAGTCTGCAGAAGTATTTTCTTTAAGAATCAAGCACTTTTATTAGAATAAAGATCCTTCAGAGTTTTTAACTTTTCTGTTAGAGTTTTACTTTGATTTTCCAGGACTGCAGCTCGGTTTTCCAGGCATTTCACACACTCTTTCTTCTCTCTGTGGCGTTCTTGAGCAGCTTCTGTGTTTTTCATCAGTCTTATTTCTCCTTTCCTTGGGGGCCCTCGGTCGGAGTTGTCTGAGATGTAAGGGCGCAGGAGATGTCATCACCGCAGTTTGTGGTAGCAAGTGGCTGAAGGTGTGTCTGCGTAGCTCCCGGCGTGGTTTGTGCAGCTGCCTGGTTGCTGCGCACAAGTATTACCGCCCAGCAGAGGCTTGTGTCTGCTGGAGCGTTGTGCCTTGCTGGGGACCCTCTGAGTTTGTCGTGGTAGGCATGTGAAGCCCCTGGACCCTGTCTGCCTGGGCTGGCCAGCTATAAGGCTCCACTAGGGGCAGTGGCAGTGTGCCGTCCGGTGCTAGTCTGATCAGACTGGAAGTGACTACAGAAACTCCAGGGTTTTCTCCTTCTCCTTTCCTGCCCCAGATATCTTTAGAAGCTAGATCTTTGAAAAGATCTCTGCAGATGGGCGCCGTGCTAGGATCCCGTGGGCTTTCTGTGCGGAGCCCGTGTGTTGGATGAGTCCTGAGACTCGTCACTTGCTGATGAAGTTGTTGAGCAATACAAGGAATAGGGGGTCCCTGAACTGTTGAGTCAGATTGAGGTGCTGTTTCTGAAGCGTTACTCTTGTGAGAGCCTTCCATAATCAGCTGTGATTCCTCGGGGCAGCGGGACCTCCACCTCCACTCCCCCCAACGCCTGTCTGCTGAGGCCAGCACCTGCTCGGGGCCAGGAGGCCACTCGGTGGGGTGGTTTCCTTGGCTTAGTGGCGTGGCGCTCAGCTCAGCTGCTGCTTGATCTGGCCCAGGGCTGTTGGCCTGGCCTTGACTCACGCCCGACCTGCCTGCCTCTTGTAGACTGCAGTCAGCGATCCATTTTTTTAATTTATATTTTCATTTAGGTGCTAATATAGAGATTTGTCTTTGGTGTTTTTCACCTTGGAATCAGATGTACATAAAGAATACAGAATTACTTCACTGCTTTCAACCTAAAGGCACAAATATACACGAAATCACAACATTGTAATTCACACTGTGTTCTGGAGGCAGAGATTTTGCTTAACTTTTTACCTTTGGTTTGCTTTGCTTTTTGGTCTCTGAAATCAGACAGTTGTTACTGAACATGTTGGGCAGCTTGGGGTGGTTTCCTCTCCTCTGGTTTTCCTTTTTGATAGCACGTTGCTCAGATTTAATGGCGAAATCATTTGGTAATTGTGATGAATCCTCTAGTTTTTAGCAGATTCTGATACCTCCTTGATGCTCAGTCTGAATCATCCGCTTGCTCCTGTGAGACTTCTGGCCGTTAATCATCTGAGAAACATCATGGAAACGTCACAGGTTGGTGTCCGCGTTCTTTTCTGACGTCCTTATCCTTACGATGAACAGTGTAATTCTAGAATAAGAAGCTGAAGTTACCACCGAGAGTCAGTGTTAATGACAGAGATAAGCCCAATAAAGCGGCTGAGAGTGCACGGGACGGAGAGTCAGGGCTGTGCACGCCAGGAGCCAGCGCTGTGACCTGTGTGTGCCCGGGTGGCAGCTGTTCTCCTGTGTTTCCCCGTCACGGGTGGTTAGTTTAGCTGTAGGTGAGTTTTTCAGGCTAGAATTCATAGATTAATTCACAGAGGTTCACGTGTTACCGGAATTTTCTAGTTTTGACACTTGAATTTGATGGTCTTAAATTTAACGTGAGCCTGTTTGGGGACATCAGAGCGATCGCTTTTGGAGCCCTGTTTATGATTTCAGTCCCTGCTGGTCACAGTTTAAAATTTTGGTGGCTCCAAGTAGTAAGTACAGAAGCTATAGCTTAATTTGTAGACAAAGCCTTTGTACCAACATGGTGTTTTACAGAGGCTCCGCAGTGATTCACATAGAGCGGTGTTTTCCGAACGTCAGCCATTCAAGCAGACTTTTTGCCGCGTTCGCTCACCACTGACGCTGCTTCCTTGAAGCTTTTCTTCAGCGTCCTTCACATGGACTCGTTTTTTACATAGGCTTTTTAAAATTCAGTGGTGGTCGACTTGTTAGTTTCAAGTGTACAGCTTAGTAATTCGGCATTTTTGTAGATTATACTCCATGCAAGGTGGTTCTAAAACACTGACTGTATTTCCTGTGCTGCACATTGTATCCTTGTAGCTCATCTAATTCATCTACTTTACATAGCCCTTCGTATCATGAGTTTGAAGTTCTAGTTGTATATACATTTTACTGTTCTTAATAAAATTAAAATAGGACTGTTCATCTGTGTAGTTTCTAAGATCACCTCATGTACTGCCTTTTGCAAATTTGGCAAATTTCTGGGCCAGAGAAACACGGTAGCAGAGCTTAGTTTCCTCACAGCACACAGAGGTGTGCACGCACCGAACCCCAGACTTGTGTCCTGGCAGTTAAAACCACATGCATGTTATGTGTAGGATTTAATTTCAGCTACTTATAATTACCACGTTAAATTCATCTCAGTTTGAATTTTACTGTCTTTAATATTTGACTTGTAATGTAAAAAAGATTTTTTTTGTTCTTTTGTATTTTTAGGTTATACTTAATTTTAAAAGTGGTTGATAAGTTTGTCTTATTGATTTGTTTGATAATTAAACTCAGTGAATACTGCTCTTTGTTTTAATAGGGAGATTTTAGTGTCTAGAATTAAAAGGTTGTCCTGGAATCTCTGAGTCTGGAAGCCCTTCTCAGCCTTCCTTTTTTTGATCCTGGCCTCCCCTGACCTCCGGATGTGTTAGTTTTTCAACGAAGCGCAATGCAGACATTCAGCTTCACAGGCTACGTGCTGTGGCTGCAGTCGGCGTCTGTCTTTGCGTGCTTCGACTTCCTTCCCCTTCTGCGTCAGTGGCAGGACGTAGGCTCTCTTCTCTTCTAGAACCCAGACTGGGCTGTTTTTGTTGGCTTTTGGGGGAATTCTGGCATTTGATACATGAAGCTTTGACTTCAGTTTTGCAAATTCTAGGGGTTTTACTTCTTGTCTCCCAACCTTCTGATGCACATTTTTTTTTGTAGGGTTACTTTTTTTTCTCTCTCCCCATCTGTGGATAGAGAGAGATTCGGTTTGGTTAGTCTTATTTTCCTGTTATGGTGCACGATCGTATGCTTTATTGTCTTTTGTTACTTAAAAATAGGATTTTTTTTTTTTTTTTGGCAGACTGGCTTCTCAGTGCATGTCCCTGTCCTTGTAAAAATCTTGAAAGTTCGTAGCTAGCTTTTAGCAGTGCTTACTCTATTTAAGGCACGGACTTGTATTATTTAATCCTGTAACGGCCCTTTGACGTAGGCGCTCTCAGTAGCCTTGTTTCGTAGATGAGAACGGGGAGGCCTGGAAAGGGTAAGCAGCTTGCTCAAGGTCACACGGCCAGGCGGTGGTGGAGCCGGGATTGAGACCTGGGCAGTCTGGTTCTTTAGTCAGTGCGCTCCCAGTACCTAGGCTCTTGTTTCAGCACGATGAACTCTTCAGTGCGGAAGCTACATTTGGCATTTCCATTATATCTTACTATATCTTCAGTGGAAACTGGGGAGAGTTTGTACCAACTTCTCATCTACAGGGACCTTCTGAGATTGCCTGGTTCACTCAGGTGTGCTTAGCTCTGCCTTTGCACCCGGGGCCGCGAGCCTGTGCCCCTTGATGGGTGTTCTGGGGTGTTCCCGCTTCCTCTCTAGGGTCACGTCTCGAGAGGTTTCAGGGACAACTAAACATTTTTTTTTCTGTTGCTCAGGAGAGTATTGACGAGTCTTTCATAAAAGAAGCTGTTTTAACCCGATTAGGCGATGAGAGTATAGATGTTGTCTTGTCAGCTGTGAACGCTTTTGAGGTGAGTGACCTCGTTTTGAAATGCACGTTTTGTCTGTGTTTTCTTACCCTTTCTCACATGATGCTCTGCTCTTGGCAGGAACGTATGGGGAAATTATTCTCCTGTGGGAAGTTTGTTCTCCTGAGAGCACAGACTTAAGCCTGGTTGGGGAGAGCTCATGGGAGTAATTGGACTGCACAGTTTTATGCATTTGGAAATTCTTTCAAGAAGGAAAAGTACACTGAATTTTTATTAAGAGTGAATTCCTGGGGGTCGTGGAAAATTGGCCCATGAACGCCACTTTTGAGAAGTCACTCTCAAACTTAGATGATACTAGGGTTCTTGGGAGATACATTCTTCATAATTCATAACTTCTTAAGTTTTGTTTAACAAGCACCGTATGTATTTGAAGCAAGTAAAAATTATTTATGGTTTTTTTTTTCCTCTAGGTTTTCAAACAACACTTCAGTTCAGAAGTGACAGTTTCAAATCTTCTGAATCTTTTTCGAAGGGCAGAACTTTCAAAAAATAGGGGATGGTACGTATTCACTTACACGATACATGGGTGAGATTCTTGTATCAAGCTCACTTGTATTTGGGTTTGCTTGGGTTCACGCACTGTTCTCTGTGTTTGAGACTTTCCTTAATGCAGCGGAAAGAGAAGTATAATGTGTGACGTGTTGCTGAGATCTGGGAAGTAGGGTGGTAAGGAGCTTTAGTTTTGTACTTTGCATAGTTCTGTGTGTTTGATTTTTTATGAGTGTAGTATGTTACTTTATAATTAACAACAAATAGGAATATATTAAACAAATACAAAATGAGCTTAGAGGTACATGGTTCCCCCTGTAGTATTTGCTGAGCTTCTGTCATTTCATTTTGACACCAGGGCTTTTGCATGGAAAAACGACTGAGCTCCTCGGAAGCTGAGGGCGTGTCGTAGGTTTTTGTAGCCTGTTTAGTTCTTAGCGCACAGTGTGTGCTCGGATAGTATTTTTTGACTTGTAAGTGAATCTCTGATTTCTAGTGGACTTGAGACATATAGTGTAATAGTATGTTTAACGTTGTAGTTAACCTAATGATTTCTTTAAAAAAAAGATTTGACAGAGTTCATTTAAGATTACTGTCCCAGACTTGCAGATGTAGTAAACAGTCTTATGGTTACTGGGGAAAGGGGGTGGGAAGGGATTAAATTTTGGAGTTTGAGATTTGCAAATGTTAGCCACTATATATAAAAATAGATTTTTAAAAAAAGTTCTGTATAGCACAGGGAACTATGTTCAATATCTTGTGATAACCTTTAATGGAAAATAATGTGAAAACAAATATATGCTATGTATGACTAGGACATTGTGCTGTACACCAGAAATTGACACGTCGTAACTGACTGTACTCCAATTAAAAAAAAAAGATTATTGTCCCAAATAATTCCTTTATGCATGGATTTGGGCGGAGGAGGGGGTGGATTAGGTTGGTTGGTTTAATGGAGATACTGGGGACTGAACCCAGGACCTCATGCATGCCAAGCACACGCTCTATCACTGAGCTATATCCTTTCCCCTTAGCATGGATTTTAAGTGATGTCTTGGTATTTGTGAGTAATGGGTTTGGTAAAGAGACCAGGATGATTCTTTGCTGAACTCAAGTCTCTAATGTGTCTCTCAACTGAATTGTGCTTCCGTATCTTTTAGGTACAAGGTACTCGAGATAGCAGCAGGCATACTGACTAGAGAAGAGGTCCTGAGAGGGAATGGTCAGCTGTCAGATCAGGTGGTGGTGCATCTGCTGCCGTTTATGGTCATCGCCAGTGACGATGCGGAGTCCCCTGAGGTGAAAATGGCGGTCTATTTGTCGAAGTCAGGAATTTGCTCTTTGCACCCTGTATTAAGGGGCTGGAGAGAAGGTAAGAAATGCAGTTGTTTTTTAGAAAAGGTGAACAGGTGCCCAAAAAAAAAAAAGATAAGTGCAGGTAAAACTTGGCTGTAACTGTTACATGCTAGCAAGACTGTTTAAAATTTTTGCTAAGATGAAAAGGACATAGTGAAAAGGAAGCTGGCCCACTGAACTGGATGAAAGGAAAAACAGACAGCAGACCTTCGTAGGAAAATTGTAAACCTTTTGCCTGAATTCCTTGCTCTGTGTGATCTTTAGGTGAGTGTTGGTGACGTAAGTGCCCTCTGGTGTTCAAGTCTTTTTTTTTTTTTTTAAACAGCTCTTGAAAATGTGATTAAAAGCACAAAGCCAGGAGAACTAATTGGTGCAGCAAATCAGAAGATGATTGAGTTGCTGGCTGACAACATAAAGTCAGGGGACCCCTCTTCCATGTTAAAGATGGTGGGTGTGCAGCCAAGTCCACGCCACCCCCTGGACTTCCTTCTCCCCGTCTCCCTGGATTCTCAGTGTCTGCTTTACTAAAGCCTTTTTTTAAATAACTTTTCCATTCTTGAGTATGTTGTTTTGTTTTAAAAATATATAATGTTATTTAGTATATTTTGCAGATCATCTAAAATTCGTAACATTTTGTATCATTTATTTCATTGTGGTTGTATATTGGAGAAGGACTCCAATATCATGTACTTTTTAACCGTTTTTTCCTCGTTTAAAATGGTAAAGTCACATTTGTTTGTTAAAATAACAATCTAAAAGAGGTGAAATTTTCTTTCCCTTTACTAAATAAACCTTTCAGAGGTATTAGATGTAAAAACATCTAGTTGGCAAGTACAGTGATGTTCACTGTTAATTTCTGAAATTATTTATTTTTATAATTACTCAGAAATCAAGGCTTACTACTTTTTTAAGACTTTATATTTATCATCTCACTCTAAACATGAGATACAGGATACCTAGAGAAGCAGAAGTAGAGAAAATTGTTTATGTGCAAACCGAGAGCTACCAATAACGGAGTATGTTTATTTCCCGAGGTGGAGGATTTAATAAGCATTGGAGAAAAGGAGCCCTGTAGCCCGAAGCAGAAAGTGACCTTCCACGTGGTCCTGGCTGTGCTTGTTTCTTGCTGTTCATCCTTAAAAGAAACTCACTTTCCATTTGCGACAAGAGTCTTCAGTTTGTTACAGAAAAAAATAAAGCAGCTGGAAGGTGTCATTACTACAGTGGTAAGGAGCTGCAGAGTCTGGGAGGCTGAGCGTGGAGCAGAGTGACAGCCTGGCCTGTGGGTCGCAGCAGAACTGAAAATCGGAGGCCGAGGTGCTGCGTCTTAGGATCCTAGGGGTGAGGGGTGAGGCAGCTTGGGCGGCAGCAGACAGGGAGTTAGTGCTCTCTCCCTTTTGCAGAAAGTGTCCCTGAACCGCGGACTTTCAGGGTTGCGGTGTTCTGTGTCTGATGGCTGACTCTCCCCGAACCATCCTCACTGGGTGATGATCCGAGCTGTACTCAGCTGCCTCTGGGGTGAGGCGCTCGCTGGATGTGTTTGTACTGAACAAAGTACTGTTCCATTCTTTTGTTTACGAGGATAGATCTTTTGTGTTACTTTAGTATCACACAGACTTGGGCTTCGCCAGCCTGCTGTTGTCTCTGACAGTACTGCCAAGGCACGTGTGTCGTGTGTTGATACTTTTATCTGATACCACACCTTGAGGTTGTCGATGGTTTCTTCTAGTATCTGCCATATAGTAGTGTTTTGTTTTTGTACGCCCTCCAGAATTCAGAGGGGTCCTTGATATGGGGGCTGCTAAACTGATCACATCTTGTTCACATTCACATGTGCCCTCAGGATTTTGTAAGTTCTGGTCATAGCCGTTGTCAGCTAAATTGATGTGACTCTTCATATTTAAAAAGTAGCCCAGATGGGCCCCTCTGAGCTTCTCTGTATCTCTGTGACAGTGTGAGCCGGGCTGTCTTTGGTCTCGGCATTGCAGTGCGGACACGTTGGGGGTTGTTTGTGTGCGCGGACAGCGGGTCGCTTTACGTACGACAGGCTTCCTGAGAGGCTCGAGCATCTTCCCGGCTGTTGCAGCACACGAGCCAGGAAACCCCTCACCAGAGACTGTCTTAGGGGTCTGGCTTTGGATCGTTTTACTTCCAGGTCACTGCTCTGCACTCACCTTTACGGAGTTGGTCTGTCATTTTCCTGCCCCGTTTCCCATGCTACCTCCTGGCGTTTGTAGTATGATTTCTAAACACCTGAACGTCTTGCTTCTTGTTTGGAATCATCTGCAGGGTTGGGGCTCTCACCCTGGGCCCTCTTCAGATTAGCAATGCGAGTGTACAGTGAGAACAGTCCTGTTAACGATCTCCTGGAAACCCCACCCTTTATCTTTCTGTTTAGAAACATGCCTATTTATTTCCACCTTTTACTTGATCAGCATAATTTATATGAATAAGGTTTGTCTTCAGGGGTGGTGTTTTAAGAAAACATAGGTAAAATCAAGCCACAGTTAACTTGTTTGTGTCTTTTCTCGAGAATAGTGATGATTAGACCTCGTTAAGAATCTGATTAAAACTGTTAATCCTCTCCCCACCTCAGTGCACGTGTGGACACAATTTTGCCCGTGACCCAGTGGTACATCCGCTGGTCTGTCTGTATAACCATGTTCAGGGCCCCGTTAAACGTGCACTGGTTTTGCTCCTTTTAACATTTCAGGAGATCCCCTCGGAGTGGCATCCGGAGCTGATGAGGGACAGAGGGATACCCCTGGAGCTGTGGGCACATTACGTGGAACAGCTTAGAGCTGCTCAGAGCATGGCCGTGGAGGACGCAGTTTTACTCGTGTTTTCACTGAAAAATTTTATTCACGCGCTCAAGCGTCCTAAGTCATTTCCTGAAGGTAGGCGAGCTGGGGGTCCTCGATGGTGGTGTTCTGAGAACCGACTGCTGACTTCATGGCTGTCTTGTCTTGAGTGCAAGGCTCCCGGCCGTGTGTCCCCGCGGCTCACGCACCGCGTCTCCTTTCCTCCCCGTCCCGTAGGCGGCGCCTGGTGGAACCCCGAGCGGCTGCAGGAGGACTGCCGAGGCTACCTGCGCCTGCTGCTCGGGCTCTTCGAGGTGGTGCTCGGTGCTGCCGACGCCGCGCACTTCCGCGTCCTGATGAAGCTTTTTGTAAAGGTACTGGCGCGTCTTCTTCAGGCGTGCTCTTCCCTTTAAGAAGGTGTCATGGATCAGTTTAGCTGGGAAGTTCTTAATGACAGTGAAAGTACTCTCAGCAGTGGAGAGCGTGAAGATAAACGCAGGCCCTGTGAAGCGGCGCTGAGTCCTGACGCCGGTCGGGCCTGGTCAGCCGTTTGCTAGTCACAGCGGGCCCGTCCGTTGGGTTGACTCCTGCCCTCACCGGCAGGAAACTGATGCTCAGAGAAGCAGTTTAGGACATGTGGAGTCACTCGGCTAAGAGCTTTGGTCGCAGCGCCGCGCCCTCCGTCGGCCAGGACTGGGGTCGGTTCTCTGTCCTGGTCCTACCTGCCCTCTGCGGCATTTACCCTGACGTCGCTCGTGCTGTCCCTCGAGGACTTTCTTAGTGGGGCTTCCCCCACGCCACTGCTGTCTCGCTTTTTCTGCGTAGTGACCTCGCTTTTCCTGCTGTTGTCCGGTGTGTTCGGGTGCAGAGTCCTAGTGAGTCCACTGGACGCCAGTCTCTGCCTTGTGTTGTGTCCTTCCCAGTTCACACGCCAAGTGTGGAGGAACTGAGTGACTCAGCAAAGGAAAGCGTTGCAATGAATGGCGTGTTTCCTGTGGCTAACACAGTAGTGAAAGAGGATTTGGAACCAACTTAATTTGAGTAAGAATTAAACTTCACTGTCTCTTTTTTGTTTTAATGTAGGTGCATCTGGAAGACATTTCCCAGTTCTTCAGGTTCCTTTCTGTTTTATGGACCTACGGCTCCAGCCTTGCAGACCCGCTGAGCTGCAAAGTGACGGCTGCACTGCAGACCCAAGCCCTGTACGTCGGCCGCGTGCTGCTGTCCTCTCAGGAGGCGCCGTGCCGCCACCAGCTGGCGTCCGCGTCGTCGCCAGGTACTGCGTGTGGCGCCGTCACCTTCTGTCACCGCCGTGTGACGGTTGTAGTTTAGAGAATTTCTTTTTTTTTTATTAATACTGAGTGTGCTGTCTCTGTACGAGTGTGTGTATGCATGTATGTGTGTATGTGTAGGTGGTTTCTGGTTACTTCTAAGCTTGTTTTTAGGTTTTAAATGTCAGTTGTAGAAACTCACTGAGACAGACAATAAAAAAGGCAGGTGACTGATCACAGGCTTTCAGTATCCAGCTGTCCGTGTTCTCAGCTCCAGCAGGAGCGGGACCATCTAGGGAAGCCAGACCACATAATACAACTCAGTGTCCAGCTGCTGCTTGTAAAGCGGGCCTCTGTTCAGACCGCCCTCCTGGGTTTGTCTCTCACCACGTGTAAGACATTTTCAGGCTAGGCACTCACTAATGAAATTCCCCAAAATAAAATTTCTGTTTTCTATAAAGTGAAATTTTGCCTTTTGCAAGAGATGCAGAATTTCATGAAGTTGATGACTGTGACACTGCAGAGTGGCTTGACCTAGAAAGCGGGTGACAGATGAGAGGGCCTGGCAGAATTACACCTGTGGGGGTCGAAGGTGACAGCCTTGCTGAGGATGACGGGTCATTTAGGTTCCGGTGGAGTAAGTGGCCCATGGGAAACCTGGAGGTGTTCTTGCTTGATTTTTTTAATTCCAAAATCACTCTTTCTAAATGGTCTATGAATGGTTATACATTTTTCCCAGAATAATTTCTCAATGTTTATCATTTATTAGCTCCTTGAAAGAACATGTTATCACAGTTGTAACCAAAATTTTGTTATATATGAGGTAAAACAGACACACAGTTTCAAGTTTTACTTACAAAATAAAATCCCATGAGTGTAGTTCTTCCCCCACTACTTACTATAAAATTGCAGCCTCTACTTGAGGTGGATTTACTTTTACGGTTTTTTTCAAGTGTTTTGGATGAGAACTTCCTGGGCATTTTTAAACTTTTTCAGTTAATACACTATAAACGTCTGTCTGTATTAACAAGCGTAGACTTTTATCTTTCTTTTATATGTCTGAAGAGTATTCCATCCTATGGAGATAGCATAATTTATTAATAGTTATCTGCTGGTAAACTTGTGAGTTTTCAGAAAGATCATAACTGTTTCGATTTCTAACTGGGTGTGTAATGTCTGCTGTGCTTTGGCATCAAAGGCGGTGGCTCCTGAGGAGGCTGTGTCCCGCGGTCTGTGAACAGCAGGGCCGGGGGCCTGACTCCCCTGGGGTTGCCGCAGCCTGGGCCCCCCCCCCCCGCCCCCGCTGCCTGCCTTCCGTCACCTGCCCCTTCCCGAAGCGCTCCGGCGTTTATGCTGCGCAGCCCTGGCACAGTCCTCCGCTGAGTGCAGGGGAGGCACCGTGCTCTCCTCGAAGCTCAGGTCCCCCAGGGCCTCGCTCGTCACGCCTGTCCCAGAGCCTCCGCGCCGCGGGAGTGCTGGCTGCTGTGTGTGTTCATAGATTTACCAAAGACAGTGTGCTAGTCAGAAGGGGGGGGGGGCGTTGCAATATTACAATTACGCGATTTAGTTCTGTCAGTGGCTTGGGACTCCAACCATCATTTCACGTTTCTGTGCAAATACGTCCCCCAGCTCGGGCTGGCATACGGCGCATCCTCGCTAAATGAGTAAGCGTCTGACACAAGCTGGGGCTCCCGTTGGTTTGCTGTGCCTTATCGGTGTAGTGAGCTTACTTGCGTGTTCAAGAGCAGAACTCAAGTATGGTTTCCAGCTTTTATATAAAATACGCTATTTTAAATCAAAGTAAATTTGTTGGTAGAATGAAGTCACACAGATTTTTAAATGGAAAGACCTTCCTAAAAGCTGATTACTTTTATAATGTAGCTTTGACTTATCTTGAGTTCTAGTACCGTATGTGAACATGGTAACCATTGTAGTTAGTACTTTGAATTTGTTTCTGAATTTGTATTTTTCTGGAAGCCCTGCCCCACCTTACTGGGAATTTTAGCAAATAGATATCTTGATCTGAAACTCCCCTTTGTCTGAATTCAGCTTTCCGGCTGTTTACTTGTGGCTTTATTTTATAAATTAATGTGATGGAGACCAGGAAGGACTTCCCAGCTTTCCCATGACCGTGTATGTGTATGAAAGCTTGTCACACTCTGTCTTAGCATTCCAGAAGTAGTATGTGTGGAGCAGATCTTTTATAGTAAGGGGAAAGTCACCAGAATGTGCCCCAGTAAGTGGTATGGGATAGAGCGTAAGTAACTAATTGCCATAAAAGGAGTTGGGCGCCTCTTTATCCCAGAGATTTCTTTTAAAAAACCTCTGAATCAGTGATTACACAGATGCATTCTACCAGATCCCTGACGCAGGTAATCTCAGTGCTGTTGAACAGGCAGGGCATAGAGCGGAGGAACGTAACTCATAGGACCAGCGTAACTCTGAAAACTGACACTGCTTACAGACAGAAAGCCATGACTGCTTTGAATAATAATGCAAAAATTCTAAATAGAATATTTGCTGGGTCCATTAGCATTATTTTAGAAAACAAACATTTTCCCAGATAGAGCTCATTCCAACAATACAAAATTATTTCAGAATAAGGAACTCTGTTAATGTAATTGATCCTATCACTGTTAAAGGAGGAAACTTTACCATCGTGTCCAGAGGTCTGAAAGGGCGTTAGCTAAAGATCAGTAATAAATCGTAATTAAGTGACAGCAAAACTGGAGTAACGCGGTGGCCATACTTCTCAAGTCAAAAGGTAGTATTTTCTGTGCGTTTGCGTGAACAAGCATTCCTGTTAAAGTCATCACCGTTACTGAACTTGGTTCTGGAAGCACTAGTTGACAGAAATAGCTAAGTTTCAGATACTGATGGGACGTGTGAAATGATAAAGCTGACGTCCCAGACCTGTGGGGTTCTTGGGTGGATTGTTAAACAGGACACACCTGGCTAGCCTTTTGGAAACATTTTAAAAGTTTGACTCCAACATTATTTCTTAGAAATTCCACCTGAAGTAAAGACTTCACATTAAGAAGGTTAGCTCTAGTGTTAGAAGAAAACATGGAGTACATACGGTCTCTCTCTAACTACAGAGGCAGGTGCTTGAAACGTTCACTTAGAGTGGGGAGGGCCTTTCTAAGCAAATACGGAACTAGAAGAAAAATTTTTCTATAAAGCTATAAAGTTTGCACAGCAAAAGGTAAAGTGAAAATATACATCAGTTCAGGACAAAATATTTGCAAAACAAAATGCACAAATGGGTCAATTCCTTTGCACACTTGTGCGAGGATGTATGTACAATGGTGTTTGTGGCAGCATTTGTAATGTGAAAAGAGTAGGAACAATCTCAACTTTTACCAGTCAGCAACTGGTCTAAAAAAGCTTGGAAAATACACATGGAAATCTGTGTACAATTTTAAAAGGATACTGTAGGTATGTGTGTACTTTCACGGAAAACACTTGCAGCAGACGTTGAGCTGTGGCGCCGGGCGGCGCAGAACAGGGTGTGAATACTGTACCTCATCTGTGTTTTCAGGAGGACGTGCCAGCGGATGCCTGACGTTTCTCTAGAACAGCAGACAAAATTAAACAGCGACTGGTCTTTAGAGAGGGAGTTTGGGTTGGGAGGAAGGCTGTCCATCGTGCCCCCCTTTGGTACTATTTAAATTTTGTAGTCGTTCAGTTTTTAAGTTGTTACATACACGTTTTTCCCTTTGGTTTAGTGGTGCCGTCTCTCCTCGTTAGTCTGGGGAGCCCCGTGAAAGAGGTCCGGAGGGCTGCCGCGCTCTGCCTGCAGGCCCTTGGCGGAGCGGCCTCCCACTTCCCCCTGCTGGTAGAGCACTTGGTTGCGAAAGCGGAGGAGACCACCTCAGACGCCACCTACGTTGTTCAGGTAGACTCGTTCGCAGAGGAGATGGAGGCTCGCTAGCCTCTTCTCCTTTCCTGGCCTTCTGCTTGTAGGGATTCCGGTGACTACGCCATCAAGTTTAGAAACTGCTGTGTCAGCGTCTGCACGTCTTTCTCCCCCTGTTTTCTTTCCTTTTTAATTTTTTTAAATTAAAAAGAATTTTTAAGCGGCAGTTACCTTTTATGTATTTACTTATTGGGGGATTAAGTTTGCTTGTTTAACGGAGGGACTGGGGATTGACCCTGGGCCCTGCGTGCTAAGCACACGCCCCACCACTGAGCTGTGCCCTCCCCCCAGCCCGTGTTAGAAAGACAGTACCACGTTTCATTTCTGCTCCTTGTCCACCGGCTGAGAGGGCAGCGTGGAGCTTTTGATAGTAAGCTAGCCGGTGGGTGGTTCTCCGCTTTCTGCTAAGGCTTCAGGGGAGGTGAAAAATCACGAGTGGCGTCGCATCGCGTGGGAGAGAACCCTCAGTCAGTAGTACCCGTGGCCTCGGTGGCTCCTTGGCTTTTTTGTTTGTTTTTTTTAAATCCAGTTTCCTTTTCTGTATCCTAGGATTTGGCTACTTTATTTGAGGAGCTACAGAGAGAAAAGAAAGTGAAATCTCATCAGAAGTTGTCTGAAACTTTGAAAAACTTACTTAATTGCATATATAGTTGCCCATCGTACGTTGGAAAAGAATTGATGAAGGTGCTTCGGGAAGTCAACAGTGAGGTATGCCCGTTCCGCGCGGTGTCACTGAAGGCTTGCTGCCACTCACATAAGCAGGATGCAGTGGGAGCTACGTGTCCACACAGGAGCATTTTCTTACTGATTGGGGGCGGGGGAGAAAAATACACAGGATACAAGAGGCAAGAATCAGTGAGTTTCTTTCCATTTTGAAATCGTGTGTCATCCCATCTAATCGTGGACTTGATTTTATGAATTTAAAAGTCACATGGGGAAGAACACGGATGACGTGCTGCTGAAAACCCGTCAGGGTGTGTTTGTTCTCCAGGTGAAAACCCTCCTCGAGGTGATAGATTTGGACATAAAGGCTTGTGTACATCCCAGGATCACTCACTTTATTTTAAAACGTATGTCAGACGTTTTTCTGGGGGGAGCGTCTGTAGCTTTCATTAAGTTGTCGAGGAAGCCTGTGACACAGAGGAGACTTGGTGGTGTGACAGTGTGTGCTCATAAGCAGAGAAAAAATGCTCTTGGTCCTCGTGTTCCAAAAATGCCTGTGTACTTTACCATCCTTGGATGGACTGCAACTTGGGGAACAAAGGGGGGTAAAACGGAGTAAAAGCCATTTGCCTCCACTGCCGTGGTGTGCTCGAACAGATAGCCTTTGTCAGCTCCGGTCGTCCCCGCTAGGGTTGAAACTGGGAGTTGACCATCTTGTTCTGCAAAGGACCAGACGGTGACTGTTTTAGGTTCTGTGGGCTGCAGTCTGCAGGGCACTCAGGTCTGCCATCGTATTGGGAAAGCAGCCCCCGACAGTACGTAGACAGTGAGCGTGCCTGTGTTTGAGGAAGCAAAACTGCCAAACCCAGGCGGCCCTCGGGATTTGGTCTGCAAGCCATAATTTGCTGCTCCTCGTTTCGTTGTTAAAAGACTTCACAGACATAATTTGAATTAGTATTAATTATGCCAAGTTGGAAACATTGGTTGAGGAAGTGTGCAGCATTTTAGAAAAGCTAAAATTTATTTCTTTTGTGTGAAACTTGAAGTTTGTATTTCCTGTTTTCACAAAGTCAGGATGCTCGCAGATCGTTTCTCCTGTCATTTTGGAAGAGTTTAGAGCTTTTGCCCGTTGCAGACTGAGCTGTCAGAGGGGACCTGGGTGTCCGGCTTGGATGAATAGCCGTCTTGGTGTCTGGGAGGTCGTCATTTTGGGCTTTTTCCTCAGGCTGGGCTCTCAGTCTTGCAGCGTGGTATCTTTGGGTGTCTTTGTACAGCACGAGAAGCTTTCATCAGTATAGATAACTGTTTACTAATGAGTTTTCCAAACTTTAGACAGTGCTTTCTCAGCTGTTGCCTATGATCGAACAACTACTAGACAAGATCCAGAAGGAGCCCACAGCCGTCCTGAAAGACGAGGCCATTGCTCTGCACCTCTCTCTGGGAAAATACAACGAATACTCAGCTTCCCTTTTACACAAGGACCCGAAGAGTCTCGATATATTCATAAAAGCTGTGCACACAACAAAGGAGCTTTACGCAGGAATGCCAGCCGTTCGGATTACAGCTCTTGGAAAGGTCAGTGACTTCTTTCAGAAACTAAAGCGTGTTCAAGCTTTTAAAAACTTGTACTGATTTACTTGGAGAAGATCATGGACTGGGTATGTTTTAAAGGAATAATATGGTATATCTGACCCATTTCGCAGAACTGAATGATGTACATGAGTCACTGAAACTGACAAGCTGACGAACAGTTTCACGCCGTAAGAGGGACAGACAGGAAGACTGTTCTGGAATTCACGTGTATTCACTGAGCTCAGTTGCCCTTTTTCTGCCTCTAGATTACGAAGCCGTTTTTTGCAGCTGTATCAGATGAAAGGGTTCAACAGAAGCTTCTTTGCGTGTTGTTCGATTTACTGGTGAACTGCAAAGACGCACGCTGTGCTCAGACTGTTAGCAGTGTTTTTAAAGGGGTAAGTTGTGAGCTTTCTGTCATTTGTTTACTCATGTTCGTTCTCTTCCAGGTAACACTGTGTGCAAGCATCCTCCATTTAATAGTGCTTTTAGGAAGTCAGATGTCCCCAGTAGCCAGAATCGTAGAAACGCAGGTCGCAGAGAAGTGCAGAATTGAAGTTACAAGTCTTCACCATTATCTTTATCGTAGGAAACATCTGTCGTTTTGAACAGGCAGGGTGTGTGGGAGGGTCTGCCTCTCATGTAGGGAGTAGGAATGCGTGGTGCCTGCCGTCCAGTTGGGCAACAGACTCTGCTGCTTAATCTGAGCAGTCGTGGAATGACTTAACCGGGCGGAATGGAGGTGCCGCTCGTTGGTCTGCGTGCGTATTGAACCTGGCTGTAGAGGGTGACCGCCTCGTTACTCTGCTTTGTTCTGTTACGTTTCTAGGAAAACGCTTCCACAAAAACAGGTAATTGTGTGGTGAAGTTCTGGTATTCAGGTTCCGCAGGTCTCAGAATTTTAGCGTCTGTACTTAGGTGTCTGAGATAAGTGACACAAAGCAGGGTGCAGAGCAGCAGGGTGTGTGACATGCTTCTGCCTGCACGTGTGTGAGCTTCATCTTTTCTTACCCTGCCCCCACCTGACCTGCACGTGCCAGCTTCACCCCCTGTTGGACACACAGCACCTGGTCTGCTACTGCTGTTTTGAACACCTTCCCTCATGCTTATTTACTAAGTTTTCTTGTGAAGCACATTTTTTATTGTTTTTGTTACCAAGAAGAGCCTTTTACAGAATAAAGATACTAAAATTATATAATACTTGCAGTGTTCCCGATCCTTATTTCTGTTCTTACTATTTTTATATATGTAAACGTTAAAATTTGGAATATTCATGTCTGCAGACTGCTCTCCTCCCTTCTGTCTCCTTTTATCCTAAAGATGAGACATCCACTCTGCGAGTCTGGCAGGGGCTCAGTTCCACTTTGTTCTAACTTTCCTTTAATTTGAATTATCGCAGGTAGCCTTTAATTCCTCTGAAACTTACCTTGCTGTCACGTAGTAAGCGGGAGTCTAGGTTGCTGGCCCTTCCATTCTTCAGCTCCTACACTCAGGCTTAAGACCATCCTCTTGTTTCTCGTGGCCCTGGCATGCACCTGAAGTGCACCCCAGATCCGTTACGGTCTTAGCTGTATTTGGTTTCAGTTATCGTAGTTTTTCTTACCCCTTTCTCTCTGACTTTCCAGATTTTTAACTTCATGCTTTTGACTTTTTCTCCCTGATAAACTTTGGAAAAACACTGTCAGGGTAGAAAGATTACCAATAAAATTTTGAATGGAAACAGTTTAATTTGGGAAGTAAAATCATACATTATCAAGAGTCTTTCTTTTTCAGGAAGATGATAGTACGTTCATTTCAGTCTTTTTCTTAAATCCTTCACAAAAATTTTAAATTTTACTTATATTTGGATTCATTTATTTCTCAAGATAAGAATCAATAAATACCTTTAATCTTTCTCCTGACGGAAATATGTGTATTTAGGCAGTTAGCTTCCGTGTCCCTCTCGTGGCACGAGAAGATCTCACACGCTGTCAGCGGACGCCTCGCTGGCGCTGCTTCTGTAGCTCCGCTGTGGGCTCGCTCTGGCGGCTTCACCCTCGGGAGTGTTCAGACCATCCAGGGGTGTCTGAATTCTGTTACACGTTTCATCCCGATAGAGCTGTTGGTATGTGGGAAATTTCCAGAAGAATATGTGAGCAGTTGTCAGCGGTGTTTGCCTTTGGGGATCAGTCTGGCCCTCGCATCGCAGGGAGGCAGAATATGTTTTCACTGCATCTCTCCAAAGTGACTGCTCTGATTGTACCCCGTGGAATTCTGTCATCAGCCTTCTTCCTGTTTCAGATTTCCGTTAATGCTGAACAAGTCAGAATAGAACTGGAGCCACCAGATAAAACGAAGCCCTTGGGCACGATCCAGCAAGCAAGGAGGCAGAAGATGCAGCAGAAGTAAGAGCCCCGAGCGCAGGGAGGGCCTGCGGCTCCCCCCCCCCCCCCCCGAGCATCATGGAACTGCTGTGACTTTCCGATGCCCGTCAGCTTGGCGTAATCGGGTGCGATGATTTTTCCTTAGCATCGATAGCGTTTGCTTTTCTAACTGTTTGTCGTGTGTGTTCCCCAGAAAATCACAGGATCTGGAATCTGGTCAGGACGTTGGAGGTTCTTACTGGCAAAGAGTAACTCTCATCCTGGAATTACTGCAGCACAAGAAGAAGCTCAGGAGCCCTCAGTTGCTGGTCCCGGCTCTCTTCAGCCTGCTGTCGAGGTAACGCCCGGCCTCCAGCCTGGCAGGGAGTGAGGCTCTGACTCTTGCCCGTCTTGCTTATTCAGCGCTCTGCAAGGCAAAGCGCGTGAAGGCTGCGGCTGAAGGATGTACAGAAGGCTATGGTGACGCACTGCCAGTGCCTGAGCCTGACCTTCACCCCGCGGCCCCGCGGCCCGCGGCCCCGCGCCCCTGCTTGCCTTCTTGGCTTCCAGTCCCACGTCCCTGGGACGGCATTGCTTGTATTTGTTAAACAGGGGACACCGGCTGCGTTTTTTGGGTGCGTGTGGTTAGATCGCTGTAGTGTCTGTGCTGAATTGTGGGTGTGAGCTCTCGACCAGAAGGGAAAAGGTTGTCCCGGCTGTCCTAGGAGGTTCAGAACAAGGCGATGAGCGTGCAGGCGGGGGGTGGTTGTCGTAAGCGTCCGCCTGCAGGAGGAAACTAGACTCACACCGTGCTTGTAGACTCGGTGGTTAATGTTCGTAGTGTAGTTTCCCTTTCTGAACGTGTGCTCTGGACAGTTGGGCATCAGTGCAGCGCTGACCTTCTGCGTCTCTCTCACCACCCATCCCTCCTCCCTGGGCGTCCTGAAGGAGCTTGGAGCCTTTGCCGCTGGAGCAGGGCAGCATGGAGTACACCAGACAGCTAATTCTGAGTTGCTTGCTCAGCATCTGCCAGAAGCTCTCTCCAGATGGCGGCAGGATACCCACAGGTGTGTGCTGTGTGGGAAGGAGGGCGGGGAGGGTGGTCTGCTTGAGGGGGGTCGTGCCACCCACTTGGGGTTTTTCTTTCTCACCCTGCAGATGTTCTTGACGAGGAGAAGTTCAACGTGGAGTTGATAGTTCAGTGCATCCGCCTCTCCGAGATGCCTCAGACCCACCACCAGGCCCTCTTACTTCTGGGCGCTGTCGCTGGGATATTTCCTGTGAGTGCCGGTCGCTCTGAGTACTCGGGCAGGGGTTCCGGCGTCTCTTCTGTGGGGACCCACCGGCGTGCACTGCTTTGAATTCAGTGGTGGTTGGGATCTTCCAGCGCTGGGACCTGTCAGCCCTGCCTCTTCAGTGGCCGAGACTGTGAGCTGGTTGGTCTTGCTAAGCTTTGGTGCCCCTTTTTGTAAAGTGCAGAATAACAGCGACCTTCATAGGGCTGCAGTGAGGGTTCCTGGCTAGCTTCTAGCACAGTGCCTGGGGCAGGGTCACTCCCACACGTGGGGCTGTGCTGTGCTGTCTGGAAAGACTCCCGTGACTCCTCAGGTAATCCTCACACGGCTTTCAACCAGTGATTTAAGAAAATTAATGTGGTGACACACTACCGCTGTTAAAGAAAAGCCGTGTCCCTTACAGAAGTGTGTCATCTGAAGATGTTTTGAAGAGGTTGGGATTACTTTCACGCTGGGGAATCAGCCACCCCCATGAGCACAAAGGGCTTGTCTTCTGATCCGCTGCGGCCATGTGTGGGAGGTCTCATCTGGGCGGGGCTTTTCCCTTGGGATACAGTCAGTGGCTCTCACAGGGTTGGTAATCCAGTAACAGTTAAGAATGGCTGATATTTTTCTTTTGTTTAGCCAACTGTACGTAGTTCATATGCCGTAAACCCCACCCCTTCAGAGTGCAAGGTTCAGCCGTCTTGGTACCTGCACCAGGTCACACGGCCATCACTCCGGGAGCAGCCACTTGTCCCCGGCTCCACCCCTGCCCTGCCCGCCTTCTCTGCTCTGGACGGTCCCTGTAGATGGAACCATACAGTGTGTGGCCTTCCTTGTGTCTGACTTAGTGCACTTTGCACAGTGTTTTCAAGAGTCATCTGTTTTGAAGCTTGAACCCGTGTTCCTCTTACGGCTGTGTGATAACAGCGTTGTGCGCGTGCACCGCGACTTACCTGTTCATTAGTTGATGACATTTCAGTTGTTTGCACTTTTTGGCGATTCTCAGTTACGCTGCTGCGAACACTCGTATGGGAGGTTTTGTGTGAGTGTGTTTCCAGCAGGAGTGGGGCTGCAGGGCCACATGCTGGCTCTGACTTTCTAAGGAACTGTCAGACTGTTTTCCAGAGTGTCCGTGCATCTCGTGCCCACCACGCAGTGTCTGCGGGTGGTGGTTTCTCCTCTCCTCACAGCTGTTACTGTCTTTTTCTTTATATTACAGTCACCCTCGTGGGTGTGAAGCAATGTCTTAAGATTGGGATTTTGAGTTTCCCTGATACTGATGTGGATCAGCTATTCATGTGCTTAATGACCATTTGTTTGTTTTTGGAGAAATGTCTCTGCAAATCCTTTGCCCATTTTTAAATTGGGTCTTTTCTTTTTATTGCTGACCTCTAATGACTTATTGATATTTGATGTGCTTAAAATAGAAAACGCTGAGAAACGTGTTTCCTTTCAGGATAAGGTTCTGCACAACATCATGTCTATTTTTACGTTCATGGGAGCCAACGTCATGCGCCTGGACGACACCTACAGCTTCCAGGTCATTAGCAAGACGGTGAAGATGGTCATCCCGGCGCTCATTCAGGTACGCGGGCTCCCTGCTGTCGTTAGTGTGGTTTAACTTTTACGGTTTTTACACAGTGACATTGAGGTGGTGGTGAATGACACTAAAAGCCTTTCTGAAACGCTCAGGGCTTTGTGCCTCTCAGAGCAGCGAAGCCAAGACACACTCTAGGAGGTAACATCTTTTCCAGAAGTCTCTGAACGTGCGGGCTGGCTCTTCCTGTGACAGTGAACTCGCACTTCCTGTGCGTTGCGGGGCGTGGGCTGAGTTTGAGGGGGCCCTTACGCAGGGCGGGGGCAGGGGGACAGGAGGTTTTGAAGCAGACTTGCTGATGCACACGGCTCAGCAGACATGCACCGCATGCTCGGAGCCCGGCTCCCGGAGCTGAGGGAGGCCTGGTCTCCACCAGGCGGGTCTCCAGAGGGAGTGAAGGACTTGAAGGTGCGAAGCGGCTGCAAGGCTGAGTGAGCGTGCTTCTGCCCGGGGGGCTTCTCCCTGCCCCGCTCTGGTGCTGTCGCTGCTCGTGTCATTGGCCGTGACCACTCCAGGAGCGCCCGTCGGCAGCACCTTGTCCTCTGCGTCTTGGTGTGAGGCTGGTGTTCTGTGTGCAGCAGGTTAGCCCGAGCAGCTCCCGTGTGTAAGGACAGGAACGTACGCCGGCAGAGGAGAGAGATGCAGAGGGGCTCAGGAGGGGGGCGTCCGCGGGGTGGGGACTGCCCGGCTTCGGGAAGCAGCCCTGGAACCTGGTGGGGTGTGCGGGGTGCAAGGGGCCAAGAGCCCAGGCGGGGCTCAGGCATCGGGGTGGCCACTCGGGCGAGCGTCTATGGCGAATGTCTGTGTCTTCCTTCTGCGGTTTGTCCGGGAACTGTTTCTCGAGCACGGAAACAGGAGTGAGACCAGGTGGAGTTCGTTCTGAAGGCAGCAGGTGGGGCAGCCGTCGCCCCTCTGGCGCTGGGCTCCCCAGGGGGCACCGCCTGCTGGCTGGGCCCCCAACGTCACCTCTACGTGTCCCAGCTCAGCCCAGGGGCAGTCTGCACTCCTGGAATACTTGCTGACTGGGTTTATTAAAATTCCCTCCACCGCTCTGGGGCACATCCGAACGCCTCTCCTGTCTGCAGAGAGCCCGTCTCGCGGGGGGTGGTTTGCTTCTGCTCAGCGTCCTGCTTGCCGTCCCACAGTCTGACACTGGAGGCTCCGCAGAGGCCACGAGGAGCGTGGAGGAGATCGTGGTGAAGATCGTCGGCGTGTTTGTGGACGCACTGCCCCACGTCCCGGAGCACAGGCGGCTGCCGGTCCTCGCACAGCTGACTGACACCCTGGGGGCAGAGCGATTCCTCTGGGTTCTTCTCATCCTGCTCTTTGAGCAGTATGTCACCAAAACAGCCCTGGTGGTGGCCGGCGGAGAGAAGGTCAGAACAGGGCGGGCTGGTGGGAGGGAAGTGTTGCTGTTCCAGGTTTCGGGTCACTCTCCGCTGTAAACGGTGGGGGGGGGGTGCTTGATCAGAATTGCTTTCAGACAAGTTTGTGGCCTCCCTTGATGTTGCTGTCAGAGCCCAAGGCCCTCTGAGCACCCTTGGGCCACAGGACTTCTCCTGAGCTGACCTGACGTTTCTAGAAACAGGGCCAGTGCCGTGCTGGGCATTCTGGCTCAGGCTGTGCAGTGATTAAACTGTGTCCCTTGAACGTGGTTTTGAAGGCATTTCAGAGGGAAGGGGAGGAGGGTGGGTGTCACTCAGCTCAGTGAGACACAGGTGACTGAAGAGCACTGCTGAGGGGGGTAGAGCTGCTCGGTCCAGGGCTGTTTTTAAGTGAATCCTTGGGCTTGGGTCTGCGAAGAGACCTAGAACCCACTGCCAGTGAAGCGGCGCTCCGTTCTCCGGATCATCAAGTGCTTTATCCTGGAAGCGGGCCCCATGGTTCTCCCCAGTTGGTTTTTTATGTCAGGAGCTCGTTCACTGATTCCTAAGGCCACACACACAACCGCAGGGACAGCATAGAGCAGCTCTGTGTGCCAAGAACTGTCAAAGCGTCTCCCTTCTCTGTCCTTATTGAGTAACATGAGTAACATGAGCCTGAGTGGTGCAGCTTCTTACCTGCCCTCTTCTCTACGCAGGACGCGGTTCTGGAGGCCGACACTGAGTTTTGGATTTCAGTCTGTTGTGAATTTAGTGTCCAGCATCAGATACAGAGCGTGATGAATGTCCTCCAGTACTTGGTGCAGCTGCCAGAGGACCAGGAAGGTGGGCAACGATCAGGCGGTGGGTACCGTGTAGCCTGGGGCTCCCGCGACGGGTGCAGAGGGCAGTGGGCTCGTGCTCCGGACCCGCAGTGCGTCTTCCGAAGGACTGTGTAGACTGAGTGTCTGGTCTGTAACTTGAGTCTGGTGCAAACCTTCTCGAGTCCTCATGGAAATTAGTAGGGCTTCTGGCCGTTCCTCTCTCCGGCTTTCACACCTCAGTGCCTCATGCTGGTGTGTCGCTGTTGGGGAGCAGGTGTCGGAGTGAATTAGGGAAATGACAGCAGGTTAGCACGACCTGCTGGCTGTGTCGCAGCTTCCTGTTAAACTTGTGCAAAGACAGGGGAGGCTGTGGCTCAGGGGCAGAGCTGAGGTTCAGTCCCCAGTACCTCCACTAAAAAATAAAATAAAAAATTAATTTAGAAATACACAAACCTAATTACCTCCCACCCCCCGCAAAAAATGTGTAAAGATAATTACAAGAAGGAAAAAAACAAGTACCACAGCAGTGGCAACTAGTTACTACAATTTTATCAAGTGGGGGTCTTGAAGAAAACACCGCGGCTCACCCCACCAGTGAAACGCTTAAGAGCAGGTGGACCTGTTACGAGTTTTCTTTGTTCTGTGCCGTCTGGCGCAGAGCGGTGAGGTGCGTCAGAGAGAAGGCTCTAAAGACGCCATGTCGGTGCTCCAGGCAGCGGCCCCTTGCCCCGTCCTCCCGACGCCCGGGTGTAGGGGGGGACCCGGGAGGTGCCTGCGGGGGGTGCTAGTGTCGCTCCCTAGGAAGTGGAGTCCACGTGCCCACCACAGACGCCCCCCGCCGGGGCACCGCACCCCCTTTTATGTTAGGTCCCCTCAGCTGTGGGAGGACGCACGTCCCCAGCTTTGAGAATTAAACGTTGACGCCGAGGGAGGCCCTCCAGTCAGTGGGGCCACGAAAGGGGGTGCCTGGCGGCCTCAGAAGCTGGCTGTGGAGCCGGCACCTGGAGGCCCCCTTTCCCTTGCGTGTCTCGGTCACCCCGCCTTTGGTTTGGTTTGTCTTGCGCGCTCTGTTCCCCAGACTGTTGGGCACTTCCCTGGTACGGGTCCTCCCCCGTCACTAACGTCAAAGGGGAGAAACTGCGTGTGACAGGTGAACAGGCCTCCCCGGAACAACCCGTTCACTGCGCTCGTTGTCTCTGTGGAGCCGGGGACGTGGCTGAGTGAGGCCTCCTGCTCTGCTGCCCTTTTCAGAGACCGCGCCCGCACCAGGCCCCGGCAGGAGTGAGTCCCAGGAGGAGCCGCTGCGCGTTCTGGCCGTGGGCGCACACACCGCCAAGCAGCTGCGACACGTCACCTTCCTGTCCGTGTCCTTCATGGCTCAGCTCCTGGCCTCCAGCAGCTTCCTCAGAAAGGTGAGGTGTTCTTCACGTGTGTTGGTGGTACAGTTTTGCTTTTTCTAAGGGAACTGTGCTTTAAGCTGGTAAAAGTAGCTTGGCAGGTATCTCGTGGAAACCTGAGGCGTGCCTTTAAGAGTAATAGAGAACTGATAGGAGAGACGGCTTGGCATGGCCTCCTGTCGTGCCGTGCCCCCAAACCCCATGGCTCAGTAATTCTGTCCCCGAGCGGCGGCTGCCCACGGGAGTGCACGGCTGTTCTCGACAGCGGTACTCACGGTGGCCTGGGGCTGGCAGCACCCGGTGTCCCTCAGCCGTGGCGCGGGCAGTGTCCGTCATCATAAATGGACATGAGGACACTCAGCCATCTGCAGACTCCCGTCAACGTGACATCAAAGGAAAGAAGCCAGACCCAAAAGAATGCATCCTGTGACTCCAGTCCTGCAAAGTTCAGAAACAGGCAGGCAGGCCTGCAGTTTTGGGGGTAACGGTGGTGTCCGTCTTTGGGCAGGAGGGGGAGGGCCGAGTGTCGAGTGGAGGAGGGAGTCTGCGGTGCTGAGAGCTTTGCTGTTTCTTGACCCGAGTGCGGTGGGCTCTGCGCAGACGCACTGTGCACCTGCTGTCTATGCAGCACTGTGAAGTGGCAGAAAGAGGGGTCTGGACGGCGACCAGGATTCCAGGAAGGCCGTGACGTTCACCTGTACCGCACCTCGCTTGGTGCGTGAGCTGCCGGGAGGGAAATGCTGACAGAGAAGTGACTCTGTGAGCTCAGGACTCTCGGTGGAAGGGCAGCAGCGCTCAGCACGTGGGGGCAGAACTCGGCCTGGGAAGGTGGCTCCTCGGAAGCCTTTGGTTTACGGCAGCCTCAGGATGAGCCCATTACAGCCGGGAGCCAAGCGCCCTCTGTCACTGTCCCATTTGGCCAAAGAAATGAAGAGGGAAGAACTAACAAACGCCCAGCCCTGATGCCGGCCCCACGAGCTCACAGGCGGTCAGCGCGGCTCCCGCGCCACGTCGGGCAGGCGCTCCGGGGCCGGGGGCGGGGGGTGGTGGCGCAGGCTGCACGGCAGCGGGCGCCTACGCGGTCCAGGGGACGCGGTGCTGCGGGCGGGCACCACTGAGCAGCGGGGAGGCAGCTGTGCAGGGTGGAGCTTGGACGGCTTTGTTCACATGTAAACGAGAGCTGAGGTAGATGAAACTGCCTGTGTGAGAAGCAGTGCTTCTCTGAGAAGAAACTAGGGAAACATACCCGGGGGATGGAGGAGAATTTCTTCAAAACAACAACAAAAAGTTTCCGTAAACATGAAAAAACTGCAGGCTGAAAAGCTGCTGCCCTGGGGAAATCAGAAAGCCTCAGTTTCTGTGAGAACAAATGGCAAAGAAATGCATTCACTCGAGGAGTCACAGATGGCCAGTGTGACGAATCAGCCGCCATAGTAGGAAGGGAAATGCAGGTGAAATGAGGTGCCACTGTGGTGTTCATCAAACTGGCAGGAATCCTAAGTGCTCAGGGGTGGCAGGACCAGGGGGACAGTTGTTTGTGGGCGACGTTGGGCAGCGGGAGTCGGGACAGCGTCTTCAGACAGCTCCGGGCACTGGGCAGCGTCCAGGCGTGTTGAAGACGCCCACTTGCTGTGGTCTCGCGGTTCCCCTTTTTCTACAAAACTTGCCAGATGCTCAAGGAGAAACGTGCTTTCTTAGCGCTGTTACTAGAAGAACAAAAGTGGCCATAAACTAAATGTCTACGAACAGAAGTGAACAAAGATGTAAGTTGTGTTGTGTACAGAGGGCGCTGTGTGCGGGTAAACCAGTGGCCCAGAACAACTCAAGTCCAGAGACAGGTCTCAAACCCAGTGTGATCAGGAAGGCGTGTTGTTGGCTGGCGTGTGGTCTCTGACAGCCTTGAATGGCAGGGTCCGGTGTGGGGCCTGGGGTCAGAGGTCGGGGCCTGGGGGGAGCAGCTAGAGTCAGACACTGCTAAGGAAAGATGGGCGCTCCGTAAAGCTGGTGGGTAGAGGAAGGTCATTCGTTTGCTGTATTTTTCTCAGACTTTGTAGTACCTTCCAGGTAGTCTGAGTATCTTAGGATGTGATCAGAGTCGGCGGGAAGCGTGCGAATGAGGGAAGTGGCGTGGGCATGTGTGGTGGGCTGGTCTGAGCCTGGTTACTCTGCGCCGTCGGGAGGCACTGGGAGGTGTGAGCCGAGTGGTCTGGGATGTGTCCCTGCGCTTCCTTCCAGTGAGTCCTTATTACTGGCTTCCGGGCTGTTCTGACGATTCCGTCTCTAAACCCAGGTGGTGGAGAGTGGTGGCCCCCAGGCGCTGGCCGGCCTCGAACAGAGGTACGTTGCTTTCCCTTCTCTAATGTTCACTTGGAGGTGGTTTCACACTGTCAGAGCCGGGGCCCGGCACAGGCCTCTGAGTGCCCCGTGTCCTAGGTTGCTGGAGGCCGTCCTGGGCTACATCGACGCGGTGGCGCAGTCCCTGGAGAGGAACACGGACAAGCTGACGGGCAAGTTCTGGCGAGCCCTCCTCAGCAAGGCCTACGACCTGCTGGACAAGGTGCGCCTCCCCTTCCTGCCTTCTCAGTGCCTTTGCTGCTCTCTGCCGTTGTAACATCATCTAGCAGAAGTTTTAGCTTAAGAGTAAACTTAGCAGTAGCTTTTCTTAATATAATGCAGCTCAAGATTTTTCTCGGAAGAGAATCTCTTGATGACTAGAAATCATTTTCTCTGAAAAACATTTGATTCCACATCAACTGAGAACATGTGCCTCAGTGAATACGACGCTTCGCGTGTTAAGCCGTGTCTGGCTAGACAGCGTCCCGCTGCCTTCAGGTGGGACAAGAGAGAAATCCCCGTGGGGCCTGTGACGTTGGGGTCGCTGGCTCAGGTCTGGCTGAAGGCGCCACGTGGCGTTGAGCGACTCACTTGCTGTCAGCACGCTTTATTACTGCCTTTGTAGCAGCTGTGGTCAGCACTGCCTACCTGAAAGGCCAGTGCAAGAACCAGATGAGGGAAGTGCCTGGAAGGTGCAGCGGGCGGAGGGCTGTCAGCCGTGAGCGAGCGTCCCCCTGCTGTGACTTTCCCCATTTGTTAAATGTAACACTGCCGTGTAGGTCAACGCCCTGCTGCCCACGGAAGCCTTCGTCCCCATGATCCGGGGGCTGCTGGAGAACCCGCTGCCGTCCGTCCGCCGGAAGGCTCTGGACCTCCTGAACAGCAAGCTGCAGCACGGCGCCTCCTGGAAGCGGCAGACGGTGAGTGCTGCCCACGCGGCGGCGGCGGCCCAGAGCCGCCCGGGACTCCCTCGGGTTTCCCCAGGGCTGCAGGCCAGATGAGCGCCCGGCCCTCCGAGTGCGGTGCTGGGCCCCGCGTGTGTTCAGCGTGGGGTGTGAATTCCGACAGGAGAGCCCTTAGGCTACAAGTCCAGCCCGGTGGGGGTCTTGCTTGGTGTGGGCCACATGTTGCCTGAACTTGAGCACAATTCGAACCCCCTCCCACTCTGGACGAGGCAGGGCGCGTTCTGTAAACACAGGCTCGGCCGCAAGCGCGCGCAGCCGCTCACCGGCCACAGAGCAGATGGAGGAGCAGCGGCTTCTGCATGATCGCGAGGCTTAGAGCGTCTCGATCCGAATTCCGTCAAGACCGAGCAGCAGAGGTGGGGTCGGGGTGGGGGGCTCGCGCTCCGCTGGCAGCTGCACTCACTCGGGGTCGTGGCCCCTCCCCAGGTTTGCCGCTTCCTCGAGCTGGTCCCCATCCTCCTGGCCTTCGTGAAGCGCAGAAGAAAGACGCTGGAGGAGCCGCCAGTAAACAGACAGACAGCCCTGTTCTCCCTGAAGCTCCTGTGCAGGAACTTCGGTGCCGAGGACCCACAGCCTTTTGTTGCTGTGCTGAGCGCTGCCGCGAGGCTGACGGCTCCCGAAGCCAGGGAGGAGCGGCACGTCCTGGGCGGCGCGCTGCTGTGCGCGGCGGAGGCCGTGTCCGCGCTGCGGGCGCTGGCTGTCCCCCAGCTGCCCAGGTAGGCCGGGCCAGGCGGCGCGGGCGTCCCCACCTCTCGGCAGGAGCTTAGGAGCTGATTGCTGAAGGGGCGACCTTCCCCCCGGGAGCACAGCGAGCCGGGCCCTCCGGCCGCGGCGCTGGCCGCCGTGCGGGTGCGGGCGGGCTCCTGGGCCTCTCACACCTTGGCCATCCACACGGTTGGAAGACACTGTTCTTTTTCTTTTACTTTTTTTTATTGAAGTGTAGTTGGTTTACAGTGTTGTGTTAGTTCTAGGGGTTCAGTGAAGTGATTCGCTTTTTATATACGTAAGTCTGTAATTGGTCAGAGTCTTCTAGGTGATCACAAGACACTGAACGCAGCTAGCTGTGCTGTAGGACGCTGTCACTTTTCAAGGTGACGGCTGGGCCAGTGCTGTCGGCCCTGGGAGACTCTGGCTTGTGGTCGTGTCCAAGGTGTGGACATGTGAGGCTGTGGCACCAGAGGTGTCCCGGGCACAGCTGTGTGGCCTTGGTCGTGATGGCCTCTGCCCCTCCTCTGTTTACCGTGTCTGTTCGAAGTCCCCTGAAGCCCGGTCCTTCCTTCCAGCCTGATGCCGTCGCTGCTGACAGCCATGAAGAACGCCTGCGAGCTGGCGGCGGGCGAGCCCTACCTGCTCAGCGCCCTGGCGGCCCTGCAGAAGGTGGCGGAGACCCTGCCGCACTTCCTCAGCCCCTACCTGGAAGGCATCCTGCTGCAGGTGAGCCGGGCCAGGCCGGGGCGGGGGGCAGGGGCCGAGCACGGCAGGAGGGTTTACTTTTGTAAAGGTGTGCTTGTTTCTCCCAAGCGTGGGCCTTTTCTCTCACGTTCCTCGTCCCTCCCGCTCGGCCAGGCCGTCCACGCGGGTGTCGCTGTGTGAGGCTCCTCCCTCTCCATGCTGCAGAATGTGTCTCCCTGCATTTGTCCCCCTGTGAGCTCTGCACTTTGCTTCCTCTGCAAGCCGGTGCCCTGCTTGTGTCCAGCATGGAGCATCTCAGCCCTGCGGTGTCTGCCGAGCAGGATGCCTGCAGATAGCCAGCAGGCCAGTGGCATTTGTCGCAGAAGGAAAGTTTCCAAGAATGGCCCCCTGTTACCCCTGTCCTGTTGACCATTGGCCATTTGAGGTCAGGAGCCTTAACTGTCATGACGCGAGTGAGTGGGGTCAGGCCTCGGAAGTGGGCTTGTCAGAGAAGGAGACCGCTCCCTCGGGGAGCCTTCTGGGTTTCAGCCAAGAAGAACCTGACTCTCCTCGCAGCCCCTGTGCCCCGTCCTCCGAGACCATTGTCTTGAGTGCTCTGTGTCCTTCTGGCCACCGTGTGCCACGGCCCCGACACCCGTGGGACCAGGCGCCTGTCCGCTTTTATCTGCAGATGTTCAGGCTCGGCTGCAGGAGTGCTGTGTGAGGCCCCGCTGTGCCGGGCTTGCCCAGTCGTGCCATTCGGATCGGCCTCACCGGGTCACCGCGGCCTGTGAGCGCGTGGACGGCCATCTGCGGCGGGTTCCTGCGGCGGGTTCCCGCAGCGGCCCTGACCATCGTTTTCCTGTTCCTGCAGGTGATTCACGTGGAGAAAATCACCAGCGAGCTGGGCGCTGCCTCCCAGGCTAATGTCCGTCTCGCGTCCCTTAAAAAGACACTGGCTGGCACTCTGTCACCACGAGTCTTCCTGCCAGCCGCCAGCAAAACATACAGGCAGATTGAGAAGACCTGGAAGGTTAGATTATCCAGGCGTCTGGCTTTGGGGGAGGTGGTTACAGCACCGACATTTTTCAGTTGTCACTTAAAGAAGAATGCGGTTATTTAATCCCATTAGAAATGCATTAATGAACTAAAAGGGGGCTCCTCTCTCGACTGTGTGTTAGAGTCACATGGGCCCGTGCATGAGCATCCTGCGTGAGCACCTCGGAGTCATGAAGAAGGAGGAGCTGGCCTCCCACCAGCCGCAGCTCACCGCCTTCTTCCTGGAGGCCCTGGACTTCCGAGCCCAGCACGCCGAGGTAGGCTGGCTGCTGCTGACCCGGGCCCCAGAGCTGGGGGCCAGAGAGCAGCCTGGCTGTCTGCACGGCTTGCAGATGTCAGGACTCTACTGAATCAACACTCCTGTTTTTAGGGTGACCTGGAGGAAGTTGGGAAGACAGAGAACCATATCATTGACTGTCTGGTCGCCATGGTGGTGAAACTCTCCGAGGTCACGTTCAGACCCCTGTTCTTCAAGGTGAGCCTTCTCCCCCGCGCCGCCTCGGTGCTTGTGTGGCGGCCGCCCGGTCTGAGGGGAGCTGACGCCACTGCGTCCTCGCAGCTGTCTGACTGGGCCAGAGCAGAGGACGCCCCAAAGGACAGGCTGCTGACGTTCTGCAACCTGGCGGACCGCATCGCTGGCACGCTCAGAGGGCTCTTCACCCTGTTTGCCGGCCACCTAGTGAAGCCCTTTGCTGACACCTTGAACCAGGTGAACATCTCCAAAACAGGTTGGTAGCTGACTCCAGGTCAGTTGGCGCCCTTGCCCTGTGCACCCCACACAGCGTACAGTGAATACTGGGCTGGGTTCTTCTGAGTCAGGTGTCAGACGCAGAGGTGTCTCAGCGCGCTGTGAACTGACTGACTCACTTAGGAGAAAGGATGAACAGACGTTCGAATGTTACTGGGAGTTAACTGTGAAACATTAAAGCTAAGGCTGGTTTGTCCTTTCATGCTGATGTGCAGCGCACTTGACAGCTGTGATGTGGCCGGCCAGACTCAGCTGTCTTCACACACTCCCACCAGGTCTGGAGGAGGGCCCCTCCCTGAGAGGCTGCTGTTCGTTGTGTTGTGCCTCATCCTGATGGATTTCCAGACCATCTTAGAAACACCTTCTGATCACAGCTCTTTTCATTGTGATTTGAAATTACACACCAGAGATTAAATTGTGAAATTCAGTTTTTTGTTTCCATTTTTACTCTTATCTACTACAGACGAAGCGTTTTTTGACTCTGAAAATGACCCTGAAAAGTGCTGCCTGCTGCTGCAGTTTATTTTGAACTGCTTGTATAAAATCTTCCTTTTTGACACCCAGCATTTCATAAGTAAAGAGAGAGCAGAGGCCTTGATGACGCCGCTGGTGGATCAGGTGAGCAGCTGCTGCCGTCTTGTTAAAGGTGCGGAAGCCGCGGCTGGAACGCGTCTGTGGGTGTTCCGTCTGCCATGGCGACGGCTCGCTGGGCTGTTTTTCTTCCTTTTTATGAGCTTATTTCAAAATTGGTTTCTCATTTCTTGTGAATAAAACCTATCTTCATGATGGCATCTACTAGGTTTTACTTTTGAATTTTTCAGGTAAGAGGCATGAGATAAGGTCTATGAATTAAATGTTTAATTCTTAAAACCCGGGTCCATTGGGACTGTCGGGGTGCGGCTGCCTCTGGAAGAACTACTCTCGGACGTCCCGCAGAGGGAGGGGTGGTGCCAGGGGCTGAGATTCCGTTTGAGGTCAGAGTAGGTGGTAAGTTAGAATAAGTGGCCCTGGCCCCGAGCCTGCTGACCTCAGGAAGGATGGCGGAACACTGTTCGTACGTTGGGCGTTTTCTCAGACAGCGGCGAGGCCCTCTGCTCAGAGCCTGTCTCTCCATTCACAGCTGGAAAACAGGCTCGGGGGAGAGGAGAGGTTCCAGGAGCGGGTGACACGGCACCTGGTCCCGTGCATCGCACAGTTCTCCGTGGCCGTGGCCGACGACTCCCTCTGGAAACCACTCAACTACCAGATTCTGCTCAAGACCAGAGACTCCTCGCCCAAGGTGCGTGGCAGCGGGTGGCACCGAGGCCGGCCGTGGTCCGGTGCTGGTCGTCTGGCCGGGAGCATCTGCTTGTCACTCACAGGCCGTTTACAAGTAGCAGTGGCCTTGTCACCCCCACGGTGTTAGACACGGGTCCGAAAGTGCCCAAAGGACTTCAATTCCTCGTGTTTTTTAAGCACCATTTAAATGTAGTGCTTCCAGAGACAAATGCTCCCAGTCTGTCCAGAGCGCTCCTTGGACTGGCGGCGTCCTGTCCAGTTGCGTCTGGGGGGCGGGGAGGGCGAACCGGAGCTCAGACTCCAAACAGCCCAAGCGTCCGCCGTTCCAAACTAATGGTGACCACACTCAAAGCTCAGTGGGTGAGACGACCAAAGCAGCATTTTATTAATGGATTTATTACTTGAAATTCATAATATTTATTAGGAAATAAGGAGAAGAATGAGACCATTTCGATGGACCCCCGAATTTTAAATTGTAGGTTCTTGGAAAGTTGCAGTATTGAGTAAAATTTTTTTTATAGTACAACAGCAAGAAAATCCTGGTTGACCACACGCAGTTACAAATATGTTTTTAAACAGCTCACTTTACTGTATCCAAATACCCTTTAAACTACTCCAAACCAGAAAGAGGGCAACCAGCTTTTTTTTTTTTAAGGAAAATGTTACAAAAAGACATTCACATGGAAGGCCTGCAGCACAAGGACACAGTTGGAAAACACTGATCTGTAAGGTTGCCCACGGCATCCACGGGTCCCACCTGTCACATGGGGACCTGAGATGCTGGCTGAATGGACACAGTGAAACACATGTGAAATAACACTGAGTTTAAAATTCACTTTGTCTCAGGTTAGGTCATAAAGTAATAAATGCAGAAATACTAGCTTTTTAAATGTTTTTCACCTTGTTATCCCTTTCAGGTTCGATTTGCTGCTCTGATTACTGTGTTAGCAGTGGCTGAAAAACTGAAAGAGAACTATATCGTCTTGCTGCCAGAATCCATTCCTTTCTTAGCTGAGCTGATGGAAGGTAATTCTCAAACTATTCAGAAGTGATGACCGTACAGTCCTGTGGAAATGTGCCCGCTGAGGATGCAGACTGGGGTGTGATGTGGCCGGGTCTTGGGCCAGCCCCCTGCCCCGCTGCAGGGCTGAGGCCCGTTCCCTGGGTGGGGGGGCTGGGTGAGCGCCACGCCTCAGCCCTCGGGGACGGACGGTTCCCGGTGTGACGCCGTCACTCGCCCTCGCTCCCGGGCTGCGCCAACAGTGCCCGTGCGGTGCTGCTCTCCCGTGACCTCGTCCACCTCTGTGGCTGACTGCCCAGGTCCCCGGGCGTGGGGCTGACCACAGGGAAACGTCCAGTGCTGCCGAGGATGCAGCAGGGAGCCTCCCCGTCACTGAGCAGCGTCTCCCCGGCGCTCTCCGCCAGTGACCCCGTCAGGCCTCATGACGAGGCACGTGCCCCTGCCTCACAGAGAAAGTAGGGGCTTGAAAGGGTTAGGTGACCTGATGAACTGAGTGTGGGCCTGGGATCTCAGCCCAGATTTATGCAGGTCCTGACGTGGCCCTGTGAGCACAGTGCCACCGCGCAGCCCGGGAGTGAGTGCAGCCTGTTGAGATTGGGGGGGGGGGGTGCAGGGACTCAGTCAGCAAGTCACTGCCAGCCCGGAGCCCAGCGCGGGCACCTCTATCCCCTCCCTCCTGGAGGAGGCACCGCTGTTCGGGGTCAGGTTCAGGTTGAGAGGAGGGGGCGGGGAGGGGCGGCGGGGCGGCCGGGCTGACACGGTGTCTCGATCTTGCAGACGAGTGCGAGGAGGTGGAGCGCCAGTGCCAGAGGACCATCCAGCGGCTGGAAGCTGTGCTGGGAGAGCCCCTCCAGAGCTACTTCTAGGACGCGGCTCTTGGTATCTCAGACTGTTCCGCGTTGAGATCGTCCAGTTTACTCTGGAGTGTTGAGGACCATGTTACTTTTGGTGCCTTAACACCTCCTCAGACTTCCTTACAAAACTCCCCCCTGGTTTGTGCCCCGCGCAGGCCCCTCCCGCTGGTTGTGGAGATGTCACCGAGTAAAGGACAGTGCTGTCCCCGTGCAGGCTGCCGTGTGGTCTGAGCGCTGGCTGTGGTCGTCCCTCGCAATCGCTAACGTTTCCTGCGTCTCCTTTCAGACCCGGAGCTGGCAGTGGGGTCGTGCGGGCTGGAAGCCCTGATTCCTCTGGTGGAGGAAGGTCTTCTGTACGCAGTATCCACGTCCGACTTCACTCCTTACCTTGAGGTGACGGTTACTCAGCAGAAGTGCTCTCGGCTAGAAAGCCGTTCAGATTTTACTTGCGTTTTGGGTGGGTGACACCTTCCTGTGTGTGCGTTGCCCCAGATGGCGGAGGCCTCCTTTCCCTTTCAGTCTCTGGGGGGCGGGGGAGGTGGGGCTTGTTCACAAACGCCCCCCCTCACCCCCGCCGCCTGACCCGCAACCAGGGAGGGCCCAGAAACGCTGGGGGACGTGAAGCGGTCCTCCCGGGACCGGACATGACCGCACTTCCACTGCAGCTTAACCGGGAGTGCCTTGTATGAGAAGGAAGGTTTTTTCAGAGCTCTGAAGTTCTCTGATCTCTGTGCTGTGTCACGGTGAGGCTGGAAAGTGAAGGCTCAAAATGAAACCAGTCTGCCTTTATTTTGTTTAAGGCATTTTATTTTTTAATTCATGCCTTTTTAAAATTTACGGCATCTTAGAACTCTCCCATAGGTGTTCAAACTGAGTTTGAAAGCCCCTGATCTAATCTGGGGGTTTAGTGCAGAATTAGGACCGAGCAGCAGAGGCTGGTTTGCGGTTTGGAGTTAGAGCTTGCTGTGGGTGAGTGCATTTTTCTCTTTAAGAAATGTTTCTTTTCAAAAAACATCTTAAGATTTTGTATTTACTGTATCAGAGAATCAGTCTGAGGTCTTAGTGATGCAGCCATGTAAAATGAAGATGCACTGTTCAGACTTGGAGAAAACAATGCAAGCGGGCTTCCCTTTTCTCCTAACTGGCCTTCAGTTTCTGCCATGCCCTCTGGTGGGTTTTTTTTTGCAAAGAGCTCAGCTTTTATCAGATGTGTTGCTAAGGAATTTTAAAGAGGCTTAGTCCGAAAGACCAAAGACCAAAACCTGTGTCGTCAGATGTTCTTTTGTGAAGGGAAAAATAGCCCTGGGGGATTTTACCCCCTTCTTGCCTTTCACAACTTTCCCAACGTTCCCCCTCCATTTTTTTTTTTAAGCTTGCACAACTCAGCACAATAAAATAACAGGAAAAGGTGGGAAAGCATTAGTGCTGGAAGATTGGTAATAGACGTTATTATTACAAATCACGCCTAACCAAAAACTGTTACAACAGTGTTCCCAAATCCTGGCCAGTTCAGCCCAGCAATTTACCATAAGATGATCTGACTGAGCTGTTTACCTCCCCGTCCCAAGCCTTTGAAGTTTCCTGCAACGAGACCTGACCTGTAAGAATTCTACAAAGACCTGCCAGCTCTCTTCAAAGAGCAACAAAACATCCCAGCAGCGCAGCACCGACTTGCTGGCACAGGTCTGATTTAATCAAAGCGGGGCGCTGTTTTGATCTCAGGTGCTAACGGTGACGGGGCCGCGCTCGGAAGCGCAGGGCTGAGCTGGTTTGCACGGGGTGGGCTTGTGCTGCCTCTCGCCAGGCAAGGTCACCTGGTGGGGCCTGCCTCGTCGATCAGTCTAATCCTGACACTGCCCTGTTTCCCGTAAAACTGTACACGTTGAATTCGTCTTGCTCCCACCTTGAACTTTGTGTAGAGTGCGTGCAGGCGTCTGGCTTGCCCTCAGTGCCAGCATCTAAAATGAGCAGTTACTGGTGCGGAAAGCAGAGGCCTTGAGATTGACAGCAAGTAAATCTCAACGCCATTTGGTTTGTTTGCCAAACAGCTTTTTTTTGCCTTCTCGTGCTGTGTTGAGTTCGTCGTGTTAATGACTCAGTAATGCTTGCGGCTAGTAGAGCTAAGAACGGTGCTAAAGAAAACCGCCAGGTGCAAGTCTTTCGGTTACGGGACGTGGCTGAGCCTGGGTGTGAGCGGTCGCCCTGTAACTAGTGTCTTTAGGTGATTTAAGAGTGATTCTCTCAAGTCCCTGGTGAGTTTATGTAGTGCCTGAAAAGGAAACAATGGTGCGATGGCAAAGGAGGGTCTGAGCTCAGCAGAGCAGGGAGCCCGGGGGCTCCCAGCACACAGCTGGCAGGGGAGCGCTCAGTGAAGTGGGTCTAAGCAGGGGAGGCCAGGGGAGGGGAGAGGCCTCGGTAACGGCGAGAAGGTGCTACTCAGACTCTGCTACACGACGCCGCCCTGCCCGGCACGGCCGGGTGCGGGGACCGAACTCTGCAAGCTCGCTAGTTAACAGTGTACATGAACCGTGCCGTGCCGGGGAGACGCACGCCAGCCAGGCCAGTGTTACGGAAGCCACTCTGTATTTCAGCTTCTGCAGCGGGCGGGCGGGCAGGCGGGCGGCTACCAGCTCCTCACTTCCAGCAAGCAGATGTCACCGTCAACCTCCAGCGTGTCGACGTCACCGAGCTCCTTGAACCTGTGCTTGTACTCCAGGCTGTGCGCGCCGTTCACTGCCACCTTGAAGTCTCTCACGTCACAATAAATTATCATCTGGAAGGGAAGCACACAGCGTTAGTGGTTCCTCTGGGAACAGAGTGTCAGCAAGTAAACCGCTTGGAGACATTCTCCCAGCCTGCTTCTGGGACATTCCCCGCCGTCATCCCCAAGACCCAGATCGGGCTGAAGCGTGTCTGCCGGGGGCACCTCCTGCCTCGTCCCGCTCAGGGATACGCTCTGGGAAGCCCAGGGCCTGCTGGCCTCCATCCTCAGCACACGCCCCTCCACCCCTTGTCCCTGGAGGTGGCTGTCACCCTCTTCACCGATGGCTGGCCACGCTAAAAACCGCCAAGAGGAACCGTTCAGGGACAGGAACCACAGCACGTGGGTCCTGACTTTTCGCTTCAAGTCCTAGGGTCTTGGACCGCTCAGTGTGAGCTTCTGCAAGTTTCGGGCACTGGCTAGGGACTGGCTGCACAGCTGCCTGGCGGCCCTGCGTCCCCTCCCAGCTCAGAACATCTCGTCTGTCTCTCCAAAGCTCCTGGGAGCTCAGCAGCCCGTGACGCTAGAGGGTGATGAGCATGCTGGCAGATTCGGTTCTGATGCATCACTGGCGTCGGCCTCTCAGAGGTCTTTGCCTAAACTCATAGTAGTGATAAAAACAAAAGAAACCGCTACCCATTTAATCACTTTTACATCTAAGCCTTGTGCTTCTGATACCACGGATCCTCTGCCTGTTTCCAGCCCACATGGAGGCCGGCGGGGCGGGTGTCCCCACCGCAGGCTCCCCAGCTCCAGCCCTGGCACCAGACTGAGGCAGAGTCTGAATCTGCAAAGCAGCAAGCTGAGTCTTTTCTCTTTTGCTGGGGAACTCACGGAAACAGCTGCGGGGAGCTTAGGAGGGAGGGGTGTCCCAGGGACAGTGGAGGAACTGACAGGTCAGGCCACATGGAGAACCAGGGGACACCCAGGCCCGGATTACCTGCCTGCAGCAATGGCGGGCAGCCGGCGACCACCAGGTGGAAGGGGCCGCAGGGGCCGCACCCTTCACCGCATCTCACAGGACACAACACAGCCGCCCCCCAGAAGGGAAGATGAGCAGCAGGTGGACGCAGCGGAACAGGAGTCAGTCCCCTTCACGGCCTCGGACCAGGTGGGGCCAGCGCGTTACCAGCGGAAAAGGAAGAGGACCCCAGACCCAAGGGAAACCACAGAATCCCTCACACCACCTGAAGAGCCGAACCATCTGAACAGAAGAACGCGAATCTGATAAAAAGGTCACAGATGAGATCACAGCTGAGAGAGGATTAAATGAGGAGCTGGACATCAGGGAGCAGAGACACCACGTAGAATCGAAGCAATGCCGGAGGGGAGGCCCCGAGAATCCCCTCCTGAGGCAGGAGGTCAAGGCTACTGGAAAAGGTCTGTCACGACAAAACACTGACACGTGACCCAACAGGAGAGCAACCACTGTTCCTGGAGTGGGAAGCTAACAGGGAAAGATGATTATCCATTACTGTCCTTTTAAATTTTAATACAGCAGTTCCAAACTCGGGCTCAGGTCAGAAGACAAGCTGCTAGTTTCCTGTCACCAACCACAAGATCCACTTCCTTCTGGAGCAGCCCCTCCTCTCCTCCAGGGACCCCGAGTCACCCTTCACGCCCAACCCCTGCCGGGTCAGCAGACCCTCACCTGGGCCCTGCTCAAGTCACCACCACATCCAGGGTGCTGTGTTCAAATGTGAATAAATATTGGCGTCAAACCGCCATCTTCTATTCAGCCTTGGTATTCCTGCTCTTGACAATTTAAAACGCTGTCGAAGCAGGACCTGAGTAAATGACCCACGGTGACCCTGTGAGGCAAAGAGTCACCAAAGCCAGTGAGCGAGCCCCGCTGAGCACCCAGCACCCACATGCTAGGCTGATCGCGCTCGGCAGCCCAGGCACCTACTGGGGTTATAACAGTCACCCACTGGGGACACAGGACCAGGTGCCTTCAAGTCCCAACGGTCTAAACGCATCCCTCGCTGACAACACACAAATAGGACTACTTGGAACAGAGTCCTGCCCCCGGGGCCATGCCGGCCCATGCAGCCAGGCTCCTGTGTCCTCGTGTTCACTTGGGCTAGACACGTTCCTCCAGCCCCAAGACCAGGTCCCTGTCAAAATTCCTACTAGAACAAATGCCACTGATGCCTGTGCAGACGCCACCTGCCGCGGCCACTGAAGCTGATGGTCCCCAGGGCGAGAGAGCTTCCAGAATACGTCTCTGAGTAAACAGACCGCAGTCTCCACCCGCAAAGCTGGACCTGACTTAACGGACCACTGCCACCCCCAGGCTTCTCTTTCCTGCCTCATTTCCAACAAAGATGCTCTCACCTCAAAGTACATCCCAGGACTAAATGGAAAGCAGGTAATATTTCTCTCTTCCTCTCCCCAGGACTCCTGAAGAAACGAATTCCTCACGAACGCTTTACTGTTGAGGCGTGGGTTCAGGTGGAGAGCAATCGCCCTGGATTTTGCTGAGCGTAGATTAACATTAAAGCTTTTGAGAGAATTTTAAAAAAACCCTAATTAACCAAGCAGAAGACAGCAGTGCGATTTCCTAGTTTTAACAGTGAGGAACTCGGATTCTGACTACATGGAAGTACGCATGAGGACCCTGGAATGCTGCTCAAAGAGAAATTTAAAATTCTGAGTTGGCGTTTCATTGATACGTTTTTTACAAAATAAAAGGATGGAAAACTTTAAAATCAACATTAAGGCTACAGAACTGGTTGGGAGAAACCGAAGGATTCCGTCGGCCGCAGGAAGAGGGCCTTCCAAGCACACCCGGCCTGCTCTTCACAGTTTGAAGCTTTCGGGAGTCTGAACGGCTCTAAACAGGTTCTTAAAGCAGAAACTTCGCAGGTCCCACGACAAGAGGACTAACAGAAGGGACCTGCTCCCGCAGGGCCGCCCTGAGGTTCTGGCCACAAGCCTGGGCTGCAGCTCCCTCTGGCTTTAATGTTCTCACCTTGCCACCCCCCTCCCCCCACCCCGAGACTTAAGGGAGTGCAGCCCCGAGTGCCATCCGGGGAGAGCCTTCCCGCTGCGGCGGTCACGCTCATACCCTTTGGCGCATGTGTTCACTTCTCCTTTAATGACGACCGTCCGTCCAGGGCCCATGGAGGAGTTCAACTTCGCCACATAGGGCAGGGTCTGCGAAGAAACCACCGTCAGCACCAGGAAGCCTGCGGAACGGGGTCTCGCGGGGAGTCTGTCCAGACACACCAGGCAACGCTTAAAGGCCAAGACCCCCTAAACCCCAGGGCAGGTCCCCCGCAGCCAGCCCGTGTCTGGCTCTCAGCAGACGCCAGGGTGTGTTCAGACAAGCGTGGATGGACGTGGGGGGACCGGACATCCTTTGGAGCAGGGAAGCTCCCTCGGAGGAGGCCCTCAGCGTCAGGGCTCAGCCGGGCTCAGGTGGCCAAGGGGACACGCACTGACGGCTCAGGACGTGATGCCAGGCTGGCTGACATCATCCTGGATGCCCAGACAAACGCAGGGAGGCTGCCGTGGGCGTCTGCGAGGGCAGGTTACACATACAGCTAACTAAAACTTAACTCATCACACAGAATTAAGAAACGTGTGGCTCTTCAAACCTTTGACAGACAGTTGGTAGGCAGAATTTTGGCGCAAGTCAAAGTGTGACTGGCTGTCGAACCTTTGCTCTTGGTGTAGACAGTTCTGGGCACGACTTTAGAAATGCCTCCTCCTCTATTACTAGGCTGCAGGGAGACAGGCCTGCAGTAAGGGATGGGACCAACGAAGCTGTCTTCTAAGGTTTAAACTATTCCTTTCCTGGGCAATTCGATAACACATTCCATGGGTTAGCGCGAAAATACTTACAAACTGCGGCATGTCAGACTTTGGTACCTATTGGAAAACAAAGACAAAATGACATTTGACAGGGGAGAGAGAACATTTTATAACAAAAGCAGTCAGACCACACGCTCGCACTGACCCGGGGGTGCCGGGCGGGCGGCCGGAGCTTTCCGACACGGCCACGCAGCGGTGAAGCGCCACGCGGGCTGGGGCAGTCTGCAGTCCCGGCTGTCTGAGGCCCGCATCCTCCACCGTAAGCTAACCGCTTCCCCGGATTTCCCCGCACGTGGGCTTGCTGCCCTGCGCAGGGCGCTCCCAACACGCGAGGCTCTACTCTGCGCCAAGGTCTGTGAGACCCCTTTGTCCCCACCGACAGCAGCAAAGAGCTGTTTAAACTGCACTCGTTTCGACGGGGGGAGAAGACAAAACACCCGCCGACAGTGCTGCCCAGCGGTTAAGAGTCAGCGAGGTCTCCGTACACAAGCCTGGGTTGTGGTCGGACCCCTGACCATCTGAGCATTGGCAGAACCTATGGCACCTGGCGCCCGCAAGACTGAGCCTCAGGTTTCAAGTGACTGCTTCCAGCCTAGTAGTTATTAAAGACATAATTTTTCACATAAAGAACGTAATTTCAGAAACCTCAGCCCGCCACCTGACTTACATGGCAACTAAAACATTTTTAAACCAGTAGTTCGTGGAGAGACTTAATGTCTACGTGGTCTTGACTCACCTCCGTCCAGAGCGGCTGCCTGGGCACTTCTCACGCCCTGAAGGAAACTTAATTATTTTTTAGGATTTAACATCCATCAGAATTCTAAATGTAATCTACTTAATACATCAAAGACAATAACACAAATGGCACTAAACAAGAAAATGCTAGGAAATTAGGACCCCCTAAATGCAGGTAACGCTAGGGTCCTCCCGCTCCCGGAACAAGCAGGAATGAGCGTCAAGAACGGGAGGAAACGGCGCAGGCGGCGAGGCTGTCGCCCACTTCTCTCTCCCTGGAGGGCAGGTTCGCGGTCTCAGCCATGACGGAACGCGGCCCGTCCGCTCCCGGGAGCCTCCCTGGAGCTCCTGCGTCGAGGACACGCCCCTGTCCAGCCAGAGCGCCGTCTGCCCGCCTGTCTGCCCGCCCCACTGTTACTGGTTTGGGTTTCTGTTAGAACCGGGCCAGATCTGCCATCCACGGCCAGGAAGGCCCTGGTCGATCTGGGTTCTCTTACTAGTCTGGAAGACTGACTTCTGAAACTTTATACAGAAATGAGGGAGCTGTTCACGTTTTCTCATCTCAACAGAAGACATCAAAGACGCTTCCTGCCGCTTTGTCAGACGACGGGCGTGGCACTCACCGGGCTGAAACAAAAGCCGACGGAGCGAATGGTCACCTGGCCGCGGATGCCCAGCGTGTCTACCTTGTCCAGGGGGATGCGGTGCGCGTACAGCAGGATGTGTCTGCCATTGACGGCCACCTGCACAGACAGAAGGCAGCCCCCCAGGGGACCGCGCATGAGTTCATTTTATTAACTTCCCCAAATTAAACCTGCTGACACGGATTTAACCTCACAGCTCTCCCCACAGGCCTCCACATGCCTGTCTGACAGGCTGTGATGAGGGTGTCTCCAGCCTGAGTCCACCTGGTGAGACGAACGCTGCACTCACGACACGTGTCCGCATGCACGAGGCACACAGGTCAGACCGCGGGATGCAGTGAGCCCCCTGCTGTCCCAGGGGCCCGTGCTCTTAGGGGACCAGCCCTCACGTGGCAGGTGCTCTCTGAACCCTTGCTGCACCTGCTGAACAAGCACCCAGGGCGGACCACTCGGCTTCCCCAGGCTCCTGTCTGAGCAGGAGATGGCTCTCCTGCCAAGGGCCCCTGGTCACTCGAGGAGGCCCCAGCCAGGGCCTGAGGCACAGCAGACACCCGCGCCCTCCGCAGACGCCTCGCACCATGTTCAGGGAGACATGCGGAACACAGCCCCAGCTCCGACCTCGAGGAGCTGAGAACCCCACCAGCAGGCAGGAGAGTAAACGCCGGGAAACACCAAAGCACAACAGCACAGGAACGAGAGTTACACTGTGTGATGCAGACGCTCCCCAGGCCAGAGGAGGGGGAGGCGTGCTGGGGGGAGCGGAAGGGGGAGGGCCTTCACCAGGGGTGTGGGGGCTTCCTCTGAGCCTCAGATCTCTGTGCCGGGAGGCTGGACAGGCTTTGGGGGCTGGGGGGGGTCAGGCCTCTAGGACCAGATTCCACTTTCACAAGCTATGCCGGATGGCGCCAGGGGACAGTACTTGCTACACAGAGGACTTAACTCTACAAAATCTTCCGACTTCCACTCCAGGATCCTGTGTCTGTAACCTGGACCCCCCACCCTGGGGCATGGGGTGACAGCTTACTGTCCCTTCCCGAGCACAGCGCTGTGCCACACGGGGAGGACACAGCCTGGTAGAAGCCTGGCCGCCCTGGGCCTGCTCCCACCGCCCGGCAGCGCCCATAGGGGACGCTGGGGGCCCGACCCCAACCCCCCGAGACGGGAGGAAGAGCAAGCTCTCTGGGCGTCAGCAGCGCAGGGGGAGCCCCCCCCACAGGGGACCCCCTGCACGCTCCTCGTCACCCAGGGCCCTCCACCCTCCACGACCCACCTGGAATTTCTCTTTCAGGACCATGATCACGATTTCAAAAGACTCTTCCTTTTTGAAAGGCATGTCGTAGGTGATCTCTTCCCACCCCCACTTTTCATTTCTCAGAGTGTTGCAAACAATGCAGTTGGCCCTTTTGAACCGTGGGTTGAAGTGAAAGGCCACGTCCGCCCGGGGCTTCACGCTGCTGCCACACTGCAGGTCCACCTGGAATCTGCGTGAGGAGAGGAACACAGGCCACACAGGCTCAGAGAGGAGGCTGGGACACGTGACGGGTCCCCTGGTCCCTCACCCGCGTGGCCTGACTACCTGGCTGCCTCACCCCCTCCCCTCTTCCTTCTTAACAGACCCTGAGCTGTAGCTGGGCTGACCCATCTGGGTAAGTGCCCATGTTTCCAGCCTTCGCTTCAAGTTTGGGGGTGTGGGGGAGTGTTCAGGGAAAACCACTAGAATCAGCCTCAAAAACCAGCTGGCAGCTGCCTCTGTCCACCCCGGCCCCTTCCCCGCCGGCTGCCCAAAACACGGTGTGAGGACTAGTCTTGGCTTCCAAGAATCCAGAGAAGGAGGACCCGGCCCCAGGGCTGCAGGGCGAGGGCCCGAGCAGCCTGGAGACGCCCGGGCGGCTCCTCCAACTAGTGCTCACATCTCACCTAATCGTCACCACCTGGGCATCGGCCACGGAAAGGCAAGTCCAATTCAGACTGATCCAGCCTAGTCCAGGGTTTGCCCCCAGAGCAAGCATACCTGAGGTAAAACCGCCCAGCACAGAACTTAGCAAACGCTGTGGGGTGGCTGTCCTGCAGCTGGACTCTGTCCCTGTCATCTGGCTGCGGTTCCCTTCATCACGTATCTGATTCTTTGTACTAAAAATCACAGTATAAATAAAAACCCCAGGTGACCCAGATTTCAGTCATTCACCCCTGTCTCCCCAGCACCTTGGCCGGGGCCGCCGCTGAAAGCACAGTCAGGCCTCGGCCGCACTGCTCGTTGCTGCCGTCCCACAGTCACAAGGAGACAGTCTACCCCATCCCTTCCCTTCTCACACGAGGACTTACCTGTCTGAGTCACCAGGGACGTGCCCACGTAGTACAATCGAAGTTCCAGGCTCCAGCGGCTCAGAAATGGTCCCGACGTAGGGGATTCCCTAGGAAAAACGTAACAAATGTTCACTTACATGAAGAAAATCAAAAGACAGCATTTTTAAAGGTTGTGTATAAAGGTGCTCAGACCCTAGCATTTTCCAAGTCATCTCCACTATTTAAACGGCTACACAAAACAGCAGGGCTAGGAAACTCACCGCATCTGCAGACCGCTCCGTGTTCTTTATGAAAAGGTACATAAGTGTCATTCACAGTACTGTTTATTTGGCTGGAGGGTTTGTGAAGTAAAACTTCGACAGGGTAATTCAGATAACAGACGAAACTTGTGCTGCCAGGCCCCCCGCCCCTCCCTCCTTCCTGAAGTTCCACTGAGGGTCCCGCCAGCAGGATTCTGGCCCGCGGCCAAAGGCCAGTGTGGACAGAGACAATGACAAACACTCGCGGCCTGCAGAGGGCGCTCCAGGTGAAGGCACTTGGCCACACCTGGGACTTGGGGGAATCGCCTGCACCCCACAGGGCACCAGAGGACTGCACCACCTGAAGGATGAGCTCTGGGCGCCCGTGGACCTCTCACGACACGGCATCCACCTACCCGCCCAGTGCAGGGCACAGGCTTGTTCGGGTCTCCACTGACCCCCTCCTCACATGGAACCCAGCCTTTCTGTCTGGGGCCAACACACTATCAGATCTTGTCACTCCCTTCCCCCAGAAGAGGCTCCGCCATCACCCCTCCCCCGGTCAGCCCGCCGGCTAGACCTGCCTCCCCTGTGTCGCCACCACCTCCTCGGCCACCGAGCACTGGAGCGGGTGACCAGGCCGCACACCATAAGCCACCTGCAGGCTCAGCCAGCTTACGACAGCGACGCTGTCCATCCCAGGTAGCTCAGACTGTCGGCAACTGAGACGTTAACGACAGAGGACGTAAAACAGTGGTAATCATTGGAAGCTCATGAGCTGAAACCCTCAGCTCAGGCACATTCTCCACTGGAGCCTCTTTCAGACTCGGGGCCAACTGAGCCAGCCTCCTCCGAGGGACTGCCCGGCTCTCCAGACTCCGCTCACTCGCACACACACACCTGGACTGTCAGCTGTGCAGGGCAGGACATGGCCGTCACCTTTACATCCAGGACACAGGTCGAGAGATGGCCAGTAATCACTAGGGATGAAGGCGCTCTCACCAGCCCACAAACTGGGCTGTGGGAGGCCAGGCACCTGCAGGTGAGTAACGAGACGAGCGGCTGCCGAGGGCAGGCTGGGTGGGCGAGCAGAGCAAGGCTCCAGCTGTACACCAGAGCGGACGGTTCTGTGTGCAGGGAACGTGGGAGGCACTACTCCTCCACCCCGATCTTCGGGGCCTCGGCCCGAGGACAAGAAGAGCAGGACCTTCCACGCTCTAAATCTCTCAATAAAATGAGAACAGTTTTTGTAACTTTGAATGTTTGTATACGTTCAACTCATACTTATGCAGACTATTTAGTGACACAAAAACACTGGTGATACAAACATTCGTGAGAAAGTGGCCTGCAAAACTAGACGGCTGGTCTCCAGTAACAGTAAGCGCTGAGCAGGAAAGAGCGAACACTGTAAGGAAGTCAGCCACAAGTGCTGCAGTGGTTTTCCTGAAGGATGAGATTCTAATTTTCTTCACATATTTTCCAGATGTCTTTTCTTTAAGTATCTTACTATTTTATTCAGGAATCCATTTCTGTGAGTGTCACGAAGCCCAGGCCGAAGTAACAGCGATGAGCGCTGGAGGTAACCACACCCCTCTCTGGACTGGCTTTTCCCGATTTCTGTAATAAGCACTTACGATGTTTATAACCACAGACATTTTATTATATATTTAGTTTCAAGGTTGGGAAGAGCTTTTTGAGGCCATCATCGACTCCGTCACTGCTGACAGACTGCTGCAACTGTTAATATGTTGTTCCTGAGCAGCAGCCGTGTTGCAGAGTTCGGCCATTTGCCATTTCAGTTGTCCGGGTGACCGCTCTCTGCCTCGGGAAGTACCTCGAGTCCCGGCAGCAGTACTCGGCACTTCTGGACCACGGAAGCAGGCAGACGCCCCGCGGCCCGCTCGCCCGCTCACAACCACTGCTCCTATGGCAAGGGAGGGGGCGGGCGGCCAGCGGGCGGCCTGCCGGGCCCAGCGGCCCCCACGCGTGGGCTCCCCGATGCCCGCCTGCCAGCCCTCAGCTGATGAAGGACACTCTTCACTGGCGCGTCTGCCCTAACAACCCAACAGCCGGGTCACGCCCAACCTCACGACAGCTCAGGCGGGCTGTGTTCAGCCCCCCCGTGTCAGTCACAGACCCCACCGCCCTTCCCGGGCCCTAAGCCTCTCACCTCACCTGCAGCCACCCAGAGCCCCGTGCCCGAGCCGGTCAGGCCCCTGTGACGCGACCAGTGGCGGCAGCCGGTGTGACAGGAGCGCGGGCGGGGCTGCCGTCTGTGGCTGTCTGGCTGCCGAGCCTGGCTCTTCAGTCCTGCCTACTGAAGACCCGAGACTCCTCAGTGCCACCCGGCACATCCCTTTTCTACTTCAGCTGGAGACTGGTCTCTGTGCTTGCAACTACAAACCCTGACTGTTTCACCACAAAAAAGCGGGGCAGTAGGTGTCAAATAAACGCTTCAGAAAACTGTATAAAGAATTCTGAGGCAGCCGAAGACAGTTTAGGAAGGAGGCACGGCGTGAGCGGGGAAGAAGTTAGGCAGAGAGGAAGCCAGTTCAGGCAGAGATGTCACCTTGCAAAAGCAGAGGCAGGAGAAGACAAAACGCACCTGGGAGACAGCAACTAGGAAGGAAGCAGTTAAACACGGAGCCAGGGCCAGGTTTTAGAGTGAAATTCTGACAGTGGGTTTGGGAACAGCAATCCAGTGGGGGTAAAATTAGCTGGAGGGCAGGGGGTTTTTGGGGACAACTTCCAGCAAGCCTGGGGATGAGGACATAATCTGGGCTGATAGCAGGAGACACTGAGGGGGTGGGAGGACGCAGATACAAGAAACACTTCAAAGGAAACTGTCCACATGGGGCCACTACCTACAGCAGTACAACTGGGGAGGAAAGCGATCTCAGAAGGAAGATGGCGAGTTCACGCTGAACGCTGTCGGCATGAAGGGCTGGCAGGACAGCCTACCACCCTGAGGGGGAGACTCGGGGCTAACACTGAGTGAGTGACCAGAACTCATACTTCACAGTCAGAGGAGAGACAGTCACTCACGACATCACGGGAGATACACTGAGAGCACGGTCAGGAGCAAAGCCTCAGCGGCCTGTCAAATTAGGGGGTGCACAGGGGTTCACCAAGCAGACCTGGCCGTGGTCTCTGAGAGGCCTCCTTCCAAGGTCAGCCCTCGGCTGGTGTCTGGAACTGGATTTGGAGATGGCGCCCACCCGCTACCTGAGAAGGGTGGGTTACTTACCAAAACGGCTTGTGCGAACAGTATGGTTTACGCTAAACCCCTGCCCTCCTGCCAGGAGTCTGGAATTTTGGTCCGTGCCGGGCAGGGGCTGTCCATGTGCGGCCAGCCCTCAATAAAAACCCTGGGCAGTGAGTCTGAGGTGCTTCCCTGGGGGGTAACGCTTCATACGTGCTGTCCAGCTAGCTGCTGGGAGACTGAGGTGCACCTGTGGGACTCCGCTGGGCACTGGTTCCCCTGGGCTTCGCCCTCTGTGCCTTTCCCTTTGTGATTTCACTCTGCAAAGACGCAGCTGGCGGGGTGCCCGCCTGCTGAGTCATGAGAAGTGAGGCCGTGCTGGAGGCCTCGCCAGGGAAGGGGGAGGAGGGCCGGCAGCGGTGCAGGGTCGCTGTGTCAAGGAAGTCAGTTCCAACACAGGGAGGACTGTCAATGTCTTTAACGTGCAAAATAAGAAAGGTCCAAAAAAAAGAAAAAGACAATGAATGGATATCACACCCTCTGGGCCAGTGACACCGCTTTCATGGGTTTATCTTACAAAACCTGGGTCAGGTGCTGAAAGGCTGTGTGTCCATGCACAAGTGACTCCAAAAGAAGTCAAATAAAACAGCCACTAGCACATGTGCACAGATACGCATACACAGGCACTGGACATGACCATCAGAGCGAACAGCCCTTTACAGGGGGCTGGTTAAGTAAGCCACAGTACGTCCATGTAACAGTAATTATGCAGCCATGAGAACAGTGAGGAAGCTCTAAAGACACCAGTATCTCTAAACCGTGTTTAGTGGAAAAAAGCAGGGTGCAGGATAGTTCACGTGGCCTGACACATGCACGTAAGGAAACAGGACATGTAAGAGGCAGTGCAATGGCCCAAGCACTCTCAACACAGCCGCACGACACGCGTGCAGAGTACCTGAGCCTGCTCACACATGTTCTCAGGAAGGGTACACACAAAGCTGGTAGGAAGTGACGGCCTTTCCGGGGGAAACCAGGCACTAAGGGAGCAGGGAAATTTATGTTTTATGAAACCCTGAAATACTGCTTGAATTTTAAAAAATGATTTACACATATTTTCTTTATATTTTAAAAATAATTTTTCAAAAAAGGAAAAGCCACTGGGTTTGACATAAATGAATTTTAAATTCTGAACACAGATTGTCTTCAAACTACTGGGGCTTGGTAGTATGGACGGACAGAGAGAAACGGAAAACTGTAAAAGAGAAGCTGGTTCGGGAAGGAAGATGGGAGTTTAGTTTTGAACTCACAGCCCTCTGAGGGGATGGCCGGTCGTCTGAGAAAGCGAGAGATTCACCGCGGGTTACACATGGTCAAGAGGTGATGGGCAGAGATGCTGACAGAAGCAGAGACGCTGAAGACAAGACTGGTAAAGAAAAGAAAGAAGTTAAGGGAGGAAGAAAATCAGAGGGCAAAGCCATGGGGAGGAAATGCAGGCAGCATAAATGGACTCTCTCAGGAAGGCCGTCAGCAAAGGAAGAACAAGAGCACAAAGGCTGGAAGGGCCCTCGGAGCTTAAAAAGATTTTACTGTTCTGCGTTTTCAGATTAACTCGCAAGGTAGAAAGGGAAGTAACTCAGAAAGCTAAGGAGAAAGGACAGATGTGGAGGTAAGGCTTCTAACGAGAGTGGAAGCAAGAGCTTTAAGGGAGCAGTCGGATTAATGTTCACACGTGGTTCGTTAACTTGGAGCGACCACCAGTCTGTTTAGTCTCTAAATAACTTCTCAGCCAGCCAGCACTCCATCCCTCCTTAAGAACGCTACCTATAAACAGCCACGGTAAGTTATTCAAGTTGATACTGAGTTGCCAAACAGCAGATTTCACGGAGGCCACTTCTGGTATTATTCATTCAACGTGAGTGGGAAGAAAAGCGAGCCTGACTTTTTAAGTCCTGGGATCTATCAGTTGAACTAGTCATGGAAACAGACTAAATATGGGAAATTGACAGAGGCCAGTCACACAAGTTACTCTGTCTTTTTCAAGAGTTAATTAATATGAACAAAACTTGTCTACCACCAATGTGGACCAGAACGTCAGAAACACTAAGAAATAAAAACTAAATGGTGACAGTGCTGTGTCTGCACAGGGCTTGATAAAGAACACCGCAGAAGCTGAATAAACACGTCCCCACTGTTTGAACTAATCACTAACAAGATAAGCGCCAGGCAAAGCCAGTGTTTACTTAGGGCACCCGTCATCGTGAACTGCCTCGGACGAGGCCGCTGGGAGCCCTGAAGGCAGCTGCTGCTCCGAAGCAGGGTCCCTTCCTCAGAGGCTGAAAGGTCGGTGTCTCGCTGTTTCAGCTCCACAGGTGAGGGTGCAAAGTCCAGAATTACAGGAGCCATCATTATGCTGGTGTCAAGGTACGCAGGGATTTTAATCCATAAGTTTATTTTCCAAATAACATTCAAATATGGCATTTCTGTGATGACAGGCAGGACTGAACAGCACAAGCCGACCAGCCGTTCCTCCTGCTTCAAGGACCCTGGCCTACCCTTCAGCCACCCATCTTTACAGGACGTCAGTCTGCAACTTTGAGATGTTTTTAACTCTAAGATGCACAAATCATTTTAAATGTCCTGCCGACCTGAAAGCCACCACGTCTTCCTTTACACACCTACTGCCATCGAAGGCTGTTTCTTCTAAAACTGAATTCGCTTTATCAGGTGGTTGTACCTCACTCTCGCACAAAGACATTAAAACTGAGGGGGAAAAAGAGCTCTGGACACAAAGTCAGTAACAGAACACCTGAACCCACTTACACCAGAAAGACTGGTTTAGGGCCTTACTTCAAGGACTGCCCCACTGTCCCAGAGTCTCCTCCGGGGTTTCCAAAAAATGCAGCAGCTCTCTCTCAGACCAAAATTCAGGATTCAGCTTCAGATACATGGAAACTAGACACTTCCAAGATTCTCACACCACGTGAAACTAAAACAAGTTGGCACTTCCCAGGACGTACACTGGCATTTCCAGCAACTGCACACAGGGGTTCCGGGACCAGCCTGAGGCCAGGCCACAGCGGTTACCTTTCCTCCTCCTCCCCCTCAGCACTAGCTGTTGACGTCTCCCTGCTCAAGTACCAAGCAGTATTTGAAGGGCAGAGGGAAAAGCTGAGACATGAACTTATCAACCGGTCTAATTAAAACAGAAAAGTAAAACCTGTAGAGTCAGAAATCCGTTCCTTTGAAAACGGTGTCTTATGATCTGAGCCTTCCCACCAGCAGTGGAGGTGGCGTTTCCTCTGTTCATGACACCCCACATGACCTTACACAGCTGACCCTTGAACAACACAGCTGAACTGGGCGGTCCACTTACACCTGGATTTTTTTCAGTAAGGGCGTGCTACCCGACAGTGGCTGGAACGGCGAGCACGGAGAGGGCCAGCTCGCGCCGAGCATCTGCGCGGCTCCGGGGCTGTGTCTGCGCGAGCTGGCCCCACCACAGTCCCGATCACACTGCCTGCTTCCCTGGTGTGCGGTGAATTCCACTCTTGCTCCCACGACCCTGCCTCAGCGGTGGACAATTACTACCCAGTTGGATTTGCTCTCAAACCTGCCACAAGCAAAAGTGATTTTACAGAAATCAGTTACCGGCTCATAGATGACATTCTGCAGGCTGTTTAAGGACGTCATTCTTTTCCACCTTATTGTCGACTGGAGTCTTTCTTCTGTGTCTGATCAAAGATTTTAAACCAGTTTCATTTAAAGAATTCCCAGACTGAAACTGAGGCACCTGCCCTGTGTAAAATCCAAATGGAGGGAAAGAAAAATAAGCATGCACCATTTTTCTTCACAACTATTTTTAAATACGTAAGTTATTTTACTGATATTTAACAAATACAGCATGGTGTTATGATCAAAGATCTGACCCCAATTCTTATGTAACATAAACGTACTTAACTAAATAATTTTGGATTATGCCTGCAGGAAATACTGATTTAAAAAAAATAGATTAGTAGGAAATTTCTAACTTGGAAATACTATTTCAATACTTATTACCAAAAATACTAAAGCAAAATAGCAAATACTTCTTTCTATACAACTATCAGAGACAGTCATTTAACTTTTCTCATCTGTACAGTGAGGGTAAGTTTTCACCTCACAGGTTCTGAGGACTAAATGAATTAACAAAGCAATGGAAGAGTACGTTCTTCATAAGGTTCACCTACTGTTATCAGTAGAGGGACTGTGCTTCCACCTCTGAATTAAACAAGTTTAAAAAAAAAACAACACCAATGCCTCAAGTATTAAAAAGATAGTTTTCCCTGTGGCTAAAAAAAAAAGTGGGGTGGGGAGCATGAGCCGGTTTTAAAGACAAAAGTGCCCATCAGTACTACATTTAGCAGCTCCAGGGAAGACACGAAGACTAAGCAGAAATAAAAGAAAAACGAAACTGATGCTTCCTACACTTGACTTCCGCAAATTCCGTCATCACACCACAGGGCAGTGCGCAAACAGCAGTCTCCAACTCTGGATGGTTACGTTACATCCACGTTCCACTGCAGAGGAATTCTGCAGGTGTGATTAATGTGAGCCAGCTGACGTCAAGACAGGGAGACTGTCCTGGATCCCCTGCGGGGCCCGATGTAATTCCCAGAGCCGGAGAGGCGGTAGCAGGGGAAAGCAGGGGTTTGGAGCCCGAGCAGGATTTAACGCATCACTGCTGGCATCTGACATGGCGTGCAGGTGGGCACACAAGGAAACTCTAAGGAGGAAAGGAACCCTGCAGGCAAAAGCTAAAATACCCTGGAAGGCATTCTTCCCCGGGGTCTCTAGAAGAGCCCAAACCGGGTAACTCCTGACTTTCAGCGACGCCTAATGAGAGTACTCTGCCTGGTCCCCAGATTTCTGATCTAAGCGCTGTAAGAAAATAAGTCGGTGTAACCGAAACAGCAAGTTTCGGTTTGCCCTAACTATACACAGTTTCGATGTGTCACATACGCCTCAGTACAGCGGGGGAGGGGCACCTGCATCTCTAGGGACACAACTGCGGCCCTAATCTCTTCCCTTGCTCGTAGGTCAAAACCTCTAACTGTTGGTTCTGCTCCGTCAGACTCAGGCAGCATCAGCAAGAACAAAAACACACACATGCCGCAGCCACAATCATAATTTACACCGCGACCAGAGAGCCACCCGATTTAAGCCCGAGGCTTGCGTGACGCCAATCGTCCCGAAAGCACACGGGGACGGGACGGGCGCCGGCTCGCTCCACCAGGAGCCTCCGGGGCGCGGACCAGAGCGGTTCGGGTGCAACACTGCGGCGTCTCCCAGGAGCGCGGTCAGCGTCGGGGCAGCGCTGAACCCCCAGAGCCTCCCCTGAACACGCCGGGCGGGGAGGCGGCGCGGAGGCGGCCGGGGTCTGCAGCCGGGAGGACCGCGACGGCGACGGCGGCTCGGCCCCGGGCGCCACTCGCAGGGCGGCCGCGCCCACCCCGCGCCCCGGGCTCCCCGCGCTCCCCGGAGACGGGGCGGCACCGCCCGCGCCCCTCCGCGGCCCGCGTTCCCCCCGCAGCCGCCGCCTCCCCCGACTCACCCCGGCTGGCGTCGCGGCGCTCTGCGCGTCGTCGGGGTGCGCGTGCGCGTGCGCGGCGGCTACGGGCCGTGGGAGGCGTCAATCCGCCGCCATTTTCCGGCTCGCGCGCCCCCGCGTCCCCGCCGCCAGCCCAGCGTCTGTGTCGGGGGCGCGCTCGGGGCTCTGCTGGGCTGGGGGCTCGCGGACCTCTGGGCACTCGGACCGCGACCGGCTTGCTGCGGGACGAGCAGACGGGGCGGCGGGCAGGGGGCGTCTGCCAGATTCCGGGGCGGGTCCGGCTGCCTCCGCCCCGCCGTCGGGGGTGAGGGCGGGGCGGGGAGGGGCGGGGAAGCGGGGAGGAGAAGCCGTCCTCCCTGGGCCCGCGCGCGCCCGCCGCCGGGTCTCGGGGGCGGGGCTCAGGGCCGGGCTGGACCCGGCGACGGCCGAGGGGCCCCACGCGCCGTCTCCGCCTTCCCCGGGTCGCCGGCGGGGGGACGGGGCGGGGCCGGCGGCAGGTGTTCCCCAAGTCTGCTTCCTTGCCTGCCTGGGTCAGAGTCCAAACAGGACCATCCAAGAGGACCTGACTTGGAGGGTGGGGAAGTGGGTCCGACCCAGAGCCCCGTCCTCTCTCTCGGGCCCACCGGGGCTCATGGGCCAGTTTGGTGCGCGGCTGGTTTCAGAGTTACCTACTTCCCTGGGGAAACGTGTAAGCAGTTTAGAGCGCAGGTCCGACCACTTCAGATGTTCAGAGATACCGGATGCGTCTCAGTCCGGGGCCCACGCGCTCCCCCCACCCCCAGCTCCTGCCTCTCCTCTGTAGGACAGCCGGTCTTCCAGGCCTCCCTGAGACGTAAAAGGGCAGGCCTCAGCAAGTAATGATTGTGCCACTGGAGTCCAGACTGATCGTCTGATGCACATTCCTGAGCGGTTTTACAGATAACCAGATCTGACCATCAGATGTCTTCCCTAGCCTCCCCTTTGAACAAGGAGAAAGCTTCCAGTAGAGGGCTGTTCTGGCCCCTGCTTCTGGCTAATCACCCTTCCTAACTAACAAGCCCCCGGGCTGCACATTCTTTTCTCCTTAAACATTCTTTTCTTAGAATAGTTTCTCTTTAACCCAGAAGACTTGTTCAAGGAAGGAGATCACAGACGGGGACTGAGAACTTCAGAAAATTGAACAGACCCTCCGGAGTTTCTCCATGATACCAAGTGGATTCATCGCGATTGAGAAATACAGCGCCCTGCACACACCCTGAGGATCATTCTCCTGTTCCTATCAAGTTTTTGTAAAAAACCTCGGGACCCTTTCCCCAAGATGGGCTCACGGTCTCTGAGGCAGTCGTCTGCTGTGACTCCCTTTGCCTGGCAAAGCAGTAAAGCTGTTGTTTTCTATCCTCCCCAAACTCTGTCTCCGTTTCTGTCTTGGCTGTGGGCACAGAGGCCGGTTTTTCCGCAACAACTCTGACTGCCCGTTTGACCTACTGGCTGTGAAAACACCGGTGAGAAATGTAAATAAAGCTGTGTTCAGTGTTCAGTGTTTTCTGTTAGGGACCACAAAGTTCTCGCCTTTCCTACGTGTCTCTACTTGATTTTTACTCGTGTTTCCTTTAAAAGCCATGTTTTGGTGTTCCTCCTCCTCTGTAGCTTTGGTTTTTATTGTTTTTTATTTAAATTGAGGACTTCATTACCCATCCCAGACCCTCAAACTCACATTCTAATTCACTCTTCTCTCTCCTCCTATTCACTTGCCAAGTCTGCTTCACCCTCCAGGCTCCAATAGCTGCATTTAATCTTAACATTCATTACCTGGGGTTGTCCTGATCTTTCTGTGCCTTGTGTTTTATCTACCCAACTCAGTTTTAAACTGAGAAGAGGAACTTACATATTCCCCAATGCCTAGTGTAATGCTTTTCATAAAGTAGACTGTCTAACTATTAGGTAGAAATGATAGGTTATTGATAAAGTGAGGAGCAACTGAATGTCTTCCCAACCTTGCCTGGGTCTGTTACCTCTCCCTTACAAAGCGAGCTGAAATAACTACACAATAGTGCTCCGTTTCTTTGGAAAGAGGAATTTAGGCTTAAATGGGACTGCATAAAAGGGCCAGAAGTCCTGCGTTGGTGCAGTAAATCTGGATTAAAAGATCCACAAATCCAGAGGATGTATTCTTAGAAAAACCCCTTCATTAGTCCCTGTTTTGTTTCATGAGCTCGGTGTGTTTTTTATATCATTTAAAATCAACAAATATGTGCTCACTGCCCACCACAACAAGGCACAGGGACACGAGACACAAACATACAAAGGGCTTTGTAGTATTTGCCTCACGGGACCCTTCTAGCTGCAGACAAGAGACTTCAACATACAGGAGTCTGACATCTCGTCCTTGGATTACTGCAACAACCTCTTGAGGCATCTCCCTGCTTTGGCCCTTCCCCCCCTGCAATCTATTCTCAACACGACAGCCAGAGAGATTCTGACAAAATGTCATCCAAACAGTGCTCCTCCTCTGCTCCTTCCAATAGCTTTGCTCATTCTCTGAGGAAAGAGCCAAGTCCTCACACTTCACGATCTGCCCCCCCCGCTCCCCACGCCCCGCGCTCCCTGACTTCATTTCCCACCACAGTCCTCCTCCCTCATTCTGCACCAGCTGGGTATCAGTTCTCAGCGAGGCCCTTCCTGATCGCTGTGTTTAAAATCGCTGACACTCTCCCAAAACACACACACAAAATCCCTGTTGCTCCTTCTGGCTTCATTTTCCTCTCACACCTACCAGGTTCTAATACACGATGTAACCTACCTTTTTATTTTATTTTACTTGCCCACCAGACTACAAGCTCCCTGAGGACAGGGAGTTTTGACGGTTCTTTCTTCAATGGCCCTTACATTCCAGGGAGGGACACACTGATGCATTTAGGTAGGATTAAGGTAGGATGAGGTCATTGGGATCACTTGGGTGGCTACTCAAGTTGCTGCCCAGGAAAGGCTCTCCAGAAGGGTGATGTTTAAGCTGCGG